>NC_134015.1:24871613-26121613 GCF_040712315.1 Castanea sativa | reverse complement strand
CCAACCACAAGAAATATTTTGACACTTCTTATTTGCTTTCAAAAGATTTCCCAACACTAACTTAGCCATCGGAGACGTTGTGGCAAGCGCCACAATGGTGTTCATCTCAGGAGAGCTTTTAGTCTGTTTTGCAGGGGTACTGACAAGGTCTTGGCATCATCTAGATGAATACACTCGATTGACGATTTGACATCATCACGTATGATCCAACCTAGTTAACTGTGAACTACTTATCATTGTAGTTCTTTTAACCTCAAGAACTTCCCTATAAAAGAAAAACACAAAACCGTTCGAACCGTAATTAGACTGTACAGATCTAAAAATTGTGACCGATTTTTGTGGTTCAGACAATTCCCTTTTGTTTCAGCTATTCCGTTGAAATTCAGCTAATACAACGGTAGGAAGTTAAGAACAGATCTAGAAGAATTGAAAAAAGAAAAAGAAAAATTGAAAGAGCACAATGAAGAGCAAGGATTAAAAAAAGAAGAAGAGTTTTTTCTATTTTGTTTTTTTATTTTAAATAAAATTAGCGATTCCTTCTTAGTGTGCCAATGCCATGTTGTGGCCATGCAATACAAATATCATCACTTCTTTGTTTACATTAATGTATTCATTAATTTTGGGGGTGCCACGTTGTGGCCATGCAACACAAATACTATTTTTTATATTAATTGGACTATTTTAGTTAGTTTTTATTTTATTTTATTTGTACTAATATTATATATTAATTTATATTTTAAATGTTTATTATATTAATTATGATTTCATCATGGTTCGACTTCAATTTGGTCTTGGTCCGATTTTAAAAACTTTGAACATCTTTTTTACAATTCATTGAACAGTCTTGAACCTAAAAATTATGCCTCACACATGCAGTACTTGTTTGAATGAATTTCCTTAAATAAAGGCCAAAATATTGTTTTGATCCCTAAAATTTGTTAGGAGTTCTTTTTCAATTGTGTAGGAATAGAAAAAAGATCTTTCTAATGTTTAAGGATATAAAGATAATGATTTTAATAGTTTTATGATAAAAAATGATATATGTATGACTCTGAAGCCCAAATGAATGAAGGACCTAGGCCCAAATAGCCCAACACAATGAATTTGCTAGAGAGTGTGCTCCGAAACTAGGCTTTCATGGGTTAGATAGCGCTTACCCTGGGCCAAGAAAATCAAAGAGATAAGGAAAGACAGAAAGTAATCACAGTGCTATGGAGGATAATTCTCCTCGGATAAGTCTCCTCGGATAAGTCTGAAGAGGTTTTGTTCTTGATATATCCCTATCAGACTTGTTTATAATTTCCTTTCTTCGTGCTACAGTATTTTCTATGCTATTTTTTCGATCCCTTCTCTTTGGGGGACCTTTTACCTTATATAGGTCCTTTTGGATGATCATGTCATTCTATTTGTTAATCACGTAAACCACCACTTAAGTGCCAGTCCCATCAACCACCTTTCTTGTACCCCTGTGAGATGCGGCAACCAAGACAACACTGTTTAAGGGTCTTCTCCACATAAATGCGGCCAAGAGGTTTGGTAGAATGCACTGAATATGGTGGTAGCCTCTAGCTCTTCAGTCACGTCAGTGCTAGCCCCATTCCCAAAACTCTTTTTGAACGTTAAGGCCTTCTTTGATGACGTGTCGATGACGTGATCATAGAGTCGAAGGATGTGGACTCCTCGTCGCAGTAGCTGCCCTTTTTGGCCATGCCATGACACATGACGTGACTGCCTTACTCGAATTCTAGTACCCCACAATAGCCCCTCAAAATTCCTATTGGTTTCCTCCCATCTGAGGAGAGAAATGGGGTTTTGACTTTAGGCGGTTAAATTGACAAGTGTCTCTGACTCCTATGCGTCTGAATGCCGCTTCGCGTGTCTCATAACTGTACTTGACGCTTCGTGGTCCGCAACGCTTTATTAAATGCTCCAGGCAGCGCCTTGTTCCCCGTATCCAACGGTGAGATGGGGATCCTACAGTTGATATTTTCCTCGAATTTTGGGCGGGATAACTCCCACCCAAAGCTCGCCTCCTATATAAGGCGCCTGGAGAGTTCATTTCACCCACTTTGTAAATTTTTGAACTCTCTAGGCTTCCCAAAATCCTATGCTTCCCAGATTTCTCAACTCTTCCCGTTCCCAAGAAGTTCCGGTGGTGTACTTTTCTCTCGTTTTTGTAAGTTTTTCATCTCTAGGCTATTTTCTCCTCGGCCAATCTCATCGGCCTTCTATTTTCGTCATCCTTTTCTTAGACACCTCCTTCGTTTCTCTCTCTAGTTTGTTTAGATGGGCATATTAAAGCACCTTGTAGATTCCCCCATCAATATAGAGGGATTTAGGGCCAAATACCACATCCCTCCAGGAGTTTCCCTGCGGTATTGCGCTCTGGGGCAATGGCACACCGATAGGCGCGAGGGGGAGGTGGTCATTCCTATGATCGCCTTCATAGAAGGGGGAATGACTCTCCCCATAGGTAGCGTGACTAAGGATTACCTAATCGCCCATAGGCTGTGCCCACAAAAATGCGCGCCCAACCTCTTTAAGGTTCTAGGTAGTGTAGATGCCTTAATGCACATATGGGTCTGAGCCTTACTTGGCACGACGTCGTCTTCATGTATGAGTGTCATTCACTTAGTGACTCTGGGTATTATCTTAAATCTCGATCCTCTGCCATTAGGCTCGTATCGTGTCTTCCCAAGTCCAACAAGGTCATGAAGGACGACTACTTGATCGCTTCTAAGGAATGGCACAACGGTCTTCACTGCCAGACCCAAGAGAGGGAGCCAGGTGGGGTGTCTTAGGTTTAGGTACCTCGCCGTGAGACTTAGTTTTGTGATTCCCCCCCCCCCCCTTTTTCCTTTTTCCTTTTTCTTGATTGAGTGTTCATCCTTCTAACTGTGGTTTTTCTTCTCGGCCATGTTTGTAGATAAGAGATATGTGGCTCCCAACATCTGGTTTGTGAACGTTGACAATCTTAATCGGGTGCTCAGGTCTGAGGTGTTTGTGAGCAAAGAAGGGCAGTTAAGGGCTGTACATCTCATTCTCAACTTCTAGCCCCTGTTCGATTCCTTTCAAGAGGTTAGCAATGCGATTCAAGCAGGCGATCCTCGGCTCAATCGCATATACGTCACTGCGCCAGGTTTTCTTGCCTGAGAAGACGTGGTGCAAGTTGTCTGATCTCATCCACGTGCTCCCCAAGGAACAACAATTCTAAGAGAAGAGACCACCTCCTCTCGGCTGTCACTCGAGGAGGAAATCGACCAGTTCCATCTCGAGGAAGAAAATGAGGAAGTGGGAGATCCTGTCATCCACCTCTCGAATGAAGAGGACGAGCTAGACAAAAACTGGCCAATGGCCAACCGCGGGCTTCCTCTGTCGACAGCAAGGAAGAGTGTGAAATGGCCGAGGTGCACCACTAAAACCCAACCTGGGCTCCTCGGCTGGAATTAGATGGGGCTTCCATCCTACGGAACGCTTCGATCGGGGAGTTCCAGAAAGGGCATGCCCACTACGTGGCCGAAGCCATGAAGCAACTTGTCCTCCTACCTAAGGACATGGCTGCCTTAAAGCAGATGAGGCAGCGAGAGCTTTTCCTGTCCCTGAAGAGGGATCTTGCCCAGGTAAGTTCTTAGGCTTTTTCCACTTCGGGTTATCTTTTTCCATTTTGCTCTTTTTTTATTAAGTAGCACGCTTGTTGGTCACCTTTGTGCAGGTCATCCAGGAGGTGTTCGTCGCCGAGGAGTGGGTGGACAAAGCTCAAAACGAGGCTAAAGCTAATGCCAGCCTTCAGGCCGATGCTGACAAGGCCCTAGAAGCGGCTGAACAGAAAGTCCAAGACCTTAAAACGAAGCTGTTGGAAGAGGAGAGGGAGAGGCGAAGCGCTGAGGCCGGGCTCAAAACTGCTAAAAGCCAGGCTGAGGAGCAACGTAAGAAGCTCCACTACACCGAGATAGAGTGAGCTACGACCCAGCAAGAAGGTCCTGGATCTGAAGGCGAAGCTGGGCAAGGCCAAGGAAGCAGCTCGTCTCCATCAAGGAGACGACGGAGGCCTCAACGCAAGCCTCCTACATCCAAGGAGTAGAGGAGACCGAGATTTTAGTGGCAGAGGAGCTCGCTAAGGTCTATAGGGACTACTGCCAGATGGTATGGACAGAACCCTTGAATGTGGTAGGAGTCTCAGCTACCTTGGAGTGGAGGAAGCTTAAGAACGTGTGGTATCCTCCAGATATCCTCGCAACCACATGAGCTCTGCTGCCTCAGAAGCCGTCGATGGTTGGGTTCCTCTCAGAGCTGATTCTTTTGAGAAATTGGAGAAGGTTGGCCTCAATCATTTTAAACTTCAAAATCTTTCCCATTTTGTTTGTTTAATGACAAATGTGCTTTGTTTATATTTTTAAACAATAACTAGACCACAATGAATTTAGTTATGTTTGATGTGTCATTATTAGATTTTGATTTGTCATATTGTACATAATATATGATGAATATGTAAATGTAAGGCTGCCTACTAATCACCTCTATCGGACCCTGCAGGAGGGGGAGCTTTGTGCACTGGATATGAATATATATATATATATGATTTTGTTGGACTTTTTATTCATGTTAAATTTCCATTTCAATGTTTGCTCTTTCTAAAATTTTGGTTTGAATTGAAATGTAGGAGTAGTTGGTGGTGGATAATTTGGCATAATTTGCTTGTAGTGGGATTTGGTTGTGAAGGTTAATTTGACTAAGGCACGGGGTATAGGGGTCAGACATAACCAAAGCTCTGTTTGACAGTTAAACAGACAATAAGAAGTATTAATTCACCCAATGTACATGGTCTGAGGAGCTAAGCATGTCCAAGGTTCTGTTTAACACTTAGAAAAATAGTAAGAAGTTTAATCATGGTGTTAACTTACCCAAGGCAGGGCTGAGGTTCTATTTAACACTTAGAAAGTTTAGTGAAGGTGTTAATTTACCCAAGGCATGGCCGAGGTTCTGTTTAACACTTAGAAAATTTTATCCAAGTGTTACTTTACTCAAGGCATGGCCGAGATTCTGTTTAACACTTAGAAAGTTTGATTAAGGTGTTAATTTACTCAAGGCATGTCTGTTTAACACTTAGAAAATTTGACCTAGGTGTTAATTTACTCAAGGCAAGGCTGAGTTTCTGTTTAACACTTAGAAAAATTAGTGAAGTTGTTAATTTACCCAAGGCATGACTGAGGTTCTGTTTAACACTTAGAAAAATAATAAGAAGTTTAATCATGGTGTTACTTTACTCAAGGCATGGCCGAGATTCTGTTTAACACTTAGAAAGTTTAGATAAGGTGTTAATTTACCCAAGGCATGGCCGATGTTCTGTTTAACACTTAGAAAATTTGATCCAAGTGTTAATTTACCTAAGGCATGGCCGAGATTCTGTTTAACACTCAGAAAATTTGATCAAGGTGTTAATTTACCCAAGGCATGGCCAAGGTTCTGTTTAACATTTAGAAAATTTAGTGAAGGTATTAATTTACTCAAGGCGTGGGCGAGGTTCTGTTTAACACTCAGAAAATTTGATCAAGGTGTTAATTTACCCAAGGCATGGCCGAGGTTTTGTTTAACACTTAGAAAATTTGGTGAAGGTGTTAATTTACTCAAGGCATGGCAGAGGTTCTATTTAACACTCATAAAATTTGATCAAGGTGTTACTTTACCTAAGGCATGGCCGAGGTTTTGTTTAACACTTAGAAAATTTGATCCAGGTGTTAATTTACCCAAGGCATGGCCGAAATTTCGTTTAACACTTAGAAAATTTGATCCAGGTGTTAATTTACCTAAGGCATGGCTCATGTTCTGTTTAACATTTAGAAAATTTAGTGAAGGTGTTAATTTACCCAAGGCATGGCCGAGTCTCTGTTTAACACTTAGAAAATTTGATCAAGGTATTAATTTACCCAAGGCATGGCCGAGGTTTTGTTTAACACTTAGAAAATTTAGTGAAGGTGTTAATTTACCCAAGGCATGACCGAGGTTCTGTTTAACACTTAGAAAATTTGGTGAAGGTGTTAATTTATCCAAGGCATGGCCGAGGTTCTGTTTAACGCTCATGTGAAGTGACTCGAAGCATTAAATTATCCAAAAATAGGTGGTCCGAGGGACCAGACATAACTAAGGCTTTGTTTTAATGCTAAAGAAAAAAAGTAGCACATTATGTAATAAACAATATACAACAACAAAATCTTTCATTAATAATAATACATTCGCAGGTTATTTACATTCCAGGGGCGTGGTACAACATTTTCATCTAGATCTTCAAGATAGTAAGCCCCTATTCCAGCTACCGAAGTGGTACGGTATGGCCTTTCCCAGTTGTAACTTTCCCCATGCTGGGTTCTTTGCAGTACCCAAAACCTTTTTCAGCACCAAATTCCCAAGCGCTAGTGGCCTTAGCTTAACATTTGAGTCATACCCTTGCTTGAGCTTATGTTGATAATAGGCCAATTGGATCATGACATTTTCCCTTCATTCTTCAATCAGGTCCAAGCTCATCTCTAATAGCCCATCATTGTTGCTCAAAGTGAAAGAACTTGTCCTTAGTGTTGGGAATCTGGTCTCGAGAGGAATTACGGCTTTGGCTCCATAAGTCATTGAAAAAGGTGTTTTCCATGTGGATCTGCGAGGCGTAGTCCGATACGTCTAAAGGACATGTGGCAACTCTTTCACCCACTTTCCCTTTGCATCATCCAACCTCTTCTTGAATCCATTCACTATGACCTTATTGACAGCCTCAACCTATCCATTCCCCTGCAGATAAGCCGAGGTGGAATATCTATTTGTAATGCCTAGGTCACAACAATACCTCCTGAAGGCCTTGCTATCAAATTGAAGGCCGTTGTTCGAGATGAGGGTATGAGGAATCCCAAATCGAGTAATAATGTTTTTCCACACAAATTTCTTGGCGTCCACATCCCTGATGTTTGATAGGGGCTTGACTTCAACCCATTTGATGAAATAATCAGTGCCAACCAGAAGCTATCTCCTATTCCCTGCTACTTTAGGGAAATGTCCCATAATATCCAAGTCCCATTGTGCAAAGGGCCAGGGACTAGAGAGGGGGTCGAGAACACCCCTAGGTTGGTGAATGTTGGGGTGAACCTCTGGCACTAGTCAGACTTCCTCACATAATCCTGTGTTTCCCTTTGCATACCCAACCATCAGTACCCTTGTGTAAGAGCCCTGTGAGATAGAGATCTGCCACTTATGTGACTCCTACAAATTCCTTCGTGTAGTTCTTTTAGGAGAAGTTCCACTGCCTCAAGATGTACACACAGCAAGTAAGGCCCAGAGAAAGAGCGTTTATACAATTTTTGGTTCTCGGATAGCCAAAAACAGGGAGCTTTCCTCCACACCTTATCGGCCTCTTCCTTTTCCTCATGCAAGATGTCATCCTTAAGAAATAGCACAATAGCTAGTGAAGGAGGATCCTTTCTCCTTTACCCTCAACTGACCTTTATAAATCTTCAACTAGGATAACACGAGGCAAATCTTGCATTGAGGAGGTTGCAAGGGAGTCAGCATCCGTGTTTCTGCTCCTTGGAACTTGCTGCAAGGAGAAAGACTCAAACTCTGCCTGCAAGAGTTTAACTCGGTTCACGTAATCCAGCATTCTTACGTCTTGGGCTTCTAGCTCCCCCTTAACTTGGCCTACGACCAACCTCGAGTTTGAGAATATCTCCATTGCTTGCCTTCCCATCTTTAGGACCATAGCCATCCCCACCAATAGAGCCTCATACTCGGCCTCATTGTTCGTGGCCAAGAAGCCCAGCCTTAAGGACTTCTCAATGGTGATTCTTTCAAGGGACACTATAACTAGCCCTACTCTGGATCCGTTTTGATTGGCCGCACCATCCACGTACACCTTCCACTATGGAAGCTCTTGCACAGCGACCATACCAACTGATTTTCCATCCATGGCCAGCCCTTCTCCAGTTTCTACTAACGAAGGTTCGACAAACTCGGCCACCAAGTACGCGAGGATCTAGCCCTTCACAGAGGTGCGTGACATATATTTGATGTCGAAAGCTCTAAGAATTGTCTCCCACTTTGCAATCCTCCCCGTGTAGTCCGCTGCCCGAAGCAGTGATCGAAGGGGGAGTTAGGTTAGAACCACAACCGTGTGTGCTTGGAAGTAATGTGAGAGCTTTCGCGTAGCGTGTACTACCGCCAAGATGGCCTTCTCCAGGGCTAGATAACAAATTTCTGCCTCATGTAGTGATTTGCTAATATAGTAGACTAGGTTTTGCACCCCATTGTCGGCTCGCACCAATACCAAGCTCATCGCATGCGATGCTACTGTGATGTAGGCACATAGAACTTCCTTCTTCTCGAGTTTAGACATAACAGGTGGCTGAGAAAGATATTCCTTCAATTTCTAGAAGGCCGAGGACCATTCCTTTGTCCATTCTAATCCCATCCACTTGTACAGTAGTTAGAAGAAAGGCTGGCATCTATTTGCTGATCGGGAGATGAATTGGTTCAAGGTGGCAGTCATTCTTGTAAATTGTTGGACTTCTTTGGGGTTCTGAGGGGACTGCAGATTGCAGATTACGTTGATCTGATTAGGGTTGACCTCAATCCCCCAATAGGTTACCATGTGGCCTAGAAATTTTTTAGAGCCGATACCGAAGGAACACTTTGAACCATTGAGGCGCAACTTGTGTTTTCTCAATATACCAAAGATACTTCTGAGGTCGTTTACGTGCTCGGATTCCACTTTACTCTTTACTTCCATGTCGTCTATGTAGACTTCGATACATTTGCCTAGCTGTGGTTCGAACATCCTGGTCATCATCCTCTAGTAGGTAGACCCCGCGTTCTTTAGTGTAAATGGCATTACCTTGTAATGATAATTCCCTGTAGGCATGACAAAGGAAGTCTTCTCCTGATCCTCCAGGGCCAACGGTATCAGGTGATATCCCTAGAAGGCATCCAGGAAGCTCATCCGAGGATGGACCATAGTTGCATCTACTAGTTGGTCTATCCGAGGCAGGGGGAAAGGGTCTTTCGGGCAGTCCTCGTTCAAATTCGTGAAGTCTACACATACCCACCATTTCCCACTTTTCTTCTTTACCACCACTGTGTTGGCCAGCCATTCAGGGTAGAACACTTCTTTTATGGCTCTAGCCTGTTTAAGTTTAAGTACTTCTTCCTTAACGGCATCAGAGTGTTCCCTGGATGAGCGCTAAGGTGGTTGCTTTTTTGAGGCGACAAATGGATTAATGTTCAAATGCTGGCAGATGAAGTTTGGATCCACCCCCGAAGCCTCGTAGGGGTTCCATGCAAATACATCAACATTTCTTCTAAGAAAATCTACTAGCTCCTCTTTCTCCCGAGGAGGGAGTTGTATGCCGACTTAAAAGAACTTCTCCTCATCATCCCCAACGATAATCCTTTCCAATTGCTCGCAATCTACCTCACTTCCCACCTCATCCGTGGCTAACATTGGTGCCTTTAATTGCTATAAACTCTGCCCGCCATGGGTTGAGGGCTTTATTCCGACTTGATGTCTGATCACAGTCACCAAGCATTTTCTGGCTATAGACTGGCTTCCCACTAGCTCTTCGATCCAATCCCTTGAGGGATACTTTACCTTCAGGTGTAAGGTGGAGGGGACGGCTCCCATGGCATGGAGCCAGGTCCTCACAACAATGGCGTTATAAGGGGAGTAGGTGTCCACCACGATGAAATCCACATCCACTATTTCTGATCTCGTTTGCATGGACAGTCTGATTTGCCCCTTGGGGATAACAACCCTTCCATCGAAACCCACCAGAGGGGAGTTGTAGCTAGTTAAGTCTTCTAGCCTTAGTCTCAGCCCCTTGTATAGATTGGGGTACATGATCTTCGCGTCGCTGCCTTGATTTACCAGCACCCTTTTAACGTCATATCCTTCAATTCCTAGGGTAACCGCTAAGGCGTCATTATGTGGCTTTGAGGTTCCTACTTTATCCTCATCAGAAAAGCTTAAGGCTGGTCGGACTCCTACTTTGCTCTTATTCGGACCAGCAATTGGGTCCTCAGTAGTAGTCCAATCTATGGACATTACCCTGGATGGAAGAGAACCGATTCTACCCAGAGCAACGAAGATTACACTAATCGTGTCCAATGGGGGTTTTGAAGAAGCATCTCCATGCGCTCTTGGCCCAGGCTGGCTGCCTTCCTCATTAGGCTGATACAGGAATTGCTTCAATTTTCTTGCCTGCACCAGCTGCTCTAGATGGTTCCACAAAGTCCTACAGTTCTCGGTGGTGTGCCCATGCTCCTGGTGGTATTGGCAATGAAGACTCTAGTTGCACTTCGTGGGGTCTCCCCCCATCTTATTTGGCCATTTAAAGTAGGGCTCGTTCCTTATCTTTTCCAAGACTCGGTACACGGGCTCTCGAAACACGGTGCTAACGGCCTAGGCAACAGCCGGACCAGAAGGCCTGGCAAAATCCCTCCGAGGCCTGTTGTTTTTATATCGGTCCGATCAGAAATCCCTCCTTTCCTGGGAGATAACCTTAACCTTTCTCTTTCCTTGCTGCTGGTCTTCCTCGAGCTGGCGCATAGTCCCCACAAGCTTTCTTGTCAGGGACTTCCTCAAGTCATGCTTGGTGGGCAGCCCAACCTTAAAGGTGCTTATGGCCACGTCATCGAAGTTTCCCTCAATCTCGTTGAACATCTCCCAGTACCTGTCGGAATACGTTTTTAGGGTCTGCCCTTAGCGCATTGCCATGGACAACAGTGAGTCCAAAGGCCGAGAAACCCTATCGCGAGTGATAAAACGGGCCCCAAATACCTGAATGAGCTCCCTAAAAGAGCCGATGGAGCGTTCCTTCAGGTTGTTAAACCATCTCATCACCACGGGCCCTAAACTAGAGGGGAACACCCTGCACATTAGGGCCTCATTTTTGGAATGTATAGCCATTCTCTAGTTGAAGTGGCTCACATGCTCCATGGGGTCTGTCCTACCGTTGTATATGGTAAATGTAGGCTGGGTAAACCGGTGAGGAAGTCTTCCTGCCTTGATTCTATGCGTGAAGGGCAACTTGGAGATCTGGTTCAACACTTTGCTTATGGTGTCATTCCCCAGGCCTTCGCAGGATGAGCCCCTATTTCTGCGCCTATGATGGTGCTCCTCTTCCTTTGAAAAAGACTCACTGAGGGGGGGGGGTCCTTGATCTGAGCCTGTAGCTACCATCTTGGTCGTCCTCGGAAGAGTGCTCAGAGTGCGAGGGAGTCCTTTTTCGCCTCTCACTTCGCAGCCTCCTGCGGAGGCAGTCAATTTCCCGCTACATGCTTCTGGTATTTTCCTCGTGAAAGATATAGCTTCTTCCTCGAGACTGGCTCCTGGGAGCCGACAGACTCCTCCTAGTTTGGCCCTGATCCTAATCCTACCATAGCTAAACGCTGAATGTCCTAAAAGCTTAAGTCTTTCCCACAGACGACGTCAATTGTAAGGACTAGATTTGACTCTGAAGCCCAAACGAATGAAGGACTCAGGCCCAAATAGCCTAACACAATGAATTTGTTAAAGAGTGGGCTCCGAAACTAGGTTTTCATGGGTGAGATAGCGCTTACCCTGGGCCAAGAAAATCAAAGAGACAAGGAAAGACAGAAAGCAATCACAATGTTGTGGAGGATAATTCTCCTTGAATAAGTCCGAGGAGGTTTTGTTCTTGAATATATCCCTATCAGACTTGTTTACAATTTTCTTTCTTCATGCTACAGTATTTTCTCTGTTGTTTTTCCAATCCGTTCTCTCCGGGGGACCTTCTAAATTATATAGGCCTTTTTGGATGATCCTGCCCTTCCATTTGTTGATCACGCAAGCCACCACTCAAGTGAGAGTCCCATCAACCACCTTTCCTGTACCCCTGTGAGATGCGACAACCAAGGCAGCACTGTTCAAGTGTTTTTTCCACATAAATGCGGCCAGAAGGTTTGGTAGAATGCATTGAATATGGTGGTAGCCTTTAGCTCTTCAGTCACGTCAGTGCTAGTCCCCTTCCCAAAACTCTTTCTGCACAGTAAGACCTTCTTTAATGACGTATCGATGACGCGATCATAGAGTCCAAGGACGTGGACTTCTCGGCGCAGTAGCTGCTCTTTTCGGCCATACTATGATACGTGGTGTGACTGCCATACTCGGAATTCTAATACCCACAATAGATATTCTAAAAAAAAGTTCAGGGATAAAAAATCAAAATTTATGTAAACTTCAGTACTTTAGTACAAAACCAATATTTTAACCCAGATAAATTCCCCGACAATTATTAAAAAATAATGTATTTTTTGGATACGACTATTTCTAACATGGCCACGAATTGTCAGCCACAATTCAATTATTGGATAAGGCTATTTACATATTTAGTGGATTTTTATTTTTATTTTTATTTTTTTTTGAAAAATGGATTTTTATTTTCTAAGCTAGATTCTTCTTCAGTATAAATTTGTCACGGGAGCCAGAACAAGACATAATAGACAAGACACTACAGAATGGGTAACATTCCAGAAATCCCTGTAGACTCAAATGGAAAGACCATTCCAGTTATAGGCTTTGGCACAGCCGAATATCCTTTTGGAGCCTCCTTTGAGACTCTGAGAGATTCTCTTCTCCATGCAATCAAACTGGGATACCGACACTTTGATTCGGCTGCTCTTTACCAGTCTGAGCAGCCTCTTGGGGAAGCCATAGATGATGCTTTAGGCCTTGGCTTAATCAAATCCAGAGACGAGCTGTTTATCACTTCCAAGCTTTGGTGCAGCGATGCTCACTACGATTGTGTCTTGCCTGCAATACAAAAAACTCTCAAGTAAAATGACCCATATTTTTCATCTATTTTGCTCAACTTTAAGTTCTCTTAAAATATAGAGTGAGATCTATATAACTCAGTGATATTGTCTGCTTTCCTTTACAAGTACAATCAGGATTGGAATACTTGAACTACTGTATATATATATACTCTCAGCTGAAAAATAATCTTGGTTTTTGGTTCATTTCATTTGTACAGGAATCTGAAGTTGGAGTACATTGATCTTTATCTCGTTCACTGGCCAGTAAGTGTGAAGCCAGGGGAATATGAGCTGCCTGTTAAAAAGAAAGACCTGCTTCCTATAGATATCAAGTCTGTATGGGAAGCTATGGAGGAGTGTCAAAAGCTTGGCCTGGCCAAATCAATTGGTGTAAGCAACTTCTCATGCAAAAAGCTTGAAACATTACTGGCCACAGCCCAGATCCCTCCAACAGTCAATCAAGTGAGTAATTTCTTTTTGGCCAGAAATCCTATATGTTTCAAAAAAATTCATTCCAGTCCTCTATATTTTCCATCAACTTTTGTTAGATGTTGGGTTAATTTTCTAATTTATAAAATTTTTTTCAAACTTTTTAAATTAAAAAAAAAATCAATTAATAATTGAAAAATACTTTTTAGATTTTTTTTTTTTTCAAAAAATTTTAGCGTTTTGCATTTTAGCATTAGCGTTTGTTTTTTCTTTGAAAATATTGTTCCAATAATTACAAAGTTGTTATTCATGGATATGCGGACTAATTGTAATGTCTATGGGCTGCTTTATTTTGGAAGGTGGAGATGAACCCACTTTGGCAACAGAAGAAGCTGCGAGAGTTTTGTGAAAACAAGGGTATACGTATCACTGCTTATTCACCCTTGGGAGCCAAAGGAACACTATGGGGAACAAACTGGGTAATGGAATGTGAGGTGCTAAAACAGATTGCTGAGGCAACAGGGAGAACTATTGCGCAGGTAATAATATTTTTTTATTCTTTTTTATTTGTAATTGTGAAATAACATTTCTTCATGTCTTTCTTTTTCATTATTTTATTTTTTAATCTATAGATTGTAATTGGGAAAACCACAGTAATTATAAAAAAAAAATTTTAATAAAAATATGATGTAAAAGAAGACTTTTATACTTTCCAAAAATGATGCGACACATTAATTTTTTTGTAAATAAAAAAGAAATAGCCACAATGAACTCTCACCAAAACACTTACATAAACATAAATAAATAAAATAATCCAAAAAAAAGGTTATTCTCGAACACAAGGAAGTCGAGAAGTCTATGCCGGTGTCGTTGGAGATTGAAAGGGCTGCCAAAGCAATCCTGTGCATGTTAGAATGGATTGTTATGTTTGATTAGAGTTGGAAAAATTAGGTGAATTTCAGTTAGCTTAATTGTTAAAGTTTTTGATAGTTGAATAAAAAACTTGGGTTCAATCCCTGTCTACATAAAAAACTGATTAATGTTTTGGGATTCTCTCAAAAAAAATAAAAAAAAATAGAGTTGGAAAAATTGGACACAACTCAATAACCCAATGAAAAAAAAAAAAACCAATTGAAATCCAAAATTTTTTACTATAGTGAAAAAATTGTTGACCCGTGAATCAACCTGCCTTTCCTAGGTTGGGTTAGCCCAACCTAGATGAACCATGATCCAACGTTTATAAAATTTCTCTTAAAAAAAAAATGTTTGTTTCCCTTTTCATTTGCGTTGTATATAATAAATTTTAGAAAAAAAATTAAGTTTATTATTAATAAAGAATACTATGCCATCTCTTCATTACATGAAGGTCCAAGGGCCAGGGGATTATTATAGTAAAATAAGATCATTATTGTTATTTACTAAAACAACAAACAACCAGTTTTTTTTTTTTATATATGTTTCTCAAAAAAAAATCTTTTTATATATAACAAAGTTCAAAGTAAAATTAAACCAAACAAATAAAATAAAATCATAAGAATCGAAACTGGTACCAATAGTCTTCATAGTTCATTCATCTATGTTGCATTCAAAATGATTTCACCTGTTCCAACAACAATAGTAAAAATTAATTAATTAATTTAATACTCCATAAAACAAACCAATCTCACTCAAAATTTTACACAACAATCTCTAAAGCAAAAGGGTGTTAAAAAATATTCCAATACCCCATTTGGGGGAAAAGTTCTAGTACGTACCACAATTTATCTCACACAGCTTATCACAACTCTCTTATGTAATTTACTGTGTGGATGGTGAAAAAAAAAGTAGCATATCTATGTGAAAGTGAAAAACAATTATAATATACTAGAAAAAAATCATAATTCCCAAGTGTAATTCCTATACAAAAATATGCAATATTTTTGCATTATGCAATCCTAAAAGCTCTACTGGGATCCAAAATACAAGATTTATTAAGAAACTACACATAAAGTAACTCATGATCAAGCCCTTGCATCTAATCAAGATATAAGCAATCTTTTCATTAAAAAAAATAGATATAAGCAATCTTACAAACAGTAAAATTCTACCACTTTTCATGTTTCTAATTTTTAACATTATCAACTCAACTATAATTGTATAACTTCATTAATCAGGGCTTTCACCTAAGTTCTTTAATAAAATGCACTTATTCACAATTATCATCGTGTCTTACACCCGCTTTTAAAATTATGTTCCCTCCAGCATAAGAGTTTGTGGTTTATACCCAAACTTCAAATCTTCAATTTGCTAATCACAAAACGATTACAATACTTTTTTTTCTTCTTATTGATGAGTTAGCACCCGATTACAACACTTTTTTCACACAAAGTAATTTGCTGTAGAATATACCAAAATTTTCATGTGAAAAATAATACAGGTACATGTTTTCAAATCTTTTTTTATTTTTTTTCTACGTTAAAAAACACGGGATTATTTGTACATGACCAAACCTATAACCCAATTGACTCAACTTGTTTTAACTTGTTAAGATGACCCGAACCAACTCGTTTGTCATGTCAATGCTCGATGCATAGGAGGACCAAGGGAATTTAGGGTGAGGTTTAGGAGGGGAGTTTGGGAAGACCCAAATCTGTGGATTGGGATAAAGAGGATCAGGAAGGTCAGGGTAGAATTAAGATTTAGGCAAAGTACTAAGAAATTTCAAAATACTTTTTAATTTCTAATTCAAACGCATATCCATTTTTGATTCATAAGGTGGCATACATTTGAGAAAGTGGGATGAAATTCTCGCAGCTTTCTTGTCCGCTATTTAGCTTAAAAACGAAAAACAATTTTACATTTTATTAAATGAACATCATCCAAACTTTAAGAACAAAAATAATATTTCAGCTTACAAAAATAGCCAAAACTTTCCCTCTAGCATGACTAGTTTGATCCAAATCTCAAAGGAAAAAATGCATAGAAATGAATCAAAGTTTTTTTAGATTGGGGACTTTTTAAGGATATATAAATTCATTTATGTTATTTTATTTGATATATATATATATATATATATTGAATAAGTGGATCTAAGTCCTATTATTTTATGCAAGACGGTGATTTTATTGTTGTGTAGGTTTGTATAAGATGGGTTTATGAGCAAGGGGTGAGTGTGCTTGTGAAGAGCTTTAACAAGGATAGGATGAAAGAGAACCTTGACATATTCGACTGGAAACTGAGCCCAGAGGACTTAGAGAAGATAAGTCAAATTCCACAGCGTAAAGGATTTCCTGGACTTGAATTTATTTCTGAAGAAGGCCCCTACAAGTCTCTCTCGGAGCTTTGGGATGGAGAAATTTAGAATTTTATAAGAATGCATTTACCAGATGTAGCAAATTCGCAAGATTGGTTATGGATTTATCATTATATGCTCTCTCTCATACACATTTCTGTTGATGCTGTTGTTGTTGTTCAATAACTACCTCTGGTTGGAAGGTTTAGTCGAAGGCGCCAACGGCAAAGTTTCCCCCAAAGGCTTGTACTTTATTCTGTGTTCAGTGTGTTGGGTTACCAAAGAAAGTTAAATCTACCTTTTATATATAAATGAATTTTTCTTCAGTTGGCATACATATATATGATTTCTTTATTAAAAAAAAAGTCAGTCTGACCATTTATTTATTTTAATTAGATAGTTTGGGGGATTTGATTCCTTGAGGTTTCACTTATTACAAGGTTTTTGACCTAACTTGATATCTTATGTGCTGTATATAGCCCAAATGTCTCACCATTAATTTTTTTTTATTTATCTTCTATAAAAAAAAAAAATGATGAACTTAGAACGTCAATTTCTCATTGTTGTATTTCACTTCATGCAACATACATGTGTGTTCTAACCAAGAACGGAGCTATAGTTGCTAGTATATATAACGCTCAAGTGAAGAGGAAGATGAACTGACTCGAAGTGTGAAGAAATTTAAGGGTAGCAACGGTGCAAGGAGCTTTCTACAACCTAGGACTCTTGTCAGCTACAAGGATTGCCTCGTGGGAGACATCCCTGGTGCTTATGAGAAAGCATTTAAGTTCGACAGAACAGGGGAGGAAGATTATGAGTCTGACGTAGAGCTAGAGCCTTTGACAGAAGGTATGGCTGAGGTAAGACTCTCCAAGGAAACTAAGTCTCGTTTCAGAGCACCATGGTCCAAGACTTTGATAGTGAAAGTGTATGGTAGGTCTGTTGGTTTTCACCACCTCACTTTCAAAATCAATGCGTTATGGAAACCAATAGAGAATATGAATTGTGTAAATTTAGGTAGAGGTTTTTTCTTAATCAGATTTAGCAGTACTGATGACTATGATAAAGTACTCCGTGGAGGTCCTTGGTTCATTGGAGGACACTTCCTTGCAATCAAACAATGGGAGCCATATTTTAAGGCTTCTGAGGCTAAGTTAACGTCTGTTGCGGTTTAGGTGAGGCTCCCTAAATTACCAATTGAATTTTATGATACATCGGTGCTAAAGGAGATTGGGAGTGTCATTGGACCGGTTCTTAGGATAGATTCTTACACGGCTTCTGAAACTAGAGGCGGTTATGCGAGGTTGTGTGTGCAGATAGACTTGGAGAAGCCTCTCATAAATTCAATCCGGGTGGGGAGACTGGTGCAAAGAGTTTTGTATGAAGGCATCTCCTCCTTATGCTTTTGCTGTGGAAGAATTAGACATAGACAGGAGAACTGTAGCTATTTTGTGAAGCAACCTGTTAAGGAGGATGATGGCCAAACTATTACTAAAGCTAACGAAGCCAACGAAACTGAAAAGGAGGCCCAATCTGACCCCAAGTATGGGGCCTTGGATGGTAGTTAGGAGGAGAAAGAGTGCCAACAGTGTAGGTAGAACTAATGGGTCAACTAAAACAAACCAAGCGGACCAATTAAAAATGAAGGGCAGTTCGGTCCTTTCCCATTCACGTGCATTGGAGGCTGAAGCAGAAAATCTGGAGAAGTCAAATCCCAGTGATTCAGAGACTGATACCACACGTGCTGGAGCAGAGCCCATTATCCGCAGCAGAGCCTCGAGATGGAGAACGATTGCGTGATGGATGAGTGCACAGATAATGCAAATAAAAAGCATCTGCAAGGCTCGAGACAGCATTTTGAGGGAAAAGGTAAGGCTTTACTAAAAAATAAAGCTAAGGGGAACAAAGGGCTGGGGGATTAAGAGCACAAAAAATTTGAAGAACTCAAAGTCTCTCTCTCTCGCGTTTTACCTTTAGCACCGGAGAGAAGAGTGGTCAGTTTGATAATGGAGGGTCCTTTGGTAGGGATGATCTCAATGCCAAGAACGGGATGGGCCATAAGGATCAGGAACAAAGTGGAGTCTCACGCCCAACCCGTGGTGGAAATTTTACACAGACGTACCGGAAATATCATGGGAAGCGGCGGAGGAGTTGAGCAGGCAAAGGAGGCCATCAGTCATGCCACCACATTGGGACGAATCCGGATGGATCATACAAGAGAGGAAACTAGTAGATTTCAGGGGATTGGCCACAGCTCACTAGGGAAATCATCCAACCCTGAAGCTGATCCAACTCATGGCTCCGGTGCAAAAGTGCGATGTTCTCCTGAATTGCAGAGAGGAGATTTCGGGTATCCTGAAGCACATGATAGTTTGGAAGCCAGATTAGGGGGCCTCCAAGGACCTATTGAGGAGGATGGGCTGGAGTATGGTCGACACACCCTCGATGAATGCTAATCCGTCGGAGATAGAAGTACCTCTAGGACAATTTGTAAAAATGAATATTCTACTCTAGAATTGCAGAGGAGCCTTGAATGCTGATTTCAAAAGAAGGATTTTTGAGATGGCTATAAATCATCGTCCCTCTATTTTGGTGGTCACTGAGACAAGAGTTGGGAGGCGATAGAGCAGCGAAAATAATTGAGGGGCTGCCTTTTGATGGGTTTATAACTACGGACACTATTGGCTATGCCAGAGGCTTATGGATTCTCTGGAAAATAAACGATGTCGAAGTGATTCCTCTATCATCCACAGAGCAGGAGATTCACGTATCAGTTAAGGTGCGCTCTTCTAATTTTAACTGGCTTATTTCCGCAATTTATGCTAGTCCTAGAGTAATGGAAAGAAAAATTTAATGGGAAAACCTTAAAACTGTGGCTCATCTCCATAATCTACCTTGGCTCATGTTGGGCGATTTTAATGAAGTTTTGTGCGGAGAAGATAAATTTGGGGGGAATCAAGTCAATCTGAACAGAGCGTTAGAGTTTAAGGGATGTATGGATGATTGTAATATGTTGGATTTGGGTTTTGCGGGCCCTAAGTTCACCTGGACAAACCGTAGACCTATTTCTAACCTTATTATGGAACGAATAGATAGGTGTTTTGCTAATCCGGATTGGCGCCTTCTCTACCCAGAAGCCACTGTGACACATTTGCCTCGAACTTTCTCGGACCATTGTCCATTGTCCAGTTTTAATTGAGTTGTGTAGGGTTACTGTGAATCATTTAAATAAGCCCTTTCGATTTCAAAAGATGTGGCTACTGCATCAGGATTTTCTGAGAGTAGTGCAGCAAGCTTGGACAGAAAATAGAATTTTGAAGGACATAATTGTGGATTTCGTTGGTAGAGCAAGATGGAATACAGAAGTGTTTGGAAATGTTTTTGCAAAAAAAAAGGAGGGTGTTAGCTAGACTGAATGGTGTTCAAAAAGCCTTAGCTAACAGCCCCAATGAGTTTCTTTTGGAGCTAGAAAATCAATTAATTTTGGAGTATTCCATTATTATGCTTCAGGAGGAAGAGTTTTGGGCCCTTAAATCCCGACTTAATACAGCGGCCTTTGGAGATCGTAATACGACCTTTTTCCACGTGACCACCTTAGTGAGGCGTCATAGAAATAAAATAAGGTGTGTAAAAGATGATTTGGGGAATTGGCTAGTTGAGGAGGAGGAAATTAAAGATCAAGGCCGGTTTTAAGAAGCTATATACTACGGAGCAATCTAGTTCCTCCATGACTTCAAAGGTATCAAATTTCTCTTGTTTTTTGGAAGAGGAAGTTAGAGAAAAAATTGATGGAGTAGTGACAAATGAAGAGATCAGACTGGGATTATGGGCTCTTAAGCCTTTTAAGGCGCTTGGACCCGACGGGCTGCATGCAGGATTTTACCAACACTTCTGGCCGGAAGTTAAGGATTCTGTATGTAGGGAGATTAAAAATATTTTTGATCGAGGAGTTGTGCCTAGTTATCTAAATGAGACATTAATCTCTTTGATCCCCAAATGCCAAAATCCAGAATCATTAAGTAATTACAGGCCCATCAGTTTATGAAATTCCATTTATAAAGTGGTTTTGAAGATTATAATTGGTCGTATCAGACCTTATCTTAATAAGCTGGTTTCACCTGTGCAGACGGCTTTTGTTCCTAGCCGGAGGGGCACTGACAATGTTCTTATCGCCCAAGAGTTGTTTTATGGTTTGGATAGGAAGAAAGGAAGAACTGATTATATGGCGGTGAAGTTGGATTTGGAAAAAGCGTATGACCGGTTGGAATGGAGTTTCATCCATAGAGTGCTTCAAGCCTTTCGTTTTCCCCCAAATCTATTGAGGGTCATTATGGGTTGTGTCACTTCTCCAAGCACTTCCATTTTGGTTAATGGGGTTGCTTTGGAGTCCTTTGAACCAACGAGAGGTATAAGACAAGGAGATCCTTTGTCCTCTTATCTTTTTATCCTATGTATGGAATATTTGGGGCATCTCATTGAACAAAAATGTGTTGTTGGTGATTGGGTCCCTTTGAAGGCCTCAAAGGATAATTTAGGTTTCTCCCACCTTCCTTTTGCTGATGATATTATTCTTTTCAGCAAAGTAGACCTCCGCACTTGTGATGCAATGATGGAAGTTCTTGAGAAATTTTGTTGTGAATCTGGTCAAAAAATCAGTCAGGACAAGTCAAGGATATATTTTTCTCCATATGTTAATGATGAGCTGAAGGAGGAAGTGTGTGAGAGATTGGGTATCCGGGAGACTCACCACATAGGGAAATATCTTGGTTTTCCCCTTAGGCATAGAGGGGTCTCTAGAAATCCCTACAATTTCATAGCTGAGAGGGTTATGAGTAAACTTGCTGGGTGGAAAGCTAAATTCCTTTCATTTGCTGGTAGGGTTGTTCTCATCAAATCAGTCATGTCCGCTATACCTAATTATGTGATGCAAGGGGTAGCATTACCAATGCATGTCTGTGAGAAATTGCATAAAATAAATAGGGATTTCTTATGGGGCTCCACTAATGAAAAGAGGAGGATGCACATGGTGGGATGGAATAAAATTGTTAAATCCAAGGAAGAAGGGGGTCTTGGGATTCAAGAGGCGAGAGCAAAAAATATAGCATTGCTACCTAAGCTAAATTGGAGAATGTATCAAGAACAAGAGGCTTTGTGGGCAAAAGTAATTCTTAATAAATATTGTGCGTCTTCAAGAAGGAGATCGAGAGATCCGGAGAAGCTTCCCTCTTCTCCAAATTGGAAAGCCATCAATCTCGGATATCCCACTTTTAAGAAAGGAATTTTCTGGGGTATAGGTAACGGCACAGGAGTAAATGTGTGGTTGGATAATTGGGTTAATGGAGACCCCCTTAGGACCATGATTAAAGGCCCTTTAAGGCAAGAAGAGCAGTATATGAAGGTGGTTGAGTTGAGATGTGGCAATGATTGGAATTGGGGGCTGCTCTCTTTTGATCTTCCGGAATGCATCAAAAATAGGATTAGAGCTGTCCCTATCCGATTATTTGGGGAAGGTAATGATTCTATCATGTGGAAGTACTCTAATGCTGGGGAGTTCTCCACCAAATTGGCTTATCAGATTGCTAACCAAGGAGAAGTCTTAAACACTCAGTTCCATGGATAGTGGATATGGAACTTGGATATTCTTCCTAGGATTTCTAATTTTCTTTGGTTATGTATGCATGGTAGCATCTCTATGAGAGATGTTTTAGCATCAAGGGGTATAAATTGTGAGAGGATCTGCCCTGTATGCAAATGCCAAGATGAAACCATTGTACACCTTCTTTGGGATTGTGGGATTGCTCGTGAGTTTTGGAGGAAGTTGGAGGTCCCTCCCTCACTTGTAAACTCCTTTACAGAAAATTTAGAGAGCTGGTTGAAGGTAAACTGTTTGAGCATGGTTGGGCATAAATGTGCAGCCCCTTGGTCCACTATGTTCCTTTTTGCTGTTTGGTCTTTATGGAAGAATCGAAACAATGTGGTGTTTGATAACTCCATCCCAAATCCGAGGCTTGATAAAATCTGCACTAGCCAAGCTAAGGAATATTTCTATTGTGTGAGTAAAGTTAGGATGTTAGTCCCCAAAGCCACCATCTCTGTCAGCTGGTCTAAAGCCAATATCGGGCTGGTATAAATTAAATACAGATGGTGCATCCCTTGGGAACCCAGGTATGGCTGGTGGTGGAGGCCTTATTAGAAACAGCCAGGGAAATTGGGTCAAAGGTTTTGCAAGATCTATTGGGCACACTACTAGTGTGATGGCTGAATTATGGGCGTTGAGGGATGGTTTAAACTTAGCCATTCAGCTGGGATTAAATGCTCTGGAAGTGGAACTTGACGCCAAAGTAGTAGTGGAGATGCTTAATAATTCTGCCTGTCCTAACAGAAAATTTTCCCCTGTTACATGATTGCAGGTTCCCCATGTCAAGGCTCATGCAGGTTTGGGTAGTACATGTTTTTAGGGAGGCGAACAAATGCACCGATTTTTTGGCTAGGAGGGGCTGTTCTATGAGGGAAGACTTTGTTATTTTTGATGCCCCACCCTCTGGTGAATTAGTTAATCTTATTGTATCGGATATTAATGGTCAGTCTGACCTTAGCCTTGTAGCCACAACATTGGCCTCTGTGGCCAGTTTGTAGTTTGTTTTCTGCTCTTTATATATTCAAGCCTGTTAACCAATATATATATATATAGAGTGATGGAGGACATAATTTTTAAATTAATTTCTATAATTTGGTATTTTTATGTAATTTTTGTTATTTTAAGTTTAGGGCATTTATTTTTTTGTTTTTAGGCATTTTTAATGGTTTTTAGGTCAAATTTGGTCTTGCTATAGTTAGGTATTAATTATGAGTTATTTTAGGATTTATATTTGTGTTTATCAAGTTTTAGGTAGCCCTTAAATAGACCCTTGTAAGGACCTGATTTGGTGCTTAAGCCTAAGGGGAAAAGGATCTAGGCCCAAAGAGCCTAATACAATAAATTTGTAGAGAGTGGGTTGGGAAATTAGGCTCTAATAAATCAGACAATAATGGTAGTTAGCCCCAGATGAAAAGAAAACAAGAATAAAATGGTTATGCTCAAGATAAATCGTTCTCGGCACAATTCAAGGAGACTGAATCTTCTATATATTTCCTTATTGAAGTTGATTACAAGTCTAGTTCTTGCTTCTACAGTGTTTTTTTCTACCTTTTTTTCTTCCCCTCTCCTCTAGAGGATCCCTTAAACTTACATTATATATCCTCTCTTAAATGATCTCAGCCCTCCATATGTAAATTATGCAGGCCACTACTTGGGTACCTGTTCCATCAGACGCCTTTTCAAACCCCTTGTGAAGTGTGGCAGCCAAGGCAATACTGTTCAGGGGTTTTCTTCACATAACTGCAGCTAGGATGTTTGGTGGGATGCATTAAATGTGGTGGCAGCTACCAACCCTTCAGTCATGCTAGTGCTAACCCCTTCCTCGAAACTTTTTCTCTACAATACGACCTCCTCTGATGACGTGTTATTGATGTGACATTACAGTCCGAGGGCATGGCCTCCTCGGCAGGATAATGGTCCTTCTTGGCCATGGGTATGACACATTTTGCAATTACCTTATTGAAATTCCTATACCCCACAGCACTTAAGTCTGTAAATATTTTTTAACAGTTATTCAATCAATAAAATTCAAACTTTTTTCTTTCTATTTTCTAGTAAATTCCAGACCCTTTCTCTTTGTGGATTCGAGGCACCCTCATGGATTTGAGGTTATTTTTAGAAGCAAACGTATTTTGTTTCTTGTTTTTTAGAAGTAGATGTTGTGGGGAGTAAAAGGACCCAAGTGGGCCTATGGGCCTTTGGGCTGTAACATGGAGGACCGGCTGTTAGATTGGCTACATGAGTTGGCCCTGCGCGGAGTTCGAGGATACGGCCAGAGGAGTTTCACCTCGGACGGATCCAAGAGAACTCAAGATTTTATTATAAAGGTCAAAACCATTTGGAAAGACTAATGGATAAAAGGGGACATCTTGAATCTTCTAGATGCACCAATATTAAAGAAAATATCAAGAGTAAAGCATTGCCATACCTTCGCATTAAAGGCTCTGCACCTACCTCACAGCCGCATTAATGGGGAGGTGACCCACTGAGTGATGAGGTGGAAACTTCTAGTCCTGTTCAAAAAGTATCGAGGAAGGAAGTATAAAAGGGGGGTAAAAGGCCAAAGAAAGGGGGACGGTAGCTAAAAAAGAAATTGAGAAATTGTAATCTTTAAGGAAGAAGAAATACTAAAGAAGTAGTCCGGCTCGAGTCGAGGAGACCCGTGCAATTATTGTTCGTTATTTTTGTATTTGTTTATAAAAGCCGGTTATTATCGAGTTCAGTACTTCTAACCTAGGTTTCAAGCCCACACTCTACAAATTTTATTGTTTAAGGCTCGTGGGCTGAACCGTCGATTGTCTTTGGGTCCCGGGTGCAATTGTGCACTTACAATTAGTGCGTCTGTGGAAAATCTAGTCTAGAAGAGGTAGGGATACTATGGCGAGGCTTAGGTGCTCACCATGCGGAGTCACGGGGATCACGGCTTCGGATGATCATTTCGAGCGTCTTGAGCGTCGAAGGGATCGTGAGGGAAGCGTCCACGAATATCCGGGGGCTAGCCATACTCGTGGTGGGGGTAGCACTACACGAGGAGGGTTCTAAGTCCATGCGAGAGGAAATCAATCGTTTGAAGAGGAAGTTACGCCGTGCTAAACGTAGGTTTTCACCGTCCTCGTCACAATCCTTCCTCGGAGGAGGATAGGGGAGGTGGCTACGGCTCGGAGGTCGCGCTCCCCACCAGGTGCAACGTCCTGGGTGAGGAGGACGACCGAACCCGCGAGGCGTGAGAAGCTTCGTTCTAGGGGCTTAGGCAACGATGCTATGAGTAGGGCGTTGCACCGACTCTCTCAAATCTCCGTTTACACGGAGGATTGAGAAAGGAAGGCTTCCCGGAAGGTTTACCCCGGCCCGCTTTGCCATACAATGGCCGGGCCCGATCCGGTTGGAGCCGTGAGTCACTTTAACCGAGAGGATGGCGGTGCCTCTCAACGAGACCACGATGTGTAAGTTTTCCCCTGACACACAGGACACTGTTGCTATGAGGTGGTTCGTAGGCCTTAAATCGGGGTCCGTAGGTTCGTTTAGGGAGCTTACTAGAGCATTCGCTTCGCGGTTCATTACGTGTAGCGAGTACCTCGGCCATTGGACTCGACATTATCCATGACCATAAGGGAAGGGTAGACGTTGAAAGCATACTCCGGCAGATTCTTGGGAGATGTTTAATGAAGTAGATGGCGACTTTGATGAGGTGGCGCTTAATACCTTTAAGGTAGGCCTTCCCTCGTGATCACGACTTTGAGGAAGTCTTTGACTAAAAAGCCCGTCCGCGTGTACGTCGCCTCGCTGGACCGTATTGACGAGTACAAGAGGAGTGGAGGAAGACCAACGGCAAGGAAAGGGAAATGAGAAGGTTATCCGCGGGGAGAAGGGATTTCGAGGTCGGACAAGTACCACGATAACGAGCCGAGGAGAGATTACGTTGGGCAGTCCGGCTCGGCAGCACCTCAGGCCGTGAGCATTGTGTTCCGAGAACCAGTGCATCAGTTGTTGGAGAAAGTTCGTAAGGAGCCATTCGTCAAATGGCCTGGTAAGATGTCAGGGGACCCTGCGAAGAGCAATCAGAACCTCTTTTGTTAGTACCATCAGGATGTGCGCCACCTCTACGAAATTTGTCGGACCCTTTGGAACCATTTGGAGCGAGCTTGTCGGTGAAGGAAAGCGAGCGGCACTTGTGTTAACCTCTTGGGCGGGGGCGGCCGGTCCGGCTCGAACAATTAGAGGAACAATTCGTCTCGGCCGGCATTGGGAACAATCAATGTGTTATCTTCGGCCCCAGTAGGGCCGGCTCGAGGGTCCCGGCTAGGGTGATGGCGGTTTCCCATTCTCGAGGCGAGGATGCGGGCGGCGAGCAGAAGAGGTTGAAGGGCACTTTGCCGTCTTAGGATTCTCGGCGAGGATAAGGTAGGGACTATCCGGCCCATGTGACGATGCCCTTGTAGTTACGCTTAGGATAGGGAATTATGATATGAGGAGGGTGATGATAGATCGGGGCGGCGGTGCGGATATCATGTACCACGATCTATTTAAGGGGTTAAGGTTGAAGTTGGAAGATCTTACTCCTTATGATACGCCGTGATAAGCTTTGAAGGGAGAAGCGTTGTCCGAAGGGACGGATCCGTTTGCCCGTTCAATCCGGCTCAGAAACGGTTGAGGTGGATTTCATTGTGGTTGACGCGTACTCTCCATATACAACCATCCTCGCTAGGCCTTGGCTGCACGCGCTTGGAGCTGTCTCCTCTACCTTACATGTTAAAGTTAAATTCCCCTCGGGAGAATGTGTTGAGGAAATCCTCGGCGACGATCGGTAGCCGGGGCGAGTGCATATCGGTGCACGTGCGCATCGGACGAGAAGCCAGGAGCCTTCGGCTTTAATCACCGAAGACTTATAGCGAGTTAACGGCTCGATTCATACGGAATGGTGACAGGAGAGGAGACACATTGTGAGGAGTTAGAGAAATTTCCAATAGCCAATGGCTCAGAGAGGTTCTTCCAGGTCGGCATACTTTTGCCACACCAAGAGAATATCGAATTGTTAGAATTTCTAAAGGACAATATTGATGTTTTTGTGTGGGATCCTTACGAAGCTCCGGGTGTCGATCCGAACTTCATTTGTCATCATTTAAATGTCAACCCAGCTATTGTTCAAAGACGACCACCTCGGCGTTCTTCCGAGAGAACATTCGAGAGGCTGAAGGAAGAGGTGTTTAAACTCGAAAAGGAGGGGCTATCAAAGTTTTCTACCGAATGGTTGGCCCAATACTGATCGTTGTTAAAAAGAATGGAACGTGGGGGGTATGTGTGGACTTTGCGATGCGAACAAGGCTGCCCCAAGGATTCGTTCCCCGATGCCTCGTATTGATCAGGCGAGTGAATGCTACCGTCGGACATCCTAGGATGAGTTTCTGGATGCCTTCCGGGGTTACCATCGAATTCACTTAGCGTTGGAGGACCGAAGACGTTTTCATTACTCCAACGGGAACTATCATTATAAAGTTATGCCATTTGGGTTGAAAAATGCTAGGGCTACCTACCAAAGGATGATGACTAGAATGTTCGAACGGCAAGCGGGAAGACCGTTGAAGTATATGTGGATGATATGGTGGTTAAGAGCAAAAGCAATACCCTCGCACGTGAGAGATCTGGCCGACACCTTCTAGGTGCTAAGAAAGTACAAAAGCTGCGCCTTAACGCCTCGAAAGTGCTCTTTTGGCGTGGGATTCGGAAAGTTTTGGGATACATGATTACCCGCGAGAGGCATCGAGGTGAACCCGGCACGGAGGTCGAGGCTATTCGAATTTGCGGCCGCCTCGGAACCCAAAAGAGATCTAGAAATTGACCGAAATGATTCTTGCATTGAATAGATTTATCTCTCGGTCGAGCCAGGTGTAGTCCTTTCTTCCAATTGTTGAATAAATGGAAAGGGTTCCAATGGACCCGAGGACTGCGCGTTAGCTTTCCAACAACTCAAGCAATATCTTTCTCGGCGCCCATTTGGTCTCGCCCGAGGCGGAAGAGGTTTTGTTTGCTTATCTAGCGGTGGTCATCCATGCGAGTCGGCTGGTCCTTATAAGGAATGAAAGCGGGGTGCAAAGACCGGTCTACTACGTTAGTAAGTCTTTGAATGAGGCCGAGGTGCGCTATACGCCCTTGGAAAAAGCGCTTCGGCCGTAGTCCACGCCACGCGCAAACTTCCTCATTATTCCGGTCTCACAACGCTGGTGGTTCGACCCGATGCCTCTCGGCGAGTGCTACGTAGTGTCGACTACTCGGGCGAGGATAGCAAAGTGGGGGACCATCCTAGGGGGCTTTTGACTTAGAATACAAGCCTCGCATCTCGGTGAAGGGCCGGGTCCTCGGCCGACTTGGTGGCGGGAATTTGCCGAACCATTGCGGAAGAAAGTCTAAAGAGGCCCGCATGGGTGAAAAATCGATTGGTGTGATCACGGTTGCGGTATCTCAGAGCTTGGAAAGTGTATGTTGATGGGGCGGCCAATCGGAAAGGATCGGAGGTGTTGGGCTTGTCTGATTTCCCCCCGAGGGAATTGTTTTCGAAAAATCTCGAGATTGGCGTTCTCGGCCACTAATAATGAGGCCGAATACGAAGCGATCTTGGTAGGCATGAAAATGGTACGTAGAATGGGAGGAAAGGAAATCCATGTGTTCTCGGACTCTCGGCGGTGGTCGGCCGGGTCACGGGGACCATGGAGGCTAGAGATCCAAGGATGCGGGAATATTTGGCCCGGGTCGAGCGTCGGCGGATTGAATTTGACTCCTTCATCTTAACTCGTATCTCTCGGAACGGAAACACCCATGCGGACTCCTTAGCCACGGCGCCGCGTCTTCGGCTCGAGGTTTACCTAGGGTTATCCTCGTTGAGGATTTGCTAGAACCTCTCTTATCGTTGTCAACGCGCCTCGCATTCATTTGATAAGGCTGGTCCTATTTGGATGGACTCGGTCGTGTCTTTTCTTAAGAATGACATCTTCAGGGGACAAATGCGAAGCGGAAAAGATACGTCGAATGGCGCCACGCTTTTGGTTGTCGAGGGATCGAGAAGCTTGTATAAACGATCCTTTTCGGGACCGTACTTGCTTGTGTGTGCACCACGACTCAACGGAAGGGCTCCTGGAAGAAGCTGCATGAAGGAATTTGTGGCGGCCACACCGGGGGAAGATCCTTAGCCCATAGAGCTCGACTCGAAAGGTTATTGGTGGCCTAATATGCGAGAGAGAGGCTCGGGACTATGCCGAGAAAATGTGATCAATGCTAGAGGTTCGCCCAATATCCATCAACCTTTGGTGGGGTTCTTAACCTACTCTCCGGTCCTTGGCCACTTTGCCCAATGGGGATTGGATATAGTGGGGCCATTTTCGAGAGCTGCAGGAAACAAAAGATGGCTTCTTGTGGGAACAGATTATTTCACTAAATGGGTTGAGGCCGAGCCCTTAGCAAATATTAGAGATGTTGATTCCAAAAAAATTGTCTGGAAAAATATTGTCACCAAGTTCGGTATACCACACACACTTATCTCAGACAATGGCGTTTAATTTGACAGCAAGGCCTTTAGCCAATATTGTGGTGACATGGGTATCATAAATAGATACTCCACCCCAGCTTATCCTCAGGGAAATGGGCAAGCCGAGGCCGTTAACAAGGTCATAGTCAGTGGGATCAAGAAGAGGTTGGACGATGCGAAAGGTAGGTGGGTAGAAGAGCTCCCTTATGTTCTGTGGACGTACCGGACCACACCGCGTAGGTCCACGGGAGAAACGCCATTCTCTATGACTTATGGAGCCGAGGCGGTGATACCTCTGGAATCTGGTTTTCCCACCCTAAAGACGAGCTCTTTTAGCCCGGAGAATAACAATGGACTCTTGGAAAAAGGTCTTGATTTACTCGAGGAACGACGCGAGGCAGCTATGGTCCAAATGGCTTATTATCAACAGAAGCTAAAACGGGGATATGATGCCGCGTGAAGCTAAGACCACTTTGCACACAGTGATCTTGTACTGCTAAGGAAAGTTGTAGGCACTTCTAAGAACCCGGCAGGGTAGGCAGGACCAATGAGGAAGGCCCACATCGTATTGTTTCGGTAGCGAGGCATAGGGTCATATCGGCTAGGCGTGACCTAGACGAAAGAATTGCACCACGCCCGTGGAATGTAAATAATCTTAGAAGGTATTATTATTAATAAAATGTGCTTTTGTCAGTTAATATTTCAAAGTTATGAGTACCTCTGACGCTTGCAGCTACTATTCTTAAGAATCAAATAGAAACTTGGTTAAGTGTCGTCCTCGGACCACAAACCTTGTGGAAATTGATATCTTGTCATTTGTTAAACAGAACCTTAGTTATGTCGGGTCCTCGGACCTCCTACTTTGGAAAAATTAACATTTGAAGTTACTGATCTTGAGAATCAAATAGAAACTTGGTTAAGTGGCGTCCTCGGACCACAAACCTTGTGGAAATTGATATCTTGTCATTTGTTAAATAGAACCTTAGTTATGCCGGGTCCTCGGACCTCCTACTTTGGAAAAATTAACATTTAAAGTTCCTGATCTTGAGAATCAAACAGAAACTTGGTTAAGTGTCGTCCTTGGACCACAAACCTTGTGGAAATTGATATCTTGTCATTTGTTAAACAGAACCTTAGTTATGTCGGGTCCTCGGACCTCCTACTTTGGGAAAATTAACATTTGAAGTTACTGATCTTGAGAATCAAACAGAAACTTGGTTAAGTGGCGTCCTCGGACCACAAACCTTGTGAAAATTGATATCTTGTCATTTGTTAAACAAAACCTTAGTTATGTCGGGTCCTCGGACCTCCTACTTTGGGAAAATTAACATTTGAAGTTACTGATCTTAAGAATCAAATAGGAAATTGGTTAAGTGTCGTCCTCGGACCACAAACCTTGTGGAAGTTGATATCTTGTCATTTGTTAAACAGAACCTTAGTTATGCCGGGTCTTCGGACCTCCTATTTTGGGGAAATTAACATTTGAAGTTATTGTTCTTAAGAATCAAACAGAAACTTGGTTAAGTGTCGTCCTCGGACCACAAACTTTGTGGAAATTGATATCTTGTCATTTGTTAAACAGAACCTTAGTTATGCCAGGTCCTCGGACCTCCTACTTTGGGAAAATTAACATTTAAAGTTACTGATCTTAAGAATCAAATAGGAAATTGGTTAAGTCTTGTCCTTGGACCACAAACTTGATTAAAGTTAATTTCTTATTGCGTCTGGAAATTAGCGCCTTACTGGTCATTAGCTCGGATCTTAAGTTCTATATCTTCAAGCGTTAAGCAAATTTATATAAGGAATGGTTCTCGGATCTTACATCCTACTGAAAACACTACCACACATTATAAGAGTTTAATCGTTATATGAGGTTTTTTTTTTTAACCAAGGCATTGTTTAAAATATCTCAACCATGTCGTCTGCTGTTAAGTTTTTAATGCTAAAACATGCGCATGACTGCGTGGAGGTTATGATTGTGCAATCCTTGGAGTTAGATTTGTTTACTCTGACCCTTCTTTTTTTTAGCTATGTACTAATGGGAAACTTTTTCGACAAGTACAAAAAGAATAAAGTAAAAACAGATACAACACGAGTAAAAATCAAACAAAATTGTTCTTCATTAATCATTTAGATATACATTACATATTAAGTCTGAATATAGAGAAAGAGAAGTCCTAAGCTTTTGGAGGAGGATCTTGCTGAGAAGTGCTGGTTGCCTCGGTCTCTTTCAGCTCCAACTCAAAAGGAGATAGAACCTGCTTTCCTTTGTCTGCTGCCTTCGTTGGAGGGACATTGGATTCTACGGTTTGGCTCAGGCCCTTCTCGGCATCCCCGCCTCCTTCCTTTTCTTTATTGGAACTGAAGGTTCGTAGGATCTGGAATTAGCTTTGGGACCATAGGAGGAAGAGCGGGAAGAGTTGTTTCGGGGGTAGGAGCGGCCGAGCGGGGAGCCTTTTCAATCTCCTGTATCTCCGGGGGAAGCCAAACATTCTCGGACTTCCTCGACTCAGGAGGCTAGAGGAACTCTGCTATGTTTAGAGCTTCCCCCGGACTTTCGACCGGTATTCCGGCCTGAGGCCGCGAAAGCCTCGTGTTGCTCCTCGGTGGCGCTACCACTTCCTCGTGACTCGCACCTTGGCAGCGGCTTCTAAAGAGCGTTGAAATGTGTCGGCTTCTTCCTTCATCGGCGCGAGTTCCTTTTCCAAATCCGAGCGTTCTCTTTGGACTCGGGAGAGCTCATCATCTCTTTCATGAAGGAGCTTGCGGCGCCGTCTATGCAGGTCTTCATGGTCTTCGGGTTTGCCTCGGCCCCATTCCTCTCTCTTTTTAGCTCACCTCGGAGATAAGCTTCTCATTTTCGGCAATGGTCGTGCCTAAGGACTTCTCAGGTCTCCATCCGAATTTCAAGCTCGGTCGGCTTTCTTCCTAGTATCTTCTATAAACTTCTCGGCCACGAAGACTTCTGAACGGCACAACGATAAAGTGTGAGGAAATTAGGTATAGCGAGGACACTCATGAATAATCCAATCTTGTTAAAAAATGTAATCTTCCTAAAAAGTTAAACTTACCGGGGCTAGATCCCTTTTTAGGAGACGGGAATAATTGAGGTTGGCTCGTCCTTTCCAAGGTCTCCATATCTTTCGGCGAAGAAGTGGGCGTTCCAACAACGCAAGTGATGGGCATGACCTTGTTGGGCCGCCACTGATGCGGGCCCGCGGGAGATAGGTGCGCCGTCCGACGCAGTCGGGAGACCCGAGTAGCCGATGCTTGGCGCACTTCGGCCACGTCACGATCTCCCGCTTTCAGCTGAGCGGGCCACGCTGCGCTTTATCCGGCTCCTGGCTGGCTGAGCCGGGTGGCGGTTGTTGTCGCGGTTTCTTTGGTTCCTTGTTGCTGTCCCCTCGGCCTCCCCGCTTTCTTTTCTTTTGGGATCCTCGGTGGAAGTTTTGGCTCGATTTGGAGGAGGGAGTGGCAAAGATGGAAGAGCTTGGGACCCCGTCTTTCTCGGCAACCTTCGTAGCTCTCTTGGTTAGGAGATCACCGCATCTGCCCCATATCCTCTTCGGATTCGTCCTACGGTCGGGCAACGACTAACCTGCAATTCCGGAGGCCTCGGTGACTTCTTCTTCCTCGTCGAAGAGTACAACGGCGGATTCCCTCGAGGTCTTTCGGTGTCTTTAAGTTGGGCTTCTATCTCCTCGTCTAGCATGTTTGAAGAAGACACTTGCTCCTCAGGACAACGGTTGCACAGGAGTGTGTAGCTAGAGGGACCGCGGCAATCGGTTGTAAATACGGTATGGTGTTAGGGGCGTCGGGGAGGTCGTGATCGTCCGGGAAGTGAGGTACGGCTACGTTGATCTTCCTACGGCTATGCGGTCACCTGCAATAATGGCGTTCTCTGTGCACAGGAAGTCGAGGATACGGGGATCGTACCCTAGAATCAAGTGAGCGGCCCTAAGTTGTAGGTCTTCGCTGACAAACACCTCGGAGTCCAGTACCCGGTTTAGATCTGCAACGTTGCAGTGGCTCAAGCGTTGTGGGGAGTAAAAAGACCCAAGTGGGCCTATGGGCCTTTGGGCTGTAACATGGAGGACCGACCTGTTCCAGAATTAAACTCTATGAGTTGGCCCGTGAGGGTCGAGGATACGTGAGGGAGAGTTTCACCTCGGACAGGATCCAAGAAGAACTCAAGATTTTATTATAAGGTCAGCACAACTACTGGAAAGACTAATGGATAAAATGGGACATCTTGAATCTTCTAGATGCACGGTATTAAAGAAAATATCAAGAGTAAAGGCCACCTTCGCATTAAAGGCTCTTACCTACCTCACTGGCCGCATTAATGGGAAGGTAGCACGAGTGAGGTGGAAACTTCTAGTCCTTGTTCAAAAGTATCAGGGGAAGGAAGTATAAAAGGGGGTAAAGGCCAAAGAAAGGGGGGCGGTAGCTAAAAAAGAAATTGAGAAATTGTAATCTTTAAGGAAGAAAGAAATACTAAAGAAGTAGTCTCGGCGCTGGGTCTGAGGAGACCCATTGCAATTATTGTTCGTTATTTACTGTATTTGTTTATAAAAAGCCGGTTATCGAGCTCCGTCTTTGCTTTACAGGTTTCGAAGCCCACACTCTACAAATTTTATTGTTTAAGGCTCATTGGGCCTGAGCCCGTGATTGTCTTTGGGTCCAGGTGCAATTGTGCACTTACAGATGTATTCTGCTTCTTAACGCTTCCGCATCTCACATTAATATGTTTATTATTTTTAGCAATTTGTTTCAATAATTTGCACTTTGTCCGCTCAACAATATTATTGATCTTCTTAAAGGCTATAAAAATTTATTGATTTAAAATATAAAATAAATTTAACAAGCTCAAAAATATTAGCCCAACAACAAATTTTACCAAATAACAAACTTAAGCCCAAACAAACCTAAATAACACACATGCGCGCACACACAAAATCCTAAGACAATTCTAAACCAGCCTAATTAGCCTAGGAGAATACCCACACATATCCGACAACACGCAAGACACCCAAAAAAATGGGAAAGGGTCTAAGCGGCCGAAGAGCCAAACACTTAAAAAAAAAAGGAAAAAAAAAAGCCTAACTTTCTAAGTGAGACTTGGGACTGGGATTGGGAGGGGCTGGGCCGCGCTAGCGACAATACAACAAGCACAGGCACATCACAATAGGTGAATTGCAAAAGCAAGAAATAGATCACCACCAGTCCACTGCCCCCAAATTTGGTATTATATCTAATCTCTTTTTTTCTTATTCTTTTTTTTATGGGAATATGAATATCTCTCTCTCATATCTAAGTCTCTAGTGCAAAATTTTATAAATAAAAATCTCTAGTGCAAAAAATTGCTAAACTTCTGTCAGTTGGTTAACTTGATTTGATAATTTGAGTTGTTAAGAAAATAGAAAAAGAACTCTCTACACAGACTACACTCACTGAAAATAGGAGAGAGGGGTAGAGTTCTCTCTTTGATAAAGGTAAAGCAATATTTTTTTAAATAGTTGTGACTAACACAATAACACATCACCCTGTCTGTATTGTGCTTGTCTCTTAGTGCTTACTTGTTAGTGTAATGACTAATGAGTGCTTACGGGCATAGTGCTTGTTGTGTGTAATGAGTGCTTGTTAATGTATTGTAATGTATTAAAAATAACAAAAAATAATAATTGTGTATTTTTTTTTTTGTTGATAGTTTGTTAATGCTAAATGAATGCTTATTTGGAGTTTAATATATATATATATATATATATATATATATATATATATGTATTTGTTTATACTTTTGCCTCCTAACTCCAAGTCCTGATTTCTTTCCTGCTTTTGAGTTATCATGTTTTGAATGTAGGTTTTTCGTACTAGTATTGGTAGTGCTAAAAAGCTATATTACTATTTTTAGCACCACCAAATACCAAAATGTGGCTACATTGGTGGAGCCAAAAAAAATATTATTAAATTATTATGTTCACACTGCTTTTTAATAAAAAAAATCTATTTTGGTTGTGTTCACACTACTTTTTAATGAATTTTTTATATTATTTTAATCAAATAGCTAAAAATATAGATTTATTGATGTTGGGTGTATGGTAAAGCGAGAAGATAAAATAGATAAAATAACTTTTGTGAAATTATATTACTAAATTTATGGCTCCACCAATGTGAATGCTCAAGTGGAGGGATCTAGTTAAAGGCTGTTCATGCATGCTTACTTGGTTAGGATTGGAAAACCTATTATTTATTCTACTTTTTTTTTTTAATGATCACCTATTATTCTACTTAAACCTAGATGATAAAAACAAAGCATGGGTAAGGATTTTTGGACCTATTAGAAATGGGTGCACTCACAGTAATTATTATTTTAATTCCTTCTTTAACTCTTCTAACAAATGGAAAAAATTATGTAAAACAAACTGTAACAATAATCTTCAATTACTCATTTCTTTTATATGTTCTTTATTTTTATGTCGGTTTTTTTTTAGTAATCTATATTTTATATATATATATATATATATATATATATATATATATATATATATATATATATATATATATATATATATATAAACCCCTATTATGTAAATTCACTTTCTATAAAAATATATCAAATATTATAAAAAATTATTTAAAAAAAAATGTAACATGTTTGCGTAGTATTAATTATTTCCTTTGAGATATTATTGTGTTTTTTAAAAACTCTTATGAAACTTATTTAAATTACTTAGGCTAAAAAAAGGTTGTCCCACATAGCCTTAATATAATCCTTTTAAGAATATTATACAGTTTCAACTTATGAAGTTCACTTCTGATGATAGTTTTTTATCATCAAACCAGACCACCAATCAGTTTTTGGTATAGATAGGGATTGAACACCAAATCTCTTATTCAACTATCAGAGACTTTACTAATTGAGCTAACTCGAACCCACATTATTAATTACTATTTAGTTAACCTCATTTCATGTTTGATACAAACTCATGGGTAGAACTCTTTGAAAACTAGTTTGCAAGGGGAGGGTGCCTATATACATTGTTAAGCTTACACTTAATCCATGTGAGACATTGTCCTACATGGATTAAGTTTATATATACATTGTTAAGTTTACACTTAATCCATGTAAGACACTAAGATCATGTGGGACACTTAATCCATGTAGGACACTAAGATCACAACAAAGTTTTATATGTTAGAATTATGTGCCCCCAATTTTACAAATTTTTTTATGTGATAATAAATTACATTTTCATGCACATGATTATTCTGGGTATTTTCATTACTTAAATAAGGCATGGGATATCATTTCTATAGAAAAATCATTTTGATGGTTAAGGAACTAAACTATTTGATTATTCTAGGTCATGGATATTAATTGAATATTAGCACTAGAGCCTACACCTATTGTGCTACTATATGGTAGGATGACTTACTCCATTATTAAGGTAGTGACCTTAAGCAGACAAGTGGGTGAAATGTAACAAGTACATACATTGAGCTAAATCTGATCAATAACACTTTAGGAAGTGATCGATGTCAATAATAATGTTGTTCTATCACAATTTTTCTAATTGTCCTCAAACATGAGAGGTTTACTTGTATTTATTTATTATGCTAAAAAATTTGATGATGTTAAATCGGTGATGTTCATTTAAATTCTATACAAGGATACATTGGGTTATATGTATAACTAGTAGCTAATTTGTGCGATGCACGGAAATAGCTACAAAATGAGATTTAGGAAAAAAGAAAAGCCATTATTTTTTGAGTTGGAGTAGTAAGCAAACACGCGTGAAATTTAAATATTTTAAAAAAATGATATTGGAAGAAATAACACAAAGTTTTATTAGTTAGGTAAAAGAAAGTAATGTTGTTTTATTTATTAGTTTTTTGTGAGAAGAAATAAGAGACAGAATGTTACGTTTCTAGTTTAGTTTGTATTGTATATATAGTATATATAAGATATGTTGTAATACACACACACACACACACACACACCAAAAGGTGCCTATTGAAATGTCATAACTTTTCAAATTTGATATATCAAAAGGTGTTTATTGAAATGTCATAACATTTCATATTGGATATACCAAAATGTGCCTACTAAACAAAAAAAAAACAAAAAAAAAAAAGTCTATTGAATGAAAAAGTGCATATTGATCGGAATGATGCTTATTGAATGAAAAGGTGTTTATTGACAAAAAATGTGTCTATTGAAAAATGAAAAGGCACAACTATTAAGTGTTTTTAAATATATACGTAATATTAATTTATGTAATCACGTGGCACAATGAGTAGTAGTAAAAAAAAAAGTCAAACGTTTCGCATTTATCTTAATATTTGATTACATTTCAAAAATAATTATACTTACATATATAGTATGTTCTATGCCATAGTAAGTAGAGGTGAAGTCTTATTTGTTCCAAATGATGATTTCCTTTAAGCAAAGTAAATATATATATATATATATATATATAATTAAAAAAAATATATATATATATATATATATTTCGTGCATCGCACAGGTTAACGACTAGTTATATATAAATAAGTAAAACATGTAAATGCTCAATAACAAATTCACTATTCTTTAAAGGAGATAGTATATTTAGTTCATAAAAATATAGGAGTTGGACTCAAGAGAAAACTAGGCAGTGACATTTTTCAAAGTGTTTTTCATATATATATAAAATTAATAAAGAGTTTTTCAAAAAAAATTTGGAGTCCATTGGAATTATGATATCAAGATATTAAGGGTTAGATAAGCTAAGGACATGAAAGTGATATTAATCTATTCATAGTGACTAATGGAAAATATAGTGTAGTAAACTGATGAATGTATAAATTGAAAGTAAAAAGAATTCACTCGTAATTCTCTAATCTTTAATTTAGCTATGTTGGTGGACATTATTGCAATTTGTAAAAATCCAAAATGTTTACTTGATATGATTGAGGAAATTAAGGTATAATTTTTTTAAAAGTTTCGAGTTAGTTCAATAGCCTTCTAAAGGTATTGACCGATCGTATCCTATGGCTGAAGATTGAGATCCCTAAATATCCCCGTCCAATCTCTCTACACGGTTTGCAAAGGTCTTATAAATAAGACATATCATGTTAATGGTTGGCCATCAGGAATGTTTTGTGGTACTTCAACCGTCTACAAAGCCCTTAAAAAAAAAAAAAATAAAGCAACAGAGAAGTGAATACCTTGAGACAACACAGGTTTGCATCTTTGTTCTATTCATAATCCAAGATTGTATGGTATAATGATCTTTGAGTGAAAATAGAACTTTTTATTTGCTATTACTTATGTAAACTAACATTGTGTACCATTATAGTTCACTTGAGGTAGATAATATTTGGTCTAGGCAATTCTTTTTCTTTTTCTTTTCTGTAAAATTATTAGACTAGTAAACCTTAGAGTGTAAACTTAAGATTTTATGTATTTATTAAATTTTAATTCCTTATTTACCCATTTGTATTAAAAGGAAAACAAAAATAATATGCTTAGCTTTATAGTTTTTATTTACGCAAAAATGCAATTCACTTCCGTTAACTTTGTCCGTGTGTGTATTAAAAATATTTAGTATTCTAAAAAAAAAAAACTTTGTCCAAAAAATATTTTAATCATTTAAAATTAAAGTTGGTCATTTTAGTCCAATAACTTTACCCCAAAATTATTTTAGTCATTTAAGTTTGAACATGATCATTTTACTCTGGTAAATTTACCTACAAATCATTTTAATTCTATGAATTGATCGTTTTGAGTGATTTTGGGCAAAGTTACCAGACTAAGTGAGTCCTTAAAGGATTCAAATAATTTTTGGGTAAAGTTATTAGACTAAAATGACCAACTTTAAAGGATAAATAATTTTTTGACAAAGTTACCAAATGACGATTTTCAAAGAAAAGAATTTTGTACAAAGTAAGCTAACGTAAATTATTATTATTATTTGTGCCATGGGAAAGTGTTAGATAACCCAACATGTGAGGCTTGTGATGCTGAAGCCAAGAGTGGAGGGCATGTGTTCTAGGATTTCATAACAACTCGAGAAGCTTGGAAGGTCACAGGAATCTCATTTGATGCTCACGATTTGTCCTTTCCTGAATTCGCCGACTTCCTGTTGTATCTAATGTACATTGGGCACTTCGAGGATGAATTACTTGAGCTGATTGTCATGGTGACTTAATGCTTGTGGTTTAGTCGCAATGAATGTCGCCAAGGTCGAGCTCGGCTTCAAAGTTCAACAATAGTTCTATTAGAGGAGTTTCAAATTGCCAATTTTAAATTGCCACATCTATCGTCTAGGAAGGAAGCAACTTGGATTCCTCCCGGTCCCCCATGGTACAAGATTAATGTCGATGGTGCCACATTCTCCATAACTCATTACTTTGGAGTTGGAGTAGTCATCAGGGATAATGCAGGGAGGGTCACGACTGCTATGAGCATGAAGATACCTCGTCCACTGGGATCGTTGGAAAGAGAAGCAAAGGTAACGGAGGAGGGGGTGCTTTTTGCATGGGATGTGGGAGTTCGTGAGGTAGTGTTTGAATGTGTCTCATTGATTGTAGTTGAAGCCTTGAACGGGACTTGTGAAGCTCCAGTGATTATAAGCAATATTATTGATGGCATTCCACATCGGATGAATGAATTCAAAGATGCAAAGGTAGTTCATGTTAGAACACAAGGGAATCACCCGGCACATTGCTTAACACATAACCAATATGGACTGAGGAAAATCCTCCGATCATTAAATCAGTTTTGATTCAAGATGTATTATTTTTAACCTCTTCTTAATAAAATTATAATTTTCTAATAAAAAAAATTATTAATATTTTTATTTATTTATGAGTCATGCTAACGAGTGTCCGTAGGGTATTTGTTCACAATTCATTTTAAGAAAATTTTGACACCACTTTTATGAGAAATGAGAAAAGTTGTCAAAACATTAATTCTTTTTTTTTTCTTTTCACATAAAATTTTTTTTTAAATAAATTATAAACCAATATTCTAAGAACATTTGTTAGCATTTTCTTTTATTTATTTTGTATATGAAAAAAAATATATAGGCCATACCGAATTGTACTAATCTAACAAAAATTGGGTAAAGACCGTACATTTTAAAATCCGTCAAAAAAATTGGGTAGAGACCGTACATTTTAAAATCCGACTGGCTCATCTAAGCGCTGAGGGCGTGAGGACATGCCAATCAGGCCTGGCTCAACTAAGCCCAATAACGGTTCATAAACCTTTGCCCAATGACTCAAGCTTATTCTCATCAAGCCGATTCTGTACGGCCAGCTCAAGTTCACTACCACTCTCACATCTTCTCGAATAGGTGATCTATTTTGCCCCTTTTTCGTTTATTTTATTTCCCTCAACCTTCTAATCTTTTTAAACAATGGTTATTCTTAAATTTACTCTTATCAAATAAGAAATTTAGATATTAATAATGTTATATAATCTAGTGCTAGTCTCATAGACATATTCATAAATTAATAAAAATAAAATACATAAAGTAATAACAATTAAGAGAGATTAATTCAGAATAATATATATATTGTTGGGAATATTACACAAAATAATAATGAAAGAATAAGTTTAACACAAAACACAAACAGAAAATAAATAATTTGGAAGCACTAGATCGTTTTCTTTAGACAATATATGCCCCATACACTATTGTTGCTAAATGGTATGTCCCCAAGATACAACCATAATGTTGGGTTCTACAGATAGCAATTCTGAAGAATGACCATATGATTTCTTGTGTTTCTCTCTAACTTACTATTTTGTGAAATTAGTTATTTTTTCAAGTGAGCATAAGCCTCTATTTATATTCATAAAGTTATATTTCATCAAAAGGCACGTATGGAGAGTTAAAATATTTCATAAAACCATTAATAAAGCTTGAAACATTTTCAACCTTTCTAAACAGTTACTAGAAAATTTTACAGAAAATCATGTTTCACGATTTTCAATCGGTCGAAAATTACTTTCGATCGATCAGTGCTCTTTTCGATCGGTCGAACAGGAATCTAACAGTGATTGAGACATCTAGAAACTCCATGATTATTTTCTTACCATTTTCGATCGATCGAACCAAAGCTTCAATCGATTGAAATTACTGATTTTTAAATTTTCACTTAGAAATTTTTAGAACTTGAATTTTCACTTTATACAATCATATTCTCCAAACTCAAATATCATTATTACAATATATCCTTGTATATACCTACATATACAACACACACACACACACACACACACATATGTGTGTGTGTGTGTGTGTGTGTGTGTGTGTGTGTGTGTATTGAGATTAATTTACATCATGATTTTTCATGCTCGAGGGCGTGAGCCCTTCATTATTATTACTAGTATGTATGTAGTCATGTGCATATGCACGGATACAATTAAAAACAATTACAATTATATTATTTAAATTATACACTTTTTTTAGAAGAGTTTCAAATTATATATAATATGAGCTTACACTTTTTTTAAATCATATATTTTTAAAATATGTAATGGTTTCTCATTATATGATTTAGAATTTAATTGGCTATACACTCTTTGATTTTTGCACCAAATAATTCACATGCCACAAAAATTAAAAATGTAGATGGACACATGACAAGAAATTGGACTCCAATTGAAATCCAATTTAGAATCTAATTGAATTTGGACTCTTCCATTTTTAAATTCAATAATTCACTTGTCACAAAATTAAAAATTAAATAGGACACGTGGTGCAAAATTAAAAATCCAATTAAAATCTAATTGAATATTCTTTGATTTTTGGTTATTAATATATACTAGCTTGCAATCACATGCATATGCATTGATACACTTATATATATATATAATAAGATGCATAATATAATTCCTATATATTTATATATAATTTAAATACTATTGATAGCCATTTTTATATTTTGTTAACTCTTTAAAAAAATTTGTAAGGATATTATTAGGTATAAAATGTAAATTTTCTATTGTTTTTAAAATAATCGTGAAGCACTTTTTTTATGATTCATTTATTCTAGACTCTTTGGTTTTTGTACTTAATAACTTAGTTGGATGAATATTTATGATTTGATCCTACATTTAATTATAAAATTAAGAAATAAAACTCTTTAAGAATAAATAGTTTATGACACATGGCTCAAAATTGAAACTCTAATTTGGAATTTAATTTGAGTCTCTCGGCTTCACCTATTAATGTTATATATAGACTAATATGTAACTCATGCTTACGCACAAGAATGATGAATTATAGTGGTGCAATTGATATTAGCTTAGGTTATTAAACACATAAGACATAGTTTGATTAGTATATTTGGAGGTAGTAAAATAGTTTTTTCTTGCAATTTTCATGATATTAGTTACGTCAAGTTTCTCATTATATTGGTATTACGTATATAATTTTGAAAATCACTATCAAATACTACATATACAATATCAATTTACAATTATTGTCTGTAAAATTCTACTAAATACAACATAATTTAAAATAATAAATTTATCAAATAATATCTCTTAAATTGAATGGGGATATTGTATGAGATCATTCAATTCAATTACAGTTTGTTATGTTTAATATCTTTGCATACAAAATATTTGAATAGAAACTGTATAAAAAAAATATACTCATTAGTTCAAAGAAAAAATAACAGAAAAAATTTAAACAATTTAATTTGTATAGAAAGCTAACAAAAGCAACACCCAATTTTGATTCTAATTGAATTTTCTATAAACTATGGTTTTAAAGAAAATTATATATATAAAACCTAGTTAGTAATGTACTGTACATAGTCATGGTATATTACATAAATGACTTATAAATTTGAATTATTTTTAGTTGTATAATTAGGTTTTTTATAGTTAATTTATATTAGACTTCTTGTTTTCTATACTAAAAATGACTAAATTAACTTATTTAACACAAAAATTTAAAAACTTAGATTAAATAAGACACGTGGTGTATGATTAAACTCTAATTGAAATCAAATTTTTACACTAAATTAACTCACTTAGCACAAAATTTAAAACTTAAATTAGATGGTACACAACGCCAAATTAGACTCCAATTGAATTGCAACTTAAATTCCAATTAGATTTTCTCTCAACCTTATCTATTAATATATATATATTTGGATAATTATGTTATTGCATACATTTGGTGAAACTATTCCACTAGCCTTTTTGTTTTTGTCTACAATCTCATTGTCTAAATAAAGAAAAAGAAAAATCGTAATGACTATTATAATATTAACAGCAGTAATAATGAATTGCCAATTAATTAATACCATTTTCAAAAAGAATAAAATATATTGAACAGCTTCTTTTGCATCCTTTTCTCTTCATTTTCTATAGAGCAACACTAAAATAGTAAAATTAGGGCTTCAACGGCCTCGCATGAGACTTTGAAAAAGATAAAATTGATGGACATGAACAGACGGACATAAAATGGAATAGTTGCAAAACTATAGGAACAAAAATTGAACCTTTTAAAGTTTAAGGATGAAAACCAAAAATTATGTAAGGTTTAAGTTCGAAAAATTATATTTTAACCCTTTCTCTTATTATATTATTTTATAGCCCTACTTGTATGGACATTTTTGAATCACAAATCCTAGTCTGATCTTCTTTGTCCAACATGTATAACATTAAATTCTTCACACCACACATTTGAAATAAAAGCAAAGACTTTAAATTAATTATTAAGCAAATTAATGATATTAATGATATCTTTTTCTTACTTTGTATTCGTAGTGGGGTAGGGCATGTAGAAAGGCCATCATTCAAGGGGTTCGAAATTCCTTTGCCCATCCACTTTTACAACCGTAGTAAACGCTAGAAGAGCTTCTACGCTTAGCAATACAGTGTCGTCATTTGAGTAAGTGAGAATTATTATCACTTCAGTTCAGTCAACCCTAGGAAAAAGGATAGAGAAAAAGAGAAATCCTTCATTTTGAATATTTCTATTCCCATCGGCATTGTTTACTGTTTAGGATAGAGCCCCTTGCTTTCCCACTTCTGAGTCAAAAAGAAAACTCTATATATAGGTTTAGGGAACATCTTTAACAGCACCTAAATATTTCTTTGACGATGGCAGAAGATTACTAGATAACAAAAATATTATTTTAACCAGAAAAATCGGAAGAAAAAAGAGAAGTTTGATCCCTATTAAGATTCCAAACTGTTTGGCTTAATTAAGATCAAATTTAGTGAGATATTATGCCATGCAAATGCAGAAGGTTGAATAATCTGTTCCTCTTTAACCTACCTGAATTGCCGGATAAATAAGGTGCATCTAAAAACTGAACCATACACAAAAGCCCTTTTACTACGTACCCCAACCCCCAAAAAATAGTAGTAATACACAAACCATATATGTAAAGTAAATGGAAACAGGAATGTGACAAGGTTACACTTACATTAATACATACGAATTGAGCCAAAAAGAAAGGCAAAAGAGCACCTTAACCCAACAAATAAAGCTTGCACGCCAAGGGAATAATTTTTCATCATTTGATAAGACCCATGATGAAAACATTTTTCTCACAAAGATTCACACAATAGACAATAGTGAGAGATAGAAATTGGGATTGGTCAGAAAAAGAAAGAGTTTTCGGGATCATCACCAATCATTTGGATCCTGCAAAAATAAACCCATTAGTGGGAAGTGATATAAAGTCGGTCCCTTGGCGTGCTATGGACGACAATTTGGTCTTGCCCTTCTATTTCTAGCCCTTTTGTTTGTATCAAAAGTCGCACTTCATTTTACTTCTTTATATTCACACTCTAAAAGTCATGTTAGAAAATCTTAAAAAGTAAAATGATAAGATCCTAGTCCCCTGAATTATTATAAGCCACCGTTAGATCTTGTAGTTCGTTTTGAACCTGACTGGTAGATAAATTTCAAGACTTGTCAAACAAAGTTAAGGTAAACAGATGGTTGAAACTTGAAAGCAGTTAAACCCAATTGGGTTCTCCAAAAGAAATGGTAGGGCCAACTCATAGTCAATATATTGGGACTACATTCATGTGTTCAACTTATATCATTACTGTAATTATGTTGTAATTATTTCTTTTTTACATTATATATATATATATATATATATATATATATATATATATATTATATCGGTGAGTAATTTACCTTATCTCTGGTGCTTTTTTTTTTTTTGTTGAGAAACACACACACACACACACATACATATATATATATATATATGGGAATGAGATGAAATAAGGGAATATACTCACACGTTAACACTAAAACTGCATGCCGGCAGTTAGTGTCGTGGAGTAAGTGATAAACTCATTCTCAATATCACACCTTATCCATTTCTCCTTTAAAAAAAAAGAAAAGAAAGATATCTCATCCATATATACTAGGTTAAAATGGTTAAATCCTTGATATATATATTATTGATTTCATTAATAGTTTGGAGGTTTTTTAGTTTGACTGACTTAATTATTTGAGTTTTCATGATATGGTAAAATTTATTCCTTTTAAAAATTAATGTTAAGTTTTATTTCCTTGTCTATTAAGAAAAATATTCTTTTGTATGGAGATGCCTGAAGTTAAAAAAATATATTCTTCATCCATCAATAAAATAGTATTAAAAACTCATATATAGACAACACTATTAAAGCACTAGCATCCAAGGATGCAAAAAAAGTTTTATTTTACATCATAAAAATCTACTTTATCTATTTTACCATCCCATTTTACAACTCACCAAACATCTCAGTTTCTATTTTTACATACAACTTATTAAAATAATATAAACTATACTAACAAATAATGAGTAATACTACAACCACAAACTATTTTTACAAAATGTTGATGTGACCAACCTCTTATTAGTTTTCATCTAGGCCCACCATTAATATTACTTTTTCATTTACCAAAAATCACTCATCATATCAGCAGTTTGTGAAATTTTTTATAAAGTAGTTTGCATCTCTAGCATTATTCACAAATAATATAAACAAATCAACCCTCTCTTCTCTCTCATCTCTATCTTCCCTCTCTTCCTCTCTCTCCATCAAATCCACATAACCACATTCTGAACCACACAGCCACATTCCAACCCACACAGCCACCACCATCGAACCACAACAACCCACAGCCAAAATTCCAAACCACGCCAAACCCACACATCCTACAACCCACACCCATCAAACTCACACCCATCAAACCCATGCCCATCAAACCCATGCCTACCATGACCAAGCCACCACCCCATGACCCATCGGCAACCCACAACCCATAAACCCCAAAAAAGGATCTCGAAACCCAGAGCCCACAAAACCCGAAACCCATGCCACCACCATTGAAATTTTCGAAATTGAAACAACCAACCCATGTCGATTCAAAGAAGCCCCAACCATCATACACATCCCTACACCACTGAAACAACCAACCCACATTGAAACAACATAGCACCACCAAAAACCCACACTGATCCAAAATCAAACAAGCCCTAACCACCGAAATCAAGTCAAACCATGTCGCTGTCTACCAGATTCAAACCCACGAAAGTGTGGGTGATGGTGAGAGAGAGAGAGAGAGAGAAGAAACTATTGGGAAGAGACAAGAGAGACACAGAGGGATGAGAGAGAAAGATATATGTTAATAAAATAATTTATTTTACGTTTACAACTGATGAACAGTAAGTTGCAAATCTAGCAACTTACTGTAGCTAGATTGTATAATGTTTTAGAAATACAACCCTAGATGTAGCATGTTTTGGCCCATATAAAGTACTGGGGGGATTTTACACCTTCCAATGCTAATGCTCTAAAGGGTTTGAAGTGGTAGTTTTGTTGTATGCGAGAGTTAGAAGACAATTTTTTTTTTCTTAGAGAGTTACAGACAAGTTTTGTCTAGTCTATTAATACAAGGGTATGTTTAAGTGTATTTAAGTTTTGGGTTAATTCTTTTTGTGAGTGTTATTGGAGATATTTAATATTAAATTTTTTTAATGAATTAATTAAATAATAAGTTGACGAGAAGAGTTGGAAATTTATGTGTTCAATGAATCTTAAGCAATGAGAAGAATCGCAATTCAATTATATTTATTCGTATGTTCACCAATAGTGAGTTTTGTAAAAGTTTATGTATGGTTATAGTTCATATTATTAATAGTGGATTTTTAATGAGGATTAATTAACCATGAAATATAGGCATATAGTTTATATTATTTCCTGTATTTTTGTTGATCTTTAATTGTATTGATTTGGTTGAGGTATGTGCTGCACTGCTGCAGTTTTCTCCTCTAAGTGAGAGCTATCAAGCGAACTGTTAAACAAAAGTTAGATTTGAAAATTCATTACCGCAAATAATTAATTTGCCTCTTTCTCGCCCATCTGTTTGGAGGAGTGAACTCTCCAAAAGCTTAGACAATTAAGGATTTTCCAGGATTTTACACACCTAATTCCCATATGAAGAGTTAGATAGAACCCATACCTAGAGATAAAACCCTCATCAATTTCTCTACCTTCTCTCTCTCACAATTGCCAAATTTAAGAGAGGAGATTAAATCCATCATACACAAACCAACGTTCAGAGTTATTGCGTTGATTGGAGCTTGGGATCCATTAGAAAGCTAGGATTGCCAAGGAGACTTAGAGATTGCAATTGGAGCTCGATTGTTAATTCAATAACTAAAGGAGAGAAAAGATTAGAGGGCTCAAGTACATTGTCACTTCATAGCTTAGTGTAATTGGTATTTAAGATGTACAGGACTATTTAGTATTTTCTCTACTATATCGATCATTTTGGTGGTGAGACACCATGAAGAGGTTTTTCAACCAGATACTCAAGTTTTCCTCTTTGTAAACATTTTAGTTGTCGAAAATGTGGACTTATCAAAAATGGTATAAACATATTATTTAAATATTTAGGTTAATATCTGGGCTTATAAAAAATGAGGATATAAACATATTGACATGTACGGACACATATCATTCTCTTAATTTGCTAAACCAAAATCACTTCTACTATGAATTTAACGAGTAATTCTTAGGTACTCTCAAAGTACGAAAAATGACACTCCTTCTTCTCATATTCATAGTGGGGTCTGCTCATTAAATTCATAGTGGGGTCTACTATGAATGTGAGAGGAGGGAGCACCATTTCACTATACTCCAGGAGTACCTAGGAATTTTCCGAATTTAACAAACCCTTGTATTTAATACAATAATAATAATAATAATAATAATAATAATAATGGTTTAAAAGTATTTAGGTCACAACCGAAATGCTCTTACCAATAGCGACAATGTAGATTAGCATGAGGACAAATGTAGATATGTGGTGAGATTTCGAAGAACTTTGTAGTGAACATCACCATTAATATAATATACACCATTAATATAACATACACCATAGTTTTGCCTCTAGCTAGGTCCCAGAACTATTATTAAAAACAACTAATAAGGGCCACCTTATTGTGAACATTAAATAAGAATTTAGCAAACAGATTTTAAAGTTTTAAACACCTTTTTAAACGGTCAAAATGTAATCCACCAATATCATAACAATATGACCCTCCTCCATGGTTTGCAGCTACTTTGGAGTGATATGGATTCCATCGTTATATATAGTGCTCTCTTTAATTAGGTCTCGCTTAAAAAAGGAGAGTCGGTGAGCATTTCATTAACTTATCACACTGTCCTACTCGTTTTAAATTAATCAACTGCACTTACGTTACGTAATGAATTATATATATATGATAGGGGATAAAACCAACATGACGGTACAGTCACGAAATCGCTATGATGGTGTGACGGGTTATATGACCATAGTGGACGGATGCATATAATTTCTCTCGTCGTTCTCCGGGCTACCTCAGATCGCACTATGTGATTAGGGCTGACGTGGCCTTGATTGTAATTCACGCCAACATGTATACGAAGAATTCTTGCGCTGCACGTTAGCCTTGATTGAAGATTCATATAAGGAAAAGAACTCTAAGAGATACGAAATTTCACGAGTCACTCTCCTAGAAGGAAAGGATTTCTTGACCAAGGCGAGAATTTTGGCCCTACGCTACTATGTATACTCCAAAACCCTCATAAAGCAAGGTACGCACAATTATCTCAACTCTGGCACTCTAGGGTTGAAAAAATAAGACTCTAACTTGACCTTCGGAGGGTTTTTGGCCGGCACCACACCGGTGCTCTCCTTTAGGTCCTCTTTTTTCCCTCTTTTGCAGGTGTTGCTTTGGCGAGTAGAGTGCTTGCGACTTACTGGTGATTTTTCGGCATCATCAGTTGGCGCCGTCTGTGGGAAATAGAAAATCTTTCGATTACTTTAGCCTCGCTCTATTCCTGAGACAAAGAGTTGCATGGTACTCACTCGATCGATGGCAACAAACAACAACCAAGGCGACGAACCGCACGCCACAGCTCTAGAGAGGCAGGTCCAAACGCTTGCGGCGGCGGTTGAGCGCCTCACCAAGCAGAATCATGATTTGGAAGAACAATTGTGACAAAGGACCGCACACCCAAGTGCACTAGAGGAAGACCAGGAGGGCGCTAGTCCGGAAGGAAGGAACGCAGAAAGACCTGAGGGCAGCAACGCTCCAACTAGACCCGAGCGACAAGAAACCAATCGACCATCTGTCTCAGACACTTTGCCGACTCACATAGCCACCGAAATGCAGAAGATGAGGGAACGCATGGATGTGATGATGAACGCCCTTAGAGGGCGGGTATCCAGCAACCTGGACGACCAAGTCCATAGAACAGATTCGCCTTTCACAGCGTTGGTGAATTCATGCCCCGTTCCTCCAAAGTTTCGCATGCCCCATGTGGAAAACTACGACGAATCCAAAGACCCATTGGATCACCTGGAGTCTTTCAGAACCCTAATGCATCTTCAGGGTGTACCGGATGAAATCATGTGCAGGGCTTTTCTCACCACCTTGAAAGGGCCTGCGAGGGATTGGTACAGTAGGCTGACGCCTAATTCCATCGGCACTTTTAAGGAACTAGGCGCATAGTTCGTATCACACTTTATTGGAAGTCATCGACACAAGAGGTCTATTGCATGTATACTGAGTATTAAGCAACGAGAAGACGAGACATTAAGGTCTTATATAACCCGCTTTGATAAGGAATCCCTCTCGATAGACGAGGCAGATGACAAGATACTTGTGGCAGCATTCACGAACGAACTACGAGAGGGTAAGTTCTTGTTCTCTCTATGCAAGAATGACCCAAAGACTATGTCCGATGTATATTACAGGGTGACGAAGTATTTGAACACGGAGGATGCCTTGCTGGCCAGGGACGACTATAAGCCAAGAAAAAGGGAAAGACAGGAAGATACGAAACCAGATAATGGACGAAAAATGGCAAGAACCAGAGATCGACGAGAAGACTGGAGATCCAAACCACCTTCGGGGATGTTTACAAGTTTCACCCCCCTCACAGCCCCAATTGACCAGGTGTTAATGCAAATCAAAGATGAAGGAACCTTGACGTTCCCGGGCAAGTTGAAGGGAGATCCGAACAAGAGGCCAAGAGATAGATACTGCCGTTTTCATCGTGACCACGGCCATGATACGACGGACTGTTATGACTTGAAGCAACAGATCGAAGCCCTTATCAGGCAAGGAAGGTTGCAGAGGTTCGTGAGGAAGGAGAGAACGGATCAACCCCAGGAGCAGAATCCTAGACGGAAAAACGAACGTCCCAGACCACCGGTAGCGGACATACGGATGATAATAGGGGGCAGTACTTCAACAAGGTCGTCTAAAAAGGCCAGAAAGACCTATTTACGGACGGTACAAAGTGTCCAGTCGACGGGCTCTTCACTAGAAAGAACACGACGGAACGGCTCCAGTATCGAGTTTTCTGAAGAAGAGGCCCGGCGCCTTCACCACCCCCATGACGACGCGCTTGTGGTTAGTATACAGGTAAGAGACTTCAACGTCCACCGAGTTCTAGTGGACAACGGGAGCTCAGCAGACATCCTCTACTACCCCGCGTTCCAGCAGATGGGGATTGCTAAAAAGCGCCTGATCCCAGCATGCACGCCCCTCGTTGGCTTTGGAGGAACCCGGGTCCATCCTTTAGGATCCGTCACATTGGCGGTGACAATAGGAGACTACCTGTAGCAAATAACCAAGGATGTTTCCTTTCTAGTGGTTGATTGCTCCTCAGCGTATAATGCCATACTCGGACGACCCACTTTCAACGCATGGAAGGCCGTCACTTCTACCTACCATCTGATGATCAAGTTTCCCACTGAACACGGGGTTGGAGAACTGCGCGAAAATCAGGTGGCTGCACGGGAATGTTACGTGGCCATGATGGAGATGGATGACCATGTACAGGCAATGAACATCAAGGAACCGAGACGATGCGAGAACCGTGGAGGAATTGGAGGAGGTACGGCTTGGATGATTCGAGGGCCCGGCCGGACCACCCCGGATCGGAACCTCGGTCGACGAAACGGTCGCGACATGCGCTCTGTTGTTCCTCGAAAGAACCAAGACGTGTTTGCATGGAGCCATGACGACATGCGGGAATAGATCCAACTATAATAGCTCACAAGTTGAACGTATCACCTTCTTTCCCTCCAGTTCGACAAAAGAAGCGTGTGTTCGCCCCCGAACGGGATCGAGCCGTGGCAGAGGAAGTACAGAAGCTACGAGAAGCAAACTTCATAAGGGAGGTGTATTACCCTGATTGGCTGGCCAACGTGATAATGGTCAAGAAATCAAACGGGAAGTGGAGAATGTGTGTTGACTTCACGGATCTGAACAGAGCATGCCCTAAAGACAGTTACCCACTCCTGCGCATTGACACCTTAGTAGACTCCACCGCGAGACATGAATTGTTGAGCTTCATGGACGCCTTCTCGGGGTATAATCAAATTAAATTGGATAAAGCTGATCAAGAGAAAACATCATTTGTGACAAGCCAGGGGCTTTTTTGCTACAAGGTGATGTCGTTCGGGCTCAAGAACGCGGGAGCCACGTATCAACGGTTAATGAACAAAATGTTTGCGCACCAAATTGGCAGAAACATCCAGGTCTACGTGGATGACATGTTGGTGAAAAGCGCAAAGGTGTCCGATCATCTGAGGGACCTCCAGGAGACATTCGACACTCTTCGGACGTATAAAATGAAGCTGAATCCAAGCAAATGCGCATTCGGAGTTACTGCTGGAAAATTCTTAGGATTCATGGTGTCCCAGCGGGGCATTGAAGTCAACCCAGAGAAAGTGAAAGCGATTATGGAGCTATCTCCTCCGAGGACGATGAAGGAAGTGCAAAGCCTGACAGGGAAGATAGCAGCCTTAAATAGGTTCATATCGAGAGCAACGGACAAGTGTCTCCCTTTTTTTTAGAACGCTAAGGAGATCTTTCGAGTGGACGGACGAATGCCAAAGGGCATTTGAAGAGTTGAAGGCATATCTCTCTGCCCCGCCATTGCTTAGCCCGTCCATGCCGGGGGAAGAATTGTTCCTGTACCTTGTCGTCTCATCAGCAGCGGTAAGTGCAGCTTTCATCAGAGAGGAAGGGAAGATACAAAAGCCAATGTACTTCATCAGCCGGGCGCTAAGAGGCGCAAAGGAGAGATACCCACGGATGGAGAAACTCGCTTTCGCTCTTGTAACTGCAGCTCGAAAACTCAAGCCCTATTTTCAAGCACATACCATAAAAGTCTTGACAGATCAGCCGTTGCGGAGAGCAATGAACAATCCTGAAACTGCTGGACGGATGGCTTTATGGGCTATCGAGCTGAGTGAGTATGATATTCAATACCAGCCACAAACGGCTGTGAAAGGACAAGTACTGGCAGACTTCATCGCGAAATTCATTACACTTGAGGAGCAGGGGGCAGAAGAGACGCCCACATGGAGAATTCACACAGACGGATCCTCCAATAAGCATGCGGGAGGAATCGGGGTCGTACTCCACACCCCGGAAGGAGATAAGATTGAGTGCATGATCGATGCAGGTTCCCCACTACAAATAACGAAGCAGAGTATGAGGCCCTGGTGGCAGGGTTGGAGCTTGCGATAGCGGCTGGGGCCAGGAAGGCGGTAGTCTACTCCGATTCTCAAATCGTAGCTAGTCAAGTTAATGGGGGCTATGATTGTAGGAATGAACGAATGAGAAGGTACCTCGGAGAAGTGAAGGGTCGAATGAGTGACCTCCAATTCACGATAGCTCAGATCCCAAGAGAAGAGAACCAAGAGGCGGCGACTCGCGAGCAGCTTCAGCCGAACCTATGATCACCCCAGAACAGGTATTGTCCTTCGTCCAACATTCATCGCTATTAGATAACGTTCGAATGCAGGAAGTAGGCACCAAAGACGACTGGACGGCTCCAATCGTGACGTACCTCAAGAACGGCAAGCTGTTAGATAGCAAAGAAGATGCAAGGAAATTGAAGGTTAAGGCTGCCCGATTCATCCTGATTAAAGACGTACTCTACAAAAGAGGATTCTCCCGACCATATCTAAGATGCCTTGGCCGTGAGGAAGCTGACTACGTGATGAGGGAAGTTCATGAAGGAATTTGTGGAAACCACTCGGGATCAAGGTCTCTAGTGCACAAGCTACTCCGAATAGGATATTACTGGCCGACAATGCAAAAGGATGCCCATGTGTACGTTAGAGCCTGTGATAAGTGTCAACGGTTTGGCAATCTCATTAGACGGCCAACGGAGGAGCTCACATCTATGACGGCTCCGTGGCCGTTCGCACAATGGGGATTGGACATCATGGGCCCATTTCCAATAGCAACAAGACAACTGAAGTTCTTAGTGGTTGGTATTGACTACTTCACCAAGTGGGTGGAAGCAGAAGCTCTTGCTACTATCACGGAGAAAAACATTCGCAACTTTGTATGAAGAAGTATTATCTGCCGATATGGGATCCCAAGAGTGCTTGTTTCAGACAATGGGAAGCAATTCGACAACGATGCATTCCGAGACTTCTGTTCTCAGCTGGGAATTAAGAACCATTACTCGTCACCAGCCCACCCACAGGCTAACGGACAGGTTGAAGTCACGAACCGGTCCTTGTTAAAAATTATCAAGACCCGGCTCGAGGGGGCAAAGGGCATATGGCCGGACGAACTACCAAGTGTACTATAGGCGTACAGGACAATGGCAAGAACACCAACTGGAGAGACACCGTTTCGATTGGCGTATGGAGCTGAGGCCCTCATACCGGCGGAAGTGGGATTAACGAGCTACCGCGTAGAAAGCTATGACGAGAGCAAGAATAATGAAGCATTGCGCCTAGAACTCGACCTTGTAGATGAGGTCAGGGCAGCAGCGGTACCAAGACATGATGGCAAAACACTACAACTCCAAGGTCCGACACCGGGACTTCAAGGTTGGAGATCTGGTATTACGAAGAGTGCTTGGCGCTACGAAGGATGCATCCTTGGGAAAGTTGGGTCCTAACTGGGAAGGCCCATATAGAATTATCTCATGGCATAGGAAAGGAACGTACTACTTGGAAACGTTAGACGGAAGGATGTTGGGCCATCCTTGGAACACGGAGCACCTGAAGAAGTACTACCAGTAGTGAGACAGTCATAAGACAATGTCTACCGCCTTATTTTTAGTTTAATTTTTACTTATTAGATCCCAAGTTTTTTTTTTATAAACAATTTGGTCTGTTGAACTGATATAGCAAGAGGAATTTTTATTTAGAAAATATGAAATGCATGGTGTTGAAAATTCTACAAGTCCACAAAGTGGACGGATCATCCAAAGGATGAAAATTCTACAAGTCCACAAAGTGGACGGATCATCCCAAAGTGATGAAAACCTACAAGACCACAAAGTGGACGGATTATCCAAAGGATGAAAATTCTACAAGTCCACAAAGTGGACGGATCATCCCAGAGGGATGAAAACCTACAAGTCCACAAAGTGGACGGATCATCCCAGAGGGATGGAAACCTACAAGACCACAAAGTGGACGGATCATCCCAAAGGGATGAAAATTCTAGCCCACAAAGTGGACGGATCATCCAAAGGATGAAAGTTCTTCAAGCCCACAAAGTGGACTGATTATCTAAAGGATGGGAATTCTACCTAGTCCACAAAGTGGACGGATCATCCAAAGGATGGAAATTCTAGTCCACAAAGTGGACGGACCATCCAAAGGATGAAAATTCAACCAAACCACAAAATGGACGGATCATCCAAAAGATGAAAGTTCTTCCAGTCCACAAAGTGGACGGATCATCCCATAACAAAATTCTAAATCCACAAAGCGCACGGACCCTTCTGTCCATGCAGTGGACGGGTCAACTAAGAGCTACATGAATAGGCTAAATAAAAAAGGAAAAAGTGGACGAATAGTCCAAGATATATTGAAGGGATCATGCAAAGTATAGAACGACGGGTCCAAATATGAACGGGTTACCCAAGAAGTATCACTGATACAGTAGAGTTCAATAATACAAAATCTAATACTTAGTCAAAAGAGTTAAACAAAAGGCAGAAAATAAAATTGTTCCCTATCACTACAATATACATTAGTCTTGAATGGTGACGGTTTCTTCAGGGCCTTCAGGCAACAACTAGTGAGAATCAGCAACTGTAGTTCCTTCTGCAGCTTTAGCGACCCTGTCATCACCTGGAACCTCGCCAAATAGTTCTTCCGTCCCTTCAGAGTCGACGGGGTGAGCCGAAGTTTAGGCCTCGGCATCTATATTTATGTGAGCTAAGTCCAAGTTAGGGAATGACGCCTTCACCTGACGGATGCAGTCATCGAACCCGTCGCTAAAGGAAGAACCAAGCTCCATCAGAAGTGCGTCGGAGTCTCGATACTCTCTAATGGCATCAACTTTCGCTTGGCGGATATTGTCGTCATGAGCTTTCACCGTCTTCCTGAGCAGCTCGACCTCCTTTTCTAGGTTCTCGCGAGCCTGCTCAGAGAGTGTCAGCTTCTGCTCATGATGGACCCTTCATAATTTCAACTCGTCCAGTTCTTCTGCCGTCGCCTTCGCCTTAGCACGTACTCCTTCAAGGGCTCTTTCCTGGGCCAGGCAACGGTCTGACAGGCCCTTGGCCATTAACACACCCTGCCACAGTTCAGATAGAAATAAGTTCAAGATGGAAAGGAACGAGACGGAGTTAAAATGACAGAATGAGCATATGTCGGACGCTAACCTGAGTTAAGCTGAACAGGCATGTCTCCCCCATGGCCTCGGTGACATGGTTTCCCAGGTCTTCATAGTCGTCATCGGTTATGATGGAACCAATACGACGAAGAGAGTATTGGGGGTCTTCACGAAGTAGGACGGGGGGCTTCTCCTTCACGGGGTCTGGGTTGGTCATCAGACCCTTACCCTTTCCAATCCCAAGCTTGGGAGGCAGTTTCACCTTGCCGGACCCCTGACCGGCAGGTAGACCCGTCACAAGTTTCTGTTTTTTGGAGTGACGGTCCCATCTCTCAGAAGATGGTCTTTTTGGGGCTGTCTGTGACGGATCCATCTTTGAAGCGTCGCCCCCTTGCTTCTTTTTTGCCGCCTGCTGTTTAATGATAGCCCGTCTCCTGGCGTCGTCCATTTCTACAAAAGAAGACGGTTAAAAAGGAACTGCATAAAGCCAGAATATCGACGGAAGGATTCCAGAACTTACGTTTGCGTACACCTGCGTCGTATCTGCGAGCGACGGATGTAGGTTCAGGACCGTCACAATACCAATGTAACGTATCCAATGTGACGAGCTTCGACCAGGTCCTTTCAGACAACTTAGTCTTTTGAAAAATTTTCTCTAGAAAGCCGAACTGTTCGGTTGAGATAGGTGGACGGTCCCTCGCTGCAAAAAAAAAAAAAAATGTGTGTTAAGAGTAAACTCATAAAACATGAGTGACGGTTGATAAGTGGACGGACTCGTACCAGACGGGGGCATTATCCCCCATGTTTTATCTACCGGCATGTAGTCGTCGTCACCTAGACGACACATCCAGTTATCCCCTCGAAGGAAGAAGTAACGACCCTTCCAGTTACGATTTGAGTCCGGGGTCTCGGACACCAGCCTAAGTGCTGGACTCCTCGGCACAAAGCTGTACATGCCCTTTGACTTTGTAATTTAAGATGGATGGTAGCAATGGAAAAATTCCTCCACCGTTAACCATCTGGCCCCGTCGGACATCACACCGTACAATACTTCGACGCTCAGGAAAACCCTCCATGCGTTCGGAGATATCTGGGTGACGGCCAGACCCAAGTATTGGAGGAGACGACGATGCAATGCACTCAGGGGAAAACAGAGACCAGCTTTTAGCATTTGCTCGTAGACCCCGACGTCTTCGAGACCGTAGTAATAGCATTTTTCTGTTTTGAATGGTAGACGGATGGATATGGTGTTTGGTATTTGGTACTTTTGCCTCAGCGTGTTGAAGTGCGCTGACTTGATGGTTGACACAAAGTCGTTCACCGTCCACAGAGGGAGCCGGACGAACTCCCTGAAGCCGTCAGGACCTATGACGGATTGGACCGGTGGGTCGATACCATCTAGGTTGTCGGTCGAGTCATATTCTGACCTGTCCCCATTCTGCCCTTCATCTTCCTCGTGGGAAGGAGAGCTAGCCGACGGTTCCCTCTCCCCGCTGGAGATGTCTCGGTCTGCTTGACCTGACGGGAACACCTCTTCGTAACCCGCTCCCTTGCGGGCATAAGACTGACTACTTGACGCCTCACTAGACATCTGACACCTACATATGACGGGTAAAGGAAGCCTAAGGCTCTAGATTTATACCGACGACGGGACCAACAAGAAAAATGAGGAACAAAACATTGTATAAGAATAGCTTACAAGCAGACGGTAAGAAAAACTTACAAGCAGACGGCGAGAAGCGCACGACGGAGAAATTGTCAGCACGTTGTTTTCCGGTTTCCAAAGGAGACGGCTACTCTCTGAAAAAGGTTGACGGTTACGCTCTGAACAGAAAATTTTCTAAAAAGTGTAAAAGTGAATACGGTGGGTGGTATATATATAGAGGGAACGGCGCAGTAAACGAAGGGATGCCTCAATTCTAGCAAACAACCATTAAAATCCCCCCACGTGTCCCTGAGCATTTATGACAGCATTCCAGGCTGTCCGTCAGAAACTCTAAACCGTCATTCCATGAAACCGCTTGGGAGAAATGACGGTATCATGGAATGAGGGGGCAACTGATAGGGGATAAAACCAACATGACGGTACAGTCACGAAATCGCTATGATGGTGTGACGGGTTATATGACCAAGGTGGACGGATGCATAGTGGACGGATGCATATAATTTCTCCCGTCGTTCTCCGGGCTACCTCAGATCGCACTATGTGATTGGGGCTGACGTGGCCTTGATTGTAATTCACGTCAACGTGTATATGAAGAATTCTTGCGCTGCACGTTAGCCTTGATTGAAGATTCATATAAGGAAAAGAACTCTAAGAGATACAAAATTTCACGAGTCACTCTCCTAGAAGGAAAGGATTTCTTGACCAAGGCGAGAATTTCGGCCCTACGCTACTATATATACTCCAAAACCCTTATAAAGCAAGGTACGCACAATTATCTCAACTCTGGCACTCTAGGGTTGAAAAAATAAGACTCTAACTTGACCTTCGGAGGGTTTTTGGCCGGCACCACACCGATGCTCTCCTTTAGGTCATCTTTTTTCCCTCTTTTGCAGGTGTTGCTTTGGCGAGTAGAGTGCTTACGACTTACTAGTGATTTTTTGGCATCATCAATATATATTTACAATTGTTTAATTGACAAGCTAGGATTAATGTGTAACGAAAATAATTTCAATCATAATAAACATATAATAAAAGTAGTATTGTATAAATTATAGTAAGTTATCATGTCAAAAAATTGTTTTTTATTTTTTATTTTTACCACTATCGTTGTTCTTTGAGTCTTTGAGCAAATGCTTTTCATAGACTTTGGTTGCCACTTGCCACCTCGGCTGGCATCAATGCCCAAAAATTAAGATAGCATAATTATCCTTATGATTGATTGATGTGAACCCAATGTAGATTTCCACCAATACTGTTAATTAAGCTCGAGAAACAAGTAACCGTGTCAATTTGTCAAAACAACGTGTGCAAAGGAAAAGTTACTACATTTTATTTTTTGGTTGAATAAAAGTACTACATTTTTTGTCATAGCTCAAACTAAAGTTTTTTATTTTTACCTTTAAAAAGTTCATTTGTGACTAATCTTTTCATGATAAATATTTTCGACATAAATGCATTTTTAGTCTCTATATTTTGATTCGATTTCTATTTTGATCCCTACATTTTATTTTTACCACTTTTTGTCCCTAAACCAATTAACGCGAGACATTTAAGTCCTTGCCGTCACCCAATTAACAGAAAATGCTAACGTGACTGACGGAGGAATTAAAATATTATAAAAAATGCAACATCACCCATGCCACGTCAGCATACAAATTAAAAAAAAAATTAATTTATTAATTTTAACTAAATAAAAAATTAAAAACTAAATTAAAAACTAAAATTCATATGAATTAAGATCTAAAAGTTTATTGAACAAGAACACCAAGAACCCCAACCCAGAAATTAAAAAAAAAAAAAAAATTTTATCCCTATTTCTCTACCCGATACTTCTTCTAAAAACTAAAACAAGAAGTTGATAATAATAAAAATTTCTTCTACCTATCTCCTTCTCCCTCCCCAAAAAAAAAAAAAACCGATCAACTCTATCTCTTCATTTTATCCCCATCTCCTTCTATATCACAAACTCAGCACAAAATAAAACACCCCATCTTCGACTTCGTCATCTTTCTCCTTATCCCATAAATTTCTTTAAACACAGTACACACCTAGCACAAACCAAACCCATAAATCATCAAAACCAAAATAATCTCATCTCTCTCTTCATCATCTTCATCTTCATCCCATAAATTTCCTCAAACACAGTACACAAGCAGCATAAACCAAACCCATAAATCACAAATACAAGCCAAACCCACAAATCACAAAATCTCCTTCTTTGCATCTCAGTCTCTTTCAGACTTTGCACTCTTTCTCTTTCCGCTCTCAGATCTTCCATTTCATTTCTCTCTCCATAAAATTTTGGTCTTTTTTGTTCAAATGATAGAGAAGAGATAGCCGGAATTTCAATTTGGATTTTCGGCAAGGCGGAGTCGGCGTGCTGGACTACGGAGGTGAGGTTAAGAGAAGGGACTGAGAAATCTTCCTTGGGAGGGAGACCCAAACCGAGATCTGCTCCAAACCTAGAAACGGCGCCATTGGATCTGCTCCATACCCAAAACCGACGCCATTGGAATTGGTCCAGGTTACCTTGGCACCGAGGAAGTTGTCGTCGATGGTCTGGTTCGGATCAAGGCATAGAACGATGTCGTTCGGAGATGCCCTTCTGTATCGTTCGCCGGAAGTGAAGACTTGGTGAAGGAAGACAGGCAGTTTGTGAGGTTAAACAAAGGAAGAATGGTGATGAGGAGTGAGATTGAGATTGAGAGTGGTTTGCACGAGAGAGTTGAATTTATGAATTTGTATTTTTTGCTTACTTGTGAGTCCAAATTGAGAGAAAGAAACTTTTAGATCTGGGTTGGGGTTCTTGGTGTTCTTGTTCAATAAACTTTTAGATCTTAATTCATGTGAATTTTAGTTTTTAATTCTGATTTTAATTTTTTATTTAGTTAAAATTAATAAATTAATTTTTTTAATTTGTATGCTGACGTGGCATGGGTGATGTGGCATTTTTTATAATATTTTAATCCTTCTGTCAGCCACGTCAGCATTTTTTGTTAGTTGGGTGACGGCAAGGACTTAAATGTCACGCGTTAATTGGTTTAGGAACTAAAAGTGGTAAAAATAAAATGTAGGGACCAAAATAGAAATCGGGTCAAAATGTAGAGACTAAAAGTGCATTTACGCCAATATTTTCTTGTATCAAAATTGTGTGTTATTATCCTTTAAATTATAATAATTACGATTAGTATTCTTTAAACATTTTAGATTATGATTTATTGTTAAATAAATAAAAGATTACATATTAGAGTATAATAATAGTTATAGAAATTATAAAATGTATAAAAATAAATAAATTCCATATATATATATATATACACACACACACATATTAAATAATAAATATGACTTTTATATACCTTAACGTATGCAATGTATTATAAGGAAAATATAATAATAAACTAATAAAAATACTAAGTAAAAGTTATTTTGTTTATGGATGACAAAGTAGAATATTTCCAAACATTTAGCCATAAAAACCATAGCTCTTTTCTTCTAACGGAAATACATTCTTGTATCCATAATTCTCTATAAAAAAAAAAAAGAGTTTACTTAGGAAAACTAAAGAGATTTCATTAAAGTGGTTTATTTATGTATTTTTAGATAAGTATGCCTAAAATCATTTTAAAGTTAATGAGTTTTTTTTTTTTTGAGAAAGAAGTTAAGTACTTTTATTAATGTAAATGAGTTACATCTGAATGTAAAAAATGAAACAAAATGAGAAGATACATCTTCCATCCATACGTGTAAATTTAGTATGCTTATAGCATGTTATGAGCTACACTATTGCCGTTTCTCTTTACATGAGAATACAACACTCTTTGAAAATGGTTCGAGTAAACTTTCACATCCTCCACCAGTAGACCCACTGGGCATAGGTTCTGCTCTTGTGACTTCAAAGCTTGAATCAAACTAAGTGCATCACCTTCTAGTATGACATTTTGGAACCCCAACTCATGAGCAAACATCAAGGCTTTCCGAGCAACCAATGCTTCTGTCTCCTCTGCCTTATACGCCTAAAACATTATAGTTAATGAGTTAATCATGGATACTATTAATATCAAAATATATTAAAATATATATGAGATAATAGTATTAGTACCTTAAATTAGTGTTTGTACAAAAATTTTAAACAACAAAGAGAAAATTTATGCCTACTTTAATATTTTTAAAGTCAGGGGGAGTGTCCCTCCGCAACTAAGTACCCGTTTGGGTACTAATGAAAAGGCCAAGATTTCTGTGTCTGTGTTTCCTTTTTATTTTATTTTATATAGAAGCGTTTATGTGGCTGTGGTGGTTTTTTTAGTAGGTCCCATGCACTATTCATGAGACTCACAAACCTCTTTTTTCAACAAAATTTTCATTAAAAATTGGTCTCACGGCACTATTCACACATTTAAAAATTATTTTGCTACAATGTTTTTCAGTTTTTAGCAAGATAAGCAGTATCCAAACACACCATAAGTATATTATAGTTTGACATTTAGACTTTAAAAAATTATTAAATATTTCTAAATTGTGCCAATAACCGGTAAGGAGCTTCTCACCATATTTATGGTGTTGTTGTACTTTAACATACTCTTTAGTTTCATTGCAACTATGGAATGGATTTTTTCTATCATGAATGTTATCAAAACTACGTATTTTGAAATATAAAAATATGTCGAGTGTCATTTTGATATATCATAAATATTGAAATGAAATGTATTAAAAAATACTTATTTTGTGTCTTTTATTTTTATTTTTATATATTTTGATAATATAAAATAGGCTAAAATGCAAATTACACATTCTAAATTTAATTAATATTCATTTCAGGCTTCTAACTTTACTTTCATTCTTTAAAATTTCACTTAAGTCATCTAAGTTTCAAATTTATTCAATTCGGACTTTCGGTACAATTTCATTAAAAAATTGCCATTAAATATGCAAATAGCTAATGAAAAAAAAAATCACACAAAAAAAAAAATATTTTTATTAATTTTATAGATTCTTTTTATGTGACAATTTTTTTTTTAAATGGCAATTTTTTTAACAAAATTGGATGGAAGGCTTGAATTAAAAAAGTTTGAAACTTAAAAGATTCAACTGAGCGAAAGTAAAGTTAAAAGACTAAAATGAATTTTAATCAAACTTAGAGGATGCAATTTGCATTTTAACCTACTAAATATATGTTAACTTAATTTTGAATTTTGGCACACATTTTTTAAATAAGTTTTTTTTTTGGTAAATGATTTTTTTTTTCTATTTAAAGAGGGAGAGCTTCAAGTTCATGTTTATTAATTTGAATTATCAGCATTTTTTTATAAGAATTATCAACATTTTTTAATTCATGGTTTGGTTTCCAAATATAAAACATCACTTTCATCCTTGAACATGTGATTATTTTACTACCTCTACTTAGGATCGAATAGGGTTTATTGCTGAAAATTGAAAATACTATAGTAAAATAATTTTTAAATATATGAATAGTATCGTAGGACTCAATTTTAAAGTTATTTTTACTGAAAAAAGTACTTGCGAATCTTATGAATAATTCACAGATCCTGCCAAAAAAACACACAGGCTGGGATAAAACGTAAAGGCAGATGTTTACGCAGACTGGACGCAATCCAAATACTCACTTATTAATATCTTTTACTGTGAACGCGCAAGTTAATATTTATCCTTCAACTGTCTTTTTAGTTTTTAGTTTTTAGTTTTTAGTTTTTAGTTTTTTCCACGCCTACAACTTCAAAGGCTTACGAATAAGTTGAAAGGAGGACTTGCACATATTCTTTATAATTTAGACCCACCCACGAGCTATCTGATTCCACCAAGATTTTCCACCCAAAGCTTTGACATTAAAGGCCATTTTACTTCATTTACACGACTAATACTCTACTCGTTCACACTTCTGGCTACATAGTCTTTTTTGTTTGGCCGAATAATACTCTGATTAGAAGGAAAAAGAAATAAAGAAGTTACATAGAAAAGGAAATAAATGAAATGCCGATCTTTTCCTTAAAATTACACAAATTAAAAGAGCTTACTCTGCAAGAAATTATTAGGTTTACTGAAAGGATTGCTAAAACGATTCTCTCTGATCTTCCTAACTAATAATACGTTGCCATTTATATAAATGTGACTCACCTGGTGATTTTTTTTTTTTTTTTAATTTCTTATATTGATTAAAAAACTAATTCACACATTTGCATATGTGATATTATTTTATGGTTTAGAAGGGACCACTTTAGCAGTTCTCCCGATGGACCTAATAATTTATCTGATTCCACAATATTTAAATATTATGGGCAACAAAAATTACTTCCTTATACTGGTGGTAATAATAATAATAATTTCCTTATAAGTATGAATCTATGATTAACAATCCCGTCAACAAAGAATTTCAAAATCCTATAGTGGAAAATAATATTAATTTCTTATTATGGGAGTTTTAGCTTTTCTGTTGCTTGTATCGTAAATCTAACCTAGTCAGTTATGGACAATTTATGAATATGTGTTTAAGGGTTTCTTCCTCAACTCACATAATATGCATCCATTTTCACAATTACCGGTCTAGCTAAAATTAATTGGCAACCTAACTTCCACAATAATAGCTTTAGTCTTTCCTGAATTTTCAGTTTGCAGAGTTTTTTTTTTTTTTTTTTCATTCCTTGCTATATATCTAGTTAGGGGTGTCAATGTTCAACCCAACCCACGAACACGACACAAATCCGACACGAGTTTTTTCGGATTAGGGTTGGGCCTTAATGGGATTGGGTCATAAACGGGTTGACCCGAAAGCAACACGATAAGAAACATGTCATAAGTAGGTCAACCCGTGTAACTCGCAATAGACACATTTGACAAGCTAATTTATTTGTGTCAACCCAAAATGATCCACTTAATGCAACCCGTTTAACTTGTATAACAAATAAATATTCATTTTATTTTAGATTTGTCAAATACCTTTTATATCCAACATATATTTTAAATTTAAAAAAAAAGTAAGTAATTACAAAAATTTACAAGAGATATAATTGAAAATTAAAACTTTACAAACCCTAGATCTCTAAACCCTACAAACCCTAAATCTCTAAACCTTCTTATAAATATCTTTTTTTTTTCCAACCGTACTACTCTTTTCACGCCTAATTCTCAAACTCAAAGTGTCAACTCTCAAATCGGTTATTGCTCTCTCTCTCTGAAGTATATGTACTTCTTTTGGAATGTAAAGAACTTATTTTTAGATGAATGTTATATTTTTGTTGAACTATATTATTTTGAATGTGAGTTGAAGACTTGAAGTGTATGTACTACTTTTGGGATGTAAAAAAAATTATTTCTAAATGTATATTATATTTAATAGTATGCAAGTTGAAATTGGTTATATTACATTCGTGTCAACCCAACACGACTTGTTTATTAAGCGTGTCAAATGGGTTGGGTCAAGTCAACCCGCCTTATTAATAGGTCAGGTTAGGGTTGAAAGATCATGACACGATTATTAAATGGATCAAGTTAGGGTTGAGCCAATTAGTCGGATACCCCTACCTCGACACGACACGAACCTGACACGCTAACCCGAATTGACACCCCTACTTAATCTAGTGGGTTGTTCTCTAGTCCTCCAAAGTTTCCAAGATAAGACTCCATTTTATCATAATCTTTCTCCACGTGAATCTTTCACATGTCATAAACCCTTTCTTAACTCTCATTTCCCTCATCACATGCGTAATCTCTTGAGCAATTATGGTGTTGTCCTAGATTACCCGTCTTAGGACAAAAGCTCTTTGTCATAGGGATGTTAGCTTTGGGCGTAATTGCTTCAATTTGTTCGCCATAATTTTAGACGTACTTATTGGTCCTGAGAGTTACACTTTAGACCCATATTTTAGGATTGATCACTGGCGGAGCCAGAGAGGGGCAAGGGGGGCACCTCCCCCCCCCCCCCTGACTACTAAATATATATATATATATATATATATTTTTTTTTTTGTATTAGTAGTTACATGGAGGGAAAAAAAAAATTCTACTTGTTGAAACTTGAAAGTGACTAAACCACCTATTTCACTATTTTTTTTTATATAATTATTTACACCATTTTTACTATTTATGATACTTTTCACAGCATTTTATCTTTGAATTATGCTAGAGATATTACAAATTTTACTACTTATGTCTTACAAATTGGCATGTCACCAATCACAAAAAATAATTTCAAACATTTATTCATTATATTTTTTAAGTAACAATAATCATATTTTTACTCCATCAATTTGTAAATTTTTTAGTAGCTATGAATTGGTTGTTTTTGTTTATTTATTTTAATAATATGAAATATATTCATATTTGCTTATAATTTTTTATTTATTTTTTTATTATTGTTGATTAATGTTTTTTAAGATAAATTTTACTTTTAATATCGTCTTTTAATTCTGTCCCCTCTAGGCTAAAATCTTAGCTCCGCCACTGGGATTGATCACGTCAATTTTTAAGCTAACTATCAAATTAAGCCCAACTATTAATGTCATTAGCCAATTAACATATTGCATAAATACATAATAAATAAATAAAAAATCCGAACAATCAATTACACCCACAAGAACACCGAAAGTGGTCATGGGAGAAAAACCCAACAATTGGGCAAAAAGCTCTCCGAGGAGGCGAGGTCTATAGCACCAAACAATCTACTAAATAAGAATAGTTGTAATACAAATCACTTACAAGATCCTCCAAGCTAAGTAATGACCAAGTAATTGAGCCTCCAATTCTATCTAGCAACTAGTTTCTCAAATCTTTTATTCTTGATAGTCATCAGATTTGTGAATTGAGCAGTCAATCACAAGACCAAGTCTCCTTAGCCACTTCAAGGCCTCTCGAAGATTTTGTAATCTCTCTGACGACTCCCTAACACCAAACGACACCAAGAACTTTGAATATATATATATATATATATATATATATATATATATATATATATTTTCCTTCTTTCTGTTTATTGTTTTCAATCTCCTCCCATAGAAATTGATAATTGGAAAGGGATGAGGTAGAGTAAGGAAACAATAGTCACCCCAAAGTTTTGTAAATATAACAGTCCACCCCTAACATTTGTGATAAGTGTAATAGATTCAATGAAATCTTTAGTTTGGTCTTCGAGTTATCCAAATAAACATTCTTAATTTTTTATGAATTTGGTAAATTGGATAACTCAATGGAAATATAGATTTTTCATTTCGAAGCCAAGGACAAGTCAAGAATACTATCGCTCAACCAATGAAAGGCTCGTCCACATAAATAGGGTAGCTAAATGGCAAATTAGGAATTACATTAATTGTTTCTAAGTTTCTATCATGTTTATCACAAAACTCAGGGAAAGGATGGTCATTTTCTACAAAAACTTGAGAGGTTATTGTTATTACCTCAGAGCATAATTACCTTATAAACTTACTTTATCATCATTCATATTATAATATCTAAAACAAAACAAAACAAGCCAAATGAAAATATATTTGCCTTGTCTTCAAAAAAAATAAATATACTTGCCTTTCTAAAAAAAAATGAAAATATATTTGTAATATCCATAATTCAGTATAAAATAAAATAATCATAACATTTTCACGTAGGAAAAAAAAAATCCAAGTAACAAAATGTAGACAATTCACGTCACACCCAAAAGTGATAACACAACACATTATATATCATGCAAATAATCTTATTTGTAATCATTTTCGTCATCTTCCGTTAACATTTTTCATTTTACATAATAGACATAGATTCGAAACTATTCGTACAATACACCCTAATAAAGTTATACAACCCATGAATCTTTTCGATACACTCAAATAATTCAAACCCTTTTACAAACAATTCAATACTTAAAAGATACATGATACAGTTCATATAATTCTATCAATTAGGAGATTGTACATTAACAATGAATGAACACGCAACTAGGCTTTGTTTCGTGTATGGAGAGTATGATAAAAATATCTCGTAAAGCAAAGGGTGGTCCCAAAACCAGCAATAAAGTTGAACTTTAACGTTAAAGATAAAGATGGTTTGAACCAAGTCAGGGGTTGTAGAGGGTGAAAATTGAATAGGAGGGGCTCAACCCAGCTTGGTAGCCAAGAAAAGCAGCAAAGGGGCCAATTGGGGGAATCATAACCTCCCATGCCATTAACACAGAGCTCATTGATTTGGTTCCTATGTGGGCCTCTATTTGTTTACTTAACAACAAGTATTTTATTTTTTAGTGAAGCAACATTTGCACACCAATTGATCTGTACAATGATTCCACTTCAAATTCAGCACATGGGTCCCACGGTACATTATCTTTACTTTGTTAAATTCTCCTACAACATGGAATTCATTCTGCCTGATGTGATTATTAGATGGGATTGGAATTTTGGATAGGGTTGTGGATTATTTCATCCTGTCATGAACAAGGATTATTATGCTCATCCCATGAATTTGTTAACATTTTGGATCTAGATATTAGTGCTCGATTGATGTGTTCTTCTAAGGTTGTGCGTGGGGTTATAATAAAGCATCAATCCATTTTATCCTAATTTGAAATAATGTCAAATACATAATTTGAGATTGGATTAAAAAAGAAAAAAGAAAAAAGAAAAAAGAAAAAAAGAGAGAGATAAAGTGTAAGATTTAATATATTTTTAGAGTTATGGGTGTAATATGAATTATAGGAAAAAACACTTTGGTTGTGGATTCAAATCAAGTGCCCAATTGACAATGGACAGTTGGGGATAGCAGGTCAAAACGTGAAATTGACAAATTACCAAATGTACTAACATCCAAGCACTGTTGATCGAATGGGATGAAATAAAATCCGAAGGAAACTGCAATGTCAAGGTTTTAATTCTTATTCTGCATATGAAAAAACCATCAAAATGAACATAAATATAATTGAATAAAGAGAAGTGGGTTCTGCAGCCAAAACCAAGTAGTTGAGTCTGAGACCCGAAGATTTGACTCTACATGGATCATCTCAAATGGAAGATCCAGAATCAAAAACAACTTTCCATTTTAATGCAAAAGAAACTATAAATCAATGAATTGACATGAACCACCAGGGTGCACAAAATGCATGAACAAACTCTGAAATGAGAGACAATATAAAAAGGTGCAGATTGGTATCTGAGTTCTTTAATATAAAGCCCCTATTGCTCATAATATCATCACAATATCTAGCAGGGAAACATTCTCACGCTTACTATCAGACAGTGGCCCTTGGATCAAGCACAGTCCAAATTTTTAGCTCTAAAGCACCGATCTGAGAAATAGACCTTGTCTGTGGGGGCCAACCCTTTTGACTAAAAGTCAAATCAATCCTCTCATGAAATTCTCTCTCCCCCTACAAATTCTATTACTCAAGAACCGTATAAGTACATACCCACCACCAACTTCAATCCAATTCCCTTCTTTTCTTATTCATTCCCACGTTCCACCCTTTTCCATTTTATAAAACACATACACACAAAACTAATAATAAAGCAGCTTCTTTTCCTAAAGTTTTTTTCCCTCTGCTTTCCACAGCAATTTCTCATCATAGCCACCACTCTCTCTCTACACACTACACATAACACACTCAAACAGACCCTCTCTACTCTATACACTGTCTCATTTCTCTCTCTCTCTATTGTGTTCCTGCAAATTGTGTCTTCAATGGAGGGCAACCCAGTTCAGCTTTTCTATCATCTTGCTCTGCCACTTCTCTTCATGCTGTTTGTTTTAGTTCCTGGGACAAAACAAGATGGGGATTCAATGATCAAGACTGATGCACAAGCTCTTCTTATGTTCAAGAAGATGATACAGAAGGACCCAAATGGAGCTTTATCAGATTGGCAGCTCAACAGGAATCCATGCAGCTGGCATGGAGTTTCATGCTCTTTAGGACGAGTGACTCAACTCGATCTTACAGGGTCTAATCTTGTTGGGACTATGTTCTTTGATCCTTTGGCTTCCCTTGAAATGTTATCTGTCCTAAAGCTGTCTACCAATTCGCTTTACATAAATGCAACTACTTTGCTTCACCTTCCATCTGGTTTGAAACAGCTTGATCTATCTTTTAATATTCTTGTTGGTTCTGTCCCTGAGAATTTGTTCCTCAGGTGTCCTGATCTTGTAGAAGTGAATCTTTCTTTTAGCAATATGACGGGTTCTTTACCCGAAACTCTCTTATTGAATTCAGATAAACTGCAGGCTCTTGACCTCTCTTATAACAATCTAACAGGCTCAATTTCTGAATTGAAAATTGATAACTCTTGCAGTTCCTTGCTGCAGCTTGATCTCTCTGGAAATCGTATATCGGGGTCCCTTCCAAACTCCCTTTCAAACTGCACGAGTCTCCAAACTTTGAACTTAGCTTCCAATTGGCTCTCTGGGGAAATCCCAAGATCATTTGGGCAGCTCAACAGTTTACAGAGATTGGATCTCTCTCGAAACTATCTCACTGGTTGGATCCCTCCTGAATTGGGAAATGCATGCGGCTCACTTTCAGAACTTGTGCTTTCTAATAATAACCTTTCAGGCTCAATTCCTGCCTCCTTATCCTCTTGTTCTTGGTTGCAGTTTCTTGACCTGTCTAATAACAATATATCGGGTCCCATACCTGATTCCTTTTTTAAGAACCTTGTCACACTAGAGAATTTGTTGTTGAGTAATAACGTAATCTCTGGATCATTTCCTGCTTCTATATCATCTTGCAAGAGCTTAAAGATTATAGATTTTAGCTCTAACAGGATTTCAGGTATCATCCCAGCAGATATATGTCCGGGAGCTGCCATGCTTGAGGAGTTGAAAATGCCAGATAATCTCATCACGGGAGGAATCCCTGCTGAGTTATCACAATGTTCACAGCTGAAGAAAATTGATTTTAGCCTAAACTATATCAATGGCTCAATTCCGGCAGAGCTTGGGAAGCTTGAGAATCTTGAGCAGCTAATAGCATGGTTCAATGGATTGGAAGGTAGAATTCCACCAGAGTTGGGAAAATGCAAGAATCTCAAGAATCTTATCCTCAACAACAATCATCTGACAGGTGAAATTCCAGTTGAATTGTTCAATTGCAGGAATCTTGAATGGATATCGCTCACAAGCAATGGACTCACCGGTGAGATCCCAAAGGAATTTGGTCTATTGACAAGACTGGCTGTTTTGCAACTAGGGAATAACAGCTTCAGTGGGCAGATACCAAGAGAGCTAGCAAAGTGCAGCAGTTTGGTTTGGCTGGACTTGAACAGCAACAAGCTTAATGGGGAGATTCCGCCTCAACTTGGCCGACAGCTAGGGGCAAAAGCATTTTCCGGATATCTTTCTGACAACACCTTGGTGTTTGTACGTAATGTGGGAAATTCATGTAAAGGAGTTGGAGGTTTGTTGGAATTTTCAGGAATTCGACCTGAAAGACTACAGCAGATCCCTACACTGAAGACTTGTGATTTCACAAGATTTTATTCCGGTCCAGTCCTAAGCCGTTTTACAAAGTACCAGACGCTGGAGTATTTGGATCTTTCTTACAATGAGCTTCGTGGTAAAATCCCCGACGAACTTGGGAACATGGTGGCCTTACAAGTTCTTGTGTTAGCCCACAACCAGTTATCTGGTGAGATTCCGTCATCACTTGGCCAGCTCAAAGATTTAGGTGTATTTGATGCTTCACATAACAGATTGCAGGGCCATATTCCAGACTCCTTCTCAAACCTATCATTTTTAGTGCAAATTGATCTATCCAACAATGAATTAACTGGAGAAATTCCATCAAGAGGACAACTCACTACACTTCCTGCAAGCCAGTATGCGAACAACCCAGGACTCTGTGGGGTTCCATTGCCTGAATGCACAATTGACAATGAAGCACCAGCAATTCCAAGTGGCGATGGTAACAGAGGAAATCGGAAGACAACAGCTGCATCTTGGGCAAATAGCATTGTCCTAGGGATTCTCATCTCAATTGCTTCTGTCTGCATTCTGATTGTGTGGGCAATCGCAATGCGTGCAAGGCGGAAGGAGGCAGAGGAAGTCAAGATGCTTAATACATTGCAAGCATCCCATGCAGCCACCACATGGAAAATTGACAAAGAAAAAGAACCATTGAGCATAAATGTAGCAACTTTTCAGAGGCAGCTGAGGAAGCTAAAGTTCTCCCAACTCATTGAGGCTACCAACGGCTTCTCAGCAGAAAGTCTTATTGGGTATGGAGGGTTTGGAGAAGTGTTCAAGGCAACATTGAAAGATGGGTCAAGTGTTGCAATCAAGAAGCTCATACGACTGAGCTGCCAGGGGGACCGAGAATTCATGGCTGAGATGGAAACTTTAGGAAAGATCAAGCATAAGAATCTTGTGCCTCTTTTGGGTTATTGCAAAGTCGGCGAGGAGAGACTCCTTGTGTATGAATTTATGGAATACGGAAGCCTGGAAGAAATGCTCCATGGGAAGACAAAGACGCGAGACAGGCGAATTCTGACATGGGAGGAAAGAAAAAAGATTGCCAGAGGTGCAGCTAAAGGACTCTGTTTCCTACATCACAATTGCATCCCACACATTATACACAGGGACATGAAGTCAAGCAATGTACTACTTGACCATGAAATGGAAGCCAGGGTCTCTGATTTTGGAATGGCAAGGCTTATTAGTGCACTTGACACACACCTAAGTGTAAGCACACTGGCAGGCACACCTGGATATGTCCCACCTGAGTATTACCAAAGCTTCCGCTGCACTGCAAAAGGCGATGTCTATTCTTTTGGTGTTGTCCTCTTGGAACTCTTGGCAGGGAAACGTCCAACAGACAAGGAGGACTTTGGAGATTCCAACTTGGTGGGGTGGGTGAAAATAAAGGTAAGAGAAGGTAAACAAATGGAAGTAATAGACCCAGAGTTGCTCTTAGTGACAAAAGGAACTGATGAAGCAGAAGCTGTAGAAGTAAAAGAGATGATAAGGTATTTGGAAATAACATTGCAATGTGTGGATGATTTCCCTTCCAAAAGGCCTAATATGTTGCAGGTTGTGGCTAATCTGAGAGAGCTGATGCCTGGATCAGCCAATGGAAGCAGCAACAGTGGTTGAACTATGACTTTTTTTTTTCATTGATTATGATTAGTGTATGAATATAAGGTTGTAAGATTTCTGTTCAGCTGTTGAAGATTTTGCTGTACCTATTTTACTAGTCTTTATCTTCTTTTGCTTTGTTGATCAATAATCACTGCCTATCAGTTAGAGAGCATTTATTGTGGCTTAAAACTAATGCAAATGCTTAGATTCATAGATGCAAACACTGGGGTGAGGACATTGATAACAAAGACCAAAAGCCATAAACCCCAGAGGATTGGTCTAGTGGTTTTGAATACCTCATAAAATCCATGAGGTCTTGAGTTCAAAACTCATTGCCAGCACTTGAGATCACTATTCCTCCTGTATTTACCTGATGTGTGTAGGACAGGAGATTAAAGACACCGCCAGGGGAATAATCAGGTGCTCATAGAGCTCTATATAAGAGAGAAACTAAAAGGCGTATGAAAATTCAACTGGGTTAAACTCTTGCTAGACATTCTATCAAAAACATAACGTGTAAATCAACAAAGTAAGTTTATGCCACTAAGCAATGCAGCCCAGAAATTCAGCTCAATTGTAATACCTATTTTCAGACTAAAGAAAGATAATAATTACAACCATCTTTAACAGCTATATACGTTCTGAAATACCATGGAACAGAATGCAGAGAAAACAAAAAGTTCCTTACTTCTTACAGAAGTTGTAAAAACCGGTAACCTCAGCTGTTTGAAGAGTAGGTTTCCTTCCATTTTAGCTTCAATCTGTCTATAACAATTATTCCTCTACTTTATTTCAAACATGCACATGTTAGTGTATGCATTGCTGGATATAAAATATAAACATAATTATAGATTGTTGGTCTAATTTCAAATAGCCTATAAGATTTGAAACATATGCTTCTTAACCCCCCCCCCCCCCCCCCAAAAAAAAAAGGCATAAATTTATACATTTGTGTTTTTGCACATTGATCTGACACAGAAGTTCAACGATTTTAAGGCACCTACGTGTTTAAAATCACACAAATTGAAATCAACCCCACGAATTAATATGATATGCCACGGACATAACATAAACCAAAGCAACAAAGAGTATGATGACAAGGTACGAAGTGGAAAATCAAACAAGAACTTCTCCAATGGAAAAACCACTACAGGCTAAATCAAGAACAATTACAAATAGTAAACTACTTACAAAACCTTTGTAACGTATAAACTCTCTATGTAACCTCCATAAACTTTTCGCTTGCCTTCCTAACACAATAGTAGTGATTTCGTCCACGAACTCCTCGCTCCCATAAACCACAACTTTGGTTTTGGCCAGGACCCTTCATGAAGATTTGACTGCACACTGGATATAAGCTAAATGGTTTCAATCTCGCAAACAGCAATTTTTTTTTTTTTTTTCTTTTCTGAGCTAAATCTAAAACAGGGTTTTTGGGACCAAGAGTTACTTGTCCTGGGTAGGATGTGTTTCATGATATCTGTGCCATCAATGGCCAACAACCAAGAAGAAGCATGGCTCGGCTTGGCTTGGACCACTCCCATCTGTTCTATTCCTTTTGTTTGATAAGAAAAGAGATTGGGCCTCGTTAGTCGTTAGTCTTTTGCTTCTCTCTCCAATAAAGGTTTTTTTTTTTTTTTTTTTTTTTATATTTTATTTTGATATTCAGCAAAACACTCAATGGGTTTAGGTATTTTTCCGATTCCATGGCGATTTTTTTTTTTTTTTTTGTGGGTAAAAATGGGTCACTAATGGTAGGACATTCCCATGGAAAAATAAAAACAAAAACAAAAAGAAGTTAAAGAAAATTACACCTTACTCTTAAACTATATCTTATTTACTTTAACTTCTCTAAACTATGAGGTTGTATACTTACTTCTTAAACTATTCCTAATGTAACACTTGTCCCACTATATCTTTTTTTTTTTTTTAAACAAAATTTACTTAGTGGGGCAAGTGTTAATGGGTGTTTAGTTTGCTTGATACTACATTTGTAATGTTACATTGTAATATTTGATCCATAGAATTATATTACAACAATATAAGATTATGGCATTTGGTTCATTAATTACATTTCCATCATAATTCAAGAATGTATGAGCATTCACATCCATGTTTGTAAAAAAAAGTTTATATTTTACAACTAAAAAAGTTTCTTCATCTACTTTAACAACTCAATTTACAATACAGCTTATATCCCAATTTCTATTTTATCATACAAATCACTAAAACTACCTAATAAAATAATACTAGAGAAAGAGAGATTTGTTAGAAGAAGAGAGTTCGGAAAGCCTCGCAAAACCTGGGAAATATTAGCCGTAAAACATGCTCCTTGGCCCTTAGGAACTTCTACGGTGTCACTACGTCTAGCTGAAACCTCTGTGTGGCCTATGCTTTTTCTCAATTCTTATTCTTATATAGAATACATTTTTGTTGGCAATTATATCATTATTATGTATAATTCAAAAAATTATTTCCTTAAAAAAAAACTTATTAACACCATTACCCTTGTCACACTTTCTCATAATTTCAAAGTGTGTAAACTAATATTATTGGATTAAGTTTTTTTTTATTATTTAAGAAGTGGATTAATTTGTTGTATGACTGCAATATTTTTCATGGTTTTAAAAACCGGTACGGTGAACGAACCGAAAAAAGAGCTAATTACCGGTTTTAAGGTTGGATCGGGGTCCGGCCGATGGTCAAACTGATGACGTCATAAATAATTTAATTATTAATTATTTAAATTATATAAATAATTAATAAATTTTTTAAAGAAGTATATAACATCTTTTTAAAGAATTTAACATAATAACATTACAAAACAATCATCCTTAGCATAATAAACTTTCAACAAAACCAAATAAATAAGTTCATTAGTTATTACATTTACATCCAAATGGCAAATAACAAATAAGTTCATTACATCCAAATAGCAAATAAGTTTTAAAGTTTCAAACAAACAACTAATAAGTTTTAAGACCCAAGCCTCATTTGTTATGAAGAAAATTGAAATAAATATCATCATGTGAACCAAATGCTCCACCACTAGCATCATTATCATCATCTTCATCCTCATCTTCTTCATCTTCAATAGGAATAGGATGATTTTTATCTCTAAATCCGGGAGAAGCATCATCATCATCATCAAATGATTCCAAATTGATGTCATCATCATCCTCAATCACTTCATTGTCCATATCTATATAAATTCCAAAACCAAAGAACAATAAATGAAATAATGATTCTAATAATCATTTCTCATAAATCATAAATAGTCTAATTAAATGCAACTAGGCAAAGAATTGTTATAATACTCTGTAAACTATATTTCCCAAACAATAATACTCTGTAAATCAAATCCACAACATACACAAAATCACAAATAAACTAAAATGCTATTGTAAACTAATAATTGAAGTTACCACTTACCAGTGAAGTCATGGGAGGAGAACTTGAGATGAAGCCAAGAACATGAACTGAGAATCTGAGATGAAAAAAAAAAAAAAAAACAGAACCGAGAAAATGATCAAAATGACAAAATCAAAATCAATTAATCAAGTAATCAAAATCATAAAAAAGAATAGAATATTAATTATTACCTGATGAAGCCGAGAGAAATGGGAAAAAAAAAAAAACAGAACCCAAAATAGAAAAAGAAAAGAACATTACAGAGGTGCAGCCGTGCAGCAAAGCTCAAAGGGCGAGGGCGTGCCGCTGTGCGTGTGTGTGCCGCTGTGCGTGAGGCAGAGATAGGGGTGTCATGCGTAGCGTGCCACTGTGCGTGAGGGCTGAGGCAGAGAGAACAAAGTGAGGTAGATCAAAGAACAGAGTGAGGTAGAGTTGAGAGAGTGAAGGAGTAAGGGTGTGACAACTGACACGTGAGGCCGTGAAGGAGCAAGGGAGCGAGGGAGTGAGGGCGTGAAGGCGCAAGGGAGTGAGGGGCTGAGGGCGTGGGCTAAGGGCGCGAGGCCGTGAGGGAGACTAGGAGAGAGTGAGGCAGGGAGTATGAGAGTTTGAGGAGGCGTGACTAAGGAGAGAAGTGAGAGGGCTGAGGAGAGAAGTGAGAGGGCTGATTGTAGTTTTAGGATTTAGGGTTAATTTTGAGCTGCAAAACGACATAGTTTAGGTCCTTTAGGCAGATGAGCAAAACCGGTTTGACCGGTCGGTTTTACGGTTCTTAAGGTCAGACCGGCCGATCTGTACTGTTTATTGTTTTTTATAGTATTTCCGATTTTATATCATAACCAGACTAGATCTAAGGCCGGTTCCCGGTTGAACCGGTCGAACCGGACAGCCCGGTCCGGTTTTTTAAACTATGATATTTTTACAACATCATAGGTGTGAGAGGTAAAATTCCAAGTTAAACCCTCTCAAAATAGGATTGGGCTAAGATTTGAATCCAATACAATTAATTTGTAGAGATGGTCGTGCATGTCAACACTTAGGTTCCTTGGAGGTATGACTTAGGGCACGTTTGGTACATTGTTATTCAATTGTTTGGTTATGCTTTTATTAAAAGGAATACTCATTCTTAATGAATAGTTATTCTTTGAAATGAGGAATAACTATTCCTTATCAAAAGTTATGTAATAACTATTCCTTAACTTATTAGTACTCTCTAAAAAAATTCCTAAAATGCCCACACAAAAAACTGCCGCGGCTGTTACCTAATTTAGGTTCTCTATATAGAAATTAAAAGGTATGTAAAGTTATTTGGCTGATTTCCACCTATTAAACTTAAAATTTCCAACAAAATATGTTTATTTTGCAAAGATCAGCCACAATGGATTAACATCCATGAATTTCCAAAACAAAACCCATACATATTGATCAAAATTCAAGTCTCCAAAATGCTTTAAAACTATCCATATTCATATGATAAGCAATTGTTCTTGGTAGATTCTAGAACTCTTATTTGCCAAACCCTCTACAAAATCAAAACCCAACCCTATAAACTAGTTCAAGACTATTATAGTTCCATGCCAAATAAAAAAATAATATTCTGAAACTTTGTTATCATATCGTGAACATCATGTTATTTAAACATTTATGGAGTTACTAATTTTGAACAACGGAGACGTATATTATTTAATAATTTTTTTAATTTAAACATAATAAACTGTTAAGCTAGAGCTATAAAAAGTGAAAATATAAATTTATAAATAACGGTAATTTAGTAAATTGGACTTAAATATAATTTTATTTAAGGTTTTATTCATGTGTTGTCATCAAACAAATAAATAGTAATAGTCATTCCATTACAACTTATTGTATTCATTGTAATACTAACTCCTAATACATTGTAATCATCATTGCATTGTATCAAACGTGCCCTTAATGATTAAAGAGGAAAAATGACTCCAGGAATTGCTAACAATAATAGAAATCGAACAAGAAAGAGTGAAATTTTTATTTATCTCTCTCCTCAGGTTGATTGAGGATCTATTGTATGTGATGAAAATTACAGTTTCTTTTGTTGAACCTATTCCTTTATCCTCCCCATTTTCAATCCCTGTTCATGTAGGATCTTCTCTCCTTTTATAATCCCTTGAATCACATCTCCACCTTCCACTTGGAGGGCTGCTAATCTTCCCCTAGATACTTATCCAATTGTTGCTTCGCTGGTGGTGGTGGAGTTGAATACAGGCTATGTAGGTACTATTCAGGGGTCATTCTATCATTAATGTGGTTGGTTGAATTATTGCGGAGTATTTAATTCAGAGATGATTGTTGTGGTATATGGTTAACTATGTAGGATATTTATTTATAAAACTTAAAGCCTCAAGTTTACAAAATTTGACACATTTACAACTCCACCCCCCCCCCCCCCCTGTGATAAAAATATTGCGCACACCTTTTTCTTTTCTTTTCTTTAAAAAAAAAAAAAACACTTTGGGCGTTTTTATAATAAGGTGGAGCATTTTTATAAAAAAGGAGTAAAACCTTTTTTTAATGTGGACTTAGGCTTTTTTTTTTTTTTTTTTAATGTGGAATTAAGCATAGGCCTAAACCAATATTGAAGAGTCTTGTAATTTAGTAATACTGATTAATCTTCAATTTATAATAACAAGGTACTTGGTGTGTGAGGCATATATAACCAACTTTTTATATTGGAGTGGGTCTCATATCAGTGGAGTTGACCTCCATGTGAGAGGGTGATTACAAATTACATATTTTGATAAATATGATTCTTTTCTCTTTTACTTGGATAATTTGAATTTAAATTTCCACACATGCTCATCCCTTAGAGCATTAGTATTGGGGTTTGTAAAAGCCCCAAAATTGTATTTTACCATCTAAAAACACTAAAAGCAAGCATTATCCCCAAATGGTAATCGTAAAAAAATATGTCATTGTGCTATAGTAGCCTCTTACAAGTAAGAGGCTACTGTAGCAAGATTGTATTCTTAAATAATATTATTTTATTGTATTTTCAATTTTTTATTAATAAAAAGAAGAGAGATAGTTTTATGTTGTATATTTTATTGTGTAGATATATATTATTTTAATGTTTTGTATAGGAAAATAAAAGTTGGGATGTTGGGTGTGTTGTAAAAAAGTATAGTATAATAGATAAATAGTTTTTAAGATGGTAAAATTAAATTTTTTGAAGAACCGGATGCAAATGCTCTTATGCATGGTAGTGGCATATGCATTAAGTATATTGTTTTTTATTTTATTTTTTCCCTATATTTTTATTTATTTTTTATTATTTAAAGCAAGTCACGCATGTAGTGAGATCAAATCCATCATCTCACACCATCACTGATTCCCATAATTGAATACTAGCCTCTGAGCACATGCGTGAGCGCGTGCTCAGAGACTCTTCTATTTTTTGGGTAAAGATTACTTTACATCATGATGAAGTAAAAAAAAATATATATATATATATATATATATATATATATATATATATATATATATATATATATATATGTGTGTGTGTGTGTGTGTGTGTGTGTGTGTGTGTGTGTGTGGAGTGAGTTTTGTAGATTGGAAGAGTTTTAAAACTAACAAAAGAGTGATCTTATTTTGTAGGGAGTTAGTAAGTAGAAGTAGGAATTTAAATCAACGTAAAAGTAAGAGTTTATTAGAAGCAAGAAGGCATTTCAATGTAGAAGTAGGAATTTATTATTTTTGTCAATTTACTATTTTAACTCTATTTTTAAGTTTTAGGTAGGGGTATTTTTTACAGTAAAAAAAGTAATAACTAACTTTCTTTTGCCAATTTACTATGTTAACCCCATTTTTAAGTTGTTAGTTAATTAATTTAGGGGTATTTTTGACAGGAAAAAAAACAATAACTAACTTTCTAAATCCTCTTAATATATACAGACAAATAATCCATCTCTCTCTCTCTCTCTCTCTCTCTCTCTCTCTCTCTCTCTCTCTCTCTCTCTCTCTCTCTCTCTCTCTCTCTCTATATATATATAAATTTTCTCCTCTCCAAACAATAACAACAATAACTAAAGCCACCACCAATCATAGCCATCGCCTAAAAAAAACAATCAACTACCACCGCCACCTCCACCACCACCCACAAAACCCACAACCAATCTCAAATACCATCTCTCTATTTTCCTCTCCAAAAATCAACAACAATAGCCATAGCTACCATCACCACTACTGTTAGCCACAACCACCACCCAGCAAAACAACCAACCACCACTACCAACCACAAAACTCACAACCCATCAACACTTAATAAAATCCACAACCAATCTCAAATAACCATCAATTTACAAAACCCACAACACATCCACAGCTTTGTCACTCACCTCTCAACCCACCCATAGCTTTACAAAACCCACAACCCATCTCTTGCAAATACCCATTAGCTTTAGGTACCAAATCAAAGAGAGAGGTAGAGGGTTTTGGGTTTGGAGAGAATTTGATTTAAAGAGATGATTTAAGGTTATGGGCTTGATCTAGAGAGATGAAGTGAGAGAAGGGAGTGAGGAAATCAGCAAGCAACCACCATGAGTGTGTGTGTGTGTGTGTGTGTGTGTGTGAGAGAGAGAGAGAGAGAGAGAGAGAGAGAGAGAGAGAGAGAGAGAGAATGGATAGAGAGAAGGAAAGTTAGAGAGAGAGAAAATCAAAAATAGAGAAGAGAGAAACAATAAAAAAATAATTTTAAAAAAATACCCACTTGCTACATTAATTTGTATATATAAGCATTTAATATTCAGTTGGTAAATTTTTTTAGCAATAGATACCTAGGTAAAGGTGAGCTTGGACTTGTGTGTTTTTGAAATAGCAATTTGGATTTTTTTTTTTTTTTTTACACCTGCAATGCTAATGCTTTAATATTCCTATACTTGATTCATAAACATTCGAAGAAACAATTAAAAATCAGTTAAAAAAACAATTAAAATTTTTATAATAATAAATTCATTGAAAAATAGCCTTAACACCTAAAAGTACCAAAATTATCTTTGAACCACAAAATACCTTCGGAATACCCAAAATGACCAAGTTAGCCCAAAAACCTAAAAAACACACCTGAAACCTCCAAAATGACCAAAATACCTATAAAACCTCTATTATTACCAAAACAAAACCATTAAATCCACCTAAAATGACCAAAATAGCCTTGAAATCTCTAAAACAATCGATTTACACCCAAAATTGCTAGAAATGGCCAAAATACCCCTCAAAAATTCAAAACTACCAAAAATACCTTGAAACCTCTAAAATGTCCAAAATACCACTAAAATCACTAAAATGGCCAAAATACCACTAAAGCTTCATAAACGACCAAAAATACCATAAAACCTATAAAATGACCAAAATAGCCCCAAAATCTCTAAAATGGCAACAACAAAAAAAAACTTTAAAAAAAATATAATTTAACCAAAATATCCCTAAAACCTCAAAACAGCCAAAAATACCCACGAAACCTCTAAAATGACCCAAATGTCCTTGAAATATCTAAAATGGCCAAAATATTCAAGAAACCTCTAAGATGACTAAAAATGCCCCAAAACTTTTGGTTATTTTAGAGGCTTTGGGTATTTAGGCCAAGTTAAAAGTTTTATGGTATTTTGGTCATTTTAATGGTTTAGGGGGTATTTTGGTCATCTTAGAGGTTTCGGGGGGGGGGGTATATTGGTCATTTTAGCAAATTTCGGGGTGTTTTGATCATTTTGAGGATTTGAGGGCATTTTGGTCATTTTAGCTTTTAAGGGTTTTTGAATCTTTTTAGAGGTTTTGAGGTATTTTGGTCATTTAAGAAATTTCATGGTATTTTTACTCATTCTAGCGGTTTCAGAGGTATTTTGCTCATTTTAGGGGTTTACGGGTATTTTGGTCATTTTAGAGGTGTCGAGGCTACTTTGGTCATTCTAGTGGATTTCTAGTGTATTTTGGTCACTTTAGTGATATCAAGAGTATTTTTGTCATTTTAGGGGTTTCGGGGTATTTTTCCATTATTTTGATCATTTTGGTGGTTTTAGAGGTATTTTGGTCATTTTTTAAAGTATAGGGGTATTTTGGTCATTCTATTGGTTTCAAGAGCATTTGATAATTTTAGAGGTTTCAGGGTATTTTTCATCATTTCAGAGATTTTAAAAGTATTTTGGTAGATTTTGAGGAAATTTTGGTTATTTTAGAGGTTTCAAAGGTATTTTGATCATTTTGAAAATTTTAAGAGTATTTTGGGTCATTTTGGTCATATACACATTACACACACGGTAGGACCCAATTTCATTGGTTTAATATTTTGTGGGCGATGAAGCCTCACTAAGGTCAGGTTGTCTAACCCACATAGCTATGGGTCATGTGGAGTGAATAAATGTGGGGCTTTTAACCCAATTTAGTCTGCGAGTCATAAGCCCAACTTTGTTGTTGGTTCACGAGCCCGACTTGGTTGCATGTCATCTAAAACCCAGCTTGATGGAGTTAACGTTTATAAGATTTAAATATCAAATTGTTCGAGCACACTATATGAGCATACATTAATAATACGTGTATATGGCTCGAGCTCGACCCAACCTTTATGTGAGGTAGCATTTTTTCCCTTTTCTTTTTATTTCTTTATTTTTTTATTTTTTTATGGGGTATGTGAATGTGAGGTGACATTTGATTTGTCATTAGTGAATGTATATGATGATGCCATAGTGGTTTGGTGCCATGTGACCAGAAGCGTAGACTTAAGGAGAATTGAGGACATGATCAAGCTAGTCCCTAAGCTTGGCTGAATCAATGACCATACTGCTTAGAGAAGAAAAGATATGGGGGCAATGTTGGACTCAATATAATTTGAAACCTAAGGGCTAAAGGGCTAAGGGCTAAGGTTATAACTTTAGAGTAGAACTTTTTCAATTAATTTTAACTAGGATTTAACAATTTTAGTTTTTTGAAAAACTTTTTCTGTGAAGATAATTGCAGTAAGTATTGTTAGTCAATTCTATAAAAATACATTTGGAAAAGAACATAATGTTTTTGTGGGGAGTAAGGATACCTTGATGAGAATATGGGCCGATGGGTCATGCTAAGGAAGGCCGACCTGCTCTTGGGTTTAGGGCCTGTTAGTATTACGGGTCGGCCCATAAGCCGAGGATACGAAGATCCAGCCGAGGATGCTTTTCCCCTCGTACTGACACCAGAGAACCCGGGACTTCATGGTAAAGGTTAGGGAATGACACGGTCAAGACCAATGGTTAAAGGAGGTGAACCCTTGAATGTCCTAGAAGCACTGATGTGGGAAAAATGTCAAAGGTAAAGGCTGCTACCTCCACATTAAAGGCCCTGCACCTACCATCCTGGCCGCATTAATGGGGAAGTGACACTTGAACAGTGGAAGGGAAACTTCTAGTTACTGTTCAAAGGCACTAAGAAAAGAAATATCTAGGCTAAGGGAGGAGTTGGGGCAACACGTGTATAAAGTATTAAAAAGAGGAGTGTTTAAGAAAAACAGGGAACAGAAAGTGGACGGAACTTTTTGTAACCTAAAAAGAAAAAAGACAAAGAGAGAGATATAATATAAGAACAGCTCTCGGCTTACATCCGAGGAGGCCTACTTACATTATTCCTTGTTGTTTCCAGGTACTGGCAATCTTTAGTTTGTCATTTAATCCCCACACACTTCTAACCTAGGTTTAAAGCCCACACTCTACAAATTCGTATTGTTTAAGGCTCATTGGGCCTGAGCCCATAACTGTTCTTGGGTCCAGGTGCAATTGTGCACTTACAGTTTTTATATAATCAGAAATTGTTATAATATTGTTTGAACATCATTATCATTATTTCATCGTTATTTTTATATTGTTCTATTTAATTATTTTCTAACTTTTTTTTTTTTATGGTTTCTTGTTTATTTGTGTATAGATGGACACTTTATTTAATTTTTTTTAAAAAGAAAAGAGCACCAAAAAAAAAAAAAATCAAGAACCCAAACCAGTTTTTTTTTTTTTTTTTTTAATTTAGAAAAAAACCAAAAATTATGAGGAAAAAAAAACAGTTGAGCTCCAAAAAAATGTAAATAAAAAGAGAAACAAATGAGACAACATTTAAAAAAAAAAAAAAAAAAAGACAAATGGCAGGAAAAGATAACGTTCAAAAAATGAACATTGATGCTGGGGTGATTTTATTTGAAACAGCAAGGAGCAGTTCTTCTTTTCCTTCATATTTTCTCCTGAATTTGGAGAGATTAAGTTTTGGTGGTCTTGGGGAAAAATTGCCAATCCCCACCATTTTTTTTATCCCATTTTCCCTCTAAACCAAACATACTTCTCCTTTGCATTCTTTTCCTTCTTATTTTCTCCTCAATTTGGAGAAATTGAGTTTTGGTGAGCCTAGGGAAAAAATTGCCAAGCCCCACCATGTTCTCCTCCTATTACTACTTTATTTATTTTAACATCCAACTTTATAATATACCAAACATCAAAGCTTTTATATTTTTTACCACTTCATTAAAATATAATTTCTTTATTCTTTTTTTAATTCTTTACATCTCTTCCTCTCTCTTTCTCTGTGTATCTCTTCTCCTAAACAAAAAAACACCCAAGGCACCACTCACAGCCACCGCCATCATCAAAAAACCCAAGCCACCATCACCATCAGAAACCCAACCCACTGACGCTACCCACCCAAACTCACTATCACTGCCCACCAAAATCTATTGCAAAATATACTGAAATCCATTGACACCCACCGTGAAACAAACTGAAACCCACTGCAAAACCCAACGCAACCCAACCCAACCCACAACCACAACCACCACTGAAACCCATTGATACCCAACCCACTACCACTGCCCACCGAAACCCACTGCAAAACCCAACCCCTGCTACTGCCCACACCCATTGCCACCAGCCGCCACTGCCCACACCCACTGCCACAGCCATCATCACCCACAACCTCAATCCCCAACCACTAAAATCACAAAAAAAAAAAAAAACCAAAACCAAAACCAAATCACAAACTCAACCCACTTTGAAATCAAACACAAATCCAAACTAAAATCCCTTATTTTCAAACCTTAACAACCAAACTCATATATATAAATCTCATTTTTCAATTCCCAAACCCACTGACCAAATAGGGAGCCAAGAAAAAAAAAAAAAAACAAGAAGGAAAATAGAAAGAGCTTGACAGAAGAGAGAGTTCAGCCTTGAGATTCTCATGGTGAAGGTGGTTGATGAGAATGCAAATTGTCATATTTTTTTCCCTTAATGTTTAGTCTTTTATAATTATTTGGTGCCTAAATGTACTAGTTATTCTTATATTTTGATTTAGGATGCAAATAGAGGCGTTAAGTGCAAAACATATCTAATTGGGCGATTCTAGACAGCTTTGATATTGCTTCGTAATCTGGGCATAACTCTCTCATCAGAGCTCCGATTGAGATGATTCAAGATGCTATGGAATGCTAAGACAAAGTTCTACAACTTTCATGTTTTGAGTTTTGAGAGATACTGGCTGAATCAAGGTCGAAATCAGGTTTGAAGTTGCTGCACCTGCACTGATGACGTTCTGGAACATTCCTTAGCCTGCAATTCTAATACGCGGATCTGATGCGATTTATTTTCGGAAGCTTCCAGATCTGATGCACGAAAATTCCAGCTAAAAAAACCCCACTTTCCTAGTTATATTAGGACTTTGTTTTAGTTTTAATATTTTTCCTTAATTAGTCAGATTTGGATATTACTATTTAGAATATTTTTAGGAGATTTTGTAGGCTTGAGAAATGGGGAATTAACGTGTAAAAGGGGGAGGAGAAATTAGATTGGACACACGCCTCTCTCTTCCCTCTTCTCTAATTTTCTCCTTCGAGTTTCTGTCATGGCCCTACGTGGCTAAAACTTTTATTCTTGGACGAAGGAAACAGAAGCTTCGGAATCAATAAAACTGTGAGATCTAATTTGTTTTTATTGTTCAATTTATGCTTTGAATATCGAATGTTCTTATGTGCCTATTTTCATGATTGTCTCGTTTAATTATTAGAAAGCCTACTAGTTTATTATTCGTTGCAATCTACTGCTAGGTTAGATATCAAATCTGTAATTGTTTAATCTCTCTAATTTGTGAAGCAACAAAGATTTAATAATTTGTTGCGTAAGAAATTATTAGATCTTAGGAAGAACGCTCGACTAAAGTAAATACAACCGCTTGTGCTTGTGTTGTTTAGTTTCATCGATCTCTCTAATTCTTAAGGCTACTACTAGATTAAACCTTTAGTGCTTGTCTTGGTTTGTTTAGTAGTTAGGGTTTATAAGATCGCTTGTTTTCTAATTAACTGCGACTAAGGAGATATAGGAAAATAGTTCTAACAGTGAATATTCAAAGTGTGAATTGATATATACTTGCATCGATGATCAGTTGTAAAATTTCGATGGTGGATGTTGACTTAGACCAAAGTTTGTTAATTTGATTGATTTCGATATTTTAATTTGAGTTGTTCCTTAATTGTTTTTCTTAAAATTGTTTTTGTTATACTCAACCCCCCCTATCATTGTTCACATAGCATAAAACTAGGCTAGATACTCTTTGTAGGAATGATCCTTACTTGCACTACTACATTTTTTTTGGAGTATATGTTTTATTTTTGGTTGCCTGCAATAGCACACCAGTGGTGGTGAGTGGTGGCGTGCTTGTGGAGATTGTCCATGGAGGTTCAGCCTTGGAAGGGAGGAGCTTAAGCTGTGAAACAGAGAGAAATAGAAGCCACGGGAAAGAGAGAAGAGGGAAGTGAGAGAGGAGAGAAAAGAGAAAAATAAAAAAGAGAGAGAAAAAGAGACCGTTGCAATAAAAAAATAATTTTTAGTTTAACAATACTGCTACAATGAGCTGTTATAGATAACAACTCACTGTAGTTAAGTGTCAAAATTTTTGGCATTTGAAAGCTTTGTTGTAGTGGGTATTTTTGTGTGTTGGTGGTTAAATTTGGCTTTTAGCATTTTTAGCATTCTTGATAAGAATGCTCTAAAGATTTAGGGGTTGTTTAGTAGTGTATTTTGAACAATATTTTTAATATTTAAATAATATTACATGTATTTTCATATACTTTTTCACCAACACGTATTTTTAAAAAATACAAACAACGTTACTAGAATAATATTACCAAATATAATTGTCGCCACTTCACACTTACTATCCTAAGTTCTTGGAGCTTGGCATATTGCACATGCCTCATGGTTTGTTTTGGCCAAGAGAGAAATGTGTGTTACTTGCAACTAAAATAAGTATGTATACATCTTACTCTCCTTACATATTTATACATATTTATATGATGTTGCATACAATATTTATTGGCATGGATGTAATGCCGAACATATTAATTAGGCATAGGTAAACATATTATTTTAATATTGCAAAATATATTTGTCTAGCCTTTTTTTTATAATAGCTTAATAATATATTCCTTATTGTATTTTTGCTTAGAAGAAAACGTAATAGTAGTGGTCGATGAGTTACTCATTAGTATGAGTACCAAACTTGATTACCCCGAAAAGAATTCGGGTCTGGCTGCTAACTTATTAAAACATGATGCATGTCACAGCCACAGAAAGACCCCAAACATATAGCCTTTATCATTATTCCTTGTTCCTCGTTGTACCATTAAGCCACTCGATACTTACTCAAGGAGTTTGTTATGTTCTTTTACTAATTGAGCAGTTGTCTAAGTATTTAGAGAAATCAAATATGTGGCTCTTAATGTAACAAAGTGAACTCTTTTGTGTAACCAAGCAATGGCAGCTTCATATGATATGAACACCTAACTCAAAAAAAAAAAAGAAAAAAAAAAAGAAAGAAAAAAAAGTTATACTTGCAAAACAATTTATATACATATATTATTTTTAAATTAAAATATTTTATTTACCCTAAGAGAATATTGAACATCCTAACTTGAAAATGGTTCATCCCCTTAAAAAAATAGAGAATTTTAGTGGATACAACAAAATCTCATAATATTTTCACAATACCCTATTTTTAACTGTGATGGGTCCTAGTATAATATATATATATATATATATATATATATTTTTTTTTTTTTTTTGACATATGAAGGACTAATAGCTCTATTGTTGTGAAAATGTTATAACAATTTATTGTGTTCTTAGTACATCTCTAATAATGATCCCAAATAACATAAAAGAAAATCTCAAACAACTATAAGATTATGCCAAGCAATAACAAATGCACAAAATATTCAACAAAAAGAGCATTAATTTGTTTTTTAATAATTCAGATTCATAATTCATTCAACCAGTTCCATGAAAATGATCTTTAATTTCAAATTTTTTTTTTAAAAAAAAGTTGTATTAACGGACACCATAAGATGCCGATTAACAACTTTTTTGCAGCTTTTTGTCTACTTTTTGTAACTTTTTATCATTTTTGACAATTTTTTAGCACTTTTTTTTAAATCTTTTTTTACAACACTTTTAATAATTTTTTCTCATTTTTATTAAGTGTAACTTATATAGGAAAATCTTAACAAATACCCTACGGTACCTATTAACATTTCTCAAAAAAAAAACTAAGAAATATATTGTAGTGGCGAGTTCTCTGGGCAACTCTAGTATCTCTCCTTTCTCAAAAAAGAAAAAAAAAAAGAAAAAAGAAAAAGATTCTTATCTCGTGTGCTCCTTGGTCTCACTTTTGTATACAATAGGTAAATGGGATAACAAGTACCTAACGAATTTGTCTTTCTTTCGTTCTTTGAATAGACTATACCTTAGTAAATAAATAAGAAAAACTCAGTAAATAAATAAAAATGGAAAGAGGTAGCCTACTAGCCTTCAGCACCTTTAGTAACCGTCTCCACCATTACAGTAGTTCTTTATAATTTGGTGAACCTGATTGTAAATTTGCAGCAAAAATTCGATAGGTACTTTTGGCTGAAATACAAAATTGAGGTTGTTCTCTTTCTGTTACATTATTGTGAAATGTGTCTGTCATGTACTGTGTATTGTAAGGAAAAACAATGTATTATTAGGGGAATTGGTGGAAAAAAACAACGGTTAGGAAATTTTTTAAGAATTAAAAAAGTGAAAACAGAAAAAACACTGCTGCTTGTGTTTCTTGTAGACTGTAGAGGCATCATTGGGTTTGACTCATTTGAGAAGGATAGGGATACTTTTGTCCACTCATTTCATTTGTGTGAGATTGTATTTATCTTTACCTTCCTGAAGGGCAGTATAGTCCTTTCTGATTCATGCATTCCTTGTGGAAGAGATTTCTTTCTGTGCTTTCAATGAAAGATTGGGACGTGTAGACAAAGCCACTTTTTCCCTAACTTTCGTAAGGCTAGGCTACCTTTGTTTTTTTCAAGATATACTCATTTTTAATTAAATGTACAGCAGAGAGTACTTTTTAACTTTACCTGGCTGTGAAAAAAGTAAACTAAAATGGTAATCCTCATCTGGGATGTGTCAAGTTTGTGGTTTTCTATTTACATTTACTTTTTCCATGTAAAAAATCTCAGTTCATCACTTTTAATTTTTTGGCAGAATATCTCAGTCTCATTTTGATTTTTCTTTTTTTTGAAGGGATCTCTGTCTAAAAGGAACATGTTTTCTCTGTAGTTTTTATCGATCCATTGTACCAAAACATTTATGTTAGCTATATTGTCAGTGTTAATTAGTAATTACCACGCTAAATTCTTTGCATACTTGCAACTGTACGAACCTTTGAAGTGAGAAGATAAAGAAAAAGGCTTTGCAAAATGCATACATGGCAAGAAATTTGTTCCCCGTACGGCCACAAATTAAAGGAGGGTGATTCAAACAATTAATGATTCATTCATACTTCATCAGGCATGGTCTCTGATTCATTATGACAATTTCATGGTGAAACTCCTAGTGTTAATTGATTTTTTTCCTGCAATTTTATAGTTGCCCTTTGCATGCTCTTGATTCTGAAGAAAAGGCATTGAGATGATCCAAAAAAATTGAAATGATCCAAGCAAATTTATAGTACAAGAATATAACAATAATTACAAATTTATTCATAATTAATATAGTCCTTGAATAAGTGATTTGCACTTACATATACATATCTAATAATTTCGCCCTTATGTGTGAGCCCTTGCATATGAGCTTATTTTCCACAACCATCTTATCATTTATGAGGTTCTTATACACCATTCAAGGGATCTACATGTCAACCCTACATACTTTAACTATGAAAAGAACCTGTTTTCGCTCCATTTGTAAAAGGAAGCTTGAACACCTTGTCACACTCACACATTAGGTATGATAACACTTTGTTGAAGAGTTAACATAGAAAAACTTTAATTAAGTAGTTAATATAATATATGGAGATACCATTTAACAAAAAAAAACTTAAGCTTATTATTTTATGTGAAACTCACATCCATACCCAACAAATCTCGATGGACAAGTGTTATTTTTGAAAATAAAAGAAGGTTTCTAGCATTTTTCTTAATCTGAATGGAGATAGATATAATTTACTCAAAAATAAATTAGCATAAAAGAAATTCATAATGAGACAAAATAAAGTTGAGTTTAAATTTTCAAAAAAAAATTTTGTTGCCTTATGATGCATCCACATCCACGATACAATTCTACAACCATTAGATAATGAAATAGAAACAGAACAAAATTTAAAAAGAACCTTGTGCAATGGAATGATGGATAGCTATCCACAAGACAAAAAAAGGAAGGCAGCATTAAAAGGTGGGGAAAGAGATGCAAGTGGTCCCAAAAAGAGAGAAAACAAAAAAAAGAAAACAGAAAATAGTAAGAATTCTGATGCAACTTCGCTTTGTGTTTGCTTTTGCTTTGGTTAGTTTTGTGAAAGAGAAAAAAATAAATATAAGCAAAACCCACACGGTGTGCGTGTCTTCATCCTAATATTTATCAACACTAAAATGAGTTTTTTCCTTCAACTGGAGTCCATGTTATTTTCCTCTCTAAATTAATGTAATAAAAATGGTACGGTGTCCTCTATTGCTGACACTGCGCCCTCCTCTGATTCTGAAAAAGTGAGTGAGTGACTGCTCTTTCTGAAATGAATTTGTGTGTAATTTTGTGTTGTTTATGTTGAGAGCGACGAGTGCCTGCGCATAACCATTTCAACTGTGGCACTGAAAAACATGGTGTTTTTATATGCATTTATAAGGAACACAAATGCAATGAAAACGACCCCCCATCCTTCTTTTTACACACTCTCTCTCTCTCTCCCTTCTCTCATTGAATTTGTGTTGAAATATAGGTCAGCAGCTTTGAGTGGCTATTTCCTATTCTGTAGTGAAATGGTCCCAACCCAGCAAATTTTACTTTCGGAGATAAACAAAATATAATGTAAATGTCATCCATTTCAAAAACTTATGACTTAAGAAAGCCCCCCATGTTTAGCCAACTGACATCCTGGACTGCATGCTTTGTTTATAGCAGTAAAACCTTCCTTTTCCTTTTGTCCATTTGAATTGTTCAAACAATTAGAAAGCTAAATGAATCATAAACCCGTCTAGAAAAACTACAACCACACTAAGGTAGTAATTCAGAAGTAATTACGTACTTTAATTATGTATTAAATGGACTCCCTTCATGGAAACAAATAGTCACGGGAAAACTTGTAATGTATTCTAACCACATATCAAAAACAAACATTTCTTTTCTGCTTCTGATTTGGACATTGTACATTAATAATATGTTAATTGACGTTTAAGTAAACAATATTTTAGTAGTCAAAGGTAACTTGTATGGCATAGGGGCCATTTTCATTAAGAAAATATACAAATCAAACTTTAACTAACATTATATTTAAGAGGTTTAATGATAGTTTTTTAGGTAGCCCTCGAAATGAACGCTTTTGACATATTATGAGAGAATCACATCATCCACATTAAAGAATTTAGGTATTAATTAACAAAAAATGGAACTTTTTTTTTTTGGTTGCAGTATCATACCATTTAATTAACTAAAAATTATAAAGTGCTTTTCAAACCACTTGGAGCCTTCATATGTAGTACTTTATGTAAAGATGTATTATATAAAACCCAAAACAATATCATCTGTCTTTCTTTCAAACAATTGAAGATATGTATCAAATTAATACAAAAACCGGTTACAACACTCATGTTAATAATCAACACCCGAGAAATGGTCAGAGACTGAAAAACACCTACTTGATACAGAGAAAAAAAAAAGAAAAAAAAAAAAGAACATCTAGACATGAAGAATCAAAGATTAAGAGACACCTTTAAGTACAAAATATTGAGTTAATTAAAAGAGAGACATAATAGCTTATTGTTAAACATGGTTGCATGGTCATTTCGTATATTCATTCTCCTTCCCCTTCTGTTGTAGCTGAGGACATGTAACTCACAGCAAGAGAGATCTCATCTGATGGTGATACAACAGTGGATGCATGGAATTGTTGCTTGCAAGCTTGGCAAGTGATTTGCAACATGGTTGAGCTTATCTTCTTGATAGCTTGCTCCTTCAGAACCTGAGCCTTTTCAAGCTCAGACTGCGCTTGTTGCCTTATCCTCTTGGCATTTGCAAAGTCAAGCTCAGCTATCTCAATTTGACGCTTTGCTTCTCGCCTAGCTTCCTCGGCGTAGGCCCTTTCTGCCATGGCCAACTTTAGCTCCTCGTTTGCAAAATCTTTCAACCTTGTCACTTCAAATGTTTGTTCATTAACCACACCGTTTTCACTAATTGGTCTCTTACTTGTATCCAAATTAGGCTTATTTGATTCATTCCTCTCACCACCATCGCATGATGAGCCTATAGAAAGTTTCAACGAGAGGGCGTTTGATGAAGGTAGGAGTTGAAGTTCCAAGTTGTGTTGCTGTGCTTTAGAAGTGGAAGGAACATTGTTTTGCTCAGAGGTTAGGAAAACAGGTTCAGTTGGCTTTGGTGTAGGCAAACCAGGCAATGGGGCTATGCTAAAATTGTTGGTATTATCACTTGATGGGCTTGTGCTTGAAGCAGTTCTAGATGAGCAGGCTGGTTGTAGTGCCTGTATTTCAGGCCTAGACTGCCGGACATTGCAAGTGTCTTGGTGCTCAATGAAACTCTCAACTCTACAAAAGAGACAAACTTTGAGTCGGAATAATTCGAAGTGGTTATATATTTATATTAATATGCAAGATATATAATTTGGCTTGATCTTAGTGTCTTTTAATGTCAAGGAAGTCATGAAAACTTCTTGTAGGGTTAACAAGAAACAGATAATATAAAATTAAGGACCCCCAACATGGATTATAAGACCAGGTTTAGAATATTTTAATAAATAAGCAAAAGAAATCAAATGGGGCATGTTTGATTGTTTATATGTTTAAATTGGCTGTTTTATGTTATGGCTAATTGGGTTTTGTTTAGCCTATGAAACTGTCATCGGGAACAGTGATACACTGTCCTTAAACTTCTATTGGCTGGCCTAGATCTCTTACAAGGGCAGGCAGACATGAGGTCATGTCCACAGATAATTATTCTTCCATATGGGGTACTCCAACTTTTTTCATTTAAATAAATAAAAAAGAATACATGAGAACCATGAAAAAGAAAAACCCAACAAGAACAAGAACAAGAACATATCAGCTAGAAAAAGCTTGAAAAATTACGATTTTGCTTCATCGAAATAATTTTCTCATGGGGATTTTAGGGCTTGAATGAATAAAACATGACAACCTAAGCAATAAACCCTTTCTAAATTTGAACAAATGTTTGCAATCAAAAAAAGAATATAACTATTCAACCAAAGAAAGGAAAAACCAAACATGGAAAAATACCTGGAAAAGACACGGCCACAGTCACAAGAATGGCCTCTGGTGCCACAGGTTTTGAGATGGGCTTTGTAATCAGATTGAACAGCATAGCCTTTGGAGCATTTCTCACACACCCACTGCTTGTGATTGCTATGTTTCCTTCTGAAATGTTTTTTTATTCCCACGAGATCACCGAGGGCATGACAGGGGTCATGGTGCAAGCAGCTAGGCTCTGGGCACACAAACACTCGCTTCTTCACCTCTTGTGTCTCTCTCTTGAGCAATTTCCATGGCACTTTGTGCCTTCTCCTATGCATCTGTAAATTCTGGTCTCTTTGGAAACCTTGGTTACAGATCTCACACACATACCTGTCTGATTCCAATAAGGTTTTGGGAGAGAGAGACACAACCTCAGCATCTGGATCTGCATGCAAACAACAAAATTTGTAATTAATGACTGTTGCAACACACACATACACACAAAATAACAGAGATTGAGAAAGAAAGATATATGTTATTTTTGATAATCAGTATTACCTGGTGTGCCTGCAGGTCTTCTTTTTCTTTTGTTAGTGACGCCATTTTCTAGGGAAGCAAATGCATCAGAGGAAGAAGATGGAGCACCAGAAGAAGCACTGTTGTCTAACATGGATTTGGGTGCTTTTTGTGACTATATGGTGGGGATAGTTCTACACACACACAAATCAATCAATCCCTACACCTCTCTACCTGTACAGCTGGTGAGGTTGGAATAGTGGGTTTTTCAGCTTTACTCCTAGAAGAAAGAATATGGGTGGAGAGAGAGAGAGAGAGAGAGAAAGAAAGAAAGAGAGAAAGAAAGAGAGGTGAAGAAAAGCTCTTGCTTTCTGCAATCAGCTTTCTTTTAGCTTTAAGGCTTTTTAGCTTTTATTTTTTGTTGCTTTTTAGTTTTCTCCCTTGAGCTTTCTTGCTTTGTTGTTTCATTGACCCCTCACCTTCAGCAGGTAACTAGGTAAGGCTTGTATATAAAGCTCTCTACAGGACACTAGAGAGAGAAAGAGAAAGAGAGAGAGAGAGATATAGAAAAATATAAAAGTTTTGGGCTGACCTAATCACATTTGCTTGAAACTTTGAGCCCCACACACAGAATTTAGACACATACAAAAAAACATCCTCCCCATAAGAAAACAAACAGTCATTATTCATCACACTGTAAATTTGCATGAATTAATGCAGGCCATACCTCAATCACACGTGAGTTAACCCCTTTCTCACGTGACCTCTCTCTCTCTCTCTGTGGGTAAGAGGTAAATTGATTGGGTAAAAAAATAATAATTGAGTTTGATTGAGAAAAGTAACTGCCTCTAATGATAGCGGGTTAAAATCTAAAACCTGATATATTGATCTTTAGTTCAAACAGCTTTTGAGAATTTGAAAGGAAACACGATTGGTCAATTTTGAGAGCTCTGTAATCATTTTTACAACTCCTTTTGCCCACTAATTCAAGCAAAAAATTGCCGCCCTTGTGTATACATATGTAACATTAATTTTTGGCAAAATTTGGCGGATAGTATGTTTTTAGAAAAATTTTAGGAAAGCAATACACAAAAGAAGTCTAGTTTGCCAAACTTGACTTCTAGTTCAAACTCGAGTTTGTCAAATTCGACTTACAAAAACAGTCTAACTAATTAAAAAACTTCAAACATATGCTATTCACCAAGTTTTTTTCTTAAAAAGTACTGTTAAGCAAATTTTGTCTTAATTCTCATATGTTCTTCATTCTTTACAAGAGAATTTAACAATAAATTTCATTCCTACTAATATGACGGTTTATAATTGGTGTCATAAAATGATTATAGTAATTGTCTCAGATAACAAAAATATTGCCACTAATTATATTTTAGCAACTCGGTAATTGTAAAAAGTTATGAAATTTGTTCTTCTGGTATATTGCTAAAGTTGCAACTTGCAAACAAACTTGGATGTATTTTTCTTCTTTTTAATATTTTGATAGTCATTGTCGTTACTTATTAGGTGAATATTTATTTATTATTTTTGCTGAAGCATTGCCATTTGGTGAATTTGAATTGCTTGAAATGAGGAAAACAGAATAAATTTAATTTAAATCAGAAATTAGAGGTCCATTATTTTAACCATTTTGAATTGTGAATAATCCATATATGCGATTTGTAATGTCTCGCATTGATTGAAAAGTATTTGAGTCTGTGTATGTGAGTATGTATTGGTCCCGCATCAAGTATATACTACATTGATCTGGACTTTACAAACAATTATAAAGAATCTAAATTACGACTAAACTAATCTTTAGAATTTTTTTTAAAAATTATTGTTATATTTATACAGCTTGTCCTTAAAATAACTGTATCAATGTGTTCCATCTATTATAATTCTTCATCAAATTCTCCCTTTAGACTTTGAATCAAACCTAGATGATTCAATTCTCTAATTAGGCCTTATGTTTATAAATCCAGGGAAACCCCGCACTTGGTCATTTACTTTTTAACAAGTCTTCTCACCCAACCTAATTCTGAATGTAATGAGGAGAAAAAAAGAAATCTTTAATAATAAACAAATTTTTGTAAACAGCATTGATGGCCTAATTGCATTTTATCTTGATTCTGCGCCTGACCAATATTTACTGGCGAGTTTTCAGCTTGATTCAAAATCTTTTGTCCACATATTATAATTCCTGTATCATGGTATGCCAACCTCTCTAAATTTTCAAAAACAACTCACCATGAATTTACATGAACAGAAAAAAAAAAAAAAACCCATTTACCCATTGATTAATAATTGATAATTGATATCAATCAATAATTCTATTAGAAATTAAAAATGACTTCTTTCAGAACCAATAATACAACTCGTACTACCCTACCCACTAACCGTAAATATCACAACCGCAACTTGTATATATATATATATATATATATATATATATATATATATATATTTATTTATTTATTTATTTATTTTCAAATATCTAATGACGGCATTATCTCCAACTGATTTGGAACTATTGTAAAACTTGTTATTACGAATCTTAAGATTGTAAAACTTGTGACAACAAATCTTAAGCAAATAATTTGATGTTGAAATATGACACTTGGGCATATATAATACATTTAAATACACGAAATACATAAATGATACTACATTTAGATGTAAAACTTGCATGTTGTTATATGCGTTAAGTAATCCTCTTCGGCATAACTTTTTTCTATAAAGATAGATATTCAGGTTTCTTTTTTCTTTTTCTTTTTTTTCCATTTAAGGTTTTTGTATCTTCTTTTAAGAGTATAATATTGAGAGAGAGAGAGAGAGAGAGAGAGAGAGATATTTTGAAAGTAATAATTAGAAAAGGTGAGAGATGCTTTTATACTTGTTGTTGAGTTGGAAAGAATGGGACGATTATGGGAGTGGATTCTCAACACATGCTGCAATGGGAAAAAGAGGTAGGAGGCAATCATCTCACCCAAGTGTCATGGATTCCAAATCCAAATCTAATATTGTATGTATTAATCTCTCTTTTCTTAAACTAATCCATTAATCCCAACGTACGTGGCAATCCTTGTCTTAAATATTTTTGTTGACTTCTGCCGAAAGTCTAAATTATTTCTTTCCAGAAAGTAATAAAAACACCTTCCACTTTACTCTTTAAGAAAATTCATCCATCTTCCTAATAAGCAAATGCTTTGGAAAGTTTAAATTTCTAATATTTTATCGAAAAAAATTTAGTTACGAAATTGGTTATAACCTTAGGTTACAATCTTACCCAATAAAATAAAAATTACTATATATTTTGAAAATCAAATTGTTGAATTGCATGTTTTTTACTCTTTTAATATACATGTCAAATTTTGTGTCAGTCGGATATTATTTATTATATGATCTATAGGCTTATATTTTATGCATAATTTTAAACTACAAAAACTTGCAATTTAAACATTTTTTTTAATAGAAAATCACACAACATGATATTAATCAAACAACAATAGTGTTTACATTATGAAGAACTGCTAATTCTAAGAAATTAGAACAATTCTCCAACCACATACACTGATGATCAGTGCCCTTGGCATACTTTGCTAACAAATGCGCAAAGGTATTTGCATTTCGCTTAACATGAGAAAAAACAACATTATGGAATTCCAAAGAAGCTTCACCAATGCCCATAATCACTGCATCTATCGACATTGGAACTGAGGAAGATTGATTCAATGCTTTAGAGACGATTAGTGAGTCTCCCTCAATTATGAAATCTGTAATCCCAAGCTGCTTTGCGAATTGTAGACCAACTTCAACAACCTTCGCTTCCACTTCAAGAAGCCCCAATGGTGCATGTAATTTTCTACGTATAGCTGCTACAGACTGCCCAGTCTAGTCCCGCACTATGACTCCTACTCCCACAGAATTCAGCTTTGCAAATACGGCACCATCAACATTGAATTTAAAAACCAAAATAGGTGGTGGAATCCATCTTTGAACAAGCTGATTTGATTCCTGAGCATTTGGTAATAACTCCACAGTAGCCCGGTACTTCTCCAAATATTGCACAGCCCATTGAATCAGCGTTCTTCCATCTTTTCGCTTTCCGCCATGATGAACATCATTCCTATTACCCCACACAGCCCACGCACAAGTCAGTAGCAGCTCAATGTTTTCTGGGGAAATCTTCTCATCCATCATTAGACACCACAACAACTCCTTAAAAGAATGTAGCTGGTCCATCACGCTAGGAAAAACTAGTTTTGATGAAGACCATAGCTCTTTCGTGCGGGAACATTTCCAAAAGAAATGGATTGAACTCTCTGCCTCTTCGCTGCATCCATCACATGTATCAACCTGCAAAACATTTCTTTTAACAAGGTTAGTTTTCAAAGGGAGTATGTCTTGACAAGCCCTCCAAGCGAAGTGCCTGATTTTATGGGGCACATTAATCTACCATAAACGTTTCCAAAAACTCCTTTCTTGGCTGCCATCAGAGCTTGAGACCGTGGATGAGAAAGATGACATCTGAGATGCTATCCAGTATGCACTTTTTACTGAAAAAAAATCCATTAGTGCTCCAAGCCCAAATCAACTTATCTTCTGGCAGATTGGAACTTATGGGAATTGCTTTTATAGCCTCTGATTCAAACGGCAAAAATAGAGCATCCACGGCATCAGTCTTCCATGAAGCCTCTTCCTTGTTAATCAATTCTCCAACCTTCATATCTTCTGGCATAAACAACGTGGGAGATGAAACCATAAATGTAGAAGGCTTAGGCAACTATCTATCACTCCAAATCTTAATTTTCTTACCATTTCTAACTCTCCACCTTAAGCCATATTTAACAAGGGGTTGAGCAAACATAATACTCCGCCAAGTAAATGATGGATTATTACCCAAAACAGCCTATGAAAAATCGCATGTAGGGAAATACTTTGCCTTCAATACTTTATGCACCAAAGTGTCATGTCCTTGTTGAAGTCTCCATCCTTGCTTTGCCAATAAAGCCATATTGAACTCTTTCGGCCTTTTAAAACCCATTCCACCACAAGACTTCGGAGTATATAATTTTTCCCAACTCAACCAAGCTAACTTCCTCTCTTCATTTCTTTGTCCCCACTAGAAATTGCGAATCATACTCGTCAAATCCTCACATAAAGAATTAGGCAATTTGAAAACACTCATGGTGTACATTGGAATTGCTTGTACCACAGCTTTTATCAACACTTCTTTTCCCGCCTTAGACAATAATTTCTCTTTCCAACCAGCAAGCTTCTTACTTAATTTATCCTTAATAGAATTGAAAGTGTTTTTCTTATTCCTTCCCACCAATGATGGCAAGCCAAGATATTTTTCATGATGCTTAATTACTTGGGCCCTAAACCTAGCTTTGATGATTTCTTGAGTTTCCATAGGAGTATTACTACTAAAAAACAAGGATGTTTTAGCATGATTTAACTGCTGTCCCAAAGCACACTTATACACCCTCAACACCCTCTGAAGAGCATCACACTCCTTGAAAGAAGCTCTATAAAAAATCACACTATCATCAGCGAAGACCAGATGGGATATTTTAGGACCCCTACGACAAACTACAACCCCCCTTCCCCCCCAAACTTCCATTCACCACCTCTTTGTTAATAAGAGCAGAAAGTCCTTCCGCACATAATAAGAAAAGATATGGGAATAGTGGATCACCTTGCCGAATTTCCCTACTTGGAACAATGTGCCCTTTAGGCTTACCATTAATTTTCATAGAATAGTAGTAACACATTTCATAATCAAAGCACACCATTTATCATCAAAACCCAACTTATGCATAATTTTTTCCAACCATATCCACTCTACCCGATCATATGCCTTACTCATATCAAGTTTTAAAGCCAAATCACCCACTTTTCCACTTTTCTTTTGACTAATATGATGCATCATTTCATAGGCCACGAGAACATTATCAGTGATTAACCTACCATGCACAAATGCACTATGGGTATCACTAATAATAGAAGAAAGAACCTTTTTCAATCTATTAGTGATGGCTTTTGATGCAATTTTATAAACCATATTACAAAGACTAATGGGCCTAAAATCAGTCACATATTTTGGCTCTTTACATTTAGGAATAAGGACAATGTGTGTATGATTAAAATTCGGGGGAATGATACCTGAATAAATTTAAACAATTTATTGATGACATAGTTATTGATTTTTAATTTTTAAATTTTTTTACAAGCATGGGGGTTATAAAAAAAAGATGTGATCTAAAGGTGGATTTGTCAAAATTCACCTCAAATAAAAGGATACCGAGTAAGGTTACAGCCTTAAGTTATAATCAATTTTGTAGCTAAACTTTGTCCTATTATATTACTCTCTACGTTCAAGAACATTTCCTAGTGATGTAGATATAATTTCTTAATTCAGCTTGGCAAGAAATAATCAGTCAAAAACAAATGTAACCCATTACAAGTTAACCTCACCACGTGACTATTACAAGTTGTTACTGAGTGTTTTTAAGGGTGGTGTAAAGCTTAGATAATTAGAGTTGGGGGCCGTAAAATCCCCCAAATTTCTATTTTACAATCACACATGCTTAAATTGACCTTTACCTAGGTACTTATTGCTAAATGTTTTTAGCAACTGTGAATAGTAACTTCTTAAATTTAAGAATTATTGTAGTTGTGTGGGTAAAAGCCAAATATATTATTTTAATTAAAAATATCTCCCCTCTCTTCAGTCTCTCTCTCTCTCTCTCTCTCTCTCTCTCTCTCTCTCTCTTATAAACCAATTGCTCTCTCTTTCTCTTCCAACTGCCGATCTCTCTTTCTCTCCCTATGCCACTTAACCTATCACTCTAGCACTCTATTCCTTTACCCATTTTTCTCTTCACCCTATCGCTTTCCCTCTAGACCGAAGATTCAAGGGTTTACTAGTTTGGATTCGGGTTTCATTTGGATCATCTCAAATCAAAATTCAATTAGAGTTGGGGTTTTATTTGGGTCATCTCAGCTTCAACGGTTGCATCAATCGTTTAGGTCATCTACATGGGTTGTGTCTCTCACTATTGTTATTGATAATACACAAAGTATTCAAGAAAGAACTAAGTGAACACAAAAGATAAATAGATAACTTAGAGGCATAAAATTATTATCCTTAGACAATATTTGCCTCCACACTATTGTTGCTAAATGGTTATCACAAACTTGTCCTAGGATATAACCAAGTTGTTGGGTTTTACAAATAGCAATTTTGGAGAAAACCTACAAAATTTCTTATGTTTCTTAGAAACTGATTTTCGGAGAGAAAAGAATAATTATCAAGTGAATATTAACCACTATTTATACTCATAGGTTTATAACCCATAAAAAGGCACCAATGGAGAGTTACAATATTTTAGAAAACGTCCACTAGGTACAAACCTTTTCAAAACTCAAAACAACTACCAAAAAAATCTATAGAAAAAAAAACTGTTCAAGCAATCTCAACCGGTTGAACTGGTGTTGAGATGCAGTCAAGAAAATCTCGATTGGTCAAGACAACAATCGAGTAGACAGAAGCTTCCTTCAAAATATCAATTGATCAAAACAGTATTGTTGAGCGGTCGAGAATCCTAAACTTTGAATTTTACCATATCATTTAACACAAATGATATACGCTCCAAACCTACATATTATCATTACAACCTAACCTTGTATATACCTATATCTACAACAATCCCCCACTAGGTTGTAATAATATATGTCTCACTTGATTGATGTTTTTTTCATACATAAAAGAAGGTGTCTTTCAACATAAACCTCCTTATAGTGTAATTGCCTCAAGACTTCAACAGAGTTTATGGTGGCTTGGTGCTAAACCAAAACTCTTATGTGTTGAAATCAGAAACAATACACACATGGGAATATCTACAACACATTTAGAAATCCACTATTATATTGTTAACACTATTATGGTCTTGTGCTCTTCTTGGTTTAATGAACATATACAAGAGAAAACTCTTTTATTCTTGCTAGGAGTGGCACCACTTCTATACCCACAAATGTAAAGTTTCTTCTTACGTCCCTATTGCGCAGACATTTATACTTTATGAACTCTATTAATAATTAAAAAACTCATTCTCTATTTTATCGTAACAGTCTGCACTAATCCATCTTGAATGAGACATAAATTTTGTACTCTTACTTACCACATATCAATAGCTTGTTGTTACCTTTTAAACCTTTTAGATTAAATCAATTCGAGATTGAGTTCCCACTATTGGTGATTCTTTTAAAGGAAGGATTTTAGTCTCATTCCAATGAATGTTACCCTAACCAAATCTCGAGACATTGTTTTGGTAAAAGAGTCTACCAAATTATTATTTGACCTTACATAGACAATTGATATGGTATTAGCTTCAATTAATTGTCTTATGTAATGGTGTCTTAGACCTATATCTCTAGACTTTCCATTATACATTTTACTGTATACTCTACTCAAGGTGGCTTCACTATCACAGTACGCTGAAATTATTGATATTGGTTGTGGCCACAATTCTATGTTTAATAACATATTTCTTAGCCATTTCGCTTCTTTGCTTGTTGCCGCTAAGGCTATAAATTCTGATTCCATGATGGAGTGAGAAATACACGTTTGTTTCTTTGATGCCCAAGAGATAGCACCTCCACTAAGAGTGAATATCTAACCAGATGTGGACCTATTATCACTTACACTTGTAATCCAACTAGCATCCAAATAACCTTCCAACATAGTTGGAAATTTGGAATAAAAGAGTCTCAATCTTATATTTTTCTTTAAATAACCAAGAACTCTATCAGTTTCTTTCCAATGATCCACACTTGAATTACTTGTAAATCTAGAAAATTTCCCCATTGCAAAAGATATGTCTGGTCTTGTGCAATGTATAGCATACATCATGCTATCTGCATTAGCATACTCGAGCTGTGGTATTCCTCTTCGAGTATTTTCGCCCAATTTTATGCTTTTTATCATAAGGTGTATTTGCTTCCTTTATATTAAGATGTTCAAATCTTTGAAGCACTTTCTCAACATAATGAGAATGACATAGTGCAAAACCTTCACTATGTCCTTTAATTTTAATTCCTAAAATAGTATCAACTTCATTTAAATCTTTCATTTTAAACACAGAAGTAGTCTATTCCTTCCCTTTGTTTAAAGTCTTTTGCCACCAACCTTGCTTTAAAGGCTTGAATTGACCCATCAGTATTGAATTTTCTTTTAAATACCCATTTACAACCAATTGGTTTTGAACCAGTAGGTAGATCCACTGGGACCCAAGTATTATTAGATAATATTGAGTCCATCTCATCATTCACAACTTCTTTTCAAAAGGCTAAATCTCTAGAAGCCATAGCTTCGTCAAATGTTTTAGGATCATCTTTTGTATTAAACATTATGAGTATTTTATTTAGGACCACTTGTCACCTTCAACAATGTACACCTGAGCTTGATAAGAAATGAAATCTGGCCAAAGTCCTTTTCTTTTCTTACTCTTTGACTCTTTATTTTTTCACTGGTTGGGATTAGAGTTATTAGGATTAGAGTTATCTTCTTGTGTTTGAGTGGGTATCAAGGCATCCATGAAATCTTTACTGAATTTATCCTCAATAAATTCAACGTCTTTTGATTCCACCATTGTATTATAGCTTAAGTCTAATAATCTATATGCCTTTGAATTTTCAACATAACCCACAAACATACACTTCATAGCTCTTGATCCTAACTTTGTTCTTTTTGGGTTAAACACCCCCACACTTTAATATAATCGAGATTTGATTTTCTTCCATTCCATAACTCATATGGAGATACTTTAATCTTTTTGGAAAGTACTTTATTGTGCACATGACATGCAATGGGCAATGCCTCTCTCCCAAATTAAATGAGAGCTTTGCACTTAAGATCATGGCATTTACCATGTTTGCAAGAGTTTTATTTTTTCTTTCAGCCAAACTATTTTGTTGGGGTGTATAAAGGACTGAACTTTGGTGTATTATGCCATATTCCTCACAAAATGCAAAAAAATCATTTGGAAAATATTCACCACCTCTATCACTTCATAAGATCTTTACTTTTAAATCCTTTTGATTTTCTACTTCAATTTTATAATGTTTGAACATGTCAAATGATTTATCTTTATTTCTCATCAAATACATATATGCAAATTTAGAGAAATCATCAATGAATGTAATGAAGTGTCTTTTACCTCCCCTAGTTAATATACCACTCAATTCACATACATTTGAATGTACAAGTTTAAGCACATTAGAGTTTCTATTTGACTTTAAAAAAGGTTTCTTTGTCATCTTTGCTCGAATACAAATTTCACATTTCTTTTCATCATCATGTTTATATGAAATTATACAATTCTTTGACATAAACATCAAGTATTTGAAATATAAATGCCCTAGTCTAGCATGCCACAAATAAAAAAAATCAACAATATAAGTACAACTAGAAACATCTTCATCAATAATACTTAGTTTGTACATGCCATCAGAAGCATATCCATTGCCAACAAATATCTCATTCTTGGACAAGATTAATTTGTCTACTTCAAGTACAGCTTTTACACCACTGTTACATAACAAATTGGCAAATACAAGATTTTTCTTAATATTGAGTACATGAAAAACATTGACCAAGATCAACTTTTTGTTGGAACTCATTTTTACTTCAATGGTATATTGACATCTTATTTTGCAACCTGGATTCAACCTCATATGGAGGGTAAAAAGGCAATTTCATATTGAAAATGGGCATCATAATTTTGGCCACTAAATCCTTAATTTCGTTTCATCAAAATAATTTTGATGTTGAAATGATCAAATCAATTGGTCATAAGCCATAATCGGACCATCAAATTGAAAATTATTATCAAATCAAGTTTTAATGGCTAAGATGCACTATCACAAATTGAGTTTGACCATATGTGATTATGAACAATTGATTCCAATTGGTTATAATTATAATCAATTTAAGATTAATAACGTGTCATAATTTGATTGGCTAGGACTACATTTTATGGTAAAGTTGCACACACGTTAAATTCAACATGCAAATTGATTGACATATTAGATGATATAATATGAATGTTAGCCACCATAGTTTAGAAGACTAGTTTCACCGGGCAAGATGGGTGCCTATCACCTTCCCATCTTGTAACATAACCTCTAAGCTTAGATTAAGGGTTGATAAATCAATGTTTATCCATGTAATTTTCAATTTCTAAATTGTATCTAGAAAACAAAGCCATGTGCTTTATCTTAGATAAGCTTTGAAATAGGGTCTAGGTTCATGATTTCTCTTATCCTTTGTCAACCTTCATTGAATACCCTTCCATTCATATTTTCTCAATCACTACTAAATAAACCCTTCTCCTCCATTCTAATGCAGACGAAAACATCCTTTCTTCTCCACCTCTTGAGTTCTAGTGAAGTAGAATCAGTCTTATCATATATTTGTCTTCCTAAGACTTAAGATATTTAGTGAGCATCACTCGCCCTCTTATAGTCTTCTTCTCTACTCCACTCTTAGGACCTACATAAAAAGCCTCTTCTCTAGTCGTTTGGATCTTGCATTCAGGTATAATCTCTTTCCCTAGCTTGTTTTTCATTTTTCTAAGATATTAATTTAAGATTAAAGCATACTAGTTGATTATTTATATTCTTTGAATATGATCGAATGTTCGATATTCTTGCCTGTTCATATGTGTTGTTCACATGTTCTTGTTTGTTTATCATATGTTTATGCATGACACTAGCTTTGATCTTAAATTCCTATCCAAAATTTGAAAACATGTTAATTTCATAATATTCTCAAAATCTTGAATTCAGGATATCACCATTCACACACATTCACTAGAAGTTATTTTTTTAATCCAAATGTGATGATGAATAAATGAAATTAGGGTTTTTCACATGCATACACATTTAAATTCAAGCAAGCAGCATGTCAATTTAAATTAAAGCAATAAACATGCAATTGATTGATAACATGTTGATTGAATGGATGATGTGACATGAATGTTGGCCACTATAGTCTAGAAGGCCAATTTCATTGGGCAAGGTGTGTGCCTAACACTTTTCCATCTTATAACATATTCTTTGAGCTTAGATCAAGAGTTAGTAGATCAAATACTTATCCATGTAATTTTCGATCTCTAGATTGTAACTAGGAAGCAAAACCATGTATTTTATCTTAAATTGTATCTAGGACCAAAACCATGTAATTTTCTTTAATCAATGTACATTCATTCTCAAAATCAATAAAATTATGAATTTCTCAATTATGGTTTCTTATTTTCTCCAATAATTAAAAAAAAGTGGCAACTCAATTGTAAAACCTTAATCTAAGGGGAAAATGTAATCAGTCGAACTATTATTTTTGGAAATACCAATGTGAACCCACCCATTTACATGGGTTTAGCCCAAACCAATCAATTCAAACGGGTTGGGAGCACGATCTCACACAATAATTTTTGGTTTAAAAAATATGATTTTAGTATTTCTTGTGTGAAATTCATGTGCTCCAACCATATTAAATTAAAGTTTGTCATTAGATACTCCAACAACACTTGGTCCAATCTAACGTCGTTTGATTATGATTTAATGTCAGTTAAACCATAATCAAGCCTTATTACACTTTTCTAAAATTGGCTAAGTCTTTTGACTAGATTTTCAATAATTTTACAATATTTTAACCGTTTCAACTCTAACTTGGGCCTGTAAGTAATAATTTTAGGTGAACCTACAATATTGGTCTCTCAAGTTTATCCTATGTACGCAATTAGTCCCTCAAGTTTTTAAAATGAGCAATATAAGTCCTTTTACTAACTGTCATTAATGGTGTTACTTATGTGGCTAACGGAACAACGACTTGGCATTTTGTTTTAATGATGTGGCATATTTTTAATTAAAAAATTACAAACTATAAATTACACGTGAGAAACATTATTTACCAAATTAAAAAAAAAAAATTCTACCAATTGTAAACACCCAACCACGGCTTAAAAAAAAAAAAACACCCCGCCACGAGACAGAGAAGGGGAGAGAGGGAACAACAAGCCCTAGCCGCCACAACTTCAAGCTCTTCACGCACTCCTCCACATCCACATCCACAACCTGACGACGATGATGTCGTATTCATACCACAATCCCCTAATGAAGACATTTTGGACATCGCCACAATGCTCATGCTCGAAGACATGAACAGGTTCGTGCAAGAACTCGAAGACCGCGAGCAAAGCGAGGTGGAGATGAGGAAATTAAAGGAGGATCTCGACTGTCGGATCCATGATCAAAAACTCGCCGTCGATATCCACAATATCTTGGACCAACAATGGGAAAAATACAGTGACAATTACCACCGCCCCTACCGTATGGCCAAGTCTTCGCCATCGTCTTCGTCTTTGAAGGCTTTGGTTGACTTGGAGTGTTTCAGGTTGTATTTCAAGGGCTTGGTGAGCGAAGAGAGGGTTAGGCACATAATGCTAAATGTGGCTGGTGCTGGGGTTGCCATTTGCAATTCTCGGGATAATCTGATCAGCATTAGGTGAGAATAACTCATTAATGCGAAGGTAATTGTTACATTGGGCTCTGCGTTGTTTTCTTAGTGTTCCTCGAGGACGAGAGCTGAAGCTTGGTCTTCAGTGAGCCAACTGACCGCTTCAAAGTTAGACCACCTTATCTTAAGATAAGCATGTTCCTCAGATTAGCTTGGTAAGCGTCCTAGATAGTCTCTTTTTTTTGGACTTGGGCTTTTTTGCGTTTGCATATGGGCCAGGCCCATACCTTGGAAGTGATTCCTTAGAATATTCTCCTCGGTTCATAATCCATGTGATAGCTTTAATTTAGTCCCCCACAAAATATATATTAAAATCATAATCAAATAAACATGTGAGAGTAACATCATAAGGAATTGCCCCAAGAGGGGTGGCCTAGTGGTAAGGATCTCGCGTGCATGTGGAATGATCTCTCATTCGAACCCTAGCAGGTACCGGGGATGGGAGGTGGGAGCATTCATGCGTTGCGTCTTCCTGCTAGCTCTCTTGGGATGCTAGGGTGAGGTCTATGGCACCCCAGTCACAGTAGCTATAGCTCAATCCAACATTCCCTAGCGGGGGGTGTCCTTATGGTCACGCCCAAGGGGTTGAGTCACACATGGTCGCTCTTGTCCCCCCTTTTGTTCATCAAAAAAAAAAAAAATCATAAGGAATCAATAAAAAGACAAATGCTTTCATTTCGTAGATATCACGGTTTTAGACATATAAGAGCATCCACAGTATTGGAGCTAAATTTTTAGCTTTTTAGCACCACAAACAGTCATTTTATCTATTTTACCTTCTCACATCCTACATCAATGGTTTTATTTTAGCTTTTAACACAATAAAATGATATAAACATTACAATAAAATAATACAAACACTACAATAAAATAAAATTTCATTCAACCACCAACACACAACCACAACCACCATCAAACCCATAAAAATCACTTCAAAACCACAACCTTGCCGTCCCCATCTAAACCAGTGAAGAACAAAAAAAGAACGCAGAAAAATCAGCATAGCCAAACCGAAACCCATGCTTGAAACAAAAACTCAGCTTGAAACACAAACTCGAAACAGAAGCACAGCCTAAAACACAAAGCCAAAACACAAGCACAGCCTGAAACACAAGCCGAAATGCCGGAAATAGAGAAGAGAGGCCGAGATGGGTCAAGTCTGCAACTAAGTGTGGGTCGGCGGCGATGGGTCTGTGGCAACTGGGCTTGTGCAGATTGGCGATGGGTCTGTGGAGGAAGAAAGAAGAGATGGAGAGGCAGTGAGGAGAGAGACACGGAGAAAGGAGAATGAAATGCAGAAAGAATAAAAAATAAAAAAGTAGTGTGAACGCAAAATTTTTTTTTTTTTTTTTTTAGCTCTCAGCTACCATGCACAACCATATATAGTTGTGCACTGTAGCGATGAAGATAAAAATTTTACCTTTAGCTCCATTACTATAGTATGAATTTTTTTGTTTTGGTGAAGTTAAAATAACTATATAGCTATTTAGCTTCAATGCTGTGAGTGCTCTAAAAAATATGTTTAAACGAAAAAGGTTGGTGCACCAGTCCCTCAATAATTTCAAGATGAGCTGAGTAATGTCCCCCTGTTATTGCACTGATACCCGAGACCCTTGTCTGGTTTAGATTTGTTGGTATCCAAAGAAAAGAATTAAAGTTAGCATCTATTCGATCTCCACAGTGACACTGAAAACCAAAAATATTACAAATTGAACTCGGAATCCAAAATCCTATATGGTGAATCCATCTTTATCTCACGCACAGTCTCTCTCACTTTTCAGGCATTGCCAAGATTTGTTTGTTTGTTCCAGATCATTTGTTTTCACTACCTTCATGGAACTTTCATTTTTGTTCCTTTGGAAAATTTTATGTATGAAAAAAGTGAGAGAGAGAGAGAGAGTGACGCTGACAAATGTTGTTTGGAGTTTGAAAAGGCAGCATACCTCGTGTGATAATAAAAAACTTAACGTGGAGTCCGTTATAAAGTTACCCAAAAGGAAAAGGAAAAGGAAAAGGAAAAGATGAAAAAAGAAATAGATAAAGTAAGAGAAAATTGCCCTGGACCTAACTGAGTTCCAATAAAGTCAAAAAGGTTAAAACTAAGTCTGAGAAGTTTGGCCCAACTCAGAGACAAATATACCTCTATATACAGGCCTTAATTTTCACCAATATAAAAAACCTTGCAGCCATTTATTTTCATGAGCTGGTCCACTTGGGGTAAATATAATCCAGGGCCACCTATAAGGATTGAATAATAATACCTTACCTTCTTGTTCTCTTTCCCCCCCTCCCTTTATTGTCTTTATGAAAGCAAATGGTAACATACGGTTAAGCATTTTATACCCTCTTTTCATGTTAGGTGAAGCATCCACTCAGCTCGTTCCTAATAAGGTATCAGCCTCTGGATGATTAGTGGTTCATTTTTCATCACCCATCTACCTCTTGCATTTAGGATGGTAAATGAACCAAACTGTTTATTAACAATTCAAATTCAACTTGAATAAAAAATACTTATTATGTTCGTTTGTTTAACAAACGAGTCAAGTTTAAGCCCAAGTTTAAGCTCAACTATTAAACAATTCAAACTCAAGTAAAATAATGTGTTTGTAAATAAGCTCATAAACATGAGACTCAATTTAAGTTTATATATGTTATAGACTTGAGATGGTGTTATGAAATCTATAAATAAATTCATATGATATCAAATTATTATTTGAAGTTTATTGATAATTCAAATAATTCATTCGTAGAATACAAGGTTGGTACATCGAATTGCTATAAATTAGTAAACAAAAAACCACTACTTCTAATTTTTAAATAATATAATTTCAACTATAAGTTTGTTATTAATTATTAGCAAGGGTAAAAAAATTAGAGTACTTATTATGTTAGGGTATCAAGAAGAATATGTTTTAGAATATATTTTCTTGTCAGTCTTAGGAAGCTTTTAAATAGGCCTCTAAATTTGTAAACATTTTTTTTTAATAATTTAAGTTAAATAAAAATTAGAGATTTTCTCTATTCTTTTATGGTGGATTCCAGACCACTTTTTCCTGGTGAATTCAAGGATTCTCATGAATTTGAGATTCTTTTTTTCATAAGAAAATGTGTCTTGTTTCTTATTTTCTAAAAGTAGACGTATTCTGTTTCTTGTAATTTCTGCCTTGCATCAATACACAACCAAAATAAGATTAGGAAAATTTATTTTATTGTGCTCTCTCATAGAATGTCCTACATGTTGTGATAGAGTGACTACACTAATTTATGTTTAATAAGACTACAAGAATTTGTTTGACAAGACTAACAAAAAAATGCATTGTTTGATTTTTAAGACATGAGAAACTGAGAAAGTATTTTCTTTTTTGCTTGTTTATAACCATACTTTGTAGTAAATTTTGAGAATGCGTTATGTCTAGCTTCTACAGATAAGTCAGGATGGGAATTTTGAAGGCCTTAATTCCCTTTCTTAATTCAACTAAACAGGTTGCAGTTGCTCATTCCCTTGTATTTTCTCCTCTCATTTCAATGCCTCCATTCTCTTTTCCTTTCCTTGCTCTCTTTTCTTTATCATCATGTGAGGTGGTTGACCTTCCTCTTATCCGTTGGTGTCATTAATGATAAAAGGCATTGTGGTCTGGGTTTTACACATATTGTTGATTATTTTGGTAGAGATTATGGTTTTTTCGTCATTGGGGTGTCTACAATAAGAGCCAAACGTATTAATTACTTATAATATCAACTATTTAACTCTAATTTCAAGAAATTTTCCTATCCATAAAATTTTGATTTGATTTGATGTTTGCACCCAAAGTATCATTTTGACCGTTTGGAGTTCTAAAGATGTTTAGAAGTAACTTCTTATTCATTTAACGGTTCAAATGATGTTGTAATTTCTACTTTGTGAAATGACCCTTTCACCCTTAGTTTTAAGTTAAATATCGGTTGCAAAATAGTTTGTACACACTGCTATTTGTTAGCTTTCAATTCAACCCCCCAAGAAAAAACCTAATCTACTTTGCACAACCGACCTACCCTTTTTCAAGTACAATTATTACTATTCAGCAAAAAGAAAAGTACAATTATTACTAAACTACCAGGTCCTAGATATGAAAATAGATTTTTGATAGCTAATATAAAAACTCCAACCAAGAAAAAAAAAAAAGGGAGGGGAAGAGCTAAAATCCAACCCGTTTGGTAACTGAAGATAAACAAGCTTGGACAAAAGAAAAATAGAAACAAGAAGAAAGGCTAACTAAGAACTTGATGACATGTATCTCAAGAAAAAGAACTTCATGAAATGTATAACATCCATTTACTACTTCAGTGTTTGACCTGTATTCGCATTTGACATAATAACATATGTAAAACTTAAATGGAAGGAATTGGCATATATATTACTATGGAAGAGAAGGTAACAGTACGATATCATGCTCGCATCGGTTGCATAGAAATATGTGTGGAATTTCCTCATTATTTGGAATCCGAACACACTGAGTGTGCTGCCAAACTTCGCAAATATCACATGAAACCATTCGTTCACCATCATCATCTTTGGCTCCACAAGGACAATCCACAACACGGTTTTTTAGACCACATTCATATATTTGCTCCCTGATAATAACTCCTTGCTCCTTGGTGCTCCCTTTGAAAACGAGTTTATGACCCACTTCAACGTGCCCAAAAACCAAATCTGTCCCCTCTGCATTCAAATTCAATACTGATTCCACAGCAAGGCTTCTCAGTCCCCAATACATTTCCCTGAAATGCCTTTCCACTTCTAGCTTTAGCTCGTCAATTGTAGCATTGTTTTTCAATGTAACACACTCATATGGTGGCATTGCTTTCTTTGAACTTTCTTCATCAGCATCTTCATTGCTTCTCAAAGAAATTGTACAATAAAGATTTAACATTCCCTCCAAGCCTAATTCCTCTTTTAAAGGCAACTCACCACAATACTCTTTGATGAGGTATTTAGAGTCATGAATTATCCTTGTAGCCACCGGTATAGCTGAAAAGATTCCTGTACTTAGAGCCAACTTTTGGTCTTTGAGAATGTACTTGTACAAACAACACATGTCCTTCATTAATTGCACCCTAGTAATCTTGTACCTTGCCTTAACTTTGGGATTGGTCATAACCAAGCCTTCTTGATTAGGTAACACATTGGAGATGTCTTCCAGGCAATATTCAAGAACTTTTGTCACTGGATTCAAGCTGCGATGAACCAAGTAATTTCCAACTATGTGGTTTCCCAATGATTTTAGCACAAAGTCTAGTAAGCCCGTGTCGCCAATATAAACACGTGCAGCATCCCTAACTTCTTGCCTAGAAACCCAACGGAATTCAGCCCTTTTCAAAGCTTCAACAATGACCCGAGTGGCCATTTCAACTCTCTTAGGAGACCATCTACAAGTAGTTTCCACCAAGATTCCCAGATTGTACGTGTTGATACAATTGTCTTTAGGAAGACGAGACTTGAGCTCAAACATGAAATGGAACAAGTCACTGAGTGTGACCAAGGAATGGTCTGATAATGTTTGATACCTTGAGAAAATAATAGGAATGTCATGGTTGGAAGTGCCAAAGTGATAGCCTAATAAACATAAGGGCAAGCCTTGAATTGCTTCTATGGCTTTTTGGTACATTGGTTGAGTAACACAAAATGTTCCACGCCCGAATTTGTAACCCCAGCGCCTGAACCACGGCTCTCCGTATGCAATTCCATGAAGTAGCCTTAATTCCATGCCTCTCTTCTGTGAAATGTCATTCAAACTCACTTTCCTACCAAATAAGGCACAAATTTAAAAATCAATCTTGAAATTTTATCTTCAAATCCGACCAAACGTGGGGTTAAAAAAGGATCTTGATCCAACTTTTTTGCAATTGTGTTCTAGTTGAGCTAACCTTAATTGGGTCTAACCTGACCCAATTGACAAGATTATTATTATTATTTTTTTATAAAAAATTTTTGTTATCAAAATTTTCCCTTATCTGGATTTTTTTATTTTTTATTTTTTATGTTTTATTTGTTGAAGCAATAGTACTTATCTGAAACATTCAATGAACAAAATTGAGTGAGAAAAGACATCTAGTGCGACGATCGGGCAAAAATAATTGAAAAAAATCTTGCCACTGAACTGAGCTACGACTTTTGCATTAACGTGTTTGGATTGTGGTTTGTCAACATTTGTAAAATTACCTTTTTCTAAGCCCAAAATCAGGCCCGTCATTGAATGCACTGGACTAGGCCGTCAAAGAGTTGGGCAAAAGTTAGACTTAGTTGATCCCACGACTATTTGAACTTTTTTTTTTTGATAAATACCATCTGAACTTCTCTAGATGAAGAGAATAAATTAAAAGACCACCCAAAAATTTTAAAATATAAAAAGTTTCATTAACACTTAACTTAGTTTTGGTGCATTTATTAATAGATCATTTTTAAAAAGTTTAGATATGAACAATATAACAAAATTGTCAAGAAAATCAATATTTTTTTCTTTTTTTATAAAAGGTTTTAAAAAATAATTCTTAAATTTATTCCTTTAAAACATCCATTAACTTCTCCCACAAAATAGAAAAATTCTAATAAAGAAAGACCAAAATAATTTTAGCCAATTTTTAGGAAAGCAACTAGGGAAGAGGAGAGGGGATCACCTTCCAATCATCTTTTTCTCTCTTCACTCTACTCTTCGACATGTCTCTCAATTCCAAACATATATGTCATTTTTAGATGGATAGAAAGTAGGGGAAGTAGGATTCAAATTACAGACAAAGATGAAAAATTACCATAAAAGATGTCATAACTAAGTCATCACTTGAATCCCTCAAACATATCCGTGATAAAGCTATATTTGTTTCATATACAAGAATACTAGTTGATTGTGGCTAAGGCCACTCATAACTTTGAACGGTGTTCAATTACATACACTGCAACAAAGATTTTTATTTTTATTTTTTATTTTTTTTTACCTTAATATGGGGTGGGAGGATTTGAAACTTAAATGTCTTCGATAGAAATAATAAAAAATATCAGTTGAGTTACAAAACTTTTGGTTATGTGTAAATTTATTTAGTTCAATGTACTTGATATATTGGTCGAAGTTAATCATAGAAAGAGAAATCTAGCTCACAATTGAAACACGAAAGATGGAAAAGGCTATGTTAAAAACCCTGTTTTAATAGTAATGATGTAGAGAAAAATATGTAGTCTAGAGAAGAATATTTAGCTGGCTAACCTTGCTCTCAACCCTGTGCATAAACGATCCCAGAATTCCATGATCTGGTGTCCAGCCAAGTCCGAACCCATTTCAACCCCATTAACACATAGCAAATGCCCGAAACCATTAGAGTGAAAGACACCATGCATGATATGGCCCTGTAATTCCATTAAATTTGACTTACCATTTGCTGTACCAGCCCCATTATCGGAGTTGCCTTCGCAGTTCAAAAATGCAGTTACTGTGTCCTTGGAAGGCAATAAAAAGTGATACTTCTTATTGCAAATCATATGATGTCCCCAGCCTGAGCTATTACCAAATTGAAGAAGCTCCATAAGATTTTAAGTAAACAAATAACAACGAAGAGAGTTAGACATTCTAATCTACAAAGTATTCCTTCCTGGACTGTCTTATGTATGTGTTATTTCAATGCTCAAGCATAGGCCAATCTTACTTTTAGGATTCATGAACGTAATCCTTTTTCATTTCACTTGAAATTTAAATAGTTCGTTTCATAGTTAAAAATTTTATTTCTTAAAGCTAATAGTGTATAGAGTGTCACGTCATTTAAAATTTTAAAGATGTGACTGTAGATACATCTTTAAATTTATTATATTTAATTTGAACCATAAAACAAATTTATTTAAAATGAGAAAGATCCTATAATTCTATGAAAGAATGAATGTTATAGAATCTAGACTTTTACCTATGTATTGGCAATGCTTGCAGTGACGATCAAGGGATGCTTCAACCGGTTCTTCAACAATAAGCAGTAGGATATGGAAGGGAGGGTGGCGATGGAGTTCAAGCTGAAATGACCAGCTGGGCAATTCACAATGTGAGTTACTCTCCAAATGACCAAATTCCAGGAGGGCTTTAACATTTTCGCGGAATGGCCCAACAAATTCAATTGGGCATCCAGGCTCACCAAAGCTCTTGAACCTAAAAACCCTCAATCCTCTCTTCCTCTTCTTGTGGCCAATTAGGTCCAGATGTGACATCTTTGATACCAACAAAAGCAAGCTATAGGTAGCAGGTGAAAGGAGAAGATAATCAAAGGGGATATAAGGGAAGCATGAATGAATTAAGATAAAGGTGAACTTCAAGCATGTTAAGTAACCAAATCAGCCTTGACATATACTGCATGGTCACACACATAGTGCCTGTGAAATAAAATTGGAGAGTACTCAAAAGAGCCCCATCCGCTTATATAGCTCACTGTGTGCATGATATGTTTCAAAAATACATCTACCTTGCAAATCTATCGTGGCAAGGAATGCCTTGACTGACCTCTCGGAGTAAATTATAGGTACCATGCATTTCATGATGCAACTATCTCACCATTAGATTCTCTTTATGCTCCGGAAATTTCTATGGTCAGCTGGGATATGTTGATCATAAAAGAGCTAAACATACATATTACAAACGCAACATTTCTTGGCCAACTACCGTTGTAATGGTTCAAACAATTGAATTTTTTTTTTTATTGTTTTAATTACTCATGAGAACATTCCTTTCTTATTAAAAGAGTCAGTCTTAAAGAAAGTGGAAATTGCTTTAAAATTTTAAATCACCAATGTGTTTACTGTTGGGGATTTAGGTCCCAGTTGTGCCAAGTTACCATTTAAACCCAGTTAACTATTAATCTAGTCAGGGACGGAGCCAGGATTTTAAGTTAAGGGGGGCGACTTTGACCTCTAGTTTGGCAGCTTCTTAGTCGTGGAGGTTTTTTTTTTTTTTTAATTTTTAATGTGTGCATTTGCTAGGTAAAGACAAAATTATTATATTTAAAACTTTTTAAAGGGCAATTATTTATTTGAGTAAAATTGGTTAATTAGACTTAATTTTTTTTAGCTTTGCTATTGGTGATTTTTGTTGTTGCACAAATGTTTTTGGGCTAGTATATGTTGTTTTAGATTTTAGATCTATAAAATTTTAATGGCCTTTAAAATGAGAAAAGTGCTAGAAGTATATTGATGATATAGTGAGTGATTATTGATAAGTAAAAAAGTTATGCAAGTAATAAACCCAGATCCGAACCAATAAGAATTTGTACTTCAACAGTTTATAAAAATATTGTAAATAAGTTTGTATCTTTAACGTTACTCTAAAAAGATTCAATAATATTGTTAATAGGGTAAAATGTAATTTTATAGAACAAAATTGCTAAAATTAATGCATATATATATATATATATAAATTTTTTTTTTTAAATTAGGGGGGGCCACTGCCCCCCTTGGTCAATGAATGCCTCCGTCCCTTAATCTAGTTATGCTCGAGTCTTACCATATCACGCAAGATAAAGAGCACAAAGACACCTAGGAAAAACTAAGGGAACAACTTGCCCTGAGTAAAAATTGTTGGGAGGGTTTAACCTATTAACCCCAATTAGAAAGAAAATCTACTATGAATAGAATTGAAATTTATACAATAGACTTAACCTTAAATCTATTACTTTATTGGCGAAAATGTACTTTTCGTCCTTACATTTTGGGTCAATTCCCATTTTGGTCCCAAAATTGATTTCGTTACGAATTTCGTCCCTAAAAAAAGAAAATCGTTTTTAAAATGGTCCCTGCCGTCAACCCATTGGCGGAAACCTCCTACGTGGCAGACGGAAGGTCCTGCTTGCTGATGTGGCGATGACGTGGCCATTAAAATATTATTAAAAATAATTATTTAGAATTTTTAAATGCCACATCAGCATTTTAATTAATAAAAAATTTTAAAATTTTTTTTAATTCCTCAATTTTAATTTTAATTTAAAAAAAAATAAAAAACAAACAAAAGTGCATCGCTCAATGGTTCTTCGCTCGTTCTTGTTCTTCTGACCCACCTTGGCACACGCGTCGAACCCGAAGCGAGGATCGGAAACATCGATGGGTTCGGATCCCTGAGAGGAGTCGCCGTTGCGGTGTGAGGATAAGAGAATTTGTTGAATTTGTTTGTTCAGTGAAATCTGGTTGAGCACAGCGAGGTTAAGGTCAGATTGGGAGAAATTGGAAATGGAAGTGGAATTGGAGTTAGATTGAGAGTGGTTCCACAAATAGAGAGCTTGAAGCTCGGATTCGCGCATGCGGTCGCGAGAGGAGAGACGGAGATCGGAGTTGGAGAAGGAGAAGGAGAAGAGGTGGCGGAGGTCGGTGGAGAAAAAGAGAACGAGGATGAGGAGAGGAAGATATCGATCTGGGTTGAACAAGACGGACTGGGTGGTGGAGGGAACGAGCCGAAGGAAGATCTGAACGATGGAGGTGACGAGCCTCGGTGGATCTGGGCTGTCGGATTTTCTCTCCGATCTCTCTGGGTCGGGTCTTTTGGCTTTGCGTGGTGGGTCAGATCGACCTTTCTCTCCTCCGCCGACCCCAGCAAGTCCACCTCCACCTCCACCACCGAAGCAGCGACGCTCTTCTTCAGGTCCACCGAGTCGAAGGAAGATCTGAATGGTAGAGGTGACGAGCCTCGGTGGATCTGGGTTGATCTTGATTTTGATCTGGGTCTCCGATCTCTTTTTTTTTTTTTTTTTTTCCTTTTTTTGTCTGTGTTGTTGTGATCTGGATTGGAGTTATTGGTTGTGGGTTTGTGTTCTTGTAATCTGGGTTTGATTGGGAAGAATATTGCTGGGTTTGATTGGGAAGGGCATGAAGAACAAGTGTAATGATTTTGTGAAAATTAATAATAATAAGTAATTTTTTAAAAAATTAAATTAGATTTAAGGTTTTTTTAAAATTTATTTTATTTTTTATATTAATTTTCTGACGTGATTCTGTTTAAAAAAAATTAAAATGCTGACGTGGCATTTAAAAATTTTAAATAATTATTTTAAATAATATTTTAATGGCCACGTCATCGCCACATCAGCAAGCAGGACCTTCCGTCTGCCACGTAGGAGGTTTCCGTCAATGGGTTGACGGCAGGGACCATTTTAAAAACGATTTTCTTTTTTTAGGGACGAAATTCGTAACGAAATCAATTTTGGGACCAAAATGGGAATTGACCCAAAATGTAAGGACGAAAAGTACATTTTCGCCTACTTTATTATATAGTACTTACTAGCTTGACCAAATGCTGCTCCAAATTCTTGAATTCTTTTGTTTTGGACTTTGTTGAATGTGAACTTCCTACTCACAAGTTCAAGTATCAACTCAAAGATTTACTCCAGTAACTTTGATGTAACCAAATTGCAACAATTTTTCCTTGATCACCGGATCTTCAAAACCTTGAACTTGGATCTCCAATTGATGCTTCAAGAGAGCTAGGAAGAACTCCTATACTTGTGTAGAAAACCTGGCTCTCCAAAAGTCTTGTAAATGTGTCCTAGGGCTGCTTTTTATATCTGGGCTTGAAAACCACGACACCCTATAACAAAATTAGAAAACTAATTCCGCATGAATCTCGATTGGTTGAGATCTTGTCTTAATGGGTTGAGTTAAGTGAGACTTGATCGGTGTAGCAAAGACCAAACTAGAGTCATGATTCCAGAAGCTTGGGTTTTCTTGAGCTTGAACATTCGTCGTATCTTGAACTTATAATAGACATCAAAACATACTTGACCCAATAAAATTCTTAAAACTTTGTTACATATGGTCACGGTTTGTCAACCTAGCCCTATGCACTGAACATTAACAATGGTAGTAAAACATTATGTTCAAACTAAAGTTAGTGTAAAAGCTTAAATTTTGAACATTAGCCCCATTTCTCCATCTAGATCACTGGAATAAACAGGCTTTCAAATCAATTAAGATTCTTTTTTTTTTTTATAATAATTAGCTTGCTTTCCAGTTATCAAAAACAAAAATGATATTACATTTTTACTTTTTTTCCTCCTTGTTTTTCTGGTGTGAGATGGGGATGGAAAAGGATACTCTCCATTTGAAATGGATTTTAGATCCATTTTATGGTTCAAACTAAATATTATAAATTTAATGTTGTATAGATTGCCACATCAATTAAATTTATAAATGAAATGACACTTTTTACATTGTTTAATCCAAAAATTAAAATTTTAATCGTGAAATGGACTCTATCAATTTCTGCTTAAATGGAGAATATCCTAGGTGATGATGCTTCTAAAAAAATTCTTTCCAAAACAAATCCTATAAAGCCAGTGTTCAAGCATTTCTGAAGATTTAATGTCAAAGTTAACCATGTAATATTTTTGGCAATTCACAAATCTAAAGCAGCATACATCCTTCATTTTGCACCTACCCCGCAATTCATTAGCAAAAAGAGAATCTTAAATTTTTTGCTTTGTTTTTTTTTTTTTTTTTTTTTTTTTTTTTTTTTTTTTTGTTCTTTACTTGTTTTTCGTCCAAAGAACTGTCCTACCTAAAAGGTGATATTCCTTTCAATAAGCCTCCTGAATTTTAGATGAGTACTGGATTCAATTCTAAATCTCCAATAATGTCTAACATTTTTACCAATTATATTAAGTGACACTTTCTAACTTCCTATTTAGCACATGGAATAAAATGAGTATGCGTTGGAAAGCTTATATATATCTACCTAATATAGTAGATAATATCAATAGCATAAAAATTCTTTAAAACGCAGGACTTTCTGAACATACCATTCAAAATATCTTGAAATGTCTAAACTCAAAATGCAAAAAACGTAGTAAAATATCAACTTAAAAGGACATATCCACGCGCCACCATAAGCTTCCACGCGCCTCCTAGAGTCCTGTCACATAGGCCACAAGTGTGCCACATTGCCCTCTATTGATGTCTTCTGGCTCCCATGATTGATATATGTTTATATCTAGATACCAATGTCTTCTAACTAATGGTGTTGCTCTCCTATAGTCAACGACATTTCTGTCCTTCGACCACTGTTTATCACTAACAGTCGGTTTTTATCTCATGTTGGCAACCATTAAGGTTCTGCTTGGTAGTAGATTTCAAGGATTATTATTTAAAATGATGTGAAAAATGTGATTTAAAAAGTATTGTAAAAACAAGTATTTAAAGTACTCATAATGAAAAAAAATGTATTTGGTACCATATTTCTACTAATATTTTTTTAGAAGTTAAAAAATATAATTGTCTATTTGATAAATATTAGTGCTTTTTTAGAAAAAGTGTAACTTTTCTGACATAAATAGTAAAATTTAATTATTTATTTATTCTCTTTCTTTCCTCTTCATCCCATCTCTTTCTTCTGCAAGTCCAAGCTTGAACAATTCATTGCATCAATGCAAACCTAACTGAAAACATAGATCCATCCATCAACAAGTCTGATACATTCTAGATCCATGGTCATGGTTTCCTTCATGAGCATACATTCCAAAATCAAAGTGTTTTCACGATTCTAACTTATATTTTGGGGAGAAGGAGATGTTAAAATTTACTAGGAAATTATCATAAGTACGTAAATCATAATTTTATTAAACATCATCGGCAATATTCTAAAGATATATAGTTGTCAAAAACGTTTGGTTGTATTCTTAGATAATATCCAAATTCAGTCTCACGATGATATTGATTGAAGTTTAATAAGCTACATCATATCATGAGGAAAGTCTATGAGAGAACACTTTTGTAAAATAAAAAAATAAAAGTGAAGAAAATGACATAAATTTTGAGAGTGGGAAAACAATGCGTGGGTTGGTATCAGAAATATTACAAAGAGGGTCCAACAGCCCATAAAGTAAGGGAGATGGAGAGTGAGAGTGAGAGAGAGCCCAGTACCAAATGGGTAGACTGGTAAGCAATCGTTAACCGTTTATTTATTTATTATTTAAATGATAATCATATTCATTACTCCACGGAACTTGTTGTCAACTTAAACTATTTTGCCAACTTACTTAACTGATAAAATATCTGATAGTTGTATAAGAAATTTAAAATTTAATTCTTGTCTACACTAAAAACTAATTGATATTTTAATCCAATAATAAAAAATTATTATCAAGAGTAGATCCCATAAATTAATACTTTCTAAAAAAATATTTTTTAAAAATCTTATACATATATATTCTTGCACTCCAACTAGTTCAACACCTTTAACCAGAAGGGGAAATTTTCTTCTTAAAAACAAAAAAAGACAGCTGTGTAAGGTTTTATTTATTTATTTTATTTTATTTCCCCCCTTTAAAAGTGTTGTATTACATAGTTAAGCGGCTTAAGGCTTACATAAATTTTACATACATTATCTCAAATGTATGTCAATATATATTTTCATTAAATTTTTTAAAATTTAATTACTATTTTGGTCCATAATGTTTATCTTGTGACAAAATAATTCATAATATTTCAAAATGTGTCAGTTTAGCTCCTATCATTTTGTTATTGCATCAAAATAATTCCTGTTGTTAAGTGGTGAATGAAAGAAAAAAAAAAAAAAATGACTAACAGTAATATTAAATATTATTTTATACCACTCAAGCTCCCGTGTGGACTGCCATATCTTTTTAACTTAAAAATTAACAAATAAAATAGACCAAAAGGCAAAAACTTAACTAAAATCACAAACAAAGTTGGGATTGAAAACTTGAGATCCCTACAGAGATTTGATTGACTGAGATCATAATTAAAAAGATGCTATGAGTAAAGATATTAATGCTCTCGAAACAAATAAGACTTGGATAAGTATTCAACTCCCTAGTGGTGAAGTTTCCATTGGTTGCAAGTTGCAACTGGGTCTATAAAATCAAATACAAAGTCGATGGTTCGTTTGAGTGCTATAAGACGCGTCTTATGGCTAATGGATTCAACTATAAGAATGTAGCGATTATACTAACTTTTGTTCCCGTTGGATTCAATCTACAACTTATGCAAGCTTCACAACAATGTTTTGCAAAATTTTCTACTGCATTCCTTGATGTTGATTTTTTCTCAATCTCAAACCAATTATTCACTATTTACAAAGTTCTCTAATGATTCCCACAATTATATTTTAGTATATATAGATGAGAATCATGAGATTATCATTACATGTGAAAATTCTTTTGAAGTGTTTTGTCTAAAAAAATTTCTACATGGTCAATTTCATATCCATATTGGCCTCTCTGACATACTTCTTGGGATTGAATTCCTTTTTCTTTACATGGTATTTGCTTTCAGCATTTGCAGTAGTGGAGCTAAATAGTTATATAGCTATTTTAGCTCCACCAAAACACCAAAAAGAAGTATGCAGCAGTGGAGTTAAATCTATATTTTTTTAGCTCATTACTACAGTACACATCTATAGATAGATGTGCACTATTCATGAGAGCTAAAAAAATTAATTTTTTATTTTGTGTTCACATTACTTTTTTATTGTAGTGTTTTTATTGTAGTGAGATGTATTATTTTATTGTGGTAGATATATTATTTTATTGTGATGTTTATATTATTTTATTGTGTTGAAAGCTAAAATAGATCCACTGCTGCAACATGTGTGTAGGTAAAATAGATAAAGTAATTTTTGGTGGAGCTAAATTGCTAAATTTTTAGCTCCACTGCTGTGGATGCTCTTAGAATGCAGGTAGGCTAGTAGCCAAATCCACCACTTTCTTATAGAGCAAAATCAAATTGACAAAATATTGATGACCAACTCCTTGAGGATCCAACACCCTATTGAAGACTCACTGACTGTCTAATATATTTAACAATTACCATATGAGGTATGTTGTAAATATTCGTAGGGCATATTTGGAATACTATAATAAACACTGTAATGTAATACTTATTCTTATGATTTAACTATTTTAAAGTTTAGTTATGTTTTTGTTATAGAGAATAAGTATTCTTTATGAATACATATTTCTCTTTTTTGGTTGAACGGAAATTTCATTTAACTAGGCCAAAATGGCTAAATTTGTGGCAGTAAGCCTACAAAAGTTCTCCCCATTAGCATCAGAATACATATTTCTCTTTAAAATTGTTATAATAGCTACTCCTTAGTGTCTGTTTAGTATTAGCTTATAACTTCAACTTATGAATATCTATTTCTCTTTAAAATTGTTATAATAGCTACTCCTTAGTGTCTGTTTAGCATCAGCTTATAACTTCAACTTTTAGTTTTTATGCATAGCTTTTTAAAACCTCATTATTTTCTGTTTTTTCTCACCTTTTCAAATTTTTTCAAAGTACAAGTATACTTTAACACATTTTTAGCAAAAAGTTTCTACAAAAAGATAGATACATTGTTCCCAAACAGACACTTAGTTGGTATAATAATTTATAAAATTAATATATTTCTAAATATACAAACTTTTCATATGCACATAACAATTATAAAAATAAAAAATCATTAAAAAATATTATTTTTTACGAAATAAGATAGCATAGGTAAGATCTTTCCTAAATATAAATATTAAATTTTAATTCTAATGTTACAACTTCAAAATCTATAAATATGCTTAGAGTTATTCCATTAAAATGCATTTTATTTCAAGTAATAAATATTAGACTAAAATGCAAAACCCGCCTTCTAAGTTTAACTAGAATTCATTTCAGTAAATTAACTTTGCATTGGTTCAATTCAATCCTCTAAGTTTCAAAAATATTCAATTCAGTTCTCTAAATTTCAAACTTGTTCACATCAGGATTTCCATCTACTTCCATATAAACACTTAATGTTAAGTGTCCCATTATGATATTTTTGAATTAAATATATAACAAAATTAATAAAACAAACTTTTTTTTTCTCTAAAACCTAAATCAAAATCCCTATCTTTCAGTTTCAACCTTTCAGATCTCTCCATTGGTATAAAAATTTGATTTTGTCATGTACCTATTTCAAAACCTTTCTCTCACCCAAACAAGATCAAAGGACCCTTTTCCGATCGACTCTACCACATTCCACAACTCGCCACTCGATCATGCATTCCACCGCTCCCAGGGGCGGAGGCACACTTAAGCTTGGGGGGCCATGACCCCCCCAAAGCTTTTGAAACCCCTGTATAATACTATATAAAAACAAGTTGGCCCATGCATATGTATTAATTGGCCCCTCCAAAAAAATTCACATATCTAGTCTAATGTTAGTTTTAGTGGTTTCCCCTTTGAAATATGTTGTGGTTGTATGATTGATCAAAGGGCTAAGGCAATTATCTCTCAAAACTACATAGAATTGACACACTAGCACGAGTGATAAAAAATATTTGATACCATAAGTTTGTCTCAATCTTATTGGTTGATGATTGGATGTACCCAAAGCATGGAACTATTAAGATTAAAGGAAGTATATGGAAGTAATGAAAATAATTAGCTAAGTAGGGTTGTCTAGAAAATTATGGCATATAAAAAGACTAAAACAAAGTAAAAGTATTAGTTACCCTTCAGTCATTAGCCTTTGGTTCAGCAAGTGACTAAAGCAATTGTTATATGTTTTACTTTGTTGTGGGTCTTATGCATCATACAATGTTAATTTCTGTATAGCATTCCTTTTGAAATATGACAATTTTTACAATTACAACATTTTAGTTTCTCAAGTGGACTTTACCCAACAAAACACATGTTTACTCAAACAAAAAAAAAAAAAAATATATATATATATATATATATACACACACACATATATACAAAGTTGCCAAGATGCTATTTTTTTTTAAGTAAACAAAAGAGCACTATGTTTGTGTGTGTTAAAATGTGAAAGTCGTTAAAAGTTTATTGTTTTGCTTAAGTGATTTTTTTGGTGGCATTCTTAGTCATTAAGCTTCATTTCTTTATTTCTTTTAACTCTGTCTATCTAACACATACGTACACATAAATATATGAGTTATGACTAATGTACAAACATGTAATTCGGCCTCCCCAAGTTAAAAATCATGGCTACGCCCCTGATCGCTCCCCACAGTCGCTGGTGTCAACCCCTAGACCAAAAATTAATTTAGACCAATTTGGTTCTTCCCTTTCTATCCTCTATGTTTTCTCTCTAACCCACCCTCTTAGATCGAAACCTAGGGTTGATCTCAATGGTCCAAACCCCCCAAGGCCGAAATCCAAACAAATTCAACCTACCTCCAATGGTGACTCAATCTCGTTCTCTCTTCGACTCCCTCTCCACTCATAACTTAAATCGGTGCCTAAAGGGGGACATAGTGGCTCTTGGGTTAAAGATTGCTAAAGAGGAAGCTATAAAGCTCACAAATTGGGGTGAGAAGCGGTGGGCTGCAAACAGATAAAGGGAGCGATGGCATCTCAAAGATGGCTTGTGCTAGGACTGACGAGTCTGAGTTTTGAGTTTGGTGAATCTTGGGTTTGTGTTTTGGGTTGATTTTTGGAATTGGGTTTCGTGAGAGGATGGATTTAGTGAGGTTTTTGTGAATATGGATTGTGAGTTGTGTGTTGGTAATAATATTGGTTGATTTGAAAGTGTTTAACTATGAATTTTAGTGGATTATATGCTTTGGTTTTGTTTGGTTGGTGAGAAAGTGATAGAAAATTTTAATTGAATTTTTGTTGTTGATTTTGTTTTTTGGGATGTGTTTATTAGTTTGAAATTTTTTTTCCTCACATTTGAAAATAATTAATTTGAAATTTAAAAAATATATATATTTTGTAAGAGTTTTTTTTGGAGTTTTAAATTAAAGAAATGAAAAAAAAATTAAATAAAAATTCTAAGTTTATAGATTGATTTGGATGGAAACAAACGGAAATCACTCGAACCCTTTCCCACCAAAACCCCCAAGCACTTTATATATGGAGAGGTGTTAATTCAGCTATAAGGCCTTTGGCGAATAAGTTTAAAACTTAGAGAATTGAATTGAAAGCAAATTTATAAAAAAACTGAAATAAAATCTGGTGAAACTTAAAGGATGAGTAATTAACCTAAAGATTATTATTTTATTCCTGTCGTAATCTTCATTTAGTATACCAAACATAGTTGAGCCCTAAGCCTCATCCTCTACCACCCATAGTCTTCTTCATTACCTCATAGGATCTCTAGTAAGGCATTTATTATCTTATACAACCAATATGGAAATATTAGCTTATTGCCATCTCATTTGTGAAAGGATACAACTAGGTTACATTGAAACCATCTATTTCCCTCTAACCATCAGCGTGCGTAGATCTTCATGAAGGCATTGATCAATTTCAATTTTTACTTAAGAAGTTTGAAAATTCTCAAAGTTCATGCTCCAACTTGAGGGAAAGCGTCAAAAGTATTTTTGAAAAAAATTCAAATTAAAACGACAATTAAATTTCAAGAATATATTCTATAACAATTTATATTAATTGGATTTTTTCTTCTAAAAGAAATAATAATTTGAACTTTGAACTAACTAATACAATTAAGTACTCCATTATAGCTTTCTCCAAAAAAAAAAAAAAAGTACTCCATTATAGAAATTTCTCAAAAAAAGAGAAAGTACTCCATTATAGAAAATCAATTCTTTCACACAATTTTTGAACATAAATTTTTATTAATTTCTTAATACTCTTTAATTAAATATTGACATTTTTAACTTAGTAATGTTGTTAGGGTATGGGTTGGGTCTTCTGTCAAGTTGCACTAGACTCGTGTTATTTAAATGATAACACGTGTCCAATAGTATAGCTGGACACTAGACCAGATCCAAGTCCAATGAAACTGTTTCTCAAAAAATAAAAAAATAAATAGTCCAATGAAACTATATATGGTATAATTTTGCAATATATTTTGTAAAACTACCGAATTGTAACCTTTATTTTCAATTAAATAATAGTAGAATTAGAATGGTAAGTATCTGACCGAATATCTACTTGTTTACCATATATTATCCTAATGTCATTAGGATAAAAAAAAAAAAAAAGTTGTATGGGGAACAATTCAGGATTGATTGTTAGTTTGATTCCCATATTTGTCCACATTACAAAGACAACATATTTACAATGTCATAATAATAAAAAATTTAAAAAAAGGGAAGGATTGTACTTGTACAACATTCAACAACAAGACATAATAAAATAAGTAAATTATAATTAGCAAATAAAACCAGAAAGCCGTTTTTAAGAAAGGAATAAAGAAAAGGGAAAGTGTGAAGTGTGAAGTGTGGAGTGTGTCATTCAAATATCAAAGTCTCAAATTGAATAGAGAGAGAGAGAGAGAGAGAGAGAGAGAGAGAGATAAGAAGAATTAGGATTTTGTTGTCACATGGCATTAGCATATGCCCACACACAGCCCACCCCACAACAACGCCCAAAAGCCTTTTACCACTTCAACAGCACAAGAAGATATATGATAAGGAGATATATATATTTTTAGTATCTCCCTTTGAATTGATTTTCCTTATATTTTATAGTGACAAAAATATATGCTGATAGATACAAATTTCTAGCTCTCTCCCTCTCTCTCTCTCATATTTCTAGGTTCTTCTCTCTCCTCTCTCCTCTCTCCTCTCTCATCTCTCTCCCTATCTCTTTCTCTTTCTTTCTCTTTCCATTTCTCTCTCCTCTCTCCTCTCTCCTCTCTCTTCTCTCTCTCCAGAAGGGGCAAAACCCTAAAGAGCCGTTTACACCCACCCAAGTAAGTTTTCTCTCTCCTCTCTCCTTCTCTCTCTCACTATCTCTCTCTCCTTCTCTCTCTCTCACTTTCCATATTTTGAATATATGGGTCCTTGTACTATTTAACCTGTCATTTGCATCCATTTTTTTTTCTTTTGTTTTCTCCTATGTATATGCTTAAAGCTTTAATTTTGAATATGAATATGTGATTTTTCTTCTTCTTATGGCAGAGATCTAGAAATTTTTCAGTCTCAGATCTGATCTGTTAAAAATGGTTGTAAAGTTGAAATTATAGATCTACTTTATAGGTTTCTAAATGGGTCTCGTTTGGATGCTGAGAAAATGTAGAAAATGGAAAGGATTTGAATGTCAAAGTTTCAATTTTTATCAATGGGATCAAAGAATTTCCATTTTTGGGATCTGGGAAAATGGATGGCTCATCTCGACTGAGCTGGGTTTTAGGATTTGGCTCGGTTTGATTTGTGGGATCTTTATTTCCTGTGGATATGGATGGAGCTGAAGGAAAAAAAAAAAACATTTTTCGATATATATATATTTTTCTTCATTTTCTCAGCAGCCAAACAGGGGCTTGATCTATCTTTTGATGGGGAGATCCAGTTGATGCTTTCCTTTTTTGTATTTAGCTTAAATGTCTATTCTGCCTGATGATCCATGAGATTTGTCATATTAGATTATATGTTTGTTTTATATCCAATTTGGCTGTAATGAGATTCTCAATGGCAATTGGCAATCTTTGGTTCAAATGCTGTTAGTGGGAAACTGGAAACATAGCAAAGTTTGAATCTTTTGTGATTGATTTTGCTCAATGTGTAGTTGTCATGGATGATGATGCGTTGAATATGCGTAATTGGGGTTACTATGAACCATCCTTCAAGGGACATCTTGGTCTGCAGCTCATGTCAAGCATGGCAGACCGTGATTCGAAAAATTTTCTGCCTGGACGTGATCCTAATAGCATGATGGTTAACCCAGCAAATGGAGCTTATCATCCTCGGGATTGTGTTGTTTCGGAAGCACCCGTCCCTATTAATTATGTGAGGGACAGTTGGGTAAATCAGAGAGATAAGTTTCTCAATATGTTGCCTACCAATCCTAATTATGCTGTTCTCCCAGATACTTCTGGAGCTCATTCATTACAGATGCTACAACCACCTGATCTGTCGAGGGATGAGAGGGTGGGTAGAATTGATGAGCCGCCTGTTAAAAAGGAAGGCGGCCAAATGAAGAAAAGGCAAGGTGCGAGTGCCCCAAAAGCCCCCAAAGCGAAAAAGCCTAGGAAACCAAGGGATAATGGCAATGCTTCTGTTCAACGTGTAAAGCCAGCAAAGAAGAATATGGATCTTGTCATAAATGGGATTGATATGGACATTTCGGGTATCCCTATTCCAGTTTGCTCTTGTACTGGAGCTCCTCAACAATGTTATCGGTGGGGATGTGGTGGTTGGCAGTCAGCTTGTTGCACGACAAATGTGTCTATGTATCCTTTGCCAATGAGTACCAAAAGGCGTGGTGCAAGGATAGCTGGACGGAAAATGAGTCAGGGTGCATTCAAGAAGGTATTGGAAAAACTTGCAGCTGAAGGTTATAACTTTGCTAACGCAATTGATCTGAGGACTCACTGGGCAAGACATGGTACCAACAAGTTTGTCACTATCAGGTAGAGATACACGGCTTGGTACCATTAATGGGATTGACATTGCATTTGGTCTGTTCATCTGTATATATTTCTATGGCCTTTGCAGAGATCTACTGGTTGCTATGTAGTCCAAGAATTTTTAGAGTTATGACACTTGTTTTTAAAATTTGGACGACTGGGTTACTTCTATTTTATTTTTAATGTTTCGGCTTATGTGATAAAGGCAACCAGTAGCTTCTGGCCATCAGATTTATGTTGAGAGTTGTCATTTATTGAAGTTCTTTTTGGACAATGTACTTTCAGCTTTTAATTTAGTTTCGTCAAAGATTAGCAATTAACTGCTTTTTTCTTCATTTGTCTCCATAATGATATGCTATGATTTTTATTTCCTTGGTCTTTTGTTTTTGGTGTGCACAGTATAATTTTTATGAATGGAATGTGCTTAGAAGCAGGTGCTTTGTACTACTAGATATTACAACTCTATGTATTATGTTAAAAAGGATTTCCTTCTCTCTGTCTGTGTCTCACTCTCAGGTTAAATTTGCCCAGTTTTTTGTAGGATTAGAACCATTAGATTGTATACTTTAATACTTTATTTCAAGTGTGAAATTCATACTTTTGCCTCCTTATACCAATCATGTCCATTTTGATTGATTCCAATGGTATAGTTTGTCTAGATTGATGCAAGCAGTTTAATGGTACTGCTATGTTGTTGGACTGGGACATGAAATATCCTGATGGGTGGGTTGTGTTTAGTGGGAAACATTTACAACTCTAGGAATTCCTTTATTTTTTTTGCACTTTTATCGCACTATATTTAACAATGCTCTTTGAAAAACGAAAAAAGCCACAGCTTAAATTGTTTTCCTGTTTTTTGTAATTTGTTGAATATGAGAAGTGTGCCTGTGAATACCTGGTGCTTGAACAAGCACTTCAAGGTGTGTTCTTAATGCTGTGCTTCACATTGTGCACCTTGGAGCAGATTTTACTATGGCCTTGGAGAATTCTGTTATTTCTCACAATACGTCACTAGGATTTGTTGAATCAATTGAAAATTTTCTCCATCAACTGTAGAGAAAATAAAATCAATTGGAATATCTCCTATTGCGTGTTTTGCTGTGTGAGTTTTTGCATTGGCAGAAATCTGGTAGTCTTCTCCAATGCATCTTTTGACTGAGGATTACTGAAGCCATGGTATAGGATCATAATAATTTTTCTGGTTGGATTATTATTATTTTTTTCTTTTATATTTGGAATTATATTGCTTGAGGATTTATAGGGTAAGCCTTTTATTAGTTGTGAATAACCATGTGCATTGAACAATTGCTTGTAATCTGAGTCTTTAAGAAGCGTTTGCCTTAGTAAAAGCATATCGCAGGCCCTTCTACAATTTTGACCCCTTGAGCCAAGGCAGTTGTAATCATTGGAATATTGGAACATTAAATCTACGTTCCATTGTTGGGTTAATTATGTCTCATTTCAATTTTGTGGAAGTACTTGTTAAATGGGGTGAAGAATTGCTTGTGTTTGTTGATTACATTATAAGCAAAGGACACAAGTTTCATATATAGTATTTAGGACTAGTACAATGAGGGTTGGGAGCGTGACAACTTAATGGTGTCAGAGCTTAGGTTCTAATTTTGTAGACCTTTGGTTAAAGTTTGATCTATTGAGATTGATGGTGTTACAAGCAGTAGAGTTTTTATATTGGTGGATTGCTTTGGATCCTTATGTTAAGGACTGATTTTCTTCTAGTTTGGATTGTTCTGTTAAGTTCTTGATCGGTAGGGATTGACATGGTTTTTGTTATTAGAGAGGCAGTCACTGTTTTGAGCTCTAGTTTGCTTTTTAGAAGTTTGAGATCCTAATTTGTGGACTATTTTGATTGCAGTTTACATGAAGTTGAAGGATTAGATCATCCAATAGGAGAGAATTTGTGATCTTGTAGATTGTAAGAATGCTATGATTAGTGGTATAAGTAAATTGATGCAATGACTCATACTTTGATAGGATGTTGACCGTTGAATTCAGCATTAGATTTCAATCTGGAAGAAAGTTATCTATTTTTTTTTTGTTGTTGAAATTATTGTTATGGATAGGTATAAGCATCTGTTGCATCTTAAATTCAACATTGACGTATTTATCAAGATCAAGGCAAAATAGCTGAAGAATTGAAGCAGAGGAAGCAAAACTCCACTGATGTGATTGAGGTTCAAGAAGCCATATCTGATGCACTTGTAGTTTAGCAGCTATGTAAATAATTGTTTCCATACGACTTGTAGTTTTACTTGTAGCTTGTAGTTTTACTTGTAGTTTTCTATTTCTAACACGTGAGCTGATTAGTTAGTCACACGTGAGAAGTTATTTAGCTGTTAGTTAGATTAGTTGGTTCTGTTTCAGTCACTAGTTGAGCCCGAGATTGTATATAAAGAAAACAAACTAAATTTATTCAAGTAAATTTTTTAGTTTTCCCAATTCTGTTGTTTCTCATATGGTATCAGAGCTCTCTAGAAACTTTCATTTTCTAGGGTTTGTCAAAATTGAGAATTTCTTCTTGTAAGCCATTGTTACTCTTTTTCAAGCTTTCTCAGTTCAAGCTTTCTTAAATCTTCACTACACTTCATTTCTCTAATGGCTAACACCACAGCTACTGCTAGCGCTTCCACCATTGAATCCTCATCTTTTTTGCAAGAATCATACAATCCCAATGACCCTCTGTTTTTACATCCTGGTGAAAATCCAGGAGCTGTTCTTACTTCTCAACCATTAATTGGTGGAGAGAACTATTCTGCTTGGGCAAGGTCAGTGAGGAAGTCTTTGATTGCAAAGAATAAGCTTGGATTCATTGATGGTTCTTTAACCATTTCATCACCATTGGTGAATTCACCAACAGCCATGCAATCTTGGATCCGTGCTGACAATATGGTTGGTACTTGGATCATCAATTCAGTTTCACCAAGGCTTCAAGCAAGTATTATCTACAGAGACACTGCGCTTGAAATCTAGACTGATCTTCAAGACACATTCAGTCAAGGAAATGGCACTAAGGTCTTCAATCTCCAAAAACAAATTGCAGATTCATAGGAGAGCAATCACTCACTGATTACTTCACTCAGCTCAAGGTTTTGTGGGATCAACTTCAAAATCTTAGTCCATTCCCTCAGTGCACTTGTGGAAAGTGTGTGTGCAACATCAACCAGAGGCTGAAAAGTCTTCAAGAAAAGGAATCCACAATGAAGTTTCTCATGGGAGTTAATGATGTGTTTTCTCAAGTCAGAACACAAATCTTGCTCATGGATCCATTGCCTTCTGTTAATAAGGCACATTCTTTGTTTATTCAAGAGGAGATGCAGAGGTCTAATTATGTGAGGGTTGAATCTACTGTTTTGGCCACCAAGAGTTCAAGCAGCAATCCTAAAGGAAAGGAACGGCCCATGTGCACTCACTGTGGAAAATTAGGTCACACTGTGAATAAGTGTTACAAACTCCATAGTTTTCCCCCAGGTTACAAATTCAAGAACAAGAACATTATGGCTCATCAAGTCTCAACTGTTGCAGACCAATTTCAAGGCAATCACTCTCATCCAACTTCAGATCATGCTTATGTTGTTGCTCAAGCACCTGCTTTTACTCCTGATCAATACCAGCAACTCCTTTCTTTAATTGGTTCTTCTTCAATTGGAGTGCACCAAGCCCCAACAGATCAGGCACCTCATATGGTCAATGCTATTTCTTTGCCTTCCAATGCAATTGCAGGTACTATTCCTTGTTCTTCCCATTCAGTCTTTTCTGTCAAGATTGTGAATAGAAAAGCCTTTGGTATTAAAACTTGGGTTGTAGACACTGGTGCTACAGATCATATAGTGTGTTCATTACATTTGTTGACTTCTTTTACTGCAATTACACATACTGTGGTTGAACTGCCTAATGGGGAGGCTGCTATTGTGACTCATGTTGGTACAATTAAACTCTCACCACATATTACCCTAACAAATGTTCTTTGTGTGCCTTCTTTTTCATTCAACTTGATATCTGTTAGTGCATTAACTCATTCTCAGCCCCTTTGTCTTGTTTTTCTTTCCAAATACTGTTTCATACAGAACCTTACCTGTTGGAACACGATTGGAATGGGCCAAATGCTTGATGGACTCTATCTGTTACAAGGTTCAAGTCTTTCCAAGGCTTCCAAGTCTCTTGATGACTTCCTTCTCAAAAATAAGTTCAGCTCTTTCACTGCTTTCTCTTCTTCTGTTTCACATGCCAACTTGTATTCCTTATGGCATTCTAGACTAGGACATCCATCTGATATGAAACTTCATTCTTTGAGTCATCTTTTTCCATTCTTACAACATTGTTGTACTAAAGATTGCAATGTATGTCCCTTGGCTAAGCAAAAGAGGCTGCCTTTTCCTTTTGATAATAAAAGAGTTTTTCATTCATTTGATCTTGTTCACATGGATGTTTGGGGTCCATTTTCTTCCTACTGCTGGGCATAGATATTTTCTTACCATTGTAGATGATGCATCAAGGGCTACTTGGGTTTTTCTTTTAAAAGCTAAATCAGAAGTTAGGCCTTTGATTGTTTCTTTTTACAATATGGTACATACTCAATTTAACACTTCTATCAAGTCCATTAGAACTGATAATGCCTTGGAGTTCAATATGGTTGATTTCTATAGTTCTAAAGGTATTATTCATCAACAAAGCTGTGTGTATACTCCACAACAAAATTTAGTTGTGGAGAGAAAACACCAGCACATTTTGGCTACTGCTAGAGCCTTACAAATTCAATCCAATCTCCCTCTTGTTTTTTGGGGAGATTGTGTTCTAACAGCTGTCTATTTGATCAATAGACTTCCTACCCCTTTCCTAAACCATAAGTCTCCTTATGAGGTCCTTTTTCATCAAGTTCCTTCTTATTCTCACTTAAGGACCTTTGGCTGCCTTTGTTTTGCTACTGATGTTACTCCACACAGACACAAGTTTACTCCTAGAGCTAGAAAGTCCATTTTCCTAGGCTATCCTTTCAATATTAAAGGTTACAAATTGTTTGATCTTCAATCTCATACCATTTTCATCTCTAGGGATGTAGTGTTTCATGAAAAAGTCTTTCATTTTGCTTCATCCTCTTCTCTTCCTCCTACTGATCTCATTCCTTTACCCAATGTCCCTTCTATTCCTTCTGTTTTTCTTGGTCATACATCCTCTGTCACTGCTGATTCTATTATCCAACTTCACCATGATCTTGATTCAGATGATCAAGCTTTTCCTGATGCTTTTGATCATGTTCCATCTGATGCTATTGATCATGTTATATCTGCTGATCCAGCTGTACTCCCTGCTGTTCCTAGGAAGTCTTCTAGGATTTCTAAACCTCCTTCTTATCTTAAGGCTTACCATTGTAACCAGGTTTCCTCAACATCCATTCCCAATCAATCCCAACCAGGTACTTTCTATCCTCTTTCTTCTTTTCTCTCTTATGCCAATCTATCTCATGCCTACAAATCATTTTGTTGTTCTATTAGTACTACCACAGAACCTACATCTTTCTCACAAGCAGTTTCTGACCCCAAATGGCAAGATGCCATGGATGCTGAAATTGCTACTTTGGAAGCCAATAACACTTGGTCTGTCACACCTTTGCCTCCTACCAAACACCCTATAGGATGCAAATGGGTCTATAGGATTAAGTACAAGGCAGATGGGTCTATTGAACGATACAAGGCTAGGCTGGTTGCAAAATGATTTACTCAAAAGGAGGGTCTAGACTACCTTGAAACCTTCAGCCTTGTTGCAAAAATGGTTTCTGTCAAGTGTGTTCTTGCTGTGGCTGCTGTGAAAGGTTGGTTCCTTAGCCAACTAGATGTCAATAATGCATTTCTTCATGGTGACTTACATGAAGAAGTGTATATGGCTCTTCCTCCTGGCTTTCACAGCAAGGGGGAGCATGGAGAGCAGCTTGTATGCAAGTTAAACAAGTCCCTCTATGGGCTTAAGCAGGCTTCCAGACAATGGTTCTCTAAATTCTCAACCACACTCATTCAGCTTGGTTTCACTCAGTCTAAAGCAGACTACTCTCTCTTCACCAGGCAGCAAGGAAGTTCTTTTATTGTTTTATGGGTATATGTAGATGATGTTCTCATTGCAAGTAATGATAAAGAGCAGGTTGATCAGTTTAAGATGCTATTGAATCAAAAGTTCAAGCTGAAAGATCTAGGAGAGCTGAGGTATTTTCTTGGTTTGGAAGTAGCAAGAACAGATAAAGGCATTTCTTTGTGTTAAAGAAAATATGCTCTTGAGATTTTGGAGGATGCAGGACTACTTGGTTGCAAACCTGTCAAGATTCCCATGGATCAAAACTTGAAGCTTAGTAAACATCAAGGTTCATTGCTTGATAATCCAGGGCAGTATAGAAGATTGGTGGGAAGATTGCTTTACTTGAGCATCACAAGGCCTGACATTACTTATGCAGTGCATAAGTTAAGTCAGTTCATGGCTAGCCCAAGAAAACCACATCTTGAAGCAGCACTTAAGGTTCTACAATACTTGAAAAATGAACCTGGGAAAGGGATTTTCTTCTCAGCAAGTTCAGAGATTCATGTGAAAGGATTTACTGACTCTATTGGGCTGCATGTCCAGATACAAGAAGGTCCGTCACTGGATATTGTATTTTCATAGGGGATTCACTAGTTTCATGGAAATCAAAGAAACAATCCACTGTTTCTAGGTCCTCAGCTGAAGCAGAATACAGAGTAATGGCTATCTCCACTTGTGAAATTGTTTGGATTCTATATTTGTTAAAGGATCTTCAGGTTGATCACAACAGGGAGGCTTTATTATTTTGTGACAGCCAAGTAGCTCTTCATATAGGTTCCAACCCTGTTTTCCATGAAAGAACGAAGCATATAGAGATAGACTGCCATGTTGTAAGAAATAAGGTGTTGGAGAAAGTTATCAAACTTAATCATGTTAGAACTCAGTCCCAATTAGCTGATTTTCTCACTAAACCATTGAACCACAAGCAATTTTCTGCACTTCTATCCAAGATGGGACTTATCAACATTTATCAATCTAAAGTCCATCTTAAGGGGGAGTATCAAGATCAAGGCAAAATAGCTGAAGAATTGAAGCAGAGGAAGCAAAACTCCACTGATGTGATTGAGGTTCAAGAAGCCATATCTGATGCACTTGTAGTTTAGCAGCTATGTAAATAATTGTTTCCATACGACTTGTAGTTTTACTTGTAGCTTGTAGTTTTACTTGTAGTTTTCTATTTCTGACACGTGAGCTGATTAGTTAGTCACATGTGAGAAGTTATTTAGCTGTTAGTTAGATTAGTTGGTTCTGTTTCAGTCACTAGTTGAGCCCGAGATTGTATATAAAGAAAACAAACTAAATTTATTCAAGTAAATTTTTCAGTTTTCCCAATTCTGTTGTTTCTCATAGTATTTTACTATTTTAGGACCCTTTTTTTGGGTACCTAAAGGGTAGAAATGCTCGAGTCCATTCCAATCGCAATCGATGATTATGAGGGCGTTTGGATACAGCGTTTTCTGCGTCTGAGTTTTATCTTTTTTTTTTTTCTTTTTCTTTTTCTTCTGCTGTAGCAACACGGGTCAGGGGGGACAAGGCTACTGTTCATGTTATTGTGCATGAACAGTAGCCGCATTTTGTTGACTTTCAGCACATTTGTGGGTCCCCTGTACTGTTCATGGGACCCACAAACTTCACTTTACAGAATTTTTTTTTATTAAAAATGGGTCCCACGATACTATTCACACATTTAAAAATTATTTTGCTACAGTGTTTTCAGTTTTCAGTTTTCAGCAATAAGTTCTATCCAAACGGACCTTATGTATGATTGGTCTATAAGAGTGACACTTGGTTCCATATTAACTAAGCTAGTGTTTACTGTTTATTTGTTATTTGGGGTGTCCTTGAGAATTTCTGTATACGAACTTCGAGGAAAGACAACCCAAAAAAAAAAAATCATAATAGTTCCTAAACTCAGGAATGGATGTATCAATTAAGCTAAAGGTGTAGAAACAAGTGAAATACCAATGCAAATTGAGTAATTTATATGGAATGCCATAATTGTATGTAATCCTTCTTTTTGGATATTAGGTGGAATTCTATCGAATTTTCATGATAAGCTTGGAATTCCCTTTGAGTTTGGTTCCTTGCATTTTAGTCGGGATTGATCTTTAGGCATCGACGGATAAGTCACAACTTGAGAGGGGTGGAAATTGTGGGATTAAGTCTCAAATTATTAGAAGTTGGGGCTCTTATTAGTTATAGGATTGGAATCTCTAGCCTCCAAATATTATTGTGTATCAATATTTTTGAATACCGTTTTAATTTGTCTATTAGAATGAAACATTTCTGTAACGGCTACTTTAAACATACCGTTTTGGGGTTGACGTTAAAAGTTATACATATTACAAAATTTATATCTAAATCTACATCACATGATATTATATCATATCAAATTATTAATTCAAAATCAAATAATGCACATTCTTAATATAATCTTCACATAAAATAAATATATTACTTGTCATATACATAAGAAAAAAAAATTAATGAAGAAAAAAACCATGTCAAAAGTGAGTAAGGAAACAATAAAAACACATTATTAAAGGACATAACAAAATTTCATATGTGATTGAAGTGAAAAAAAAAAAAAAAAAAACAGTTTTAGGAAAAAAATAATGATTTGTTTACATACTGGCTGAAATCACTGTACCATGTGGAATGTAGCGGTGATAGGGAACATTTTGACCAAAACTAAATAAATCGAATACATGAGAGTTGTCATGTCGCCAAGAAGTCGTTACATACCTATAGGTTGTCAAGTACCCTTCCTGACACCTTTTGATGTATGTAACCTACCTAGTGCCTACTCTTCTAAGATGCCATGGTGATAGACGAGTAGGGCCTAACAGAAAATCACTTACACTTGAATCTCTAGCTCTTGCATGTCATTCACTCCATAATCTTCATATGGAAAGAATTTGTACACCTCGACCAAAGATCCTCCTACACATCTGTATCTACTAAGTATGGAATATTAAACCCAAAAATCTTGGGGCATTAACTCCATACACTGCCTATATGAGAAGTACCTAATTCATGGGAACTTGGTTAGCTCTAGACCACTATATAAGCATTAAGCCCCCTCCTCTTAAAGGTACGTGCACAATTTCCAGTCTCTTACACTTCTAGGCAAGGAAGTCAATACCGTATCAGAAGCTGTACCAGTTTGGCTAGTGGTATGATATATTTCGGATACTGGTCAATACCGGTGTACTGTTTCGGATTTACCGCTATTTTTTACTATTTTATACAGTATACAAAATTAAATTTCTAATAACTCAATATATCACTTTGACAACTTTTTATATTTTTTTGGTTGAGTTAGAGCATTAGCAGCAGTGAAGCTAAATAGTTATATAGCTATTTTAGCTTCACCAAAATACAAAAAATACATGTTACAATAGTGGAGTCATAGTTAAAATTTTTTTAAAATTTATTTTTAAAATTATAATAAGTTACTAAAACAAATATTAATATAATTTTTTTACTCATATCTCTTCTACCTTGTCAATATCTTTTTTTTAACCCTCTTTTATTTTCCTTAACTCACTACTCTCTTTCCTTTAATAATTGATATATTAAAAGCTCATAAATATTTAAAGACTCATTGATAGATTCAAATACTTTTCGGACAAAAAAGAAAAAAGAAAATTTGAACCTTTAAATAAATTGAAATGATTTACGTACACCCATCCAGTCAACTACTGAAGTCTTAACTCATTAGGATTTTTTTTTTTTTTTTTTGTCATTCTTTTTTCACCTCCACACATCTTGTTATAGTTGTAGCCCATTAGTTTATCATTATGAGTTTATTTATTTATTTATTTTCATTCTTTTTTTCTCCTCCACACGTTTTACTTTGAAGTCTTGTCACTTGCTTCTTGACAGACTACTCTTCTACTTTCAACTTCAAGTGAGTGTGCCAAAACTAAAAAGAGAGACAGATACCTGTTGAGAAATAAAGGAAGAAGATGAAGGGGATGTAGAAACAGAGGCCGAAAAAACAAAGGAAAAGAAGAAGAAATGCGTAGCAGAGACAAATACGAAGAAGAGGAGGAAAAGCCAAGGTCAGAGTGAGGAGGTGGATCTTGAAATTTGGGGGTTTTCTGAGTTTTTTTTTTTTTTGTTGTTGTTGTTTCGCTAGGTATCCATTTTCCGGCTGAAACCCGGTATTTATCCCGGTATGTCCGAAACGGCTCCGGTACAGCCAGTATTTAAACCGAAACGAAACAAGAGCATTTCTGTACTGGCCTAAGCACTGGTACGGCAAATTCCAGCGGTACCGGCCGGTATGGTAAGAAATTAACTTCCTTGCTTCTAGGCCTATTGGGAATCATTGTGAGTTACGAACTTAACATTCGAAAAGTCTTTGGCTAGGAACACATTGGTGCATTCTATAGGTATTTCATTCTTCAGGTATCTTAGCGATTGCGCATTTGGATGATTTGTTCACTGACGATTTAGTGCATCATCTAGTGGAATTGACCAAAACAAGTGGTATGGAGTGGAATGGGTTGGGATTTATAATGAGATCAAATAGAGGAGTCATTCAATCTGATTAACTAACTAGAATGGAAAATTTTCAGTCGTTTCGGTTGAAAAGGAATGAAATTCATAACTATGTTGTGTATTGAACATAAATTAAAGTGCCACCATGCAACAGGAGATTCAAGGGCATTCCCAGCCAATACTCACAACGATGGGCTTAGAAAGGATAAAGTTTGGCTACAAACTTAGTTGTAACTTAAGACTACAATTTCACTCAGCATCTTTTTATTGAATGTGAATTTTGGTGAATCTATAATTAGATTACGTTTTCTTATATTCTCTATATTTGCTAAATTTCCAGAAAATTGAAGACCAATAGCTATGTTATTTATGTTTATATCATTTATGTTGTAATTCACTATGTAGTTTATGTTTCTCTGGTTCCAATTATCAATTAGAAACTGTGACTGATATTTGGGTTGAATAAGGAAGACATAGTGGAGTGTTATGTTGTGTGGAATTGAGTTAAGCATGGAATGGGTGTTGTTAACCGCAGGATTTTGAGTGATGCTGTTGAGATTAGAGTGCTACACTGCGACTCAATGTTTAGTTGATTCCATAGATCATCAATTCATCATGAACTACTCCTATAGGATTCTGCTACCAATGGTAAATTCTAGACAATAATGCTTTTGAGAAAGTTGGATTGAGATCAAGTGTAATACTCGTGATGCAATACCTTTCAATGGATGAGATTTAGAGTTGAAAACAACTTTTAAACTCAACTATTGATTAAAAAATAGTTAAGAAAAGTAAAAATATGAAAGTTAAAACGTAAAAAGGTGAAATAGATTTGTAAGAAGGAAATAAGGTATTGCATTAGGTGCAAAGTATGAAAGTGATGTTAGAGGTGAACTCAAATGAAAACTAGTAAAAGCTTGTCAATTCAATAGATGTAAAAAAAATTGTCAAATTTTTTGTGTAGGTAACATTATCCATATTGCTTAGTTAATGACCAGAGGTTGGGACCAGTTCATGCCAAAACCAATTCTAGTAATCCGTTTAGTGCATTAGATTATTTATAACACACTTGAAATTACTTTGTAAGTATGCTGCTAAGTAAATACTATCTGTAAAATTGTTTTTAGATGATATTCAAGGATATTAGAAGATGAAAGTTCAATTAGTGTGTAAACAGTAGTGCTTGTTTGGACTCCCTAATTTTAAATTACTTCTTAATTTCTTTTACTTTAACTTATCTAAGTGCGGAATAAGAGTAAAACATGCGCAATAAACCAGAACACTACTCTAAGCCATAAGTAAGTACAATAAGCAATAAATGTAAAGCTTAAAGAGTAGGGAAGAGAGGTGCAAACACAAGATAACACTGAGACATGTTATTGAAGAGGAAACCAAAGTACTTGATGAAAAACCTCTCCGTAGCCCTCTAAATTGAAAGCGATCCACTAGTGAATAAGTTGGAGTACATGAATATCAAAAAGACCCTTCAAGCTTAATCTACCCAATGTACTTTAGCCCTCCAAGCTCCTGCTACCAACGGACTTATCAGAGTCTTGTCTTCATTAGTTATTCGGATCTCGCAATTCCGTCCGATTGCATCCGCCACTTAATGGCTTCTTCTAAAGACACCAAAACTTCTCTTAACACTCATAGTGGGTGAGGCAAGTGTTTGGGCTAACAATCTCTCAAGGATATGTAGATGGAGAGGTGCGAGTAGATGGAAACTTTAGAGAAATGATGTAGAGGATTGTGGGTGAAAACAATCTCAAACTCTCAAGTGTTTGGCTAGGGTTTCTCTCTCAAAAGTTTCTTCAGAAATACTCATTCTCCTTCTTACACTTCGTGAGTAATGAGGGTTTATATAGTGTTGGTAAAGAATGAGAAAAGTCACACTCCAAAAAACAATAGGCAGTGAGTTTCGCAAGTCACTTGTGACTTGGCCTTAGTCGCGAGTCACTCGCGAAATCCAACCTATCAATTACTCTTCAATTTCTAGCATGTGCTTCTCACGTGGCTTTTTCCGAGGTCAGCAGTCGCAAATCAGTCGCGAGTCAAGTCGTGAAAACCACTTCTTCACAGATTCTTCACCAAACTCTCACACATAGCCCATACATTAAATCCCACAAAAATACAGGGAAATTATTGAACAGAAATGCAATCAAATTTGACACAGAATTAAAGCCAACAAATACATAGTTATAAATCACAACTTTACAGAAGAGATGTGCATCCGTTGTGTGCCAGTTAAAGTTAGTAACTCTTCTCCTAGCTTGCTATATGGTTATATTTTAAACTAGTGCTTACTAGCTATTAAATTTGCCTATTCCTTTATATTCTCTTATAAATTTTTATTTAATTTTTTTGGGGTACATTCTTTTAGATAAAATAACTAATAAGTCATTATTGTTGAAATGATATAAATGTATTTGATTCAATGGTTATTGGGGCGACCCTCTATTTTATGTTGTATAATTTTGTGAAAGAAACCAAAGTTTTGAATTTATATTTATATAGAACTGTAATTTATAATATGTGATTTTGGACAATTTGACCTTGCTTTGGATCTAGCCAATTTGATGTAATTTTCTTGAGGATAAATGTTAGTGTTTAAGAAGGCCTTGCATATTTGTAAGGTGAAAACTTTAGAAACATGCGGCCATTATCACATGCCTAGCTTTTGTTTGGGTTGGGAGCATGGAAGTTTAACCACTCCTCTTACTACTAAACTTAGAAGGTGTTCCAATCAAAACAGACGTCAGTCTATACAAGGAAGAAGACCCACCTTTAGATTTGTAAGTTTTTTTATGGCACCTGACATTACACACCGCAAGCTTGTTTTTATAATAGTTTTAGGAAGCTAAATTGTAATCCCTCCCTCACAATGACTCACCCATGTTGCAAACCCATCACCTTGACTTTAATATCACTTTTTGGACTATGAAATGTACCATTCTACCTAAAAACCAATTGGTGATGAGGAGGATACATTCAAGTTTATTATAGTGTTAAGTTATGTTTTTTCACATAACATTTATGTTGACTTTATTCTATGACAAAAAGTATTGTAATTGCATTAATTTATTTCCTTGTATTTTGTGGGATTTAATTGTAATGAGTTTAGTATTAAATTGGTGAAGATTGCTTAAGACAGTGAAGTTCACGACTTGCTCGCGACTAACTCGTAAGTGGACAACCCGCGAAAGATCACATGAGAAGCATATGTTGGAAGCCAAAGAGTTAAGTGTCAGGTTGTATTTCGCGAGTCACTTCGCGACTTGGCTAACCCGTGAGTGACCCGCAAAACTCTCTGTCTGGATGATTTTAAGTGTGACTCTTATATCCTTCACTCCTACTATATATACTCTCATTACCCATAAAATTGTAAGGAGGCTATTCAGAAGAAAACCCTAGAAAAGTTTTTACAACACATCCACCTTGTTAGAGAAAGCAACTTATCCTCAAGAGAGAAATCCTTGTAGTTTGTAGACACTCAATTTTGCACTCATGATTTAATAAAGGAGAATGACTTGAATGACCATTCATGTACCTCAAAAATCATGATTGCATTACATGCATCAATTTGTTCTTGCATTGCATGCATCAATTCATTCATTGCATATCATAAAAATGATCTTGAGATTCTAACAATCGCAACGATGGGTCTGGTTTCTAAATCGAACCATCGGATCAAAAGCTATCACATGATCAAATTTGCACGGTCCATATGCATTGTGTCTAGGAGGAATCGACCACACACGATTAATTTAAATTAATTCTGATTGGTTGAACAATTAAAATTAATTAAATAATTTTGTGATTGGTTGATAATTAGTGTTTAAGATAGGGATGCATGCATAGGAATAAATTGGATGATTGGATAACAATGAAGTTGTGGATAATCTAAACTTTACCAAGATTTATTTTAAAGGATTTATCCACAAGATAATTGTTCTTAAAAAGCCTAAATTATCTAGAAAAGAGAAAAACAAAATCATGGACGGAGGATGAAAACTCGCCTAGATACAAGGATTGGTCAAAAAACCCTATAAAATCAGTCCAAATGGCACTCGAACATGAAAGCGCGTTCGGCCTCCAAGAGCCAATTTGGCACTTTTGGAGTGCCGAACGGAACTTTGAAAGTGCCGAATTGTACTTGGTTGGGCTTTGACCCAACGGCCTTTGGGTGACGATAAGGCACACCATTTTCAACATTTTCGCAAAAGGATGCATCCAGATTCAAACCCTAATCGTCCGTCCTATTTTTTAGAGTCCTCTGACCTCTATAAATAGAGATTGAACCTCATAATTCAGCACATTTTTGCTACGCTTTGAGAGGCATACGTTTTAGGCTCTCAAATTACCCATATTTTCTGATACCTTCTTTGAGTGTTGCTACCTAAATTAGGGTTTTTAGGTTTCAAAGAGAATTGAAAAAATTTCTTTGAACCCTAAAACATCCTTTCAAGAACGAAGTGTGCTCATGCAAGAGGTTGTTCTCTATCTCTTTTGCTTTTATGCTTTTCTTTATCATGATGATGCATGTTTAATTGTTTTAGATATTCATATTTTACCATGATTAATTTAGTTCATGAAAATATGTTCTTGATTTCTTTATTGTCGATATAATCTGTTTCTTAATTTTAAAGATCTGCATGTAGTCAACTTTTTTTCTTAAAACAAAACGGACCTGCATCTTTCTTAGATGCAGATCTAATTTTTTCTTAAAATAAAATGGATTTGCATCTTTCTTAGATGCAAATATGATTTTTTCTTAAAATAAAACGGATCTGCATCTTTCTTAGATGTAGATCTGAATTTTTCTTCAAAATAAAAAGGAGTCTGCATCTTCCTTAGATGCAGACTTAAATTTTTTCAAATCAAAACTGATTTGTATCTCTCTTAAGATAAAAAGATGAATTTTTAATATATGCAGATCTTTGAAATAAAGGAAAAGATAAAACCTTGTTTTATTTGTTTCATGTTGCATAAATTTGAATTATGAATGAAACTCTCTTCTTAATTTTTTTTTTCATTCTTTTAAAACATAAAAAACAGATATGATTTTTTTTTATTATCAAAAAATATCATTTTTTTATCATCACAAAACAGATCTAAATTTTCATCTAAAAAAACCACTTTTTTTCTACATATTACAAAACAGATCTGGTATTTTGACAAATCAAAATTAGTTTTTTATCAACCAAAACAAAGCTGATTCTTTTCAAGAGAAGAGACTTCATTCATAATAAATTTGTGTGATTTTATTTTTGTTTCACATGTATATAACATATCATTCATGTCATGCATAAAATAGTACATTGGTCACAAGAGTCTAGAAGACTAGACTCTGTTTGGGCGGAATGGGTGCCTAACACCTTCCCATTCCATAACCTAACCTCTGGATTTAGGTCTTTGGTTAAGTAGATCTAGCTTTATTTATGTTTTATTTATTTTATTTTGGGTAGATTGTAACTAGGACAAAAGCCATGTATATTTGGTAGATTGTAACTAGGACCCAAAGCCAAGTAAAGTTCAAGTTCTCAAATTTGTATTTTTTTTTATGCAATCAATGAAACGAAGCAATTCAGCCATGTATTGTATTTTTTAATTATTTTTTCTTATTTTTTGTATAAAAAATAAGTGGCGATTTCACACCACTTACCTAAAAGAGAGGTGTCCTAAAAGGTACCCGAATCTTTTTTTTGAGACACTTTTTTCGAGGTCTCTCATAATGGCGACTCCGCTGGAGACGTTGAGGGCTAAGCTTCATATTAGACTTAAGTGACCAAATATGTACCATTATTTTGCATGGTCTTGCATGATATAGTTGTTGTTTGTTTATTTATGTTTGATGGGATGTTGTATGATATTTTGGTGTATGGATTTGTTGTTTGTATTGTTTGTTAAAATCTTTTCCTAATTGTCATTGTGTGTGCCATTCAAACAATATGTATGCACCCCTTTTTAACAATTTTGTAGTGGTAGTAACCATAGATCACTGGTCTTCATTAGATTCGGGTACCCAGTGGTGAACTCACCAACTCATAGCCCAAAGTCACTGAATCATTTCCTGTTGACTATAAAGGACAAACCCTGCCGTTTGGACCAACGCAATGTTCATTACATTACAAGTTGGGAGGTGTAACGTCCTAGCTATGGGAAATAATGAAACAACAAACCCACCCTACAACGTAATGACTTAAAACCTATCCCTAGGTCGGTCCCAATTAATATTGCATTGCATGTTTTGTATGTTTGTTTTGGTTGATTGATGGATGTGGATGGGGTCTTAGCTTTGATTAACCCGACTAAGGCTGTCGTTAGGGGATAATTTGGTCAAGATCAGAAGGAAGGTTGCAAAGAGAACCTAAGTCCGACACTCAAGCCAGTAGCTCCAGTTCCAAGCCTATCACTCCCATCACCTTATTGAAGCCGTCAAGCATAGAAGAAACTCCATTGCTACAACATCACAACCCCATTTTAGACCTCCAAGATAGTTCAAGCCACCAGAAGTTTGAAGCTCCCCACAACATGGCAGAAGATGGAGAACACCCAAATACAGAGGAACCTATGAACACCCAAGAGCTACTTAACACTATGGTAGCTAGTCAGATTCAGCTAAGGGAAGAAGTGAATCGTATAATGCAACAGTTCCAGAATTTGAAGAGTAGTCAAGAGGAAGACAAGACTAATCATGATCCACCAACCGTAGAAAGTGAGAAAAAGATCAACGAGAGGATGAATAAAATGGAGGAGATGATTAGAAGAGCCTGTAAGATGGAGGACCTTATGGACTACAATTCTCTCTCACTGTTCTCTAATGCAAGATTGCCACCCAAGTTCAAGATGCTAGCCTTGGACAAGTTTAATGGGACCGACTGCCCAAAGTCCCAGCTGAAGATGTATATGAGGGCTATGCAACCCTTAGGTGCAACCGAAGAAGCACTTGCTCAAATGTTCCAAAGCACACTGACCGGAGCCGCTCTTAGGTGGTTCCTCAACATGGACGATGTAAGAGCAAGAAGTTGGGAAGACATTTGTCGAGAGTTCCACAAGCAATACAAGTACAATACGAAAGTTGACATCACAAGAAGAGACCTTGAGACTACCAAGCAAGAGCCGAAAGAATCCTTCTCTACTTTCATTACCAAGTGGAGAGCCAAAACCGCACTGATGATAAGTAGGCCTAGTGAGGAAGAACAATTAGCCATGGTTGTAAAGAATTTGTTACTTGTGTATCATAAGTATTTGTTTGCATAGTATTTTCCCAATTTTAAAGCTTTAATTGCTGCCGGAGAGAATATAGGATCTAATTCCAAGGCTGCAAAAATTTCTAATATTCATAAAAATGATCCATATCAATTGATTGCACTCATTGCACCTGTGTAAGTACCACAAGGGCCTAGGCCTAAAAGAGAATTTCATGAGTTGTACATGCCCATGAGCCAAGTGTTTGATAAGCTAAAGGGTTGTTGAAGCCCTTGGACCCAAGACCAATTCCAAATCCCTTGCCTTCAAGGTTTTATGTAAATAAAAGATGTGCCTACCACCAAGTCCCTGGTCATGTTATTGATCGTTGTTTCACCCTTCATCATGCAATTCAAGACTTAATAGACAACAAAGTGATCGCGCCGCCTACAAGGCCTAGCATCACTAACAATCCCTTGCCCAATCACAATTTTGGGAAAGGACCAAGGATTAATTGTTTAATGACCAAAAAAGAGAATAAGGAAGACCCATCCAACCTGATTTATGACCTACCCGAATGCTTCATGATGACATGAGAAGAATTAATGGATAGGACATCTACCACCACCACAGGATATGCCACATGGAATGATGAATTAGAACTTGAGGATTACCAAACACCCACAAATGGGGGGAAACACTTCAAACCCCAAATGAACAACCAAACATCTACAAGTGGGTGGAGACACTTCAAACCCCAAGGAAACCACCAAACATCCACAAGTGTGGGGAGACACTTCAAATTCCAAGAAAACAACCAAACACCTACAAATGGGGGGAGACACTTTAAACCCCAAAACACTGAATCCGATGATCCAACAAAAATTGCCCACATCACAAGGGGGGGAGACACTTCAAGCCCCCACATTTAGAGACCTACAACCGAGTGGAAGCTTTGAACAGATTTACCTAACAAACACCTGTCGAGGAAGATGAAGTCCTCAAGCAACTACCAAAGACACAAGCCAACATATCCTTATGGGGTTTACTCATGGCCTCATACAAACACCGTTAAAACCTAGTAGACCTGCTTAATCAAGTCCAAGTCCCTACAACCACAACCTCCCAGGAGCTGAATGCCATGATTGGGTCCATAAATAAGGAACTCATTATTTCCTATTTTGACAAGGATTTGACCAAGAAAGGGAAACACCACAATTACTCGTTGCATATCACTGTAGATTCCATGGGGAAGAGGATACCAATGGTTTTGATAGACGATGGAAGTGCTTTGAATGTGTGTCCTTTGAAGACTGTGAGTTGTCTGGGCCTCAGCATTGAAGACTTTGTGCCTATTGATCAACATGTGAGGGTATATGACAACAGTAGAAGAGAAGTCTTGGGAACCATAACCTTGGAGCTTACCATAGGACCAGTGGTCAAAAAAGTGGATTTTCAGGTCCTTAACATAGCCTCATGCTTCAATATGCTCCTTGGATGACCCTAGATCCATGACACAGAAGCCGTACCTTTTTCCCTATATCAAAAGGTTTGGTTTCCACATAAAGGGGCTATTGTAACCATCTATGGGGATACTCTGACTGTGGATAAATTTGTTTATGGTATTGATTCCAAGAAAGAGCCATTGACCTTGGATGGCTTCGTGATTGAAAGGCCTAGCTTTGAAAAGAGAGAAGGAGAAGTTAAGAAGATTCCAATGGACTCTACTCCTTATGGTAACAACAATGTGGTAGCAATGATGAGAAGAATGAATTACCTTTCGGGGATGAATTTGGGAAGAATTGTGAAGAAGCCAACTGTTCAGGACCCGACTATCGCTATTGCCACACCACCTTTTGGGCTAGGCTACAAGCCCACTAATGATGATCTGCTAGAAATGGAAGTGAGAAAGATGGCCCGAGCCAAAGCTCAAGCAAAAGGACTCCCTTGTCCTCCAGAATCTCTAAAGCCCTACACTTCTACATTGAATGGGAAGTTTGTAAAAGCCAGAGAAAGTCAACATTATTGGGGATTCCCCGAACTAAGATTTGATCCTATGATAAGAACAATAGTGCCTGGGTTCGAGATGCTACTTGATTGCTGCAACAAGGTTCCAAAATTGAAGAAAGAAGACACAACGTGGGTTCCTACTGATTGGGCCAATTACATGGATCCTGATTCCATGACTACACTCCTTTGAGATCCCATTTGTAACATCAAAGATGAAGAGTATTGGGAGGCTAGTCAGCATGCATTGAAGAGCCTGTATGAACTAAGAGCCCATAATGAAGATAAGGAAGGGGGAGCAACCCCTAATGATGATGAAAATGAAAGCAATGACAAAAGTGATAGTAGTAGTGACAACAACAGCAATGATAGTGGACATGATGATTATGACATCAGCACCAATAGTGAGGACAACAATAGTAGATTTTATGATAGCCCGTATAGTGGTGACAATTGGGGTGAACCCCCTAGTGGTAGAGAAGAAGAAGAAGATGAAGATGCAGACCTATTCTATAAAGAATATGATAGTGGTGTGGACTATTGTGATTAAGACATTGAAGATGACGCCGATGCTAACAGGTGGAGCGATACTGATAATGATCAATATAGACTGGTGAACATGTTAGAGAATGCAAGAGAAGAGAAAGCACAAGCCAATCGAATGTACCATGGAGAAGATCTTTGTGGGCACCTTTCAGATTGGAGTGATATCACTAATGTTAACTCAAGGTCTGGCCCAAGGTATGACAAGCATAGAAGAGAAGTTCCAGAATTGGGGTCGTATTTTGATTCAAAACCAAGTTCACCCATTACTGAAAAGGAGGATGATATAAATGCCAGATTGGCCGCACTAGACCATAAGCTGATGGTCCATAGTCTCAGAATCATGACACTTGAGAATGCTGAACGTAGTAATGAGAGGGAAGAAGGAGGTGAGCCAGAGCATTTCCCTCAACCCACTGACTTGGGCAACAAGGGCAAGCACGACCTGTTTGATGAATGGATGGATAGCATAGAGAGCCTGGATGCTTTTGTGACTGACAAGCCTATAGACATGGAGATTGAAGAAAAAGCTACAGATTACTAGGAAAAGCTACAGATTGAAGAAAAAGCCTATAGATCCCATAGTATTGATGTTGAGGGAAGAAGGAGCTTACTAGGAGCCACATGCCAAAGCCACAACCAAGTTAAAGAACTAGGCATAGGAGGGAGCTGCCCACCCTATGGAAGACTTCGTGAGGAAGATCAATACCGTCAAGTCAATCACCTTTGCCAAGAGGATCAAGACCGCTGAGCCAATCACCCTTGCCAAGAACATTGTTTCTATCCCTATTGAGTCTATTTCTAATAGTATTTAAATTCCTGTTAAGTCTGTTTGTGATAGTTTTCTAGTTGAGTTTGTCAAGTCTCTTAAGTCTGTTAAGAACTCCTTTCCCTTTAACATGATTTCTGATTATGCTTATTTGCTTGCTTTGAATGTTTTTATTTCTAAAATTGGTAAAGAAACTCTTAATAATAAGGAATTAAAACATGGATACCTAGAACCTATAAAAGAAGAAACCCAACCCGTTAACCTGAGAACAGAAGATGAGCCAAGAATAATCCAAGTGGGCAATACCCTAACCCCTTTCAGAGAAAGATGCATTAGTGGCACTATTGATAGAGTTCAAAGAGGTCTTTGCCTGGTCATATGAAGACATGCCTGGGATTGATATAGATATAGTACAACACTGCATTCTAATAGATCCAACCATGAAACCGGTCAAGCAAAAGTTAAGAAGAATGAAGCCGGAGTGGACTCTCAAGATCAAGGAAGAAGTAGCGAAATAGTACAATGCTGGATTCCTAAGAGAGGTCAACTATCCAGAATGGTTAGCTAATATGGTTCCGGTACCAAAGAAAGATGGAAATGTCAAAATGTGTGTAGATTTTAGAGATCTAAACAAGGCCAGCCCAAAAGATGACTTTCCATTGCCTCACATTAACGTCTTGGTTGACAGCACAGCGGGCCATGCCCTACTATCGTTTATGGATGGATTTTCAAGATACAACGAGATCAAGATGGCTCTAGAAGATATGGAGAAAACCTCATTTATTACTCCATGGGGGACATACTGCTACAAGGTATGCCATTTGGCCTCAAAAATGCTAGTGCTACTTACCAACTAATGGAAATATGCATGTGCGCAGCGGAAAAATAATGGATCTACTTCATTCATAAATGTTAGCATGTACTATGTAAGTTTCAGAATTTGAGAACAATAGAGTGTACCTTGGAGCGGTGAATTTCAAAACCGAAGATCAGAAATACTTGGGAACACTTTCAATCTTCACTCCAATTCCACTAATGCCTAAGATATGTGGTTTCTCAATCAGTTCCAAAAGGAGAATGTCAAAAAATGTCTAACACTTTTTTTTACACCATTTCACATTAGTGTTCTTACAAAATTCTCTACAGAAAAATCTGTATGTTTCTCTTTTTGTGTCTAACCAATTATCTAATTGGGCTGGCCTTTTGGGCCTTTCCAATTGGGCTTAAGTGGGTGGCTTGGAGTGGGGCCAAAAGAGATCAATAAGATACTAGCTCCAATAGGCCTTGGGTTTTTCTGTCAACTTTTGACAAGCCCAAAGTTACCATTAACTATATTTAATACTACTATATAAATATAGTTGCACTCTAGGAATTATCTATAAATTATATCCCAAGACTTTATTGTACGTGCAACCCCTTCATAAAATATTCATAGTAACACAAAGTCATGGATGTAGACTGTCACTTTGTAAATTACTACATCTTATTCTTGAGTACCCAGTTTAATCCTTCAAGTTATTCATCATATATTTATAAAATTCAATTTCATAAACATATACTCTAGTAACTATTTACTAAAGTAGTTAGGCCTAACATTCTGAATAACAAACCTATTAAACTTATCTCAAGGGAATATTTTGTATCTCCATTAAGAGACTATGAATTCTATCTTAAGAATATATGTTCCATCAACATTAAATGTGGTTACCCAACATACTGAGGTTTTGACCGTAACTCAAGATTTCACTCCTGATATATTAAAGCAACCTACACCTCATGATCAAGTCCATTATTTTCTCAGGATTAAGAGTTCATGCAAATATAAGTCGTGAGTTTATTATTCATTAGATAGTCGTTAGGAGAATAATAAATCTCACACCGGTCCAGTTCAATATGTTTTAACTCTTAAAACATATCAACATATTAACTAGAAATCTCCATTTCCATGATCAAGACAAATCATCTTAGTTGATATGTTATAATCTTCACAGATGAAATGCCCAATCTCATCACCGACTACGAACTACATTTTGAATTTACAAGGAACTTGTGATTTACATCTTCTGTGACTAAATTACATAAATCACATACAATGCATCTCATGGACTATATGATAATGTCCCAATATTCATGTTACCATTATTTTTAGATAATAATAAAACAACTTTATTAAACACAACATTAAGTCATACATAATAAAATACATAGCATCATACAATAGGATTTAAGGGCACTAATCCTAACAAACATGCAGCCACCACTCTATTGCATGATTTGATCCACAAAGAAGTAGAAGTTTATGGTGATGACATGATAGTGAAGTCCAAAGACCGTGAAGGGCATATACCGGCTTTGAAGAAGTTCTTTAAAAGAATCCGATTCTACAAGTTACAATTGAATCCCAAGAAATGCACTTTCGGAGTCACATCCGAAAAACTGTTAGGGTTTATGGTAAGCCAAAGAGGAATAGAAGTTGATCCTGACAAAATCAAGGCAATTGTAGAAATGAAACCTCCAAGAACTGAGAAGGAGATTCGAGGATTTCTAGGGATGATACAGTACATCAGTAGGTTCATAGCCTAGCTCACCATGACTGCTAAATGGAAAAACCCGTGCAAGATGGGAAGACTGCTAAATGGGTCTTGTTTTTGTAAGAATTTGATATTAAGTACAGACTTAAAAATCTGTGAAAGGGAAAGCAATTGTCAATCATTTAGCCCATTGTTCATTGGAAGAAGCTGAAGAGATCCAAAGAGATTTTCCAGATGAACATATCATGGATATTGAAGTAGAATCATGGAGGATGTATATTGATGGAGCAACAAATAAAAACGGAAGTGGAATTGGAGTTCTATTAATTTCACCAAAAGGGACGTACATTCCATTTTCTGGCAGACTTAACTTTCCTGCCACCAACAATGCCACAGAATATGAAGCTTGCATTATGGATCTACAAGCAGCCTTAGGCCTAGGAGTGAAGGAGATGGAGGTATATGGAGATTCAACTCCAATAATCTCTCAGATTCATAATAAATGGAAGATCAAAGAAGAAAGGCTCATGTCTTATCATGAATGTCTTCAGAAATGGGCGTAAAAATTCAATAAGATCCAATGCCAGTATGTGCCAAGGATGCAAAACCATATTGCAGATGCACTAGCAACTATGACATCCAAGATGGATAGGCCAAAAGAAGATGAAGCTAGACCGATAGTGTTGGAACAGAAAGAAGAACTAGCCTACTGCATGACAATAGAAGAAGATGAGGGAAAGAATGGGGAAGGTGAATGGTATTCAGACATCTCACAGTACCTTAAGGATGGGACATACCCACCATCTGCAGACAAGAATGACCAATTGACCATCCGAAGGTTGTCTACAAATTACATTATTTGTGGTGAAAGAATTTACAAAAGATCATATGATGGAATTCATCTCCTTTGTGTAACCGCTAAGGAGGAGCAACAGATAATTGAAGAGGTTCATGAATCAAGTTATGGGTCACATATGAATGCACACATGTTATCAAGGAAGATAATAAGACAAGGCTACTACTGGACCACTATGGAAGCCGACTGTGCGACTCATGTTCGCAAATGTCATCAATGCCAAGTCCATGGAGATCTGAAACACATGCCACCTATGCCATTATATACCATGACATCACCTTGGCCCTTCTCTACACGGGGGATAGACATTATTGGGAAGATCCACCCAACGACATCCAATGGCAATGAATTCATACTTGTTGCCATAGATTACTTCACTAAATGGGTAGAAGCTGCCTCATACAAAGTTCTAAATTCAAAGAAAGTAGCTCAGTTCATTCAGACCAACATCATCTGCAAATATGGTGTACCGCATGAAATTATCTTCAACAATGGGTTACATTTTATGGGAGAAATAGAAAAGCTACTGCGACAATTCAACATTCAACACCACAAATCTTCACCTTACTGTCCTCAGACTAATAGAGTAGTTAAGGCTACTAATAAAAATATAAGGCGAATCTTGAAGAAGAGTGCAAAGAATTACAAGGATTGACACCTACAACTACCCTATGCAATTTAGGGGTATAGAACATCAATCTGATCTTCCACAGGAGCCACTCCTTATTCGTTGGTGTATGGGATGGAAGTAGTCCTTCCTATTGAAATGGGTGTCCAACCATTGAGGACAGTATTGGAAAGTGAAATCCTCAAAGCGGAGTGGTTGCAAAGCAGATACGACCAGTTATGCATGCTGGATGAGAAAAGACACAAAGCCCTGTATCACATTCAGGGATACCAAAGCAGGCTTAGGAAAGCTTTTACTAAGAGACTAAGAACTAGAGATTTGAAGTTAGGAGATCTAGTGTTGAAAGAAATACGAGCCCCGGTTCAAGATGCCAATGGAAAGTTCAAGCAAAATTAGGCAGGCCCATACATTATCAAGTAGACATAGTCTAGAGGAGCACTAAGGTTGATGAACTTAATGCAAACCCTTTTACTAAGCCAACCAACATGGATCAATTGAAGAAGTACCATGTTTGAAGTGGTAGTTGCAAACCAAGCCATAAAAAAAAACTCTCAAGGTTGAAAACCTGAAAGGGCGGTCTAGGCAAAAATTAGAGCAACAAAAAACAAAACAAAAAAAAGGTAGGTTGAAAACCTAAGAGGGCGACCTACGCAAAAGGAGAGTAAAAAAAAAAGTGAGAGAGCCTGCTAGGTTGAAAACCCGAAAGGGCGGCTTAGGCAAAAATTAAGGTGAGTAAAAAAAATCAATGAACTACGTGATGATATGATCCTTCTATCCAAGGGGGTACATAGGCAACCATGCATTGGTCCGGTCACAATTTCCCAAAACCCACAATTTGCCTATCAACTAAAATTTTCCATAAGCTCAACCATTCCATTAAACCATGGCAATACATAAAAACCTAAACGCTAAGCCAAACCATAAAAAACCAAACCTTAAAAGCCTACACGATAAACAAAACCCCTAACCTATAAACCCTAAATAATTCCTAAAAATAAGAGTTTTTACATCAACTTCTAAATAAACATGCTTAAAGCCAAAAATAGGAAGGTCATTTTGTCTTCAGTCTTTTCTTTTTCTGATCATTAATTTCTTTTGTGTTTGGTGCTTCATCATCCCTGTCTCTTTTTTTGAATTCATAGTTGTCTTTCTTTCCCGGTTGTCTCTGAGAAATTGTTCTCTCATAGCAACCCTCTCAGCTTCCTTGCCAACAATCTTGTTTATCAGCCAGTTAGAATATCCTGTAGTCATCCTGTGAAAGTGAACTTTGACAAAAGATTGGTCCACCTGGTAAGCCATCTCTAAATCCAATAGCATATTCTTTACAGAAGTAGGATTCGTGTCCAAAGGAGAGAAATGTCATCTTCTTTTACCACCAGGCATTCCTTGCTCATATTTGAATTGCCTCAAGAGTCTATCTCCCTTGTAAAAAGTTGCTTTCCGCAATCCAACAAGGAAGATGTGGTCTGACCCTAGAGACCTCAGTAGAGGAGGTAGGCACTTCCACTAATAATAGTCCCATTGAATTGAAGTACTAGATTTCTTGTCCAAAAACTTCACCCAATCACTCTCAGTTTGGCCCTCAATTTTGATTACAGCCCTACTGAGAAAACTGGTAGGCCTATAATTACCGGTTATAGGCTTGGCAATCATGTCCAGTCGCTCCATCAGCCATATCTGCAAAGTCAAAGGACTCCTTAAGAAGTTTTGAGTTTCTCCACCATGAAATACAACATCTAGTCCTAGAAGAGGTTCTACCAAGATCAAAGAAACAGGATTGTCATCATCCTTAATTTGGCTCACAATACTTATGACTCGAGCATTTACAAAACCGTGTTTCCCAGAGCAAAGTAAAAATTCTCCCACGAAGCATAAGGCCAAACTGAAGTTTTTCTGCATATTGTTGGCCACTCCATAAGTGCATTTGTCAATCAGCCGAGAGATAATTGCACGAAGATTCACCATATGGCCTTCAGTCATACTATTAGTAATGGAAGTAGGAAGACCAATAGCATCAGACAAGGATTCCTTATGCCTAGGATCACAAGAAACTAAAATAGATTTTCTACTGGGATCATAGCCCAGTATAGCGAAAAACTCTTCAATTGTCGGACAGAGTTCAGCAGTGTTAAACTGAAACACATGATCTTCTGAATCCCAGAATTTCACAGCAGCACGAAGGAAGTCCCACTTGATCTTGACATTCCTCTAAGCCTTAATTCCCTCTAGTTTGAAGGATGTAAAATTGGTTTTAGTGCTGAAATCAAAGCTATGAACCCATCTGTTGATATCATGAATTGTTGGATGAGAAAAATTTTGATTACTAGCCATGGATGACTTTTGCTCATGGATATTGTGTTTTTTTTTTTACCTTTATGTAGATAATTGTCGCAGGAGGATTTATTTATATGAGCCACATCAATTCCCAATTAGGCTTGAAATAGGTTTCGTAGAGTTATTAGCTGACTAGGAAAGTGTTTCATTATCACAAACGAAGTAAACGTTTTTCAAGAAACGTGAAAACTCGATACATGCATTGGAAAATCATAAGGAGTCAGCCCACCATGGCGCGAACATTATAACGTGGCCCACTGCCATTCGACACTTTACTAGAAGTGCCAAATGGCACTCCAGAAGTGCCGAATGACACTCCTCATTTGCCAAGTGGCGCATAGCCCTCGGTCCTACACTCAGGCAATTCCATGCAGTTTTACATTCTCGAGTAATTTTTAAAGACCATGTGACAGTCAAAAAGATTTTTTTTAGTCAAACTGGGACATTCTGACATATCTAACACATTTGTTTTCAAAAAATCATCACTTGCATCATTGTTTTCAAAATTGATCAAATCAAATTTTTTTTTTGAGACTCATGGATTTATGTTCCAAACTAGGGGCATTCGCCCATGCCTCATGTATTTAAAAAAAAAAAAAAAGAGACCATCATCATTTTTCTTAAAGAAAAAATCATCATCATCAAGATTTTCAAAAATCATGCATTCCTTTTAAACTAGGGGCATTCAGCTCCAAGATCTCATCAGGTGAATTCTAAATCTGTCTTAGTTAAAGTCTCTACATGATCCAAAGGGAAAAGAGCTAAAACATGGAAATTAATACAAGATTATCTAAGGAACACTTCCTTTTGTTTTGCAGGAAAAATAAAAAAAACAAGTCATACATCATTGGGACTCCGAGTCGGCCTGCGTGAGGATCTCCTTGATCCACCTCTAGAGGAGCCATCTTCAGTATTTCCTTCTTGACTCGAGAAAAAGCAAGGATCGTATTGACAATTTTCAAGTTCAAGGATCTTGATCTTCTCCTTCAAAGTTCTTCTGGTAGCAACAGTAGCTTCCATTCTATGTGCCTGAAAAGTCAACATAATCAAGTGTTAATTTCACCATCAAGCATAGTTCAAGCAAGAGATACTCAGAAAGCAACATGGCATACCTAGTACGAATCATTGAGCACATATTGGGAGGATTGAGTGCAAGCCAATGACTGCAAGCCTCCAATCATACGCATGCTTTCCTCCACAAGTTCCACATCAACTTGAAGTAACTCTACCAAATTAAGTGCCATTTATCCAGTTAAGAAGAAAATAAGGACAAAGAATTGAAAATTCAAGAACACACTGGATTGGGCCAAGGAACATTCGGCACGTACTCTGCCCTATTCAAAGGCATGGAACTATACAATCCATCAAGATTCATCACATCATATTGCCATGTCGGAAAATGAGGATAAGTCTCTACAAAAGAACTAGAAGGACTACCAGCATGGTGAGGAAGGAATTTCTTCCTCCTCATCTTCCTCTCTTTTAGAAGGTGGAGGCTGAAAATCCAATATATAAATTTTGGTCACCAAGCAAAAAAATTGAAAGAATTTGCAAAATGAAGATTTGACTTTAGAAAGGAAAAGAAGTATCATTTGGCCAGCCAAGCAACCTTGCAGATGAGTTTTAATAAATTTAGAACAAGATCTTGTTGTTCTTGGAACAACAAAGCCCACACAGGCCTGTGCAATCTCTTCATCAATCAAAAAGTCAACTAACTGGATGGACGAACAAGGAGAAACTAGAATTGTCGTAGGAGGATAAACATGTTCAACTTGGGGAAACACCCAATCACCAAGATACCAATATTTTCCATGCCCACATTCAAACAATACTTGGCGGTCATTCAATTCTAGAGCCCGCTCACACTCAGCATACCCTTCACATCCAGCCCAAGGATTTAAGTTCATCTAAAAAATCACAAAAGGAGCTCAGAAAGGGAAGAGACTGAATCATAACCAAGTGCTGAAGAATTAAAAGGAGAAGGAAGAAAGAACTCACATCATCAACGGTCAAATTTTCAATCACCAAGCACCAAATCTCCAAAGAACGTCTAGAGAGTATAGACAAACGATGTTTGGGCAACCAACAGAGAAATCTAGGAAAAATACTAGTAACCTCCTGAATTTCTGGACCAACCCCAAAATACTCATACATCCAGGCTTGAAAACTCCAAAACACCATTACCACAAAACCAAAATAATTTCCCAAAACTTAAAAAAAAAAAAAAAAAATTCAAACCTCACCTGCCGTATAAATGGAGCCCCACCCAAGCTTGAAAGACTCCGCCTAGAGAGTTGGGTCATGAAGTGCATCAGAGTGGCATAGGCCATGCTGCCCCAGTCATAATTCTGAATTTGTCCCACTCTTTTCAAACTTTCTAAGCAGCGCAGATTCACAGTACTGCCTAGATCCGGACATAAAAAGTTTCAACGAAAAGAAGCATGAACATACGAGCACCTTTTGCCGCAGTCTTACAATGAGGAATATTTTCACATAGCCAAGACAAGGAGATATTGTTACTCCTCATTCTAGAAGGCACTACACCTAGAAGTATTTTAAGTTCTGCTGAAGTAAAGGAATCATTGACAAGAATTCTTTCACTACCCAACCTCAAACCAGTGATAACAAAGAAGTCATAAGGTGTCAACATTACCTCCCCAATACGAGGAAAGTGGAAGGTACACGTATTGTCCCAGAAGCATTCTGCCAAGGCAAGAAGTAACTGAAGTCTCATGATTCAACAAAGCTTCGAAGAATGTGCCAAAACCCGCTTCATTGATAATGTTTTGGATGCTAGGAGACAACACTGCCCATGCACTTATTAACATTTGGAGACTGCCTCGACTCTTAAGGCTTTGCAACACACAAATTCAACTCATTAATTTCCATGACCAAACTACATGTCCAAAAATATTTCCATGACCAAGCCCACATCACAACAAAAAAAAGCCAATGCCCCACCACAATTTCACCACAATCAAAATTCTTCACATATCCCTACACAACTACCAAATTTTTCCATAGCAAGAAAGAAAAAAGGGTTCCCACATTTCCAAAATAGCAAAACAAATTCCACAAATACATGCCCATTCATAAAATAAATTCACACATGGCCAAAATCATAATCATAAAAATTTCCAAGAACCAACATCACATGCCCAACAAAATTCTTTCAAAACTTCATACCCACAAAATTTGCCAATACCTACCAATACATCCATGCATATACACACAAAATTTTTCCATGTCCATAAAACAAAGTTTACATATACCAATAAACTTTTCCCACATACACCATGAACACATTCGTAAGAGCCTAACATAAAATTTTCACAATGCAATGCTCTCAAAATCCAAACCAAAGTTCATCCAACAACATCACAATTTACCTACAGTGTCAAAATTCCAAAAGCCACCAACATTGTCCAAATTGCAAAAAAAAAAGAAAGAAAAAAAAAACACTTCAAAAATGCTCCAAAGCCAACATTTTCAAACATGATCAATCACATAATGCCCCAAAATCTCAAAAAAACTAAATGACAATACCTCATCATGAAACTTTCAATAAAACATGCAACAACATTTTTTCCAAGCAAAGAAACCAAAGAAAAACTCACATTGGTGTCTACATGACAATATGGAGCATGGGTCCTAGGGTCTTGAAGAAGTCCATCCTCCTCATGCCAATCAAATGTTGGATCATATTTCTTACCATGAAAAGTAAGAAAACAAGGTCTTTTGGAAGAAGAAGCCATCTTGATAAAAAGAAAAATGGATTTGAAAGATGGGTTTTCACCAGAATGGGTGTGTGATGAAAATGCTCAAAATACAAGGATCTAGAGAAATATTGATGGAGATGGATGTGGGAAACTTGAAAAGCTTAGAAAAGTGTTTTTTGTGAGAAGAAATGATGGGGAGAAGAAGAAAATCCAAGGGGAAAAAGAGAGTGAATAGTAACAATGGAGGAAGAGAGGTAGAGAAAGATGAAACAAAAAAGAAAAAAATAGATAGAGAAGTGGGGGGCCAAAATTTCGGCCCCCACACACTTAAACTCAGCCAAAGCTGAGTCAACTCCAAAAAAAAAAAACTTTTTCCAAAGTTTTCAAGTATCTATTAAAAATATAAGTTTTCAATTCAAAATTTTCATTCCCAAATTTTCATTCTCAATGCCCAAATTTTAAACTCAAATCTTTGGTTTTCGAAATTTTTTTTCAAACCTCAAATTTCATGATCAAAATCCCAAGCCTCAATTTTCAAAATTCTAAGGCTCAAAATTTCAGATTTTAAGTTTCGGATTTCAAGAAAAAATTTCTAGGTTCCAAAGGTCCCAAAATTTGAAATAAAAATTTCAAAACTTCCAAGTTTCAAAAAATCAAATGTTTCTCAAAAGAAAATTCTTTTCTCAATTAAACTTTTCTTGGTAAAGTTCAAATCAAGAACGAGCAAATGACACATTTCAGAAGCAGTGGGATCACGAAGCACCTATCAGTTAAAGTCTAACTCTAAGGGCACGTTTGGTAGACTGTAATAGACACTATAATGTAATAGATATTCCTATGGCATAACTATTCGATTGTTTGGTTATATTTTTATTACAACGAATAGTTATTCCTTATGAATAGCTATTCTTCAAAATGAGGAATAATTATTCCTTATCAAAAGTACTGAATATTTATTCCTTCACCTTATGTAATAACTTTTTAAAAAATTTTCTTAAAAAGCCATTAGTTGCCACATCTTCAAAAGGAAAGAAAATAAATTTTCATTGTTGTTAATTATTAGCTCTATTTTGAACACCCTAAAATAAGTGTATTTTAGAAAATTTGACTTAAAAATGATTTAATTAAACCTTCTTTTTATACTCTACTAAATTGTGGATGCGTATTCAGGATTCTATTCCTAAATGGTCACCAAACTAATGACTAGTAATACTTATAACATTCCAACTTAATGTATTCCTTGTAATACTTATTCATATTCTCATGTAATAATCATTACAATGTACCAAACGTGCTTTGAATTTTGACTTTTAAAAAAAAAAAAAGCAAATCCAAGATCAAAGTAGAAGAGGGCCTTTGATCGTCATTCAATTCCAGATCAAAGTAGAAGATGACCTTTAATCGTCATTCAATTCCAGATTAAAGTAGAAGAGGACCTTTAATCATCATTCAATTCCAGATTAAAGTAGAGGAGGACCTTTGATTGATATTTCAACAATTCCAGATCAAAGTAGAAGAGAACCTTTGATCATTATTCAATTCCAGATTAAAGTAGAAGAGAACCTTTAATCGCCATCCCATACTAGATCGAAGTAGAGGAGGATCTTTGATCGCCATCCCATTCTAGATTAAAGTAGAAGAGGACCTTTGATCGCCATCCCATTCTAGATCGAAGTAAAGGAGGACCTTTGATCACCATCCCATTCTAGATCGACGTAGAGGAGGACCTTTGATCGACATTTCAACAATTCTAGATCAAAGTAGAAGAGCACCTTTGATTGTCATTCAATTCTAGATCGAAGTGGAGGAGGACCTTTGATCGAAATTCCATCCCATTCCAGATAGAAGAGGACCTATGATCGTCATCCCATTCAAGATCAAAGTAGAAGAGCACCTTTGATTGTCATCCCAAACAACTCCATTTTTTAAGATCAGGATAGAAAAGTCCTTTGGTCACCCCAATTGCCAAGAATCATGTCTAGAGTCATCAACTACTAGCTAAGTCCAGTATTTTCATCTTCTTTTTTTTGTCAAAAGATAAGGCTAGTTTTGTGTTCCAAGGTTTTAGGTTCGAGAGCTAGATAATCATTGAAAATCCAACCTCAGTTAAATCATGGTCGCTAAAATCCATGTCTTTGTTTTACATTGGCATTCTCTTTCCAAGCTTTGTCAATGAGGGGCATTCTGTAGACACTCGATTTTGCACCCATGATTTAATCAAGAAGAATGACTTGAATGACCATCCATGTACCTCAAAAATCATGATCGCATTACATGCATCAACTTGTTATTGCATCACATGCATTAATTTGTTTCTTGCATTGCATACATCAATTCATTCATTGCATATAATAAAAATGATCTTGAGATTCTAAAGATCGCAACGGTGGGTCTGGTTTCTAAATCGGACCATCGGATTGAAAGTTATTACATGATCAAGTTTGTACGGTCCATATGCATTGTGTCTAGGAGGAATCGACCACACACAATTAATTTAAATTAATTTTGATTGGTTGAACAATTAAAATTAATTAAATAATTTTATGATTGGTTGATAGTTAGTGTTTAAGATAAGGATGCATGCATAGGAATAAAAGGGACGATTGGATAACAATGAAATTGTGGATAATCTAAACTCTATCAAGATTTATTTCAAGGGATTTATCCACAAGATAATTGTTCAAGATAATTGCTCTTAAAAAGCCTGAATTATCTAGAAAATAGATAAAAGAAAATCATGGACGGAGGATGAAAACTTGTCTAGATACAAGGATTGGTAAAAAAACCCTAAAAAATCAATCCAAATGGCACTCGAACACGAAAGTGCGTTCAGCCTCCAAGAGCCAATCCTATACTTTTGAAGTGCCAAACGGCACTTTGAAAGTGCCGAATTGCACTTGGTTGGGCTTTGGTCTAACGGCCTTTGGGTAACGATAAGGCACACCCTTTTTGACCTTTTCGTAAAAGGATGCGTCCGGATTCAAACCCTAATCGTCCGTACCTATTTTTTAGAGTCATTAAACCTCTATAGATAGAGACTGAACTTCATAATTCAGCACCTTTTTGCTACGCTGTGAGAGGCATACATTTTAGGCTCTCAAATCACCCATATTTTCTGACCCATTCTTTAAGTGTTCCTGCCTAAATTAGGGTTTTTAGGTTTCAAAGAGAATTAAACAAATTTCTTTGAACCCTAAAACATCCTTTCAGGAATGAAGTGTGCTCATGCAAGAGGTTGTTCTCTAACCCTTTTGCTTTTATGCTTTTCTTTATCATGATGATGCATGTTTAATTGTTTTAGATATTCATATTTTACCATGATTAATTTAGTTCATGAAAATATGTTCTTGATTTCTTTATTGTTGATATAATCTGTTTTTTAATTTTAAAGATCTGCATGTGGTCAACTTTTTATTTATTTATTTATAAAATAAAATGGATCTGCATCTTTCTTAGATGCAGATCTGAATTTTTCTTAAAATAAAACGAATCTGCATCTTTCTTAGATGTAGTTCTAAATTTTTCTTCAAAATAAAAAGGAGTCTGCATCTTCCTTAGATGCATATTTAAATTTTTGTCAAATCAAAACTGATTTGTATCTCTCTCATGATACAAATCTGAATTTTTAATATATGCAGATCTTTCAAATAAAGGAAAAGATAAAAACCTTGTTTTATTTGTTTCATGTTGCATAAATTTAAATTATGCGTGAAACTCTCTTCTTAAAAAATCTTTTTCATTCTTTTACAACATAAAAAGCAGATCTGATTTTTTTTTTTTTAATAAAAAAAATATCATTTTTTATCATCACAAAACAGATCTGAATTTTCATCTTCAAAAACCACTTTTTTTCTACATACTACAAAACAGATCTGGTATTTTGACAAATCAAAATCAATTTTTTACCAACCAAAACAGATATAATTCTTTTCAAGAGAAGAGACTTCATTCATAATAAATTTTTGTGATTTAATTTTTGTTTCACATGTATATAACATATCATTCATGTCATGCATAAAATGGTACATTGGTCACAAGAGTCTAAAAGACCAGACTCTGTCTGGGCAGAATGGGTGCCTAACATCTTCACATTCTGTAACCTAACCTCCAAATTTAGGTCTTTGGTTAAGTAGATCTAGCTTTATCTTTGTTTTTATTTTGGCTAGATTGTAACTTAGACAAAAGTCGTGTATATTTGGTAGATTGTAACTAAGACCCAAAGCCATGTAAAGTGCAAGTTCTCAACTTTGTATTTTTTTTATGCAATCAATGAAACGAAGCAATTCAGTCATGTATTGTATTTTTAATTATTTTTTGTATAGAAAATAAATGGCGACTATACACCCCTTACCCAAAAAGAGAGGTGCCCTAAAAGGTACCCGAATCTCTTTTTCGAGAGACACTTTTTTCGAGGTACATAGTCATTTCTCCTTTCCTCTCCCATTATTATACCTTGAGAGGAAATTTGCACTCAAACACAACCCACACCTATTCGGAGTATAAAGAGTGTTTTGGAGCTTGGGAAGCATTAGGTATTTGCCAAAAGAAGATAGTGAGGCTTGACAGTGCAATGGGCGGTATTGTGGGATCTAGATAAAATCAGCGAAGACAGGATTCCGAGAAGTCCGTTGGTAGCTAGAGCTTGGATGGCTCAAGTACTTTGGGTAGATTAGGCTTAGAGGTTTTTTTGTTATCTTTGTACTCCCACTTATTCACTAGTGGATCGTTTCGACTTGGAGGGTTGCAGAGAGGTTTTTCACCAAGTTTTTCGGTTTCTTCTTCGATAACACATCACCATGTTATCTTGTGTTTGCATCTCTCTTCCCTTACTCTTTGTGCTTTACATTCAATTGTTGATTATGTATGCTTTTGCACTAGGAAGCACTCCCAATTAATTGCGTCTTGATTGCTCTTATTCCACACTTAGTTGAGTAAATTTAAAGCAATTAAACCGTAATTTAAAATTAGGGGTCTAAACAAGCAATGATGTTTTACACTATTTGAGCTTTCATATAGCATTTGGCATCACGTCTTGCGAGCCTATTTTTAAAGTGGCTGTACGGAGAAAAATTTTGACCCCCCAACAATAAGCAAAATTGCCAAACAAATACTAGCAAACATTGAGTAAACCCAAGCAGAAACAATCAGTGACTCGTAATGGATTGTGGCAAATCAAGATAGGTTTCAACGAGCCTTAAAGGGCAATTTGTGACAAAGAGAGAAAAATTCAACTGGTAGCAGACATTTTCTTAGGGTATTTGAGAGAGAGAGAGAGAGAGAGAGAGAGAGAGAGATTTCATTAAAAAATTATTTTTCATTTATTAGAAATGTATGTAAATTTTTTTTGAATAATATATTAGGAAAATTTTGAAATTATGTCATTTTAAAGAGGTTTCAGGCCAATTTTGTAAACAGAATGGACGAAAGTTACGAAATGACCACATTTGACAATAAATATGAACTTACAGACCAAATAAAAAAAATATTGAAACTTAAGTACTAGAATGTGACAATTAACCAAACTTTAAGTAACTACTGCAAATAATCTAACATCCTCCTGTAATGGTTCGTGGAGAAAGCATGAGCTTGTATCAAAGTCGAAGAAATCCAGACGAAGCTAGACACTTGTTTAGTGTGCTAGCTAGTCTTTTGTGGAGATGAACTGGAGCTATATGTCCTTTCAAACAACCCGTTCTCTATTAAAGTTGAAGTCCACTTCAATGTTCTTAGTATGGACATGAAAGACCGATTTTGAAGCAAGAAATGTTAAATTTTAGCATTAATACACCATGTTGAATATGGTAGTACGGATACAGATGCGAAAGCGAAAACATAAATTATGGTTATGTAGTTAACACACGAGGGTTATGTGATTTAGCCTAATGACTTATATCCACGGAGGAAATCCTACAGGGTTACATCAATAATATATTAGAGTGTAGTACAAATCTTGTGTTATAATGAACCATAACATGTGTATATATAATAGACTAAATCCTAAACTAATAGACGTGTAGTACAAGTAAGAGACTTGGCTTGCACATAAAGTAGAATTAGGTTTGAGCTTATGCTAATGAGCTAATATATATCTAACACCCCCTCTCAAATTCAAGATGGAAACTTGATGAAATCTTGAGATTAAATTGGGGTTGAGAAGATCCCTTGAATGAAGTTTGACTCTGTGACGGTGGTTTGAAAAAGGCAATGGTTTTGCAGTGTTGATGCGACTTCTAACGGTGGCATGACTATACCAGAGAGTTTTGATAGTAGCAGTGGAAAGCCAAAGAAGATGAATGTAGCAAAGAAATACCGAGGAGACAAAGATTGCTCTTAATACACCATAAGGATAGAGAACCATGACCACAGGAACTTAGCTCTGATACCATGTTAAATATTAGCATTGATACTCATGTTGAATATGCTAGTACAGATGCGGAAGCGAAAACATAAAGTATGGTTATGTGGTTAACACTCGAGGGTGGTTCAGCCTAACAGCTTACATCTACGGAAGAAACCCTAAAGAGCTACATCAATAATATATTAGAATGTAGTACAAATCCTGTGTTACAATGAACCATAACATGTGTATATATAGTAGATTAAACCCTAAACTAATAGACTTCTAGTACAAGTAGAAGACTTGGTTTGCACACAAAGTAGAATTAGACTTGGGCTTATGCTAATGGGCTAATATATATTTAACAGGAAAAAATGCATTGCTATTATTAATTACACCAAATGGTAAGGATAAAGGGGAGACAAAAGCTCAAGTCACGGAGAACCATGCAAAGCCAAACCAATTCAACAACACACATTGTTAAAGAGCTGTATTTAGCTTTTGTAGAGAATCATGATACAATACTCTGTTTCTTGGACATCTAGATAATAGGATTGTGTCCAAGGAAAATAACGAAATCAGTAGTGGAGCTACAATCAGAAGGATCCCCATCCCAATCAACATCGGTGAAAGCATAATTACACTGACGGAAAAAGAACCTCAAGAATTTTATTGTCAATTCAATTGTAGAAGGAACATACCTAGTTATTGTGTAAAAGATAATTATGGATGAGTCTGCAAGTGATGCAACAAAGTCGAGCTAAGCTGTTGATGGTTATTTAAAGGGAAAAGTGGTTTCATCAAATACAACGTATTCCGTGAAGCATAAAAACGATTAGATTGGAAATCAAAACATTGGTAACCAAGTAACACACTATCAGTTGAATGAAGATGAAGTTTGTGACTAGGATAAGGAATCGAAAAAATGTGCACCCAAAAGACTTAAAGGTAAGATAATTGGGGATATATAGTGCCATATAACTTTTGCCACTGACTAAGAGAAGATAGATGATTTACGAGGAAAACAAACTGTTAAAAAGGCATAGTGCCAAAGATGAAGGTGTAAGGACGATGATTGAGAGATAAGTGTCTATGTGCACTATCCACAATATGTCAATGTTTCTTTTTAGCCATTCCATTTTGCTGGTTGGTGTGAGATGAGTGTATTGGTGAAAGAACACAAATTTTGAAAATCTATATTGGTGTACTTGCCTCCATAACTCTCATATGTTATTGTGTTTTTACTTTATGTTTCCGCTTCCGTATCCATACTAACATATTTAAAATAGTGTAACAATACTAATGAGCTAATATATCTCTAACAGTACTAAATACCATTCAAAGACATAATAAAAGCAGGGCCCCAAATGTCACTCTGTACAATATGTAAAGGCATTATGGTTTTAGAATGAGACACAAAAAACATCAGTTATGTCATTTTTTCCTTGAAAACAATGTTTACATCAAGATAGAGACTCTAAAGTTGAACATGTAGATATCCATGTAGCATTGCTATGATAATAATGATATGAAACAACTTAATTTTTTTTTTTTAAAAAGGAAAAACCGAAAAGTTTGACGAAATTCTTTTTCCACGATAATGAAAAAATGATCAAATATTGACAAATCTCATTTATCCTGAAAGGGAAAGCAGATCTCATGATATCAAGTTCTAGAAATTAATTAAATCAGGAATGTCTTGATTAGAAGAAGCAGGTACAAACGTTACTAATGCATTTGAAGAGGCTGTAGTGGTAGTGCTTCTAACATCAGAGGAACTTCCTCCCCAATCAGACATTAAATTGTCTTCAAAAACCTCCCATTTATCCGTAATTATTGTCCTCAAAAGTCTCTTTGACTCCCTGTGTTCAACAATTTCACCATTTCCTTTCACCACAATGGCCTTGTCCTCCTGTGGCATGACCATTCCATCTATGCTCTTCCTCTTGGGAACCCCATTGATTATTCTCTCAAGATCTTTAATATCTTCTTCCGGGACTTGCTCAACCTTTGGGAACTCGGTAGCATTAAGAACACCAATGTACTTGCAAAATTCAAAATGCCGAGTGAGTTCTCCACTTTGCTCTCTTGCCTTTTGAAGAATTCTAAGCGCCATTGACGCTTCAACCTTCCCGCCATCCTCGTATATCCTTAACAAAGCATGCGCCATCCCACTGCAAAACTTGCTGTAAACATCGTATATCTCCACGATTGCACATTCCATAGCTTCAAGAATGAGAGTAACAATCGTAGTCTCAGCCGGTGGCTTGATTTGAAGCAGCATGTCAAGCAAAGATTGCCATTTCTGTAACCTTGTAAGCTCATCCACCAGCGGTTCCTCCATTTGTTTCGAACGTAGTACTCTTTGTACCTTCATCTCTGCCGCTAAGAAAGCAGACTTTTGGTCCAGAAATAGAAAATAAGCACGAATGAAAACATTGTAAGCCACTGCCTTGTCTTGTTTTGAATGAGCATCAGAGAAACTTGATAGATCAAATGGTAACCTGCCAATCATTTGTACGCCTGGGGTTTTGCAGTGGAAAATGCCATGCATGAGCATTAAACCCTTCAAGGCCACAACCCAATTCCGAGTCTTTTCCATACGCGTAGATAACCCCCACATTAAAGGTTTCACATAAATAGGAGAGGTACGTACCCATTGAAAGACCCTTTGAGAGTTCTTGTAATCAAGGTAGGATTCATCATGGCTTGTGGCCTTGATGATCACTGCTTCAAGATCAGGGTTACGATATGCTGACTTCCTTGATATGCTTGCGATCAATATGCTATTCCTATCTTTCAAAGCTCCGGCTGCCTTTTTCCACAGCCTCATTTATTTTGTTTGTTTTCTATTGTTTCCCCCAAAAGCTTGTGACTTTGAACTATATTTGCTCCTCACATCATGACAGCCTGAAATTGAACGTGCTTGCCTTACTATTATAAATAAACAACCCAATAGAAAAAAAAACACTAATATTGCCGGCCAAAATAAGCTATGCTTGTTTATTGAGGATGATCAATGATGTGCTGTACTGTTGGTTTTCCAATTTTACTGTTGTTAGAAATTTATTTGGACTTCTAAGTTCTGACATGTTAAGACTTTGTCAAGGTTGTTATGATGACATAGTTGACGCGCTTTTGCATTGGGGACAAGCTTGCTGAGGAAATTAAGGCTAGTTTTCTGGGAGCAAATTAAGCATCATTTCTGTTTCACTACTTTTTCTTTCTTTTTTTTTCTTTTTTTTTAATGAGAAACTTGTAATTTTATTAAAAGGAAGATAAATTTAATATATCATGAGCAATAATTAACTCAATCAGCGATAGATTTTCCTCTATCTATGTTACATAATTTAAATTCATTTCATTACTCCTATAGTCATATTAAGTATTACAACTCTAAATTTGTATCATTTAAAATTATTTTAATGATGTAAAAATGAAATTATAATAGTTAATTAATAGATTCTCTCTATTTTAAGTTACCATAGGTTGAAATTCTCAAAAAATATATAAAAAGTTCAATGAAGTGGAGCTAGTTGTTTCCTCAGTTTTTGCAGGAATTCTCTTCTCTCTTTTCTATTTTTGGTTTATTTCCCTATGTCATTTTTAAGGAAGATATATTTTGCAAATTTCATTTATATTTGTATTTTGTTAAATATATGACGAGTTCCGTTGACTAACTAAAATGAGAAATGATGGATTATATTTGAAACTACATCGCAGTAGAAGGAAAAAGTTCAATGAACTACTAGTTTTTACTTCCTCCATTCCACTTTGTTTGTCATATTTGAAAAATCAAACTTTTTAAGGGAATATTATTTATTATCTTGTCTGCTTTATAAAAATGTATAAGTTTTCAAAACTAACCTTAAATAAATTTATAAAAAATAGTTTTGAAAATTAAATAGGGGTATAATAGGAATATTAGTAAATTAATGACTTTTATTTTTAGTTTAAGACAATATTTTGGGATACCCCAAAATGGAATTGAAGACAAACATACTGGGACGGAAGGAGTATTTTTGTTTTACATTATTAATTAGGATTTTTTAAAGGTAAAATTATTAGTAAAGTTCTTACATATCCAATTATTCTTTGTCAATTCTGTGTTTAAAATTTTTTGACAACAAAAAGTCAAGGCAATCTCGAATTTCTTGACTTCGTCTTGATCGATTGATCGAGAATCCTAATTCTCAACAAGCCCATTAAGTCGGCTAATTTAGGGGAATTTATGCCCCGATGCAAACATACATAAGGGCACATAAGAGTCAATCAAAAGGAAGTTTTAGGAGAGCTTGTGCAGTACTACACAAAAGAAGTCCTAAACCTTAATATTACCACTTCTGAGTGTTCTTTAAGTTAATCTCGAGTTTGGTATTTTGACTTGGCGATCAAAGCTAAAGAAATTGTAACTTTCTTGTATTATACCTTTACTTGGATTTGGAGTGAAGATTGAAGAGAATAATAGAGGGTTTTGGAGTGAAAAATGTGGTTTTGAGAGAAGAAGAGGCGGAGAAGACAAAGGGACAAACACTTTATGCGAGGAAAGTGAAAAGTTTTGAAAAAGTGTGATTTTTAATATTATTTTTGCAAAATACGCATTTTTCGTGACTCAACTGACTCGAGAATGAGTCACCAAGTGAGTTGCCAAAAACCCTTAAACCCAGATTTTGAAAAAAAAAATTTAAGTCTTTTTCGTGACTAGGACTTACAGTCGCAAGTGAGTCGTGAATGCCTCGGGATGGAAAACTGAAAAAATCAAATTTTCTGAAAAATTCAAAAAAATTTCTAAGTCTTTTTCGCGACTAAGTAGATCACTCGCGAGTGAGTCGCGAACCCCTCAGGTTTTCAAAATTTTGCAAAACAAATCTTGGGGATTTTCGTAGCTGAGCTCGCGACTTGAGCATGACTCGCAAGTAAGTCACGAAAATGTAGAGTTGCAAATTTTTAGATTTTTGTGAAAAATTTTCAAATCAAAATACTTTCCAAAAACCACTAAAACACTCAAAAATCTTTTTGAATTTGATCAATAGATGCTTGAGCATGTACATCACATTTAATCAAGTACAATCACACAAATGAATAAGACAATCATTGAACATAGACATGTGTGATGTGGGTAGGTATCAATTATGAGATAGTCCTTAGTCTAATGTGAAGTTTCAATGATCGATTTAACCAAGTTATACATAACTAGCACTTAGTAGACATGTGTGATGTGGGTGGGCATCAATTATGAGATAGTCCTTAGTCTAATGTGAAGTTTCAATGATCGATTTAACCAAGTCATACACAACTAGCACTAAGTAGAGTGACCTATCTCAATTGTAGAAATGTGAACATATATAACCTCCCATATAAACTTGATTACATTGAGTTAGAAGCTTTTCATTTGGTTTCTTTTCTTTGAAAACATTTGAACATTTTGATCTTTACATCTCTTTTTGAGATCAATGCCTGAAATTTTTGATATTTCAATTTGATGAGTAGGCCTTTGGCTTTTGGCACCATACATTTTAAATACATGTCGCTTTCCCTTTTTCCTAGTCAAATACTAGTTTGTGCGACGACTTTTTCAGCTTATTATCTCTTTTCAAAAATTAACATTGGTTGAGCTTTTAAGCAAAAAAAAAAAAAAAAAAAAAAAAAAAAAGAGTGGGAAGAGATATAGGCATAAGTCTACGCATGTCTCAAGATCAACAAACTATTGACTAATCATTTATAACAAGTTTGATGATCTATTTACAACAATCACATAGATGTCAAGATGTTTCCTACAAAGATACAAGTGAATAGAGAACAAGCTAAGCTCATTAATGCACAAAGTCATTAGTACGGAGGTACAAGGCTAAACATGCATGTGACAATCAACAACACCGTCAATCAAACTTTTTGGATTTTATTCTTTTTATGTGTTTTTGGATTTTTTTATACAAAGCAAAGAAGAGAATGATCAAAATCAACAAACAACCAAAGCTTTTAAACAAAAAAAAAAAAAGTAAAAACATGCTAGAATGTAAAATAAACAAGCAAACAACAATGTCACATTATATAGGAAGAATTAATGCATGAACATGTTATAATGCTTATGGATGAGTACCCTTCTTCACCCACACAGTACGTGCATTTGGGGTGATATCCTTTGAGGATTGGGTACTTGAGTCATGATTCTCAAACCTTAAGGTGAAGTTGGCCAAACATGAGGTGATGGTGTCAATCATCTTCATCACATCACTCATAACGGGTTCTCCTTCTTGCCATTTTGGTTGCTTGGGTTTCCCATTGCCTTTTCCTTGTCTTCTTGGCTTTTGAAGATCCACATTCTTCAATGCTTGGAGCTTGTAGCAATTTGGTTTAGTGTGCCCTAGGATCAATAATAACAATAGTGTTGCGTGTGTGGACCTCTTTGTCTCTTAGGAAGATACTTTCCTCTTGCCTTGGGCTTAGCCATAATTGGCTTAGGAGACTTTGTCAAAACCATTTGATTCACGACATTTGGCTTCTTTTCAGATTTTACATTGTCAACAAGAGGAGTTGATGCTTCTTTAGCTTTGATAAACTTAATTTCCTTTGACATTTTAGAGTTTGAGTTACCTTCTCCGGTATACCCTAAGTCACTTCTATCTAAATAGGGCTTTTGATAGGGAAGCGCTTCATCAAGTTTCTTGGAAGTAACACCTCCACTTTGGCATTTTCTTGAACAACCTCAAGCTCAAGAAACTTTATCTTGGAATAGAAATTGTTTAGTTCTTCATTTAACCCTTCAACTTCACATTCGGTCTCTTTGTACTGAAGGAAAAATTCTGGTTTTGTATCTCATACAAAACACATAGCGGAAGCAACAAACAAGGATCTATTTCATTCATGATTGATAACGTGCACTATGTAAATTTCAGAAATTAAGAACAAGATGGCATACCTTGGTGTAGGGAAATTCAAAACAAAGATTAAAATCACTTGGGAACACTTTTAATCTTCACTCCAATTTCACTTTACGCCCAAGATGTGTGGTCTCTCAATCAGTTTTCAAGGGAGAATGAAAGTGTGTCTCACACTCTCTCACACACCGTTTCTTATTTCCTTTTTTTTCACTAAATAAAAATTCTGTATGTTTCTCCATTTATAACTAACTGATTATCTAATTGGGCTGGCCTATTGGGCCTTTCCAATTGGGCTTTAATGTGTGGCTTAGAGTGAGACCAAAAGGGACCAATAAGACACTAGCTCCAATGGGCCTTGGGCTTTTCCGTTAACTCTTAACAAGTCCAAAGTTACCATTAATTATATTTAATACCACTATATAAATATAATTGCACTCTAGGCCTTATTAATAAATTATATCACAAGACTTTATTATACATGCAACCCCTTCATAAAATATTTGTAGTAACACAAAGTCATAAATATAGACTGCCACTTTATAAATTACTACATCTTATCCTTGAGTACCTGGTTTAATTCTTTAAAGTTATTCATTATATATTTATGAAATCCAATTTCATAAATATATACTTTAGTAATTTCTTACTAAAGTGGTTAGGCCTAACTCTCTGAATAACTGAACCCATTAAACTTATCTCAAGGGAATATTTTATATCTCCAGGGAATATTTTATATCTCCATCAAGAGACTATGAATTCCATCTTGAGAATATATGTTCCATCAACACTAAATGTGGCTGCCCAACATACTGAGGTTTTGACATTCACTTTAGATCTCACTCCTGATATATTAAAGCAACATACACCTCATGATCAAGTCCATTATTCTCTCAAGATTAAGAGTTTATGCAAATAAAAGTCGTGAGATTTATTATTCATTTGACAGTCGTTAAGAGAATAATAAATCTCACAGCGGTCCTGTTCAATATGTCTTAACTCTTAAAACATATCAACATATCAACTAGAAGTCTCCACTTCCATGATCAAGACAAACCATCTTAGTTGATACGTTATAGTCTTCGCAGATGAAATGCCTAATTTCATCATTGACTACGAACTATAAATTCTGAGTTTACAAATAACTTGTGATTTACATCTTCTGTGACTTTTCACATAAATCACATACAATGCATCTCATGGACTATATGATAATGTCCCATATTCATATTACCATTATTTTGGATAATAATAAAATAACTTTATCAATCACAATATTAAGTCATACATCATGTCATACATAATGTCATACAATAAGATTTAAGGGCACAAATCCTAACATGTACTGCACGAGGATGCTTTTATAGTCCTCTTTGGCTTTCTTCATCTTTCTAATGGCTGCCTTAGCCACTCTTGCATATTCTCCACTCTTTTCAAGAAGTGCATTTTAGGATTCTTGTAATAAATTTGTTTCTTCATAAATGAACTATTCTTCATCATCACCAGATTCATTTCCAACACCAATAGATTCCACTTCGATATGCTTACCAAGCTCTTCCTTTAGAGTACTTAAATCTTCCAAATATTCTATGATTGCAATGGCCATGAAAGCGGAGTAGTTTCCTTCCCCATCACAGCTTTCATCAAAATCAGAGTTTGAGCTATCCGAATCACTAAGGGTTGTAGCAAGAGATCTACCATTTCCCTTCAAATAGGTAGGGCATTCTTTCTTCAAATGACCATGCCCGTTGCATTCATAACAAGTGATTCCTTGAGGAGGAGAAGAGTCTTTGGAATCCTTCCTTTTGAAGTCCTTCTTGTCTTTCTTAAAATTGGAGAATTTTCCTTTCTCAAAGGACTTCCCATCCTTTTTGAACTTCAAGAACTTGCGAATGTTCTTTGCAAGGAATGCCACCTCTTTTTCAACATCGTCCTCTTCCGAGGAATCTTGAGCTTCAATTCTCTCATGGATCATCTTAAGAACAAGGATTTGCTCTTCCTTTGAGATGGTAGAGTGAGCTCATATGTTTAAAGAGAGTCAATAAGTTTTTGGACCTTTATCTCATCAAGATCCTTGCTTTCTTCAATGGCAGTCACCTTGGCTCAGAAGCTCTCCGGCAATGATCTAAGGATCTTTCTTACTACTTTGGAGTCTTCCGTCTTCTCACCCAAGTTCAATTTCCCGATTACCACTTCATTCAACTTTCCATAGAATGAGTCAAATGATTCATCTTTGCTCATCTTCAATTCTTCAAACCGAGTGGTAAGCATTTGAAGCTTGGTATCCTTCACCTTCTTGGTGCCTTCATAGGTAGTCTCCTAAATTTGCCATGCCTCCTTGATAATTGACACATGAGTAATCCTATGAAATTCATTCGGTGAGACATCATAAAATATAGCATTAAGTGCATTGCTATTAGCATTAGCCGCCGCAAGAGCTGCCTTATTCCAAGTGATTTGGCAACCTTCAACCTTGTACAACCAATTTCTACAGCATTCCACACACTCTCATCAATGGAGCACAAAAATGCATGCATACATACTTTCCAAAGTGCGTAATTACTCCCATTAAAGAAGGGAGGTGCATTAAGGGATTGAGACCTATCCATCCTAGAGGTCAAGTATCACACCAAGGATATAGAAATCCAACAAGGTGTACCCGCTCTGATACCAATTGAAAACTCACTTAGTATATAAAACACTTGTGAATGTTTAGACCCCCAGATACAAATATTTCAATACAAAATTATATTCAAACAATATATGTGCAGAATATGAAATATAAGCAATACCCAAATTAGCAAACTACTCTAAGCCATTAATTAATCACAACTAGCAGAAATTAAAAGCTAAGAGCAAGATAAAGAGAGATGCAAATACAAGATAACACCGGCACGTGTTATCGAAGAGGAAACCGAAGAACTCGGTAAAAAACCTCTCCACCGCCCTCTAAGCGGTAAATGATCCACTATAAAATTAGTTAAGATACATGAATAGCAATAGACCCTCCAAGCATAATCTACCCAATGCACCTAAGCTCTCCAAGCTTCTTACTTCAACAAAGTTACTCTGAACCGTGTCTTCTCTAGCTTTCTAGATCTTGCAATTAGCCCATTGCATCAACCAATATGAATTAGTTCTCTCTTGAACTGCTTCCCAAACACCAAGAACCTTCTCACTACTCTGAATATGGTGAGGTAAGGATTTGGTTTATGATCCTCTCATAGGTATGACAATGGAGAGGGTGAGAGTAGAGGAATTTGGAGAATCAATCTTGTTTTTCTCTAGGCTTTCTCTCTTAAAATTTTCTTTGGAAGCTCTCTACATTTCGTGGGTATAAAGGTATTATAATAGGGTATGAGATGGAATGTGAAAATTTTCTTTTCAGCAAAATAGGGTGCACTGGCGAGTCATTCGCGACTAGGATGAGTCATGAGTTCCAGTCGCTAGTTACCAGACTAGGCCAAACTATACTTTTTGTCCTGTAGTAATCCAGCTGACTTGACTCTTCATCTTCCTACATGCTTTACACGTGTGCTTCATTTTGGCGAGTCACCACTTGCGAGTCAGCCGCGAGTCCAGCCGCGAGTCACCCTCTTGTTGCACACTCTTGATCAAATCTTTGCACTCTCTTACACACAACTCTTACATTATTCCTACCTAAATACAGGGTTTCTAAATGCTGAATTATAAACAAATTTGACACGGAATAAAGCCAATACATAGTTGAATAAATCCAACTTCACAAGAAGATCAAAAAAGCACATATTATAAGAGTCCAAGGTGATGGGAATAGTGTGAGATCACATCTGTAAGTTCGACTATAGGTAGAAATTAGAGATAGGGTATTATTTAAATTGTACTAAATTTGATTCTAAAAGTGGATTTTTCTTTGGGTTGGGGTTGGTAGTAATCCTCATTTATATATTTTTTCCTTTTTCTTTTCGATTTGTCAATTGGTTTTTCACTTTATCACCAAATCACTGTGTTAACCAAAATTCCATTGAATAGCATAATTGGTTAATTTAATCAAGTTAGGTTAGTTCCACTAAAATCAATCAATGAAGTCTAAACTATCCTTTCAATTGGTATCAAAGCATGGCTAACTCTAAGGTAATATTTAGTTCCTGAGTTAATCATTAACCCTTGTTATCAATAGGTTATATATGGTTAGCCTCACTGCATGCCATTGCACTTTTACGACGGTAATTATGCATATGGGAAATTGCGTATGAAAGCCTTTGTAAAATTCATAGATGAAAAAGTTTAGTTAGTAGTAAAGAAAGTTGGACCAAGCCCATAACCTCCAAGACTGAATGGTCCACAAAATAGTTAGTAGTAGCTAACTTAAATAGTAAAGCCTCAAATGAAATTTTCATTTGAGAGGAGGGAGTACCATTTTCCATATTCTAGGAGTACTTAAAAATTTTCCGAATATCAAAAAGAGTTCGGAAGGATTTCCAATGAGGAAGTTGCTAAGACAGCTTGAACAATCCTAGAGACCACCCATAAGGGTACCATAGCTATAAAGCTAGTACTGTTTTAAGAATTTTATCGAATTTTACAACAATGTTTTAAGGAATTTTATCGAATTTTACAACAATGTTTTAAGGAATTTTGTCTAGGGCCAGATCTTTCTTTTTTCAATGCATTTACCTTGCTGCTTGATAAAATGTGTGATTAATGCTAAGTGAAGCTAAAAATTTATATTTCTCAATTTTCCAAATTTGGTTGGATAAAAGGAGAAATACAAGGGCCAAATTTTTTTTTTTTTTTTTTTCCAGTTCATTTTGTTAGAAAAGTAAAATAAAATAAACTTTTTTGGCCCATGCAGGTCTCGAACCTGCGACCTTCGCGTTATTAGCACGACGCTCTAACCAACTGAGCTAATAGGCCAATTTCTATAGGGTTTCGAAATATTTATACCTATCATAGTGTTTAATTACCAAATAAGATTTCATTTCCAAACTTGGTTTATGTTATTATTCAACAAGCTTGATCTTGTTTATTAGCAACTTGACTAACTCATTCCTTACGTATATATAATAAAACCATGACTAAAATTTCTTATTCCCTCACAAATCTATAAATGTTAATATGAATCAATGAACTATTTATATTATCAATATATTATAAATAAAAACTTGGTATTATATGTCTAGTTACAAACATACTTATTCCATCCCCAAGTCTATATAAATATATTTTTGGGCATGTATACATATAAAAATAAAATACTTTTATATTATATTATATATATATATATATATCCTCTTTTGGACCTATGTGTAAATTCATACATTAACTACATAGTTAACGTTATAAATGGCTTATTGGGAAATTGCATCCTTTTAAAATATGTCTCCAAAAGATTTCTCCAAAAATGATAGTTTTCAAAAAGCTTTTAGGTTTCTACTAATAAATGTTTTTAAGGCTTTTTTTTATAGAAAGTTTTAACCTATGACGCTCGCTCATTATGATAACTCTTTATCATTAGATCAAGACACCAATCAGTTTTTTGTGTAGGCAGGGTTTGAATCTCAAATCTCTTATACAACCATCAGAGACTTTACCAGTTGAGCTAACTGGAACCCACAATATTTTTAAGGCTTTTTAAATCGAAAACTCATGAGAATTTTCTTCTTTTCCCTTCTAGAGAATTTTTCAAATCAAAACCCATGAGAATTTTTATCTCTTCCCTTCTAGGGAATTTTTTTTCCAATCAAAAACTCATGGGATTTTCATCCTTTTTTTTTTTTCCCTGCAGGGAATTTTCCAAAATACAAAACCCGTGAGATTTTCATCATTTCCCTTTAGGGAATTTTCTAAAAATAAAAAATCATGAGAGTATTTACCCTTTTCCTTTTAGTAAAATTTTCAAACTATCAGCTAGCTCATGAGATTTTTACTAAAACCTTTATGAGAAATGATATGTCCACAACATTTTTACAACAAATCCTAAATGGCAGGATGTTACTGGTTGTTATTGTTGGGGCAAAAAAGTAATCTTAGTGTTAGGTTCAAATTTGAACCAATAACAACTAACCACCTATGATTTGTTGTAAAAATGTTGTAAAAATGTTGTGGACGTAGCACCTCTCAACCCTTATAGGGAATTTTCCAATTCAAAAACACATGAGATTTTCACAAAAATCCTTTTAAGGAATTTTTCTAGATTAAAAACTCATGGGAATTTTATTTTGAGTGTTTTAAAATGTGATGGTAGCCCATGGCTTAAATTCACCAAGTCCATGAGCTCCCTAAAAAAACCAAACAAAAACACCCCCCCTTCTTTTTAAACTAGCGTCTTGCCTTTTTGTTTTTCATTTTTGAGATGAGAATAAGTGTGATTATTTATTTAAAAAACGTCAAGTATATTATCTGGCAATAATTCATTTTTTAACATGCCATCTTAGGATACACTACACATGCATTTTTTTTCATGTCATCCTAAGATAGATTATACATATCATCCTAGTATAGATTACACATGTCATTCTAGGATAGATTATGCATGTCATCCTCACATGCCATTCATCCTAGGATAGATTACATGTCTTTACCTTTGTTTTGTTTTATTTCACATGTGTATGCATACCTTTTTATCTTCCAAAATGCTAAATGTTTTAATAGTTATTTAAATGGTGAAATTTAAGATTAAATTTGAAATGATTTACACATGTCACACACTTGTTTATTTTTGTAAACACCACTGACATCGCCAAGTAAAACATCCCATGACATGGAACATCTATGAGAATCCGGGTATGACACATACTCTTTCGAACTTTTTCAAGTTAAATGCTAGCAAAAGACATGCTAGTGAGAAAGGGTACGTCTTAGACCAAGGCATAAGAACCTGTGCTCTTGCTTAGTGAGTTGGTTAAGGCTCTCAGGTTTTTAACTTAGTTCCAAATGAAGGTGAATTCCTCTCATCGTTTGCGTCATCATTCGAGGAATAAAGCCACATCATCTACACAGCCTATGCCATGTGAACTGTGGGTGAAGAAAGCTTCCGAGACTTTATTGTCTCCTTGCTATCCACTATTAAAATTCATTCAAGTTTTAGTTGGACTTTGTTGCTTTAACTCCTTTTGTGTGTCTTCATGCATCATCATCCATGTTAGTAGTTTAAAGCGTCTAAGAGTACGTAGTTTCTATTTGTTTGGCAGTTTAGCTTATGTCTCTGTTTTTAGTGTAGCTTATTTTCATAATTTTTTTTTTTACTTTTTTTTTTTGTTGGGATTAAATGGAAAATAACAAAAAATGAAAAAGAGAAAAACACGAAAAGAGTGTGTATACTAAGTGTAGGTACCTTTGGTTGGCCATAGAATTCTTCATCTATGAGACTATGACCGTGTGTTAGGGTACTTTTTTTTTTTTTTTACACCTAATTTTATTTGAGTACCACATATTTATTTTCAAATACTACTAATAAGTTATTGGGTTTTTCCAAATATTTTTTGCTCTATTATTATGTTAATCACAAATATTTCATAACTCATTATCTAAATTGGGTCATGATACAAATTATCACAAAAAACCCAAAAATTCATATTTTTATCCAATTTTATTATCATTATTTAACTAAGCCCAAAACCGACCCTATGAACCCAATACACACATCCTATTCTATTTAAAGCCCATGAATACTTATGCTTGGCAATATTTGAAAAGCCTATGATTCGAATCCATGGCAAAACAATTTTATCAATAGAATTCAAATTTATAATCAAAGCCCATGATTTAAACCCATAGAAATTTATTTATCTAAAGCCCAATTCACATTGGCAACATAAAAGCCCAACTCTCATTGGCAATATCAAAGCCCAATTCTCGCTGGCAATGTTTAAAGCCCAATTTTCATTGGCAACATCAAAGCCCATTTTTCATTGACACTATTTTATCAAAAAAGCCCAAGATTATTAACACTTGGCAAAGAAAAAATATCATGGTATAATATTACCATGGCAATCGTCTTATAAAAGCTCATTGGAGTTATCTTGAAGATTATGTTCTCATATTATAAACCCATGAAATACATGGTCATCATTTGCAGCACAACATTCATAATATATACCTTCAACACTCATGTTAAGTATTCAAACCCACAAGCTCATCATTTAAATTATGATGCGATTATTAGAAACTGAAGGGGATAAAAATAGGAGACGGGTATTCCCATAGAACACGAAGGGACGGAGGCCATGTAGACGGATCGACACCGTAGGTGACGCGACTATGACGGTTAAATTAACTGAGTATCCGTCATGTACGAATTAATTGAAGATTCCAGGTTGTGTGTCATCTGATATGCTTTAAATCAACTTTTGCTTTATCCCCACGCAAGCGTGCATACTTGGACTTCTTGCGACACACGTTTGAAAATACTCCTATATGGAAAGGAACTTGAGGGGGAAGTTGTATCCTAAAAGAAAGGCAATTCTACCCAATATAAATACCCTAGAAACCCTAGATATGAAGGTACGCACAATATTCTTAACTCTAGCACTCTAGGGTTAAAGAAACAAGATTCTAACTTGACTTTCGGAGGGTTTTTGGCCGGCACCACACCGGTGCTCTTTTTTGGGTCCTTTATTTTCTTTTTGCAGGTATTGCTTTAGTTTGAGGAGTGCTAGCAACTCACTGGTGATATTTTCAGCATCATCAGAAACCATGGACATTATTTACAATATGGAATTTATCATAGTAAATGTTATTTACAAAGGTATTTTGAAACTTTTCCTATTGTTTCAAACATTACAAATAAGCCCATTGCAAGTATCTATGAAAAACCCAAAAATATTTACTAATAAAAGTCCATGAGGAATGAAAACCCATAGCAAACATGTGTTGTTAATGTCCATTTTGTAGGATGCACACAACCTAGCCCAAAGGAACAAGCCCATGTGAGCAAGCCCAATCCAAAAGACCCCAGCAAGAGGCAGAGGATTGAAAGAGGACAAACCAGCCCTTGTTCATCCCTGATCAAAGTACAGCTGGAGCCCCTTACAAGAAAACCAAGTCTTTGAAGATGAACTAAAAGCTGTCCCATCAGCTTTTTGTCACCCTCTACCTGAAGTGCACAGTGCCCGAGGGTTATGATGTCAGCTGAAGTCTAAAGGATGATGGAACTCCATCATCTTCCTCAAAACTATACCTCTAGCGAAAAGGGAGCTAAAACTAAGTTATCCAAACCTCAACAAATTGATGTTATAAATGTCAAAAACGTTCAAGACATGATTCATGTGCCAAGCCCATGAACCCTAAAGGGGAAAATTGAGAAGATGTGGTTTGGAAGGCATAAAGGGATCTTCACCGGAACCCTCTAAAGTGGACTTAAACTTTAACACCTGGCTTGGGGTGTTGAATCCTACTTCCTAGGGTCCAAATCTCAGTTGCAACACTAGGATTCTTCCTTAATACTTGTCTTAATCCCATTGGCTAAACACAATCTCAGTAAGCTTAGCATTTAATGCAAGATTACCCTAAATACTACTTATGTGTGACATTGCCCAAAGAAGCAAAACAGCCTCAAAAGAAAATCTCTCATTTTTAGGCCAAATCCAGGTTATTAAATCAGCTGTCCTGCTCCCCTGAATGAGACCTACGTTTTTTGGATTCTTGTTAATTAATGCTTCTCTAAACTCAATTATAAAAGCATAAGCACCTCAGCCCACAAACACAATAGCCACTCCCTCTGAAGCTCTTGATTCGTTTGCCATCTTTTGCTGGTGTTTTAGCTCTTCTTAAACTTACCACTCATTCCTCTTAGACTACACTCACTTAACCTCATAAATTCTTCTCCCCCATTACACAATCACAGCTCATAAATGTCTCTCAATTAGTTACAAACAGCCCACTACTCACTAAAGCTTTAACATTAGTTTTAATCCTATCCCATTCACTCAAAATAGCCTACATTGCCTCATTCATGCTTTACGAATGCACACTCATCAAAATCTTAGTTTAATACTTGCTGCACTGAGCTGGGATCTCTCTCTCCCTTTACACCATGCCAATTATTCATTTTCTTCTTCCCATGGAACCTTTAATCTTTACTTTTTATTTTTCTGTTGAAGGATATTATGTATTTGTAACAATCGAACTCTTCCCTCACATTGATGTAATGATGGCTGAAAGTATAATAAATTCCCCTGACCGAGATGTACAAGAACCCCCAGGAACTAACACTTTCCTAAATTTATTTAATCATTGACTGTTGGACTGTGTAATTTCACCTTTACCGCTGGAGAATTTATTTCCCTTGTACTATCAGAACAGGACCACTAACGTACTAATTAAGTATTGTAAAGTATTTTTCATTGGGCTTTTGTTGTTGTTTTGTCAAGTGCAGCCTTTGTTTCTTGCTTGGATAGGCTTGTCACCACACCGAAAGCCTTTGGGTACCATCTCAAGAGCCCATAGTCGAGTTTCGGCTTGGCTTCCCGACATTATATTCAGAGGCATCAATTTTTCCCTCAACACTGTGTACCATCATTAGTCTAACCTTGCACTTATTACACTAACTTAAGGCGTCATGTGTGACCTTATCACTTGGTTAGACTGTGTACTAGACACTCTAGAGAGAATTATTTAAATGACTATTCTACCGTTAAGTGTTTTTTTTTTTTTCCTTAAATACATTACCCTTATGCTTACAGATAAAGTTAGGCAATTAGTCAAGCGTCATATGTGACCTTATCGCTTGGTTAGACTATGTACTAGACACTCTAAGGAGAAAGGTTTAAATGACTATCCTACTGCTAAGTGTTATAGTCTTAAATACCTTACCCTTTTGCTTATAGATAAAGTCGATGCACAAAATCTAGGAAAAAGGTGAGCATTGTATAATAAAAAATAAAAAAAGTTGTAATAATGGTGCTTGAACATAAAACTATACGTGTTATGTATGTACCTTAGGTATCACATAGTAAGAGAAAGTCATATGAAGTCATATGATATTACCCAGAAAGAGAATAGCATCGATCAAGTCCTTGTGGTATAAGGTGTGTGTTTCATTTGATTGGTTTCTTGTATATGCCTAAACCAGCTCACAAATATTTTGTAACTAGTTCATTAGCATGCTTCTCACACTACACACAAGCTTTGCTAGCTATGCCACATCTCGCTTATGCCCTGTAATTGATCAATGGATGTTACATATGCCTTCTGACTAGTTGAACTTAATGTGCTAAAGTTTGTGCTTTAGAGAGTATCAAAAAAATGAGATTGTCAATGTCATAATTTTGAGTCAAAATTGCATAAGCATAGCATAAATTTCATGCATTTTGCATCTTATACAAAACCGTAAACCATTATGTCAATTCTACATAATTTTTTCATTTCTAGGATTCATCCTTGATTCCTCAATCAATCAAAATAGTTGTCGTTTTCCTAAAGTTTCTTGTTTTTCAATCGCTTTTGAATGTATCTTGATTGATTAAACATTTCCTCGATCAATTCTTGATTTCAACTATAACAAATGAGCTTAGTAGCTAGGAATCCTGGAAGTTTTTCATTTTTTGATCAAGTCTCAATGTCTCTCGAACGACCAGGTTTCAGGAGTTTTAAAGCCTTAAGCCCCCTTCTTGGTCATTTAAACAGTTTGGTTTTGCAATCTTTTTCGCCTCTCTCTTGACACCAAGGCCATTGATCATCCCAAACTTATTCATCGAGCCAAAATTCTTTAGTTTACTTCAATTAAAATAGAAGGTATTTTCTTGAACTAAAATCCTTTATAATTTTCATGCCTTTCATGTTTTAGATTTTAGGGTTTTATATACATGGAAATTCTAAATTTGCATTAGATGAAAATTTAGAGTTAGGATTTCAATTTTTTGAGACGTTGGGATTATCTAAAGGTAGTGTGTACTACCCATTGTACTCAAATGTAAAAAAATTGGGAAAATTAATGTTCCCCAAGTTCTCCACATGTTTGTGGTTTATGTATGCATATGAGGTGTATGGTAAATTCCTCAGTGCGGGATTTTTGGTTTTTTACCAATTTTGTGTTGCTTCATTGCATCATATTCACATAGGTTAGGGAATGCATAGTGTTTTCATGCATTGTGGGACATTTAGTGGTTTTTGCTTTGAGTGAAAATTGAATTGTATTTAACCAAATACTCATGCAATTCTATGCCTTCGAATTTCATTTCATTTCAAGTTTTCTAATATCTTTCTATCAATTCTCCCAACCTTCCTCATCTCGCCACACTGAGCCATAATTAATTAATTATCTCCTCCATATGACCACCATCTATTTAGGGATATAGAGGCAAGATGTGAGCATGCCGAAGTCCTTGTCCATCATTGTATATAGGTGAGTATGATGAGATAAGACTAAATGAGCTTGATCACGTGTGTATATGTGGTGCAACGTACTACTTTACCCTTGATCTTATGCCTACCGCCCTTAAGATACCTACGATTAAAAACTCTCATTTCCCATTCTTCATTGAAGACGAACCCTCCCTTCATCAAAAAACATTCATCAAAAAATGAAGACGAAACCCTCCCATAACCAAATACTAACTCTTTATACAGGCCGTACTTCCAAGTGGACATCTAGTCCAAATCAGGGCCGGCCCTAGGCCACTTAGGCCACTGCCTAGGGCCCATACTAGAGGAAGGCCCCAAATTTTGGGGCAAAATTTGATATATTTAAAAAAAAAAAAAATTGGAGATATAGAAAAAAAAAAATGGTTTTATAATTTTCCTCTACTTTTTTAAGAAGTCCCAAAAAATTGAGTAATGGTAGAGATAATTTAACTTTAAATACATGGGTCTTACAAATAGAATAATGCTATAGTTACAAACTATTTTACAAAATGTTGTTATGGCTAACTTCTTATTGGTTCTCATCTAGGCTTACCGATAACATCACTTTTTTATTTATCTATAATCATTCACCACATTATCAATTTGTAAAAGTTTTTGCAAAAGAATTTGTATCTCTATCTTTTTCCCTTACAAATATATGTGTCACTAATCGCAAGAAATAATTCAGATAAGAAAATGTTAGAAACATTATTAATTTTACTTGAAAACTTTACAAATTGATGTAACAATTAATATGATATGTGAATGTCAATAACCTATTAAATGCATTTTTTAATTATTTTTTGTGATTAATTATACATTTTTGCAAACCTCATGTTGTAAAATTTATATCATCTCTGACATCATTCATTCAAATACTTGTTTATTATCTTCTTGAAGTGTCACTAATCGCATTAATTTCTACATCATTTGAAAGTTTTTTTAAGTAAAATTTGTTATAGCTTTAGCATTTTTTCCCCAAAAAAAGCATATTACAAAATAAAATGAATAGATTTTTGTTATAAAAAAATTATAATATTAAATACTAGTTAAATATTATTTAAGTGATAACAAAAAGACCCTATTTAAATATATTGCCTTAGGCTTTCAAATTTGTTGGGCCACCCTGGTCCAAATGTGTGCACTTCCTAACTTTTTATGAAAGTCTCCTCATGAACAAAATTATGTGCCACACCATTTGTCATATGTCCCATATCAACATGATCATAACAGCTTATGCTACCATGCTTTATGCCTTACTCACTGATGTCCCCGTTGATCTTCCTAAGGTCATTTGTAAATCCTTTATGGATTGTCACTACAATTCAAATAAGAGGTTTGTGCTCTCAAACCCTATGGTCATCACTCATATTCTACTCCACTTAACTGTATTTATTTTTCCTAAGTTTGACTCTTTTGAACCCATGTCTACAATCAATTGGTGCACCCTTGCTCTCATAGGCACTCAGAGCAAGTCCTCTAAGAACAAAGCGTCTACTTCCCATGCTACTAATGAGGAGGATGAGATACTTACTGAGGAAGATGTTGCACATGTTACTGTCGAGTCTAATTGTGATGAAATTCCTACTGCAACTTCTGCACTGATGATAGACCTGATGATTCGTATCCAAGATGTACTAGATGCTTTAAGTTCAATTTCTAAAAACTTAGGATGTCATCTTGGACGAACTGACAAATATTATAGGCAAGCTATCTAGTCTTGAGCGTCAATTTCCACCCCTTTTCAATGATCAGTGATTGCCCTATGCCAATCATGACTAAAATGGGAATGATAGAATAGGGTGAGAATGATATGTTTTAAGATGTTTTTGTTAGGGGAACCTTTTTTTTTTTATGTAATTAACTTAGGGGGAGAAGTTATTTATTTTTGCTTTATTAATACATTTGCTATTTGGTAGCCATTTATTGTTCTGTTTGTACATAACGTTCTATATCTATCTTTTGGATATCAAACTTTAATTGGATAAAATGGGCATTTGCCCCTTTCACCAAAACTTTTCAGCAAAATGTCTCATATTTGAAATTAATTAGAGAAATGCCCCTATTTTGAAACTTGATTTTTTAAAAATCGAGTTTCAATTTAAAACTCGATTTTTGGACAATCGAATTATAGCAAACTGAAAAAAAAAAAAAAATAAAAAAAAATCTAGAACTCGAGTTCCATGTAGAGTACTCGAGTTATGAACTCAAGTACCATGTGAAGTACTCAAGTTCCTTAGAAAAATTCAAGTGGAACTCAAGTTTGATGAACTCGAGTACTTTACATGGTACTCGAGTTCCAAAAAAAAATATTTCCTAAGTCCACGTTCACTATAACTTGATATTCAAAAAATCGAGTTTTACATTAGAACTCAATTTTTAGAAAATCGAATTTCAAAACAGGGGCATTTTCCTAATTAGTTTCAAACATATGGCATTTTGTTAGAAAATTTGTGAGAAATGGGTAAAAGCCCATTTTGGCCAAACTTTGTGCTTATTTTGCACAGTCGTCAGTTCGTCTCTAATTTTGTTTGACATTGCTATGCTTATATTGAAAAATTATTGCATTGTGAATTCTGTTTATATCATAAGTTGTCTTGAGCTAACTAAATATATGTTGTCATTGTTTTTTACATGATGCACGTAATGTGCTTGCTTAGTGTTTGTAGAAAGACAGGTGTAAAATTTATCAATTCTTATTGTCCTAGTTTGTTCTGTGGCTTCTAAGATTGAATGATCCTTGCTAAGGTGTTTCTTTTTTTTTTCTTTTGTAATTCAGTTTTTTGTAATCTTGGATGTTTTATATTTACAATTATTGGATTTTTTCTCAGACTGCCAATGGAGGAGATTAATAGCTGTCTTTTCTAGACTTTTGTTCTTCTATGTGTTTGAATCTCCTCATTTTCATATCCCAATCAAAGAAATGTTGGGGAAAAATCCTAATCCTTTCTATGTCTATGTGTGAATTAAAATATATAACTACCAAACAATAACAATATTATGGAAACAAAAAAATTTCAGCAAGTACCACATAAACTTCACCACACAAGAACACCAAATCTTATGTGGAAAACTCTCCGGTGTAGAAGGAAAACCATGGGTCATCTCCGAAAAATATCCACTATGAAATAGAGATCACAACTATCAAGTTTATGCTAAACTTGAGTCCACAATAAATTGAATATACAACAAATAAATCTCAAAGAGTAAATTCAATCTCACCACAAAGCCAATCGCAAAATCTTCCTCTGGATACTCCAACTTTCCATGGTTGTAGCTCTAACAAACTTCATGAGAACTCCACCAATTTATCTTCCTTGTGTGCAACTTGGGCAAAGAAAAATGTATCCTTTTGCATTTTCACACTCTCACCGTGTTTCTCTCTATCTTTTCAGACTGCACCTCTCAAGCTAAAGCACTCTCTTTCTCTGTGTCTTATTCTCTCTGAAACTCACACAAAATGGCCGAATGGCTCTCTGTTTGCTTCAGCTCTCCCACAAGGCCAAATGGCCTTTCTTTTCTTTTTCTTTCTTTTCTCTTTAGCATGTCTCACACGCCTTGCATCACTTCTTAATAAGAAAAGTCAAACCTCTCCCATGCTTTGGTCATTTCTCAATAAATGAAAGAGTTGCTTTGAAGACTTTTGGAATGAGCTCACTGTTCGGGGGCCTTTTTCGGTTGCTCGGCCACGTGTGGTCCTTTGGAGGGGTGACCTTGCTAGACTCGGGTTCATTTGGGGAGTTGCGTCCCGGAACTCAACATTGGGTCACGTGGTTCAACAGCTACCGCTGTACTTTCAAGCCTACCAAACCATTAAAGCCAAAATCTAAGAATCATGATAATGGTCGAATAAATATACAATATGCGTTTGATATGATAGCTTTGATTAGTAGTTGAAATAAAGTAGTATTCATTTAGAAGTAGAGTAATAATGTGCTCGATGATGTAAATTTAAAGATAAGAAAGCAAAATCACTTATCTTCGTATGGTTTGTAGCCCAGCTGTGTAGCATCAGTGAGCTGATAGGATTCCAGCAGAGTGCCAGCGATAGAGGCTGGTTAAGCTTGCCCCTTCATCTTTATATGATTTGTAGCCCAGCTGTGTAGCATCAGTGAGCTGATAGGATTTCAGCAGAATGCTAGCGGTAGAGGCTGGTTAAGCTTGCTCCTCTTGGCATGCATTTAAATGAGTTTAAGCCTTAATTAATAGTTGTATTAGTAGTTGGAATAAAGTAATGTATATTTAAGTGTGAAGTAATCATGTACTCAATAACGTAAATTTAAAGATAAGAAAGCAAAATCACTTATCTTTGTATGGTTTGTAGCCCAGCTGTACAGTTTCTGTGAGTTGATGATATCCCAGCAGAGTGACCCCAGTAGTAAAGAGGCAGTTTGCCACGATACCTTCAAGATTGAGGGAGAAAAATGGGTGCAACTGGAGGGAGAGAAAGTATGCCCAACTGTGTGTAGGGTTGATTAAGCTTACCCCTCTTATCATGCACTTAAATGAGTTTTCCCCTTTGACAATGCTCTTTTAGTTGTTGTGAAGTTATGAATAGTGTTGCCTTCCATGAGAAGGGCTTTTGTATGGAGTATTTGTGCCTTCTAAGAGAAGGGCTTTATGTAAGATGGATTTGTGCCTTCCATGAGAAGGGCTTTGATTTGAGATCTTAGTGCCTTCTAGGAGAAGGGCTTTAGCATTAGAAGTTTGTGTCTTCCATGAGAAGGGCTTTTAGCATAAGAGATTGAGAAGAGTATTGATATGTGTTTATGAGCAGCAAAACAGTAGAACTTTAAAGTGAGAGAGTATGAGAATGGAGTTTAGAAGAATGTAGTGAATCATATGAAGTGGTGTAGTAAATGTGTATAAGATTGTGTAAGAGAAGTGAGGAAAGAGATGTTTAGAGATATGAGTGTTTTGTGGGATGTAGCATGTGTAATATGTATGATATATGGAAGTATGAGAGATATGGTAGTTAAAGATAATAAAAATATGAGATTGCAACCGTTGGAGGAGTTGTAGAGATTGCTTTCTAAGAGGAAAGATTTTGTAATAGAAGAGTATGGAGGTGTGTTTAAGTATTTGGAGATGGGAGCAGTAAGATGGGTTTATTATCTGAGTATGAAGAGTGAGAGAATGAGTATATAAGGGGTAATAGTGCTGCAGTGTGTTTAGCAACGTTGCTGGAATTTTCTGCTGGGGAGGAGCTGTACGTTTTTAAGTAGAGGTATGAGATGTGTTTTTGAGCTAGGAGTGGGAGAACTTAGTTTCCATGTTTGAAACTAAGAGTTTTATGACTTAGAACTTTGCTAGAATTTTGAGAAGCTGAAACAGAAGGGTTTTTGTGAGAGTTTTTTCCCTGTGATGTGTCTTTCTTGGTATGTTCTTGTTTCTTCCCCCCTTGAGGCATTAATGGAGGATTCTATTTATAGTTGAGATTTAGGGGGCAATTGACAAATAACTTTTGCTAAACCTTTCCTAATTTTAAGAAAATCCTTAGGGATTTGTTCTTAGAATTTTAGCTAAGAATGGTAAGCTTAACTTCTTGGAAGACCCTTGCTGTTTTTGGGTAATATCAGTTGGGATTCTGACTTAGCATTAATGCTAATTAGTTTTGGCTGATGGGGTTAGAGCAGCAGAAAAGGAAGATATTTTGGCAAGAAAAAAGATGGTTAGTTTAGTTGGTTTTGGTTTTAGCTAAATGAGAAAAAAAAAAAGTAATGCTTTGGTTGCTGGGTCAGCTATCACATCTATTTTGAAAAGGCTGTCCCAGCTGTTAGGAAAAGCTGTGCAGCAATTATGAGACAGCTGTCACAGCTGTCATAAGACAACTGTTGCATTGGGCAAAAACAAATGATGTCAGATGAGTGATTTTAGACTGCTGGAGATGTCATTCAGCATTTACTTTATGAATTTGGCTGAAAATGGTAAGATCTCTTTCAAGGGAATCTTGCTATTTTGGGGATAGCAGCTGACAGCTGGGATTTCAGCATTAAATGGCTGATGATATCACTTCCAACCAGGTGTCAAGTGCTGAATATACTGCCGGGGTTCGGCTGGAAATGTTTTCTCTTTTGGGCGTTTGTGTTTTTGGTGCAAGGTTTCACTCATTGTTATTAATACCGTTTCGGACCCCGTTTCGGTTTGTCTAGTGGAATGGAATATTTCGGTACCGGCCGATTTCGGCGTACCGTTTTAAGGTGTTTCGGGTTCCTAAAAATTAAATTATATATATTCTTGTAAAACATAAAATTGTCAATTCTAATAAATAAATAACTAAATTTCAAATAATACAAATCATTACTCATTACATAAGCCCATAATAATTAATAACTAATAAGCCAACAAAATTTATAACATAATATTAGCCATCAAATAATAAAATTTTTTTTTTTTTTTTTCCATAGGCCAAATCACGTACCGGCCGGAATTCACATCTCGGCCGGAATTGGTCGGAATGGCCGGAATGGACCGGAATGGCCCGAAATTTGGCCCGAGGTGGAACGTTAAGTATCTCGGTACCGGTTTGCATACCGGAACGAAAAATTCCGGCCGTTCCGGCCGGAACGGAACGGAATCAATAACAATGGTTTCACTACAACACATTTCTAGTAAGTAATAAAAGGATTGGTCGAAAGGTAACGAAGGTTTAGAGATTTAGTCAATGTCTCATTGTGTTGTGACATAATCTTGCTGAGTAAGAAGAGTATTTAATGCTCTGCTCTAGCAGCTGGCAGAAAAATATATGGTCTGATTATGGCAGACAGCAACTGGGTATGAGAGATATAATGAATATTTTGCATATAGTTGGAGATAAAGGATAGCCAATCAGATTAGGCCATGTGTCTGAGTTGGATTTTAGCTGAAAGCAGTAATGAGATTATGTAGAATAATATAATGAAATTTCTAAGTTTGTATAGCAACAGCTGGGAATTGAATGAACAGTTATTTCCCAGCAATTAGATGGCTAGGAATATTGAATATGTGTAATGTGATGAATATTAAGCTTTAGGAAAAGAGCAATAGGGAATTTTATCATCTAAAGTGTTATGTGATAAAAGATACTTACCATATGTTTCCCGCTACACACGGACTCATCAAAGTTTAGGGAGTTGAAGAAGACATGCCAAGCAACATGTTTCTTTTATCAACTTTAAACCGCTGGAACTTTACTGAACATACCTCATGGCCCTCCAAACCATGACTCCCAAAGTTTCCCCAAAGAAACTTATGAGCTTGGATCATAAGCTGAAGATGAGATGACGTACCTCGAGTTTTGTTGTCATTTTGTGTGTATATGGGCTCTTGTTGAAGAAGCCGCTTACCATGAGTGTAAGAGAGGTAATATAAGCCGTGAGTTTTGATTCATTGCTTAAGCCCCATCCATATGTTGATATTGATGATGTCATGAGGTTATGATCCCAATTGATGAAAATGAAATGTGGACCATGAATTCGCCTCTTGAAGTAAGGATCTTGTGGGCCATGTGAGCCCAATCTATGAGATATAAGCTTGTTTTGGGCTTTATTGAGATTTACCCAAAAAAATCAATAATATGTTGATGTGGCATGGGTTGCCAATGAAGTAATGCCAATTGCGCCGAAAAAAGAGTCCTCAACACTCATAAATGAGCTTTGACAAAATGTGTGTACTGGAATCCAAAGGGTGTCATGTGCACCCAACAAGAAATTCTTCTCTGTACTCATAGTAAATCTTTTTTATGTTTCAACTTCACCCTTTCTTCTGCTATTAATCACAAATGGATTTTTCCTCACTAACTAGATGAAATTAGTGAGTGATCATCGTCGCTTCCTTTCCATATTATATGGTAAAAAAAAAGATTCGTAAATAAAAGATTGAAAGCAAATACATGATGAAGCATGCGTTTGGATAGCTGAAAAACTCATGCGTTTTCAGCGTTTTGCTTATTTTTGAGTTGGAGGTGGGTCCTTTTTCACTTTTCATTGGGTCCATTCACAAGAGAGAAAAAAGAAAAAAAAAACTGTTTATTTTGCCCAAAACGCACTTTTTAGCAACGGTAATATTTTGAAATATTAAGTTTTTCTTTAGCCAATGGTGTGTATCTTGCAAGATCTCCATTCTTCAATTATGGCAACCCGACCTCCTCATCAATGCCCCAACTTCTTCCTTTTCAATGATCTTAAATTTTACATTTACCCACCAACTGCCCAAATTTATGCTTCACATCTAATACAAAAACTCTATTCTCACTTTATTCAAACAAACCCACCAACAACCACTCTTTTCTTCCTATATTCGAACAAACCCTTGCCGGTGATTTTCTTGGTTGTGAGAGAAAATCAACCACAAAGCTGACGTTGCCACTGTTAGGGAGAGATGCTGATGTTGTTAGGAACTTGTATTTAAATTTTTTATATTCTGATGTGTCGATGTGTTTTCCCTTTTTGTTGGGTGTGGCTAAATTTTGAATTAACAAAATATCAAAGGAATTGTGTAGGTTTGTTTGTGGGTTTTGTATTTTTGTGTGACTTATCTGTGGGTTTCTCTCGATTTCATTTAATTCTATGGGTTTGTCTTTCTGTCTTTGTTTGTATTTGGATTGTGTGGGTTTCATTCAAATTTTTCTATGTGGGCATGTATCCACCGGTAAACTATGCATAGCAATGTTGTTGTGGGTTTCAACTTTTTGAGTTATTTGTGAGGTTTGGTGAATTGAGTTGATTTAGTGTTGTAAAGATATTTTTAGAAATTTTATGTTTTTTTACAGTTCAAGTGGCTATAATTGAAATGCAATTAACTATTTGATGAAATGCCTCTATGAGCTATCTATTATTGGCAATGTCCTCAGTCTTATCTTCCTTTAACCCCAATATGATACATGGTAGCCCCCACACCAACTTCTTGTTCGGGTTGATTTTCTATCATGTTTGTCTAAAACTTTGATATTTTAAAGGGACTAGCTAAGCCATTTACACAACTAACGAAAGAATTGTTTAGCTGAAACCTTGTATGACCAAACTTTGCACAAATGCATGATCTTGCATTGTTAGAATAGATACATAATATGCATGATGCTCAGTAGTGGTTTGGGAAAAAATTTATAATTTGAAGTATATTTCATTTGCAGTTTGTTTGAGGCTTAATCATTAATCATCACAGGGGCATTAGATTCTCCACCAAATAAAAGCTAAGAAGGGGCTTTTTGCAAATAGAGAATTGGGTAATAGGATTTAGAGAAACAGCTACAAAAACAACTCTTCTACCTCTATAGAAACAGCTACACAATCCTCACAACATCCAAAAATAGTTTCACACATCAGCAGGAATAGCTCCATAGTAGGTAACTCTTTCATGATGATCTTAACAAGTACATAATTATCACTTTATTAAATTGTTACTCTTGTTTGCTGCATGTCTTTATGTACACAATGTTTATTTTTCCTTGAGAAACCTATGTAGACAACGTTACTTGGGCTGTTATTTAAATAAATGTGCAATAATGAAAATTTACCCACAACGATGGTGGTCTAATTAGGAAGGATTAATGGTACATGGCTTGGAAGGTGTTTGTGTTTTATACCAGTAATTTTTTTAGCATATGAACCATACGAAAGGATGCTTATGAGTATAGAATTTCTTTGTAGCCAAACTGGTTAAGGGGAAATCAAAGGATGCTATACGAAAAAATGAGCAAACAGAGTAGAAAGATTCAATAGAACTAAAAGCCTTTTGTGATTTATGTGTTGCTCAAGTCCTAGTAAGCAATAGGAGCGGAGGATCTTTGAAAAATGAAGGGTATGATAAAGTTATAAAGCATTTGAATGAAATTAACAAAGTGGTGACTCGCTTGCAAGTTAAAAACAATGGGATCATTTGAGAAGCCAATGGAAGGTATGGAAGCAACTTTTTGAGCATGAGACTAGGTTGGGTTATGATCCTGACACTGGGAAGATTGATGCAAGTGATGAATTATGGGAAAGAAAGCTTAAGGTTAGTTTACTTTTGAGAATATTGACAACCTCAATTTTCAACAACTAAGAAATAGTACTATAACTATTGTTTGTAAAGATGTTGGAATATCCCAAAGAAAAATTGTTTCTTAAAAAATGTTTGCCAAATGCTGCTTCCATGAAAATCATGTATGAAGGCATGGTTGCAATGATAAAACATGCATGGACCCTAAGCGGTCAAATACCAAAGGAAAGCATCAAACGTTCTAGGGTCTCCCTGATAGCAAAGAATTTGTTGATCCCCAATGTGAGTCCCCTATGGATGTTGACCCAATGGATTTTGAATGCCCATTATTGTTGAGAGTAGGACCGGAAATGAATAAGAGAAAAGGTTTGGCAAGAAATGTCCAACTCTACAAAGGAATTCACAAGAAACGTGGTAAAAAACGTTCAGTTGTGCGAGAAATGTCTGACTCTTTGAAGAGCATGACATATATCATCATTGAAAGTAAAAGTGTAAGTAGTACTGCACCATTTACTTCCACAGTAGCTATTGAGGTTCAAGTAGTTATGGACATGGTACAATCGGGTGATCACCTCTATATGCTCAGCTCCATTTTTTTCACAGAAAATCAAAATGTGATACACATGTTTGCAACAAATAGGCATGATAAAACATTCCAACTGATGTGGCTAGAGAAACAATATGAAAAAAAGCTTGATCTTTGGTGAAGGAAAGGGGATTGTATTGAAGGGGTTGATTGGAATGGTGTTGTAGTAAGAGTTTCTCTATGTTGGTGTTGTAGCAAGAGTTTCTCTATGTTGGTGTTGTAGTAAGAGTTTCTCTATGCCACTCTATGATATACGCATTCAAGAATGCATTATTGTTGCTACAATGGTTCTTTATAATTTTATTAGAGCACATGAAGACAATGACCTTGGACAAGGGTTTCTAAACTGGGCACATGTGAAAGTAACAAGGGAGGCTATTACGATGAAATGGCACATATGATCTCTTCTTTAGATGAACTTGAGATGAAAGTGGTTGGAACAATATCACAGCATTGACTTGTGAGATGCCCCCATCCTAAGACTTCATTTGTTACTAATGTTATAATTACCGTTCATATTATGGTTTTTTTTTTTTTTGGTCAAAATCTAAAAACTTGTGGTTATAATTACCATTAAAATTATGGTTTTTTTTTTTGGTAAGCATAATTGATGGCTTTGATGAAATATGTATCTTAATTATGATACACAAACTTGATAGTAAATTAATATCTAAGACAAAAAAAAAATGAGTTATTATTATTGTTGTTGTTGTTGTTGTTAAATATTTTTCTTTCATATTTGGAAGTCACTTTACATATTCAAGCATTCAAATAGGGTTCAAATTACACCCAAAAAAAAAAAAAAAATCTACAGTACTTTCAACTTCAGCTATAGTACTTGCAGCCAAAAAATAATCAGCTAGCTTTTAGATTATTTTGCAACATTACTTTCAACAATAAGTTTTTAGTTTCAGCAAAATAAACAGATCTCAAACAAACCCTAAATGATTTACTTATGGATAATGAAACCTACCAAAGAACTACATGATATGTACAACATTTCTTCCCTCCCCGAATTTAAGCATTACAGATCAAAGTATTGGAAAATCCTTGTATGTAGAGTTGATTGAGTTGTAAGAGCATCCACAGCAGTGGAGCTATTTTTTTAGTTATTTGGCACCGCAAAAAACTACTTTATCTATTTTACCTACACATTTTACAAAACATCCAATAGCAGTGGATCTATTTTAGCTTTTAACACAATAAAATAAGATAAACATCATAATAAAATAATATATCTACTAAAATAAAATAATACATCCCACCACCACCACCACCACTTCATACAGCCCACCACCACCACCACCACCCTGCCCACAGTCTACTCCTACCGCCATCACAACCACCAAAATCAGCCCATAACTATCCAAGAAAATCAAGCCACAACCACAAAAATAAAACCCACAGAGCTTCAATCACAAACCCAACAATCAGAAACCAGAAAAATCCATGAACCCAAAAAAATTCCCGCAGAAAGGAGTGAATGAAAACCTCAAAAAATCTCCTTCTCCTTCAATCTCAATGGCGTCCTCAGAATCGGTAGATGATAGCTTCCGAGCTCGAGTCGAAAAGGTGTTCGGATCCCTCGCATTCTCGAAATCATCGTCGTGGTCCCTTACCGACGGCAAGGTTGAGAGACGAGAGTGGAGGCACGCCATGCTCATCAGCGTTCAATGAGTGCTTTAAGAAAGACCAAAGAGCTTCGCGAAGAAAGCTTCGTAGAGAGCTCGATGACAAACCCCATAACCAAACACCTAATTTGTGAGATGAGAGAGAGGAGCTTTGGTCTGAGAGAGCAGAGAGGGAAGTAACGTGAGAGAGAGAGAGAGAGAGAGAGAGAGATGAGCTGTGAAAGGAAGAGAAAAGAAATATTATTTTAATGAGAAGTGTAATAAAAAAAAAATTTAGCTTTTTGCTACAATGCACATCTATGTATGGATGTGCACTGTAGCAAGAAGCTAAAAAAATTTAGGTATGGCTCCACTGCTGCAGTATGTATTTTTGTGTTTTGATGAAGCTAAAATAGCTATATAGCTATTTAGCTTCATTGCTGTAAATGCTTTAATGTTGATATTCAAGGGCAAGACCAAGTCCAAGATTCAACTTAAGCTAAGGCAATCTCATATTTCTCGACCACATCTCGATCTATCAAGAATTGAGAATCATGATTCTTAGCAGGCCTATGAATTTGAATGTTTAATTGGGAGTTCTTGCCCTGAATGCAAACATATATAAGGGCACATAAGTGTTAGGTAAAGAGGAGTTTTTGAGATAGGTTTTGTTGTATCACATTGAAAGAAACCCAAAACCTCAATATTCACCACTACCAAGTGTTCTCATGAATATGGAGTTCAATTGTTCAAGTTGGTGATCACACTTGAAACAACGGTAACTTCTATGTGTTACAATAAAGACAAATCTTTAATGTGATCCTTGAATTCATGGAGAGTTCCATATCAAAAGAGTCCAAGGAGCTTGGAGCGATGTGGGGTCACAATTATAAGTTCTACTGTAGGTAGCAATTAGAGATAGGGCTCTATTTCAATTATAAAAACTTTGATTCTAATAGTGAATTTTTCTTGTGATTTGCAGTAACCTTCGGAGCGGGTTTTTTTTCCCCTTTAGATTCTATCCATTGGTTTTCACTTAGTCAACAAATCATTTTGTTATTTTACATGACTGCACATTAGTTTACTTTCTAATTTGTTCGTTGTGGCTTATTAATCAGAATCCCGTTGAATAGCATAACTGGGTTACATAATCCAGCTGGATTAATTCTATTAAAATCAATCAATAAGGTCTAAACTATCATTTCAATCAGTATCAGAGCGTTATAAACGTTAAGTTAGGATTTAATTTCAGATAGAGAGGGAGGATTTCCTGATTTTTAAATACTAGATGTGAAAATAAAATTCTTAAATGTTATTTAAAAATCATTTTATTAGTACAAGTTATTAAAAGTTTTAGTAAATTTTAATGATGTGTCATGCTTCTATTGCATTAGTTGTAAAGATTATAAGTTTAAAGGCCACTTCACTAACAGGATTAATGGAGGGAGTAAATCCAAATGCGATGTAAGGTTAAGGGAGCATATCAAAATTTTGAAACTTTAACAAGTAAAATTAAAATCATCCCAAACATTAAATGTGTAATTTGCAATTTAGTCATTTAAAAAAATATAAAACTGTATTTTTATCAAATACAACCATACTTTTGTGTGCCTCACTTTTCAACTCCAATATCCTAAGCTTTATTGACTACATATAAAAGCTAGTAAAAACCTATAAATTATAGGGATTTAGACTTAGCTATTGCATCTTACAGTTGCATGCACAATTATTATGAGAGAACAAATTGTAATGTACCCTTTTACCTTTCTACATTTTTAACTCTGTTCTCTTCTTCTTTTTTCAAAAAAGAAAAAAAAAATATGAGAACAAATTTAAAAATGGAAAATATGAGAACAAATTTAAAAAGGGATAAAAGGGTCCTCCCCCCCCCCCCCCCCCATCTACTAATTCATTCACAATTTTCCTTCTAAACTATAAAATTGACTAATGTCCCCCTTAACTATTGGAAATAAGTAAATACCCTATACCCTGTTTTTTTGTTGCTATTAACACATAATGGAATCTTTTGATTCCTTTAATATTCCAAAGAAATGACTAAAATATCCTTGAGGGGGAATTGCAAATGAGCCAATAGTTAAGGAGCCAAAAGTACAAATAACCTAATAATTAAAGGGAGTAATCACAAATGACTCAACATTTTTGGATCATACCATTCAAAGAACTCACAAGATGCATTTTGTTTGTATTTACCATGACTGAAAAACCTTTTTCAAATCATAATGCACTATTGTTACATTCATTGTGGAGCACGAGACAGACATTAACATTCATTTTGCTAGCTTATACTATTGTTACTTGAATATGACATTTTCACATCTACCAAAAAACCATTATGCACTATCATACTACTTTTTAATTTTGGGATTTTGTTTCAAATTATGGGGTTTTTGTTTCAGATTTAGGATTGATGGTTTAAGCCATTTGTTTTGGTTAACTGATTTTGAGGTATCGGAATATTGGGGATTAGATTTTATTTATAGTTTGAATGGTAGTTATTTTGGGAAAATGACCAAGCAAGTCAAAGTAGTATAATGGTGCATTCTCAAGGAACTGGTTTAGTCGCGGTAGTATAGTGATTAATAATGGTCTAGTTTGTAGGTGTGAAAATTTTATATTCAAGTAATAGGTATAACCACCGCGCACCCTTGGTGCAGTGGTCACTCCACAATATAAGTGCTTGTGGGATGTGGGGGCCAAGGGTCAGGTTCAAGTCTACAAGAGGAAGCTTCACACATATATACACTTAGATCAAGCTAGAATAGAAATTCTATCTTGTATAAAAATAAATAAATAAATAATAATAGGCATAACTCAGCAAAGGAATGTTACTGTTTGTCTCAGAATCCACTAAAAACAATGTTCTTGAATAGAAAGTTTTTTAGATGTAGAGTCCGTTTGGATACAGCTTATTTTCCTGAAAACACTGTAGCAAACTAATTTTTAAATGTGTGAATAGTGTCGTGGGACCAATTTTTAATATTTTTTCTGAATAAAGTGGAAGTGGGTCCTGTGAATAGTGCATGAACAGGCGTGAATAGTAAAAAACACTGACAGACGTGATGGAGCGCTTCTCAGTAATAAAAAAAAAAAAAAACAAAAAAAAAAAAGCTGAAAACGCAGACGCCAAAATGCAGCCGCTATCCAAACACTGCTGTAGTAAAATAAAAAAAAAAATACGTTTTGTGGGTTCTTGAATGGCATGATCCAAAAATGTTGGGTCATTTGCAATTCCACAAGGGTATTTTAGTAACATTGGTATAGAATATTAAAGGAATCAAAAGATTTTGTTATTTGTTAATAGCTAAACAAACAATAGGGAGTATTTGCCTATTTTCAATAATTAAGAAAGGACATTGCATGATTTTATAGTTTCAGAAGAGAATTGTTAATGACCCAAAAGATAAAATAGGGAAAGTGTAATTTATCTCAAGTAATAAGTTCAAAGGTTAAAAATTTTAAAATCTGAATAGGCTTTTTTAACTTTCATTCGAATGAACGAACACAGAAACATTGGGTGAGGTATTGCATCGTTACCATTGTATGTAGAGACTCCAACATACAATATAGGTCACTATACGATCGATTACATTGAAATGAACAAACGGCTACTAAAAGTGTGTAAAGACAGGCCTCTATCTCGTGCTTTCCGCTCAGACACTCTTTGCTTTGCCTCTCATCTTTTTACTACAACAAGGGTATCCTGGCAAAGCAAAACATGATAACAGCTCAGCTCATGTATGTACTGCTATCCTACATTTTCCATGTTCTGCAAAACCAAGAAAAGCAGAAAGTAGGAGATTGTTAAGATTTTTTTTCAACCAAATTGCTACTGTTTTTAAAGCAACAAAGTGAAAGGTAAAAAAAAAAGCTCTCTCATTCTTGTAGGTGAGAGATAGGGACCCAATAAAGAAAGGAAAAGGTTAAGAATAAAGTACTTCACAAAATCACAAAAAGAGGAAAATGGTGGGAATCTTTCTTCGTCGTCCACTGTGCAGTTGATCCCACAGCGCCACCTCTCTCTTACCCTCATTTCTACTCCTTTTCATGCTTACTTTATCTTTTCAGTTTTCCTTTCTCTCTCTCTCTCTCTCTCTCTCTCTCTCAAACACTCACATACGGACAAAGTTGGATTTGTTCTGCCTCTCATTATGAACATTTCTATGGGATTTTCTTGTGAGGATGATTATGTAAGTCTCTCTCTCTCTCTCACTCTCTCTCTCTTCCTCTCTTGTTTTCACAGCTATGGTAATACATTAGCTATCTTTTTATTTAAATATGCTTGTTATATGTGATTTTACGTTAGTTTCATATGCTAAGTTGCTTCTTTTTTAGGATGCAAATGAAAGCGAAGTTCCACTGATAGATGAAAGCAGAGACGCAAGATACAGGCTTGGTATGGATTGGCACCATCTTGAGGTTGAAGTGGACATGGATTTCTGGCCAGTTGAACACCCAATGGAGCCACCGGATGAAGATCAACCAGTGAAATGTCCAATGCCTGATTCTTCTGTTATCAATGTAAGAATGTTTCAATTATTTTCGTTAAATTCAAGTTCCACTCATGTTTCATCCTTCATTCTTGGTTGGTTGTATTGATGTTACCTTAGAGCATGTGCCTTTTTGGTTCATTAGTCATGATATTTTTCTTTTTTGGTTCTTTAAATATCTCACATTTTAATAATATTAATCCAACTAGCTCAGCTTTTCAGTCTCTTGGTAGCCTCCTTAAACTTGAGTTAAATCTCTCCTTCATCAGGGATTAGTGCTTTGTACATAATAGGATTATTGTAATTGGGCAAAACTTAAGTAGGTATAGTTCCGTATCTTAGGCTCCACAATTCAACAACATTGTTGCATTAAGCAACGAACCACGTGATTGAATTTAATGTCATAAGTAAAAAGATGACATTATGTTTTTGTATTAATTAATGGAAAATGATAACGGATAGTTAATAATCAATTTTAAGAAAGTTTTTATAAAAAAAGAAAAAAGAAAAAAAAGTAATTAATGTCTTTTTTTCATTTCCTATAAAAAGTGTGTTAAAACTTTCCTAAAAACACCCGTTAGTATAACTCTTAATTAATATAACCATGCAGCTGAATTTAATTGACAAAGTTAAGGTGTAGTTAGCAACTGTACTTAAGTTTTACTCGTCATTTGATAGGGGAAGAAAATAGTGCATTGCATTATGGTTTTATGTTTTTTAATATATAATTTTTGGCTTTATGTGTTAGTTATATTTTCTTTTTTCAAGTAATATGATACTCTCCCTGTCCAATTATGCTCCCCTTTGATAAAGCACACATTTTAAGTTGGGATTGTTATATGTTTCTTTCCATTGCTACCCTTTGCTCCTATACGAATTATGTTCTTTCGAAAGTAATAAATGTAATGATAAATGGCAGTGTGAGAAAAGAATTTCATATGAACAGGAAGGAGGTGTGAATGAGAAAAGGTTTGGTGAAAGCTTGAGAAAAAGAGCAGAAGCGACTGTGCCAGCAGCTGTGAACAGACAAAGAGTGGTTGCTGTGGATGCAGAGCCTCCTGTTCGAGCAGTGCGAAAAAGGCACCACACTCTCACCCGTGGAGACTATATTATGACCCCTACAATGAGAATGGCCCCTGTGCCTCCTCTCCCAAACCAGAACATTACCATCTTTCAAATGCTCCAGCAGTTTGACAAGTTTGAGTCTGAATAAACTATAATGAATGATTTGGTTCAAAACTTTGTTCGTATAAGCTTTTCTTAGCCCATTATTAGGAAGCCATGATACATTCATCTTGATTAGCAAATGGTGTAGCTGCTTCAGAACAAAAGAAATTCTAGATGTAGCAAGGAGTACTTTGTAATTCTACAGCTGTTTTGTTATCATATTTTGTATATTATCATCAGAACTTGTTGCAGCTTATATTACTTATAATATGGCAAAGATTTTATGCTTAAATTTACATATATGAACATCAATCAGAACATCTCCGATTATGTATCCTAAGTCTTGGATAAATTCACCTTTTGGAAGCTCAATCTTAATTAGATTAATTTTCGTGCTGATGGTGAGACTCAAAAGGACTATGAGTTCAATTTCTTTTTCAGGTATAGCACCATTTTGTCTTCTGAAGAATAGGATAATTCTATACCCAGCTGGAAGGTAAATTTAGATTTAGTTGGAATGACATTTACGACCAATGTCATTACCATTAACATCACTACCAAGTATAGATAAGGTAATTAATTTTATAACCATTATAATTACCAATCTTCTTGATTTTTTTTTTTTTTTTGGTTAAACCAATCTTCTTCATTTGTATTTGAAATGGAAACGAATCATTTTCGGGACTAGGGTTCAATTTTTCATGAATTTAAAAATGTACATAGTGTCATCTCATTTAAAAATTAATTTTTTTTGTTTTATTCAACGAAATAAAATTTTAAATAATGTAATATTATACACTCCTTTTAATTAATGAAAATGTAAATCTTCATCATAAAACAAACTCTCTCCATTCGCTCTTATTAAATGGGGATCGGGTATTTGTCGTTGGTTAAATATTGGCTAATTATGAAACTTTAAAGGCAAACAAAAAACACTTCCCATGCATGACTAGCTTTCACCAAAATACATGCATTCTTGCCCCCATAATGTTTCCCATTAGGTAGCAGGAGTTCAGGCACATTGTAAAAGATATCCTCCCCACTAATGTGAAATTTCGTACATGCATGAATAACATATTTAATTTTTGTGCAGTGGAGCCACCTTGTGGTTTAATCATCTAGAGCATCTGGTTATAACCTTTAGTAGATATTAGCTACGTTTTTTCGATTCAGGTGTCTCAATTTATTCAGACATTATTCAATCAAATCGCAATTTATGGTACAGGACAGTTTGACCATGCGGTTGATGATTCAAATATGGTATATGTGCATTAGTATCAATCCCTTCAAATTTTTTTAGCTAAAGTTGAATTAGATACCCTTTTTTCTCCTCCTAGTTCCTACTGTAAAATGCTAATGCTAGCCTTTCAAATATACTCTCCATAAACTCTTTACTCTTCAAACGAACAGCCCCACACCCCCAAAACCGCCCTTACGCACTCAAACCCAAATAGCCAACAATCCCAAAACACCTAAAGCTACGACGTTGAACCACATTGCCGCCATGCCAACCACAACCGAAGGTTGCCGTGTGAGTCATACCCTGAGCTCACGCTACCATTGAATCGCTGCTTGAAAAGCCAACCCTAAGCTTGAACGCCACCATGAGCTAGCTACCTAGTGAACCAAACTCGACCCAAGGTTTGCAAATTTGTGCAGGCATGATCAGGCACAGAGCTGTTGTATAAAATATTAGGTAAAATATATTGTAGCAATTATATAAAAAGTAGCTAACACCTAGAATGTTGGGTTGTTTTAACTTTTAAGGGGTAAAAAAAAGGTGTTTATAATCTGTCGGGGCTGCCTTGATGGTCAAAGAACAATACATGCCTTTTGGCCTCTGTGATCATGAAGCATAGCCACGATTATTGAATTTCAAATTCCAATCATCTAGGTTTGAAATTAGTGGGTCCAGTCCCGCAATTTATTAACGATGATACACTCACGCCGGGATTTCCCACATCATGAGCCAGAAAAGACGTGAAGTCCTCAGATAAACTAGACATTATTTGACAATATCAGACAAAGCATAACCTAAAAATAAGTTTTTTTTTTTGTGAGGGACCCATCACACAACCAACGCCAAAGGTATAAATGGACGATCAATCATACTAGTGTCAAATTTGTCTACTCTAATGATACCTCAATAGGAAAAGTAAAATCTATAAAATAGCTTAAGTGGTGACCTCCCAGTTCTGTTCAAGTAGCCCCCCATCCAGAGCCTATAGATACCCTATAATTTACCACAAAATCATTGTTTTTTCTCCTTTCCCCTTAATAAGTATAATCAATTTCGCCTCAGATAAGGATGTTGAATATGCTTTAATAAATATAAAAATCTTCTGCTAATGTACGTGTACATTGTGTAGTTTCTTGGGCTACTATATAACTAGTACACATATTTTCAGCCAAAAAAAAAAAATCATTCTACAAGGGAAATACAAAGTGCAACAGCCATGCCCAGTACCAGTGAGGTTATATGGATTGCCGTGCTTTTCAATGTTGTGTTGCTGTTGCTATTCATTTCTGCAAGCACTCCAGCTACTGCAATGTATATAAATCCACCGGCTGTGAATCCCTGCAAAAATGGCATTACTTTTTATCATAACTGCAAAAGTAAACCTTCAATGACCACATTCCTTCACCAATTATTCTCACCTCGATGTAAGATGATTGCCCTGGATCTTTACCCCAGAGCAAAGCCTACAGCAAGAGCAGTAATTAGATTTCTCTTTCAAATCAATCGAGAAACTATTAGAAGGATTTCCCCTACCCTATGAAGACAAACTCACCATTGCAGTTCCTACTAGTGCAACCAGTGCTGATAGGAAGTTGAAAAAGAGAGCTTTGGATACGCTGAAACCAGACCTCACAAGAATACCAAAATCACCAACCTGCATAGTGTGGAGGAACAAAGCACATAGGAAGGCATCCAAACTCATAGATAGCACATAGGAATATAAATTGGCATTAAGTGATCATAGATAGCACATAGGAAGGCATCCAAACTCATAGCCCGACAGTGAGTCTAGAATTGTTACAACATGTTTCTGCTTCATTTGACGCAAATCACGGGACCAAGGTTCTTTATACGCTATTCCCATATACTAAACAACCAGTATGGCCATCATCATTTCTCAAACATCCCAATATCTTCAATTGATCTCTCAACTTTTTCAAAAACCAAAATTCACATTGGATTCGTGGAAGCCTCACCTTTAGTGCATCTCTGCTTTCCCACAAATAGCATCAATTAGATGTCAAAATTGAGGTATGACTAGTATCACCACCAAAAACACTACTTATTCTACAATCTTCAACTCAATAAAAGACACCATTTCTAACCACCATTTCCTCATACTTGCTGCTCATGCGTATCTTATAGTCAAGGGCTAACACAAAAAACATAACCCGATTTTAAGCAAAGGCCATCATCTTTAATACCTTTTCCATCTTATACATCCTCCCATTCTAGAATCACATCTCACAATCTACCCTAAAAGCTATGGGGCCCTCATTCCCGCCTCTTACTGCCACAAGCTCAGTCTCATTTGTCTTAAATGCTATGCTAGGAAGCACTGATACTTCAAACTAGTAGCCATATCCATATTGAACATGTATCCCATAAGAGTACTCTCATATAACATACATATCCCATATCCATATCAGTACTTCCTAATACTTTACCATCCTCTCAAGGGGATCTCATTTTCTATTCTCACTTTACATGAGCTCCTAAATCCTAGAAATTTTCTTCTCTCTCTCTCCCCCCTAGCCTTTGACTCTCTTGTCTCCCCTATATTATGTCAAACTAATACGCATATTTGCTATTGTGCCTTGGGTCCTAAGAAGCCTCCTAACCACCTCAAGGCCTAGCTGCCCATAGATAAAAAACAGGTCAGCCAAAGCATGCCACCCTCTTTCTTGTACACAGAAAGTCTCATGAGTCAACTCTAACCAAATGGCTTCCGACAACCTTGCATGGTATATTTACATGTCTAGATCATGTTGTTGTTCCAAAATACAAAGACCTCAGCCCTTGAAAAAGGCATAACATTATACATGTCAAATAAATAAAAGGGAGAACTTCATCAGAAATAATAATAATAAAACAAAAATAGAAGGGAGAGTTCAAACCTCTTGAGGAAGCTCGTGTGCCAGCAAGAACAGAGTTCTAGACCAACCGCCAACAGATCCATAAAGAAGGAAAGCACTTCCTAGAGCCATCCCATCAGTGAAATTGTGCTGCAATACACAAATTCCTTTCAATAACACAAAGTAAAACTGTATCTTTCAAATCCATAATTTCGTTTCTTTAAAAGAAATAAAAATTAAACATGCTGGAGAACAAATAATAAAGGCACACATACAACACCATCAGAAAAGAGATTGAGATAACCGAACACAAGATTCGTTGGTGATTGAGCAGGTTCCTTCTCTTTTGAATGAGTATCATCCTTCTCTTTTGAATGAGTATCATCAGCGGAGCCATTTGCAGTATCTACATCAACTTCATCTTTTCTAGCACCAGCAGCAGTTCTCTGAGGAAGAAAACATGACAGACAAGGTTCAGTATGCAATGCTACAATTCAATCCAAAAAAAGAAAGATGCAGAAAGAAATTGGTTTAAATTTCTCATTGATTATTAGAATACACGATAGTCAACTGACAAACCGATGTGCCATCCATCTGTATTGTATGACAATATGGCTGGTCAGGCACCCAATGCACGAACAATCATGTCTACCCCTAGCCTTGCCTGACCTTAACTCTGGGCTCAAATTTACACCATTCCAAGCCAGTAGCCCAACCATGAATCAAAGTAGATCTCAATAGTACCTAAAGTTACACATGTTATGCCAAATCCTCACCTTCCGAAGAGATTCATGCCTCAGATCATCTCCATTCAAAGAGTCATTTGACACTTCATCTGACACCTTTCCTTCAGATGACGTCTCCAACGTTTTTCCATCTTTTCCATCAAAAGATTGTGACTGCTTAATGTCAGTAGAATCACTGTCGTCCTTCAATTTCTTACTGCCCTTATGATGATGATGGTGGTGATGACCATGACCCCATGCATGAGCTCCTCCAGAGTTACCTTCGACATACCTCACTAGCTTCTCTACAAGAAGAAAAACTACAATGCCAGCTGCAATAACCAATACATCACAATAAGAATTCAAGGCATTTATTCCCAATCTGCAACACCCCTGATAATAATCAGAATAAGAAACAAAATCAACAAGAACAAAGAAACAGGAAAGTAAAAGAAGAGATCACCGTATAGTAAGTTATATACCTTACTATTCAGCAAAAATTAGATAGCTTGCTTTAATAGGTAAACACAAGTCAAGAACCCGCATGGAATTGAGATACAATAAAATGGACTGAAACTGACATTTAATCATCAATAAGACATTAAATAGCACATAGAATTTTCCTATTTCTCCTTGGTAGTAGACACTTCTCTTTTTTCTTTTCTTATTTTAAAGTAACTTTACAAATAGACATTTCAACAAATATTAAGCAACTAAAAACTTAACACTTTCAATATTCCATAAGACAGAAGTATATAGCATTAATTCAAGATTGATGAAAAACTGGAGCACCTACCTTCTTGCATCAAACCAATCCTTCAACTACAGCCCTTAATCATCAAAATAAACAATTGCCAATGTGAGTGTTTAACATTCAACAGTTTCTCCCCTGGGCAATTCTCTTTGGCAGGTAAAATCCATCAAATGGTCTCAGACAGTATGCAGGAGAGGTAATTTATTATCAAGCATTATAACCATGTGTAAAACTATTTGCATCTTTGTATTCCCAGTCAACCCCCTTCATTTACCTTTAAAGAGCACAGAAAAGCCTCCCCCTAGGTTGGAGCTATGAAAAAAAAAAGTGTTCAATCCAGCCTATTACACTAATTTGCTCATCAATCCCTACAGGCACAAAGTTGTTCATACATTTAAAACAAATTCAAACATATTCATACAGTTATAAACAAGCTGAAACAGGGAGCCACATGGTTGACTTGTTTAATAAGACAAGCATCAAGTATGTTACTACTAACCCAGGATGGAAATTCCAACAGAAAGGTCTTTCAAAGAATGCGAATGTGACGGCTCATGTCCAAAATGACCGTGCTGATCATGCTCTGCATGGGGGTCATGTGAGTGGGAGTGTTCACCACCTGCAAAAAATATGAGTATATTAATTTATGCCTGAAATAACTTTTCCTTCGTTTGGCTTTCAGTCTAAAAACCACCCAATACCAGAAAAGACCAGAAATTATAGAAATTTTTATTAAAATTCCTAAGGCTCAGAGTTTCATATCACAACATTTTTTAGGAGTCAACAAGATAAAACTGAAAACTCTAAAGCTTTCTACGCATATATATATATATATAGAAGAGAGGAGAGACCATGGAACAATTACCTCTAAAATGATGCTAAAAGTACTAACCCCCCCCCCCCCCCCCCTCTTCTCTCTCCCAAACCCAAAAAAGAAAAGAATCGGGATGCATACAAAATTTTAAAATAACCTAAAAGTTTTTTAAAAAGAGCTGCAATAAAACCTAGTACAAATCTTCAATGTCCTATGTCCTAGTTATAACCAACTACATTCAAATTCAGGTACCAAGATAGGATTGGCAACTAAACAAGTGGAGGAATCACAGAGAATAAAAGCAGTGTCTGATTAGACTCATACCAAAAGCATGTGGTAATTGGTGAAGAAAAGCATCTCCTAACATAGCTCCTGCCTGTGAATGGCATAATCAAAATTAACCAAATTATTTGAGATAGCAAAGAAGTAAAGGAGCACTACTTTGATATGTCCATCTCATTCACAGAAACCTTCTATGGTCCCAAAATTTGCAAGAAGCCCACGAGCAACTAGAATAAAAAGTAAATTTTAACCTTTGAAAAAAGCCAAAGAACAAAAAGTAACACATTGATTTTGTTGTTGTTGATGATGATGATGCTAATTAACTATTAAAGATTTCAAGGAAAAAAATATGTGTAACAATTCCAAGTTCTCAAAAGATAAGAAACCATAAATTAATTCAGTACATGTAACATACTCTAAGGAGCTATATTGAGAAAATAAATAATAAATCAATGTTGCAATTTATACAACCAATAAAAGTTTCTTATATGGTGATGAACATAAATAAAAATTCAAAGCAATTAAGATCCCCTAAGAATTAAAAATTTTCAGTACATTCAATGCATTAAGACATGTAGTCAACAGTCAGTTCATTAATAGAAGATCAAAGAAAAATGTAGGATGTAGGCCATTAATTGATTCGCACTAAAGTATTGTTTTATGAATTAACTGTATATTATTCTTCACCCATTTTATTTTGTAAATAGATAATTGCAACTAGTTCCAATTTCTTGAACCTTTAAAATTATCATTCACCAAAATTCACTTTGTTCCAATTTCTGCTACAATATTCCATAAGCTAAATCATTAATCATAGCTTGATTAAAGAATGCATACATGGCAACTAGTCAATAAAAGTTTTTGGTCCAAAGAAAGAAAGAGCAAGATTTAGGAACACTACTTAGGTGCTTTTCTTTAAGTTCCCCTTTTAAGATTCTGCCATGTGGATTTTTTCTCATGGATAGAGGTGTATATTTTAGTTAAGTAGCCACATAGTTGAATCTTAAGAGAGAAACCTAAGGAACAGCACCTAAGGTACTGTACCTAAGTTTTGTCTCCAAAGAAAATATCTATAATCATTGTTTAGGTCATCTGATTAATTTTTTTGTCAGGCTTAAATTTCTTGCAGACAAGAACCTAATTTGTGTGTAGCTTCCTTATATTATCAAAGAAAGTACAGCAACTCACATGCAATAATCTTGAGAACTCAAAAATATGAGAACCTGTCGGCAACTGGAATGGCACCTATGCCGAGGAAGTATGCATACAAATTTCAACTTTCATGAAGTTCTGTATTGCTGACATTCTTGACAGTCATATCAGCCAGTCTAAGATCACATAAAAGGGAAGAATGAACTCATCACCACTCGAAACACTGACATTTAACTAAAACTGGTATCATGTTTGATGTGTAGCAAATAAGAAGTCACAAACCAAAGAGCACAGCATATTCATTTATTTGATAAGCCTACTTCACGCATGAAAGTTATAAAAGTCAAATCAATTTACAATTCCAAATTGCCATTAAAAAGCATTAGAGACAACAGCTACAGATAAGCAGTAGCATTAGAATTAAAACAGGAGATACATATGCATTAGTATTCAACAGATGTACCATTTCACAATCAAAAGAATCAATTAAGATTTAAAAACTAAATAAACAGGCTTCAAGAAACTAACCCCAAATAAAGCCAATGAATCAACAACCACCTTGGATGGTTTCCCTTGTACTGCAACACCCAAAGAATTCAGTCACTGTTCATAGGGATATGCATCATGAATTTCAGAAAAAAAAAAAAAAAAAAAAAACCACTAAGTACATACTGACAATAATGTTACTTACCAAATATCAACGGCAGGATAATCAGGCATATAAGAGAAGCCATGCTCACCAAAAGAGAGCAGCCCAATGCACTTACCCAAAGACCTTTCAGAAAAGAAAAATAAAAATAAAAAGTAAATAAATACTTAACTCCCACTTTTCCCTCAAATGGGGATCACTTTAACAGCAGACAAACTTTGAGAAGATTTTCCTTTTTGAAATGTAAAGAGTGATCAGAAGGGAGAGGTGAAAATTGCATGGTTAATTTAAGTGCTACAAACTAGATCACATAAGAGAGTTCACACAGATTGAAGATATGGTTATTTACCCAAAATCTACTACATGAAAAAGGGTTGAATTTACAGCTTGGTGCCAGTAGTATTAATTTGCTTGCTAATTATTAAACCCTTCTACCAAAATTTTGTCTTCCATAGGGACTCTATAAGATTAACTTGCAAAAGGGCTACAATTAATTATCATGACATTGATTACATACATTTTGGCATTCACGGAATTTATAAATTCACTGGCAAACACTTTTCACATCATCCTTCATTAAAGCAAATAGGGCGGCCTGACTAACAAAAGGAAGGAGCGTAAGCACGAGCATCGTACATGAAACTTACTTGTTAATAAGAGGCAAGTGCAATCTTTCGTCTTTGTCTAAGACAATTACGGCTTATCATGAAAACCAATGACAAGGTGACAAAAGTATCCCACATGATTTTGTTGGCCTATCTTAGGCTTAATAACACATGTTTCCACCAAAAATGAATGGTACCAAGCTTAATACCTACCTATGAGCAGAATGCCCTAAAGCTTAACACCGAAATAGATCACGAACAGGATCAAAAACACTTGAATTCAAGCTAAATTTTTCTTTACTTTTATCAAAGATTCGATTGCATTGAAAAATATACCTAAATTTTCAATTTTATATAATAAGATCTGATTCCTCCTTAAATTACTGCTTCACACTCACTTAAAACATTTATTGAGTAAAAAACAAAAAATCAGTTACTTTCGTTTCCATACATTTTCTCAGCAACCAAACACACATTTCACACCAAAAAAAAAACAATCAATCAAAATTGAAAATTCAAAGAATTGAAGTAGAAAAGTACCTAAGCCAGAGAGGTCCGAAGCGGGAAAACGGTCGAGAATATGATCGTGTTCGAAGCCGAACCCATACAATCTCATATCCTCCTCCTCAGCCAACTCCTCCGGAAGCAGCTTAGACGCCAAACGCTCCTCTTCATGATGGTGATGATGATGGTGGTCGTGATGGTGGCCATGATCGCAGTGGTGAGCATGGGATTCGTGTCCGAAGCTCAGATCCAAACAGCACAGCGCAACAACCAAAGCAGTTACCAACACAGCGCCGCCGATCTGTCTCGGAAGCAACGCCATTTTTTTTTTTTCTTCTTCTTCCAAAAACAGGCGAGTTTTTTTTTTTTTTTTTTTTTTTGGAGGGGGAGGGGGCAAGTAAGGGCGTGTTTGGATGGAGTGAAATTAAGGAGATTTAGGTGTTGCGTCGTTTGCAGGTGCCTTCAATAGTGATGAAGCAAACAATGACTAAGAAGAGAACGATAATCCCGATTATGATACCGAACGTTATCACATCCATTTATTATAACTACTTTTGCTTTAATTTTGTTTTCCGTTTTTTTTTTCTTTTTTTTTTATTTTTTTTTTTAGTGACTCACACTCACTTTGGGAATCGGGAAATTGGTAAAAGAGGGGGGTGTCTCTGAAACGAAACGAATCCAAAAGGTTTTATCTGAGGAAGCGGTGGAGCAGAATTAGGACACAGTCTGCTGCTTGCTACTGTCGTTGTTCACATCGTATTATGTTTACTTTACTTTACTTTTCTAATCATTATCCAATATCCACTGCTTCAGTACTCTTGTAGCCAACTAACTGGGGGGCCACACGAAGGACTATCAATAATGTCATGGATACAACTTCTTTCTAAAGCTAATAAAATTGAATCCGAACCCGATAACTCACTCTTAGGGAAAACAGGTCAACCCATACTCAACTTGTATGGGGTTGGATTGAGTCAACCCGTAACTTGGTTAATTTGATCTCGTAACCAAACTGACCCAAGTGACCTGCAACCCAATTTTGGGACATGAACTTGACCCAAACCCAAACTATTTGCGAACTCTAGCTTTTTTCCAACAAAATTTATTATTGTTGAAGCGATTGAATGTGAGTGATTGAGAAAAGAGTAGTGAGTTTGTAAGCGGCAATTATGTCCATGTCCATCACTCATAGTCTAAACTTAAGCTTTAGCTTGGCTTTTTCCCTAAATAAATGAACATATATAAGTTTTTCCCTATAGTTAGTTTATTTACTGCCTCTGGCAAGGAGGTGCTATTTATTGGTTTTTTTTTTTTTTTTTCAACTTAGAATCCAAAATTTGCCTAGACAAGCCAAGAGCCTTGTAATTGGCACCTCTTGATGTTGTTTTCAACATAAGCATTCTGGGTTCAAATACTACCCTTTTTTTGTAACTACCAAACTATATATGCTTGTGTTTAATAATAAGTATCAAATGCAGACCTCTCTGCCAATGGATCGGCCACTCACATCCTGTATCAGCCGCTACTAGGTTAAGACCAACCATTTCACAGCCCATACATAGCCAATTCAACCACCCAACCCCCAACATACCTAACGACAATCACCTCACCCCACTGCATGCCCAACAACCAACGCACGTTTTGGTTCATCTCAATATTTCTTACTAGAAATTGATTGCGCTTCATACAAAACAATTTCCAACCATTGAATTGAGGCAACCAGCTGTAGGGTAAATTCTACAGCGGAAGATTAAAAATAAATAAATAAATAGTACAGATGGCAGACACCCACTTCATCACAGAAATTTCTAAAAGATGCATCTCCAAAGAAAAGAAATCAAGGTGGTTCCTACATAAAATGGTAAACATCACACTGAAATACATATCTATACACGAATAAGCAAAACACAAGCAAAATCCACGAAGTACATGTAGGTCAGTGCTGCTACTATAAAAACTCCCACATCAGTGCTCCCTATTTTTGGTCAATATGACTTCCAAGTTAACAAAGTAAATTCCCAAACAACTATCTAAAGGTGTCACCACTCGTTCCAGAAGCCAATGTTTCTTCCAAGCAGATGACATCCAAATTCAAATCCTCAATTGTCAGTTACTATAGCCAAGAACTTCTAACAAATCACAAGCATACACTAGTATACAATCCCTTTCGTATTCACAAGGTATCCGCTGGCTCTAACTGAGTGTACAGTCGTCAAACGTGTAGAAGGTAGCCTGTCCTGCACAAATATTATTATCAAATATCAAATCCCAATAACCATGGTGGTGTTTATTCGGTTAAACCCAGATTTTATATTTTGAACACCACTAAAATGAAGTTTTATTGCATGCTTGTGTGTTGTGTACATGCGTCCTACTGTATGATATAGTAGGTTCCACTGCAACAGATGAAAAGCACAGCAACAAAGCAGCACAAACAACAAGAAGGTCAAGAATAGGCAAAACATAGTAACATACCAATTTCCAGTTTTTCAATTCAACCGAGGAGACCCAGACTCGGAGCCACAAACAGATGCATAAGTCGACATTGTGTCTTCTTTTGATATTGCCACAAAGTTCAGCGGAGTGGTAGACAACCTTCTCGTTTCTCTGAAATATCCATTTTGGCGCCCAGAGTAGGATCTAGGGGTAAGGAGCTCCGGAGTTGCACTGCCAACTGAGTTACGACGAGGTGTGGGAGGCATGGATCCATTTCCATTTGCACGATAGCCATTTGGCTTCCTAAAACTGTTACTTTTTCTTGGACTAGGTTTTGACCCATACATAGATTCCTTCTCAGTGAGAAGCAGATCTTGAAGCTTCTTTTGGTCCTAATATGCAAAAATCAAGAGGTCTACTATATCATCTACAAGAGCTTGCAAAGACTCAATACAGGACCATATCAAAACATACAATAATTCAATAAATGGAATTAAGCCATCTCAAATCATTAACGAAAATCTAGTTCATTTATATCATTAGAAATGGCACTATATTCCAATTAAAAGGAAATGATACACATCATCTCAATACTTGTAATTAACTTGACCAGGAATTTATGAAACACAACAGATTTCACAATGATGCATATGAATAAATGCAAGCTGAATTACCCTGAATTTCTTCTTCTCCTCTTCTTTCTGTTGTCTGGTTACTTTGTACTCCTCCAATACCAATACCAACCGTGCCTGCAAATAATTAAAAATTTAGAGAATAAAGCTACAAAGAAAGCACATCTAAGAAAGCTCATATAGCTTAAGGAGCTCACCCCATCATAGAGAAATAGCTTCTTATTTTCATATTCCCAGGCTAGTGTTTTTTTTATCAGATTGTCAACAATTGCTGGAAAGAGTACCTGGTTAGCTCCAAAATACAGTGCAACCACAGGAAAGGGGTAGTATCAATAAGAAAGCAATACCTGGAATTTTGCTTATAGTCACTCGAGCTCTTTCTGCACGTTTAAGATTAATGTGAGCTCCCCTCCCTGCATTGTATCGGTTATCATCCTGTAATTTAACAGAATGTTCTACATGAAGAGTTATCCTTCCAAGATATTCCAATGGTAACTATTGCTTGTGGTAACTATTGCTTGCAGATCAAATTAGAGCCCAATTTGGGTCAGATATAAACTTAAGAAGCTATATTGAACCCAAAAAAAAAAAAAAAAAGGATCCGTGTAATATGAAGAAGAATAAGACAAAAATGATGAGGAAGAGAAAGAAATCAACCAAAATCCTAATCTTAGCCCCTTGTGCTATCAGCACAATGAAACACTAAAACAACAAAGTTTCCAGCTTACTTGATTATAGTCCTCAAGCCAATTTTCCTCTTCACAGGCAGAAAGCCATCGGTCTATCCTATCCATTATTTCTTTTCGGCTCACAGCTTCCTCTTTTACTTTGACTATCTCTGCTTCAATATTCGCCAGAAGTTCAGAAGGATCCACAAGACCTGCACAAAGACAGCAAGGTTCACATAGTACTATTGTTTGCCAAAAAAATTAAGAGAATGTGTATATTTATGTAAGCATGCATGACTAGCATTATAGGGTGCATATTGGCTATATTAACTCTCAGTATGTGGGCCCCCACAGCCATGTGGGACCCACACAATGAGAGGTAGGGTTCATATATCCAATGCATGAGATACTTCTCGGAAACAAAATATATTACCAGAATCTATCAGTGCACTGGATTTCTCAGCTGCTGTACTTGTATCAGGTTCTATATGAGTCATTCTACATATTTCCTCCAATTCTGACCTCTTCTTCATAACAAGTTCCTTCATTCTGCTTGCCTTCAATTTAGTGAGCCTCTCCACTTCTGCTGATGCCTACAAGAGACAATGAGATAACTAGTAGTTGAGGATCCATATTTCAAGAATTAACAAATTAAAGAAAATAAAATTAAGGCTGCTCTTAAGACCTGTTCAATTATCTCTGTTGAAAGAACACCAGGCTCTGTCATTTCAGTCTCTGACAATTTAAGAATGGAAGTAATCATTGAAAAACGATTCTTCTCTTCCTTCGGTGAGTCCATCAAATTCCAAAGTTCAAATAGCGATGCCACAATATCTTTTACCTGCATCCGGGAGCACGTTTTTTAAATTTAAATAGTAAAAGAAAATTTTAATAGACAATGATTTGGTTGTCCAAATTACCTTCATGATTCGAGCTTTTCTTTCTAGTTTCAACTTGACAATGGCCTGTTCCAGACCTTCCAATGTGCTATTGCTGATATTTGTCGACTGTTCCATGCTTGTCCCTTGCAAGCTTGGATGCACATCACTCACAGTCTGCCCAAAATCCAAGCCAAGCAGACCACAAAGAGAATGCACCTCATTCACATATTCCAAAACCTTATGAAGCCGGTCAGACTGCAAAAGGCCATAAGTATGCTCACAAATTATCAAATTGTGATTGAGAGGAAGGAAAAGTTTATTTGCATCAGCCCAAAACATGAAAATATTAAACATGTATAAAAGTTTCTTTATTGTCTTGAAAAATTCCCATCTAAGAAGCAAACCCATTTATGAGCCTATGCCATGCATGGGTCATGAGGCAATACAGCAAATTTAAACTTCTCTAAATTCCACCCAATAATATCTAATTAAACACTGAACTTGATAAATTAATTAAGATGGTTCATGAGAAGTTGTAACATATCACAAGCAAGCAGCCAGAAAAAATTTCAAAATCCATTTCATATCATTACATGGATACCTTCTCCTTTTGAAGAGTGCGAAGATGTGTTTGATAGTCAGTGAGCTTTCTTAACGACAAGTCCAGTTCATCCAGTGTTAATGAACCAATCATGGCATTGTTGACATGGCTGTATCCAGAAATCTCTCCACTGATCTTTTCAATTTGTGCATTTATATCTGCAAATTGCTTCATTCGTTCCTCTTTCTTCATTTTCAGATCATCCACCAGTGGTGTGACAGAAGCAAGTTTATCCTTCAATGATGCTGATCTCTTCTCTGTCTGAATCTGTATATTCACCGTGAGATTCAGATCAGCAAGTGCATAATATGAAGACATACTGTACAGTCAAATTTATTGATGACAATCCATGATGAGTAATTCCAATATGCACCAAAATTTTGCAAGATATATGGACAAATAATTAAACCAATAAGTGAACATTCAGAAAAATGGATTGATTACTTAGAAAGCAGAGCTTCGCACACAACTCATTTTATGATGACAAACATACATATTCTTGACATACAAAATAACACAACTTTCACAATATAAGAGCAATAGCCATAAGTAATGTCATTTGCAACACTGCAATCTGCACAAAATATATACAAGCAGAAGATTCATCAAAGGCACAGAACAAGTTGCAAGCTATATACGCTGGGGATGTATCATAGACCAATTTTTGGAAAGTTACACAACATACAATTAGCATTTGTAACTGTACACAAAATGACATCATCCCATTGGAAAATGCAATTTTATTTTTGAACATTTTGGGCTTTAATTTTTTTTTTCTTTTCTTTTTTTTTGGTTCTTTTATGTGTGGAAGTAAAAACATAAGCACTCAGTAAAAAACTTCTGAGCTTTTCGCCTTGCTGTCAACTGCTTTAGATAATATTGTTGAACAAAGGTCAATCCATAATCAACAATTTAATTAGTCATTTGCAATTGTTTCAGTTATGCAGTCGCCTTCAAGTTTCTAGGACATGAAGCATGGCTATTAACCAACCAGGATAAATCAATGCATTAAGTTAACCTAGTGGCAGTAACTCATTTCATTACCAAACATCTTGAGGCATGGGTTGTGACACAAAATTTAAGCTCCATTTAACAGCATGAATAACTGGGAGTAAAAGGAATTAAAAGGTAATGTTTCTGAAAACAGACAAGGGCTAAACTGAATGACGGTGAATAAGAAAGAAAAACTACAGTAGTGCATATCAGGTCAATACCCTTTACATGTCATTCAATGACCAAATCACCAAATATCACTTTCTGAGCATGGTTTCTTGCATCACCCTCACAAGTGGGGGTGGGGAAATTTGAACCCAGCTTCTCCCCAAAGGAAATCAGGCAATGCATTAAGCTACAAGACTCTTGGCATTCTTTCTCTATGTATGAGCTAGTGATGCGTGCACAATTAACTTAAGATCACTCACAACCATGGTCGTTAACAATTTAACAAAAATGGGAATCATGTAATGTTATTCATATAAGTGGAATTACAGAATTTCACTCAAAAAAAAAATATATATATATATATATAATAATTTTTATCACCCTCAGAAAAGACTCGTAAAATGTAGCAAGTGCTACACAACTAGCTTCAGGAAAAATTTAGCTTCAGTTATTACAACATTTTCAAATTCATAGTAAAGATCTAGCTCTAATCCCAAAATCATCTTGTAAGTCCACATATTTTGATCAACTCAAGGTGAAAAATGGGGTTGCTTTCTCATAAAAATTGGGATAAATTTGAGCCAAAAGATTTAAACCTATTTACTACTACCCTCAATACACCAACAGCTCGTTGATTATTCCTGCTGCATGTATATGTCACACATACACTAAAAAAGCTTTTAAATTAAACTCAACCGTGTTGCCCTGTCATCACTAATACTTTCATAAATCTTGAAAATGGAAAAAGGTTAACTAAATGTTGTAAAATTGATACATCCAGTCCTTTGAAATTTAGAAATCTGATAGTCAAGTAGTCAACAGACATATAAGGAAAGTAATGCATTTTCAATCAAAAAAGACACAATCACATATCTTTATCACAATTATGATTTGAAAACCTCATTAAGAGCATTACGATCACAAGACAAACAGTCTGGCAGCATCAGAGATACCCTAAACAAGGGGATCGGGACTTCACTTATCAGTAAGAACACTGAAACGATACAAGTTGAAAAGAGGTAGAAAACATTCAGAACTTAACATGTCTGGTATCTTGTAAGGTTACACATGGGGTAGGTTTTGAACCAACTACCTCACCCTCCACCTTGAACAAACGAAAAATGCATCATTTAAGCTAAAACGTATTGACTCTGATTTATTTATACTTTCAGAGCCGAAAAAGGGCAGGCTATTGCAAACAGAAAAAAAAGCATATTCAGGATAATGCATGAAGGAAACATGATATACATACCGGTGAGTTAAGATTTAGTTCCCCAAGAGCAGCCATGAGAGTGGCAAGTTCAGCTTCTTTGGCTGCAACAGACTGATGGAGGCGTGCCTTGGCATTGGCAGCCTCCTCAACCTTTCTCCGGTAGACTTCTAAGCATTCTCTCTCCAATTCCAACAGCATGCGATCTTTGTCTGCTTCACTCTCACCAATGTCATTCCATAATTGCTGCTCTCATAACAATAGCAAAATCAATTAAGGAATTTTGATATGTGGACACTTTTCCTTCTCATTCAAATGAGCTAAAATTGACAAGAAACCAATCAACCTTAACGAAAATTTTAAATAATCATCTACTCCCTTTCAAATGAACTAAATCAAAATTTACTCAAAAGTTGAACAGAAGAAAAGCTGGGACAGGGAAACAATATATTTGTTGAAATTAAGGTGAACTGGAATTACAATTTTATTCAACTCACTTAAAACCTCAATGCCTATTCTACCTCCCTAACTACTTTAAATTTTTAATCAAAGTTGAAAGAAAGTAAAAGTGGGAAAGGAAAACAGTTCTTAAAATATAAATAAAGAAAGAAGAGAAAATAAGGAAGAGCATAAAAAATCATATGTGGAAACAGAAAATTTGTAACAGAAGTAATTTGTAAAACCCAGAAAAGAAATTCCATTTATGCACCATTCCACAAAGCTCATCAAAACGGAAATAATAAAACAGTCAAATTGTTAAAAAGGGAGAAATCCATCAAAATCCACATGATTTTACTTTGAAATTTTTTGTAGAATTCAAGAAAATGAAGAAGCTCTGTTGAATAACAAACCCACTTAAAAGCATTAAATAACTGTTACATAAAACCCCATATGATCAATTTTTGTCAACAATAATTACATACCCACCAAAGCCTTTAATTCAAAAGTAGAAACAAAAGCCCTCATTCCCTGTAAAATAAGGCACAGAGAACCTAGCTCACAGCTCCACTAGAGTCTAGACCCATTATGAGACACTCAAAAAAGAAAGCTTTCATTTTAAAAACAGCAACAAAGCAAACCCCATCATTGCAAAGTGAATTTGCAACAAGAAGAAGAAGAAGAAGAAACACACAACTCTTCTTTATCTACCCAAAAAAAAAAAACCAGCCTTTCAGAACAACCAGAAACTAACAAAACACAAAGTTAGAACCTTCCTTTTATTATGATAAAACCCAACAAGAACAAAAAAAGAAGAGAGAAATGAGAAAAGAAGAGAAAAGAGGACCTGAAGCTCTCTGAGCAAAGCATTGCAACTAGTGCTTGTACGAACACTGATGGTAGGGCTCCCAATCGCCAGCATTTTTTCACTCTCTCTCTCTCTCTCTCCAACTAGAAAAATGCAAGAAAGAAAGAAAACCCAGAAAGCTCTTTGCTTTTTTGAGTGACCCTTTACTTTAGTATACAACACCGACAAATGCAAGAAACTCTCAACTCTCAACACCAACCACCACCACAGCTTCCCAGAAACCTCAAAGAGAAAGCAAAGCTAGCCTTAAAAAAACAAAGCAAGAAAGTAAAGTAAAGTATAGATATGGGGTTGTTGTTTTAATTATAGGGAAGTCAAAAAGAGACCAAGAAACCAGCAGCACACATTTCTTGTCTCCATTGCTCCAAACAACCTTTGCTACTTCCCTCAGATCTGAAACACTCTCTGAATAAATTCTCTCTTCATTTCAACTCCAAGCCCCCACCCTTTTTTTTTGAAGAAGCAAAATGGGATCTGTGACTGTAAGAACAAAACGGAACGGAAATGAGCGAATGAGAAAGAGAAAGACTTTTCTTTTTCTTTTTTTGAGTTAAAAGAAAAGATTCTTAGTGGAAGAAAACCATCATCATTGCCATTATTTCTATTATATATACATAGAATAGTAGTTATATAATATATTCATAAAGCTATAAAAAAAAAAATTAGGACAATGGGTTTTTGTTTTTGTTTTTTGTTTTCAAGTTGAAATGTTAAAAAGAGAAGAGAGAAAATGGATCTGTGTAATGTGCACATTAGCCAATGATTTCTTTTTTTATTTCTATATTCTATAAGGTATACATTGTAAGTAGTACAGAGAAAAAAAAACAAAAACAAAAAACACAGTAAACTAAAAGGGTGCAGAGGATGATAAGAAGTGTTTCCAACTTGTTTCCATTGCGCGTGGAAGATACGGACCAATCATTTGTGATGTTTGATGCACTGTGTAACTGTTGGCGAGTGAAGTATTATATATTGTATTGTGGCCAAAACGAAGAGACTCCACTCCACTCCACTGTATAAGTGGTGTAGCTGTATGATGTTGAAGTTTGGTTTTAGTTACAACTTCCTGTTGTTGTCGTTGATGTTGGTATACTTGAATTGTACTCCACTCTCAGTTACCATCTTTATTAGATATTAAATATATAAATTCTCCAATTTTTATATATTTAAATACTATATATGTGTAAATTCTCCTCATTTATAGTTTTATTTATTATTATTTTTGGTTAAAAGTTTTATTTATTATTACAGATTCAGATTCTTTACTTTGATTATTCTTTGCACTTTTCTTTTTCCCTTTATTTTTTCTCTTTTAATGGATGAAAAGGTTAAAGACATTAACCTCCTGATAGTTAAAAAAATCAGATCAATTTTTTTATCCGAATGAAGGATAGATGATTAGATGGTAAAAAGAGAAGGGGCAGAAGAAATTTATTTAAATATTTTAAAAATTAAATAAAAGGGGGAACAAATATCCTTCTCTTTTTTTACCTTTTGTTTGGATGTTTTGAATATATATATATATATATATGTATTTTTTTAAAATAAAATTATTAGAGGATAATTTAGATATTTAAATGAAAAAGAAGACAATAAGATATCATATAAATTTTTAATTACATCCCTCCTTTTTAATTTAAAAATTAGATATAAATTAATATCAAAAGGAAAATTTAATATATATCTTTTTTTAAAATTAATATAATTGAAACTCCTCCAAATTTTCCTTCCAAACTACCCCATTGAGGAATTAAAAATGAGGATTTTGAAGGGATACTTTTCCCTCTAAATTTGCTTAAACTCTTGCCCCTTTTCTTTTAAAGAGACCAAAAACTCAAAATTTTCTAAACTTACAAATTGTTGGTATACTTGTATTGCACTACACTCACTACCCTCTTTATTAAATATTAAATATAGAAATTCTCTTTTTTCTCTTTTGGGACAAAATTCTCCTCTTTATTAAATATGTAAATTCTCCTCTTTTATAGTTTTATTATCACTACAGGTTCAGAATATTTACTTTGATTATTCTTTGCACTTTTCTTTTTCCCCTTTTTTTCTTTTTTAATGGATGAAAAGGTTAAAGACAAAAGCTCATAGTTATAAAATCAGATGAATTTTTTTAACCGAACATGGTTAAAAAAAAAAAGAAAAAAAAGAATGGAGAAAAGAAACCTGTTTGAATATTTTAATATTTAAATGGAGAGAGGAACATATATCCTTCTCTTCTCTTACTTTTTCTTTGGATGTTTTGAATATTTATTTTATTTAATAAAATCATTAGATGATAATTTAGAAATTAAAATGAAAAAGGAAGAAAATAAGATATCATATAAATTGTAAATTATATGCCTCTTTTTTAAATTTAAAAAATTATATATAAATTAATATGAAATCCTCCAACTTTTCCTTCCAAACTGCCCCATTTGAGGAATTAAAAAAAAAAAAAAAAAAAGAGAATTTTGGAGGGATGTAAATCTGCTCAAACTCTTTTTCCCATTTCTTTTTTAGAAAATATCTAAACAAAATTAACTAAACCACTATCTCATTTCCTAATACAACCCTCTCTTTCCCATTCCCCTTCATCCAAACATAATGTTAGAGAATTTGTGGAATATGGTAATATCAAAAGTTCAAGACATAAGGACCATCTCGGTTGTTATTCTAATATTACTTGAAAGAAGCTATGTTAAAGTTATATATTAAATATTTCCTATAAATATATTTTTGATAATGACATTGATAATTTTGTAATGGTATTACCTTTTGTTTTTGTGACACTGACAGCATTGCATTTGCATTTGCATGTTTAAAAATCAAGCACCGTCTTTTACCAAAAAGCAAAAAACACACACCAATAATTGTTTTTTATGCTCTAGAATGGCAGTTAAGCCTTTTCCTTTTTAAATTGCTGTAGCCAACCTTCTAGTTCTAATCATGCATATCATTTTCAACGACTATTGCTTGTTGCTTGTAGACACTAGATAAGGACCTTGGCACCTTTATGCTGTGATATTAAGCCAATTGCCAATTCGCATACAAAGACAAACATTGCAGCTAGGCATTAAAATATGATGTATCAACTTATTATCTGATCAATATTTGACATTTTTTTTTCCTTTTTGAATATCCTTACGGTTACCTACAAATAATGATATATATATATATATATATATATATATATATATATATATATATATATATATATTAAGCCAATTGCCAATTCGCATACAAAGACAAACATTGCAGCTAGGCATTAAAATATGATATATCAACTTATTATCTGATCAATATTTGACATTTTTTTTTCCTTTTTGAATATCCTTATGGTTACCTACAAATAATGATATATATATATATATATATATATTAAGCCAATTGCCAATTCGCATACAAAGACAAACATTGCAGCTAGGCATTAAAATATGATATATCAACTTATTATCTGATCAATATTTGACATTTTTTTTTATTCTTTTTGAATATCCTTACGGTTACCTACAAATAATGATATATATATATATATATATATATATATATATATATATTTAAGAGTGGGGACAATCTTTAATCCAAACCTCTTCTTTTGTAGTTTTGTAGTAGTATTATTCAAAATAATTTTACAACACCACCTTATTTTCTTACCAACCTACACATTAATTATAACTTCAAAAAAAAAAAGAGTTGGTTGTAGTGAGCCAAGTTTGAGATGGTAAGCAAATTAGAGAATGTTGTGAATTTTGGTTACGACCTTATTTTGTCAAAAGCAGCACTAATATACAGAAATTCTACCTCTATTAAAGAAGTTACCTCCAAATTGACACGATATATTTTACTTTTAAGAAAATTTTAAGTACATATGGTATCTCATTGTGTAATACTCCAACGTTTTTTATAAAAGCAATCAAAGAATCATTGATTCTTTGAAATTTTATTTTGAGCAAAGATCAAGCTATCGTCCTATTACATATTGACATTTTTTTTTTTGCTAAACTATTACATATTTGACATATTGTGCAATTTGGTAACCAACTATTTTTAATGTCAATTCATACCAGATCAGTGCATGTATGTATAGAAACTTAGTAAGTGTACCATATCAGTGCATGCATGTACGATAAGAAAATAAAGCAATGATTTTAATATCTAATATAGATTAAGGGTTGAAATGTGGGACCAATTATCTTTGAGTGGATCTTTCTCTCTTTCTTTTCCTCGGCTTTTTTTTTTTTTTTTTGTAATTGTTAATGTATACACTTCTATATGACACCATATTTTTTATATATAAAAAAAGGCTTTATGGTAAAAGCTTTTTACCAACACATATATGGTGAAAAAAAAAACTTTTTGAGACTTCAACCATTAGAAAGTATACAACTCTTTGTGTCATCAATTTTAACCGATAAGAGTTAGGTAGACATCAATAATCGAGGAGAAAAAAGAAGCCCCAAAAGAGAGAAAGAACCCCATGCAAGGCCATCGTAAAAACTAAAAAGTCCATCAGTTTGAGATTGAAGAAAAACATTTCCAGGTTCCAATCCTTTTCCCTATGTTGGGTTTGGGTTTGGGTTTGCGTCATCATTTTAACCCATAGTAATTAAAAGTACTTGAGACTTGATAGGCCTTAATCTAGCATTCGTGAGGCAATAACTTCAATCACCATCATTTAACACACACAAAGTTCTCTCCACCTTTTTATTTCTTTAAGTTATTTAGCACAAAAAAAGAGCCAAAAAGAGATTCTTCTCAATAAAGATCATTAACTTGAAATTCTCTCCTCTTTGAAACCAAACTCAGTTAATACCAAAAAAAAAAAAAACTTTTTCGTTTATTACACATGATAAAAGCTTTCAATCAATGACAAAAAAAGGTTCATAGAGATTCTAAACATAGAGACCCCACAAAAAAAGTAAGCACACGAATGGAAAGTAAGATTAAATGAAGCATGGAATTTGGTTGCCCTTGTGATACAAGAAACTCATATCCCATCCGTCTATATAAATCCATGATTTGCTTGGCTATGGTTAATTGGTTATAATAATAATTGTGCACCACCTTGCAGAAATAATGCATGCAGGTTAAAGTGGGGGAACCAATCCCACGCCAATTAGGATTCTCTCCAATATGCTTCTTTTCATTTCAGGTAAATTGCTTTAATTCAATAATTGCCCTTATTGTGAGTTCTTTTATTTTATAGTTTTGGTCATTTTTATCTTTCACAGGAATAAGTTCAGAGATCAAAATGGACAAAAAGAATAATAAAAGAAGGTCAGGTTTCACTATGAAAATCATAGAATTAACCATTCTCCTAAAACTTGCCCCACCCCGCACCCCCCCCCCCCTCCAAAAAAAGCATTTATTTTGGGAATGTTTTTATGTGATATATGTTTTTGCTTATGTATTTATTGTTCACTACATTAATTTCTCTACATTTGCGAATCTTGAGATCAGTTGTCGATATTGAAAACATACAACACCTAATTAGTAATTAGTGATGAAAGCAGTTCAACCTTAGATAGTGATTAAGAAGATGTTTATAATTTGTTTTGCATCTTAAACACGGTGAGTAGTTTCTACCCAAAAAAATGGATTCAGATCCTCTAGAGTTCCTAGGGTACTCTACCAAGTAGAGTTCATTAAATCCTAACCACTCTTTAATGATTTAATGGTCTAGATTTTGCCATGTCAGCATTTCATTAACAATCATCTTAATTGTTTTGTTTACAATATTATTTTATTATTTCAAGAATATTATTAATGAAATACTGACATGGCAGAATCTAAACCATTAAATCATTAAAGAGTGGTTAGGATTTAATGAACTCTACTGGTAGAGTACCCTAAGAACTCTAGAGGATCTAAATCCCAAAAAAATACAGTGAGTAGTTATTTAGATATTATCCTTTTTTCTTTTTGGGATTTTCAAGTGTTATATTGGACTTAATGTGAGCCATGAGAATCAACTTAGACTTTTGACTTTTAATTTCTACAATTTTTTTTACGACAAAATTTGACTTTAAACATGTTTAGAGTTATAAACTCATGGAGAGAAAGAGAGCTAGATGATGAAAGACATGAGTTTTGACTAGAGGAATAGTGTTTTGTTTTCAATCAGCAGAAATATAGTTGAGTTAACTAGAGTTAGGTAAGGTTACATGTGTTTAAATTAGTCATGTGCATTACATATAATAAAGACATGTGTCATTTTATTAGAGTGTGTTAGAGTTATAAGCTCTAAACATGTTTAGAGACAAACTCTGTCCATTTTTTAAACCAAAGATATAGATATATTATATAGAATCAATGAGTACAATTGGAAGGAGGAAAGCAGGACAACTCTCTGTCTAGCTCCAAAACATGTTTAAATCCAGTAAATTTTGTCATTTTTTAAACCAAAGCTATAAATATATCAAGGAGAATCATTAAGTATAATTGGAAAGAGGAATAAAAGACACCCCTCTATCCAACAAGAGAGGTAAGAATGACAACAGGATGGGTTTCCTATTCCTCTCCCCATTTACCCATCCCACTACACTCAAATTTATATATATATATATATATATATATAAAATAAAAACTTTATTTTGAATACATTAAATTAAAACTCATAAGACATTAAAAACAAAAACAAAATTAACATTACAAAATTTTCTCAAAGTGTAAGAATACAACAACAAGTGTTAAGAAACACAAAAACAATTCAAACAAAATAATACAACAAATAAAAAATATAAACAATTTAAATCTTAAAATATAAAAATATAAATTCAATAATTCAATATAAAAAAAATCATATTTGAATGTAAAAAGCATGCGCGCGCGCACACACACACGTGTGTGTATGTGTGTGTAGGTGTATGTTTTATTAAAAACCTATAAAAATATTTTTTAATAGTTTAAATATAAATAGGGTGGGTGTAGAGCAAGTATCGGGGAAAATGTTAACCCCAATCTCTGCTTTATTTGCTATGCAAGATGTTTAAAACCTATTCATTAAGTGCGGGTACCAATGAGATGGGTTTAAATTGCCATTGGACATATGTCCTCCACCTCCATAAACTCACGAATCTTAGGTTTGTAACAAACTAAACCTTTTATCGGTGTTTTAGATTAAAATCTAATGGATTTAATCATGTGTGAAGACATTGACATAATCATGATAGTATTTAAAAATTATTGATGACATAGCAAAAAAAAAACCATATGCATATCATATAATTAAATTCGTTAGGCTTAAACAAAAAAAAAAAAAAATGTAAGATGTTTACAACTTAATGAACGTAAGAGGAATCAAAAAGAACGTACGTACATAAAAGAGGCATGCAAAAATATTTTGGACTATTTGAGATGTTAATTAATGGAATGATCAAAAGTTTTAAGTTGTCAATTTTATTCATCTTCTTCTTTACCGAAGTAAAATAAAATAACTTTCTTAAGTGTTGTACTCTCAATTCATTACCTTTAATTATGTTATACATATACACATATTGCAAGAGTCACTTGGGTGTGAAAAAATAGAAGAAACAAAATTATTCAGCTCAACAATCATATTTCATCATACAATGAAGACCTAATGGGAAAGTCATTATCTTAATCATCTGCTTAAACTCCAATTAATCAGATTATCAAGACTAGCATATTCTACCATATCTAACACGCTAAAAATGATTGACATCTGACCTAACAACATTAATATCATTCATCTCAATAATTATCGAACGCCCAAAGAAAAAGAATGTGTTAGTTTGGTAGTTTAGGTCACTAGCTATTTTATATTTATTATATAATACTCCAAGCTTAATGCATTAATTAATGGAGAGTGACGAGGGTGCAAAGATGAAGACAAAGGAACTATAGCTGGCCTTATAAGAGAGTATAGGATTGATGGACCCAGTATTGTTTTTCAACATCAATTGTTGTAGCAAAGAGAAAATTAAGATGCCATCTTTACTATTCATGGTCCCCGCTTGAGTGTATCCGTTTCTTTCTTTTTTGTTTTTGTTTTTTCAACTAGGTGAAAAGGAAATAATGTAACAATTTAATTACTATTCTTCTAACCCCAATCACCCACATCAAATCATATCCAACCTATTAATAAAGTTGCAAATCTAACTTCATTTTCACTTTCGAAATGACAAAAAGAAAAGTAATTTAGAAAGTAAAAAAAGAGCAAGCATGTAGAATCTTTTAAATTCATTTTTTAGAAAGATTAGAATCTGAGTTTTGACGAGTCGGTCCTCTTGCTATTGTTCTCTGGGCTAAAAAATTGGTGAACTTTATTTTATATCACTATCACGTCGGCTTACACTTTGGTCTTTTGAGTTTTGGAACTCCATGCATAGCTCAAAGACAAGTCTTATCTCCAAATAGTTTAAGGATAATTTTGCCTCCAAGTATTACAATTATTAGTGATACACAAAGTGATTTGTGCACTGAAGGCTAATTACTGATAATATGTATTGGTTGCTTTTGAAACTACGCATCATAATATTAGTCAAAAAAGAGAGGGGAAAGTGGGGGAAGTGTCTTTGAACCTAGATATGAGGAAAGTTTATGATAGGGTGGAATGGGTATAACCGGAGAAAATTATGAAAAATTGGGCTTCAATGATAGATGGAGAAGTTTAATAATGCTATGTATTTTCTCTATTACTTATTTTTCAACAAAAACACCATAAATGATATCTAAGAGGAGTTCAAATCAAGATTTGATGCACAAGTTATCCATCAACATGAAAATTATCTTGGTCTTCCTTCATTGGTGGGTAGATCAAAAAGAAAAAATTTCTTGGATTTGAAAGAAAAGTTGGTAAATAAAATGGCTGGGTGAAAAGAGAAGCTTCTAGCATTAGCTGGGAAGGAAATTTAAATTAAAGTTGTAGCTCAAGCTGTTCCGATATACATAATGAGTTGCTTCAAGACCCTAGACTCCCTTTGTGATGAGTTAACTATTATGGTGAGGAATTTCGATTGGGGTCCAAAGGGTAAGGAAAGGAAGATGGTGTGAATCAGTTAGGAGAAATTATGCATTCCTAAAATTCAAGGTGGTTTGGGTTTTAAGCTTCTTAAGGAGTTCAATCTAGCACTATTAGCTCAACAATGGTGGAAACTTCAATCTAGAACCTAATTCTTTAGCCTATCGTGTTCTTAAAGCTAAATATTTTCCAAAGTGTGATTTTATGGATGCTTCTTTAGGGAGGAGATCTTCTTATCTATGGAGGAGTATTATGTCTGCTCAACATGTTGTTAGGAGGGGTTTGAGTTAGACAGTAGGGAATGGTCAAAAGATTAAGATTTAGGTGGAGTTTGGATAGCGCGTCCACGTCCAGCGTCCACGTCTGGGTTTCTTTTTTTTTTTTTTTTTTTTCAACGCATCTGTCACTGTTCATTGGCCATGAACAGTGATTTTAGGCCAATGAACAGTAATTTTTGACATGAACAGTACTTTTTACATATTTAAAAATTATTTTGCTACAGTGTTTTCAGCAATAAGTTCTATCTAAACGAACTCTTAGTCTGATAAATAGCTTCCCACTCCATCGAATTTTAAAGTCACTTCTCCCATGAACCTCTCCTAGGTATGTGATTTGATTTGCAGTGAATGTGGGGAGTGGAAATACAAGGTAGTGAAGACTGTGTTTCTTCCACAAGAAGCTAAAACCATTTTGGGTATTCCTATTTGTTCAACTCTTCTAGAGGATTTAGAGATATGGAATGCTTCACCAAATGACAAGTTTTCTGTAGCTTTAATGATGGGCTGCTTAAAAAAATTTGGAGGAAAGTTTGGAACTTACAAATTCCTAGTAAGTTTAAGCATTTTGCTTGGAGAGCCTGTAAAAATATCCTACCTTGTCTTTCCAATCTTAAAAAGAGAGGTATTTTGGTGGATAGTGTGTGAGCTATGTGGTGTGGAAGGGGGAGTCCTCAAGTCACTTGTTTTGGACCTGTTCTTTTGCTGCAAAAGTGTGGGAATTAACCTCTATTTTTCAAGCTCAGCATAGGGTGCATTTTCAAAACTTTATGGACTTACTCTGGTTCCTTTGGGATAGCCAAAAATGCAATGATGATACTCTCTTTCACTATTTCTACTGCTTGTGATATGTGGACAAGAAGGAATGAGAAAAGAAATGATAAGAAGTTTTTATCGGGTCTTTTGCTTGTGTAAGGGGTTAGACAGCACCTCAGTGAGTTTCAGTTTACAAATGTGAAGCTTCTTCTTGAAAATGAAACTAATGAAACTAGTTCTCATGCATGGATTCAATCTTCTGCCCCTTTGTTCAAAGTTAATGTGGATGGTGCTATTTTTTCTTTTCAACATATGTGTGGTGTGGGTGTTGTGATAAAGCATGATAAGGGTTTGGTGGTTGGTGCTCTCAATAAGAAGTTGAATTTGCCTTTGGGGCCATTTTGAAATGGGTTTCTTATTTGCAAGGGATTTTACAATTCATGAGATTATCCTTAGGGGTGATTCTCTTGTACTATCTAATGCTATTGCAAGGAAAAATTCTTCTCTATCATTGATAGCTTCTATTGTGTATGCAATTATTTCTCTTTCTCATACTTTTCATAGGTTCGAGGTTTCTCATATCTGTAGGAATGACAATAGTACTACCTATTTGTGAGCAAAACATGCTCAAGGTGTTGAACAATATGTTTATCATCATACTTATACACTAATCGGTTTTTAGTGTAGGCGGATTAAACCCTAAATTTCTTATTCAATCATTAGAGATTTTACCAGTTGAACTAACTTAAACTGACTTTTTTTTGGAGTTGACTAAACATAGTTGGAGAATACTAATTAAAATGTCATGGGAACAAGCAAATTTCCTAGTGTGTCTATTCATCTTTCATCAATTGTTTGAAATAGATTTGAGAAAACTACATTTTAAACCCTATATTTAAGATAATAACAAATTAAGCCCTGTTGATGCCCATTTTGGCAAAAGTGCCCAATGATAAAAGAAGCCCAACAATATGAAAAAGGGGTGAGGAAAGAAAAAGTAGCAAAATAAAAACCATTAAAACCCGAATGACAGGAATAATGGTCCACAAGCCCACAAAATAACAAAGTGGCTCCAAAGCAAACAAACAAGCCAAGGAAGCCCCGAAGAATGAAATGGTAAGCCCAAGAGAATCGTAAGAAATAGAAAGAAAGCAAAAATGGGCCGGAAGAGCCCAAAGAAAGTAATTAGTAAATGAGATTGGTTTGAAGGCCAATAGACCCAAAAGCAAAGGATGTGATAATTGGGTTGGGGGAGCCCAAACGATTTAGTAAAAGCCCATGGGAATGTAAGAAGTAGGAAAGAATGAAATGGGCCGAGGATACCCCAAGGAATGAAATGGGCTGAGGATGCCCAAGGAATAAAATCGGCTGGGGAAGCCAAGATGTTATATGGACTGATCCAACAAGAATACTGGGCAATGTGAACTAAAGGATTGAATAACACATGAAATTGGCATGACAGGCCCAAAGGAAGTCCAGCAAAAAAAGTTAAATGATATCATGGCAAAAACAATGCAGTGGCATGGTAGGAGTACTAGCTAGCCCACGAAGCAGAAGTGAAAAGAGACAGGGGCTGAATCAAAGGAGAAAAAGCTCACACCCAAAGAAGAAACAAGATGTAAGGAATGAAGACCCAATGACTCATCCACGCCATAAAGAGTTAAACAAGCAGCAGAACACGTAACAGGGCCAGATAAACCCACAGGTAATGGCAAACACATGAACACCAGAAAAGCAATGGACTTATGGGAGTGGAGTACGCACAAGGCACAAGCACCACTTACTTGTACCTAGTCAATACAAGAGAGGTGGGCCATGGGTTAGAGGTAAGAGAGGGTATGGTCTAGCAGTGGAGAGAAGGGGGAGCCTATTTTGGGGTTCCCACTCAAGCTCTTTTACGAAAATGTTCTGCTAAGATGACATACCACCCAAAAGAAGTAAACATGAACTAGAATCACTAGGTGCATGCTATAGGAGTTAGTAAGAGAGAAACCTAGCCCTTATCCAGATGAGAATGCCAAAAGAAGCAAGAGAAGCAAGAAAGCAAAACAAAACTACTTTTGTCTAGGAATGAAGCGCGGCACGACCAACACAAGGTAGTGGTGCTGGCTAGGCAGCCAGCAGACCAGTGGGCAGTCCGAGAAGGACACCCATAACAAGCTAAAAGTAATTAAGGGGTAAAAATGGTAAATCATATCACGACAGATAGTATAAAAGGGCCTTAGCCATGTACAGTGAAGAAAAACAATGGAAGGAGGAAAAAAAAAAAAAAAAGATAAACAAAAGGAATACAAGGAAATCAAGTGAGAAAGAAAATAGGGCCAGCAAACCAGTGGGCAATCCGAGAAGGACATCCATAACAGGCTAAAAGTAGTTGAGGGGTAAAAATGGTAAATCATATCACGACAGATAGTATAAAAGGGCCTTAGCCATGTACAGTGAAGAAAAACAATGGAAGGAGGAAAAAAAAAAAGAGAACATGAAAAATAGAGAAGTAAAGAGAGAGAAAACAAAGAAGAAAAAAAGAAGATAAACAAAAGGAATACAAGGAAATCGAGTGAGAAAGAAAATAGGAGTGATAGGAGTGAAAGGAATGCAACAATAAGCTACCCACTTCTCTCCCTTTCAATAGCCCACTCTTTAGACAGTTAAGAATCTGAGATTAAGCCACTTAGGTCCATTTTCCAAAGTAAGTAATTTCTATGGCAGGATTCTCCTATGAGATTACCCATATTGGAGATTGGTTCCCTTCTTGGACTTGAATTTGCCAAAGAGCCAAGTTTATTCCTTTAGCAGACTAATTCTCTTCCTTCGTTTGTTATGATTGTTCAAAGACTAACGCTATTTTCTAGTTATTAACTTATGCTTGTTATACTTACATTATCATATGTTCCTTTTGTGAAATTGTTTTAAGTATCATCTTTGTCAGTAACAAGTGCCTTAGTTAAAACATTTCAGTTTTTCTGCTATATTATGTTTCCCTTGCTATAACGCTTTTTTGTGACAATATATCCTGCCATGGGCTTGTGACTTTATAAAGATACCAGGGGTTCTGACTTGCATACAAGCTGGCCTAAGGTGAGTTTCAATTAAGCTAGTCCCGACTCTCCTACCCTAGAATTGTTGAGCCTTAGTGCGGTAAGAGTAACTCAGCCCAGTACATAAAAAGGCTCACCACAAACCCTATAATTCCAAAAGTAACAAATTAAATCCTAAATTTTTAAAAAGTAACAAATTAAATCATATAGTTTCAAAAATAACAAATTAAGCCCTAGGTTTTAAAAAGTAACAAATCAAACCCTCAATCCAATGTTAAATTCCAAATACAATGTAATTCCACTTAATTGCGTGAGCTTTAATTTGTTACTCTTCAAAATTTCAAAATTTTAGGGTTCAATTTATAGCTTTTGAAAATATATGTAGGGTTCAATTTGTTGCAACTCTAAATTATAAGGTTTGAAATATAATTTACCCACATATTCTTCTCAAGCAAGTCATGAATATTCCATGTGACCATATCACTTTCAAAATCTCAATGGGTTTTTCCTATTCCCAGCTACTGTAACAATTGTGTGGTGTCACATGAGATGTTGGAGTTTTTGAACCAAACCAAAGGGCGATTCTTGCCTCAAAAGTGAAGTCATAAAAACATGAAATGCAGAAGAAGCATTTCTGGTACAAAAATGTAGTAAAAAAGTAGAAGCATGATGCCTCTCCCAAACCAATAACCCCCCTCTCGTCCCCACCGCACCTTCTAAAAGAAACAAAAGAATATAAGCCATTATAGTGACTAGTGAGTACATTGAATGATTGAAATCTTACTCGTAAATCATATCCCTCACGAAGTTTTGAAATTTTCCTAAGCACTTTCCTGCTTACCAGTACTTAGGACAATGACAAAAGAAAAGAGCAACCAAATTACTGAACTGGGAGTTTAAAATATGAGAGAGGGGTAAAAATCCAAAGGGTAAAAGTTAACAAAGCTCAATTACTAGTACCTTGTCCACAAAAAAATTGACAAATTCAGTGGTACCTAGTTACCAGTTACCATTAAGAAAAATGAATATGGTTTGTTTGGTAGGGGAGACAAGAAGTACAAATTTGCACCAAGTGGCTGGGGACTGGGTTGATTATTTACAATTATTAGCCGACACAATCAAAGAAATGTGGTCTTAGATGTTTTGAGAGCAATGTCATGGACTCTCTCTTAAGAACTAATCGAGTTTTAGTTCATAATAATAGTGGGTATTAAGAATCTCTAAACAAACATTTCCACCCTCAAGTTAAGTTTTTAGTTACTCAAGCTTCTTATTTTAGTTAAACTTTTATTTATACTGTGGAGAATCATGATTCCTGTACCATGAAACAATCTTAATTACAGTAGGAAAGTTAGTAAGGCCATTTAACCAATCTCTCTCTCTCTCTCTCAAGATGGAGAATGTATGGAGTTGAAGCACATCATAATGAGCATAAAATATCAAATCAAATTCATATCACCTTTGACTTTATGGATTTAATAACCATAAATATAAGTTATCCATGCAATGATTGGAAAACATCAGTTATCCATGCAATTTTTTTTTCCATAAAAAAAAAAAAACATTAGTCCATTTATAGTTATTTATTTTTCTCCAGATAATTTATTGCTGTACTTAGAATTTGAACCTTCCACCAGATCCATCGTCTGAGTCATAAGAAGTGCTGGATTCCCTTTGAGTATTTGAACCAAAAGATAAAATAACAGTTGTCTTACTTTCGGTTGTATAAATTTCACATATCTAGAACAAATATTCTTAAGGAGCATCCTATTCACAGAAACATAAAATTTTCTTATAAAATGATGTGATGACATACTTTTTTTTGCTACGTGTGGAAAAATTATATTGTACACACGATCTATTATATCTTTTTTTTTTGGATAGAAATATATTATATCTCTATCTCGTATAAATGTGAATTCTATATGTAAAATCTATTTGTCATATCTACCTTCATGTAAAAGGAAAGTATAGTATACCGAATATACTAAATAATTTCAACCAAATGGAGAAGGTAATTTTTGCCCCTGGCGCATACAAGACTTTTGCAGTCAAATGAGGGTTGGACATGCTAGATGCTACACTTGATAAAAGAGCTTCCATATAATTTCATATGTAAATTTTGTAAAAATTTTTATTCCAAGAAAAGTAATTCTTATTTTGAAATTACAAAATAACAATAATAGAAATGTTGAAATGTTCGCCACAAAAACAAGATGAAACACTTAAAACCTATTTGGACACACAAGAACATTTTTCATGCATCACAAGTGCTATCTTTCGCGCACAAAAGCTTACAAAATGACAAACAATTCTAAATCGATACACATAACATATTGTCTTAAAAGTGCAATATGTTTGACTTTTCATTAATAATGATTCCCTAAGGGACAAATTAAATGATTAGAAAATCTATGATTTTACTTGAAATTTAAATTTAAAGTTTAATATAAAAACAGTTTGAGTGAGAATCATGCATTTTTACATTATTAATTTGTATTATAATGCCAAATATTGGAGGAACATTATTGAAGATGAAAAAAATAAATAAAAAAGATATCTGATGCGCACAATTTCAAAAGATTCAACTTTTCATTGAAAGGATATTAAAAAAAAAATTCCATTGAGAGAAGCGAAGATATACATAGTTTTCTTTTTTTAGACCCAAAGATATACATAGTTTTTATCCATAAAAAAAGTACAGAATTTATACCCTATTTGAGATTAAGGTCCAAGATTTTTAATTTTATCAATTAAATTCTCAAACTTCTGAAACCGTTTCAATTTAAAATCTATGTCCATCATTATTATTTATTTCCGTTATTCTGGGAAATAACAAAAAAAAGAAAAGAAAAAAAAAAGAAAATGGAAACTGTAGATAAAATTTTATGTTTCAGCCATTATTTTTTTTTTTTTTTTGAGAATATTTGAGCCAATAAATTGGATTATGAATATGCATACCCTTGGTGAAATGCAAAATTTCATCATTGGTTTCTTACATTTCTTTGCTCCATTATTGTTTAGCATTACATAAATAAAAATTGGAGATGAACAGAGGTTTCAATTTGAAACAATTTCATAAATTTAAAACCATAATTGACAAAATAATAATTTAAGAACCCAATGTGAGAGTACAATCTTATTCAGCAAAAAAATATATGATATTATAATCTCTAGTTTATTTTTTTTTTTTTAAATGTAATTTCTCAACAAAAAAAAAAAAAAAAACAAACAAACAAACAAACTGGAAATAAGACTAGAATTCACATGTGGTGCATATGAACTTGCTATGAGTACAAAGTGTTGGCACTCTCTCCCCCTCTCTTGAGACTTACATCTGAAGGGACATGAAGAATTAAGAGTTTTTGTCCATGAACTCAATAGGCCGTGTGGTAGAGCCCACACTTCATGAACTGTCCAAAAGTACTTTCTGGATTTGGGTTGATGAAACCCCACCCACCCTTTTCACAATTTTCTGGGCTCATCTTTATTACAATCACTTTTTACAGATAAAAGACCTTACTATAACGTAAATTTAAGTAGCTTTTAATGAGGTAATTAGCAAAAAAGGGTAAAAAAGGAGCTTTCCTTGGGATGCTACAATACCCAAAAATGTTTGCTTCAGCACCAGCAACCCCTGGTGGGATGACACGAGTGAGTGCTAAAGCAATACTTTTGAGGGTGAAAATAACATTTGCCTACTTTGCATCCATTAGTCATTAGTGCTTCCTGTTTAAAAATCAAATACCTTGTAGCAATCAAGATGGCTCAAACACATGCTTCAGAATGTCTGTGACGATCTCTTTGATATCCTCTTCTTTGCATGAGGTTACGAACTTCACTGCAACAACAAAATTTTCCTCAATTAGTGCTCAATTTTATTTGACAAATTGAACTGCTTAGTTTCACTTTCACCATACTTAATAGGAGATAGTATCTCATTCGCTAATTCACCTGTCAATGAGAGAGTGATCTCATATGCCCAGCGCATGAGAAATTTCTTCTTGATAGAATGAAAATTCCATAATATAATTAATGAAACAATTTTTTAGCTATTACTATATCATTAAAGAAGATTAACAATTTTACCCACTTAACATGGTGCAAGTTGTGAAAACAATTTTCCACAAAATTTTGGGTTTTTGATAACTGAAACCTTACAAGGAGGATCAATGCCTTCTCGCAGCAAGTTCACACCTAACTAGAATTATCAACACAAATTCCAATAGATTATGTTTGAGCTTAAGAAAACTTAGATGAGTATTAAGCTTGTATTAGAAAATACTTGGGTTAGCTTGAAATCTCCTAACTCTAAATGTTTTCCTAATTACAAAGAATTAGTTTTTGGCTAACTAAAATCAGATTACCGCCATGATTTTAACTCATGATTGACCACAATATTGAAGTTTATATTTGTTTATGGTAGACCAAAACTTATGGTCCAATTGAGAGCAGAAAAAAATATCCCAATTTAAGGGAGGACTGGTATGATATAGAAAAGATGACAAAAGTAAACGAAACAATAATTCAAGACAGTATATGTAGGCAGGGCAAGAACTGATTATACTTGGTAGGTAGTACCGTAGTAGTGGAAAGAGAAAATGGTCATATTATTAAAAAGTACTGGTGCAAGAAGGACCCAAGTACTGGTAGAGTAGGTGGCAGTGCCAGTAAAGCATCAGTTTCCTTGAAAGCAAGCAAGCTAGCTGGCTATAACTAAAAACGGTAAAAAATGCCGTTCAAATGGACCCTAACAATACTTTTTATACAAAATTTGACAATATTTTTATAAGAAAAATGCTAACAGGTGCATTTAAAGTAATTATTAATAATTTATTTAATTAAAAAAAATTTATGAGAAAAAATTATTAATATTTTGACAATATTTTTTATTTTTAATAAAAGTGTTATCAAATTTTTTCTAATTGAATTCTTAATCGTTGTTTTTAGTGTAAGCTTTTTATAATAGGTGAGTTAACAAACTTTATCTGATTTTCACATATGTTCAATATTATATTTTTATTTATCACTAACAATCTCGCGCGAGTAGGTGTAAAATTTTTTTGACTGTGCGAACCTTCTCCCCAAGATTTTTAATGATCTTCATCGTCATCATAAGTTGTGTCTTTAGATAAATTCCAATACATGCAACATTGAGTAAAGACAGGTTGTAAGAACACCAACACCCCTACTACTCCCACCCACTTTACTCACAAAAAGATTCATCCTTTAGAGAGAGAGAGAGAGAGAGAGCCAATCTACAGCAAGAAAACAAAAACAAACCCAACAGCAAGCCTACTCCTAAGATATGCGCATGCAGGGAGAGTTATTATGGGAAGGCTATTCTCTAGTACAGACTGGTTTTCATATATTTATTATGCCTTTACTCGTCGCATTCACACGTGTTCTTTTTCATTTGTATGTTTGGGAAGGCTGCTCTCTCTAGCACAGGCTGGTTCTCAAGAATCTCAACAACCCTTGTACACCTAGACCTAGGGGTGAAGAGGCATGACTGTATGTGAACAGAAAATGCCAAAGTCCTTGCCCACCTATCAAATCGGATTGTCATTTAAAGGAAGAATATGGTGGTCGCTGGGTCAAATATCTTTGCTGACTGCTTTAATCCAGATGTATACCCAGTGAGTATTACTGATCGATGAAAATCTTGACATTAGATATTGTGTTTGATGACTTCCCCACTGGCCAGAGAAAATTTTGTACTCAACTGAAATTGATTCACCAAAGCGAAAACTTAATTGAAAGGATAAATTTACGTAATCTTCTTTAAGTATTGTCATTTAAGTTTTTTAGGTTGATTTTTTAAAAATATTAAGTATTTTTAATAAACACATAGAGATAAGAGAATATTTTTTTAAAAAAACTTACAACAATATATATCTAAAAAAGCCTAACTTTTGAATTTAATTATTTTTTAAAAAATAACACTATTTTTATTATATTAATCAATATAACCTAAAAACCTATGTTTTGTGCTGTCCTAATTGATAATTTCTTTAAAAAATAATATTGGAAATAATAATTTTTGATTCACTTCTCCAATGTGACTCTTTTACTAATGCATTCAAGCTTTGTTTATTTTGCTGTAAATATTTTTTGGAAAATATATTCAGATGTGTTTCATTGTAAATTTGGTCAAATTTGAAAATATTTTCTATTGCATGGAAATTTTTTTATAAAAATTTGTAAAATGTTTTATTTTAAAGATATTCAATTAAACATTTTACAAATCACACAGTCACACCCCCCACCCCCCCTCCTTCCTTCTCTGTTCTCTTTCCAAGACCCCCACCCCTCCCTTCTTTCCTTCTCCAACTAGCATAGAGTTGGGAAATCGGTGCAATGGCAAGCAAATTGAAACAAATGTGTAGCAAATCGTCAAAACCTCTTATTGTTCTTTGGATCAGATGATGACTGGCATTTCACAATGGTTGGCAAAGCAAATAATGGCAAGGAGGCTTGATAGCGGCCGGAGGCCCCAACAGTGGTTGGGAGGCATCAGTTTTGGATTGATTTGGTAGTTCTGGTTGGAAAATTTTAGGACATACCAAAAACCTAAAAACGTTTTGACTAAAAATATTTTCAATTGAAAACATTTACAAAAAAACAAAGAGGATGCAATTTTGGGCAGTATTTATTACACACTGCCCAAAATGAACTAAACTCGTGACTTAAAAGTCACAGGTTCAGTTTATTTGGCTATGAATCCAGACAAATGTGTAACAAATTTCCCCTTTTTCCTTTTATCACTTCAGCAAAAAGCTCTCCTCTTCTCTCCCTAGTCGGAGGGGGGTATCATTTAGACATTTACTCACCAATCTGGTAGAATTAGCACAAGAGGACAGATTACAGCTACTATCCTCATAGACAAATTTGTACTTCAAAAGAATATGGACTATACCAAACAAAATACTTCGAGGCTGTGATCTAAATTTACTCTAGCATTCTCTATAAACTAACAGGCTTTCCATTGCCTTTTTGTACTTTACGACTAAAATCACGGCTCACATCCAAGTACAGAATATGGGTGGACCCACTAGGGAATTTCATGTAATTCTTGTAGCACAATCTTTGTCACACACTATTTCACAATTATTTTATGTGACAAATTATAACTGATTGTCTTTCATTTTTATATGAATCCAATACTTTTTTTTCATCCATCACAATTGCTACAATTATTTTTTGGGAATTTGTGGATACAGCTCAAAGTCCACCGACATAAATCCCAAACAGAGATATATGAGAGAGAAATATACTATGCATTCCAAAGGAGAAATCCAGGATCATATATATGTTGTCAGGAGTGATTCTATGTAGTTCATGTAAGTAATGTACAACGGACCACAACGATGGCTTTACATTTTGGTGGACCACAAGATTGCTTATCAAATACGGCATGTGGTTATGAGTCAACGTTGATGACTACTAACGTTGATGACTATGGAATGACAAAGATCACCGGTTAATGAATGAACCAGCAGTGCATTAAGAAAAGTTGTCCATCACTGATCACTCACTAGTCACCACCTTCAAAGTTTGAAAACCCTTACACTTAAAGGGTTGGAATTTGGACTTGGAGTTTGGATTGGGACCCCATCAACAATCGAATACAATGAGTACCCCCACATCAACCATCATTACTCGTATCTCATAAGCTAACAAAATTGGGCTCCTTCACTAGGTGTTTATTTGGCCCAATAATAACAGTTAAATGGGCCTAATGAATTTGAGGGCTCCCTGTGTAGGATCAACAAAATGTCAAGCCCAGGTCCCACGGTAATGGTCAGGGAATGGAAAGAATTCAAGCACAACCTATAACAACTAAAAGTAAAAGAAGTCTGGACTTAAATATGCCATTTATACCAAGAGTAATGCTAATTCTTTTTTTTTTTTAATTATTATTTTTATTATGTATCCAAAACTTTATTATGCACCAACCATGACATGCCCACTTCAATATATATGTCAAAAAAATTATGAAATTTGTGTCATTAAACTTTTTAAACTTATTGACATCCCAAAGGATTACAATGCCACTATTAAAGCGTGGCAGTCACTATAAAAGTGAGGTGATTACCAAGTTGAAAGTATGAACTAAGCGGATGAGTTGCTATCTAAAGGTAACATGGCAATTGAAGCACCGTGAAGTTTAGCATCGAAATAACATAACTGCCACACCATCAAAATCACAACTGTCAACGCCTTCACAATTGCCCCTCACTACCATGCCCATGCCACCATGAGTGTTTTTAGACATAATCCACAAACTCAAAATTACAGGGTAAATGTTATTTGAACACAAACGGATTGTTGATGTGGTTTGGTCACCTATAAGGTGAGGATACAACCATATTGGAGTTTTCAGGTAACAGCTTGTGCACACACATGCAAGGTCTGCCTAGGAGATGATGACTAAAAAGGGTTTACACTTGGCAAAATAAAAAACAGAAATAGAAATAAAAGGAGTAAGGAGTGCTCATATAGTGTCATAATCATACTAGCAGTCTTGATGCATATACAATATGATATTTCATCAAATACATTTCATGATTTTAATAGTTTAAGTTATGCTTGAAGATGCAGTGGCATCAATTTTAATAGTTTAACAAACCTTATTGTCAGAGGTTTAGTTATGCTTGATGATGCAGTGGCATCAATCTATCTATTTATAAATTAATGTTTTAAATAGAGTAAGAATTGAGATAACAGCCTTAAATAGATAGTACTGTAAAAAGCTTCATGTATCACACCCTCTCTATGTGTGTGTTTTTGTTATTTTGAGTGCAGAACATTCTCATTAATGAAAGACACTATGCTTACAATACTAATACAAATACTTGCATGAGCCGTTTGCCTCTTTTTCTTAAGTTTTTCAAAGTCAAATAATGTTTAAAACCTACAATCTGTTTCTTTATAAGTATTTATAAGCTACAAGATATTTAGAACCAACAAGTAAGATTAAAGTCCAAACAAATCATTGAAATCCCTTTCTAACAGGCTATGGTTTACTCTTAAAGCAAATCCTTATCCCCCCATACAATGTTCCTAATAGTGGAAGAAAGCAGTATATAATCCACTACGAGCAAAGCAAATGAAATGTGGTTTTCAATGAACAAGCAGAAGAAATAATTAAATAATTCAAGACAAAATTACCTTAAAAAACAACAGAAACTAGCCAATACACAGAATTGTGGTCCTGTCAGCTAAGCACCTTGTTAGCACATCACTTGGAGATAGAAATTTCTTGACTCGACAAATATTGCACACTTTACCTAGTGATTGGTAATAGGCCTAAAAGATTACAGTGGCCTTGATCCTATATGGCAATAAATATTGTATGAGTCAATCCCATGCAGAACCCTCAAAGTCTCTTCTACTCATATTTTATGGCATCAATTTAGCAAGAGGGAAGCATTACCTAAAAGCTTTCGAATTGAGTCCAAAACCATATGCTATATCTATTTTGTTCAATATGCTTGTGGAATTCCAGATCTCAATTCCTAAACTTAATTAATCAACAGGTTGGATTAGCATCAATTAACAAAACTCTGTGAACTATGAAATCAGCAAGTTGAACAATCATAGGTTGAAGTTCCAAATCTTCAATAATCAGAGTTCTATGAATTCCAAAGTCAGCAATAAGTTGTGATCCTCCGAAAATTAATGATTTCTCCAGATTATTTATGATTATACCTAACTCTATTTCTATTTTTACCTTTTCCTGTATACCATAATTTATATCTTGTATATTCAATTTTCTAGATTTTTCACCTACCCACTTTGTCTCCTAAGTCCTATAATTATTCACTTTTTGATCATTGTATCTATTATTTACATTAGTTTCCATGTTAAAGACCCTATATTCCAAGTTCCTATATGAATTCTATTCTCTTGGACTAACGTCTTTACCCTCATATGTCCATCAAATGCAGGAACTTGTGTCCAAATTTCACTACACCCGATCTCCCATATAGGGAATGCCCTAACTAACCCTTGTATTCTTTTCATTGCATTTGGGGCCTGATGCAGCATGTCATCAATAAGGGATGCCCCAAAGTGTATTTACATAGATCCATTCATAATAAATTTACCAAATTTTAGGCTGGCCCTCAAGCTACCACAACCCCTCTAGGCTGTAAACAGGAGGTAAGACAGATGTTCTCAAACCAAGACCATCCTCAGCTGATAGAGCAGACTATTTCACACGCTGCAAGAGTCTAACGTTCTAATCCAAATAGACTGTGTGTGATGAAAATTATTAAGAATGTAATTTTTTTTACCATATGGATATATTATATAAAGAAAATAATAGAAACAAAAGGTTACTTGACAAACAAATATGAATATAGTGGGATGAAAAAAATGAAACTGAAAATTTTGAAACCTAGACTGATAGGTAATTTACGGTTGAACTGTCCAATTAGGTCCAAGTTTGAGATGAAAAAAATGAGTTTATGATATTTACAAGCAGTATCTTACCCCAGGGAAGAACAGGAAACTCCTGCCTCTGTTTAGGGACTGTAATGACATATGAAGCAACCTGCAATAGATAGAAAAATCTTATCCCCAAAAGAAAGAAAATGAATACATGGGCACCAAATTATAATTACTTGAATTGGAATATAAATAGTTAAAAAGGAAAAAAAAGAACATGCCAAAACTGATGCAGCAAGAGAACGAGGAGAACTATAAAGAACCGATGTCTCATCCCTTTCATAAAGAAGATCCATAATATCAATGCATGCTTCAAAGTTCAAAACCTCGCCCAATTTCGCCACTTCCCTGAATTCAAAAACACATAAAAGAAGTACCTAGATGAACCCAGTTATAATTAAGATAAACAAACTATATATGTCTATGACTATTGTGAGGATACTTCCCCAATTAATCGGATTTATCCGCTTTGGGGAGCCAGTCCCTCGGAGGGAACTCTAACCGATGTGGGACTTGATGTCAAGCCTGCGAGTCCAAGGTCTAGCCCTTGCTCCTGGTGAAAATCCTGCCTGCACTCGGGGATGAGCCGATAAACCGTGAGGGACTGGCTCCCCAAAGCGGATAAATCCAATTAATTGAGGAAGTATCCTCACATTAAAGAGTGTTAGTAATGGTACACACATGGTCGCTCCAGAAGCTTATAAACCATGTATGGGAGGGAACTCTAACCGATGTGGGACTTGGTGTCAAGCCTGCGAGTCCAAGGTCTAGCCCTTGCTCCTGGTGAAAATCCTGCCTGCACTCGGGGACGAGCCGATAAACCGTGAGGGACTGGCTCCCCAAAGCGGATAAATCCGATTAATTGGGGAAGTATCCTCACAACTATGTAACTATAGAAATTACGAGTCTGAAACAAAGGGGCTTACTTGAACTGAAAATAAAGCTCTTCGAGGAATACAAAAGCATTGTTTGCCGTACCAATCTCAAAATCCAACACCTTCAAAATGTCATCTATATCTTAATATCATGTAGATCGAACCATAATGGTTCAAGAAATCTCAACGATTCAATGAAATTAACCTGCAATAAGACCACCTCCTACAGAATATCCTCATCAACCACAGTGAACACGACAATATAAAAAGCAAGAAGTTTCTAAAACCATAGTAGCACACAAGTAGCTTACTGCTTCTACAAAATCACGCGTTGTAAAATGTTGTTCCGTGATAGTCTTGTCTCCCAAAGACTTCAAACTTTTCACCGACAATGGACGGGAATCATGTATCTACAAAAACATCAACATTGTAAAAAAAAATTAACCCAAAAGAATAAAAGAGAGACTGCAGCAAATTAAAACATGAAAACCCACTTTGCTCGAAACCCATATAGAAATAAGCGAAAACAACTGCAAGTTGCTCTCTCTTATTGGTTGCAAAAGCCAGTTTGCAGTGTCATCCCCTTGTTGTGTGAACCTTTACAAGAACATTGCAATTTTAGCATTACATCATATAGGAAAGGAACAAAGAAATTGGAAAACAAAAACAAAAACAAACAGTAACATAGAGAGAATGCAAAAGAAATGCTTGAAAATTCGATTCTTCCTAAAAATAAAATTGTTCAAACCAAGTCTGAGGTTTATTGTCATCCTTAACGCACCTAGAAATAATTGAAAAAATAAGATTAAAAAAAAAAAAATGGAACAAAGCCCTCAACTATGTATGCAATCCTAATGTAATGGAGTAATCGACAGCTCAAAACAAATAATAAGGGCAATAAAACAGTGAATAAATAGTGTTGTGATACAATTGAAGTTTCAGTTCATGAAAATTGCAGATTCATAGTGAGTGTAATTTGAGAAAAAATTGAATCAAATTCATGAAATATGTGTGTAAGTGAAAAAGCTGGAGCTGGACCTGGACAAGGAGGGGTAGAACCGATCAAAGAAGAGAGACAATGCGGCGTATTTCACAATCGGTGCGACTTTCAGTTCCTTTTTGTTTGCATTGCATTCACAACAAAGTTGAATATAAATTTGGAGAGAAGTGATTAGATATTGAATATGAAGAAGAAGAAGAAGAAGAAGAAGAAGAAAAAGAGATGACCTGAGCGGATTGGATGAGGAATTGGAGCAGTGGAAGACGCAGAGGAGAGCTTGAGGACCGCTGCTGCTCACTCCACATCCACTTCTTCATCTTTCTCAAAATGTGGAAGCGGGAACCCAATATTTCGCACTTTTCAAGAATGAATTTGAAACTTATAGTGTTAAACTTATTTATAGCTTTTTTTTTTTTTTTTTTGAGAGAGAGGAATAATTATAAAAAATTCTTATTTAGTAAAATGAAATTTTAACCATATTTTTTATATGAAAAAAAAAATTTTGAAGGTTGTTCTTACTCCTTATATTAACTTTTTTTTTTTTTTTTGGTGTGGATAATTACTTCTTACATTAAAATTGATTGGAAGAAATGTTACTCATTATGTGAGTACAATTTTGCCCCAGGGGGGAGGAGGAGGGGGAATGACAATTTTTTTTGTGGATAATTACTTCTTACATTAAAATTGATTGGAAGTAATGTTACTCATTATGTGAGTACAATTTGGGGGTCGGGGAGAAATGACACACTACCACTATTTAGCAAAAAAATTAGTAATCTATCTCTGTTTTAAAAATATATAGGAATCTACTACCTTGTAAAACAAGAGTACTATGTAAAACTTTATTTCGCTAAACTCGAGTAATCAAAAAGTGGTAAGTTCTTACATATTTTTAAAACAGTGATAGATTACAACATAGTTTGCAAAAATGTGCTATTTGGCTTTTCGCCCAATTTAAGGGCTAAGTAGTTCAATGATATTTTATAACACTTCCTATCACAAATATCTCAGAACTTTCACATCATCTATTTGTTATCTCAAAAAAAAAAAAAAAATAGCATTCAAGTCAGGTTATTCAAAATTTTTTGTTTATTTTAACATAAAACATAATATTTTTTTCTATTTGACCTACCAACTTTTCCAAAGACATACCTTAGATTATTTGTTATACAATTTTAATGGGATGCGCAAAAAGACACAAAGTGAAATAAAAGAATAAAAATGACTGGTTAGATTTTGCAATGGGATGCGCAAAAAGACACAAAGTGAAATAAAAGAATAAAAAAGACTGGTTAGATTTTGCGCGAGCTCATTTCTTATCATTATTCATACTATAATTCCTATTAGTCCATATCTGAGGAGCATGAGCCATGAGGGTGGTACCTACCAATCTCTAAATAAATAAATGCCCAATTGTAGAAAGAGGGGCGTGCAGTTTGGATTTAGTGTTTTCGAGTTTCCTGCGTCGCGTTTTTCTCTCTCTCTTTTTTTTTTTTTTTTTTTTAAGCCGTAAATGTTGACTTTTCCTGTGAACAGTGCAAGCTTTTTTTTAGCCGTGAATATTGACTTTTCCCGTGAACAGTGCACATGTGCACTGTTCACGGGACCCACAAATATCACTTTTCAACAACTTTTTTATTAAAAATTGATCCCATGGTACTATTCATACATTTAAAAATTATTTTGTTATAGTGTTTTTAATTTTCAGTTTTCAATTGTATCAAACAGGCGCCTCTGTTTGAATACCACTTAAAAATGAAAATTATTTCATTATTCAGCTTATTTTTACTACTATTTATGAGCTCCACTGCACTTTTTGGTACTATTCATGAGTCTCATTGTACTATTTCAACTAACTTTTACCTTTATTTACAGTACTTTCAACAATAAGTTTTCCGTTTTAGCAAAATAAGTTGTATTCAAATAAACCCTAAGCAGGTAGCTCCAAGAGGATTCACATGTATAGAGGGCACATCTGCAAAGAAAAATGCAGTAGATAATTATCCAACCAAGTCCATATATCAATGTACAAATTGCAGTAGATCCATCCACTATCTTGCTGCAAAAATTCCCTCTCAACTACACAGAACATCCCCTTTAAGCAGTCTTGTAGGTTTTTTAGGATGTTCCTTGTAATCCTCTTCTTTTGCTTAGTGCTTTTCAGCCACGCCATGCATTCCCAAGAACACCTTACATTCCTTTGATTTTGAGGGTAAATCCTCAATTTGGCATCAAAGGTGAAGCTGCAAAAGAAGAAAATAGAAGTTCAATATTGTTTACCCAAGAAAATTGGGGAACAATTCCAAAGTACATTAATTAAGCAGCCTACATCATTCATTGAAATATGCTATACAAAGAAAATCATGCATATTGTAATTGATGGTCAAGTGCAGGCTTCTTCTTTGTACTCTCTGTCCCTTAAAAAGAGTTAATTTTGAGACAAATTACCTACAAAATTTAACCACCAAAAGCATATAAAGTAGAAAGCAGCAACCAGCAACGTTAAAAGAAAATAATAATAATAATAATAATAATAGTAATAATAAAAATAACAACCAAGGCTATGGATAAGGTGGAGCTAGCTAGGGGAGCTCACGTATGGCTCTGAAGTCATTCCAATCAATTTTGGGCGACCATTGCAACAGTAAATAAAGAATTTGATGGAAAGATAGAGGGTAGACAAAGTATGGGGTTTGTGCTGAGCTTGAACGTGACAACTCACATTTGTTTGAGAAGATGGTGGAAGCAATGGTGGGTATATGAAACCCTTCAACTGAGAAAGGGAGAGTAACGGTTGTTTGCATGCTTGATTTCAGATTCTTTGCCTAAACTTGTTTTTAAAATCAAAATGAGCATTATTTAGATCTATTCCTTTTTCAGAACATGTCTTTTAAGTTACTTACAGAAAAAATTGTTGGGAATAAGAAGGAAAAATTTATGGAGTAATCAAAGGAGTTTATAGTAACCACAACACACCCTTGGTGCGTTGGTCGCTCCACAAGTATAAGTGCTTGTAGGGTGTGGGGGCCAAGGGCCGGGGTTCAAGTCTCCAGGAGGGAGCTTCACACACATATACACTTAGATTAGGCTATAGTAGAAATTCTATCTTGTATAATAAAAAAAAAGTAAAAAAAAGGAGTTTATAGTAGATAATTATTATTAAGAGATGCTACGTCCATAACATTTTTACAATATTTTCACAACAAATCATGGTGATTAGTTGTTATTGGTTCAAATTTGAACCTAACACTAAGGTTACTTTTTTGCCTCAATAATAACAACCAGTAACAACCTGCTACTTAGGATTTGTTGTAAAAATTTTGTGAAAATATTGTGAACATATAATTTCTCTTATTAGAATTGTTGAATTTATAGTGCGAATTTAAGTTTTTTATTATTATTTATTAGTGACACATAGCAAGAAGATTCACATGTGCCAATAGTTGTTTACTATGTGGCGTTTGAGAAGCTTGATATGTATTAATAGTTGTTTACCATATGGCATTTAATGTGTCATTGTTTTATGTATTGTGGAAGAGACATGTGTTACCATTTTATGCATCCATCCGTTATAGAGATACAACTTTTATAATACATTATAGATTATAGATTGGATAAATAGATTGATTATCAAATTATTTATTTATTTTTTCTATACAATCTGTAGTGAGTCCTAGTGTGACATGTTGTTGGCCATGCAACAAAACAAAAACATTAGCATAAATTCTATCGATGACAAAATAAAAAACACAAACATGAGCATAAATTCATGGAGAATGTGGTAGGTATTATAAAATTTACAAATTGATATGACAATGAATGTGGCTGATGAATTTCAACCACCTCTTAAATAAATATTTAAATGACCTCTTTGTAATTAGTTACACATCAATTTTTAAGTTCAATGCAATAAAATTTGTATTATTCATAAGTCATAGCACTACTCTAAATTTAATAGTGGCATTATAAATATCTAAATTAATTATATATAACTAAACAGTGATATATTATATAAGTAACAAATATATATACTAAATAATTAATATATAAACTAAATAAATAATAAATAAAGCTTAGTTATAAACCTGTCATATGCCAAATAATTTTTTTTATATCTTTTTTTAATAAATATTATTAGTTATAAACTTGTTATATATTTTTTTATAATTTTTAAATTACTGATTAATTATTTATGACATCATTTATTTGATCACTAGTCTGACTTCAATTCGATTAGAGAACCAAGAACCACTTCATTTTTTTGATTCTTTGATCAGTTTGGTTTTTAAATTCCTTGAGAGAGAGAGAGATGTGAAAGTATGAGCTCTAGACAAAAATATCAAGCAGGTATGTGCATAGAATTGAGGGTATCTGAGTTTTTGGTAATTGTAGCTAAACCATAGTGAATGACATCTATAGTTTGTAAGGATAAAGAAAGAGAGAAGAAAGAAGTCCAAATGATTAATCATGTATTTTGCATTGTAATAAAAGTGACTGAGTTCTTTTTGATATTGGCTTAAACTCATTTCTTATAGGAGAATACTTATTATTTCTTAGACCAAGTGTAGACACACCTTCTTCTTCTTCTTTTTTTTTTTTTTTTTAATACAAGATAGAAATTCTATTATAACATAATCTAAGTGTATATCTATGTGAAATTCCCCCATAAATACTTGAACTCCAGGTTTTGCCCCTCACATCGTACAAACACATAATATGGAGTGACCACCGCACTAAAAGTGCACGGTGGTAGTGTAAACATACCCTATTTTGTATCTCGTATGACTTAAGCTCTATTCTTTAATGAAGATAGTATAAGAAGCCCAGTGCTAAAGGTTTGGCCATGTCTATGAAATACATAAGCAGAGATTGACACATTCAATCAGGTAAACTTGAGTGTCTACCACTTTCCTAAACTCGTATCCTAACTCCAGACACACATATGGTTTGTTCAACCTTTGTGTAAGAGTCCTAGGTGGTTTACACCTAACCAAGTGGCAACTCCTATTCTTTGCTCTAGCCTTGAACTATTGGCATACATCGGTATTGTTGGGCTAAGATATTGACCCCAATTAATTAACTGATAATAACTTAATTTTGCATATTTATATCATTATAAAAAGCATTATCATACTTATTTTGTATTAATTCATCATCTTGTATTTGGTTTTGGAATAATGTTGAATAATTAATTTTGTGCTTAAATGAAGTTTAATGTGTAAATATGTGATTTGTAAGAGCATTCTCATCAGGTCTTTCCTAAAAAATGTCATTTTAACACACCAAAAGCCTACTTTATTAGTTTACCACATCATTTTACAATATCTCATTCTTCAAAATTTTTATTCTTCAATTCTATACATTAAAATAATATTTACAATACATTAAAATAATATATTAACTCCTCCCATCATTGTCAACAACAACAACGCAAAACCACTACTGCCGCAACAATGGCCACCAACAATCACTGATGCAACAACACCGACAACCACCACCGGCACAAACCCACATCCACCAACACCACCTTAAAAAAAAAAATCCGCAATAACCCAAAAAATAACTCCACCACCACCCCACAATCAAATGAAACCCACAACTGGAAAGAAAAAAAAAACAAAAACAAAAAACGCCCAAACTTACATGCAATCTCCACCAGTCAACCTCATTGGTGAGGCCAAACTCCACGGCAATGGTTGAGGCAGAGGAAAAAGAAGAAAGAGAAAGAATGACTAGAAAAAAAGAGAGAGAGATAGAGAGGCGCAGAGAAAGTGATAGAGAAAAGAAAAAAGGAAAAAAGAAAAAAGAAAAAAAGAGAGGTGAAGCTTCTAGAGAAAGAAGAGAAAAAGAAAGTGACAGAGATGGAGTGGCGGAGAAAGAAAGAAGAAAAAGAAAAAGAAAGAGAGAGAAGAGAGAAAGTCAAAAAGGATGAGAGAGAAATGAATAAAAAGCTTTTTTTTTTTTGCATCTCAATCCGTACTGTTCCATCTTTGGAATGGTACTGTTCATATGTGGTAAAAATTATGAGATTTGGAACACCTCATGAGGGGTTTTTTGGTGTTTGGTGTGTCAAATGCCAAATATTTGGCATTTGACACACCTGATGAGAATGCTCTAAGAGAATGAAATTAAATCTAGCAAGAAAGGAGAAAATGGTGAGCAGATTTGTACAAAATAAAAGGCTAATAGACTTTATTTTTACAAACGCCATAATAAAGTTAAAGAATGTCAATTAAGGGAGTCAATACTGTACTAGAGACTATTTCAGTTTGGTTTGGGGAACAAGATATTTCGCTATCAGTTAATACCATTGTACCATTTCGAGATTGCCGCTAATTTGATATATATATACACACACACACACACTAATAAATAGATATAGAAATTGATTTACTCAAAATTCATATTAACTCAAAATTCTTATAGGTTAACATCATCAACTCACTAATAGGACATTGATATACTTTGTTGTTGATGATGATAATAATACTAGTTTGATAAGACAAGGAGTAAACAAAAATTGAGCACTTTTTTCTTTAAAAAAAAATTATTGGAAATTTGAATTTTTAAGTTCACGTGGGTGGGTGTCAGGACTAGGGGACACCACCACACTATTTTTGTTTTATTAAAACACTACACCATCACATTTAATAAAAGGCAAAGAGTATTATTTTTATAAATTTTTAATAGCAAGTGGGTGTTAGGGTACACCAACAAAAAATTTAGACTTCTTTTTAATTTTTATAACCTTTCAAAGGCAAGTCAGAACAAAGCCTTCACTCTTCATTCACACTTCAGTTCATGAAAGTTGAAACAAGGGAGAAATGAAGAAGACGACAAAGAACAAGAGATGGTGAGGAAGATCAGTGACATTGGTTCACCACATAAAAAGTGGTGGCGACTGCAAGGATATGGGTTTCTGGTATTTTTCTAGGTTAAATTTATTTTTTGGGTACTTTCGTTTATTGTTCAATTTTCATTTTCCGGCCGAAATCCAAAATCTTTCCTGGTATGGCCGGTACACCCTAAAATGATCTAGTGTTTGGAGCAGTAAGAAACAGCTGGGATTCTATATCAGTGTAGGCACTGGTATGGTAAATTTTGACCATCCCGGTCATTATGGTACAAAATTGACTCCCTTGAGGTCAATCCAATTAAATTTAAGTTCAATTGGAGTAAAGAATTAAAGGAAATTTGCACCAAATGCACCCTTGACCATGTGTATGCAGTCCAATTTTCAAGCCTTCAAAACTTCTATTTTAGGGCTCCAAAACTTCATTTTTTGATGGGAGGTGGCCTTCAGACCCTTAGGAATGTTAGCCTCTAGAATGACTCAAAAACCCTAGTTTACACACACACACACACACACATACTCACCTTATTTCTCCAATCAAAACCCTAACTAGAAAAAGTGCCTCCATCTTTTCAAAACCTTATTCTCTCTTTTCTAAACACACAATAGCTAGCACATTTTTTTTACATGATTCAAAACCTCTTTCTATCACTTTAATAAGGCATAAACTAGTTCCTAGTTTGTTTTTACAAAATCTTTTCAAAATATTTTGTTCTTAAGTAGTGATACCTAAGTTCTTTTGTGTTCTTTTGATTATTCTTGTTATCTCAATCTAACCTTTGTGTTGTAGGAACTGAGGAATCGATTAAATAAATCTAAATCTATGAGCCTAAAGCAAGGTAGTTTTCTTTCAATGATTTCCTTCTTTGCTTAATAAGATCCACATGAATCTATTGTTTTAGTTTATTTATATTGTTTTTGTTTGGTTTAACAATAATGTATGTTATATGATGTTGTTTAATATAGACATGTGATTTAATTGTGCTTTGTTGGAGTATTTCCTTTATGGTTCCTTTTGTTCATCCCTCTATATTTCAAAATAAATATGTTCTAACATATAGAAGTATTTACATTTGCTTTATTAGATTATTTTGATATTTTTCTCATGATGTTAACCTAACCATGATATAGTTTTGTTTGGTTTTTGGTGTCTCCTTTGTACTTCTCATTGATTTAAACTCATGTATGTGTTTGATTCGATCAAAATGTGTATTCTGCAAACTTTGTGCTAAGGATACATATGCATGGTTGAGTATGCGTACACACCCCGAACCCAAAATATGGAAAAACTTTGTTTTGGTTTAATTCATTGATTCCCATGTGTTTTGTGATTAGTTTGATTTTGAATTCTATGTTTTAGATTAATTAATTGATATTTTGTTTTTCATGTTTACTTTAGTCTTTTTTTGCCATGTTAAGTTTGATTTGGCATATTTCCTTGCATGTTTTTTTTATTTGATCAAACTTTTTAATATACTCTATTTAATTGTGTTTTAATATGTTTCCATTTATGTGTGATGCAATCTTTAACATGTTTTGTGTGCTCTTTTCATTTAATGCATGATGTATGTTTATGTTAAGGATTATGACTCTTTTAATAACTTCTTAAACAAAGTTTAGCTACAAAATTGATTGTAGCTTAAGGTTACAACCTTCCTCAATATCATTAACATTACTAAAAATCTAATGGTTGGATTGCATGTTCTTTACGCTCTTAATATTCATATCCAATCGGATATTATTTACTATAAAATCTATAAGTTTATATTTTATGCATAATTTTAAATTACAAAAACTTGCAATTTAAACAATTTTATTAATGACATGACCATTGATCTTTAATTTTGTAGAAATTTTGCAAACATGTAGGATATTAGAAGAAAATGTAATCTAATGGTGGATTTGTCAAAATTCTCCTCCAATAAAAAGATATTGAGTAAGGTTGTAGCCTTAAGATATAACCAATTTTGTAGCTAAATTTTGTCCTAACTTCTTTTTTTAAACATGGACTATTAACTATAATGAAGGTCGTCCCATAAGTCAGGTGATTTTGGATACTTAATACCTTCTCAAGTCGCATGCTAACTCCGAACTCAATGTCTAATGTGCAAACTTATGTAAGTAAGTCGCCCAAAAGGCCCAATTTGGTTCCTAGATGGTGGATCCCAAATATTTGCCTCCAGTCCATTCGATTAAGGTGTACTTCCCATGGGGGCATGAACTGCGTGAGAGAGTGCGAGAAGGTACGCTCGCACCTATCGATTTATCAAGATTTAAGGAACCTTAGTACTTTGCTTAATACCTCTCGATCTATTGAGATTCATGAGTTTTGAGTTTCAAGATCTATTTTCGACCCACAATGACAAGGCTTTCCTAGGGTTTTGTGCAACAAGTTTTCAGAGCATATAAAAGCTATCTTATAGAGCCATCATCATAGATATAGAGACATATTCAGATACATGCAATACAGGAGCTATTGCGACTTCTTTTGCGCCTTGGGTTATGTTCCAAGCTACTTTCAGATCTACAAGAGATGATTGATGAACTCTGCATCATACAACAACATTAAGTTGTTGTGCTGTTAGTCACCTATTGGAATTAGTGCAAAGAGAAGTTTCAACAAGAACAAGTCCAATTGGGTATTGGAGTTGATACTAGTATAGTTTAGTAGGTTCAACTGTAGGTTGGTGTTTAAGATATACTAGTGGGGTAAGTTTTTTTATACTTATAACCGCTTGATTGTTGATTAGTAGATTCCTCGGGAGTGGTGAATTGAAATTCATCTAGTGAGGTTTTTGTCTACATAGATTTTCCTCGTCGTGATCAAATCGCCATGCTAAATTTATTTTTCGCTACATCTAATTTAGTTTGGTGATTTGATTGTGTCTCCACGTTCTTTGCATGTAATTAAAAAAATTAATCACCTTGGGTAATTGAATTAATTAATTAGGGAAATATTTAACCTAACACTACCTAATCAACAAGAAAGCTTAGCTCCAATCCCAATTGGACTCCTTCTTGCAAAAGACTTCTCATTTGTATGAATCTTCAATCCATGAGTAACACCATGACAACGTCTCGATTGATGTAGCTTTTGCAATGTTCTTCAAATTACTCTTTGATGAATCGATAGTAACTTGGTATAAAACTCTAGGCTCATAGATCTATGTATATGATTACAGTCATGAAATATCTCTTTTGTATGTTCCAGAATCCTAGTGCACAAATTCCAAATGGGCCAAGTCATCGTGAGTTGAAATAAAAATTATTGTTAAGTTTTTCCGTAGCTCGATAAATCAAGAGGTGTCAAACTAGGTATCGAGAATTATTTATTATTGATAGATTGGTAGGTATTGAAATCCTGTATCTTCAACTTGTCTTGTGTAGTCTTATATTTTCAATAATACCACTTGTGTTTGTTCTTGAACACACTTAAAATTAAGACTTAAATACATGTAAAGTGTGTTTTCACTCAAATATGCCAATATATAAAAATATGACCCTTACAAGAACACAATTTAGAATACGTCCAATTAGATTGAACCATTGTTTTTGGGGGTGTTCACACAAGTATTTCTCGATCTGGTTTGGTAAAAGAAATTTAAACCATCAATGTAACAACATATATTATTATTAACTAGCATGTAACTCCATGTAAGGGCATTGATGCATTTAAAATTAAATAAAATTTTTATTATAAAAATATAAAATAATTAGTCAAATTAAATTTTTAAAGCATATAACACATGCATTCATGCATACATATAGATATATTTAAAATTAAACACAATTTTTATCATAAAATATAGATAATTGTCAAATTATATTGTTAAAGTAAATGTGATTAGTCACATATTAAAATTCTTACCTAAGTCTAATACTATTTATGATCATTTTTTTTCTTCTAATTTTTAATAAGATAGAACATGTGGTGATTTTTGTTATGTGGTGATTTTTATTTTATTTATTTTATGAAAAACATGTAGTGATTTTTATTGAGTATATGTGAGTTTTATTTATTTATTTATTTTATAGTTCATTAATATTAGATTCTTAGTATTTTGCACTCATTAACTCACTTGACACAAAGATTAAAAAACTTAAGTAGACACATGACACAAGTTTAAGTGGATAATTATGGTGTAATTCCTATATAAATTTGGACACATGACGCAAAATTGGATTATAATTTCAAATTCTAATTCAATTTTCTCTAAACTTTACCAATTAATATATATATATATATATATATATAGATGAATTATAAATTTGATTTTTTTTTTGTTATATGATTATGTTTTTTTTATGGTTTATTATATTGCACTTATCGTTTTCTACATTAAATTAACTAATTTGACATAAAAATTTAAAAATTTAGATTAGATGAGACACGTGACGCAAAACTAAATTTTAATTGAAATTCAATTTTTACACTAAATTAACTCATTTAATACAAAATTCTAAAATTTAGATTAAATGAGATACATGACGCAAAATTAGACTCTAATTAAATTTCAATTTAAAATTTAATTGAATTCTCTCTATTTTATCTATTATATATATATATATATATATATATATATAGATTTGAGCTTTCAATAAAACGGCTATTAAATTATCTTGATTGGTATGTGAATATTAAATAAGGTATAAACATAATGTTATTTCAATTGCTATCTAGCAACTAGGTTAAAGAAATATTCATCCGCATCAATTTGGAGAAAAATTCTAGCTATATTTGTTTTAACTGTTTGTAGTTATTGAATCATATGTATCTCAAATGCATAAAAGAAAAATAACTTTAATCTCCCACCCCATGTTAATAAATAAACAAATTAGCAGCGGTGTATTTGTATATGGAGGATGACGCATGGTCCAACTCAAAATTTTGTCTTACGATAATAACTTGTTCTTCTTTCTCATCTTCTCCCCTTATTTCTTCAATCTCAAAGTTGAAAATGCGCCTGCCAAATTTTTTTTCAAGCTGTCACTGAGAAGTATTTGGAATTAATTAAAGACCACATGCTCTGCATGAGGATGTAACACCCTGGCTGGGAGCTTCAGGTAAGCTCTTCAATTTGGACTATTCTTCTTGGATAAAAACGAACCATCATATTATCTTTGAAAGAGAATTAGCGACTTCTTGGACTCGCTCTGCAAGACTCTACCTATATAAAACCATGGAGAATAATGAAACCAACTTCACTGTACACTTTCCAAAAAAGAAAAAATCTCTGTACACTCGTCTGCTAGCATATATAAAAATATATGATAGAAGCTTCTACACTTGGTGTTTTTTTTTTTCCCTTTTCATTTTGTGTTCAAACACCATATATATATATATATATATACCATCTTATAGGTTTAGTTTAATTTTACATTTGCAAACTTGATCTGCCTTTACATAGAATTTCATCAGTGGAGTCAGATAACTCAAAGTGGCTTGTAATTCGCTCAAACCTGTCGGATAGGAAAAATCTTTGAAACCCTTTCAACGTTTGTGTAACCCCAACTTCTGCTGTAAATATTGCTTTGACAGGTCTATGATCTGACAACTTTAGTTCACTTCTACTGTATTCATGCTGCTTTAAACCCACTCCATACCAAATTACCCGATCGCACCTAAAAAAGCAGAAAAACAATATGATGTTCCTGACATTAATTCCCATCTAAAATCCAAAATGTCACTTTGATTTTTTTTTTTTTTAACTATAACTTTAATGGCAACAAATTTTTACACATTTTCATAACTGTTAATCCCATCTACGTAGAAGTAATGTTGCGTTAATTATAATCTATCATTGCAGCTAATTGTGAAAATAGCTATAAAATTTGTTGTGCCCATATCATTGTTATTTATAATTTTTCAAAAGATTATACATAAAGATAAAATTAAAAAATATTTATTACCACGCAGGAGCGCGTCTTTTTTCACCCTTTATGCCTTCAAGACATCCATAATATGAATCAGAATTCGGATAATATTTGTAAGTGGGAGCAAATTTGATTATTCCTTCTTGCCAACCTTGAAATATTTGACCATCCCTAAGCTCCATCCTTAGCTTCATTTCCATATAAAAAAAGAAAATTATTCCAGTTAACTAGAGTAACAATAGGAAGAATTTCATATATATATATATATATATATATATATATATATATATATATATATGGCTTTTAGAATTTAGACATCTAAAAATTGTGTATTTGGTTACCTGATCGTTTTCTTGTAATGCATTCCACTCTTCTCTATTTGTTAATAATCGTGTTGTTGCTTCTGGTAGGGAAATTCTATAATTCAAGTCTCCAAGAAAGATAACTTGGCTGCATTGAACCAAACATATGGTCCATTTGAATTGAGGGGGAAGGATGGGAAGTAGAATAGAGTAGATTTAGCACAAAATTAATTTAGTTTCAGCCAGTTCTACTCTACTCACTTCCACTCCCCCTCCTTCCCCCTACATCCAAACAGGCCAATAATTAACATGCTGACATCATCAAGATATTATAAAGTCAAAAATTAACTTAAATTATTATTAGCTTTATATATAGTCTATGGTTATGGTTATGGTTACTATCAACTTTTTATTTATTTATTTAATTTAGAAGGATGTTTATTACACTAGTGGTTTTGCACTTTGAGAAATCATGTTTTTCAGGTGGTTTAGCAACCCTAACTCACTTAGCCCACCATATTAAATATTCTTTCAACAACTACCCTGATTGAAAATGAAATTACAGAAAAATACCACATCTAAACCACCTAGGAATAATTTAACAATTTGGCGGCCTTAATTAAAAGGACAAATTCAAAGTTGGATGGAAAGCAATAATGCTGTTTAACCTGTTGCAGATAGTTTTGTATCTTCTATATTTTTATTTGCACAAAGCTTAAATACAGTTTCTTGAATATTGAACTATTAGTTTTTAATTAAAATTAAATGTATTGTTGCATCAAATTTCATTGTCCTCAAGATAATTTTATTTTATTTATTTTTTTGATGAGCAAGATAATATTATTTATGCTAAAATAGTTAATACAACTGTGTGTTGAAATTAAATCGGGAAAGTTATGCTACTAACACTTTAGAAATTATATCTTTTTTTTGCCATTCTTATTATGGAAAGTGCTAAGATTATTAACAATTTTACTACAATCATATTTATGTAATAATGAATATTAGTAGATTGTAAACAATACAATAAATGAATATCTAAGTTTTATTATTTTTTTAATTTTTTTTATCGGTGATCAGTTTGTAAGGTGTATATATATAATAAATTTTTTAATATTAATAATACTACTCTTTCATTATTTTTAGCAAAAGAAACGTTGATTAATATATTTTTCGTGAAAAAATAGTGGTTTGGTCGACCATTAATTTTTGATAGATACACGATAATGTAATTTACATACTCATGATCAAGAATCTTTCGCGGCAAATCAAGTAAAGGGCCTCTAGGAAAACTTGTCCGAGAGAATATTTCAGCTACATCGGAGTTTCTATACTTCTCATCCCCTTCTCTACCTCCTGAAGCTAGATGACTGCACACAAAGCATAGGTTTGTTCCATGCAACTGAAATCTAACAGACACAGCCCCCTGCAAACAAAAACATTAGAAAATAAGATCGTTTTCAACAATATTCAAATGTATTACTTTTTCATATATTTCAGTTGATTGGTTCAACATACGTTGCAAACACATGGGAGGCATCATACATAGAACCCTATTGGTTGGCAAAACAATACGTACGGCTATGCAACTATGGCTTGTTGGTTTATTATCTAACATTACTTTGTTGACAATTGATAAACATTCAACATCATCAGGTTAAAATATTAAGGAACTAGTACTGTGTAAAATAAACTATGAATCACCTTGTTTCCTAGGCAGCTCATGATGCCACAACCTACACATGAGACGCTTGGATGCTTGATGAAAGGACGGAGATCGTTTCGAACCCAAACCGATATCATTATCCCAACCATTTGTTTACTTATGATACACTGGAATTCTTGAGGAATGCTGATTTCAATGGACTTTCCATTTTTTGCATTTTTTACACTTTCTTGTAGATGATTGTTTTGCTCATGTTCCCGGCTGTGTATTTTCTTGTTCAAAGCTTCTCTAATTAGGGAATTCCATTTCATGGAAATTTTACTCTTCTCTGATCCTAAAACATTTGATGCTCTTAGGGGCACGATTTCTTGAAACCTGAATAGAGAACATCGTTAGATCATTATTCATTCTAGTTTCTTTATTTGGAGTTGTAGAATTACCCAATCACATAAATGTCACAGGAATTGTTGCATGTATCGAGCAAATCCTCAATATTCAAAGCATCATGTGGTGCAATCCCACCAACGTTCCAAGTACTAACGAAAACCCTAAGAGAAAGAGATTAAATAAGAAAATAAAATAACAGAATAACTCAGATATATTGTATTTCTTGAAGTACATATATTAGAGATAGACCCACTTTACAATATGGGGTTGAGGGAGATAGCATTAAATGTTTGCTTACTTATGCACGTCGTTGCGATGATTGAAGATAGTCTTAGGTCTTGGAGATGTTTGGTCTGAGCTTGGAATTTCCAGAATGCCTTCTATGTTGCCCGGAAAATCTGTGACAAAATTGTTGCTTCCCAATGTCTTCCTGAGGAATTTGTTGGCTACTAATCTAGGCCACATGACCTGAAAAAATAAGAATGTATTATATATTTATTGTTGGCTACAGATTATGCAAATAAACTAAGGAGACAGAGAGGTAGGTGGTGCTCACTTCTCTCTTCATTTCTGGAATTGAGGGGCGGGAGGGAAAGTTGGAGAAAGTCAGAGGAAAAAGGATTGGATAAGAGAAAGCCTAAACCTATAAAAGATCATGCTAAGGAAGAGAGAGACCTCGACAAGTTGGAATGGAAGAAGCTCAAAGAGTGACGTTGACGATGATGCATCAGAGACCAAATTGCATGAAATTAATATACAATTACAATTTCATTAAGAAGTTTGTCCCTGAGAGAGATAGATAGAACATGGGTCTTTGCAGGCTTGAATTTTTCTGTTTGTTGGGTTGATTTGAATAATATCTTTATGTGTTAGAGATTTGTTCAGGTGGTGCAAGTGGGGTGGTCCAAGACAAAATGTACAAATTGTTAAAAAGGATTATGAGTTGCTATTGCCATCAATAAAAGGAAACCATGCTTTTGCTGAGGTGGCCATAGGTTATTGATTAGCATTTTTTCCTTCAATGATGTTTTCAAGATTATCTTATAGCCCTAAATGATGGAATATTCTCTTCCTTCCATTTCATTGGTGAGGATTGATCAAGTTTTGGATTGCATCTCTGATTGATGAACACAGATCTCATCCCATCCCATCCCATCCCATCACACTACAAATTCTCGGCCGAAGTTGCAAAATTGGAAGCAAGATCGCTAATTGGATATGCAAAAGCAAAAAAAAGGAGACTGAGCTGAGGAGTTTAAAATTGAAACCTGGAGCTCAACATCTCACAAAAATAGCATCAAACCGATTACATGGTGATTACTGTGAGCAGGTTAGTCAAGATGCTAAAAAAATAGCTAAAAATTCACAAAAAATCCACAAATCAGCCCCAACAAACTAAAAAAAAAAGAGTTAACAATGAACAATAATTATTTACTTTTAGCTGGAGATAAAAGCTATTAAAAATAAAAAGTTAAAAGCATTCACATAAGATGAGTTAAAATTTTTACCATTTAACGGTTAAAAAACTTATGTTATTTATTTTAATACATCATTTCACAACTCACCCTACATCTCATATCTCATTTTTCATATCACAACCAACACTATCAATTTATTTATTCATTTCTCTTTCTTCCTCTCTATCTCTCTCTCACCTCATCTGATCCATCAAACAGATACCCTCCCACTAGCCACTACCACAAACCGAACTCACCCACCATCTACCACGATTAACCTAAACCCACCCACCCACTAGCCACCACCACAAATTGAATCTCACCCACTAGCCACCTCTGCAAACTCCAGCCTAAAATCAACCAAGCCAAAAAATAGCAACCTAACCACCATCATGACCACAACCCAACCACTACTGCCATCATGGCCACAAGTCGGAATCATCCCAAACACCACCAAAAGGATCCACAAATCATCCCAAACAACATCCAAAATCAACCTAATTTTTGTGATCCACAACCCATATACATGATCTAGAAACCAATGGCGTTGCCTTCACTTTCACTACAACAAAAAGTGGGCTATAATGACGAAGCTTTTCATCACAATATGTCCTTATTTTATCACCGAATATATATGGTGACAAAACAACATTCATCACCTAAGCTCCGTCACAAAATGTATTGGTAAAGAAAATGATTTGTCACCAATAATAAAATGATAGGTGACAATTTTTTTTTTTGTCACCAATAAAAAATGATAGGTGTCAAAAGTCTTTTTTTGTCACCTAATATTTCCGTCACTAAACCTTATTCTTAGTGACAAAATATTTTGTCATCAAATGTATTTGTTTTTCCAATCTATATATATCTAAAAACTGAAGTGTAGTATTTATTGTTGTTACGCTCCAATTAAGCCAAATCAGCATCCACTTTTTCTTTCCATTTTTCCTATAATTTTTTTAACATTTACTTTTTTTTAATAATTACACTTTCTCCAACCTTTCTAATTCTTTTACCTTTTCATTTCTACAGTCCCCACTACTCTCAACCTTAATATCACTATTCATCTTTTATTTCATCTTCTTTTATTTTGTCTCTTCATCTTTCCCTGTCTCCATCCTTAAATCACACTAGTAGTAGATCGACGTCCTCAACCTACACATACCAATCTCCACAACAACCCACGTTGATCTCCACCTTGAAGGCACCAATGGCGAGGAGAGAGAGAGAGAGAGAGAGAGAGAGAGAGAGAATGGAATAAATTTTTTTTTTTTTAATTTTAATTTTAACTTGTAGTTGCAGTGAACATTTTTTTTTTTAATTTTAATTTTAACTTGTAGTTGCAGTGAACAACTATAGATGACAGTTTACTATAACTAGTTGGAAAAAAATTTAGATTTAGCAATTGGGATGTAGCATGATTTTTGTTTTTTTAAGTGATAAAATAGGTTTTTTGCTAGAGTAACACCTCTAATATGAATGCTCTATTATGGAATGTACATTTCTCACTAAAGATTTAAAAAAAAATTATTCTCTCTCTCTCTCTCTCTCTCTCTCTCTCTTCGTGCGTTGTATGCTACCACCATCAACGACTACCTAAAGACCTAGCAACCATTGCATGTAGCCACTTGTTGATCGATCATCAAACCACCATCATTGGTGACCTAAATTTGAAATCCAACATGAAACCTATCAAAAAAGACAAATATCAACCCATCAGATCCAAAATCCACCCTTACGGTTCAAAACCTATCAGTAATCCACATAAAAAAACCCATTTTAGATTTGAAACCCATCAGAAACCCACATTAAAAACCTATTTCAGATCCAAAACCCATCAAATTCCCACATAAAAAAGCTCCATCAACAACCTAAATGCAATTCACTAAGTTGAAGAAGACTCATTTGTTGGGAAAAGATCCAATTCATGGTCCCAGATCGAGTTGAGCGATGACATTGAGATCATCATGGGTGGATTTTGGGTTTGATTTTCTTGTGGGGGTTTAAGTTGGGAAGAACAGATTTTGGAGCAACTATTTGTGGTTGTGCCAAAAACATTAGTTGAAGATGGGGGAAAGATGGAATAGATAGGAGAGAGAGAAAAAAATTATATTTATGTAGAATAGAGAAATAAATATTGAGCCTAATGTAAGAGTATCTTCAAATGAGTTAGTTTAAAATAGCATTTTAGACCACATTTTAAAGAGGCTAATGTGAGTACTCTTAGCTACATATGTATAGTATTGGTTGGCTGTGTCAAATAGTGAGTCTTGTTGTGTTTTAAAGTTGTTGTTGGGTTATAAATTGACCCTAGTTAATTAATCCAGTTATTCAAATTGATTAATTAGTTCAAATTACATACAATATCATGGAGACACCAACAAATCACAATTATAATCTAGTGCGTAGCAGAAATTAAATTTGACATAGTAATTTTTTGACTAATGGAGAAAACTTTCACAAGGCAAAACTCCACCAAGTGAATTTCAGGTCACCACCCCCAAGAATTCACTAATCAAGAACAAGCGATTATAAGTACAATGAATCTTACCCTATTGGTTTATCCCATAGTACGTACCTACAATAGAACTTTTAGGTTAATCTCTAATTAGACTTGATCTTGTAGAGACTTCTTCAATTGCACAAATCTCTAATTTGTGACTAACTCCTAGCAACTTGAAACTTGTTGAATGCAAAGTTCTTCACTACACACTTGTAGAATAAAAAGTAACTTGATTACAAAACCCTAAGGCGCAAAAGAATGCAATAGTTTTACAAGAAATATGTAGATTCTCTATATGATTATTTGTGTATGATGACGGCGGTAAAATAATGCTTTTATATCATTTAGTAGATTTGAGAATGAAACCCTAGAAAAGCCACATCATCATAGGCAGAAATTAGATCTCTGCAAAACTCGATAGATTGAGAGGTATCAAGCCTTATTAGTTCTCGATAGAAGCTTGTATCGAGCCAGGTGTCGAGCATATAGTTTTCATCTTTTTCACATTTGTTTCTTTGTGTAGTCTTCGTATCATATACTACCACTTGAAAAAAATTTTCAAAGTACTTCATGATATTCTTAAATTCACTTAAATCTATTCAAATATAAGTAAAATGTGTTTTGTCATAGAATATGCCAACTATCAAAATATGACCCAAACAATTGTAATTCAAGATCAAGATGAAGACCCAAAATTAATTAAAAAAATAGATGGTTTTGTAAGCTCGATAGCAACCTCAATCTATTGAGCCTTGGGAACAAGGTTTTTAATCAGGTCTATTAAGTTAGCTAAACTCTTGGATTTCGATCATTACTTGTCAGAGTATAAAAGGGACATTATAAGTTGACCTAAATGAGAGATTTTAGAGGAGAGAATTGCGTTTGTGTGCCTAGGATTTTGTATCCAAATTTCTCTCAAATTATCAAAGTATATCTAAAGAAAATTAATGAAAAAGTTGATGTCACAGCGTCTAACAAAAACTTGCTGGTATGAAGAAATTCAAGAGTTTTTTGGCATCAGTCAAAGATTCCAGTCGTGGACGAGATTTATAATGGAAGACTTCAATTAGGTTGATGTTAGGTGGTGTCTTGATAATCAGTTCTATTAGAGGTAGCGAATTAATTAGGGTTAATTTTATTTGTAAACTTCGATTTCACTTGTGGATTCTTTTGTTGAGTATTAGCAATAAACCTCTTGAAGGTTTTTTTTTTTTTTTTCAAATCGAAATTTTCTCTTTGTAAATATATTGTTGTCTCAGTTACTTTTCCACACTATAATAATTACAATATTAATTATGTGACTCGTTTAAGTTTAACTGAATCTAAATTCAAATAACATAATTAATTAATTAATTGAACTGACATTAATCTGGTCAACATATATCAATAGGGTCTAAACTATTGTATTACCATTACAGTTACTTTCTTGTTGGATTTATCAAAAGTTTATGATACCTAAGGAATTTATCAATAGAGAAAGGAAACAAAATTAATATCATTTTGTTATATAAAATTACAGTTATATTTTGACAAATATGATAATTTGAATAGGCTGTACCTGTACATCTACATTCCCTTTAACCGTAGAGGTGATGCAGTGAAAGTGAAGCTGTTCAGATCAGAATGTACAGCATTCCGGCCCGGCCCCATTCTTGTTAATTATTCTGCATGATATATATAAATATATATATATATATATATATATATATATATATATATATATATATATATATATATATATATAACATAGTGTGTACTTTCACATGACTAGTTTTTTAATGCATGAGTGGCCCCAAAGGGATTTCTCATATGGGTCTGAATTAATGAAAAAGAAATGAAAAGAATACATATAAAAGATGGTATTCACTTTTTCATGAACTATCAGCTCAATTCAGTATATACATTTTAAGATAAAGTCGTTATCCGCTTAGTCCAAAAAAAAAGAAATCAATCGGCTAGCAGGATTGGTTGGGTTAGTGCTAATTAGAACAAGTTGGTGTACGTTCTCTTTAAATAATTAGAACAAAGATTAAACGATCCCTTGTGTAATTCTGTCGTGTAATGGATATGATTATAAAAGCGAAGATGACCTTGTGATAGTATTACTAGTATCCAACCTAACCTGAAAAGGCTCTAACTATGCCTCACTCACCAATATCCTTTGGTTTATATATAAAAATGTCAAGTGGTTTTTGGTTGCATTTCTACTTGTACATTAAACTATCCTACGCTGAATCAGTATGCATCTTTCAATATTTTGGATTTGTTAGGCATTAACAGGAGTCACGGAAATCAAATCAAATCACCATTAGGTGGAACAGTGGCCCTCAGAGCGACAGGAATCATCAACAATAGGTGGGTTTCTCTCTCTCTCTCTCTCTGAATTTTTGCTTCCATTTTATAGATGGTGATAGATACAATAATTGTTAATGGAATTGTCATCTCTCTCTCTCTCTTTCTTAGACATATTAAAATATACAGTTTTTTAGTCTATGATGAACAATTTAAGTTCCCCAACGATTTTGTTTGTTTCATTGTAGCTTTAAATAAAGCGAAAACAAGATTCATGATTTTGCATTAAATAAGAAATGTCTCCCGATAATTAAACACTTAATTATATAATTATACCACTAGGAGAGTGAGATTTGGGGAGGTGGCCCATGTTAACTCAAAAACCAAATTTCACTTTTGAGCTTGTTAACAATGTCAAACCTTCATAAACTTGATTGGATTTATACCTTGATTTGTAATTATTTTGTTAAGCTTCCTCCCCCTCCCCTCCCCTTTTTCTCCTTATTTTACTATTATTATTATTTATTTATTTATTTTTATTTTTGCAAAAATTAAGCATTGTGTGAACAAAAGTAATCTCTAATTGTGCCACGTTAGGTACCTTTTTCCAAACCTTTCTCTACTTTTTGGCTCTTATTATTTCCCATCTTACTATTATATTTTCCCTAACATTAATTTCTTCTTCTTTTATACCTCTTTTTCTCTTTATCTTTCCTTATCTTACCTTTACTTTTCCTTTGACCTATCATCTCCTCTCTTTTTTTTTCATCTTTTTTTTTTATTGCTCTTCTCATCCTCATCTTCTTTTCTTTAATTTTCTAACCTCTTTCACCTTCAACCTACCAATTAACTTAATTAGTTCAGCTTTTAATCCACTGTGAACTTGACATTCTCTGTTTTTGGTATAGTAGTTTGACATTGCATGCGTGCCTTTTTAAACTGCATTATGAACTGGGGTTTAATTTTCACCTATACCAAAAACTGATTGATATCTTGGTCTAATGATAAAGAATTATCAGTAGGAGCAGACGCCATAGGTTGAAACTCTCTCTAAAAAAAAACTTCATGATGAACTGGTCTACAAATTCATCAGGTTTATGCCTTAATCTAGCTAGATCAATCATTGATATTCCTAATTCAATTCGAGAGAAATGGGTTTGAAACTTGTCTTCCATATGTGGAGGACAACCTTCCACTCACTATGGTACTTCCACATGAGTAACTTCATTAAAAATTCTTTATGGTCCATTTGGATTAAGGGGGAGAGAGGGGGAGTAGAGGTCCAAAGATAGGCTAATTTTCAACAAATTCTACTCTACTCCCTCTCTCTCTTCTCTCAATCCAAACAGGACATTCAGGAGGATCCTAGTGGATACTTCATGCTCCTGGGTATATTATTGGCCACTAGGTCATTATTTCCTCTAGAAGTTTGCCCTAGATATCTTGCATTATTTAAATTGTCAATAAGTTCAGCAAATTTATTCAAGTTTTGATCTGGAAAGGAATCTAGTTTGGCTGTAATAAGTCTAAGATTTCCTTCTAAAGTTGTCTAGAACTTATCCATATTATTACTTCCAACACTTGTTGAAACCTTGCACCAATCCCTTCACCCTGTCCTATTACAGGATGATGATTTTTTCGTGGTTCTTCATTATGTTGAAAACTAGAACCAGTGTTATTATTATGAGTATTTCTCATTCTACACATTGTTATTGGCATGTACTCCCACTGTGGTTGCCAATATCTTTGAGTGAAAACCATGATTTTGTTCTCTCGAAACGATTAAACTAAAAACTCCTTTTACGTAGTAGGACACTGATGGGACCGACGAACTTTCCTGCCCAGACGACCTCATTAAGAACATTTGTCCACCCTACCATGACATGGACGAATGCACGCAAATCATTAATAAGAAGTTTTAATGTCTTAGTCAGTTACCAATTAGCTGTCATACTGTTGGAAGCTCATCAACACTCACATTAATAAGCCCTGAAGCGTTATAAAAGGGGCACTAAAGCCACAATTAAAGCCCCAATGGCTAGAAACTGTGAAGCTATATATACAAGTCCACCGGGACCAGACCAGGTACATACATACATACAACTGAAATACACTAGCATATATAATTTTGATACTTTGAACTCTCTTACTTCCTAAAAAGCTTCCACTACTGACTTTATTATCGGAGGCTTTGTGGCAGGCACCACACCGGTGTCCACCTAAGGAGAGCTTTACATCACATTTGTAGGTTCAGTGACGAGGACTCGACTCTGCTTGGATGAACCTACATTGCTGAAGATTTTGGCATCATCAGTTTGGCGCCGTTTGTGGGGATGACATTTCCGCACTAAGGTTCGAAAGCTTAGTTCCAGTCATTTTCTAAGTTTAGATGGAGTCCAATCAAGATCTTGCAGCATTAGCTCTGCAAATCCAGGCACTTACAGCTAGTATGGAAGAGCTTACCAGACAAAACCAAGAAATGAGGCTGTGACTCCATCAAGAAGACAACTGTTTCGAGACCCACCAAGATGACGAGGGAGACAGCCCAAGAAGGAGTGACCACCGGCGAGCGGCTACTCTAGAAGGACAAAGCTCGGATCTTCTCCGGGAAATGAGGAAGGAGATGGACAAGCTAAGGAATGCCACAAGGGGGAAGACAAACCGGGGTTTGGATAGAATAGTCAGGATAATGGATTCACCCTTCATGGCGGCAGTCCTAGAATGGCTGGTGCCATCCAAATTCCGCCTACCTCAACTTGAGCCGTTTGATGGACTGAAAAATCTCCTGGACCACCTCAACACTTTCAAGACGACCTTAGGCCTTCAACAGTCTCCTAACGAGACACTGTGCCTCTCCTTCCCCACCACTCTCAAGGGAGCTACAAAGGAGTGGTTCATGAAGTTACCAGCATTGTCCATCGATAACTTCGAGCAGTTGGGCAATTCCTTCATACATCACTTCGTTGGGGGACAACGCTCGAGAAGGCTAGCAGACCACTTACTTACCATCAGACAAGGAAAAAATGAGACCCTGAGGTTGTACGTGAAACATTTTACTCGAGAAACTTTAGAGGTCGACGAGGTTGATGACAAGGTGCAGTTAACAACCTTTAAAGCTGGGTTGAAATCCAGGGAGTTCATGGTCTCACTTGCAAAGAATCCCCCAAAGACGATGGCAGAGATGCTCCTGAAGGCGCAGAAGTACATGAACGCTAAAGATGCCCTAGCAGTGATAAAAGACGTGGAGAAGTCCAACGACAAAGGAAGGAAGGAAGACAATCGGAGAGGACGAAAAAGGGAGCGTTTAGATTGTCAAAATAGCGATGGGGGTAAAAGGAAAGACGATAAAGCTCCTTGGACGATAAAATTCACTCATTTAGTTATGCCTGTTGATAAAATCTTGGCATAAATTAAAGATGAGCATTACCTTAAATGACCAAGGCCATTACACTCATCACCTAATGTACGTGACAAGAAGAAATATTGTCGTTTTCACAAGGATCACGGCCATTACACAAAAGATTGCAGGGACTTGAAGGAGATAGAGGAACTCATACGAAAAAGGAAATTGCAGAGGTTTGTGAAGAAGGGAGAACCCAGCAGGTCTAGGGACGATGACAAGGATAAATGCGAAGCTTCTCCAAGAGATGAAGATCACGTGTCTCAACGACCACCAAGTGTGATCGGGGAGATAAAGACGATTACAGGAGGACCATCGAAAGGGGGATCGTTCAGATCCCTTAAGAAATCATATTAGAGGAAGGTGAACGGCATTTATAGGACACCAACCTTAAAGCAAAGACGAAGGGACAAGGATATGTTTTTCTCGGAATAAGACATTAGAGGAGTGAAGCAGCCACATGACGACCCCTTGGTCATAATGCTAACGATAGAAGGGTTCAATACAAAGAGAATTCTCATGGATAATGATAGCTCTGTAGACATCATCTATCTCTTCGCCTTCCAGCAGCTAAAGTTAGATCCAGGAAGGCTGCGCCCTTTTGAGTCCCCTCTCATCAGCTTCAGTGGGGACTGGGTGTACCCCAAAGGCATAGTGACATTGATGGTCATGGTGGGGTCTTATCCGCGTCAATTGACTTGTCAGTTGGGCTTCCTCATGGTAGATTTTCCCTCTTCATACAATGTGATCATTAGGAGACCCACACTCAACCCCTGGAAAGCAGCCACGTCCACGTATTGCCTGAAGGTAAAATTTCCAACAAAGAATGGTGTAGGTGAAGTAAAAGGAGATCAAGTACTGGTTAGAGAATGCTACCAAGTTGTGTTGGCTGCAAAGGAAAACCATACGTGGATGATCAAGGAGAAAGAAGAGGAGAAGGTAGAAGCCCTGGAAACCGTGGAGCTGGTAGACGGAGAACCAATAATGACCATAAGAATAAGGACGACTATGAGCACGAACGTGAAGAAGAAACTAGTTCAATTCCTCAAGGAGAACCTAGACATCTTCGTCTGGAGCCACGAGGACATGCCAAGCATATCCACAGAGATCATCCAACATAGGTTAAATGTCGACCCCGAGAAAAAGCTCGTCTATCAAAAACGATGAGTGTTCGCTTTAGAACAAAACTAGGCTGTCGTGGAAAAGGTAAATAAACTACTAACAGCAGGCTTCATTCGCGAGGTTTACTACCCGGATTGGCTGACCAACTTCGTCCTTGTAAAAATACAAATAGAAATTGGAGAATGTGCGTGGGCTTCATAGACCTGAACAAGGCTTGACCAAAGGACAGTTTCCCCCTGCCAAGAATAGACCAGCTAGTGGATTCCACAACAGGACATAAGCTCCTGACTTTTATGGACGCGTTCTCAGGTTATATACAAATAAAAATGGCAGAGGAAGATAAAGAGAAAATTGCCTTCATCATAAGTTAGGGGCTCTATTGCTATAAGGTGATGCCTTTTAAACTAAAGAATGCAGGAGCCACCTACCAGAAGCTAGTAAAAAAATGTTCAACTAACAAATTGGGAGAAACATGGAAGTGTATGTGGATGATATGCTCATCAAGAGCAAATAAGAGTCTGCTCACCTGGACGATCTCCAAGAAACATTCACAACCCTAAGGCAGTATCAGATGAAGTTAAACCCCAGCAAGTGCGCTTTTGGGGTGGTGTCAAGGAAGAACCTAGGATTCTTGGTGTCCCAAAGAGGAATAAAAGCGAACCCAAAGAAGGTGTGAGCCATACTAGAGATGACGTCCCCCAAAACCGTGAAAGAAGTCCAAAAGCTCACAGGGAGGATAGCAGCGCTCAACAGGTTCGTCTCGAAAGCAACAGATAAATGCCTGCCCTTCTTCAAAACTCTAAAACAAGCCTTCGCTTAGACGGACGAATGTGAGACAACTTTCTAAGAACTCAAGCACTACCTAAGCAATCCACCTTTCTTGAGCTCGTCCAAGGAAGGAGAAAACTTGTATTTGTACTTAGCAGTGTTAGCTACAGCTGTAAGCACTGCTTTGATTCGAGAAGAGGACGGAAGACAGTTCCCAATTTACTATGTCAGCCAGGCTTTTTAGGGAGTAGAAGCCAAATACCCACACATAGAGAATATTGCATTTGCTTTGATTGTAGCTTCACTAAGCTGCACCCCTACTTCCAAGCAAACCCTATCTTGGTAATGACAGACCAACTTATAAAGAAGTCGATGAACAAGCCCGAGGCTGTAGGAAGAATGATCCAGTGGGCTATCGAGCTCAGCCAATTCAACATTGAATACCACCCTAGGACAGCTATTAAGGCGCAGGCATTGGTGGATTTCATCTCTGAATTTACAATCCCAGACGAAAAGGGAGCTACAGATGAAGAGGGAGCTATAGACGAATTGGAAAGATGGACGATTCAAACTGACGGTTCGTCAGTTCGAAAGAAGGGCGGAGTAGGGGTCATTATAATCACCCCAGAGGGAGAGACGCTCAAATACGGAGTCCAGCTAACATTCTCGGCCACCAACAATGAAACTGAATATGAAGGGGTACTGAGGGAGTTGAGGGTCGGGAAGGCACTAGGAATCAAAAACTTACTTCTCAAGAGTGATTCCAACCTAGTCGTAGGTCAGATAAAGGGGGAGTTTGAAGCAAAGGAGGAAAGGATGCAAAAATACCTAAATTTGCCGAAACTTTTGGCACAGGAGTTCGATCAAGTAGAGTTCACGTAGATTCCCAGAAGCTAGGGTAGATGAGTTGGCGAAGCAGTTGTCGTCAAAGGCAGGGCCAACGGATAAAGATCTGAAGATTGAAGTCCAAAAACGTCCTAGCATCGAAGAAGTCCCTACCTTCACAATTTGGGGCAAAAGCAGCTGGATGACCTCGATCCTATCCTTCCTTCAGGACGAACGGCTTTCATAGGACGTCGAAGAGACCCGGAAGGCCAGGAAGAGGGCAGCGTAGTTCACGATCCTGAATGGCACCCTGTACAAAAAGGGCTTCTCCATGCCCTACCTGAAGTGCATCAATAAGGAGGAAGCTAAATATATTCTGGAAGAGATCCACGAAGGAATTTGTGGAGACCATGCAGGCCCGAGATCCCTGGTCAGCAAAATTATCTGATCGGGCTACTTTTGACCTACCTTGCAGAAGGACGCAAAGGAGTTCTTCAAGAAGTGCGACAAATGCTAGAGGTTTGGGAACGTCCAACGCACCCCGTCTGAAAGACTGACGACAATAGCCTCCACGTGGCCATTCGCCCCGTAGGGACTTGACATCCTTGGACCATTACCCCAAGGTAAAATATAGGTAAAATTTTTGCTAGTTGCTATTGATTATTTCACGAAATGGGTTGAAGTAGAAGCACTAGCAACCATAACGGAGGCGAAGGTCCGGAACTTTGTATGGAAGAATAATTCAGGATACTACGGACGATCATATCAGACAATGAGCGGTAGTGTGATAGTCAAGTTTCAGGGACTTCTGCTCGGGATTAGGAATCAAGAACCAATTCTCATCGCCCTGCCACCCCCAAGCTAACGGCCAGATGGAAGTGACAAACCGGAACTAGCTGAAGATCATTAAGACGAGGCAAAAGGTGCATGGCCGGAAGAGTTGCCCAACATTTTGTGGGCATACAGGACTACAACAAGAATCCTGAAAGGAGAGACCCTCTTCAGTCTCACCTATGGCACTAAAGCAGTATTCCCAGTCGAAGTAGGAACCACCAGCTTGAGGTAAGAAGTCTTCCACGAAGGCAGCAATGACGATCAACTAAGAATCAACCTGGATTGCTTGAACGAATCTAAAGACGGAGCATCCTGCAAGATGGCAAAGTACTAGCAGAAGATGTCTGAGTACTACGACAAGAGAGTAAAGCTCAGACGACTAAACATAGGGGATCTCTTCCTGCGTAAGGTCACACCTGCTACCAAGGACCTAACCTAGGGGAAGCTTGGCCCAACCTGGGAAGGACCCTACAAAGTCGCACATTATTCTAGGCAAGGTAGTTATCACCTAGAAACGTTGGACGGGAGGAGACTACCGCGATCATGGAATATCGAGCATTTGAAACAATGCTATCAGTAAATGTAATTGACGATTATATTTGTGTTCGAAATAAAGCAATAAAAGAATTATTCAGCCAACATGATGTGTATAAAGCTAAAAAAAAGGAAAAGAGAGAAGAAAAAGTGTCTAAGTAACAAGATTCTGCCTAGACGGATGTAAGTTACTGACGAATCCAAAAGTGACAAGATCTCATCAATAGGTGTAAGTCACCAAAAACTGTCTAAGTAACAAGATTCTGCCTAGATGGATGTAAGTTATTGACGAATCCAAAAGTGACAAGATCCCATCAATGGGTGTAAGTCACCAAAAATTGTCTAAGTAACAAGATTCAGCCTAGACAGATGTAAGTTATTGACGAATCCAAAAGTGACAAGATCCCATCAATGGGTGTAAGTCACCAAAAATTGTCTAAGTAACAAGATTCCGCCTAGACAGATGTAAGTTACTGACGAAGCCAAAAGTGACAAGATCCCTTCAATGGGTCTAAGTTATCAAAAATTGGCTAAGTAACAAGATCCCGCCTAGATGGATATAAGTTACTGACGTATAAGAGATAAGTCACAAAAAAATATAACCAAGGAAAGCGACAAAGCAGACAGAGGTCACATACAAAAAAAAAAAAAAAACCATACATGGCGATGCAGGAAAGTAAACAGGTAAACACTGAATAATCAATAGAATAAAAAGCCCAAAAACACTGGGCAACCAAAATTGTTCTTGAATTAGAATATTGTTCTGAAAGTAGAATAAAAAAGCCCAAAAAAATACATTGGGCACCCAAAAAAAGAAAAGAAAAAGGAGAGTAGGCAAATGTAAAAACAGGTTCATCAGCAGGTTCAGGCAACGGCTGTGTCGTCACTGGCAAGAGGAGGCAGAGGGGCATCTTCGAGGGCATCACCAACAGGAGCTGCAAACTGAGAGGCCTTGTTCGCCGCCATCTCCTGGTCTACCTCTTCCAAATCCAAGCTTTCTAGGTTTACTGCAGAGGGATGTTTGACCAGGTACCGACGAAGGAGCTCAAAGTCCTTGTAGTACCAACTGAAGAGCACAGTGTTGTACTCCTCAATTTGTTGGAAAGCCTCAATAACCTTGGCAGCAACGATCTTAATTTTCTCCTTCGTGGCTTGGAGTTGCTCATCCTTCTCCAGAGTCAGCTTCCTCTCCGCTCTGAGATCATCCCCTAAGACCTTGGCCTTGTCCTTGACAATGTTGGCCTCGTCCATGGCAGAAATGAGATCCTTCTTCAATTTAGAGTTATCTGCCTCCAAAGCCTTCACCCTGGATGTCGCTAACGTGACCTTTGCTTCGTGGGTAAGGAACTCCGAAGTGAGGTGAAGACTCTCCCTCAGCACCTGAAAAGAGGATCCAGCCTTCAAAACAATGCAAAAAAAGAAGAAGAAGAAAAGGGTGAAACAGCACAAATACGTTACTTGGACAAGTTGATGGATATGTCGACCCACAACCTCGTTAGAAGGCGTGCCAGGAAAGGCCTTCAATTCCTCAACAGTGAAGACCTCTTATGCCCTTGCCAGCGTAACGCCAGCGTTGTCCCAAGTGCTGGACGAGCGAGAATCAGCCTTCTCTTTCCCCTTGTCAGCCATACGTGGCTTCTTCGGGATGGGAGTTATCTCTTTAACCGAGGTAGCCGGGGAAGTTGTCCTCGTCGTTTCAGTGCCGGGGGTAGCTATAGTGACGGAGACCCCCTTCTCCACTACGCGAACTGTCCTCTTCCCGAGATTGGACAGAGGCTCGTTCTTCTTAGACCTCATTTTTTCATACATCTCCTAGTTAAATTTAGTCGTCATCTCTGCAAAAGGGAAACACTTGTTAAAAAAGAAAAAGAAAAAGCAAGAGCAAAAACAATGACGAACCAAATAAAGTGCTTACTTTTCTTCTCCTTAATCTCTATGGTATGAAGGACGTAAGTGGAAGGCATTGGGCTAAGGCAGTGCAGAGCTAAAGTACGGGGACCGACCAGATCGTCGAAATCGTCGATCGTTTTTGCGTACTTGATAGCCGCCGCAATGCGTAGCCTGTACCTGCTCTTGAGTTTAGGCCGTCTCTTAACTGCATGAAAGCAAACATAAGGATTAGCTATGATAGTGTATACAAATGAATGAAAGACGAAGGACTAACAGAAAAGACGACGCACCTAGACTTGGGGTTCTCCACCGACGGAGCAACCTCGGGAGATCACCCTAAACCTCGTCAGAAGGAGTCTCCCATTCATCTTCAGACACAAAAAAAGAATCGGGGCTTCCAATATTAGAATGACAAGGACAGATCCTTGACAATCCTAGTCTTCCTCTCCCAAGGCACCAGTTTGTAGTACCCATGTTCCTTGGACTTCTTTAAATGATACAAATAAACAAGCTCGTCTACCTTAATCATATCTCCTTCAGTGGCAGCCAGCCATATGTCCATACAATTGACCACTAACCTCTATGAGTGAGGCATAAGTTGCCTGGGAGCAATTTTGAAATGGCCTAGAAGCTCCATGATAAAAGGGTGGATGGGGAATCTAAGCCCGCTTAGGAAAGCAGCCTCGTAGAAGCATACCTCCTTGGGCAAAAAGTGACAAGCTCGTTCCTCCCCGTGAGGAAGATGAACCCTAACCTTCTCGGGAAACTGAAATCTCTCTCTAAACCTAGAAAGCGTTTCAACGTCCAAGCTACACGCCTCCCTGAGAGCATGGAAAGCCTTAATTTGTCGTGGGCTAGAAGCCGCGGTGTCCTCCTCCACCTCCACAGGATCGTCTCTAGATGACAACCCCGTCTCGAGCTCACTAGATCTCACCTCTAACATCGCTCTTTGCTCACCAGCTAAATTCTCAAACTAATCTACTGACTGACGCAGTAAGGGGAACAAATCAACCAACACTACACTTAGGCTATTACCCTAAAAAACAAAACTTTCAATTAAGGGGGAAAAGGAATAAGAAGCACCTAAAGAAGCCTCTAAACACGCAAAAAGAAATGAAATGGAATGGAAAACTATCCTAACTTTAGAACCATTAACCATGGAACCCCTAAAAGCAAAGGAAGAGGGACAAAATTCTAAAACCTGTACAATTCATCAAAACCCAAAACAAAAAAGAAAATCAGAAATTCATACAACTCATCTACATAACAAAGAGCAAGAAAGGAGGGAAAAAAGACATATCTCAAAGAAAGCAACCACGGAAAGGAGAAGCTTGAGAAAATCGCAGGGTAGAACAGCTTAGAGAAGAAGAAGCATAGAGCAATAATGTCGAAAGAGTGGGAAAAGTGAAGGGAAATGAGAAAAGAAAGGAAGTTTAAAAACTAGGCACAAAAAACTGAAAAACCAGTGGGAAACTCAAGAGTCACACAAATGGGGCATTAACTCCACCAGTTAGGGCACGCCACGTGGACACGATGTGTACAGCACTGCCACTACGCATTAAATGCGGAACGAAATCCCAAGAGTCGTGTCTAGGCAGAAAACCTCACCTTCTAGTGGTCATCACAACACGCAATGACAAACACAGAACCTGGAGGGGCAGCTGATGGGACCGACGAACTCTCCTACCCAGACAACGTCATTAAGAACATTCATCCACCCTGCCACGACATGGACGAATGCACGTGAATCATTAATAAGAAGTTTTAATGCCTCAGTTAGTTACCAATCAGCTATCATACTGTTGGAAGCTCATCAACACCCACATTAGTAAGTCCTGAAGCGTTACAAAAAGGGCACTAAAGCCATAATTAAAGCCCCAATGGCAAGAAATTGTGAAGCTATATATACAAGTCCACCGGGACCAGACTAGGTACATACATACATACATACAACTGAAATACACTAGCATATATAATTTTGATACTCTGAACTCTCTTACTTCCTAAAAAGCTTCCACTATTGACTTTATCATCGGAGGCTTTGTGGCAAGCATCACACTGGTGTCCACCTGAGGAGAGCTTAACATCACATTTGTAGGTTCAGTGATGAGGACTCGACTTTGCTTTGACGAACCTACATTGTTGAAGATTTTGGCATCATCAAAAACTAAATTTGCACAAAGAGGAATGGGTACTTTACACAAAGAGGAGTGGGTTTAGTACAACCCAACTTAATTGGACTTTTTTGTATAATGCACAAGTTATCAATGAGAACAATTAAAGATGCTTTATTAGTAAAAAAACAAAATTTCAATGCCTCCTAAGTTACAATGCATAATTCACGCAAGGCGATGATGTGCTTACAAGCATGAAGCAATAACCTTCGGATTCCAGGAATGAGAGAATTAATGTCTCTGATTTGATAGATGAGTGTACATGTGTTGTGTGGGGAAGTATTTTCCTATTTATACATGGATCCCGACAGTTAATCTTGATCCTTGCCATGTGTCATGCTGTGATTGCTTTACTTTCCTTGAACTTTGGTTGAAACCCTTTCATAAATTGCTTTAAAGTAACTGCTCTCACTCACATGCTTATAACGTTACGTCGTTACCCTCTTTCCTAAATTGATCTTGCGTGAGGAAAGATTGAAATTGTTCAAGTAATTGTCATATGTTTTTACATTGGCATATATGCGTGAGTTGCTCCTTGTGGCTTGTGGAAAATATCCTGACTTAGTTTCCAATAAGAGGATACCACCTGTCTCTCTCTAAAAGCTTCATTTTACTATTATTGTGCCAACGACATAACACTTTAATATATATATATATATATATATATATATATATATATATATATGTGTGTGTGTGTGTGTATTAATACAACTAAATAGAAAATGGCCACAATAGTACCACACAATATTACAGCGTGTAATATCTATAATACTTATATAAATTAAAGGAAAAATACTCTTCCGTGTTATTATAAACTAAAACATGAGTTAAGCTTAAGCCCATATTTTCAGTCATAAAAACACACTACGTGTAAAACAAACTTTGTGAAAGAAACATCCCCAAATTAAATATTTGGCCCAACAGTTACTCTTACTTTTGTGGTCAGGATGAAGCACAGAGCAAGGGTGAGTATTTGAAAATTTGTACATTTTAGGCCCTTAGGGATTTGTTTGTTGTCGTTGTTGGGGTGTTGATGAATGTAGATATTAGTCAGGTACTAACTCGGATGTTGGTCATTTTTCATGAAATTTAGTTGAAGCACAACAGGAAGATGTTGAGTAGAGAATCATAGTGGATACCGCAACGCTAGGTTCTCCAAAACAATATCAAACAAACTCAATTATGATAGACTTAATAAGAATGATATGTTGCTTGTAGCAACTAATTCGACAAACATGTATAAGAACATATACAATCACTATCGGTCAAAATGTTTCAACATACAGGTATATATAAATCATGTCATGCAGTAGTTGCCCATCACATCTTTGAGTTGTGTTTGAGCTCTACAAGCGAATGTCCGATCACACATAATTAGGTAGAGATACTAAAGGACAATCAATGACACGAGGGCTTCAATTCTTTCAATCCATTATAACTAAAAGTGCTACACTTTAACTGACCTATATATATAGCCTAGACACTTTTACCTGTTAAACAATTTGACATTTTGGTTTATTTAATCTGGTCGGTCTGTAATCATAGAGCTAATAGGAATTCTACTTTTACTATCAATTTAACCCTTAATATAATGTGGTGCATACATATTTATCCATTATAAAGCACATGGTGATAATCAATTATTTAGAAGCTAGGAGCTTTTTGATGCAATGAGGTCCTTAATTACCATTGTCAGGGACATATTTTATGTAATTGGCTAATCCTTTAACAAAATGCATTTTACTTGTAATTGAGTAGATCTAGGATGGGTTTAAAACTTCAAGAAATATGTTGTTCAAGTCAAGTGTTAAAGCCATGGAGATCTAACCAAGAAACAAGTGAAGAAGAGTTGTTCATTAAAGCTCAATAGCAATCTCAACAGAAAGATTGCTATCGAGATTTAATGTTGAAGTTTGACAGAAGCTCGACACAAGTTGTTTCTGTTGAGACTTACGAAATCAGAATTTCTAGATCTGATTTTCGGCTCATGCTAAAATATTTGAATAGGGTTTCTTTTCTTACAACCCTAGACATATATAAGGTTTATTTTAAAGGTCATCGCACATGCAAAAAAGTGCCCTAGTTCATTATTCTCTCTGAAGAAGTTACTGCGTCTTTACTCCAAGGGTTTTGTGACCAAGGAGCTTCCTGATCTTCATTGTTAATGAACTGAAGAACTTTGCAGCCAACAACCTCTTCAAGCTGCTGGAGTTAGTCACATACTGGGATTCGTGCATCATTGGTTAGTCATGTACTGAGATTCTGCATATTGGTTAGTCACGTACTAAGATTCATGCATTGAACGGAAAGATTGCCGCTACAATACAAGTCCAATTGGATATTGTGGTAAGGGTTCAACTGTAGGTTGGTATTTTGGGATAGGCCAAAGGGTTTGGTAAGATTCCTTATATTTGTAACCGCTTGTGATTGATAATAGTGGATTCTTAGGAGTGGTGACCTTAAAATCACCCGATGAGGTTTTGCCTTGGTGGTTTTTCCCATTTGTAAACAAATCACCTGTGTCAAATTTATTTTCCGCTACATTTAGTATAATTGGTGATTTGTTTGTGCTATCATGCTATTGCATGTAATTTGATCTAATTAATTAACTTGGGTAGTAAATTAATTTGCAAGGGGTCAATTCGTTTTAACCCAACAAGTTGTATCAGAGTGGGCACACTCTGATTAGATTTTAATCTTTGCTGTGTGATCCATTGACCCATATTTGTCATGGATAGGGAACAATATCTTATTATACCTCATTTATTTGATGGCACTAACTATGCATATTGGGAAGTACGCATGAGAGCTTTCTTGTAATCTTTAGATGAGAAAGTTTGGTAAGCTGTGGAAATTGGCTGGGTGAATCCAAAGGAAGCGCCGACTGATTGAAATGAGGCCAAGATCAAAGTGGCATACTTCAATAGCAGAGCATTGAATGCCCTATTCAGTGCGGTGACCAATGAGGTGTTTAAGAAAATATCCTTAATTGAAACTGTAAAGGAAGCATGGACCATCCTCTAGACAACCTATGAAAGGACTAAGGCTGTCAAGGATTCAAAACTCCAAAGGCTCACGATTAGCTTTGAGGAGATAAATATAGAGGAGGATGAGACGTTCGATAAGTTCTATGTCAAGCTGAAGAACATAGTGAACTCAGCATTCAATTTTGGTGATCATATTCTTGAGCCCAAGATTGTAAGAAAGGTGCTTAGATCTCTCCCTAAGGGATTTCGTGCCAAGATAACAACGATTGAAGAATTAAAGGATATTGATACCATTCCTTTGACGGAGCTGAAAGGAAACTTGCAAACCTATGAATTGGGTTTGACTAGACTTGGGAAAGGAACCAAACGTAAGAATATGGTATTGAAGGCCAAAAGTAATGAGACTGATGAGTCTTCAGATAATGAAGATTCTAAGATGAAGTCCTATATCACTAGGCAGTTCAAGAAGTTCATGAAGAATGCCAATGCGAAAGGTTTTGACAAGGACCGTAAGCAAGGCTTTTAGTGCTACCTTGAGTGATACCGAGCTTGAGACTGAGTTAGATGATAGTGATGATGAGGGAATCTTGAGTGATTTCACTACCACAGTGGATCCTACTGAGGGGATCGTAGAAGTAGTGGATGAAGAAGAGGACTTGGTGGAATCTAAGTTTGAGAAAATGGATGAACAAGATGACATCCATATAGCCTATGCAAAGTTATACAAGGTATCTGAAAAGCATGAGAAGTTGTATAGGCTATCTACTAAGAAACTTAGTGAAGTAGAGCTGGAACGAGAGGAGTTATCCATAAAGGTTAATGAAGCCAATTAAACCATTGGAGCCCTGAGGTTCGAGAACAACTTCTTGGCTGAAAGAGTCAAGAAGCTTGAAGGAGAATTGTTCCAAGTTCGAGTTCAGTTGGAGAGGACTTCCAGTGCAAAGCTGGATGAAGTGCTAAACCTCCAGAAATTAGCTTCTGATAGAACCGGCTTGGGGTATAAACCCTCTAACTCTTCTTATATTGCCTCCTCTAGTAGGATTGTTTTTGTCTCACCTGCTAATAATGAAAATCTTGAGAAAAATGAAACTTAAACTGAGATAGCTAGTGAGAGCAATCTAGACAAAGGCAAATCTATTCTAGGAGCACCTCCTAAGATAGAGAAGAAAGAGACTAGAAACCCTAAGAGCAATATGGCTAAAACTAAGAAGTATCAACCAAAGAAGCAGCATTTCTGTCATCACTGTGGAATTTTGAGACACACTTGTCCAAATTGCTATAAGTGTCACTCAATAGAGCAATAGTTTGTTATCATCTGGCGGTCAAGGTCAGTTTACATCCTCTCTTGCTCCTCTTGGAGATCTTCTCAAGGCTCTTATGTTCCTTTCAAACTTAAACAGTTTCAATTCTTCCCCCTCACCTCTGGAACAAATATTCAATTCTAGGAAATGATCTTCCTCCAAAACCAAAGTTTGGAAAGGAAAAGGTTCAAAGTGATTCAATCACGTTTTCTTTCTCTCCCTTTATGCTTTTGTATTACTTGTTTGTTTTGCTTTCTTATTTTTGAGTCAGTCTAGTTTTATGCTTTGTATGTTTTACATGTTTTTGTTTGTTTGTTTTTAGTTTTGTTTTATTTTGTTTTATATAAAATTAAAAAATCAGATAAATACAAAAACAGTATGTGATTGTGTATATTGGTACTTGTGTACCCTAGATGGCTATTAAAACAAAGTTTTCTAAACTTTGTATTTCTTGTAGCTTAGATGAGCATCTCAATGTACAACTAAGCAAGTGAGCTTTGTGGCTCGTGTTTGTGATGAGTACGGTTAAAGATTTTCTTTTATATCTCATACTCATATCACTTTTTTTCCGGGTCGGACTAGAAAATCCTAAGAAAAGGCATAAATAACCATCTCACCACTAAAATCAGCCAATCATGTATAATATTTGTGTGCTTCAGCATAGCAAAATTGTGATGTTTTGGCTTACATAATTAGGTATTTCTTTTCTCTCTTATATGCCCATGCATGATATGTTCAAAAAATAAATATGCAAAGAATATAAAAGCAAAAAGAATCAAAATGCTTTTAAAATGATTGTAAGCGTGTTTCTAGGAGATGTGAGAGTTTTATGATGTACCTCAAAGGTGATAGTCCCTATCAAACAGTTATGATTGTGTGTGAGTGTATTAGATTTTCTCATATCTCAAATCCTCAAAATATGAGAAAATTGTGTACACTTGTTATGTTTTCACACACAACACGTAAACTCTTTGCTACTTTTGGTACATGTGCAAGTACAACGTGATTTGGCCATCATAGGTGATACATGTGTTAATATATGCTCATTAAACTGTCTTAATTTGTTTTTGAAATATAAAATTGGTTAAACTTGTTTAGTGTGTGTGTGTGTATGTGTGTGTGTGTGTGTGTGTGTGTTTGGATCTATATGCTTTGCATCTTGTTTAAGACGAGTTTTGAGAGATTAATATGTTGCTTGGATCTTTGGTTGAGTAGCTTGCTTGTTGCATTCATCTTTATGTGTTTATCCTCCCTTGAAAAACTCATTTTCTTCAGGCTCAACAGGTCCTGGACAGATCCTCAACAAATTCTCTTTCTATCGAGCCTTCTTTCCCTTTTCTCGATAGCATCTAGACAAATTCTTGATCCATCGAGATTTCTGAGTTTCTTATCGATAAGATCTTGACAGCTTCTAGATCCATCGAGATATTTGGGTTCCTACTTGACACATTCTCGACAGCTTCTTCAATCCATCGAGCCAAATTTCCGTGCATTCTGTTTGCTCGATAGATTCTTGATCCATCGAGGTGATTTTTGCCGTCGACAGATCCTCGACAGATTTGCTTCTATTGAGATTTAGAGCTCGACAGATTCCTGATAGATCCTCGATCCATCGAGATGCACTTTCTATATATAGCTAAGGTGCGATTTAGTTTTCACTTCTCTCCTTTTCTCTCGATAGAAATCTTTCTCTCTCGACCCAAACAATCTCTTCTCACTCAAATAACTCTTCCCACTGAAGATTCGGCCTTGTTCAAGCCTCAATCTCTTGGTAAGTGTTCTCAATCACCTCTTTTTTCATGCATTCATGCATTTTTAGACCTAGGTTTTGGGTTTTGAAAATTTTTGGGGTTTTTGAGATTTTTGTGAATATTTTTGGGTTGGGTTGTGTTTATTTCTTGTTATATGCTCATGCATTGCATCCTCATTGTATTATAACAATATTTCATGCATATTTAGATGTGTGTGATTGATTATTGTTGTTGAGTGCTGTTAGGTTTGGAAATTCTCATGTCACATGTTCATGCCTTTTTCATGCATACGTTCTCTTCCTTTTTTCTTTTCTGAACTTGTGTTGTGTTTCTATTCTCTCTCTCTTTCTCTCTCTCGGATAGATTGAGTCATGGCACCCAAACAGCAAAAATCTACTCCGGCTCAGAACCCTCATCAAGGCTTCGGGTCATCATCTTCTTTTAATCCTCCTATACCCTTTCATATTCGGTTCCTATGATGAGAAAGCTTAAATGAACTTCTTTGAGAACTTCCAGAAACGTGGCAATCTTCCAGAATGCCAGGTTATTTTGTCGGATTTTGCCGACATTCCTCTCCCCGAAGTTATTCGGACTCGAGATTGGGCTTCTCTACTTGAGAAACCCTCGAGTTGTCCCATTGTGTTTATACAGGAGTTTTACTCCAACATACACAACATCGATACCTCTGTGCCTTAGTTTGTTACCACATTCCGAGGTACACGTATCGTACTTACTTTGGATCTTATATCCGAGGTACTACACGTCCCTAGGGTAGTGCATCCTGACTACCCTGGCTGTGAGTGTCTCTGGACTGTGTCTAGAGACGATCTTCTTTCTCATTTTTGTGAGAAACCCTCTCTTTGGGGTGGTGCTCTAAACGCCCCTTGCTTAGGCTTTGCTAAAGGCCTTTGCTTTCTTAACATGATGATGACTTTTGATCTTACTCCTCTATCACAGTATAACTCCATCACCGAGCCTCATGCTCGATTTCTTTTGTCTCTTATGGAGGGTCTTTCTATAGACTTTCCCTTTCACTTCATCACATCTATTCTAGATGTGTATTAGGACAACTACTACCCGCGATAAGCTCATCTTCCCTTTGGCTATCATGCGTATCCTCACACATTTCACATTCCCATTCCTCTCTCTCCTCTTTTCACCATCATGGGTGCCATTAGTGTTGGGTCTGTCCGATGGAGCGAGGCCCAGCTTCGACTGAAGCGGCCACCAATGGAAACGACCGATCCTGCAGCTTTTGCTATTCCACCCTCTTCCTCGACTCCTTCTCCCTTTGCAACTGGTGGTGTGACCCTCGAGGCCATCATGGCGCAGCTTTAGCAGATGGAGACTGGCTTTGGTGGTCGTCTTAATTATCTCACAAATGAAAGGTGTTAGATGAACACCCAAGTCGATCACATTGCCCGCAAACAGGCTCGCATGGCTGGTTTTGCTCCTTCACCCTTTCTAGAGTGCCCCGCGGCCTCTCCTTCTGTAGATGATGCGGATGATAAGGATGATGCTGGCTCTTACGATGATGACGAGATGACAACCTCTCAATGACTTTCCATTTGTCATTTGTGACAAAAAGGGGAAGTGGTTTTGGTTTGAGAGTAGTCTTATACTTATGGGGAGAGTTAGTATAGGACATTCTTGATAGGGGAAGTGTATATAGTTTTGAGGGATGTAGTGAGGACTTTATGTTTTTTTCTTGTCTTTCTTTTCAGTTACATTTGCCTCTTGTACACTGGTCTTGTGACCATTTTTATTATGACATACATTGTACTTTATTTTTTATATATATATGATGAAGTATGTTCATTTTCTTCTCCTATATCTACAAGTGTTGTTTCTTTTCTATCTTTATACACATGTTTCTTTATGTACGCAATCTTTATTTATGTTTCACACATGATGCCTTGATGAGTTTTGTTTAAGTGTTTCAGAAAGACAGGTTGTGAAAGTCTATCTTGCCATGAACTCTCTTCTTGTAAAGTTTTTCAAGAGTTTGTGGTAGGGATAGATTTATTTTGTAATATAACAAGTGGTTATGAGTTGAGTGATTTAAGACGTCTCTCATGATTATTTGTTTTATTGTGGTTTTGTTATGGATTTCCAAAGGGAGAGATTGTTAAGGATATATTTTATATAATTGGCTAATCTTTTGACAAAATGCACTTTACTTGTAATTGGGTAGATCTAGAATAGGTTTAAGACTTCAAGAACATGTTGTTCAAGTTAAGTGTTAAAGTCATGAAGATCTGTCCAAGAAACAAGTGAAGAAGAGCTGTTCATTAAAGCTCGACAGCAATCTCGACAGAAAGACTTCTATCGAGATTTAATGTTGAAGCTCAACAGAAGCTCGATACAAGCTATTTCTGTTGAGACTTACGAAATCAGAATTTTTAGATATGATTTTTGGCCTATGCTGAAATATTTGTATAGGGTTTCTTTTCTCACAACCCTAGACATATATAAGACTTATTTTAAAGGTCGTCCATGCAGAAAAGTGTCCTGGTTCATTATTCTCTCTAAAAAAGTTACTGCGTCTTTACGCCAAGGGTTTTGTGACCAATTAGCTACTTGATCTTCATTGTTAATGAATTGAAGAACTTTGCAGCTAACAACCTCTTCAAGTTGCTGGAGTTAGTTACGTACTGGGATCCGTGTATCATTGGTTAGTCATGTATTGGAATTTGTGCATTATTGGTTAGTCACGTACTGGGATTCATGCATTGAACAGAAAGATTGCCGCTACAATATAAGTCTAATTGGGTATTGGGATAAGGATTCAACTGTAGGTTGGAATTTCAGGATAGACCAAAGGTTTGGTAAGATTCCTTATACTTGTAACTGTTTGTGATTGATAATAGTGAATTCTTAACAATGATGACCTTAAAATCACTCGGTGGGGTTTTGCCTCAGTAATTTTTCCTATTCGTAAATAAATCACCTGTATCAAATTTATTTTCCACTACATTTATTATAATTGGTAATTTGTTTGTATTATCACGTTATTATATGTAATTTGATTTAATTAATTAACTTGGGTAATTAATTAATTTGTAATGGGTCAATTCGATCTAACCCAACAACCATCTTATTAACTTCCTAAAATATTAGTTTGCCACAGCTAACAAAACCTATAATAGAACTAATAATAAAAAAATTGAAAACGTATGTGGAGCCCACACGTGGGAGATCAACTACCACTTGTCTATTTTATCATATCATCCACGAAATAAAAAATATATATATTTGACCTTGCCTGCTTTTCTTTTTTTCTTTTTCTAAAGAAATTAATATACGACTAGCTAGCCTTTGGAGCCATGCATGCTTTCGTATTCCCTTTTCCATTTTTGGACAAGAGAGTTAACATTTAACAATATATGGCTGCTCTTTCCTAAACTTAACAGATTAAGATTATGTTTTTTTTTTTTTTTTTAATCAACAGATTAAGATTATGTGCTGCTTGTACTTTTCTATGATTCCATTCAAAGACGCAAATCATGTAGCATTGGATGGACGGCATAACAAGATTACCATGGCGCACCAAAGAATGAAATGTAGTACCAAAGAAAAACTTTTTCCACAGAGAGTCGGGTTGAACAATGAAGTTTACAATGAGAAAGTGCATTATTAATATTGCAAATTGCAAGGGTATGACCTTGTCGTCCTATCTTCTCCAATTAACACTTTTTAAGGGTTAAAAATTGCCGCAAAATAAATATCATTTGTCCATTTTATGCTGTTTAGCTAACAAGCACTATACTTTAGGGACCACTTTCAATTTTTGGCTTGTTGAATTTAAAAATGGGCGGTCTTCAATTATTCATTTCTAAAGTTATTATAACTATATATCCACTTACACCACTAGTTGTTTTAAAATTTCAATGATCAAATTTTTATATTTATTTATACAATGCTTATCTACTAGTGAAACTTCTCGACCATATAATTTCTTTCCTCCAAAACCGTGGGAATAAACTTACAAGCTTTTAATGTGAATAATAGGAAATGATTTTTGACTCAGAAACCATTAAAAACAATTGTATATTTCCTAGCTTTATAGTTATTATAAATTACTAGAAATAAATCTTGAAAGAGAAAAAAAAATACTATAGTACTAAATCTCAAGGTATTTGTGTCAAAAAGTCAAAAAAAATTTCAAAATTTGTTTAGAATGAAAATATCACATTGTAGTCAATACATATAAATTATATAATATTTCCAATTATAGGTCTTATCTCAACCTACCATGGCTGTGGGGTAGTGAGATAAGGGATTATTCTATCATTTGAAAAAAAATATCTGGTTCGTCCTCTCAAATTGAGGTTTAAAAATTCAAAATTAATGTTCCAAAGATTTCATATATTATATGCATGGGTTTATATTTCAAGATTCTGAAAGAATAAAATCAAATGACTAAATTGTTTAATACATTTTTTCTGAAATCATGCATAGTAATAATGAGCCTTCAATCCTATTAAGCTAGTTCAGAAAAATAAAATATAATATAAAAACTGTTGAGCTTGATATGCCTAAGACATGCTTGGATAGATATCTATATAGGCTGAGGCAGTGACCACTACTAACAAAGAATGTCAAATTTACATTAAAACATCCAGTATTTAGTTTTAAATCAAAAGAACTTCAATCTAAAGAGCATAGCTATAAACTGCTAATGCTTTCTTACACAATTTTTATCATATTTTGTTAGATTTTTATGCGCTTTTTTGTTCTTTGATCTGGTTGGGAACTTAGTGCAATAGTGCTCCATACACTTCTTGGAGTAATCCAATTATACCAAGTGCTAGGCATGTGTGTGCGCGTGCATGCATGAATGATGAAACAGAAAGAAAGTAAGGATGGAGACATGGAGTTTAGCCATATATATAAGTTGGGCCTGCAATAAATTTCAGCCTTGGTTCTATAGACGGGCCATTCAGACTAGTGGTGCTATCCAACCCAAAAGAATAAAATAAAATAAGATTATTGGTGCTATGCCAGTGACAGCTGCTATATATAAATTCTTTCTGATAATTTAGAGCATCCACATCAGTGGATGTAAAAATTTCTAAAACAAACATAACTATCAATTTTACATATTTTGAGAAAAAAAACACCCACATCAGTGGGTTTAAAAATGTCTAAAATTTTGTAAATCCATCCCCGAGCTGCAGTAATCGTGTATATTAACACGGTTACTGTACCTCGTTTATACAATTATTTTATCATTTCTGTTCGCTCCTTTTTTTCTCTCTCCTTTCCATGCTCAACCAACCCAGCTAAAACTCAACTCCTCATCCTCTTCTTTTTCCTCATATGCACACAAACACACCCACACACAAACACATCCACACATAAAATCAACACAGACACTTGCTCAAAAAAAAAACATAGATACACAAACACAGATCGACGCTTGATCGGAGCTTGACTGGATCGAAGCTCAGAGCTCGTGGATCGGAGCTAGGGAGAGTAGATCGGAGCGTGGATCGGAGCGGTCGGAGCTTGGATCGGAGCGAATCGGAGCTAGGGAGAGTAGATCGGAGCGTGGATCGGAGCGTATTAGAGTGGATCGGAGCTCGGATCGGAGCTCGGAACGAGTGGATTGGAGCGGATCGAGGCGGATTGGAGAGTTGATCGAAAGGGAGAGTTGATCTGGGTAGAGAGAGAGAGAGAGAGAGAGAGAGCGAAAGAGAAATGAAAGAGAAATGAAGAGAAGGAGAGAGAGCGAATCAGAAATGAAGAGAAGGAGAGAGAGAGAGAGAGAGAAATGAATCAGAAATGAAGAGAAGAAATGAAGAGAAGGAGAGAGAGAGAGAGAAATGAATCAGAAATGAAGAGAAGAAATGAAGAGAAGGAGAGAGAGAGAGAAATGAATCAGAAATGAAGAGGAAAGAGAGAGAGGCGCGCGTATATAGTATGGTAGTTGAGAGAAATAATAAAAAAGTGAGGAAATTGATTATTTAATTAATAAAGGTGGTAGGATAGATGAACTGATGTGGGTGTTTTGTAAAAGTGAATGTGTAAAATCTTAAAAGTAGGTTTTTTGTGTAAAATAGACGGAATCTTTTAAACGAGCTGATGTGGTTGCTCTTATTACAAGCAAATATCTCCAGCTTGGATGGCACAATTTCTGTATATTCAAGTTTTTCTTGTTGTAACCACCACTCACTTTTGGTGCGGTTATCACTCTACAAGTATAAATGCTTGTAGGGTGTGGAAGGTAAGGACCGGGGTTCAAGTCTCTAGGAAAAAACTTTACACACATATACACTTAGATTAGGCTAGAGTAGAAATTCTATCTGGTATAAAAATAAAAGTTTTTCTTCTTGTAACAACGGATACCAGTTTTTTGAGATAATAGATGTTTATGTATGTAACCAAATAATCGTGTGTTTATATACAAAATAGAAAAGATAATCAAACAAAAAAACACAAAGATTTACATAGGTTTGTTTTAGACACACGTCTAGTGGCATTGAGGAGAAAATTTCACTAACAAATTAGGGAGATTATTACAAAAATGGTACCAAAGCACTCTCACAAATCCCAAATTTCAAATACACGCAAAGTGCTCTACGATCACACCAAAACCACATGACAATAAGAGAGAACCTGAAATTTCTCTCAAACCAACGCCACGACTTAGCTCTGTTATGCGGCACTATCAGGATTTTAAACAGTTGCCGGCTTGCTGCACATGTACATACATATTACTAAGCAAAGTTGGTTAGGGGGTTGTTGATTGAGAGCAAACCAAAAAGCGACTAATTCTGGAGTCCTAAATAGGACTTGGTCAATCTAATTGACCAAAGCAAGCCATACATGTAAAAAATTTCCATCTTAATTAGCTTGAATATGGTCAAGCCCCACAAATAAAACTCTTCCAGAACTTCTATCAAAATTTTTAAGGGCTATCACAAACTGTAATCACTAACCAAGTCCAAACATCTGATTTAATCATCATATATATATATATATATATATATATATATATATTTTAGAATATCTATTGTAGCAACCTTTATGACTGTAATGGTTCCCTGAGATATAGTCTCACCAATGAAGTGATATCTGACATCAATGGGTTTGGTTCTCACATAATACATTTGATTTATAGTAAATGTATGACTCTCTGGATACCGCAAAACATAACAGCATTCTGCTGCAAATCCAGATGCTAACTAAACCCTTCAACCAAATAGCTTCACGTGCATCTGTCATTGCCACATACTATGCCTCTGTGGCAAGCAAAGTGATTGTCAACCGCAACGTCGCCTTGCAACTACTGGAACAACCAGATAATGTGAAAACATAACTTGTCAAAGATATCATCTTATCCAAATCACCGTCACCATCATAATCTACCAATCCAACAACACTACTACTTTATGTAGAAACTATGTTATATACCAAGCCAACATCAACTGCACTATATAATAAGGAACATGATACATGTGTTTTCATCGTCAGACTGTGGTGACAAAGCCATTAAAAGCTTAAAATGTATTGCTAATGGAGTACTCACTGGCTTAGACCGGTGCATACCGAAGTGTTCAAGTAAATTCTCAATATAGTTCTTTTATGACATAAACAACTACTTATCTGCTTCTCAATCTTTATGAACTTCCATTCCCGAAATCTACTTAATTGCACCCAAAACTTTCATCTCGAATTCACTGCTAACTGGCCTGTTTATTTCCATATTCAACATTTGAATATGCACGCAATGTGAATTCGATTCACGTATATTGGGCATAGATTGTTCGTTTAGGATTAAAAGTGATTTAGCTGTAAAATTGATAATTGAGGTCTAAATAATTACCTAGGTTGTTAGGTAACATCTTCAGGGATGAATTTTTTATTTTATTTTATACAAGATAGAATTCTACTCTAGTCTAATTTAAGTATATATGTGTGTGAAGCTCCCTCCTGAACACTTGAACCCCGGCCCTTGCCCCCCGCACTCTACAAGCACTATATTGTGGAGTGACCATCGCACCAAGGGTGTGCGGTGGTTTTCGGGATGAAAAATGAAATTGGTGGGTTGAGACATTGTAGATTAAAAAACCAAGTAAATGCCATTAAAAATAGGCTACCACATTGTTTCATTCTCTACATATAAAATAAAAATTAATGGAACATGATAAATGGACCAAAAGAGTTCATTAATTTTTAAATCTTTAGACTAAATTCAATTATTTTAATCATTAAAGACTAAAAGCGTTCAAAGTGTACATTACAACTAGCAACAGTGTCTTTTGACCCCCCCCCCCCTTTTTCCTCATGGATTCTTGTAAGAGCATTCACACCTAGTTTCTAAAAAATATCTTCTTTTACTACCTGCAACGAGAGAGAAAGAAGGAAGAGAGAGAAGAGAAATAATGAGAATGGGTGGTGGCTTGTCGTGGCCCATGACACTGGGTCCGGCCAAGGTATGGTGGCTATGGGTTTGGGTCGAGAGAGAGAGAAGAGAAGAGAAATAATGATAGAGAGAGGAGAGAGAAATTTTGTTGGAATTATTAAAAAAAAGTAGGAGAGAGATAATTAAAAAATAATTTTTAAGAATACCATTCTACTTCTGTCACGGTCCAAACCTGTACTTCAGATTTTAAAGCATGACCAGCATGTTAATATCAAGTTTACCACAATACTAACACGAACTAACTTAAGCTGAAGGTGCTTATAAAAAAAAAAACCGTTTCTTGTATTCCTTTTTATTTCCTTGCATAAAAGTCATAATATACAAAATTGATAAAAACTTTGTAACTTCATTTCATTTCAAATTTTGAAAGATTACAACTTGGCTGTAACTTAAGATATTCGTGTAAATATTACATAACTAAACGTTTAACAAAATTCTTATTTAAAAGCCTAACCCTAAAGACATACAACTGGGATTCAAAACAAACTAAGGTTCTGAAATATATATGTGCTCAAAAGGATTAAGTACATTTTGATTCCTCCTATATAACAAAAGAGCTAAACTACTATACAATATATATATATATATATATATATATATATATATATATATATATTGATAATCATAAGGCTGATGTGTCTACTTCAGAGTCAAATACTGCCAGCCAAGAGTCCAAACATATTGCCATAAAAGAATCCAATTCAAATTCAAATACTTGCCAAACATAAGTCAGCCAATAAGTCAGCCAATATCACATCCCTTGATTCTAGCTGATTCATACTACCAGCCATAAGTCAGTCAGCCAATATCACATCCCTTGATTATCTCCTCCGTAGCACATCCCTTGATTCTAGCTGATTCTCTATTAATGTAAATCTGTTGTAATTATATTCTCTACAATGTAGGGAAGTTTGTCTATAATCTTTTAGTATAAATACAAAGCAAGACACGCCTCACTCGGTGTGGTTTTTCAACCCAACATAAACTCTATACTATCTATTCCTTTATGGTATCAGAGCTATATGTCCAACGACCTTTAAAAAAAAACACACACACACACACACACACACTATTTTTTTTTCCAACTTTTCTCTTGTCTTTGCTTTAACCAATCTCAATGGAACACACCAATTCTTCAACTGGTGTTGTTGTACCTAGTCATTCAGGGTTCATGTCAATTAAACTAGACAGAACCAATTATCCTCTTTGGCTTGCTCAAATTGTTCCTATTTTGAAGAGCAAAAGTTTGATGGGATTTGTAGATGGTACAAATCAATGTCCTCCAGAATTTAAACAGGACAAAGATGGAAAGGAGACCATCGAAGTGGATCCATCTTATATTACTTGGCATCAACAGGACCAAATGATCCTCAGTTGGATCAATAATACTCTCTCCCCACCAATGCTACCCACAATGGCTCGTTTCACATCAACACATGCAACCTGGTCCTCACTAGAGAAGAGGTATGCTTCCCACTCAAAAAATCGTATTCAACAGTTGAAAAATGATTTATGTAACACAAGAGGAGATGGTCTTTCAGTTTCTGATTTTGTGGACAAAATAAATCATATTGCTGACAATCTTGCCTTGGCTGGCAAACCCATTGATGATGATGAACTTGTTACTGTTATTATGAATAACATTGGTTCAGCATATGAAATCACTATTAGTTCTGCACAAGCACGTGACACTCCTATATCATATGATGATCTTGTGGCATTACTTCTTAGTGCTGAAACAAGGATTCAGAAACAACAAACACCTTTGCTTGACAATACTCCAACTGCGATGTATGCTCCCAAATCTAATAATCAAACCACTCGAGGTCGAGATTCCTCCTTAGAGGTCTAATATAAGAGCCAGAGGGTCCTCTGGTTCACGTCGACCTCAAAATTCTTGGTCCCATTCCAACTCTGGTTCCACAAATTTTGGGTCTTCTAGTAATAATTCTTCTCGGCCAACTTGTCAAATTTGCAATCGTCCATGACACAGTGCCCGTGACCGTTTTCACCGAATGAATCATGCTTATGAAGGACGAATTCAAACTCAAAAACTGATGGCTATGGCAGCTGCTGCATCCTTGAACAATTCTCAAACCACATGGCTTTCTGATACTGGTGCATCGAATCATCACTTCGGATCTTGCAAATTTGGCTATTCACAATGAGTATCATGGCCAGGACCAAGTTGTTGTGGGTAATGGTGTAGTTTTGAATATTGCTCATATTGGTTCTAATAAAATTCCTCATGGTTCATCCTCCCTTGCTATGAATAATATTTTACATTGCCCATCTGTCGCTGCTAATCTTCTTTCAGTTTATCAATTTACTCGTGATAATAACTGCTATTTTATTTTCTTCTCTGATTGTTTTTATGTGAAGGATCTAAGCACGGGGAGGACGCTTTTCCGCGGGAAGAGTGAAAATGGTCTCTATCCTTTCCATATTCACAACCAGATTTCTACCAAGTCCAGTCGTCCACTTGCATTTGTTGGTGTCCGTGTTGGCGCTCCAGTTTGGCATTCTCGGTTGGGCCATCCTGCCTCCAACACACTTTTGCGTCTTATTTCAAATAAATGTCTTCCTATGAGTGGTAAAAGTTCAAATCAATTTTGTAATTCATGTCCTTTGGGCAAGAGTACTAAACTACCTTTTCATTTGTCGGATTCAATATCCAAATTTCCTTTGGAATTGGTGCATTCAGATGTTTGGACTTCTCCCACTGTTTCTATGAAAGGATCCAAATATTATGTGTTATTTGTGGATGATTTTTCTCGTTATTCATGGATATTTCCTATGCAATTTAAACATGAAGTCTTTGATATTTTTGTCAAATTTAAGTTGCATGTTGAAAATCTTTTCTCATCCACAATTAAACCTTTCCAAGCAGATGGAGGTGGTGAATATACTAATCTTGCCTTTCAAAAGTTTTTAGCTAATCATGGTATTAGTTTTCGCTCCTCATGTCCAAATCACCCTGAACAAAATGGATTGGCTGAACGAAAACACCGGCATATATGTAGAAATCGGTCTCACTCTTCTTGCTCATGCTCATATGCCAAATACCTATTGGGTTGATGCATTTAACAACACTGAGTGTATTTGATTAATAGACTTCCAACTCGTGTCTTAAATTATCTTAGTCCTTATGAAAAAGTATTTCAAAATCTCCCACTTATGATAGTCTTCGAGTGTTTGGTTGTGCTTGCTTTCCTTATTTGCGACCTTCTATAATACAAATAAGCTGCAATTTCGTTCTAAACGGTGTGTGTTTTTGGGTTACTTCTCTTCATCATCAAGGATATCGATGTCTTGATCCAAGCAGGTCGTGTCTATTTATCCCGTCATGTTATTTTTGATGAGTCTTCATTCCCATTTCAAGAGACCATTAACAACGTTTCTCAGAGAAGGGCCCTCGGTATCTTTGATACCTACACTAGAAATGATTCGGCTACCTTCACTACATACACCACCTTCTTGTTCTAGACCTCCACCCACTTCTCCTACTATACCTCAAACTCTCAAATACCTACCCCACCGGACCACCTATAGCTTCTCATCCCAACCCCACTATACCACCTACTTCGCATCTTTCATTCCAAATCCATTACCACCTAATCCCACATCACAAACTCTCCCAGAAAATTCCTCCCACTCCATGGTCACTAGAAGAAAAGATGGAATTTGCAAACCCAATCCAAAATATGCAATGAATGTGGTATATGATTCTCATTTGATTGAACCCACCTGTTATAGCCAAGCAGTTAAACATGCAGAATGGCGTCATGCAATGGGGGCTGAATTTAATGCCTTGCAACGGAATGGCACTTGGTCCTTGGTCCCTCCTCGCTCAAATATGAACATCTTGCCTAATAAGTGGGTGTTTAAAATCAAGAAACGATCTGATGGTACTATTGAGCGCTATAAAGCGTGTCTTGTAGCAAATGGTTTTCATCAAAAAGAAGGGCTTGATTATACAGAGACTTTTAGTCCAGTTGTGAAACACTCCACTATTCGCATTGTTCTTGCTTTAGCCATTCATCAAAAATGGCCTATTCGACAATTGGATGTTCAGAATGCATTTCTCCATGGCCAATTATCTGAGGAAGTGTATATGCGTCAACCTTCTGGATTCATTGATCCTAATTATCCACACCATGTCTGCAAGCTTCATAAGTCTCTCTATGGCTTAAAACAAGCTCCTCGACAATGGTTTCAACGATTTTCTGATTATTTAGAGGAGCTCGGTTTTTGTGAGTCTAAAGCTGATTACTCTCTTCACATTTCGTAAGGGTGCTTTTGATCATTATTCTACTTATTTATGTTGTTGATATTTTGATCACAGGGAAGAGTTCATCTCATATTTTCCAGCTTATCCAGTACCTTGGGAAACTGTTTTCTATGAAGGTTTTAGGTCCTTTGAATTATTTCCTTGGTCTTGAGGCCATATACGATTCGGTGGTTTTATACCTAACTCAAACAAAATATATCATGGATCTATTACATCGCACAAAGTTTCGGATGTCAAGCCTATTTCTTCTCCTACTCATCGGACATAAATTAAGCCTTTATGATGGAGATCCTCTTCCGATCCCTGCGAATATCGAAGTGTTGTTGGGGCGCTACAATATTTGACACTCACTCATCCTGATATCGCTTTTGCAGTAAACCAAGTGTGTCAATTCATGCATCAACCTACCACAACTCACTGGATTGCTGTCAAAAGAATATTGCGTTATTTGAAGAGCACTCCCTACTCATGGTCTGTTTTATCAACCTGGTTCTCTACGTTTAGAAGCCTATTCCGATGCTAATTATGCCGGAAATCCGGATGATCGTCGCTCAACTGGTGGCTACTGTATTTATCTTGGATATAATCCCATATCTTGGAGTGCCAAGAAACACCGTACTGTATCTCGCTCAAGCATAGAAGCAGAATACCGTCAATTAGCATATACTGCAGCTGAGATTTCATGGCTGTGATCATTGTTCAAGGATTTGGGTGTCTCTCTTTCAACTCCACTTATTTGGTGTGACAATATTAGTTCCATCTCTTTAGCCTCAAACCCGGTGTTTCATGCACGCACTAAACATTTGGAAGTAGATTACCATTATGTGCGTGATAAGGTTGTTCGCAAGGAGTTGGATGTTCGCTACATTTGTACTACAGATCAGGTAGCAGATGTGTTCACCAAAGGGCTTTCTTCTGCTCGTTTCAAATTATTGGCCAACAAGCTTATGGTACGCTCTTGTCCCATTAGCTTGCGGGGGTGTGATAATCATAAGGCTGATGTGTCTACTTTAGAGTCAAATACTGCCAGCCAAGAGTCCAAACATATTGCCATAAAAGAATCCAATTCAAATTCAAATACTTGCCAAACATAAGTCAGCCAATAAGTCAGCCAATATCACATCCCTTGATTCTCTCCTCCGTAGCACATCCCTTGATTCTAGCTGATTCTCTATTAATGTAAATCTGTTGTAATTATATTCTCTACAATGTAGGGAAGTTTGTCTATAATCTTTTAGTATAAATACAAAGCAAGACACGCCTCACTTGGTGTGGTTTTTCAACCCAACATAAACTCTATACTATCTATTCCTTTATATATATATATATATATATATATATATATATATATATATATATATATATATATATATATATATATATACACACACACACACATTCTAATAAACGAGAATCACAAATTTCTTGCCACCTCTAATACTCTCAATGCTTCCAGGAAAAAACCTGTGCATTGAAATATAATACGGTGAGCTGTGAAACTCAATAAGGTTTTAAACTCCATGAGCATTTAATTAGACTGCAGGTAAATAAAATATTTTATGGACATGTCAACTTTGATAAATGGTCTTCATACTATTCATATTATTCTTAAAATAACTTATGAACTTTCAAATGAAAATACATCATTTTCCTTTCATATAATAATAAAAGGACATAATAAGAAACTTAAACATAATTCAATAACCTTATCTTTAAATAGATTATAAAATATTTTATCATAAACTTTCCATCATACTTATAACACATTCAACATACCCTTATACTTTTCTTATAATTTCCAAATATCTTAATAGCTCATTCATAATACATATTAGTCAATCCAATTGTAAGTCTGTTACACTTTGAGAGGCTTCCAACACATTGTGTCAGACATCCAGTATTCCCCACAATGCTAGGAAATCCCAGGATCATATTAGAATGTATCACACCCCTCTCGATGTGATCATATCATCAACCATGGAGATCGGTTGGCATCCTCCACAAATTGGCCATTTCTAACGAGGGCGGGTACAACAGAGTCCTCACCACTTATAATGGCCAATCAAAATCTCCATGGAAATGCCAGTACTATAACCCCTACTGGCTGAGTTCAGATCATAACACTGGAATAACCGAAAAACTATATATATATATATATATATATATATATATATATATATATTTTTTGTTTATAACTATGCTTTTACATAAATATTGCATATCAGCATATCCACTTCATTCTTAAATATTATGTTCGTTGCTAAAATTATCATATATATAAGATTGGACAACTCACAAACATATATCTTTACTTAAATCATGCTTATATGTAATATCTCTAATTAAAAGGTTTTAATGCATAAACATTTTTCTAAACAATCCTTATACCTATCAAACGCACATGTCACATATCCCTTACCTGAAAACAGAAGACACGAGTGATTTGAATAAGAGGAGCTCAAGTGTTCACGTTCTCGTTCTCGTCACCTAAATGAAAGACCAAAACTTATCACTGACAAATTCTTCCTAAGTATTTAAACTTATACATGAATCACAACCTAACTCTTAAACTCAAGAAAATCTTAATTCCCATCACACAAAGGTTCCCACAGTACAAGACACATTTATCAAACACATTATGTACCAAACCACAGAAAACCAAGCCATAAAAATTTATCTATGATCCAGACATACCAAAAGATGAGCATACTAATTTATAGCTCAAAACATTTGCCCTAACTTAAGAATTAAATCCTCAAAGTCAGGTATATCATACATTGTTCACTGCTTATTTCTGCAGCATATACCTCATTTGTAAAATACAAATGAGCTATCCAATCACATCAAATTTTCATGAAATTTTATAGAGCTACTCCTACGGATGTCTAGTAGATACCGTATCAATTTAAGAGTCAAAGAATAAAACCTTAATTTATTAAAAATCATATAAGACAACATGCTCTAATCTATCCTGACAAAATTTCATTCACCTTATAAATTAAACCATTATTTTTATATCAATCTAATTGTTGTGAGGCCAATTCAATTACAACCATGTGTGTCTTAGAAGTCATAAGAACTACTCCTAGCATCCTAATTTATAGAATATGATTTAATACAAATTTTTCATGTTGTAAACACTGAATCTGTCACAGTGACAATTTCAACATATTTTCACACAAAATCATCAACTAATTGCAATTCGCCTTCATTTCGTGTGGGTGTTTTTATACCTATACTATATATGTTAGAATACATTAATAAGTATCTAATTGACCATAATATCTTCAATCTTTCAAATTGCTAACACAAAACCACAATTTCAACTTCTACAATCAAATTAGAGAATAAAGAAGGGAAACTAAAGAAAACAATTACACCATCAAAACACCCAAAACAAGATATAATTTTATTTACTTACCCACAATCTTTGATGCTGAAACTTTAGTGTTAAGCTTTTAATTTCTTCTTAGAGAGACAGATATATGGTTTCAGTGAGGGAAAAGGCACACGAGATAAGGGGATGTTGATGTGTGAGAGAGGTGTATATATATAAAATTTTGGTGAGAGAAAGGAGGCTGTTGGTGTGTGAGATGGTGTTGCCGTGTAAGAACAAAGGAAGATGAACAGAGAAACCAAAAGAATCAATTCAGTGCAGCAACAAAGAAATAAGGAGGAGAATTTGGGTGGGGTACGTGAATTGCTAAGGGGAAAAAGGGTTGATGACTCACCCTTTTTAACTTTTCAAAATTTACTTACCACTCCCTTCATAAGCTTATATTCTAGAAAGGCCCAATCAATAAAATAACTATGCACATATATCCTTACCTTTATAAAACTTCTTTCTACATCATTAAAAACAGATTTCAATCTTTTATAACCTCAAAATATCAAAGGTTTATGCACTTAAAGTAATTAAGATAATAACAAGCATATAAACCCATAAAATTAATTATGCAATTAGGCTGGGATGTTACATCCTTCCCTCCTTAAAAAAAAAAAAAAAAAAATACGTCCTCGAAAATTGTACACATACGCTCAACAAAGAGATACAAATATTTTTGCCTCATTTCCTCCTCTGCCTCTCATGTTGCCTCTCCTGTAGAATGGTTTCTCCACAGCACCTTGACTATAGGAATTGTCTTGGTGTGAATAACTTGCTCCTTACGATCTAAAATCTTAATCGGGATCTCTTCATATGACAAGTTCTCTTGGATTTGAAGTGTTCATACTCAATCACGTGCTTTGAATTAGGAACATATTTTCTAAGATTAGAGATATGAAATACATTATGTATCTTGGATAATGCAGGAGGCTTTCAATGGTGAAACTTTGATATATAAATGATCTCTAGCATCGAAATCAATGTCTCGTCATTTCTTATCTGCATGGCTTTTCTTGCCTACTTTGAGTAGCCTTTAGTCGTTCTCGAATCAGTCGAATTTTATCAACCGTAATCTGTACAATCTCGGGTCCCATCAACTTCCTTTCTCCAATTTCATCCCAACAGATTGGTGACCGACATCGTTGTCCATATAAAGACTCAAAAGGAGCCATCTCAATGCTAGAGTGATAGCTATTGTTGTAGGCAAACTCAATTAACGGTAAATGAATATCCCATCTGCCTCCTAAATCCAAAGCACAAGCCCTCAACATGTCTTCAAAGGTCTGAATAGTACGTTTAGATTGTCCATCTGTCTGAGGATGGTAAGCTATGCTGAACGTCAATTTAGTACCCATAGCTGCCTGTAAGCTCTCCCAAAAATGTGAAGTAAACTTAAGATCCCTATCAAACACAATAGATGTTGGAACCCCATGTAACCTCACAATTTCTTGTATATATAACTAAGCAAGCTTATTTAAAGGATGGTTAACCTTTTCATGAATAAAGTGAGTTGACTTGGTTACTCAATCTACAATCACCCAAACAGAATCATAACCTTGAAGTGATTTTGGGAGTTCAATAACAAAATCCATAGTAATGTGCTCCCACTTCCACTTAGGGATAGGGAGGGGCTGCAATAGTCCTCCAGGTCGTTGATATTTAGCTTTTATTTGTTGACAAGTCAAGCAACGACTTACAAATTCAGCAATATCTCTCTTCATACCACTCCACCAGAAATTTCCTCTCAAGTCACAATACATTTTGGTACTACTTGGATGTACGGTATAGGGAGTACAATGAGCTTCTTCCATAATCTGTCCTTTCACCTCATTAACTACTAGAACACACAATCTGGAACCATGCATTAAAACACCACCCTTACTAATGAGAAAACCAAGTATTCTGCCATTAGATGCTTTATTGTGGATCTTAGCTAATTCTGGATCATTAAATTGAGAGGCCTTAATTTTCTACTATAAGGTAGGCTTCACAACTAGAGTGGAAAAACATGTACTTGAACACCTGATTATAAACTCAATCCCCATTCGTTGTAAATCTGCCTAAATTTCTTTTTAAGTAGTTAACATGCAAGCTAATTGTCCTGAAGACTTTCTCCTCAAAGCATCTGCCACTATATTTGCTTTGCCAGGATGATATTCAATGGAGCAATCATAGTCAATTATCAATTCCAGCCATCTTCTTTGCCTAAGATTCAACTTTTTTTTTTTTCCTTTTTTTTCTTTTTTCTGTAAACAAATATTTGAGACTCTTGTGATTTGTGTATACCACACAAGGTTCACCATACAAATGGTGTCTCCAAATTTTAAGAGCAAAGGCCACTACTACTAATTCCAAATCATGAGTAGGATAATTTTGTTCATATGACTTTAGTTGTCTAGAGGCATAAGCCATGACCTTCCCTTGTTGCATGAGAACACATCTTAAACCTTTCTTAGAAGCATCACTGTATATCACAAAGCTTCCTAAACCTGAAGGTCAAGTAAGTACTAGAGTTGTAACTAGTCTTTGTTTTAACTCCTTAAAACTGTGCTCACATTTATCAGTCCATTCAAACTTCACTACTTTCCTGGTTGAATTGGTTAGTGGCCTAGAAATCTTGGAGAAACCTTCTATAAATCTCAAATAATAACCAGCCAAGCCCAAGAAACTACGTATCTCCAAGATAGTCTTTGGTCTTTGATGTGCATGAAATATATACAATAAAGTACTCACATATCTACATATTTAGCCTTACTTTTATGTTATTTTGTTACTGATTATATAATATCTTTGTGTTATAGGTAATAAGAGCTTTACATGCAAAGTGGGGCTAAGCCAATTGAATCAAGCCAACTTTCATCCAGCCAAGCATGAATTCAAGAGAAGACTAAGCCAATTAAATTCAAGTCCAAGTAGAGCAAGGAATCAAAGGAAATTTGCACCAAATCCAAGTCCAATTCGGATTAGGTTTCCAGCCTGCACATCAGTAGTATTTTTGGCATAACTTTCGGCTTAGATATCCAATCGAGATGATTCAAGTTGGGCTGAAAAGTTAACTTAAAGGGCTACAACTTTGTAGTTTACCAAAAGTCCAAATTCTGACGTTAAATGGGCCAAAATCATTGGTTAAGTGAAGCCTAAAAATCTGGGATTTTCTCCAAACGGGAATAAGATTCCTTGACCTATTTAAAGGCTCTTTAGGGAAAAAAGAAAGAGGACCAGAGAGGAAAATGGGGTGCCGCATAGAAGAACTTGTTTTGGGAGTCATTATGAAGAGGAGGATCTGAGGACAAAGGCGAGAGCTTCATGTTGATCAACCAATTCAGATAAAAGACATAAGTTTTATTTGTTTTCTTTTCAATTTTATTATGAACTAAATTTATTTTCTAGAGCATTGATGTAGTCTAGCAACGAACACACAATTTATATTCTGAGTTATTTTATTTTTAATATTTCCATGATTGAGTGTTTAATTCTTATTCTTAATGCTTACTAATTGTTTACGAATTATTGTTTGATCAATTGAATTACACTGAGACCGAAAGGTGATTTGTTATTTTAGTTCTAGAATTAAACATCATTACTTGAGCGAAAGTAGAGATGTTTTACCGCAATTAGTGTGATTTTTCAGAAAATTCAAAGTACGTAATGAGTCTCCAATTAATTAAATTCACATAGAGATATGGAATTGTTAGTTGAAGATATTTTTGATATTATTCGAGAGAAGATATTGAATACTTAAGAAATTTTTAATCATCAACAGGAGATTATTAGAATTTAATAATTAGGAAGAATAAATTGTGTGGGATTTGTTAGGTGAAATCAACCGCTCTAGATCCATTCTTATCATATTTTTACACTTTTAGATTTTTGCATTTTGTTAATATTTTATTCGTAGATTTATTTTTATTAAATAGTTTAATTTAATTCAGATAGTAGAACGTTCCATTTATTTTCGATTTTCCAAATAGTAATTAATTTAGTGAATTTCGGTATTCAATAACATAGTTAATCCCTGTGGGTTCGACATTCATTTTCTAAAAACACTTTACTACTTGTTACGATTCTGTTCACTTGCAAATTATTTTACTCGAATAGTCTTTCCCAATTCACTATTGCTTCAATCTTCTTTGGATCAACAGAAATTTCAACCTTTGATATCACATGTCCTAAGAAAGAAATTTGTGCCAACCAAAATTCACATTTCTTTAGATTGGCACAAAGTTGCTTACCCTTAAAGTTTGCAATACAATCCACAAATGCTTCTCATGATCTTCCTGACTCTTAAAGTATCTTAAAATGTCATCAATGAATATCACCACAAACTAATCTAGGTAACGCTGAAATACTCTATTCATTAAATCCATAAAAGCAGCTGGTGCATTTGTCAATCCAAAAGGCATCACAAGAAATTCATAATGACCATATTGAGTTCGAAAGTTAGTTTTCAGTATGTCATCATTTTTCACCTTCAATTGATGATAGCCAGAACGCAAATCAATTTTTGAGAAAACTGATGCTCCCTATAGTTGCTCAAATAAATCATCTATTCGGGCAAAGGGATACTTGTTCTTCACAGTTACCTTATTCAATTCCCGATAATCAATTCAAAGTCTCAAATTTCCATCCTTCTTTTTACCAAATAGAACTGGTGCACCCCATGGTGAAACACTTTGGCCTAACAAAACCCTTATCAAGCATATCTTGTAATTGCAGTTTTAACTCTCTAAGTTCATCTGGAGCCATTAGATAAGGAGCCTTAGATAAAAGACTAGTACCAAGCAAAAGTTCAATAGAGAATTCAATCTCTCTATCTAGAGGTAGGCCAGGTAACTCTTCTGGAAAAACATCAGAAAATTCCTTTACAATAGGAATACCTTCTAACTTGTCATTAGTAGCTTCAAAGTTAATCACATATGCCAAAAAGACACTACACCTCTTTTTAAGCATATTCCTCGCTTAAAGAGAAGAAATTATACTCAATGGTTTAACCTTTCTATCCCCCTCAAAATAAGATTGAAATTGGCCAGGTTTATGAAAGATTACATGTTTCTCAAAACATTCTAAAATTGCATGGTAAGTTGACAACCAGTCCATACCCAAAATGGCATCAAAGTCTTGCATATGTAACATTATTAAATCTGCAACTAGATCCCTACTAGCAATATTAATAACACAACTTCGATACACCCATTGAGCGAACAACATTACACCTAAAGGAGTAGACACTTATAGTTTACAATCCAACAACTCAGGACTCGTGTAATATATCAACAAAAGTAGGGAATATAAAAGAGTGTGAAAAGTCGGAATCAAATAAAATATGAGTAACTTTAGATAAAATATTAAGAGTACCTGATACCACTTCCGATGCCGCTTGTGCATCTCGTTTTGTGAGGGCAAAAACTCTTCCCTGGACCATAGGCCTTTTTTGTCCACTTTCAGTAGTGGGGTTTCCTTTGTTAGAATTATTTGGACAATCCTTAATAAAATGACCAGGTTTCCCACAGCGGAAACATATACGGTTTGCAGCATGGCATTCCCCATAATGAAGCCTTCCACATTGTGAACATTTTTCTATAGCTCTTGGCGAGTACTGAAAGGCATTCTTCTTGGAGGAGTTAAGGGAGGATTTTCCTTTCTAGGGATAGTTGAACTTCACTATCTTGCCTCTACTCTGTTCCAACATACCTTTGATTTTTGTACGTTCTTGAATGTCTTCTTCTATAGCTTCAGCAAGTATTACTAAATTCTTGTAGTCTTCAACTCGAGAAGTAGTCAAACGTTGTCTGATTTTGAATTCCAGCCCTTTGCGAAACTTCTTAACCCTTAAAGCTTCAGTAGAAACAAGGATTAAGAAGTTTATAGAGTTGTCTTATTCCTACTGAAGCTTTAAGGGTTAAGAAGTTTCGCAAAGGGCTGGAAGTCAAAATCAGACAACGTTTGACTACTTCTCAAGTTGAAGACTACAAGAATTTAGTAATACTTGCTAAAGCTGTAGAAGAAGACATTCAAGAACATACAAAAAACAAAGCTGTGTTGGAATAAAGTAGAGCCAAGATAGTGAAGTTCAACCAACCCTGGAAAACGAGACAACTCTATAAAATTTGCTTCATATTGAGCAACCCCTATACTCCTTTGGACAAGTCCATTGAAATTTGTAGCTTGTTTATCTTTGAAATGTTTCATAAAATATTAATCATAAAATTTCTTCAAAAATTCTGCCCAATTAATCTGGGCATTATCACCTCTTCCTTCTAATAGAAGTCTCTCTTCTGACTTCCTCCATATTTCAGCAGAACTTTCAAACATGTACGCAGCATAATTCACCTTCTGAGAATCCCTGCATCTAAGGAATTTAAAAATCTTTTCCAAGAAAATCTTAATTCTCATCACACAAAGGTTCCCACAGAACAAGATACATTCATCAAACACATTACGTACCAAACCATAGAGAAACCAAGGTATAAAAATTTATCTATGATCCAGACATACCAAAAAATGAGCATAATTTATAGCTCAAAACATTCACCCAAACTTTAGAATTTATATGCTTATTTCAGCAGCATATACCTCATTTGAAAAATACAAATGGGCTATTCAATCACATCCAACTTTCATGAAATTTTACAGAGCCACTCCTATGGATGTCTAGTAGATACCATATCAATTTCAGAGTCAAAGCATAAAATAATGATTTATTAAAAATCATAAAAGACAACATGCTCAAATCTGTCTTGAGAGAGTTTCATGCAACTTAGAAATTAAATCATTATTTTTATATCAATCCAATTGCTATGAGGCCACTTCCATTACAACCATGTGTGTCTTATAATTCATAAGAAATATCCTAGCATCCTAATTCACAGTATATGATTTAATATAGATTTTTCATGTTGTAAACACTGAATCTGTCACAGTGACAACTTTAACATATTTTCTCACAAAATCATCAACTAATTGCAATTGGCCTTCATTTTGTGTGGGTGTTTTTATACCTACACTATACATGTTGAAATACATTAATAAGCATCCAATTGACATAATATCTTCAATCTTTCCAATTGCTAACACAAAACCACAATTTCAGCTTCTACAATCAAATTAGAGAATAAAGAAGGGAAACTAAAGAAAACAATTGCACCATCAAAATACCCAAAAAAGATATAATTTTATTTACTTACCCATAATCTTTGAAGTTGAAACTTTAGTGTTAAGCTTTTAATTTCTTTTTAGAGAGAGATATATATGGTTTTGGTGAGATAAAAGGCACACGAGAGAAGGGGATATTGATGGGTGAAAGAGAGGTATATATATAAAATCTTGGTGAGAGAGAGGAGGCTGCTGGTGTGTGAGATGGTGCTACCATGTAAGAATAGAGGAAGATGAACAGAGAAACCAAAAGAATGAATTCAGTGCAGCAACAAAGAAATAAGAAGGAGAATTTGGGAGGGCACGTGTACTGCTAAGGGGAAAAAGGGTTAATAACTCACCCTTTTTAACTTTTCAAAATTTACTTACCACCCCCCTTATAAGATTATATTCTAGAAAGGCCCATCAATAAAATAACTATGAACATATATCCTTACCTTTATAAAACTTCTTTCTACATCATTTGTTGAAACTAAAAAATGTATCATTAAAAAAGAATGTCACTTCATGGCTTGTGGACCAAAGTGCCACGTCACTGCTTGTGGACTAGATAATAGGATGAGACAAAATGTGTGGTGGTCTATCTATAAAAAGGTGATATAATTAAATAAATAAATAAATATATATATATATATATATAGAGAGAGAGAGAGAGAGAGAGAGAGAGAGAGAGAGAGAGAAGAAGGAGTCCACATGAAGTGAAGAGCTACTAGTCTGCTAGTCTTCTATTACCTATAAGAAAGGACTAGAGTGAGAAAAATAAGGGAAAGTGGGCATAGCATTAACAAAAAGTAACTTTGCCATTGTCCCTAAATAAAAAAAAAAAAAAAGAAAAAAAAGAGATAAAGAGTGAAAATATGACCACAACATAAGTAAATATAATAGTAAAAAATTGAAAAGCTGAAAAGTGGATAAAGAAGTGTCACCGCCAGAAATTAAGGAACACGGTTTGGTGAAATTGGGCTGTCACAAACAAAAAAGAATGAGTTTAAAAAGCAACGGAACAAATAAAAGAGAAAAAAAGGCTGAAAAGTGGGTCGCGACTCAACATGAAATTTGGAGTTGTGGAGGAAAAACAGACAAAAACTGCTCCATGATCTGATTAGTTGAGAGAAAAATAAGGGAACAGCTTCTTTGGAGTCTCTCTATAAATAGAGAGAGGCACGCACAAGTTAAAAAAAGAGAAAGGAGGAGAAAGTAAAAAAGAAAAAGAAGAAGTGAGATACACAAAAAGAGAGCAAGTACACACACAGCAAAGACATAGAGAGAAGAAAAAATAGAGGCACAAACAAAGAGAGTAACATCAAGCAGAGGAGGAATACGCAGCATAGGTTTGTATATGGGACTTCATCAATCATTTTCTTCTCTAAATCTCTCTCTCCCTCATTCTCAAATCTGAATTTTTGCTTGGCAATGCAAATAGGATCGGGTTTCATGGGGAGTTCCTAACTCCATGCATGAAGCCTAAATACGAGTCTTTGACTCGTAACTCCTATTTGTTCATTACCAAATAAAAATTCTCTCAAGTTGTGGCGTAATGTTCTTTTTAATTGGACTCCTTGATCCTACAAAAATAATGGAGTCCTTGACTCTACTTCATCAATGGAGTTTTTGACTCTACCCCATTAATGGAGTCCTTGACTCTACTCCATCAATGAAGTCTTTGACTCTACCTCATCAATGGAGTCCTTGACTCTACAAAATTAATGGAGTTTTTGACTCTACCTTATTAATGGAGTCCTTGACTCTACCCCATAAATGGAGTCATTGACTTTACTAAACTAATGGAGTCTTTGACTCTACCATTTCAATGGAGTCTTTGACTCTACCAAATTAATTGGAGTTCTTGACTCTCCCCCATTAATGGAGTCTTTGACTCTACCCTATTAATGGAGTCCTTGAATCTACTAAACTAATGGAGTCTTTGACTCTACCCCATCAATGGAATCCTTGACTCTACCAAATTAGTGGAGTCCTTGACTCCACCATATTAATCATGACAAATTCTTTGAGATTATTAATTCCTTAATCAAAATTAGAGTTAATAATTCCTAAAATAAAATGACCATAAAAATTGATTTAAGGAAATTTTCCAATTCCAAATATGTTCACAATGATTAAATTGCTTCAAAAGAGTTTTCTTTCCCTTAATTAAATTTGGGAATTTCAATTAAAATGTCATTAAAATTCCTACAAAGAAGCAAATGAAAGAAAGGAAAAATTGCTTGGACATTTAATTTCTCAAAGATAGAATCCTTGGTTCAATTTCCATAAAAACATGGTCCATAACTTATCCTTGAGATTAAATTCAATTATTTCACCCAAATTAAAAAATTATGTCAATACTTAATTAAACACCAAGTATTGACTTAAAGATCCATCATTTAAAATTGGAAAAAACCATATTTGAGACTTTAAATCTAAGATCTCAAATCAAGAACTACGAATTGGCTTGATCCCCAGTCAAGGGTACATAGGCAACCTAAAAAATTTATTAGGTACAGCCACAAATAAATAAAAACACATATCCCCTCAAACATGAAAATAAATAAACACATGTACAAAGATGACGTGGTTGGAATTAAAGGGTTTTCGCTTGAAACAAGGGATTGTAATTAAGAGATACATTATCTTGAATGGGCACTACTCACATCAATAAAACTTATACGCCAAAAGGCCTATGGGTGAAATTATGTTTGACGAATTATTAAACATAATTTGACGACGTTTGTTAAACATAATTTGACAACGTTTGTTAAACATAATTTAAATTATTGTTAACAATTTTCGTCAACATGATTTTTGGCATGCCCAGTGGGACCCATTCTCCTTTTCATCTCCAACTATGTTTCTTACACATCAATTTTGTTGTAAATAGGTCTACCAGTGGCTCCTCAAGTGATTGTTTACTTCCATAAGCTTCTTACAAATATATTAGGAGCAAGTGGTTGTCGCATGACGTTCACCCTTGGTCGCCCTTCCGTCAAGCTCGAGGTACCGAATGATGAACGCATGACCAACATCCAAGTTTCATCAACTTCAAAGACTTTGAAGAAGAGGAGGGCAAGGAAAATTGTTAAAGTCAAATGTGAATGACTCTAACACTATGGGTATAACCCCAAGGTTTCTCCCCATCCAAATCATGATTGGCTCCATCCCAATCACATTGCGAGCAATCGAGCCAGTAATGGTGACTTCAACTGAAGAAATGGAAGCTAGTCCTCCTGAAACCTCGAAGCTTAAGGTTACTAAGAAATCTATCAAGGCTTCGAAGAAGGCGTCATCACTAAAGCAAAAGCTGACTTCTTTTGCATTCTTGAATCAGCTTCACCCAAGCGTGATCCTATTTTCAAAGGGAAAGAAGTAGCCATGGACATTGATGCCTCCTTTCAAACATTGCCACCAACTAAGCAAGGTCCTAGAAAAAGTGTAAGGAGAGAAGAAAGCCAAGCTTTTAAATTATTTGATCACTTTCCGTTAACAGCTTTTTGTGTTGAACAATCAAAAAGGGCCAAGTCAAACTTAGAGGTTTAAAAATGGGCATTCTTCTTAGGCTATTTGTTGGCAAAAGAAGAAAATTTTGGATTAGGGACAAGTTCAAAGCACAAAAATGTGACAGAGATTTGTGAGAAGGTTAATAAGCCACCAAGGCCTTACTCAGGTCCTATCACATGCTCTAGGGCTCGCCTCATGTCCCAATCCATCATCAACGATTCATCAATCTCCGCCACTTCTTCCAATACTATGGAAACACAAAGTGATTTTCATAGTCGACTATAGGGAGATTCAGAGTCTATTTTTCAAGAAGAAGACTTTCCAGAAATTTTAATAAACCAATTTGGCTAAGTGTTAAAGATCTCAGATGAAAGTGATTTTGAAGACATGCCGGTTCTAGTAAATAGCAACACAAGTTTAGAAGAGCAACTTCAAGAGTTGCAAAGGAAACTCATTGAAAAAGATGCCGAAATAGCAGCCTTGGCAGCCCAAGTAGCGTCTCAAGCAAGTACATCTGCTCGAACTCATGTGCCTACAGCCGAAGAAGGGCACACATCATCTAGTTCTATAACACAAGATGAATTAAAGACACTCATTGCTGAGGGAATCAAAGAATTTCAGGCATCTATAAATTTACCCGTTCAGGGGTGTCGAAAGCCTTATCCAGCTCATTATGATACTATTCCATTCCTAACCAGTTATCAAAAACCAAACTTTGAGAAATTTGATGGTTTGACTGGCTCTCCTCAAGAACATTTGGGACATTTCTATTCAGCTTGTGGAGAATCTGCTTTGACAGATGCTTTATTGATAAGACAGTTCATGCAATCTCTCAAGGGTTTCGCATTCACCTGGTACACGTAATTACAACCGGGTTCAATTCACACTTGGGATGATTTGCAAAGAGCCTTTCTTGCCCAATTTGTAAGTTCAAAGAAAAATGTGTCAATCATTGATTTAGTCAATGCTTGACAAAAGTCAAATGAAAGTGTCAATGACTTCATTATAAGATGGAGAAGCCTAAATCTCCAATGTTTTGAAAAGTTGACTAAACAATCTGCAATACAAATGTGTTCAAACAATCTCTTACCAGAGATTGCCACTTTTATAGGGACTGCAGAACCTCAGAGTTTTGATGCATTGGTCTTTAATGCGAGCAATGTTGAAAGACAAATTGCCCGACAAAAGAGTACCACGCAAAGGGGGCATAATTTAGAAGAAAAAAATACATAAGGAAAAAAGCCTCGAAATAATGGAGAAGTAATGACTACCTTTGTCAATAATGGAAGGCAAAATGGGAAAGGTAAGGAAGGCTCTAAAAAGCTCACTCTTGAAGAGAAAAAGAAAACGAAATACTCATTCCATGATGATGATGTGGAAGGGATTTTTAATGAGTTGATGAAAGAAAAAAAAATACAACTCCCTGAGCCTAAAAGACCTTCTGAAGTTGATAAGGTAGATGACCCTAAATATTGCTGCTACCATCGAATCATTAGCCATCCTTTATCAGAATGCTATATCTTGAAGAATATAATTCAAAAAATGATAAATGATGGTGAAATCGAGGTAGATAGTTCCTATCGAGTACCGGCTGCTGCATCAAATAGCATTTCTTTGCTTGAGGAGGAACCAAAGTCCACTTTGCCTTGCCCACTAGGGGCAAAACCATATAATGTTGAAAAGATCAAAAAGACTCTTAATGTCAAGGCCGAGTCAAGTAGTCTCCCAAGTCTTTATGAGCTTATGACTGAAGCAAAATTAGACTTTTGGGAAAATTCCTCTAAATATGGAAATGAAGAAGAATGGCAAACATATATTGGTAAGCAGTCCAAGAAAATGACTGAAAGGCCATTACCAATCATTATGTCCTTTGAGAAGCCAGGAGTCAAAATCCACGGAAGGAAGGATTCCAAGAAAAACAAGAAGAAAAAGAAGAACACTCAAGAGAAATGAATGAGCTTAGAGGAAGAAAAATATATTCAATCTGAGAGAATGCCAATAACTCTAATTGAATATCTTCCTAAGGGATTTCTTCAAGATCATTCCGAGGATGAGATGAAACCGAGGATGAGATGAAAGAGGAAGTTGTGCAATGTTTCATGGTTTCAATTGATGACAATGAATGAGAGGTAAATGAAGTAACTTTGCTTTGCTTTCAAGCCAACATTTGTCATTACCACAGAAGGAAAAATTAAGCCAAAATGCAAAAGATGATGCTTCTAAAGGGAAGGAAGGAAATTCCTCACAAACCTTGTCACCTAGACTATGTGTTTCATGTTTGGCATGCATAATGTTTAGTGATGAGGACCTCCAGCTTGGGAAAACATTTCAGAATTAGTTTTTATATGTCAAGGGCACAATTGGAGATGTATGGTTATCAAGAATCTTATTGGATTACGGATCAATTGTAAATCTTCTCCCTTATAAGACATTCAAAGTAATGGGGATGAAGTCCAAACAATTGTCCCCATCCAACTTGACAATTCAAAGCTTCAACCAAGTAGGACAAAGAGCCATGGGAAGCATCTCATTAAAGGTGGAAATAGGAGAATTGTATTCTGAAACTCTTTTCCACGTAATTGATGTCGATACTTCCTACAATGTGTTGTTGGAATGCTCTTGGGTACACACTTATGGCATAATCGGTTCTACACTTCATCAATGCAAACTTTACGATGAAGATGGAAATGTGAAAATGGTGTACGTTGATCTTAACCCTTTCATGGGAGGAGAGGCAAATTATCTTGATGTCAAATTTTAAGCAATGACCATCCTTATGCATCTATCCCAAAACAAGGATACTGAGGAAGAAGGGTGAAGAACAATGTGTTTACCCTTGTGTAAATGGGAAGTTCATTAAACAACTCTACCCAAAAAAAAAAAAAAAAAAAAAGCCTGCTAGGTTGAAAACCTTTTTATAAGGCAGCCTAGGCAAAAGTTATGGCACACACAAAAAAAAAAAAAAAAAAAGACCCACTAGGTTGAAAACCTTTTTATAAGGCAACCTAAGCAAAAGTTAGGGCACAAAAAAAAAACCAAAAAAAAAAAAAAAAAAACTCTGCCCCCTTGAACTACGTGTTAACTTGATTCTCTTTTGGGTACGTAGGCAGCTTAGTATCATTTACTAAGTTCAGTCACACTCAAAAAAAAAAAATCAATCACCTTTATCTTCTGAACTACGTGTTGACTTGATCCCCTTTCGGGTATGTAGGCAGCTTGGTATCATTTACTGAGTTCAGTCACATCTTCAAAAACAAAAACCCCTTCCGAACTACGTGTTGACTTGATCCCCATTCGGGTACGTAGGCAGCTTAGTATCATTTATTGAGTTCAGTCACGTCTTCAAAAACAAAAACCCCTTCCAAACTACGTGTTGACTTGATCCCCTTTCGAGTACGTAGGAAGCTTGGTATTATTTACTAAGTTTAGTCACATGTAAAAAAAAAAACCCATTTCCCATTAAATAAGTGATCAATCTTATGTAGGTAAGAAAATTTGCATAAGTACAAACCAATGCCCAAAACAAAGAAAAAAAAATCAAAACCAAATCAATCTGCCAATTGGGACTTCAAATTCAACAGAAGCAGTCCAAGCCAAAAAAAAAAATCAAGAAACATGTGTCACACAAGGAATTCTAATTCTTGCATGACACACGGGGGCAACTATTGAAACTAAAAAATGTGTCATTAAAAAAGAATGTCACTTCATGGCTTGTGGACCAAAGTGCCATGTCACCGCTTGTGGACTAGATAATAGGATGAGACAAAATGTGTGGTGGTTTATAAAAAGCTGATATAATTAAAGAAGGAGTCCACGTGAAGTGAAGAGCTACTAGTCTGCTAGTCTTCTATTACCTATAAGAAATGACTAAAGTGAGAAAAATAAGGAAAGGTGGGCATAGCGTTAACAAAAAGTAACTTTGCTATCGTCCCTAAAAAAAAGAGATAAAGAGTGAAAAGATGGTCACGGCAGAAGTAAATATAATAATAAAAAATTGAAAAGCTAAAAAGTGGATAAAAAAGTGTCACCGCCAAAAATTAAAGAACACGGTTTGGTGAAAGTGGGCTGTCACAAACTAAAAAGAAGGAGCTTAAAAAGCAATGGAACAAATAAAAGAGAAAAAAGGCTGAAAAGTGGGTCATGACTGAACATGAAATTTGGAGTTGTGGAGGGAAAACTAACGAAAACTGCTTCATGATCTAATCAGTTGAGAGAAAAATAAGGGAACAGCTTCTTTGAAGTCTCTCTATAAATAGAGAGAGGCACGCACAAGTTAAAAAAATAGAAAGGAGGAGAAAAGAAAAAAAGAAAAAGAAGAAGTAAGATACACAAAAAGAGAGCAAGTACACACACAGCAAAGACATAGAGAGGAGAAAAAAGAGAGGCACGGACAGAGAGAGTAACATCAAGCAGAAAAGGAATACGTAGCATAGGTTTGTATATGAGATTTCATCAGTCCTTTTCTTCTCTAAATCTCTCTCTCCCTCATTCTCAAATCTGAATTTTTGCTTGGTAATGCAAATAGGATCGGGTTTCATGGGCAGTTCCTAACTCCATGCATGAAGCTTTAATACGAGTCTTTGACATGTAACTCCTATTTGTACATTACCAAATAAAAATTCTCTCAATTTGTGGTGTAATGTTCTTTTTAATTGGAATCCTTGATCCTACAAAAATAATGGAGTCCTTGACTTTACCCCATCAATGGAGTCTTTAACTCTATCCCATTAATGGAGTCTTTGACTCTACCCCATCAATGGAGTTCTTGACTCTACAAAAATAATGGAGTCTTTGACTCTACCTCATTAATGGAGTCTTTAACTCTACCCCATCAATGGAGTCCTTGACTCTACCCCATTAATGGAGTCCTTGACTCTACTAAACTATTGGAGTCTTTGACTCTACCATTTCAATGGAGTTTTTGACTTTACCAAATTAATTGGAGTCCTTGATTCTCCCCCATTAATGGAGTCTTTGACTCTACCAAATTAATTGGAGTCATTGACTCTCCCCCATTAGTGGAGTCCTTGACTTTACTAAACTAATGGAGTTTTTGACTCTACCTCATCGATGGAGTCCTTGGCTTTACCAAATTAATGGAGTCCTTGACTCCACCATATTAATCATGACGAATTCTTTGGGATTATTAATTCCTTAATCAAAATTAGAGTTAACAATTCCTAAAATAAAATGACCATAAAAATTGATTTAAGGAAATTTTCCAATTCCAAATATGTTCATAATGATTAAATTGCTTCAAAGGAGTTTTCTTTCCCTTAATTAAATTTGGGAATTTCAATCAAAATATCATTAGAATTCCTACAAAGAAGCAAATGAAAGAAAGAAAAAATTGCTTGGACATTTAATTTCTCAAAGATAAAATCCTTGGTTCAATTTCCAAAAAAACATGGTCCATAACTTATCCTTGAGATTAAAATCAATTATCTCACCCAAATTCAAAAATTATGCCAATACTTAATTAAACACCAAGTATTTACTTAAAGATCCATCATTTAAAATTGGACAAAACTATGTTTGAGACTTTAAATCTAAGATCTCAAATTAAGAACTACAAATTGGCTTGATCCCGGTCAAGAGTACATAGGCAACCTAAACAATTTATTAGGTGCAACCACAAATAAATAAAAACATATATCCCCTCAAACATGAAAATAAAGAAACACATGTACAAAGATGACGTGGTTGAAGCAAAGGGTTTTCCCTTGAAGCAATGGGTTGTAATTAAGAGATACATTATCTTGAATGGGTACTACTCACATCAATAAAACTCATATGCCAAAAGGCCTATGGGTGAAATTATGTTTGACGAATTATTAAACATAATTTGACGACGTTTGTTAAACATAATTTGGTGACATTTGTTAAACATAAATTGACAGTTAAACATAATTTGACAACGTTTGTTAAACATAATTTAACAATTATTGTTAACAATTTTCGTCAACATCATTAAAAATAGATTTTAATCTTTTATAACCTCAAAATATCAAACCTTTATGCACTTAAAGTAATTAAGATAATAACAAGCATATAAACCATAAAATTAATTATGCAATTAAGCTTGAATGTCACAGCTACAATAACATAGTAGCATCTTATTTATATGATGATACTGTAGCAAAATTGTAAATTTTTTTACAATTACACTATCGGATAATGCACACTTTTATGGTTTTGATGCTAAAATCCCCCATCATATACCATTTGTAATACCTAATGCCAATGCTCTAAGGTGTTAAAGTGTTTTCTTATTGATGGAAGGTCTTCTATATTTTCTTCTTCTCAAATTGTACTTTGTGAGATATGGGTAAAATAAGAAATAAATGTAATCTTCTAGCAACACTCAGTTAAGCTAGTTAAGCACCTTCATGTTTTGAATTTTTTGGACATTCTATGAATAACCTCATTACATTGTAAAAATGGTTATTGAGAGTTTACGACTCCATTGTTGGGAATGGGGGTTTAAGATTATTAGTCCGCACAAAATGAGATGTCTATAGATTATGCTCAAAACAAAGTATTTTCAAATTTAAAAAACTAAGGTTGTGTTTGTTTTGGGTGAAAAGGAAATTTGGAAAATATTTTACACCCTTAAGTGTGTTTGGGTGCACATAAAAATATGGTCAAACTGAAAATACATTTCAGTTAATGTAAATTGATGTAGAATAGACCGTCATGGCCTTCCTAGACTCTCATGCGCATCTGAAATCATTGTGCAAGGTAAAAAGGCACTAGTAAAAATCATAGGCCTTGGAGTCAAAATTGCATAAAATTTGGCAAGCTAAAGCGAAATAGCTTTCTGAGCAATAATTATCGCTTTGCCACAAGGTACCCCCTAAAAATGGTGAATTCCCTCATTGAGGCCCTCGAAAACTGCGATTTTGCCATTTATAGTAAATTTTTTCCATAATAACTTTTCACTCAAAAGTCAGAATAAGGTTCCACTTGTTTGGGATGACGCTTAATGTTAGTAGTTTATGATTCTGCATTAAACTCAATTTTCCCATTTTTGGTAAATTTCGGTATTATATCACCTAATCGCATAATTAGTGAGAATTAGAGTTTTAGACGTTTTTCTTAGTATTTATATGTTTTGTCTCTATCAGAGGCAAATTAGACTTCTATAAATAAACACAGACTATTATCAACAAACACAAAGTCTAACCAACCAAGGCTAAACAGATCCTCTTCCTCCCAAACAATCTCTCTTCCATATCTTCCTCCCTCTTCCTCCATCTTTCTCCTTCTTTCTCCCTCAAAACCCACAACCTCTCTTTACTTTTGATTTAGTAATTATTTGTTCTTGTATTGGAATTATATACTGTTCATTTCCATTTTGTACTTTTGATTTTTTTTTTATTTGTTATTATAGGAGGCAACACAGGAAACCAGGCCCAAATCAAAAATAGGAATGGGCTGAAATGTAAGCCCAATGCAATTTATTTGTAAAGGTGGGTTGTTAAGGTCAACCCTTCGAGCCTTAGTAGCCTCAATTGATGAATTTAAAGAAAAAGAAATATATGAGTCAATAGTTTAAGAAGAGATTAGTAGAAAGAAAGAACAAGGAGTATTATTCAAGCTTTCTCCTTAGGCTATCCGAGGAACAATTTTTCTTATGATAACAAGTCTTTTGTTTACACAATTCCTAATTCCTCTGTCCCTTTCTTTTCTCTCAGTTTTTCTGATCCCTTTTTAGGAGGATCATTCCTACTATATATAGCTATTGGGATTGCATCCTTGCCTTCCAGTTGGAGAGTCATTGATCCTTCCTTAGATACTTGTCTCATCATTGCTTTGTTGCTGGTGGTAGAGTAGCATGTAGGGTGTTAAGACACTATTCAGGGATCATTTTGCCATTAATGCGGCTGGCTGAGTTGGTACAGTACATTAAATGTGGAGATGATGGGTGCTTTATCTGGAAGCTTCCTCCTTGCATTGCTTGCACGTCTCTACTTCCTTCCTTAGTCTTCAATCATGTGGCCTTGGTAGGTCATCTAAAGTCTCCTAAGGAGTGTACGCTCCTCGGGTTCCTCGGGTGGGTTAACTTCCTTGATCTTACTATCTGGATTGTTCTTATTGCGCTAGGCTTGAGATAACGAGTAGTCAGGCCCAATTGCTTCCTCGGTCCGAACCTAGTTGGTAATATTCCCCTTTTTTAAGTCCTCCCCTCCCACAGTTATTGTACTAGAATTTATGTATTTTTTCATTTAAAAAATTGTGGATTTTGGCATTTTTTGTATTTGGTTGTGGAATTATTGTGTTTTACCGTTGAACTTTTATATACTATCTTGTGTTGTGCATATGTGATATATATAGGTATGGTGAGATACTCAATTGTATTGTAGGCATAGTTTTTGACAACTTTTTTGGAAAATATTTTAAATTGGGAAATAGGATTTACATGCAATACCAAACATGTATTTTCTAGAACGCAAACAAACAGTTGAAAATATTTTCATTTTTATAACACTCGCAAACTATTTTACATATTGCTAAACATAGCCTAAGCAATTTTGAGCTTATGCGACATTTAATAAAAGTGAGGTTAACATATTTGGGTGGAGGTCAACATCAAACACAAAAGACAAAATTGAAAGTTTTTAAGTGTAAGGATCAAAATGAAAACTATCCCAAACATAAAGGTTCAAAATGTAAAGTTAGTCAAAAAGAAAAACATTACAATCAATTATTACACGTGTCTAAATTCAAGGTTAATGTATGTATTCTTTTTTGAAATTTTGACTTTATTAAACACGCACACACACACACAAAGTACCTTGCCATCTTAGTGGTGACTCCAAATGTAAAACCCTCAATTTAGGAGAAACAATAACATCTGTTGAATTATTATTTTGAGAGGTAATAACATAGTCTCACTCATTCACATGAGTTTGCCCTAAATAACGAGAACTTAAAAATGGGCTGAGGTCGTAGTCTCTCAAACTAATAACATGATTTTTTATTTTTATTTTTTTTCATATTTGAAATAAGATAAATATGATATAGTGGTCTCACATGCATCCTTCCTGACTAGCACTAATTTAATATTAGAATTTAGGATGGGTCTCAATCAACCCAATTTATATATTATAAAATTATAAAATTTCTTCTCATTGAATAAACTATTTAACATTGAATATGGTCTCTGCTATAAGAAACCATGAGTGTAAATGGTGATTATGGAAAATAATAATAATAAAGGATGTCAAATTACAAAATTGTAAATATCTTTTTTGTATTTTTGTTCAATTTTTTCCTCTCTTTCATATAGATCTTTTAAGTTTAAGGTGTTTCATTTTGGCCCATGGAGTTTGAGTTTATTTTCAAAAAGGTCACTCTCTCTCTCTCTCTCTCTTAACGGCCAGATTACTCATATAAATGGAAGTATCATTTTTTTTAAATGAAGTCAAACTTGGTGGACCAAAACAAAAGATCTTAAACTTAAAGGACCTAAATGAAAAGAAGCCAAAACTCTATAAGTGAAACCAGTAATTTAATCTAGCGGAAATTACATAAAAATATCTAGAGTTTAAATCGTATTTTGTATCTAGTCAGTTATGTCAATTAAAATCCTAAATTTATGAAATTATTTTAATTTGAAGCATGTGTCCATCTTTGTTATTCATTTTCATTATTCTAAACTATGTTTCACCTAGAACTTGTTCCTAACTTAATTTGATAATTATTATATAAAGAAGATAAAAAGAGAAAGCTTTGTTTAGAGTAAGAAAATGAATATGAAAAATTCAAAATTCATTTTTCTTAGCTTTGGTTTGCTTTGAGTAATGTATAAATGTTTGCTTTTTGTTAAAAAAATCGCATAAATTTAATTGTTACTTTAATATCTTTTATTTTTTTTTTTTGAGAAACAATTTAGACTTTAATTGAGTGTAAGTAAAAACTTAAAACTTAATGTGGGTTTAAAATCAGCTTATTTATTCTCCAAAAAAAAAAAAATCAGCTTATTTATCTTTTTATTAGAAATACGTTAAAATATACCAAAAGCAACAAAAAAAAAATTTGAAAATTGAAAAAAATTGTAATTAAAAAAAGTGACAAAAAAATGAAATTTGAAAAAAAAAAACCGTCGATAAAATCGAGAAAATAAATAAATAATTTTTATGCTTTACCGTTTAAAAATCAAATAAACAATAAATACAAAGCACAAGGTTGATGACTTTTTATCTTGACTTGGTGCAAGGTTGTTCACTTGTCAGTTGTGCATTTATTGGCAAAACAAGACTACTGCCGCTGCTAAAGGACAAGAGTTTCTCGATCTCTTTGAGAGAACAAAGAAGAAGAATGTCTACGGTGACTATACCTCCGGTGCTCACTTCGCCTCGTGATGATGCTATGCACCTCTACCGTGCTTTCAAAGGTACTTTTTATTTTTTTATTTTTTGGGTACCAAGCAAGCATACCCAAACTCTGTTTTTGGGTTCTCTCTTTTTTTTTCACAAATATTTTCCTGTTTAGATGAGAACTTTAAAAAAGAAAAAAAAAATTTAAATGTATGGGAAGTGAAAATGACGTGGAAAAAAAAAGAAGAAAGCCCATTTCGAAGAAGATTCGAAAGGCCTAGTTTTTTTGGTTTGATCTGTGACTCAAAACTGGAACTTTGGAGTGCAAAATGACTTTTGAGGGTATCAAATTTAGAAAGTGAATGTTTGCTGTTTCCCCTTTTAATTTTTTGAAATTGAACACACATGATCTATCTATTAACAAAATAATTGGAGAGCATTCATTTTATGATGTGAGGAGAGGATTTAAAAGTGTAAAATGCTTGGCAGAAGTAGAAAACAACACATAAAAAAGAATTACAAGAAACACAGTTGCTTCTGATTACTTTCTTTATATGATTGGATTATGAGTTCATGTCATGTATACAATATTTCCACAAATAAGGGGTTAAAATATATTCCAATTAGGCCATAGAGCCATCCCTTGTTTATAAATTAATCCATCTCACACGATTTGAAAATGTGTTCAAAATTGGCCACTTATCTGCATTGTGTCCGGTCTAGTACACTGGAGCATTGGACCGAAGCTTTGCCTGAAACTCGGGTCCTTGACAATCATATGTATTTTATTTGTATCATCTTTACCTTTCCAGTTCATTGTCCTATTTGAAAAGCAAGTGTATTCTAACTATTTGTTGATTTCTGTTATGTTATGATTGTGGCAATATGCTATTTTTTCAATGAATTGAAATGAAATTATGTGTGGTGGATTGAAATAGATGCTTGAAAATGTTTTCATCTTGCCCGTTTGTCAACTTTACTTCTTCGACAATGAAGCATAATAGAGTGACTAAATTTTATGATCCCTCCTTTTTCCGGGCTTAAGACCGGATTGGAACGAAATTTATAACACTAAGCATCAATTCATTAATTAACCTTTACATATATCTATACATTGCTGTTCCATTTATAGATAATCTTATTTCATTTCAAGTCTGATACTTTCATGATAGTTAGTGAGAAATATAATCTATATGAAATTGGGTTCTGAAAGTTATGGTCTTTATTTATTTATAGTTTCAATCAACGTATTTATCTATCTTCATTTACAGGATTTGGCTGTGATACTGAAGCAATTATCAATATTCTTGCCCATCGGGATGCAACCCAGCGTGCTCTTATTCAACAAGAATATAGAGCCATGTATTCTCAAGAACTTAACAAACGCTTGTCTTCAGAGCTAAGTAACAATGTCAAGGTATGTGAAAGATTTTTTTTTTTGTGATTTCATTCCCACGTTTGTGAAAAGTTGTAATCCTTATCATTTCTACTTTTGTCTATTATTTTACTATGCACTAGTAATTGGTGGATCTCTCTCTCTTGTGAACCTCATTTAGATATTTTTGTTTTATTGGTTTATGTCAGAAAGCAGTTTCACTCTGGATGCATGATCCAGCAGCACGGGATGCTACGATAGTGAGGCAGGCATTAAGTGGTGATATTGTTGATCTTAAAGCTGCTACTGAAGTAATATGTTCCCGTACTCCGTCCCAAATTCAACAATTTAAACAAATTTATTTTTCAACATTTGGTACTTACCTTGAGCATGACATTGAATATCAAGCCTCTGGAGATCTCAAAAAGGTCATCCACTCTGTTTCTCTCTCTCTCTGCATGTGTGTGCTTCAGTGCTTATGTTGTTATTAAGTTGCTTAACTTTCTAGTCTCTAACTCAATAGTTATTTAGTTTAATTTGGTCTTTGTACTTTTACCTTGTTGATATTAGTATCTTCTAAGTTCTCTATTATCCAGATATATAACATTACAATCTCCTTTGAGGCATTGTTCAAAATTTTTAATGAAAATAGCATGTTGATAGAAAGTTTTGTGTTTAAATTAGTTGTATTACTAAGAGGTTGATCTTTACACATGTGATGGGTGAAAATTCTTTTCTGATATGTGTGTGTGTGATGGATGCAAAAATGTTTACTACTTCCAAATTATATCATGCCAGTTCATCTAGAGGAGGACTGCTTAATAAAACAAGGCATTATGGAGTGTTAATTCTGCCAAATTAGAGTCCTATACAGGCTGTACGCCAGACAGGGAGAATTGGATAATGGATATTGATCTTGAGAATTTCTGCGTGTAGTTGTTGCTCATAAGAATTGAACTCATGCACTTGCTCTTGAGCGCTTGAGATATTATCAAGTCCTTTAAATTATTTCTTCTACTGATGTTAAGTATGAGTTTGTGTTGTATTGTCGATGCAATGGGAGACTATGGACCACCTTTTGATACATGATACATTGCAGTATGGCTTTTGACTTATGGTGTTATGTTTTTAGGATGTTTGGGATTCAGTGGGTAGTACCGGAGAAGGTTCTTGATTTATTATGTGGATGACAGATTGGGGGACCTAATCGTTTGTCAGCTATTTGGAACCTTGTTCCCTTATGTGTGCTTTGGAGTATATGGTGGGAAATAAATCAACATACTTTTGAAGATGTGGAATGCACGTCCACTCAATTTCTACCATCTTTCATTAGTTCTGTTTATGAGTGGTCGTTTGCTTCAAGTCTACAGAGAGTAATTCTGTTCAAGATTTCATATGTAGATAATTTTTTTATTGTAATTATTAATTTAGGCTATTTCATGTCTTTTTTCATGTAGTAGCCTCTTTTAAATAAATTATTCTTGACTATCAAAAAAAAATTGACAGAGCCTTTTGTGATGGAGAATCTGCTCCTGTAGATTGCTGATGTATGGTCATAGTTTTTTGACGATGTGTTTGAGAGATGAGGATTAATAAATAGTATAAACCATTAAAGAAAAAAATAGACTTATGGACAATATATGGGTGGTCTAGAAGTGTTTGACATTCTACTACCTATTCATGTAAAATTTGGGAAAAGGATGCATTGGTTATGGAATAAATTGGTGGCATGAAGTCACTCTTTCTTGGAAGAATGAAAATGTGAATGAAGGCACCAACCTGTAATAAATTCTTGTAAAGGAGAATTCTAATTTCTATATGTACCATTTAGGATATTACATAATTTAATATATATTTTATAATAGTGGATCAACGGTTAAAATTATGTAGCATAATACATGCAAAAAAGAAAAAAGTGTGTATAGTAGAATGACCCTTGTATATATTCTCAGTAAGGATGTAATGAAAATCTATGGTAACATGAAGTATGTAGGAAAGGAAGTGCTTTGGAACTATATATCTTTCATTTTTGTTGATATTGTAGAACATAGATGTAACAACAATGCATTTAAAGTTTTAGGAATGTCCACAAAGTTTGTGTAGAAAGGAAAGAAACAGTTGAACAAATCAGAAATACAGTTTCATTTTTTTGAAGGGTAAAATGCAATGAGAACCCTACAACTTTAAGTTGATTGCAAATTGATCTCTCATGCTTTCAATCTACAAAAAATGGTAAAATTTCTTCTACCATTCACCTCATGTCTAATTTTGTCAATTTAATGACTTTTTCTTTTTGCCACCTTTATCAGTGTGGGGTTAATTTTTCTTAGTTCAGTGTTAGTTTAAATTGAAATCATGATGGGTCATATTGCCACTGACCCAATGTTGGAGGAGTCTCACTGCTTATTGCCCACCTTTTATCACCTCACAAAGGTCTTCCACTATGTTGGTGACTCAGGTTCAAAGATGTTCTAGTGCAGGCAATATTGGCATTTGTTGAGTAGTTTTGCCCATTCATAGTAAATTTACATCTGCCACCACCAGCAGAGCCCCTCCCCTTCTCTCCCAAATATAAATCCAAATTGATATCCTCTTCTGGATTTTTTTTAAGCATTTAAATAATTAGTGTCATGATTTATATCATTTTTGTATAGTTACTGCTTGCATATATAAGAACACCACGCTATGAAGGCCCGGAAGTTGATAAATTGATGGTGGAGAAGGATGCAAAAGCTCTCTTCAAAGCTGGGGAGAAGAAATTGGGAACTGATGAGAACACTTTCATACAAATTTTCAGTGGAAGAAGCAGGGCACAATTGGCTGCAATTGATTCTGCTTACCATAATTTTTATGGAAACTCATTACAAAAGGTATGTCTATAGGGCAGTGTTGAGCCATCTTCCCTACAAAATCTTTGCTTCCCTGCTCATGCATCCTTGACTTATTGCAGGCAGTTAAAAAGGAAACCTCTGGGAACTTTGAGTTTGCCCTTCTGACTATCTTACGATGTGCTCACAATCCAGGAAAGTACTTCGCAAAGGTATCAATTTAACATTTTTCTGGACAAATGTTTTGACCCACAATTTCCTGAAGTTTGATGGAAAAGAAGAGTTGGATGCTTTTCCTTTTCTTCTAATTCCACATATTTTTGCTCTGAGATTTCATTGGACATAAAAATTGTATACTTTTAATATACTTGGAGGAGATGCTATGTCATCTACGGATGTTCGTTTGCCCTCTCACGATTGTTGACTTTAGAGAATCATGGAACCTCACACTAATTATAACCACAAGAACAACAAAGCCTTATCCCAAATTGTTTGGGGTTGGCTGGAACTACACCCTGATTATAAATTAAATTATGCTCATTCTGTAAATAATGAAAATTATTTGATTTGTTGAATTCCATTTTTATATTCTCTTTTGGTGTGATGGAATCTGGAATAAATTTTGGCAGTTTGTAACTCTGAATTTCATGTGTGTCAGTTGTGACATGGTTTACTTCAAATTGAAATGTAAACATTCATAAAAATTTGTAGGTTTTACACAAAGCAATGAAGGGTTTGGGAACAAATGACACTACACTGATAAGGATAGTTGTAACAAGGGCTGAGATTGATATGCAGTATATAAAGGCAGAGTACCAGAAGAAATATGGAAAGACTTTGAATGATGCTGTTCACTCAGAGACATCAGGCCATTACAGGGCTTTTCTTCTTGCTCTTCTAAGCCCCAGCCATTAGACTGGATATCACTCTCAGGTTCGTGTGAAGTAGGATATGAAGTATGTACTATCCATTTCTTAAGTACAATTTGTTTGGTAGTTTGTGAACCTGGAAGTCAAGTCAGTCATTGTCAAGAATGATCCAAATGCGTGGTGTTCGTTTCTGTCGCGTGAAGTGTCTGCTTTATGGTTGTAATTATATCAGAAAACATGGCATGAGAAGCAAAATATCTTGAATGTTGCATTTGTTCTGATGTTGATGTTAACTCAGCTGTTTTGTACAGTTATGTGTTGGATTGGATTGGATTGGTTCTTTTGGGCATTCATATGACAGCTGTATGTGTAGAAGTTTGATTTGTGATGAAAATATACTGCCTGAACGTCTCAAATATGAGAAATCCTTTGTGAGGATAGCGTGGGAATGCAGAGCTGAGTTTCAATAATCCTTGGCACAAATAGGATAAATATATAAAGGATAATGGAAAGTACTTATAAATTATAATTCTGTTAATCAAACTAAGCAGATAGTGGGCGAGCTTGATTCATTAAAAGCAAATACTTGTTCACCAATTGAACAAGCCATTTTCTAGCTTACTTACCTAAGGTTTAATTTTTAACATGCCATGGTTAAGCAATCCCAATTTTTTAACCCAAATGTGGAAAAACGAAGAAAGAGCAAATTTAATTTACATCCGATTTTTATTTATTTTTTTTAAATTTTTTCTCTCCGTTGCTTCTTTAAATGATATTAACCCATCATTGGCCTTCTAAAACTTTGGCTTGAAATTGAACGAACATTTGTTAAAAAAACTATTTATGTCATTCATTGAGAGATATAATTAAGTTGGTCTGTCAAAATTAGCTCTACGTTAAGTCGTTAACCCAAGAAGGTGTGAGTATAATAGAGATAATGATATGGGAGGCAGCAATTACATGAAGAAGAATATTCCAGTTTCTGTCTCATAGATTATCCACCCTTTGCTACCTAAACATAGTTAGTCCCTTGAAACGGGGAGTACCAGTTAGCATATTCCCAAAGGTGACAGAAAAAAGTTATCCCTTAATTTTGGTGATAATAGCATTGCAATACTAGCATGTATAAATACAATCACACAAGGCCTCATTGATTACAATTTACAATATAAAAAAGTTAAAAAAAAAAAAAAATTTCCTTGAGTTGTTGCCTTTAGTTTTTAAGTACTGTTTTCTTCTTCTCTCTCTCTCCCCCATTTGAAACCTTTGTTTGATTGTCTCTTAACCCCTTCTCCCAAGGAATGCCATGGTTGTAACCATGGCCACCAAAGCTCAGTGCCTTCATTTGACAGCTGCTATGTTATGCATTTCTTTGGTGCTACCCAGTTTTGCAGATCTTCAAAGGTTTGAACACCCGGCAAAAGCCGACGGGCGACTAAGCTTTTTGGTGGTTGGAGATTGGGGCAGAAGAGGGTTTTACAACCAATCTGAAGTTGCTCTTCAGGTCCAAAAACCTTTATTCTTCTTCATTATTTTGCTTCCAATTACTTCTCTCTCTCTCTCTCTCTCTCTCTCTCTCTCTCTCTCATACATGCATAGAGCCTAAGAAGCAGCGGGCCCAAAGGGGCCGGGCCCCTAGTCTTAAGAAAAAAAAAAAAAAAGTATATTTTAAGCCTAAAAAAAATTTATATTTAGGCACCTTACGGAGCTTGGCCCAATCCCCTCCAAAATCATCAACCCAACTTAGCTCAGTGCCCAAATTCGTGTAAACATAAAAAATTTATCAAAAAACAAAATAAAAACCAATGGTATTTTATGTCTTTTGCCTTTGTTGGTAAATAATTGTATTTTAATGTATTATAAGATAATGATTTTGTGTATTTGTCTTGATTAATAGTTTGTTAATCTATATGTAGCTTGAAATCCTTAAAAAAATCACATAATTTATAAAAAAGCTAAGGCACAGCGTGATAAGATACAACAATTATATGCATATTTTATTGGTAAGTTACTAAGTTTTCAAAATAAATAATAATTATAAAAAATTTAAAAACATATCTCAAATCAAAGAAACTATATATATATAGACACACAAATACAATGTGGACAGCCATGGAGTGCCATTGGCATGTTGGATACAAACACGCGTCCGATTCGGACACACCCAAGGTTTTAAAGTCTCTGTGCTTCTTTAGCATAGAGCAAGTAATAAAAATTATAATGATATCAAAATGAATAAAATAAAAGTGTTTAGAAGCACCAAAATTTTCATTTCACGTTTCTTAATGGAAGAGAAGGTAGTTTCATGATCAAACTTCCTGAAAGCTCTACAAGCCACAAGGAATTCCATAAGTACGGTAATTAAACGAGGATCATATAGGAAAGACAGGAAATTTGGTCAATTCGATATCAAGGATAAATTACAAGAAGGGTCATGAACCCTCCATTCCTTGGCTTTGAGTTTGTAACTTTGTATGCATTTATTAGGAATTATAGTGTCAAATAATATGGAAAAATTAGAAAATTTGTCACTCTAAAAGATGTACTATAATTAGAATGACATATATAGGAAAGTGATGCAAATGTATAACCTCATTATATGTGAACGACCAGTGTTCCAAATCTTGTATGATTGTTTTTTTTTTAAAGATCCGCTGTATAATTGTTATTGTTACTTTATTAATGTAATGAAGAGGACCTTTTTTTTTTTTTTTTTTTTGAGAAGCTAATGAAGAGGACCTATTTATATACTAGAAGGCATGCCTATCTTATTGTATGCAACATGTTTCAGAAAACATTGAAAAAAAAAAAGCATTTTGTACAATGACAGTTTACTCTTTTTTATTCATATTTTAAGGAAATATATATACGTACAACCGTTAATTACATTATCATGCCATCAAAACGTAAGGTGATATGGGAAATTTGGATGCTCAAGTGCTCAACCATATCATAATTAATTGCTAATTAGTTGCAAGACCCTATATAAGTGGGTGGGGGGAGGGGGGGAATGGGTTGTGTTTATGATACACAAACTGTCACACAGTTTTGCACATACCGCTTTTTTTAATTGAAACTTTCGTGATTGGTTCAAAATCACAGTTAAAAAATGAGGTGTGTATAACAACTTGTGTGCAACAAGTATTGCACAAAAAAATATTACCATACCAGTAATGCCACTTTTGCTTTATTAGTATTATCTTTTTCTTTTTAAAACGGGTTTTCTCTAAACACACTATTAAGTTACGCAATGTAGATGGGAAGGATCGGAGAGAAATTAGACATAGACTTTGTCATATCCACTGGAGACAATTTCTATGACGATGGATTAGAGGGTGTCAATGATCCTGCATTTGAGGAGTCCTTTTCTAAAATTTATACTGCCAAGAGTCTTCAGAAACAGTGGTATAGTGGTAAGTACTAGTAATCCCCTCTAAAATAAGGATCACTCTCTCTCTCTCTCAAATGCTAGTTTTTTGTGCAGTTCTAGGAAATCATGACTATAGGGGCAATGTAGAAGCACAGTTAAGCCCTGTCTTGCAGAAGATTGACAGCCGATGGCTTTGCCAAAGATCTTTTATCCTTAACACAGGTATGTCAATATGTCAACATGCATACACGTATTTATATATGTGCAAAGGTTGGAAGTTAATAGTTTTTGCAATTTTTTCTCAGCGGTTGAAATGACTTGTTGTGATTAGAGTAATGCTACTTAATTTTACCTAGTCCAACGCTAATAATACTTTTATTGTGTACCAATTACAATAAACTATGTCAATCGCTATGAAAAATGTTACGTCCTTAAGTCTTATTGTAATTTAATACTACAATACCAAAACACTTTCTCATTTTGCTTCTACCTTGATTCATTAGAAATTGCGGAATTCTTCTTCCTGGATACCACTCCATTTTTGGACGATTACTACAAAGAGACAGACCACAAGTATGATTGGCGAGGTGTATTACCACGAAAGACTTACATTACTAATCTTCTTAAGGTATCTATTTAGAATAAGAAGCTAGTAAATAATACAGTCTGAATAATTATTCTGTTAAGAGAACCTTAATCACATATACCATGATTTAATGGTCATAATTTTTGTTACCAAGGATTTGGAATCAGCATTAAGGGAGTCAATTGCAAAGCGGAAGATTGTGATTGGCCACCATGCAATCAGAAGTATTGGGCATCATGGCGATACACCGGAGCTCATAAAGTACCTTCTCCCAATACTTCAGGTAATATCACCATCTTTCAAACAAAATCAATAAGTCTAGAGGCATAAATTTTTTTTTAACAGTCAAGATAACATGTCGTGATTAGTAGTATTAATAAGAATAGTGATGGTAATACATCCATGTAAAAGTGATATTGCTTTAATCTTAACATACTGTGTCAACAATAATGAAAAAGATTGTGATAAATTGTGTCATTTGTATTACTCAAAGAATATAAACCCTGTTTGCAAAGGGCTAAGTATATATACATATACCTATATTATGATTTGAATGTCACAATGCTCTATCTCGTTCCTTCACATCTCCTATGCTCAATACACAGGCTAATAATGTTGAACTATACATAAATGGTCACGACCATTGCTTGGAACGCATTAGTACTCCTGACAGGTAAAATATATAGAGAACCCTTCTCTGCAGAATTTCTTTTCAAAATAAGCCATCTGGGTGATCAAATTTATGCTAATGAAAACATATATATGGGATTAAAATGCAGTCCCATCCAATTTTTAACAAGTGGAGCAGGTTCAAAGGCATGGAGGGGTGATGTCAATGTGAAGAGACTTAACAGTGATGATGTTAAATTCTTCTATGATGGTCAAGGCTTCATGTCTGTGCAACTGACTCAGACAGAAGCTGTGGTTGTGTTCTATGATGTCTTCGGCAAGGAACTGCACAAATGGGAGGTGTCTAAACAGCTTTACTCAGCCATGTAAATGTTGATCTCTACAAACAGTCGCATCATAGCTCTTGCTTTTTAGCTGGATTGTGAACATATCACTACTTGAAATGGAATTTGAACTAGGGCCGTAATTAGGATTTTAAACTTTGGGAGCCGAACTATGTATTTATACATTAGTAATATTGTATATTATATATAAAATAAATAAATTTAACATATTATAATATTTCTAAACTCAAATTACTACGCAAATATTGTCTAATTTGTTATAAACATGTAAAAAAAACATTTAGCAACTCCCATAAAAAAAATCTTTCATAAAATAAAATTTATCAATTATCAATTTTCACATGGAACTTCCTAACAATTTTCTTTTCATAAAAAAAAGGAAAAAAAAAAAGAAAAAAAGACTACCTTATCACTATGGCAACCCAAATTTCTACTACAAACTAATCAATGTTGGCAAAACTTATCAGCCTGAACCTAAAAGCAAAAATCAACTAATAAAAACAAATTGATGATGTAACATGAGAAAAATATATAGAACTTGGAGAAAAAGATTAAATTTGTGAAAAAAATTGATGAGGGAGAGAGAGAGTTTTCAACTTCAAGACTAAAAATGCAATAAATAAATAAATAGTACAACAATTTTGTATTCTTAGAAAAAAAAAAAAAAAAAAAAACAAAAAAGAGGCACGCTAGGGATATACTAGAGATTTTTGAAAAATCCTTGTTTTGTTTGGATGTGGTCGACTTGTGGGATTTCAAAGTCATTGAATACAAAGCCAGTCATTGTTTGTGGGATTTCAAACGTAAAAACATATATTCTGTCGGTGAAATTTTTGGGGGGTGGCAATCACTACATTTGTAGGGGCCACCTTATTTGTATATAATATTAACTAGGGATTCCAAAGTTTTGGGTGGCCCATGCCCTTAAGATTGTGCCTCCTCCCTGATTGGAAGCAATGTGGAAGGCTGAAAGCCAGAATTTTTTTTAAAAAAGTGGTCAAATTACATATATTAATAGTTTTAATAGAAAATCTATTAATATATTAAGTTTCTGTGACACATGTTTCCTATCATTTGCAGTAATGTTTCATCACTTTTTATGTAAAATGATTGGACTATATGACAGTTTAACAACTCATGAATCATGTTGAGGTATATGAGTCTCTTAAATAAAAAAGAATATAAATAAAAGAAGAAGTTTATTCTAACTGTGCTCCTCTCACAAAAATTTGAACTTCACATCTATGATTTTATAAATAACTTATTTTCCATTCAAATTATTGTATTACATCATATTTTCATATTTTACGTTTACCACCAACAAAACGTAGCGTTATTCTTAGCGTGCTTGCACTAAGGCACTGTTTTTTGATAGGCAAGAATATTCAAATCCGGTTGGCATATCCATTATGGATATGGGTTGAAAATGAGAATTCATGATCCTTAGGTGTTTGCATTGTCTTTGTAGCTCCCATGTGACATCTATCCCCCGGCAAGTTTCTCCCATCTTTTGTTATACATGGGCGGATCTATATAGGTTCCTTTCACTTTAAATCCATCTTATTTTGCATTATTTTATTTTAGTTGAGACAAATTTAACTATACCACTATATAAAAAAACATTAAAACCAAAAAAAAAAAAAAATTATAGTCGCCATCACGAGAAAGCACAATTCATTCAAGTTATAATGTATATAACTTTAAGAATTGTTACATTACTCATGTTTAATTTGGTAAGATTGGATTTTAAATTTTGGGAATTTTTGAGGTACTGTTTAGACTCATTGACAATTTTAGCAAAATTTAGCCATGATGATTAATTAATCAATTATGGGAATAATGATTTCAATTCATGGTCAGTTAAATCAATGCAACAAATCACAACAATGAAAATGTAGAAGTATAAATGAACATAGTGATTTGTGTATGATGTGAAAAAATAATGGCTACTACCAATGAAATAACACACCAAGGGTTTAGCCACCAACGATTGGCATGGACCGCATCCCCTTTTGTGCCTTACAGTTATCCCTGTCATGCAGCTAGGATGCACAGTCCGCTTAATTTCCATTTCTACGGTTTGAGCTCATTATTGATGATGAGCAGAGAGTACGCAAATATCTCTAAATAGAGGCATGAAAGAAATCTACCTAATTATAGATCCATGAACAATTATAAATCCATGATGAAGATCTACACACCAGACTAAGTATGGAGATAGGGGCAATCTCAAGAAGAGGTTAGGATCGTTAGGCATCCAAGCTTAAGACCGCCTAGCTCTAGTTGGCACTTATTCGTATTACAGAGTCATACTTAAATGGACTTTACTAAATAGGCCCTCACCCTAACCCTAAAATCTAACTAAGATGGAGAAAAAAAAAAACAAAAAACAAAAATACAAGCAAATAAAGGGAGTAGTGCATAAAATGAATCATCCAAACATTAAGCATATGATCATCCAAAAGAGATTGACATTTAATGATTAAGTTTTATTTAGGATGAACTTGATTAGATTAATGTCTACATTAAATCTTAAATATCTTCCCAAATTAGTTTGTACATTGAGAATATATGTATTTTTAGCTTTCATTAATACTATGCTCTTGCCTTTCAGAAAGCATCTCATCAATCAAGTAACCATTAATTCCCTTTCACAGTCAACTTATTTCAAATTCAAATCTTAAAGTCTCACAGGAAGGATTGTCAGTAAGGTTGTTAAAATCAGGATCTTACGTAGGATCATTGAAGGTAAGTGGGATCGTAAATCGTAAAATTAGATCGTAAATCGTAAGATCCTACATATATTTAGGTTTAAAGCAAAAAAAACACATTGATAGTGGCTTTGTATGTTGAATAATCACGTAAATTATAAATTCACCCATAAAAAAAACTTAGATTTGCATTATATGATGTAATTTGCATGTCAAACATCGCTAAGTCTATACTAACGAAACAAATATATTTAAGTTTTGACCCAATGTATCTAAAAAGTTCAATAAATGTTTAATTAGCAACCAAATACCAAAATATTTATCAAAACAAATGGAAAATATTTTCTAAGTTCTAAGTTCCAAATTTGAAATCCAAAATAAGTTAGCAAATGGAAACTAACTAACTACAATATGAAATCTAAAAGTAAGATGAATATTAAGGTGAAGTGAACATTTAATTATTCTCATTTTAAGGTTCTTATAACCACCGTCCTAAATTTCTAATCATCATCATCCATTTCATTATCTATGTATGCTAGAGTTGCAAAAGACATCAAGATACAATTTTGCATTCAACTATTCAAGTTATACCACTCAGCAATAATTAAATAACATGTTTTAAAAAATCAATCGATCAATATACAAATACAAGCATATCTAATAAAATTATATATAAAAAATATTTGAATAATATTAAAACATAAATTAGTATATTGATCAAACAAATTTAACAACATTATAGCTTAAAAGGCGGCAAAGCCAACATCAAATTCTTCATTTAAAAATGATGAAGCATCCTCCATTTTGATTACAAGTGAACTAGAAACTAGAAAACATTTGCTTAGTTTTTACATAATTTTATAAAACAAAAAATAAAAAGGCATACCATCATAACATGAAAAAAATTAAAACCCTTAAAGTTTCATCAAAATAAAAAATGTATCCCATAAAAAAAATTTTATGTTTTCGGTAGGATCTCATATGATCCTACGTATGATCCTACTATTTTTATGATCCTAGTGTGATCCTAAACATTTTGGTGAGGTGAGATTATAAAATTGTGTGGTCCTACGATCTGGATTGCAATTTTGACAACCATAATTCTCACATTAATTGGGTCATTAGTTGTCTTGTCCATTTTTAATAGACTTTCTAATTCAAATTTCAATTCAAAATTAACTAATGTGAATTCTTTAGGATCCGTTTTGTTGGGTAGATAGGAAAAAAAAAAGTAGGGGGATAGAAGAAATTTTAGTTTTTTTTTTTCATGGTGTTTGGTAGGGAGGGTGGAAAATAGAAGGGGTGGAAAACTTATTTGTTTGATTAGGAAGAAAAATGAGATGATATGATAGAAAATGTGGTTTGTATAAAATTTACTCTCATTCTCCTATTACATGATATCATTAAATAAATAAAAATTTACTTTTCCATTATATATATATATATATATATATATATATATATATTTGTATTAGAGGTTGAAAGTTTACTTGGTGTGTAAAGCATTAGTGAATGTTTAGACCCTCAATTTCAAAATTACTAACACAGGGTTATATTCAAACAATGTATGTGCGGAATGATAAGTATAAGCTATACCCAAACAAGTAAACTACTCTAAGTCATAATTTAATCACAACACAACAGTAATTAAAAGTAAAGAGTAAGGGTTAGAGAGATACAAACACAAGATAACACCAACACGTGTTCTCAAAGAGGAAATCGAAGAACTCGGCCAAAAACCTCTCTGCCACCCTCCAAGCGGTAAAATGATCCACTAGAAAATCAGTTGGGATACATGAATAACAATAGATCCTTCAAGCCTAATCTACCTGATACCCCTAAGTCCTCTAAGCTTCTTACTCCAACAGGGTTAAGCCTAACCTTGTTTTTTCTAGCTTACCGGATCCGCAATAAGCCCATTGCATCAACTAAATGAATTGGTCTTCTTTGAACTGCTTCCTAAGTACCAAATAATCTTCTCACTGATATAAGTATGGTGAGATAAGGATTTGGCTAAAGGTCCTCTCAAGGGTATGTCAATGGAGAGGGTGAGAGTAGAGGTATTTGAGAATCAAAGGTATAAGATTGTGGATGAGTCAATCTTGTGTTTCTTTAGGATTTCTCTCACAAAATTCTCTCTGGAAGCTTTCTACATTTTGTGGATATAAGGGTATTTATAGTATAGTATGAGAAGTAATGTGAAGAGTCTTTTTTTTTTGCATAACAGGAGGTTCTGGCGATTTGACTCGCGACTGGGACTAGTCGTGAGTTTCAGTCGGGAAATAACTGACTGGCCAGACTGTACTTTTTATTTTATAGTGTTCCAGCTATTATGACTCTTCAGCTTCCTACATACTTCACACATGTGGCATTTCTGGCGAGTCACTACTCGCGAGCCACTCGCGAATCCTCTTGATTGCACACATACTTGAATTCTTCACACTCTCACACACGCAATCCTTACATGATTCTCACCTAAATATAAGGTATCTAATTACTGAATTACAAGCAAATTTGACATAGAATAAATCCAAAAAAATGTTGAATAAATTCAACTTTACAGAGGTGAAAACCAACATTATATGGTGCATTGTAAAATGATGTGATAAAATAAATAAAATAAATTTTAGTGTGTCAAAATGACATTTGGAATAGCACAACTGATGTTAGTGCTCTAATCCTCATCATTGTTGTTGCTTCTCCCCCACAACCATAGTTGTCGTTGCTCTCTCTCTCTCTCTCTCTCTCTCTCTCTATTTTTAAATTCAAAATTAATATCTTTCAGTTTCTCTCTTTCGTAATTTTTAATTTAAAAATTAATTAATTTTCCAGTTTTTTATGGTATTTTGCTTGTGATATTTTGAGATTATACAATGTGAATGAACTAGTATGTTAACTTGCGTTAAATTGTTTTTTTTTTTGAGAATCAACTTGCGTTAAATTCAGTTACGATAAAGGATAGCATTCTGTGGGAAACAAAGAGAAAATTAGGAATTTTTTCTTTAAATTTCATATGAACCAAACCAACTATTAGAAACAATGAATTTTTCCTTAAAAATTTTTAAAATGAAAATATTTTCCATAAAAAAAAATTATGCTAAAACAAATGCAATCTAATATTATTCACAAACTCCTGTACTTGCCCAAAAAAAAAAAAAACATACCATGCACAAACGGCAGTTTCCAAAGATTGGTATCATGGTGTGGAAGTTTTGTGGGTCCAAGGTTTGTCTAGTGGACCCCGCAGTTTATTGTCCATTTGTGGATGATTACTCATAAATGTCATGCATATATAGGCTCCAACTTTAGGGAGTAATGGGCTTATAGTAAACTCCTATGATGATATGATGTGCCTTGTTATTGACACCACCCCCAGATAATTCATCCCTAGTCAGTTGCTTTATTATTGCCACCCCCATCCCCCACTACAGCCATATAAAAAGCTTGCTTGCCTCTCTGTAATTCCCATAAGCATAAAGCTTCCTACTTTTTATCTCAATTTCTACCCCCAAAAACCATGGCTGCCTTTTCTAAGAAACCTATCCTTTTGTGTGTTACATTTACTGCTATACTGAGCTTGTGTTTGGTTCCCTCCCTAGCTGAGTTTCAGCGGTTTGTACAGTCAACAAAAGCTGATGGATCTCTTAGCTTTTTGGTGGTCGGAGACTGGGGAAGAAGAGGGGGTTATAACCAATCTCAAGTTGCTCATCAGGTCACTATTTTTTCTACCTTACATATATAGTTTTCTTTTCCAACCTTACGTTATCTTGATATACCTCCATCAACATTCTAACTTTTTTTTTTCTCCTTGTTGCTGTTGTTTCAATTATTTATTTTGCTTATTTTTTGTACTTGAACGGGAAAAAAATGTTGTTTACTTGTTCCAATAATCAGAATATATCAATTTAATAATCGAAATAAGACACTCTAGCTCTTGAATTTGCTAGAGTCAACAAATGCCTAAAAGACAACTTTTTTTTTTTTTTTTTTTTTTTAATATATTAAGTGAAGGATGGGGGATTTTTTATTTTATTTTTTTAGTATGAGGACTCAACTATTCCACTCACTGTCCATGAAACATTCTGAAAATTTCATGTACCGATAATTTGATAGATGAAAAACGTAGATGAGCCTAGCACCCAACTTCACCGAAAGGATTAAGCAGACAATCTGAATCTCAAATCTCTTCTAACTAGTCGAACTAAAATACTTTTTGTTTTGGTATAGAATTATAATCATGGTAAGTTTAAAAGTTAAAACCAAAAACCTCATCCTCCACCTAATGCTTATAAATAAGACGTATAAAATGAGATACGCCAGTTAACCAATCTCAATTGCTTAACAATGGAACCTTAGCCAGTGAGTTGTGGAAGCAAATTTAATTTGGCCCATCATCTACTAGGTTTTTTTTTTTTTGGCTAACCATCATCTACTGGTTCTTAACCTTCTGGACAAGACTCAACTCTATTTTATTTTATCTTATGTGCTGTTGTCTAAGTTTAAAAGTCTCAACTCTCAACAAATAAGGTAGAGCTTAAAAATAAAGCCTAAAAAATCTTACATCCAATGCTGTAAGATTTCGAACACCATGATAGCTCATCACATCAACATCAGAATCTTTTTTTTTTTGTTCATTATTCCCCTCTTATCTTTTTTTTTTTTTTTAAATTTGTTTGCTATGTATGGGAATAATTCCACATAGATTCCTTATGCTCTCTCAATCCAAAAGTCATGTTGTTTGTATTGTACCTTATGGAGCCAGAGAAGCATGTAAGGAGTTCCCCCTTACCTACATTATGACTATAAGACAAACTTATTCACGTTATTAATATGAAACTTCCATCAAACAGTGCCCTCGGGGCCCTTTTTACTATTACTACTTTTAACTTTTTCAGAGGTTATTATTTTATTTTATTTTATTTTTAAGTGTTAAGGCTCCACTCATTCTGACGTTGGTTATAATATAATCTTTATCCTCTCCTCCTTATTAAGTTAAATAATTAAAAAGAAATAATTTGGGGTGTAAAGGCCCAAATTATAAAACCAATCAATTTCTGACAACAAGCATATATGAGACCGAGCCTAACTCGATAAATTAAAACTCTTGGTAACGTTCGAGGACAACTAGACAGGTCTCCGCCCATTGAAATATCGACATGGGTTTTCCTTTCACGTTTCAAACTTTGCACAATTTTCTTTTGTTTATTTATCAAGCAATAGCTAAAATCATAGATAATTGGATGGTCTTCTATTCAAATATTCACAACATTTTATATCTTATCTGTAACTCAATCCCATTAAGAAAATTATATAGTAATTTCATTGCTTTAAGTTAGAGGATATTAAACAAGAATCTTTTTATTCTTTTTTTTTTTTCCTTACCTAATAAATTAATTATATGTGATTTTGTTGAATAATATCCAGATGGGAATAATTGGAGACAAGTTGGACATTGATTTTGTGATATCCACTGGAGATAATTTTTATGAGGATGGGCTGACGGGAGTTGATGATCCAGCATTTGATGAGTCATTTTCCAACATCTATACAGCACCTAGCTTGCAAAAGCAGTGGTACACTGGTATAATTCTACAAAACATTCTATTTAAATATAGTGCAAATATTATATTTTAGTTTTACACCCTATAATTTTGGTGTGCAACAAATTAAACTATGTAGTTTTAGGGATAACAAATTAAATCATCTACTTTCAATAGAAACAAATTAGTTTTTCTGGTCTCAAAAAGGAATTTAGTTTTTCATAATAAAAAAAAAAAAAAACAAATTAGAGCAATGCTACAACATACATAATATATTTCACAACAAATTTTATAACAAATGGGTTGTCAAGTTATTATTTATTCTCATTTGAATCCATTATTAATATTACTTTATTATCTGATAATTATAACTTGTCAACTTAACAATTATAAAAAAATATTATAATTTTAGATCTATTGAACAAAATAAATAGTATGGTTTCAAAAAGTGACAAATAAACTTTTAAATGGTCGAGCTTTAATTCATTACTTTTTAATATCTCATGATTTAATTTGTTATTTATGAAACTATATGTTTCAATTTATAATTTTTGAAAATTTTATGATTTAATTTGTTATTTTTAAATTTAATTTAATTACTATGTTACTACACTAGAAAGTTTAAAATATTATGTCTTTTTTTTTTAAGTTTAAAATGTAATTTTTCAGGAAAAAAATACAAGTAATATTAATAACATTATAATAAAATAAAAAGTGAAACATTTTTTAACTTCTTTGTATTATTATGTTGCAGTTTTGGGCAATCATGACTATAGGGGGGATGTTTTGGCACAACTCAGTCCTATCCTCAGGAAATTGGACAGCAGATGGCTTTGCTTGAGATCTTTTATCGTGGATGCAGGTAATACAACTCCACTTTACAGCTTTTCCTTTTTTTAATTTTTTTTTTATTTTATAAAAGCAACTTGGGAAGATATGACTATTTAAAATTTTAGAAAATTCAGTAGATTTTTTTATAATTTGAATTACTTTTCTATTTTTTGGCAGAAATTGTAGAATTTTTCTTCGTAGATACAACTCCTTTTTCGGATAAGTACTTCACGAGCCCAAAGGATGATGTCTATGACTGGAGAGGCGTATTACCTCGAGACCAATACCTTTCAAATCTCCTAAAGGTAAATCATTTAATTATATGCTCATGTGTTATAAAAAAATTAAAAAAAAAAAAAAAAATTCTCAACACATAAATAAGCTTCCTCTTCTCTTTTTTTTTTTTACTAAATAATGAGAAATTTAGTGAGAAAAGGACTTGGAAACATTATAACACAAAAAACAAAAACCACAAAGTTGAAAAACCAAAATTTATCTATGCACTACCATTTGTTTATAATGTACATTATAAACAAATTTAGATAGTGATCTAAATTTATAGTGAATCATCCATTTTAGGAATTGGATTTGGCATTGAAAGAGTCGACAGCAAAGTGGAAGATCGTGGTCGGTCATCATACAATCAGAAGTGCTGGGACTCATGGTAACACTGTAGAGCTTGTGGCTCAACTTCTTCCAATCCTTCAGGTAATTCAAAACGTTTACCAAATGATCTAAAAAAAAAAAAAGTCCCATGTAAATTATTTTCGAAGTAAATGAATGCTTCTACTCAATACTGTTTTAAATCTTCAGGCAAACAATGTCGACTTTTACATTAATGGACACGACCATTGCTTGGAACACATAAGTAGTCCTGACAGGTAAATATGAGTAATAATGATAATCCGAAACTTAAATTTTTGAAATGGAGAAAATCATAAAATTGAACCATATTTTTTGATGCAGTGCACTTCAATTCTTAACAAGTGGTGGTGGGTCAAAGGCATGGAAGGGTGATATTGATTGGTGGAATCCAAAGGAAATGAAGTTCTATTACGATGGACAAGGTTTCATGTCAGTGCAAATTACTCAAGCTGGTGTTGATATTGCATTCTATGATGTTGCTGGCAGAGTTTTGCACAAGTCGGGTACAAACAAACAGCTCTTCTCTACCATCTAGAGAAGTTTCACTGCAAATTAAGAAGAAAGGCTTAAGATCTAAAATATGAAGCTTAGCCCTCTACCGGGGGTCTTTAGAAAGAAGATAGAGTTTTTTATGTATTGGTATTAATATAAAAGCAAAAAACAGCAGGAGGAGGCTTTGGGGGATATGTATTATATTAGAAACTTCTTTTGCCGATTGCTTGTTGGGAGATATGTTAACAAAAGCAAGGAAAAGAAAGGATGAAGAGGAAGATTAAAGATATCTATTAATCTATGGTTTCATATATACCATGCTTTCAAACCTCTGTAGTCTCTATTAATGAAGTTTGTAGTTTAAAAATATCTGTTTGGTCTTGCAAGGTAAATGCTACTTTTAATCTATGGTTTCCAACTTTTATCCATGTTTGACTACAATAAGGTAAATGCTACTTTAATAAAATAAGAACAACTCATGCATAATGTATTCTAACATCTAAGTCTATAAGCTACTTAGATAAAGTTCTATCATGAATGCACAAGTATTGAAATCAAATAAAATACTATTTATCACATTTAATCAACAATACTCATTCACATTTGTAAGAAATGAAAAACACTCTCAATATTAGTTTAACCCATCTTATAACACCATGCAAGCCACTCGCTTGTTCCAACACAACATACTATCACAAAACCAATCACAAACATCACAAGTATAGAGTTTTACAAGTATTTAAATCAAATAAAATAATATTCATCATATCTAATCAATAATACTCATTAATATTTGCAAGAAATGAAAAACACTCTCAATATTAGTTTAAGCCACCTTATAACATCATGCAAGCCACCTGCTTGCTCCAACACAACATACCACCACAAAATCAATTTCGAACATCACAAGTATAGAGTTTTACAAGTATTGAAATGAAAAATAATACTATTCATCACATCTAATCAACAATATTCATTAACATTTACAAGAATTGAAAAACACTCCTAATATTTATTTAAACCACCTTATAACACCATGCAAGCCACCCGCTTACTCCAATACAATAACCCACTACAAAACCAATTTCCAACATCACAAGTATAGAGTTTTACAAGTATTTAAATTAAATAAAATATTAGTCATCACATCTAATCAACAATACTCATTTACATTTGCAAGAAATGAAAAACACTCCCAATATTGGTTTAACCCACTTTATAACACCATGCAAGCCACCCGCTTGCTCCAACACAACATACCACCACAATTCCAATTTCCAACATCACAAGTATAGAGTTTTATAAGGTTTTCAACTAAAATTTACTTACTTTGCTCAAGCTAGGCTTACAACTTTCAGAAAAAAATCCAAAGTCATTGCAAACAATGTGTATTTAGCCTGCAAAAGAAAAGTTCAATTTATAAGTACTCCAGTCTTGAAAATAATCCTCTCATAAATTACTACACAAACTCATAGCTTACACATGTAATACACATAGTGCTTACACCAATCAGAAAAGTGATGAATAGTATTTTATTCATAAAATATTATAACCTTCAATTCAGTAAAGGCAGTTAAGTGTTTCCCAATTCCCTACAACACTTACAATTACCCAACTCAAATACTGTCAAAATTTTACAAATATTTACCAACCCTACATTCAACACAACCTTTCAGCATTAACACCACCTCTATTTATCTCTCCAATAATTCATGGACTTTTTTTTAAAAAAAAAAAACCTTAAAAAGTGAAAGAACACCAATAGGACATATTTACCACTTTTTATGAACCTTTTAATTACCACACACCTTTCACTTTTCAATAATTCAAAATACAGAGAGCCAGCCTTACAATTTCAATAATTCACTCTCTCACTATCATCAGCACTTAAAACTCAAAAGTCGGTCATTGACTGAGACCAAAACAAACCCATCCAGAAAGTGTTACTCACAAACCCCTAAACAAATCAAAATCAAATAGAAACCCAACAAAATTTTTGCAAACTAAACCCAAAAAAAAAAATGTCTACTTCATTAATGCAGCCAACCTCTCCAATCCCATCTTCCCACCTAATAATATGCACCAAATACCAAACAACAAACTCAATCATACAAGAACCAAATTTCCTGTGGATAACTATTGAGAAAGTGAAACGGTGTCGTCGTTCTTCTTTCATCGCACACAACTTTTTCCGAAGAAAATGAAAACCAAAAAAAAAATCCTTACCGAATCGTCGCGAATGGTCCGGATCATCGCGAAGACTTCGTCGCGAATGGTCCGGATCATCGCGAAGACTTCGTCGCAAAGGTTCCTAATCGACGACGAATGGGTTCCAATCGGTGACGGTGGGAGCTGAAAAATATTTCCGAATCGGCAACAAATGGGTCCAAAACTTCAAAACCGTTGCGAATGGGTTGAGATCGGAGACGAAGGGGTTTGGATCGGCGACGAATGGGTTTGAATCGTTGAGAATCGCCGAGAATGGGTTCGAAAAGGCGATGGTGGGAGCTGAGAATTGTTGTGAATGGGAATCGGATACTGGGAATCGTCGCGAATAGGAATCGTCGACTGGGAATCGTCGAGATTCGCCGAGAATCGTTGTGAATGCGTCATCATCGGCTGTGAATCGTCAAGATTCGCCGAGAATCGTCATGAATGCGTCATCGGCAACTGTGAATCGTCGAGATCGGTGCGATGGGAATAGGACTGGGTTTGGCGTTGGTGTATTTGGGAGGATTTTGGGAGCTGAAATAAAAGAAAGATGTTATAAAATGAAAGGGAAGTGAAGTAAAAGGCATCAGGTTTTTAAGTTTTTAGTGACGAATGTCAGTTTTGTCACTAACGAACCCAGCTTTGTTAAGGTTTTTAGGGACGAAATTTATATTTCGTCGCTAAAGAATACTTTTAGTGACGAATTGTGATTTCGTTACTAAAAACATTAAGTGTAAAACTATTATTATTTTTAGTGACGAATATTTTTCGTCGCTAATTCTTTCTTATAGCGACAAAAAGATTTTCGTCACTAATACTATCCACAGCAATACTTACAGTGACGAAATATTTCGTCACTATAGATTAATTTACTCGCGCCAAAGTTTCCCTCCACTGGTGCCCATTTTTCAGATCACAATAGTGACGAAAATTATTTTTCATCACTAAATGTTATAATTTTTTTCATTATTAGTGACAAAATGCATATTTCGTCACTAAAGCTGTATTTTTAGCGACAAAAAATATTTCCTCACTAATTTTCGTCATTGAAAATACATTTTGTTATAGTGTTGGTTCAATGAGTTCTAACCTCCAGTTAATACTAAAAATCAGTTTCATGTCATAAATTGTCTTAGAACTGCACTGAACATACTAAAATAATGGGAAAAAAATATGAGGAAAAGTAATGGAAATTTTGTTACCAGTTTATTTGTAATTAGTGTAGTTAATTATAGTAGGTTTACAAAAAATAGAAATGGAAAATACAATTTTAAAAAACACACACACACTATATATATAGGATGAAAAATATTAATGTTCTTTGGCCTTATGCTGCCTACGTCCATGCATGATGTCAAAGAAAACATCTTACTAACAAAAAAAAAGAATGAAAATTTAAGAGAGGTGGAAAGGGAGAAATAGAGAGGAGGTTAGCAGCCCTCAAAAGTCTCTTGCCATTTCTTGGGCAGCGACTTGAGACATGCTGAAAGAAGAAAAATGAGTTGAAGCAAACATTAAGGCCATTCCTCCATTTTGGTGAAGTCCCAAAGAGGTGTCTGAAACTGTGTGAGAAGCACAGTAATAAGAGAGGAGAAGGCAGAGAGAGAGAGAGAGAGACACATTGAGAGTGTGTGAGAGTGAAAAAGGACATGAGAATTTTGGCTCAAGCAGAACAGTGCACACAAGATAAATTGGTGGAGTTCTCCTATAAAATATGTTGAGTGCTACAACTATAAAGAGTTGAAGTGTTCAAAGAGAAGATCTTTGCTATTAGGTTTTGTGGTGAGATTGTATTTACTTCTTGAAATTTATTTGTTATATATCCAATTTATTGTGAACCCAAGTTTGACAAAAACTTGAGAGTTGTAATCTCTATTTTCATAGTGGGTATTATTTGGAGATGTCTTGTAGTTTTTCCCTCTACACCAAAGGGTTTTGCACGTAAGTTTCTATGTGATTATGTATCTATGGTGCTTTTCCTTATAGATATATTAATATGGCTCGGTAGTCATTTATTTTAATTCACACATAAACATTGAAGAAATTTAGATTTTTCCCAAAAATTCACACCAAGTCCTTAATATTTAGTTAATCTTAGTCTTAAGTTGTTAAGAAGGTTTGAATGTAGCAAGTACGGTGGATGAATAAGTAATGAGAGTTGTGAGAGTTCTTAGTTCAAGATCTAAGGAGAGGCTTTGTAGCTAGCTTGGGGTGTCCCTAGGGTCTGGTTATTGAATAACAAGTGAAGTTATTGACCCCGGCCGTGTTCTTAAAAAAGTGGTAAGCTTTAAATTTGCTTTAGCTTAGGTAAAGAAAGGAGTTGTTTTGGTCATGATTAAGGAAAAATGTTGACTAAACTTGATTGACTTCACTTTCTCAAATAATTCGACCCCAATGAAAGCTGATTAATGTCATAAAACTTATCAGAAATCAACAAAACAACATGCTTTTACGGGGGAAAAAGAATCCAACTACAACTTTAGCAACATAAACATAGGCTTCCATTTGTATGAATGTAGCTTGCATATGACTCGTGTGTAAACACGGCTTATAACCTACTTTTAATATGTATACTGTTATGAGTGTCTTAAATGCACAAGTTAAAGATTAATAAATGCTCAATTATGAGCTATAATATATATTTGTCAAAGAAAAAAAATACATTTATCAATGATTAATTGGGTTTCACACACAAATTTATTATGATTAATCCGTTATAGGTGCTTTTTATTTTATTTTATTATTATTATTATATATGCATACACACCAAGGACTATGAAATGAGAATAGATAAATGTTTTTCAACCAACATTACTTTATGTTCCACGTCCTACTTTTCTGCCTACAAACCACCCACAACTTTTATTTAGGCACTAATTTTCGTTACCTTGAGCTTTTAGGGTAGGATAAATACTCCTCAGGACACTTACTTGTCAGACCTCCATTTATATTCTTCTTCTTCTTTTGTTTTTTTGATGGGATATTCTTCTTCTTTTTCCATGTAAAGTAGTGTACTAGTGCCCCACCACCTTGTGAATTTACAATTTCTCCCCAAATGACAGCCAATCCCACTCAAAATTCAACTTTCCGAAGATGATTTTTTTTTACCGAAATGATAGAAACTTTCCAGGGATGAAAAACTTCAACTTGGCAACTGAATACGTATAAAACACAGAGAATAAAGTTTCTTTCCAACTAGGTTGAAGAAAAATTTTACAAAATTCTCGTATATCTCTATATTGAGTGTTAATTTTGAAAATTTAATCGTTAAATTGCATTTTCTTATTATATTCTTCATGTATGTAAAATTTCAAGAAGATCAAAGATCAATTGCAATCTTATCAAAATGTTTATTGATCAAATAATAAATAATATCCAATTTAAACGAAATTTGATATGCATGTTAAAACGTAAAGAACATGAAATTTAACGGTTAGATTTTTAAAATTCACAAAAAAAGAGATATATGAGTAAGTTCTATTTTAGAACAAAGTTTCTCTCCAAACTAGTTTGGAGAAAAACTTTGTTCTAAAATAGAACTTACTCATCTTTATTGTTTATTTAATACCATTTTAGGCATTCTAACTTTTAAATTGAGTGGTGTATTAACAGGTAGGTATGTGACACTTATGCTTGAGTTCCATTTACTTTCCAAATCAAATATATTAAAGTTTCCTTATGCCAAAAGGAAAACCTTATTTCACGTATCTCTCCTGCACTTCATTTCTTCCATTAATTTACTTGCAATATGCATGGCCTTTACCTTTTGATAAGTGCTATGAACACAATATTTTTACAACATTTTCATAATAAATTATAATTGATATGTTGCTGTTGGTTTTAACTTTAATTCACAACTTAAAATACATTGTAAAATATATTGTCAAATTGTTGTAAACCTAGCATTTCTATTACCTTTTCCCCTTTTAACCAAAATAACATAACTAAATATACATGGCATATATATATTTTTTCCTTTTATATACATAGATACGATAAGATTTGAACTTATAACAGTAAGACACCAATTGATATATTTTCATGTCATGCTGGTTTCTTAAATAGCATGAGTTACTTTTTTCTGCTATTTAAAAAAAAAAAAAATTATTTGAAGGAAACTATTCTAGTTCCAATAATTTATTGTTTTTATTTATTTATGTTTTTCTCCCTATATATGTGGTATACATGTCCTTCAAACATATTAACCTAGGTATATGTGTGTCTTCTTTCTTTTCTTTTCTTTTTTTCTTTAGAAGTATTCAACAATATATTGAGGTCATTCCTTCACCCAGCCCAATGTTTCTTGTAACAACATCTTATCCTTCATTGGTTCCTTGCTTCTCGTAATATTTTTGATAATCAGAAAAGGGAGGGCGGGGGCGACCATATGTGGCTTACCTCCCAAGGTGTGACCTAATAGGGGCACCCTCCCGCTAGGGAATGTTGGATTGAGCCATAGCTATTGTAACCGGGATGCCACAAACCTCATCCTAGCACCCTAAGAGAGCCAGCGAAGGAGGCACAAAGCATGCTAGGAGCCCACCCCCCACATGGTACTCGCCACGACTCGAACGAGGGACCTTGTGCATGCTTGCGGGATCTCCCACCAACTGGGCCACCCCTCTTGGGGTGCTTCTCGTAATAGCCACAACTATTCCTTCTTTCTCCAATAATTCAACTGGTATGTACTATGTACCACCTCTAGAGTAGCCCGTAATTATAAACCACCATTATGAGATTGGACTAGCCGAAGGACTTAGTTGAGCCGCTTTTAGCTTTATAAGTACTGTTTAGTGTCTTTCGGTCGGTTGGTGCTTGTTAATATTTTTCCCGCAACTTTGACACTTCTTTTTAATTCAGTGGAGCCAATCTTACAAGAATACCAAATTGGCTGATTCTCAAAAAAAAAAAAAAAAAACTAAATTTGCTATCAATTTTATTAAATAAATTTACAAATTTACCTACTAATGAATTTAATTGAGTTTTTTTTAGAATACTAAATATTTTAATATACACACCAAAAAATTGGAGAAGGTCTTAAAAAAAAACTGACAGTGGTATATATCCAAAGGAGTCTAACTCTTAAATACACAGCACAAATTTTAAACCTTTTTAATTCACATTCACTTTTTCAACGTGGGATTAACCCACTGTTTTTGTAACTAAAATTATGTTTTTAGTTTATAAAAACACTTCGTTAGTGAATAAAATTTCCAAATCAGCTCTTTCCATGTAATATCAAAATTTCCTTGACTGTAGGACTGTAAATAAACCAAGCCGTTCATAAGCAGCTCAGGTTTGACTCAATAAAAAGTTCGTTCATATTTGTTTGTTTATAAACAAGTCAAGCTTAAGCTTTAGTATTAAGCTTGTTTAATAAACGAGTCGAGCCCAAGTAAAAAATATTGTTCATGAACAAGCTCGTGAACACCAAAACTCAATACAAAAGTAACAAAATAAGTTGAGCCTGAGTTCATTTATGAGTTTAGTAATAAAATTGATATGAGCTTGACAAGTAAACACACATCCTTCTAAAACTTTAATTAATTATAAGTTGAGGCCACTCATACAAACCAAATAGATTAGATAATAAACTTGATATAACTAGGCTTGATAATATACTTATGTTGGATCTCAAGCTCAAAAGCATGATATCGAGTTTGAGTTTGGGCTTGATATTGAACTTGAGATTGGCTTGACTAAAGAATCAAGCCAAGCAAGCCGAGCTCAAGTTTTTATACTTTCCAACGAGCTCAAGCTTAAACATTATTTGTAGGCTCGTATCAAGCCAAGCTTGAACATTCTATTTTTATTGTCGAGCCGAACTTGAACATTCACTACTCGACAAATCTCGACTCGTTTACGGCCCTACTTGACCGCTAGCAATATTCTTTCTTGTTTTTTTCGTAGAAAGGACCGTTAGTAATATTTCATTTTCAAGGAAATCGGACACTTGCATCATTGAAGTTTCTGAGTAATTCTTTATCAATATTTACTCCCTTGTAATAATCTAGATTTTGTTTTCTTTTTTGACCTTATTGCATATTTTGCTCGTCTTCTAACTCCTAACCTAAAAGCTATATATATAAAAGGAACGTGGTTCACCAAAGCCACCATATGTTTTTTTTTTTTCTCATTCCAAGCATTGCAACGATGGTTTCTCCTCACAATTCCATGCTTTTATTTATTTTCTTTACTGCAAATCTTTGGCTATGCTTTGTTCCTTCCACGGCGGAGCTTAAGCGTTTTGAACACCCCGTGAAAGCTGATGGGTCTCTAAGCTTTTTGGTCGTTGGAGAGATTGGGGAATTAAAGGACTCTACAACCAGTCCCTTGTTGCTACTCAGGTCATTATACAATATATATATACACACACATAAATAACATGCATTTGTGGGTTTGCACATGCACTTTTTTTTTTTTTACACTTTGATAATTCATTTATTATATTATTTAAATAACATTAATCATATTTCTGTCACATTAGTTTGTAAACTTTTTGTCCTAAAATTTGTATTAGCTATAACATTTTTCATACATGTAATGATGACTAGATTGTATTTCTATTAATTCTTTTTTTTTTTCGGAAAAAATATTAAACTTATTACAAATTTTACTACAAAAAGTTTACAAATTGATGTGGCAATAAGGTGGTATTTCAACAAAAAAAATAAATGAGTATTGAATTACTTCATTGGTGACATATCAATTTATAGAACTTATGTAATAAAACTTGTAATATATTAGCATAACTGTAATATTTTTGGTCTTCTTAAGACTGGGAAAATAAAAATACTCCTTACTCACATTTTTTCTTTAATTAAGAAAAAAAAACTTACTGCCCCATATTTGGGGCCTTAGGCCAATGGCCTAGGCCTAGGGCCGGCCTAGATAAAACTGTTAGGTACGACATATTTGATGCCTTTTTTTGGGAAAAATGTTTTGATAAAATGTCAAAATACTTGTAGCTCGATTGCATTGTTTGCTCGGTATTACAATTCAAATCTTCCTCTCCTCTCCAATGCTATAAATATTGAATGAATAAGCACAAAATGCAATAGGATGTTTTCAATTATTAAGAGATCAAAAGAACTCATGCATTATCCAAGACGGTAACGTATTTTTTTTTTTTCGAGAGTGTTAGTATTTAATATTAATAAACTATTTAGCATAAAATAATAATAAAAAACTGTGAATGTGTCCAATTTCTAAACAAAGATAACAGAAAATGAACTTGTAGGCCAGTAATTAACTGAGGAACAAGTAACAACTGCCCAATCAAATTAAGGTTGGCATCAGCATGAGCCTATTAATTTGAGTCAAACAAGCTTTACATTTATCATATCATGGGATAATAATGAAGATGCTTGCATCAGCATTGATCAGCTAATGGCTTGAAATAACTATACTCCCAAAAGGATATTCGATATAATATATGCATATTTCTTTTTTCTTTTTTTTCCTTCGTTTTGATCATGATTCTTGTGGAGAAGTAAACCCCACGTCATTAAACTATGATAGACGACGAGGTTTCAGAGGTCAATTTCCTTGCACAATCCAAATTGATCCTTGGAAAATTCACTGCAAATCCTCATCAGCCACTAACGAATATTTTTTTGGTATCTATGCTAATTTCACATCAAACTTTCTTATCAGCCACTAACGAATATTTTTTTGGTATCTATGCTAATTTCACATCAAACTTTCTTATCACACTTTTAATCAGTGCATGAAATTGCAGATAAAACTTCTTAACAATGGTCCTTTCTAGAGAAAGAGATATAGATTATGATTTTTAGGAATCAATTTCTCCTTTTCTAAAAGGAAACAAATTTTTTTTTTTTTATTTTTATTTTTATTTTTATTTTTGTAAATTTGGGCAGAATTATGCTTGCGTTGCTAACACTTTTCTTCGTAAATAGTTTTTCTTTTTTCTTTTTTCTTTTTTTCTTTCTTTTTTTGAGAATCAGGAGTCACCTTCATCTGAAACAAATAAAATATTTGATGGATCCATCAAATAATAAAATAATAATGATAATAATTGATGGATACAACACCTTAAATAAGTATTCAATAAATAGAGTTGTTGCACATTCCTTTCCCTTTGGTAATAGTCAATTACAGAGTGATAACATGAGTACTACAAATTTTATTGTCATGAAATTTTCAAATTGATATGTCAATTTTAAAACATAACATAAAAAATTATTTATTATATTGTTAATTTGTCATTAATCATATTTATTATTATATCAATTTATAAATATTTTATAGTAAAATTAGCAGTAATTTTAACATCTCTACTTGCTGCTAATTGTTATAAGTATATAATTAAATAATTAAATTATCATATTCCAACATCTTAATCTTACAGGAGAATTCGTAATTTAACATAACATTAGATATTGTAATTGTAATATTTTGCGAAACTGTCAGAGGAGGAGTTTTGACAATTTGGCTTTCACATTAATATGCACATCCTCCAATGACTAAGCAACTACATGTGAAGACTGATCATTCTGGTCTTTTTTCTTCTTTGGGGAAGACACTGAGTTTTGCCACCGGTACTGAATTTTTCACACACAAAATTTCACTAGGCTTTTTCCAAACATTTTCTCATTATATCAAGATTTCTTATTGGGTTGAAAAAAAAAAAAATTTTATGTGACTTTGTTTTGCATGGTTTGAAAGTCATCAAAAACAACAGGCTTTAACGCCCATTGTGGTTCTTCAAATTACTTCTTTCTTCTTCTTCTTCTTCTTTTAAACTCAAAGAAAATTACAAAGAGTCTTCAAACAGAGATGTACAAAAAGCTTGTGGGATAATTGGATAAACATTTAAAGACATTATTTATTAAAACTTTTAAAAGACAAATTAAAAGGCCACAGACGTAACACATTTGCAGCATTATTTGTTTTGTTTTTTTGTTTTTGTTTTTTTTTTCTGAGGCTCAAATAAATATCCTAATCTAATGAACCTATACTACCCCCACCCCTCCTCGTCCAGGACCACTCAAACTTGGATCCTCAAACCTCACAAACCTTTAAGGTTTGAGGAAGTACCATTCCACCGCCCAAGCCCAATGTGGGCGGTAGTACTTTGAGCATTCTTTAAACTTAGTAGAAACTAGAAAGTCCTTTTATGTCACCTGCAAGTGCTAACATAGTTTCAGAAAATTATTGAATACTCTGGAAGTACAATAGTTTCATGCATACTTCTCAAGGTATCTATAAACATTTTTTACACATGCAATAATTAAGTATATCCCTTTGTGTCTCATCAAAAAAAAAAGTATATCCCTTTGTGCTGTTTATTTTTAGGACTCATATGGCTGAATTGTGAATTGAAGCCACTTCATTTATGATAACAAATTAATGTCCTATTATTGTTGCATCTTACTTTTACATATAATATAGGGCCTAATAATCCCATGCATATTCTGAATGGGTCCTTTTATATTCCAACTACCAATTTTCTTTCCAGCAAAAAGAAAAAAAAAAAAATATATATATATATATATATATATATATATATATATATATATATATAAAGAATAAATATTAAAATATTTTTTAGTAACTAATAATGAGGTATATATATAAAGAATAAATATTAAAATATTTTTTAGTAACTAATAATGAGGGATATATATATATATATATATATATATTTTTTTTTGCAGCCAAAAGAGTTTTAGCTGCACATTAATAATAATTTTAGTTTTTAGAGACACGGCTTTCAAAAGGATCAAACATAGCTAGTTGAAAACACAAACAATTCGGTCTCTAAATTATTAGTTTTGGAACCAAATCACCAATATAAAAAGTGATGGGACTAACCAGACCACTCCTTGGACGAAATAACGAAACACCATCGTCCACATACAAAGCGGCATAGATGAGGACAGACAAAACATTAATAAGAGAATTCAATGCTTTAGACGGTTACTACCTAGCTATCAGACCGTTGGAGTCTCATCAAGACCTGCATTAATAAGCCCTAAGGCATTACAAGAAGAGTATTAAAACCACAATCAAGGCCCCAACAACTAGAAACCCCAAAGACTATATATACACGTTCATTAGAAACACGAAAGGTACACAATTCCAACCCAAAGAAATACTTTTACACTTCTCATTTACTCTCAAAGGATTTCTTGATATTAACTTAGGTATCAGAGACGTTGTGGCAGGCACCACACCGGTGTCCCTCTCAGGAAAAGCTTTAGTCCCATTTTGCATAAGCAGTGACAAGGTCTCGACATCATCTAGACAAATACACTCGACTGACGAATAGACTTCATCAGTTTGGTGTCATCTGTGGGAACGACATTTTCGCATTGAGGTTCGAGAATATAGTTCTAACCATTCTCTACAGTCCAGATGAAGCCTAATCAAGATCCTGCAGTAATGGCTTTGCAGATCCAAGCACTCATAGCTAGCGTGGAAGAGCTCACCAGACAAAATCACGAGATGAGGCAACAACTCCAGCAAGAAGATAACTGCTCTAGGGTCAATCAGGAGAATGAAGGGGATAGCCAAAGGCGAAGCGGTAGCAGAAGACCAACTACCCTAGAGGGGCCGAGCTTAGAGCTTTTTCCGGGAAATGAGAAAGGAGATGGACAAGTTGAGGAACGCCATTAAAGAGAAAATAGATCAAATTTTGGACAAAATGGTTAGGACATTGGATTCCCCCTTCACGGCAGCAATTCTAGAATGCCCGGTGCCGTCAAAGTTTCGCCTGCCTTAGCTTGAACCGTTTGACGGACTCAAGGACCCCTTGGACCACCTCAACACCTTTAAGACGACATTAGGCCTTCAACAGCCTCCTGACGAGATACTGTGTCGTTCTTTCCCCACCACCCTCAAAGGAGCTGCAAGAGAGTGGTTCACTAAATTACCAATATCATCCATCGACAACTTCAAACAGTTGAGCAGCACCTTTTTGCGCGACTTCGTCGGGGGACAACGTCTAAAGAGGCTAGCTGACCATTTACTCACCGTTAGACAAGGGGAGAAAGAAACTCTGAGATCGTATGTGAAACGTTTTACTCGAGAGACTCTAAAGGTAGACGAAGCCGACGACAAGGTGCAGCTAACAACCTTTAAAGCTGGGTTGAAGTCCAAAGAGTTCGTGGTTTCACTAGTGAAGAATCCTCCTAAGACGATGCCAGAGATGCTCCTGAAGGCACAGAAGTACATGAACGCTGAAGATGCTCTAGCTGCGATAAAGGATGTGGAAAAAATAGATGACACAGGAACAAAGGAAAACGAGCGCAGAGGACGAAAAAGGGAGCGATTAGATCGTCAGACCAGAGACGGGAGTAAAAGGAAGGACGAAAAAACTCCTCGAATGGTAAAATTCACTCCTTTAGTTATGCCTGTTGACAAAATTTTGGAGCAGATTAAGGGTGAACACTACCTTAAATGGCCAAGGCCACTGCATTTGTCACCCCACGTGCGCGACAAAAAGAAGTACTGCCGGTTCCACAAGGATCACGGCCACTGCACTGATGATTGCAGAGACCTAAAGGAGAAAATAGAGGAGCTTATACGAAAAAGGGAAACTGCAGAAGTTTATGAAAAAAGGGGAATCTAGTAGATTCAGGGATGATAATAGAAACCAGCGCGAATCCACGCCCAAGGACGAGGATCACACGTCCCAACATTTGCCAAGTGTGATAGGGGAGATAAAGACGATCATAAGTGGGCCGTCCACAGGTGGGTCGGTCATTTAGATCTCTCAAGAAAGCATGTCAAAGGCAGGTGAACAGCGTTCACAGACTACCCTCGTTTAAGAAGAGACGGATGGACCGAGACATGTTTTTCTTGGAAAAAGATGCTAGGAGAGTGAAGCAGCCTCATGACGACCCCCTGGTCATAATGCTCATGATAGAAGGATTCAATACTAGGAGAGTCCTTGTAGACAATGGCAGCTCTGCAGATATCATCTACCTCTCTGCTTTTCAGCAGTTGAAGCTAAATCTAGAAAGGCTGTGCCCATTTGACTCCCCCCTCGTCAGCTTCAATGGAGACAAGGTGTATCCCAAAGGCATAGTGACACTGACGGTCACAGTGGGGACTCACCTGAGGTAACTGACTTGTCAATTAGAATTCCTAGTGGTGGACTGCCCTTCATCCTATAATGTGATCGTAGGAAGGCCCACACTCAACCATTGGAGAGCGGCTACGTCCACCTATTGCTTGAAGGTAAAGTTCCCAACTAGAAATGGAGTCGGATAGGTGAAAGGAGATCAAGTACTAGCTAGGGAATGCTACCAGGCTGTGCTAGCTGCAAAAGAGAACCATACATGGATGATCGAGGAGAAGGAAGAAGATAAAGTGGAAGCCTTGGAGATAGTATAGCTGGTTGAAGGAGATGCAGCTAAGATGACCAGAATAGGGACTGCATTAAGCCTTGAGATGAGGACGAGGCTCCTCCAGCTTCTTAAAGAGAACCTGGATATCTTCACGTGGAGTCACAAGGACATGCTGGGTATATCCCCAAAAGTCATCCAACACAGACTAAATGTGGACCCCGAAAAGAGGCCCGTCTAGCAAAGATGTTGGGTCTTCGCCCCAAAATAGAATCAAGCAATTATGGACAAGGTTAACAAACTGTTGTCAACAGGCTTTATTTGAAAAGTCTATTACCCAGATTAGCTCGCCAATGTAGTCTTAGTGAAAAAAGCAAATAGGAAATGGAGAATGTGTGTGGGCTTCACGGACCTGAACAAGGCTTGCCTAAAAGATAGCTTTCCTCTGCCCAGGATAGACCAGCTCGTAGATTCTACAGCAAGGCATAAACTACTGACGTTCATGGATGCATTCTCGGGATACAATCAAATAAAAATGGCTGAAGAAGACCAAGAAAAAATTGCTTTCATCACGAGTCAAGGGCTCTATTGCTACAAAGTGATGCCCTTTAGTCTGAAAAATGCAGGGGCAACCTACCAGAGGTTAGTAAATAGAATGTTCAGCAAATGGATCGGGAGAAATATGGAGGTATATGTAGATGATATGTTCATCAAGAGCAAAGAAGAGCTTGTTCACCTGGACGACTTCAGTGAAACATTCGCCACACTCAAGCAGTACCAGATGAAGTTGAACCCCAGTAAGTGTACTTTTGGAGTAGCCTAGAGGAATTTCTTGGGATGCATGGTGTCCCAAAGGGGGATAGAAGCAAACCCGAAGAAGGTGCAAGCTATACTCGACATGACATCGCCAAAGACCGTTAAAGAAGTCTAGAAGCTCACAGGCAAGATAGTGGCACTCAATAGGTTCGTCCCTAAAGCGATGGAAAAATGTCTACCCTTCTTCAAGACATTGAAGCAAGCCTTGTGAGGCAGCATTTCAAGAACTCAAGCGTTACTTGAGCAATCCACCCCTCTTAAGTCCGTCCAAGGAGGGGGGAAAACTTGTATTTCTATTTGGCAGTATCAGCTACAGTCGTGAGCACATCCTTGATTTGTGAAGAGGACATGAAACAGCTTTCAGTATACTACATCAACCAAGCTTTCCAGGGGGCAGAAGCCAAGTACCCAAGAATTGAGAAGATTGCATTTGTATTGATAGTAGCTTCGCGCAAACTGCGACCATACTTTCAGGCGAACCCCATTTTGGTAATGACTAACTAACCCATTAAAAAGTCCATGAACAAGCCCGAGGTGGCTAGGAGAATGGTCCAATGGGCGATTGAGCTTAGCCAGTTCGACATTGAATACCACACTAGGACAGCAATTAAGGTGCAGGCTTTGGCGGACTTCATTGCCGAGTTCACCCTCCTAGATGAGGACAGCCACCCTGACGAGATAGAACGTTGGACGATACAGACCGATGGTTCATCAACCCGAAAGAGGGGAGGAGTAGGGGTCATCATCATCACCCCAGAAGGAGAAGTGCTTAAATATGGGGTCCAGCTAAAATTTCCGGCCACCAATAATGAAGCTGAGTACGAAGAAATATTAACAAGGCTAAGAGTCGAAAAAGCACTAGGAGCAAAGAACGTGTTCCTCCAGAGTGATTCTAAGCTGGTGATAAGGCAGATAAGGGACGAATATAAGGCAAAGGAAGAAAGAATGGGAAAATACCTCATGCTAACGAAGCATTTAACACAAGAGTTGGACAAAGTGGAATTTGTATAGATCCTAAGAAGCCCAAATGTGATAGCAAATGAAATCGCGAAGTTAGCATCGTCAGAAGAAGGATCAACGAGCATGAGCTTGAAGATGGAAGTCCATAAACACCCCAACATTGAAGAAGTCCCTACATTTGCAATCGAGAGTTCAAATAACTAGATGACCCCAATCGTATCCTTCCTCCAAGACGGACACCTCCCACAAGACGCCGAGGAAGCCAGGAAGGTCAAAAAGAGAGTAGCCAAATTCACGATCCTGAATGATACCCTGTACAAGAGAGGCTTTTCCATGCCCTACTTGAAGTGCGTCGATGAAGAGGAGGCCAAGTACATCCTGGAAGAGATTCATGAAGGGGTTTGTGGAGACCACACAGGCCCCAGGGCCTTGGTCCAAACAGGTTACTTCTGGCCTACTATGCAGGTCGACGCAAGGGAGCTTGTCAAGAAGTGCGACAAGTACCAGAGATTTGGGAATGTTCAATGCCTTCTAGTCGAGAAGCTGAAGACGATAGCCTTCCTTTGGCCATTTGCACAATGGGGCATTGACATCATCGGTCCACTTCCACGAGGAGAAGGACAAGTAAGGTTTCGACTAGTTGCTATTGACTACTTTACAAAGTGGGTTGAAGCAGAGGCATTGTCAACCATTATTGAAGCAAAAATCTAGAGCTTCGTATGGAATAACATAATCTGCAGATTCAGGATTCCACGGACGATCGTATCACGCAACGGGCAGCAGTTCGATAGTCAAGACTTCAGAGATTTTTGCTCAAGCTTAGGGATCAAGAACCAGTACTCATCCCCAAGACACCCGTAAGCAAATGGTCAGGCGAAGGTGACGAACTGAACGCTACTCAAGATCATCAAAACCAGGATGAATGACGCTAAGGGAGCCTAGCTGGAGGAATTGCCCAAAGCCTTATGGGCTTACAAGACTACAGCGAGAACCCCGACAAGAGAAACCCCCTTCAGACTCACTTACGACATTGAGGCGGTGATCCTGGTCAAGGTGGGAATAACTAGCGTCAAACAAGAGACATTCCGTGAAGAAAGCAACGATGATCAATTGAAGGTCAACCTGGATTGTATTGAAGAAGGTCAGAGATGAAGCCTCAAAAAAATTTATGAAATATATGCAAAATATGGCCAAGTACTATAACAAAAGGGTAAAGCTTAGATGACTTGACATAGGGGACCTCGTCCTACGCAAAGTCATCCCAGCAACCAAGGATCCAACCCAAGGGAAACTCAGCCCAACCTGGGAAGGACCCTACCGGGTCGTCCATTACCCTAGACAAGGCAGTTACCACCTGAAGACCCTAGACGGACAGAGACTTCCACGACCATGAAACATTGAGCACCTGAAGAAGTACCATCAATAAAAGTAACAAAAAAACTGTATTCATTTTTTGAGAAATAATAGAAGGACTATTCAGCCAATGATCCAATACGAGCAAACATAGCAGCCTAAAAGTCACAAAAATTGGCAAAGTAACAAGATTCCGCATTGACGGATGTAAGTTACTGACGAAGCCAAAGATGACAAGATTCCTGAAATAGGGTGTAAGTCACAAAAATTGGCTAAGTAACGAGATTCCGCGTATACGGATGTAAGTTACTAACGAAGCCAAAGATGACAAGATCCCTGAAATAGGGTGTAAGTCACAAAAATTGGCTAGGTAACAAGATTTTGCGTAGACGGATGTAAGTTACTGAAAAAGCCAAAGATGACAAGATCCCTGAATTCAGTGTGAGTCACACAAGGAAAAATGACTAAGTAAAAAGATTCCACCCAGGCGGATATAAGTTATTGACGAAGGTAAATGAATGACCGAACCCCTCAAATGAGGGTGAATCACAATGAACAGCCAAGTGACCAAGTTCCACCTGGACGGAGAAAAGTCACTGACGAATAAAAACCCCTTCAATGAAAGTGCAAGTCACAAGGCACTAATGCAGGGGGAGTAACTAAAGGAATAAGGTAAACAAAGATCACACAAAAACAAGAATGTAGACAAGTAAGTACACAATCACGGATATAATTAAAGGCCTAAAAACAACGGGCAACATTGTCTCCATATAAAAAAAAAACATTGTTCTTAAAATAGAGATATTGTTCTTAAAGTAGAATTAAAAGCCCAAAACACACTGGGCACCTAAAAAAAAATAATACACAAAAATATATGAAATAAGTCATGAAGAAAAAGCAGGTTCAGGCGTTTGGAGGAGGTAAAGGGGCGTTCCCAGGAGCATCACCCTCAGGAGCAGTGGACTGAGAAGCTTTGTTAGCTATCATCTCCTTGCCCACCTCTTCGAGGTCCAGGTTCCCCAAATCTACTCTAGCTGGATGCTTGACGAGATACTGCCTCAAGAGCTTGAAGCCGTTGAAGTACCAGCTGAAGAAGACAGTGTTGTACTCCTCCATCGTTTGGAAGGCTTCCATGAACTTCGCAGCAATTGTTTTAAGTTTTTTCTTTGCAGCCAAGAGCTGCTCGTCCTTTTTCGAGACAAGCTGCTTTTCCACCCTCAGCTCATTGGAGAGACCCTTAACCTGCTCCTTGACGGTGTTAGCCTCTCCCATAGTGGTGATCAGGTCCTTCTTTAGTTTGGAATTTTCTGCCTCCAAGGCCTCCACCCAAGACACCGCTGACGACACCTCTGCCTCCTAAGTAAGAAACTTCGAGGTAATGTGAAGGCTCTCCCCCAGCACCTACAAAAGAAAAGCTAGATCTAAAAAAAAAAAGGACAAATTTGCACAAGTACACTACTTGGACGAGATTGTGAAGATGACGACTCACCACCTCGTTGGGAGACGAGCCCGATAATACTTTCATATCCTCAGCAGTGATGATCTCTTGCGCTCTCGCCAACGCAACCCTAGCATCGTTCTAGACGCTAGAAGAATGAGAATCAACTTTATCCTTCCCCATGTCATCGGTACGCGGCCTCTTCCTCTAGGGGATGATCTCTTCAATAGAGGTAGCCGGGGAGGTTGTCTTCGTCGTCTCAGTCCCAAGGGTGGCCGGAGTACCTAGAGTGACGGAGGCCCCCTTATCTATCACACGAACACCCTTGGTTCCAATGTTAGAAAGGGGCTCATTCTTCTTAGCCCTCATGCGTGCATACATCCCTTGGTTAAACTTCATCGTCATCTCTGCAAAAGAAAAACACTTTCTAAAAAAAAAAAAAAGAGGAAAAGAAAGAAACCTCGTAGACAAACTCAACAAACACTTACTTTTTTTCTGCTCGATTTCCAAATTCCGCAGGACAAAGGTAGACGGATTAGGACTGAAGTAGTAAAAAGCTAGAGTCCCTAGATCAACCAAATCATTGAAATCTTCGATCATCCTCGCGTACTCGATGGCCTTCTCAACCCGGTCCTTATACCTGCTTTTAAGCTTAGGCCGTCGCTTAACTGCACGAGACAAAGAACAGAAGGGTTAGTGCCGATAAAATGAACACAAGTTAAAGATTAAGGGGTTAGAAGAAATGACGACGCACCTAAAATCGGGGTTCTCCATCGACGGAGCAACCTAGGGAGATCACCCCAAACTTCATCAAAGGGAGTCTCCCAGTCATCCCCGGACACAAAAATGAACCGGGACTTCCAGTATCTGAATGACGAAGGCAGGTCCTAGACAATCCTAGTCCTCCTTTCCCAAGGCACCAATTTGTAGTACCCATGCTCCTTCGAAGGCTTTAAACGGTACAACTAAACAAGCTTGTCCACCCTAATCATATCCTTGTCTGTAGCAGCCAGCCATATCTCCATACAGCTGACCATTATTCTCCACGAATTGGGCATAAGTTGCCCGGGAGCAATACCAAAATGTCCAAAGAGTTCCATAATAAATGGATGGATGGGTAATCTGAGCCTACTCAGGAAGGCAGCTTCATAGAAGCACACCTCCCCAGACGAGAAGTGGCAAGCTCATTCCTCCCCATAAGGAAGACAAACTCTAACCCTATCTGGAAATTGGAATCTATCCTTAAACCTAGAGAGTGTCTCCCCGTCCAAACCACACACCTCCTCGAGGGCGTGAAAAGCCCTAACCACTTAAGGAATGGAGACGATGGTGTTCCCCTCCATGGGGTCGTCACTAGATGACAACCCAGTCTCAAGTTCGCTCGACCTCACCTCAGACATTGCCCCTCTCTCACTCACCAAACTCTCAAACCAATTGATTAATTGACAGAGCACATGGAGCAACTCACCCAATGCAACACCTAAACCATTACCCTTAAAAACAAAATTTCCAACCAAAGGGAGAGAAGCACGGGAAGTACCTAAAGAAACCCCCAAACGTGCAAAAAAGAAGGAAACCAAGGGACAAGCTACCCTAACCTCAACACTATTGACCATGAAAACCGAAAATTGGAATGAAAGAGAGGAATCGTAGAAACCCCAAAGCACCAAAAAAAAAAAAAAGCAACAACAACAAATGTATAGACAAGAGAGAAAAAGGAAAAAAAAAAATCAGAAATTTGTCATAATCTATGTCTATACCATAAAAGCGGGAATGGAAGAAGAGTATACCTTAAGAGGAAAAAAGCAAAGAGCTCAGCCACAGAGCACACAGGCTCGAAGAAAATCACAGGGAAAGGGTGGAGAAAAAGAAACTTAGAGCAATGATTGGGAGTTGGAGAAAGTGAAGGGGAAAGTGAAGAGAAGAGAAGTTTAAAAACTAAGCACAAAAAATGAAATTTAGTGGGAAAACCAAGAGTCACACAATTAGGGCATTAGCTGCTCCGGTCAGAGCACGCCATATGGCCACGATGCGTGAGACACCACCACTATGCATTAAATGTGGAACAGAACCCCAAAAGCCACGTTTGGTCAGAAAACTTTTCAACTTCCGATGGTCGTCCTGATGTGCCACGACAACCACGGAACTTGAGGGAGCAGTTGATGGGACTAATGAGACCACTCCTTGGACGAAATAATGAAACACCATCGTCCACATACAAAGCGACATGGACGAGGACATGTAAAACATTAATAAGAGAATTCAATGCCTTAGATAGTTACTACCTAGCTGTCAGACCGTTGGAGTCTCATCAAGACCTGCATTAATAAGCCCTAAGGCGTTACAAGAAGAGCATTAAAACCACAATCAAGGCCCCAACGACTAGAAACCCCAAAGGCTATATATACACGTTCATTAGAAACATGAAAGGTACACAATTCCAACCCAAAGACACTTCTCATTTACTCTTAAAGGATTTCTTGATACTAACTTAGGCATCGGAGACGTTGTGGCAGGCGCCACACCGGTGTCCATCTCAGGAAAAGCTTTAGTCCCATTTTGCAGGAGTAGTGATACGGTCTCTACATCATCTGGACGAATACACTTGATTGACGAATAGACATCATCAAAAAGAAAATGGCAACTATTGTAAATTAAGTGATAAAAACAGTGATGTTGATTAGGAAACAAATTATGGAACATTGTACTTGAAATTCTAAAAGTGCCTATGGCTAAATGATTAATTAAGCAATATAATTTTCCACACAAAACAATATGAAAAGATGGTTTAGTAAATTTAATTTGTACTTTGTACAGCTTCTTTTATCATTTCATATAAGCAATTTTTTGTTTTTCTTTCCAATTTGTAGATTTTTTTTTTTTTGATGAACTTGTAAATTTGTAGATGGGAGTAGTTGGGGGAGAAACTAGACATAGACTTTATGATATCGACTGGGGATAATTTCTACGAAGATGGATTGACAGGGGTGTCTGCATTCAATGAGTTATTTATCAATATCTACATTGCCTCAAGCTTGCAGAAACAATGGTATAATGGTAAGGTTCGCCTAGGATTTTCAAATCTTCTTGCAACTAGTTTCCTTATTAGGATCTTAACTTTTTCTTTAAAAAAATACTTTAATGAAGTATAAAATAACAATTTTTTCTAATAATAAAATTTGTGAATAGATTTACCACCGCACACCCTTGGTGCGATGGTTACTTCACGGGTATAAATGCTTGTGGAGTGTGGGGGGTAAGGGCCGGAATTCAAGTCTCTAGAAATGAGCTTCACACACATATACACTTAAATTAGACTAGAGAAGAAATTTTATCTTGTATCAAAAAAAAAATTTGTGGATAGATTTGAGCTTTATTTACACGAAGATTTAAAATGATTAGGTTGTAGGTATACAATGTCATTTCAAATCCATGATATCACAATTTTTTTTTTACAAAATATCCAAAACCCAAAGTCATGTATTAAATTTTGTTGGGTATACACCAGTGAAGTTAATACCGTACCGTACCGGTTGGTACGGCCGGTATTTCTCGTTCCGGTGGATAAAACGGTACCGAAACACCCTTAAATTGTACCGCTCAAAATACTGGTTTATACCGGACTATGCCGGACGTACCGGCAAATATCGACCATTTCGGGCAGAAAGTAGAAACCGGCCGGTACAAAAAGCTTCTTAAAAAAAACACAAAATACAAAACAAAACATAAAAGTACCAAATGGCTCATGTCGCCTTCAAGCCCAACACCACTTTGTTGGTCGTTGTTAACATTTAGTTGATTATCCCTTCCTCTTCCTCCTTCAGTTTCGTTCCTTTCACTTCCCTTTTTTTTTTTTTTTTTTTTTTTTTTTTTTTTTTTTTTCACTTCTTCTTATCTGATGTTTAGAGTACAGCTGCATCCCTCTTAGTCCTTTTGTTTTGTGTGGTTCCTATGGTCTTATTTAGTGGTGTGTTTTGTGTGGTTGTTATGGTCTTATAATGTGTGTACTGATACCACATGTATGACATTGAAATTTGAAAAAGTTTGAAATTTCAATTACATCATTTAATTCAAATTTTCAACTATTGTCTTTTCTTTTCTTTTTCTTTTTTTCTTTTTTTTTGCTGAATATTCAACTAACGTCACCCACTAGTTTTATATTTTTATTAATTAATAGGCTGATATGTGAGCTAGAGATAAACAATAAATGAAATATTATATGTTTATAAACATGGTTCTAGAGATTGTGCGTGTGTATATATATAATATATATAAAATAGCGATAAACTCGAAACGGTACACCGGTATTGACCGGTATTCGAAATATATCATACCACTGGCTAAACCGGTATAGCCTTCGGTACGGTATTGACTTCCTTGATATACACGTATGGGTGAAGTCTCACGTTGAATAAAAATGAGAAGAATGAATAGTTAATATAACATAATTGAGCACATACCCATTGAAATTAAATCTTTTAAGTTAAAACTTACAAATTAATGTATTCCCAAGTTTTATTCATATTAAATTTGCAACAATTCTGGGAAACCACGACTACAGGGGCGATGTAGAGGCACAATTGAGTCCCATCCTCACGAACATGGACCCCAGATGGCTTTGCTTGAGATCTTTCATTGTGAATGCTGGTATTCAAGTTTTGCTTATTAATTAGAATGAAAAAAAAAATAATCTATTTGTTATATTAATTTCTTGGAGAGATCTAGTCATAAAACTAGAGATGGATAAGAAAACAATCATACATGATCTTACATTCTCGTTGTTTGATGTGTTTATTCTGAAATGTGCGTGATTTGTAAGGTAAAATATATGTTAGTACTACTTTTGCACCGATACATATATAATGTAAGAACAAAAAATATCATTGTTAAATACCACCTACATATTTACAAAATATGCTTCATTATTTTTATATCTATTGCATACGTACGTATTGGGATCATCTTTGTTATTTTTTTCTTGAATTTTTTAAAAGTATACTCGGTAAGGGTAACTATGTTATGTACAACATCATATAAATGTTACAAACAATTACTTAAAAATAAAGCAATTTTTTGGATTTCCATTTTACAGGACTTGTGGAGTTTTTCTTTGTGGACACAACTCCATTCGTGAATGACTAGTTTACCGACCCAGAGGAGCATACCTATGATTGGAAAGGCATTTTGCCACGACAGGAATATCTTTCAAACCTCTTTAGAGGTAACCTAAGATTCTTCTCATTGGTTTTTTTTTTTTTTTTTTTGGGAGAAAGGAGAAGGGAAAGCCACAGACCTACCTCAAAATCCATGTGCACACATATTTTAGTTGATAATTTCATAGCCAGAAATTCGTGTGCACACATATATATGATATAAATTAATAAATATTCCGGACAATTCATATTCTCTCATCTCTAATAATCAATATTATTTTACAAATGGTATATATTGGAAATGCAAAACTTCTTTTTAATTTGTTAATGTGAGTGTTCAGAACTCTTCGAGCATTTGTTTATTCTTCATGAGTGATTATATGGAGGAATCCCTAGGAGGCCTCCCTAAGATATTGGCTAGGAATTTGAACCAAAGACCTCAACCACACTTAGTGCATCACTTGAACCTCCTTACGTATTGGCGCACGAAGGTACTCAATAGTTTTGACTTTTGATTGTGGTTTTGCAGTAGGATGTGGATTCAGCATTGAGGGATTCCACTGCAAAATGGAAGATTGTGGTCGGTCACCATACAATCAAAAGTGCTGGGCAGCATGGTATCACTTTAGAGCTTGAAGAGCAGCTTCTCCCAATCCTTCAGGTAATTGACTAATAGTAAATATTTTATTTAGTTAAGTTTCCAAAAAAATCGTACAATTTTTTGGTAAAAGATTATTGTAATTGAAGTTACAATTTCCTAAATCCATTGTATTTTCAGGCAAATAATATTGATTTGTACGTAAATGGGCCTGACCACTGCTTGGAACACATTAGTAGTTAGTATTATTATTATTATGTGTGAAAATAATTTATAGAATTTAGTTTTACTTTTAACAGCTAACTAATAACATGGTTCTTATGGCAGCCAAATTCAATTTCTAACGAGTGGAGGTGGCTCTAAGGCATGGAGGGGTGATATTAGGGAGTGGAACCCTGAGGAATTGAGGCTATATTATGATGGACAAGGTTTTATGTCAATGCAAATTACTCAAACCCTTGTGGATATTGTGTTCTATGATGTTTTTGGCAATGTTTTGCACAAATGGGGCATCTCCAAAGACCATGACGCTGCCGAATTATGAAGAGAAATATATGCTAGCAGTACCATGGACAAAAAGCTCCACTTCTCCAAGAGAGAGATCGAGGGTAAAAAAAGAGGAAGCATAAATATACATGTTCACTAGGTTGAGTTTGTTAACTACCAAAAAATGGCATTTTCCTTCTTCCATTTTACTCAATTACTAGCCGTATCAAAGTTAAAACAATACATACAGTTCATTAATGTGGAAGAGTATCAACTTAAAGAACATGACATTTGTAATATTATGCTTTATTATAAGGTAAAATTGGAGCCTCAGTGGGGTAGATTAAGTGGTTGATGTTTGAATCAAAGACACTGAAAAGAGTAGTACTAGACATGGGCACCACCCTCAGTTATTTCTTGGCGTTACACATTGCAAATCAAAGGGAAAGAAACAAGGGTGGTGGTTGTGTTTATTAAATAAATGTTCAGTGAATTGAAAAGCTTGGTAATGCTTCAACTTCAAAGAGCTTCCTGGTTTTTCTTATTTTGGAGGCAGTTTGGAGGCTTTGAAAGAAGAGGTAGTGACTAGTGAGGCCTTGTTAGTGTTATCACCAAGAGATATACGTATAACATCCATATGTTGCTTTTACACCAAGAGGAAGAGAGGGGGTGAAAAGGAAGGTAATTATTTTATTGTGGTTATATACATATATTTGAAGGAGGATGAGGAAGAGAGATTCAATGTCAGTGCAAATTACTCAAGCTGGTATTGATATTGCATTCTATGATATTTCTTGCATTCTATGATATTTCTGGCAAAGTTTTGCATAAGTGGGGTACAACCAAACAGCTCTTCTCTACCATCTAGAGAAGTTTCGCAGCAAAGAAGAAAGGCTTAAGATCTAAAATATATGCAAAAATATGAAGCTTAATTTAGGGCCGGCCTTAGACATTTTGGGGCCTCAGTGAGAACTAAAATGAGACATTTTTTATATTCATGTATTAATTAAATTAATATTTATTTAATATTTTTATATTATAATATATTTCATTTTAAATCTTATTTTCTTGCACTTTGAGATGCAAATTGATTAATTAAATTTTGTATTGAAGTTCTTCTAATATTTCATTTTCAATCTATAATATAGTTAATCCACTTAATTTTCTTGGACATTGTCAATCTTAGATATGATTTAATTAATTTTAATTTTGAAAAACTTTTTTCCTGCAAAAGCAATTGTATCAAGTATTGTTAGTAAAATTTTATAAGCAATGCCTGTATCTAGAAATAAATCCAACCTTTTTATATAATTTAGTATGTCAATTGGGGCATATTCTTTTATTTGTAAAATTTCTTTCAAAACTTTTAACTCTGAAAATAAATCTAAACCACCAATATCATAATAAACATCAAGTTTGAGAAAAGATTCAAGTTTAAAACAGTATTTTTGCAAACTATCATGAGCACAGAGTTCAAACGGATCACTCCTCAGATCAAAGGAAGCATGAGCCACCAACAAAAGGATTTAAAAGTAGAACTAGTGGAGGGAAAAAATGAGATAGGAGGAGAGCAAGAGCTGAGAGAAAGAAAAGGTATAAGTAAATTTTAGGAATTTGAGATTTTTTATTTGAGATTGTTTTGTGGGTAATTTTTTAGACCGGATTTGTATTTTAAGCCTTAATTAGCCCTCTACTAGGGTCTCTAGAAAGAAGAAAGATTATTATGAACTGGTATTATTATAAAAGCAAAAAAAAAAAAAAGTAGGAGTAGACTTAGGGGATATGTATTATATTAGAAACTTCTTTTGTCGATTGCTTGTTGGGAGATATATTAACAAAAGCAAGGAAAAGGAAGGATGAAGAGGAAGATATCTATTAATCTATGGTATTCATTTTATGCTTTCAAACCGATGTAATCTATATCAATGAAATTTGTAGTTTAAAAACATCTGTTTGGTCTTGGTTCAAAGAGTTCTCAAACCACTGGTCAATCCTAAAAATCAGTTCCATATCACAAATTGTCTTAGAACTGCACTGATCCAGTCAAAAAAAAAAAAAAAAAAGAACTGCACTGAAAAACCTAGAGTAATTCATCATATGATATTGAAATAATGGAACTCTTTTTGAGTGCTACAATTATAGAGAGTTGAAGTGTTTAAAGAGAAGATCTTTACTACTGAGTTTTGTGGTGAAATTGTATTTACTTCTTGAGATTTATTTGTTATATCTCTAATTTATTGTGAACTCAAGTTTTGCATAAACTTAAGAGGTGTATTTTGTATTTTCACAATTGATTTTTTTGGAGTTGTCTTGTGGTTTTTCCCTCTATAGTATTAGAGGTGTTTTTATGTAAGATTTTATGTTCTTGTGTAGTTGTGTTTCTATAGTGCTTGCTAAAAATTTGTTTCCGTGTATGTGTGTGTGTGTGTATTGCTATTACTTGGTAGTCATTTATTTTAATTTACACATAGACATTGAAATGGTTTTTTCCCCTACAATTCACATTAAGCCCGTAATATTTATTTTAATTTACACATAGACATTGAGGGGGTTTTTTCCCTTACAATTCACATTAAGCCCGTAATAATTTGTTACTCTTAAGTGGCTAAGAAGGTTTGAATGTTGCAAGTATGGTGACTGAAAAAGTAATTATGAGAGTTGTGAGAGTTCTTAATTCAAGATTTGAGGAGAGGTTTTGTAGCTAGCTTGGAATGTCTAGGGTCTGGTTATTGAATAACGAGTGAAGATATTGACCCCATGTTCTTAAACAAGTGGTAAACTTGTTTTTGCTTAGGTAAAGAAAGGAGTTGTCTTAGTCATGATTAAGGATAAATGTTGACTAAACTTGATTGACTTCACTTTCTAAAATAAGTCGACCCCTAGGAAAGCTTACTAATGGTATAAAACTTGTTAGAAATCAACCAATGGAACAACATGCTTTTATGGGGGAAAAGGATTCACCCGCGACCATAGCAACATAGAGACAGGCTTCCATTTGTGTGCATGTAGCCTGTGCATATGACTCGTGTGTAAATACGTGTTATAATCTAATTTTAATATGGGTACTGTTATGAGTGCCTTAAAAGTACAAGTTAAGGATCAATAAATACTTAATTATAAGCTATAATACATATTTTTTAAAGAAAAAAAAATTTATTAATGGTTTATTAAGTTATAAACACAAATTTACTGTAGTTGTATGTGTGTGTGGTTTTTTTTTAATATATGCGTACACGCAAAGGACTATGAAAAGAGTCAGGATAATTATATGTTTTTCAACTGACCCTACTTCATGTTCCGCGTCCTACTATCAGCCTACACATACAAACCACCCACAGCTTTAATTTAGGCACTAATTTTCTTTACCTTGAGCTTTTAGGGTAGGACAAGTAGTCCTCACTCCTCATGACACAGACCTCCATTTAAATTGAGTGTGTATTCATAGATACGTCTGTGACACTCATGCTTGAGTTCCATTTACTCTCAAAAAAAAAAAAAAGTTTCCGTATGCCCAAAGGAAACCTTTTATTTCTCCTATGTCTCCTGCGCTTCATTTCAACACTTCCATTAATTAACTTCCAAAATGGAATTGAGAAATGTTACATTCACAACATTTTTACAATAAATTATAAGTGATAAATTGTTATTAGTTCTAATTTGAATTAATTTATAACTTAAATTACTTTTTTGCCCACCCGTAACCACCGATAACAACCTGCTATCTATTTAGGATATAGTATATACTATAAAATTATTATAAATATAGCATTTTTCTTAATTTTTTCCCGATCAAAATGGCATGAGTATATGACCAAATAAACATGGCACATATATATTTTTTCCTTTTATATACATAGATACGATCAAATTTGAATTTATGACTATAATACACCAATTGATATATTTTCATTGCCTTAAGGCATGCTGGTTTCTTAATTGTATGAGTCACTTTTTTCTGCTATTTTTTTAAAATTTATTTGAAGTAAACTATTCTAGTTCCAATAATTTTTATAAAAAAAATTTCTTTATGTGTTTCTTTCTATATATGTGCTGTACATATCCTTCAAACATATTGACCCAGGCAGGTATATCTGTGTCTTCTTTTCTTTTCTTTTTTTTTTTTCTTAAAAAGTATTCAACAATTGAGGTCATTCCCTGACCCAGCCCAATGTTACTTGTAATAGCGTCTTACCCTTCATTGGTTCCTTGCTTCTAGTAATAGCCACTACTATTCCTTATTCCTTCTTTCTCCATTAAAGAATCCATTCAACTGTGTGCCGTACCACCTATAGAGAAGCCCGTAATTAAAAACTACCATTATGAGATTGGGCCAGCCAAACTAGGTTCGTTTGGAAACAAGTAAGAAAAATTAAAAATTAAAAATTAAAAGTAAGCTGAATAGTACCAAAAAGTGGAATGAAACTCATAAATAATATAAAAAAATTAAACTAAATAAAGAAAAGAAGATTTTAAAGAAACTGACAGTAGTGTATATTCAAAAGAGAAATGATATGTTCACAACATTTTTACAACAAATCTTAAGTGGCAAGTTGTTACTGGTTGTTATTGTTGGGGCAAAAAAGTAATCTTAGTGTTATGTTCAAATTTGAACCAATAACACCTAACCACATGTGATTTGTTGGGAAAATGTTGTGGACGTAACATCTCTCTATTCAAAATAGCCTAATTCTTGAATACACAACACAAGTTTTAAACCTCTTTAATTCACACTCATATTTTAATGTAGGATTTACCTACTGTTTTCTCTTTTAAGAATACTAAGGACCCGTTTGGTTTGTAATTTGTCATCACTCAATTTTCATCACTCAACACTCATCACTTAAAATACCCCAATTTCCCAAACTCCCTGTTTGGCACTTAACTCAGACCCAGTTTTCCACTTCAATAGTTGCACTGGGTTTAAAAAAAAAAAATCCCAAATTTTGTCAAACATTGCAGCTGGGTTTCACCCAACAAAAAAAAAAAAAAAACAGTCTTTTGTCAAACATTGCGGCAACTTGAAAATGTCATCATAACTCTATTTCCAAAACTTAAAAATACCTAAAATGTGTTTTCAGTTTTCATAACTCATCACTCAAAAATCAGAGAATTGAGTGATGAAAACAAGACTTGAAAACCAAGCCAAACAAAAAAAAATTGTGTGAGTCCCATGTGTTTTAATAACTCAGTTATGAATTTTGGATTATATCACTCAAAACTCCTCTAAACCAAATAGGGCTAAAAGTACTTTAATACACACTTGGCAACATATATGATTATATTCTTTTCTGTTTTATTTCGCAGAAAGGACTGTCAGCAATATTTCATTTTCAAGGAAATCAAACACTTGAATCATTGAAGTTTTTGAGTAATTCTTTTCGCAAATACTAATATTTACTCCCTTGTTATAATCTAGATTTTTTTTTGTTCTCTCTTTTGACTCTTATTGCATATTTTGCACGTCTTCTAACTCCTAAGCTATAAAAGGAACGTTGGTTCACCAAAGCTCCCATTTTTTTTCTCATTCCAAGCATTGCAACCATGGTTTCTCCGTCCCAAAATTCCATGCTTTTCTTTCTTTTCTTTACTGCAAATCTTTGGGTATGCTTTGTTCCTTCCACAGCGGAGCTTCAGCGTTTTGAACACCCCGTGAAAGCTGATGGGTCTCTAAGCTTTTTGGTCGTTGGAGATTGGGGAAGAAAAGGACTCTACAACCAATCCCTTGTTGCTACTCAGGTCATTATACAATATTCTCCTCTTCTTTTTTAGAGTTCTTACATCAATTACTTTGATATATCTGCTTAAAAATTCCCTAATTGATATATTTAAACTCCCAAAAACCAAGCTTATCTTCATGATCAACATGCATGTGTATGTGTATTTACATATGCAATTTTTTTCATAAATCTTTTTTACACTTTGATAATCAATATGTACATGTAGTGCTGTAAAAGCCAAATAAACTAGATTAATTAATATACAAGTAGTTCCCTGTCTAGTTGGATAAAACTGTCACGTAGCAGACATATTTGATGTCTTTGTTTGCTAAAAGCAAAACAAAATAATGTGATTAGATACAAGTAGCTCTATATCTATTGCATTGTTTGCTCTCTATTGTACAACACGAGAATTAGAATTCAAATCCTCCTCTCCTCCTCAATGCTATAGATATTGAATTAAATAAACACAAAATGTAATAGGATATTTTCTAGTAAGAGATTAAAAGAATACACGCATTATCCATGACCGCAACCTTATTAAAAGATTCGAGTTTTTTGCAGAATACGCAAGCTATTAACTAAGAGTAGGTTTTATATGTAGGGAAATTAGTAATAATATCTGTCTAGTACTTAATAAACTAATAGGTTCTAGTTAATTCAATTAGTAAAATCTGTAATAGTTAAATAATAGATTTAGGGCTCAATCCCCGCTTATACTAAAACAGCTCACGATTAGTGTCTTAATCTGTTGATAAAGAGCGATCATAAAAAATGAACGTCATAGATTAAAACTTTCTCAAAAAAATAAATATTAATAAACTATATATTCAACAAAAGAAAATGATAAACTATTTAGCATATAAGGAATGATAACAAACTATGAATGTGTCAAATTTCTAAACTTGTAGGCCAATAATTAAGTGAGGAACAAGTAACAACTGCCCAATCAAAGCAAGGTGGGCCTCAACGTATTAATTTGAGTCAAATAGAATTTCTCTCTTTGGACTGGACTTTTATGTGGTTCAGAAATACTCATAAACCTTAAGTTTAATTTAAAAAAAAAAAAAAAAAAAACTTGAGGACAATCCGACAAAAATATATCTCTAACTTTATTTAAAATACCTACAAAATAGATCACTCTTCTACTAATACATGTCTTAAAAATAAATTTATCCAAAATAAAATAAGTAAAAAATCATGTGATAAGGCTAGTGACGTGTGATAAGGCTAGTTATCATATACTAATGAAGATGCTTGTCTTTGCATTGATCAGCTAATGCCGTGAAATAACTATACTCCCAAAAGGTTATTCGATATAATATATGCATATTTCTTTTTTCTTTTCTTTTTTCCCTCCTTTGGACTCTTGTGGAGAAGTAAAGCCCACGTCATTAAACTATGATAGACTACGATGTTTCAGAGGGCAATTTCCTTGCACAATCCATATTGATCCGTCGAAAATACACTACAAATCCTAATCAGCCACTAACGAATATTTTTTTGGTATCTATATATGCTAATTTCACATCAATCCTTCTCTCCACACTTTTAATCTGCGCATAAAATAAAAGATAAAACTTCTTAACAATGGTTCTTTCTAGAAAAAGAAAAATATATTATGATTTTTAGGAATCAATTTCTCCTTTTCTAAAAGGAAACAATTTTTTTTTGGGTAAATTTAGGCAGAATTAGGCTTGCATTGCTAACACTTTTATTCGTTTTTCTTTTCTTTTCTTTTTTCTGAGAAACAGGAGTCACTTTCATCTGAAACAAATAATTGATGGATCCATCAAATAATAATAGTAATAATAACAATTGATAGATACAACACGTTAAATAAGTATTCAATAAAGACCTTTTTTGCAAATTCCTTTCCCTTTGGTAATAGTCAATTATAAAGTGATAATATGAATATTACAGATTTTACTGTCATGAAATTTCAAATTGATATGTCAATTTAAAAACATAACATAAAAAAGTAATTAAAAAATTATTTATTATATTGTTAATGTGTCATTAATCATATATTTTATTATATCAATATTTAAATATTTTATAGTAAAATTAGTAGTAATTTTTGCATTTTCACTTTCCACCAACCAAGTACTGGCTGATCATTCAATGGTAAAACATGTTAATATCATTCTGCCAGTTCATGTCAGCACATGCATTGATTCCCTTTGATTGCAATATTTTGTGGAACCTTCAGAGGAGGAGTTTGGACAATTTTGCTTTCACATTTGGTATACACACACATGCATCCTCCAATGACTAAGCAACTACATGTGAAGTTTATCACCCAAAAAAAGAAAGCAACTGCATGTGAAGACCAATCATTCTGGTCTTTTTTCTTATTTAGACAAAATTTCACTAGGCTTTATCCCAATCATTTTTTCATTGTATCAAGGTTTCAATAATAAAGTATATCCCTTTGTGCTGTTTATTTTTAGGACTCATATGGCTGAATTGAACCCACGTCATTTATGATAACAAATGTCCTGTTGTATCGTTTACCCAAAAAGAAAAAAAAAAAAAATTATATTCCAACTTCCATGTTGAAATGAGAAAGTGGAAAGTGGAAACACAACCCTCATTATTAGTCTCTATAAAATAGTTTAATATTTTTCTTTATATTTTCTTTTTCTTTTTCTTTTTTTACGGCCAAAAGAGTTTTAGCTGCACATTAAAAATATTCTTAGAGATGTAGCTTTCAAAAGGATCAAAAGTAGCTAGTTGTAAAGACTAACAATCTGGTCTCCAAATTAGTTTTGGAACCAATATAAAAAGAAGGGTCCAGTTAATGTATATTCTTAATCATCTATTTTAAGAAACATTTAATGTGAAATTGAAAAAATTATCAAAAAAGTTAATAAATTTTTTATTTTCTCATAAAAAATTTCTTTAAATGATTTATTAATAGATACTATAAGGACATACGATAATAAAACTCTTAAAAGAAAATGGCACCTATTATTAAGTGATAAAAACAGTGAAGTTGAGGAAACAAATTGTGGAAAACTGTACTTGAAATTCTGAAGTTGCCTGTGGCCTAAAAAATTTTAATTACGCACTAAAATTTACCACACAAAACATTATGAAAAATGCATGGTTTACTGAACTTTGTCATTTGTACAACTTCTTTTATATTTTTATATAAGCAATTAATATTTTTTTTCTACCAATTCCTAAATTTGTAGATGGGAGTAGTTGGGGAGAAACTAGACATAGACTTCGTGATATCAACTGGGGATAATTTCTACGAAGATGGATTGACAGGGGTGTCTGATCCAGCATTCAATGAGTCATTTATCAATATCTACACTGCCTCAAGCTTGCAGAAACAATGGTATAATGGTAAGGTTCGCCTAGCTAGGATTTACAGTTAATTATTCTTGCAACTAGTTCCTTTGAATCTTAACTTTTTCTTTAAAATACTTTAATGAAGCAAAAAATAACAATTCTTTTTCTGATTATAAATTTGTGAATAGATTTGAGTTTTATTAATACAAAGATTTAAAATGATTAGGTACACAATTTCATTTCAAATTCATTTTATCACAATTTTTTTTTTTTAAAAACAAAATCTCCAAAACCGAAAGTCTGTAAATTTATATGTAGCTATTTATACTAGCAATTATTCTTTAAATCCCTTCATTTCAAATCCTCAAATCCATATGCAACAAATGGTAACTTTTCTTTTGTATGAATATTGATGTTTGATACATAGCTAGTGCTCAGGCAGGGTAGAATTAATCAATGTATTCCTAAGTTTTATTCATATTAAATTTTCAACAGTTTTGGGAAACCACGACTACAGGGGCGATGTAGAGGCACAACTGAGTCCCATCCTCACAAAGATGGACCACAGATGGCTTTGCTTGAGATCTTTCATTGTGAATGCAGGTATTCAATTTTTGCTTATTAATTAGAATGAAAAAAAAAATCATCTATTTGTTATATTAATTTCTTGGAGAGATCCAGTCATAAAACTAGAGATAGATAAGAATACAATCATACATGATCTTACGTTCTCGTTGTTTAGATGTGTTTATTCTAAAATGTGCGTGATTTGTAAAGTGAAATATATGTTAGTACTACTTTTGCACCGATACATATTGTAAGGACGAAAAATATCATAGTTAAAATACCACCTACGTTTCTTTAATAAATAAAACCACCTACATATTTACAAAATATGCTTCATTATTTTTATATCTATTGCATACGTAGGTATTGGGATCATCCTTGCTATTTTCTCTTGAATTTTAAAGTATACTCGGTAAGGGTAACTATGTTACATACAACATCATATAAATGTTACAAACAATTACTTAAAAATAAAGCAATTTTTTGGATTTCCATTTTATAGGATTTGTGGAGTTTTTCTTTGTGGACACAACTCCATTCGTGAATGAATATTTTACTGACCCAAAGGAGTATACCTATGATTGGAAAGGTATTTTGCCACGACAGGAATATCTTTCAAACCTCTTGAAGGTAACCTAAGATCTTCTCTCATTGGGTTTTTTTTTTTTTTTTTGAAGGAGAAGGGGGAGGAATAAATAAAGCCTTACATATCACTTATAAAACCAGCATCGACGTGTACACATATATTCTCGTTGATAATTTCATAGCTAGATATACATGTACACACATATATATATGATGTAAATTAGTAAATATATTGGAAATGGTATATATTGGAAATGCAAAACTTTTTTAAATTTGTTAATGTGAGTGTCTAGAACTCTTCGAGCACTTGTTTGCTCTTCATGTGTGTGTGTAATCCTTACATTTTACACACATTTTAGTGATTATATGGAGTAATCCCTAGGAGTCTCCCCAAGATATTGGGTAGAAATTTGAACCAAAGACCTCAACCATGACTTGAACCTCCTTATGTATTGGCATACGAAGCAAGGTAATATAGTTCGATTTTGGTTTTGCAATAGGATGTGGATTCAGCATTGAGGGATTCCACGGCAAAATGGAAGATTGTGGTCGGTCACCATACAATCAAAAGTGCTGGGCAGCATGGTATCACTATAGAGCTTGAAGAGCAGCTTCTCCCAATCCTTCAGGTAATAGACTAATATTAATAGTAAATATATTCTAATTAGTTAAGTTTCCGATAAAATCGTAGAATTTTTTGGTAAAAGATTATTGTAATCGAAGTAACAATTTCTTAAATCCATTGTATTTTCAGGCAAATAATATTGATTTGTACGTAAATGGGCATGACCATTGCTTGGAACACATTAGTAGCACTGACAGGTTATTATTATTGTGTGTGAAAATAATTCATAGAATTTAGTTTTACTTTAACAGCTAACTAATAACATTGTTCTTGTGGCAGCCGAATTCAATTTCTAACAAGTGGAGGTGGCTCTAAGGCATGGAGGGGTGATATTAGGGAGTGGAACCCTGAGGAATTGAAGCTATATTATGATGGACAAGGTTTTATGTCAATGCAAATTACTCATACCCATGGGGATATTGTGTTCTATGATGTTTTTGGCAATGTTTTGCACAAATGGGGCATCTCCAAAGACCTTGACGCTGCCGAATTATAAAGAGAAATATATGCTAGCAGTACCATGGACAAAAAGCTCCACTTGTCCAAGAGAGAGATCGAGGGTAAAAAAAGAGGAAGCATAAATATACCTGTTCACTAGGTTGAGTTTGTTAACTACCAAAAAATGATTTTTTTTTTCCCTTCCATTTTACTCAATTACTAGCCGTATCAAAGTTAAAACAATACATACACTTCATTAATGTGGAAGTAAGAGTATCAACTTAAAGAACATGACATTTGAAATATTATAATTTATTAGAAGGTAAAATTGGAGCCTCAGAGGGGTAGATTAAGTGGTTGATTTTTGAATCAAAGACACTGAAAGAGTAGCACTAGACATGGAATGAAGGCACCGCCCTCAGTTATTTCTTGGCGTTTCACATTGCAAATCAAAGGGAAAGAAACAAGGGTGGTTGTGTTTATTAAATAAACTAGTGACTCATTCACGTGGAGAGTGGAGCCCAGATTTGATTACCTCAAATAGAACACGGATGTAGGCTTGTAGCTACTAAGCTTTTTTTTTTTATTTATTTATTTATTTATTTATTTTGCTGAATAAAAAATTGGGTAGGGAGCGACTAACGTGACAATCCTACCTGGGAGTAACCATAGGGTGCTACTAAGCTATTAATACATGAGGCCTACCAAGACCACATAAAGTGAAAGACCCCAAACATAGAGTTAATTACTGATGGACTAATATACCCCTAGAACAATTAATTATATTTTTAAAGTGCTTCTTGTTGCAAAGCATTTCTCACACCAATTTTATTATTATTTTTTTTTTTTGACTGAAGACACCATTTTAATTTTAAACAGGTAATATGAAAAAATATTCTGCTACGCTATATTGCTATGTGAATATGAAATTTGGTATACAATTTGGCGTAAATGCACTTTTAGTCTCTACATTTTGGCGTTTTTTCATTTTAGTCCCTACATTTTAATTTTACCACTTTTAGTCCCTAATTCAATTAACGCCTTCCATTTTAGTCCTTTCCATCAGTCAATTGATGGATATAGCTGAGGTAGCTACCGGAGGAATTAAAATATTATAAAAAAATGTCACATCACCCATGACACATCAACATATAAATTTAAAAAATTAATTTATTAATTTTAACCAAATAATAAAATTAAAAACAGAATTAAAAACTAAAATTGACATGTATTAAGATTGTTCTTCATGTTCTTCATTTTACAACTTGTTCTTCATATTCTTCGCAAATTAAACCCAGCAACCAAAAACTCAAACCCATCACAAGAACACAAACCCAACAACCCAAGAACTCAAACCTAGATCACTAAGACATAAATGAAAACAAGAAGAAAAAACTCAAATTCAATACCTCAGAGATCATCAAATCCAGCACCATCAGATCTACCACAAATCAAGATCATCAAATTCTTCATGTTCTTCCCCAAATTCTAAAACAATCAACACTGAATTCTTAGCAAATCAAACCCATAAACCTAGTTAACAAAATATCAAAAAATTAAACAAAATATCTCAAAAATTAAACAAATTCAAAACACAAAAACAAAGAAATCAAAATTTGAATACTGAGTGGGTTACCACAGATTGAGATTGGAGTTGCTTCAATCTGTACAATCTATCGAGCTCGATTTCGAGGCTCTTCTGAATCTCCCCTCTCTCTTCGACCTCCTTCATCTTCATCTCCAACATCAAGTCCCTCTCTCTAAGCATCTTCTCCGTTCTCTCTCTGTCCGACCTCAGCCTCTCCATCTTCTTCCTCATCACGCTCAGCTCCTCCGCAAGCGACGCGTCCAGAGATTCGATCTGAGTCGGACGATGGAGGATGTTCTCTTTGTTTGACTAGTCGGCGATGCAGATCTCGACCCGAGTTTGCTTTGCTGGCTTGGTGTGTGAAGAGGAGTAGGTGACATGGTTCGCCAGAAAGTTCAGCTACTTTAATTTGAATTTTAGTTTTTAATTCTGTTTTTATTTTTATTATTTAGTTAAAATTAATAAATTAGTTTTTTAAATTTATATGTTGATGTGTCATGCGTGATGTGGCATTTTTTATAATATTTTAATTCCTCCAACAGCCACCTCAGCTATTTCCGTCGATTGACTGACGAAAAGGACCAAAATGGAACGCGTTAATTGAATTAGGGACTAAAAGTGGTAAAATTAAAATGTAGGGACTAAAATGAAAAAACGCCAAAATGTATGGACTAAAAGTGTATTTACGCCATTTTTTTTATTGTGGTTATATACATATATTTGAAGGAGGATGAGGAAGAGAGATTCAACGTCAGTGCAAATTACTCAAGCTGGTGTTGATATTGCATTCTATCATATTTCTGGCAGAGTTTTGCATAAGTGGGGTACAAACAAACAGCTCTTCTCTACCATCTAGAGAAGTTTCATTGCAAATAAAGAAGAAAGGCTTAAGATCTAAAACATATGCAAAAATATGAAGCTTAATTTAGGGCCGGTCTTAGACATTTTGGGGCTTTAGGCGAGAACTAAAATGAGACATTTTTTATATTTAAGTATTAATTAAATTAATATTTATTTAATATTTTTATATTATAATATATTTTATTTTAAATCTCATTTTCTTGCCCTTTAAGATGCAAATTGACTAATTACATTTTTGTATTCAAGTTCTTCTAACATTTCATTTTCAATCTATAATATAGTTAATCGACTTAATTTCTCTTGGACATTGTCGATCTTAGATATGATTTAATTAATTTTAAGTTTGAAAAACTTCTTTCTACAAAAGTAATTGTATCAGGTATTATTAGTAAAATTATTCTATAAGCAATGCATGTATTTGGAAATAAAACTAACCTTTTTATATAATTTAGTATGTCAACTGGGGTATATTCTTTTATTTGTAAAATTTCTTTTAAAACTTTTAACTCTGAAAATAAATCTAAACCATCAATATCATAATAAACATCAAGTTTGAGAAAATATTCAAGTTTAAAACAGTATTTTTGCAAACTATCATGAGCACGGAGTTAAAACGGATTACTCCTCAAATCAGAGGAAGCATGAGCCACCAACAAAAGGATTAGAGTAGAACTAGTGGAGAGAAAAAATGAGAGAGGAGGAGAGCAAAAGCTAAGAGAAAGAAAAGGTATGAGTAAATTTTAGGAATTTGAGATTTTTTATTTGAAATTTTTTTGTGGGTAATTTTTTAGCCCAAATTTGTATTTTAAGCCTTAATTAGCCCTCTACTAGGGTCTTTAGAAAGAAGAAAGATTATTATGAACTGGTATTATTATAAAAGCAAAAAATAGGAGGAGGCTTGGGGGATATGTATTATATTAGAAACTTCTTTTGTCGATTGCTTGTTGGGAGATATATTAACAAAAGCAAGGAAAAGGAAGGATGAAGAGGAAGATATCTATTAATCTATGGTATTCATTTTATGCTTTCAAACCTATGTAATCTATATCAATGAAGTTTGTAGTTTAAAAACATCTGTTTGGTCTTGGTTCAAAGAGTTCTCAACCACTGGTCAATCCTAAAAATCAGTTCCATATCACAAATTGTCTTAGTACTGCACTGATTCAGTCAAAAAAGAAAAAAAAGAAAAAAAAGAAAAGAAAAAGAACTGCACTGAAAAACCTAGAGTAATTCATCATACGATACTGAAATAATGGAACTCTTTTTGAGTGCTACAAGTCTACAACCATAGAGAGTTGAAGTGTTTAAAGAGAAGATCTTTATTACCGAGTTTTGTGGTGGGATTGTATTTACTTCTTGAGATTTATTGGTTATATCTCCAATTTATTGTGAACTCAAGTTTGGCATAAACTTAAGAGGTGTAATTTGTATTTTCATAATGGATTTTTTTGGAATTGTCCCGTGGTTTTCCCTCTACAGTATTAGAGGGGTTTTTATGTAAGATTTTATGTTCTTATGTGGTTGTGTTTCTATAGTGCTTGCTAAAAATTTGTTTCCGTGTGTGTGTGTGTGTGTGTGTGTGTGTGTGTGTGTATTGCTATTACTTGGTAGTCATTTATTTTAATTTACACATAGACATTGAGAGGGGTTTTTCCCCTACAATTCTCATTAAGCCCGTAATATTTATTTTAATTTACACATAGACATTGAGATGGTTTTTTCCCCCTAAAATTCACATTAAGCCCGTAATATTTTGCTACGTTTAAGTTGCTAAGAAGGTTTGAATGTTGTAAGTACGGTGACTGAAAAAGTAATGAGAGTTGTGAGAGTTCTTAATTCAAGATCTGAGGAGAAGTTTTGTAGCTAGCTTGGAATGTCTAGGGTCTGGTTATTGAATAAGGAGTGAAGCTATTGACCCCATGTTCTTAAACAAGTGGTAAACTTTAAACTTGTTTTTGCTTAGGTAAAGAAAGGAGTTGTCTTAGTCATGCTTAAGGATAAACGTTGACTAAACTTGATTGATTTCACTTTCTAAAATAAGTCGACCCCTAGGAAAGCTTATTAATGGCATAAAACTTGTTAGAAATCAACCAATGGAACAACATGCTTTTATGGGGGAAAAGGATTCACCCGCGACTATAGCAACAAAGAGTCAGGCTTCCATTTGTGTGAATGTAGCCAGCATATGACTCGTATGTAAATACGTATTATAATCTAATTTTAATATGGGTACTGTTATGAGTACCTTAAAGGCACAAGTTAAGGATCAGTAAATACTTAATTATAAGCTGTTGCAAGGTTGCAATTTATACCTAAGCCGAACAAGAGGAAGGGTATAGGCCCAAAGAGCCCAATACAATAAATTTATAGAGAGTGGGTCAGAAATCTTATTTTTAATGAGCTTAAACGGTAACAACAGTGGTCTAATATTACAAAATAATAAGGATGGATGAGTTTATATGATGAAACTTGTCCTCGGACTCAAGTCGAGGATCAGATTCTTATATTTCTTCTCTTTTAAAGATTAATTACAGATATCAAGTCTACAGTGTTTTTTCTTCCTATCTCCCGATCCTCCTCTTCTCCGGGACCTTCCTCCTTCTTATACTTCTTCCCCTTCTTCATTTTTGCTCTCCACGTGTGGATCTAGACTATTCACATTGATACTTGTCCTATCAGCACCTTCTTGAAGTCTTTAGGTAATAGCTGTAAGGCTGAAAATCACTGTTCAAATATCACTTCCTCATTAATGCGGCCAAAGACTTAGGTACAAAGCATTTAATGCGGTGATAACAACTTTCTCTAAGATATTTCCCAACTATTCTTGCTCTCTGTGCCCTCATGAAACATATCTTCATCCATAAGACCTCCTAAAATATCATTCTAGTTAACATGACGTACCATCTGACTCTTACTTCACTTAGCCAATGAGATATCCCTCCTCGGATTACTTCCATTAACTTCTTCCACCACAGTTTGCTTATGGGTCTTTAAGTTTGACATCCTTATTACCATCAATCCGTCCTCGGATAGGTAAACATCCTTGGACAAAGCTCATGGCCCAAAAACGCATCTTGGGCCTTTTATCCCCACAATAGCCCCTAAAAACTCCATTTTTCTCTCTCATCCGAGGAGAAAATTGGGGTTTTGACCCAACGTAACAGCTTCTACACCCTTTCCCAACCTCTACACGTGAGAATATCGATTCCCACTCTTGTAACTGTTTCTAATGCTTCAAAGCCCGTGATGCCTCATTAAATGCTCTAAGCGGCGCCCTATCCTCCATATTCAACGGTGCGATGCAAATCCTACGGTCAGAATTTCTCCTTGAATTTTGAGCGGGATAACTCCCACTTAATCCTGCCTATCATATAAAACGTTTGGGAGATCACAATTTTCTCATTACTTCATAAACCGGTTAGCCCTTAAGAATCTCTCACTTTCCTAACCCAGGGAGTTGGTTTGAGGTATTATGCCCCAAACCAGATACTTACCGATAGGCAAGAAGGGGAGGTCATCATTCCTATAATCGCATTCATAAAAGGAGGAATGACGCTTCCCATAGGGAGCGTAACTCGAGACTACCTGCATAACCATAGGTTGTACCCTCACCAATGTGTACCCAATGTATTTAGAATTTTAGGTAGCGTCAACGCTCTCAATGAGCAGATGGGTTTGAGACTCACATGGCATGACGTTGTCCGTATGTATGAGTGTCACTCACTTGCTGACTCATGGTATTACCTAAGTGTAGGTCTAGCGCTGTTAGGCTTATATCGTGTCTTCCCAAGTCCAACAAGGGCATGAAATACGACTACCTAATCGCCTCTAGGGAGTGGCACGATGGTCTTCATTGCCTAGTTCAAGAGGGAACACCAGGTGTGATTCCATAGGATTAGGCCCTTTGGCACGAGATTTAGTTCTTTTAGCTTTATCATTCATTTTTTGTTTTATATTCATTTCCTTTTGGTGGTGGATTTTACTGGTCTGACCATGATTTGCTCCTCAGATGTTTTTGCAGACAAGCAACACGTAGCGCCCCGCTTAAGCCTAACCAACGTCAAAGACCTCAACAGAGTTTTAAGGTCCGAGGTGTTTGTGAGTGAAGACGGGCAGCTGAGGGCGGTCCATCTCATCTTGGGCTTTGAGTCAATATCGACCATCTTCCAAGATGTAGGTAACGCAATCACAGCGGGTGACCCTAGGCGCCAAAGAATAGACGTCTCTAAAGCAAGATTTCTTGCCCGACAAGACCTGCTCGACGAGTCTCCTCCCCTTCTTCTCGCACGCCCAATAGCAGCAATTTCCCCTCCTGTACATCTCGAAGTAGCAGCTTCCAGGGAGGAATTTACCTCCTCACGCTTGTCTCTCGAGGAGGAAATAGATCAATTCCAACTAGAGAAAGAATAAGATGAGCAAATCAATCCAATCGACCTCTTAGAATCTAAGAGTGAGTCCGATAGATCAATAGCTCACTTCCCTCCTTTGATAATCGTTGAGGTAGATAGCGAGGTCGAGGAAGAATCAATGGCTTTGAACCAAGGAAGGGTTTGAAGGATATAATGGTTGCTAGGCACAAAGGGTCGTCATCCAAAGAGGCCCCTAAAACCCAACTTCCACCCACTCTTCCACCTAACCTTCCTCCTCCTATAACCACAATTGGCCTGCTTCCCATGGATAACTTGAAGAAGAAGAGGAAGGAGCAAGAACTGGAGGAGGGAGAAATGGTCCCTCGAAAGGGGCTAAGCAACAAAAAATGGCAAAAGATAAACAAGTCGCCCCCGCGGACCACAGGGAGGATCTGACTGCAACCGAGGTGCTCTAGCAACATGTTTGGGCTCCTCAACTGGAGTTGGATGGTACCACCATCTTGTGGGATTCCTCTATTAGAGAATTCCAGAGGGGGCATTTGGCATACATTGCTGAAGCTTTGGAGCAACCCATTCTCTTGCCGAGAGACATGGATGCTCTAAAGAATATGAGAGAGCAAGACCTCTTCATGTTGTTGAAGAGAGATCTTGGCATGGTAAGTTCTACTGTCACTTATGTCAGATAAATTTTAATGCTTCCTTTAATCCTTTATTCTCTTACCCACTCTCTTTTTCTCCTTTATTGATTCCTCTGTCATTTTTATGCAAGCTATCCAGGAAGTTTTTATGGCCGAGGAGTGGGTCAAGGATGCTCGGAAGAAAACCCAGGCTGAGGTCCAATTCCACGCCCAAACCATTAAAACCCTAGGGGCCGTGAAATAGGAGAAACAAGAGCTGGCCAACAAATTGATCGCCGAGGAAAGGGCGCGTAAGAGCGCAGAGTCTAGCTTAAAGAGCGCAGAGACCCAGGCTAAGGACCAGCGCAAGTAGCTTTATTTAAAGGAAATTGATCTGGCCACGCAAAAGCAACTGGTTCTGGAGCTCAAGGCGGACTTGGAGAAAGCCAAAGCCTCTACTCGGGTGGCCGAGGAAGCTGCGGTGGCCGCAAAACTAGCATCCTACAACCGCAGAGTAGAAGAAACTGAGATCCGGTTAGCTGAGGAATTGGTCGAGGTGTGTAGGGATTACTGCAAGGAAACTTGGGAGAAATCCCTTGACCTTGTAGGGGTTTATGCTTCCTCGGAGTGGAGGCAACCTGGGAAAGTGTACTACCACCCTAACATTTGTGAGATCCTAGTTGCCCCCACACCTTCTCCTGCCATTGCTCCAGAATCTTCTAGGCAGCCCCTTGCTACACAGAGCCTTCCTCTGCCCCCTGAAGCTTCCAAAGGATCCACCCAAACTAGTGATGAAGGCCAAAATGGCGAGGTTGGCAAGGATAAAGGTAAGGGCAAGGAGGCCAAGCCCCCCTCCGAGACCAAAGGCGATGCTAAGGCCAAGGACAATGCCAAGTTCAAGAATGCTGCCAAGGTCAAGGCTGATGTGGCTAGAGTGAAGGAGGTTGAAGCCAAATCCAAAGAGGTTGATCTCACGGTCAAAGACACCAACACCTCTCAATCAAAGAAAAAAGAAGACCCTCCTCCTCCAGCCAAAGAAAACCCTGCTCCTACATTCAAAATTTAGCTTCTAGGGTTTTATTTCTTTTATGGCCATCTTTCTCATCTTTTGTAATTTGTTCTTTATATTTTTTTTTTTTTTTGGTGATAGCATTTTGCCACTATATGTAAAGGGATCTTTTGTAAGCAAATTGCCTCTTCCTAAGGCTTAAATTAATGAGAATTGCAAGTCCTTTATTCATGGTGTTTATGCATGTGTTCTTCTCTTGTGTAATTTATATTTTTCTTAGTACTAATTTAGTAGGATAACGAGACGTGCCCCATTTTAATATCTACATAAATAATAATACTAAAACAAACATTACTAAATCCATAATTTCAATAAAACACATTTTTAACTCAATAATCCATACTTCATATCAAAGCTATCATCCACATCATTTCCCTTAAGCCTAAAGATTTTGAGGAAGTAATCAAATACTGACCAGGCAACATATATACATACATATATATATATATATATATATATATATATATATTTAATATGCTTACAAATACTTTAAGTGATGCTCATGAACCTCAGTTTTTCCAAATCACTGTGGTCCGTGGAGCAAAATGTAACCAAAATAAATTTCCACACTTAGAAAAATAATAGAATATATCAATTTTTCCCAAGGCATGTGGTCTGAGGAACCAAGCATAACCAATGTTCTGTTTGATACTTAGAGAAATAATGGAAGATATCAATTTTTCCAAGATATGTGGTCCGAGGAGCCAGGCATAGCCAATGTTCGGTTTGATTCTTAGAGAAATAATGGAAGATATCAATTTTTCCAAGGTATGTGGTCCGAAGAGCCAGGAAAAGCTAAGGTTCTGTTTGATTTTTCAATTTTTCCAAGGTATATGGTCCGAAGAGCCAGGCATAACCAAGGTTCTGTTTGATACTTAGAAAAATAATGGAAGATATCAATTTTTTCAAGGCATGTGGTTCAAGGAGTCAAGCATAGCTAAGGTTCTGTTTGATTCTTAGAGAAATAATAAATGTAACGCATAAAGTAATAGGCTACATATAACTGGAAAGACTTTCATTAATAATAATACATTCGTAGGTTATTTACATTCGAGGAACGTGGTACAACATTTTCATCCAGATCTTCAAGATAATAAGCCCCTATTCCAACTACTAAGGTGATGCGATATGACCCTTCCCAGTTCGGCCCTAACTTTCCCTAAGCTAAATTTTTTGCAGTACCCAAAACCTTCCTTAACACCAAATCCCCTAGCGCCAGTGGTCTTAACTTCACGTTTGAGTCATAACCCTGTTTAAGCTTGTGCTGATAGTATGCTAGTTGAACCATAGCACTTTCCCTTCGTTCTTCAATCAAATCCAAACTCCTTTCTAACAATCCATCATTTTTGTTTGGACTAAAAGAGCTCGTCCTCAGCGTTGGGAAACCTATCTCGAGAGGAATTACTTCCTCGGCCCCATAAGTTATTGAAAAATGAGTCTCTCCTATGGACCTACGAGGTGTAGTCCTGTAGGTCCAAAGGACATGTGGCAACTCTTCCACCCATCTCCCCTTAGATTTATCAAACCTCTTCTTAAGCCCATTAACTCTTACCTTATTAACAGCATCGGCCTGTCCATTCCCTTGTGGATAAGCCGTTTGTAATACCCAGATCGCCGCAATATCTTCTAAAGGCATTACTATCAAATTGAAAACTATTATCTGAGATAAGGGTATGAGGAATTTCAAACCAGGTGACAATATTTTTCCAAACAAATCTTCTTGCATCCAGATCCCTGATATTTGATAGTGGCTCGGGTTCAACCCATTTAGTGAAGTAATCTGTGCCGACCAGCAACCATCTCCTATTCCTTGCTGCCTTGGGGAAAGGTCCTACAATATCCAAGCCCTATTGAGCGAAAGGCCAAGGACTGGATAGAAGATTGAGGACACCCCCTAATTGATGAATGTTAGGAGCAAACCTCTGACACTGGTCACACTTCTTTACATATTCCAGTGCTTCCTTCTGCATATTAGGCCACCAGTATCCTTGGGTAAGGGTTCTATGAGACAAGGATCTTCCCCTTGTATGACTTCTTCAAATCCCCTCATATAATTTTTCTAGAAGTAGCTCTATTGCTTCAGGGTGTATACACAGTAGGTATAGTCTAGAAAAAGAGCGTTTGTATAACTTTTGATCCTCGGATAGCCAAAATCAAGGAGCCTCTCTACGTACCTTGTCAGCTTCAGATTTTTCATCAGGTAAGATATTCTCCTTAAGGTATAGCACAATGGGGTCCATCCAGCTAGGTCCCACCTTGATCTGATGAACACGGACTATATCCACATTCATCTTGGTAGGCACACACAAATCTTCCACTAAAATAACCCGAGACAAACTCTGTGTTGAGGACATTACTAGGGTGACTAGAGAGTCAGCATGAGTATTTCAGAGTCTGGAGATTTGCACTAAAGTAACATATTTAAAATTTGATTGCAAACATCTAACCTGACTTAAATACTCCTGCATCCTTGGATCTCTGGCTTCTAACTCCCCTTCCACCTGGCCTATAACCAATCTTGAATTTGAGAACATCTCCACATTTTTCCCTCCCATTTTCTGAACCATGGTTATCCCTACCAATAGAGCTTCATACTTGGCTTCATTATTTGTGGCCAAGAAACCCATGCTCAAAGATTTCTCAATGACGATCTTATCTGGAGATATTATAACCAGTCCCACTCTAGATCCTCTTTGATTTACCGCACCATCCACGTACACTTTCCACAACAGATATTCTTTCTTAGAAATCATGCCAACTGATTTTTCATCCATGTCTGACTTCTTTGTATTTTCTTCTAACGAAGGTTCTGTGAATTCGGCCACCAAGTCAGCGAGAACCTAGCCTTTTACAAAAGTGCGTGGCATACATTTGATATCAAAAGCCCCCTGAATTTTTCCCCACTTGACAATCCTTCCCGTATAATCAACACTCCGAAGTAGAGACCTGAGCGGGAGTTGGGTTAAGACCACAACTGTGTGAGACTGGAAGTAATGGGGAAGCTTACGCGTAGCATACACCACTGCCAAAATGGCTTTTTCCAGTGGTAAGTAACGGATCTCAACTTCATGCAATGATTTACTTAATAGACTGGCCTCTGAACACCATTGTCAACCCTTATCAGTACCAAGCTGACAGCATGGGAAGCCACAGCAATGTAAGTAAACAACACTTCATCCACCTCGGGCCTGGACATAATAGATGGCCGAGAAAAATATTCTTTAAACTGTTGAAAAGCCAAAACACACTCCTCAGTCCACTTGAATCCTTTCCATTTATTCAGCAACTGGAAGAAAGACCTACATCTATCCACGGACCGAGAAATAAATCGATTTAAGGCAGCCATCATTCTTGTTAATCTCTAAACTTCTTTAGGATTCCGAGGTGGCTGCAAGTTGTTTATGGCTCTAACCTGTTCAAAATTGACCTCGATTCCATGATGAGTGACCATATACCCCAAAAATTTGTCTGATCCCACACCAAAGCAGTATTTGGAAGCATTAAGGCGTAGCTTGTGTTTCCTCAGTATCTAAAAGATGCTTTCAAGGTCCTCCACATGCTCGCACACTACCTTACTTTTCACCACCATGTCATCTACGTAAACCTCAATGCTTTTATCTAGTTGTGGCTCAAACATCCTGGTCATCATCCTTTGATAAGTAGTCCCTGCGTTTTTCAAACCAAAAGGCATTACTTTGTAGTGGTAATTTCCTGTAGGAGTGACAAAAGTCGTTTTTTCCTAATCATCCAAGGCCAGGGATATTTGATGATATCCTTGGAAGGCATTCAGAAAACTCATTCAAGGATGCCCTACAGTGGCATCCACCAGTTGATTAATGCGAGGCATGGGAAAAGGATCTTTGGGGCACGCTTTATTCAAATCAGTAAAGTCTACACATACTCGCCATTTTCCATTCTTCTTCTTGATCACCACTGTGTTGGCCAACCAATAAGGATAAAAGACCTCCTTGTTAGCTCTCACCTGCTTGAACTTGATTACTTCTTCCTTGACAGCCTCAGAATGTTCCTTAGATGATCTCCGAGGTGGTTGCTTTCCTTGGTATGATAGCGGGGTTAACATTCAAATGATGACAAATGAAACTCGGATCGACCCCAAAGGCCTCGTAAGCATTCCAAGAAAAAACATCAATGTTTTCCCTAAGGAACTTCATCAATTTTTCCTTCTCCTCAGGAGGCAACTAGGCTAACCTTGCCTTCTTATCTGAACTAACACACCATCAACATTCTTCTTCGAATTTCAATCAACAAAAAGAAAGAGGAATTCTGAATAAGATGGACTACTAGAGCCACGGTAGCGAGCCATAAGCTAGCCTTGTCGTAGTATTAGGAGCGATGGAGCTTGCCCAGTGAAAGGAATATGTAGCGAGTCACGGGAATAATAGAAAAGCACTCTTCGGGGCTCACTATCACCTCTATTACATAACCTCTCTCTGGTCTACTCTCCCTCCGAGAATGGTCACTCAACCCATGCCCCACGAGTGAGTTGCCAAGTGCTCCCTAGGAGGGCAGTCTACCACAAGATCGAGTTAGAGCCTAAAGCCAAACCCCCATATACTTAGACTGGGGCTGGGTTTAGAAGATGCCCCCCCCCCCCCCCCCCCCCCCCAACTAGTATTTATTAGTTAAGGGGATTGGTTGAGCTCAGGAAAAAATTTCAGGAACTCATTGAGGCCTATTTATATTCTAGCCTCCAAGGCAGTTTTTCCCTAAGCCTACTTGAAAATACCTCTGTTTATCATCACTTATAGAAACTCGTTCTAAACCTTCACATTCTGCTTCCACCACTAGATCCTCTGATAACACCGGCTCCTTTAATTGCTACAAACCGTGTGTATTTGATGCCGAGGACTCCCCCTCAGTTTGATGTCTAATGGTGGCCACCATACACTGCCTAGCCGTAGATTGGCTTCCAATCAGCTCCTTAACTTGGTCGTCAGATGGATACTTCACCTTCAAATGCAAAGTGGAAAGGACAGCCCCCATGGCATGAAGCTAGGGTCTTGCCATAATGGCCGTATATGGAGAATACGCATCCACCACAATAAAGTTGACTTCTACAACTTCTATCCCCGTTTGTACTAGCAACTTGACTTGCCCCATTGGTATAACCATCTTTCCATCAAAACCTACTAGAGGTGAATCCTCTGGTTTTAACCCCAACCCCTTATACAAATCGGGATACATAATTTCCGCCCCACTACCTTTATCCACCAATACACGCTTCACGTCGTACCTCCTATCTTGAGCATGACCACTAAAGCATCATCATGTGGTTGTATAGTTCCAACCTTATCCTTCTCCGAGAAACTCAATGCTAGTTGGATTGCAACCTTAGCCCTCTTCGAGTCATAATTAGAGTCCTCGGGTAGCGGTCGAGCTACAGTCATTACATGGGAGGGACACGAACCTGTCCTCCCAGGAGCGGCAACAATGACATTAATGGTGCCCAACAGAGGCCTTGAAGAAGTGTTCCCTTGGGTGTCTGAGCCTATATGATCAGCTTGCCCATTGGGCCTATATAAGAACTGTTTTAACCTTCCATCTCTGACCAGTTGCTCCAAATGATACCACAAGGTTTTGCAATTCTCAGTATTGTGTCCGCGCTCCTGGTGATATTGACAATGAAGGTTCTGATTGCGTTTAGCTGGGTCTCCACTCATCTTATTAGGCCATTTGAAGTATGACTCGTTCTTGATCTTCTCTAAAATTTGATGAGCTGGCTCTCGGAATACCATGTTGACTGCCTGTGGCACAATAGCAGCCCCAGTCTGCCTAGTAAAATCTCGCCGAGGACGATTATCATTATATTTGTCCGACCTGAAGTCCCTCCTATCCTGAGAGGCCACCTTCACCTTTACTTTACCCAATTGCTGGTCCTCCTTAACCGTTTATATTTATCGATCCGGTCCATAACTTAGTGCACACTATTAATCGGTTTCCCCATTAACGACTTCCTCACACCATGCTCGGCCGGTAAGCTGACCTTGAAAGTTCTGATGGCCACATCATCAAAGTCCCCATCAATCTCATTGAACATCTCCCTATACCTGTCTGTGTATGTTTTTAAGGTTTCACCCTCTCGCATAGTCATAGACAACAAAGAATCCAAAGGTCGAGGAACTCTACTACATGTAATAAAGCAAGATCCGAACGCCTGAGTGAGTTCCTTAAAGGAATCAATAGACCCTGATCCCAGGCCATCAAACCACCTCATTGCGACAGGCCCTAAGCTGGATGAGAAAACATTGCACATCAAAGCCACATTCTTGGAGTGCACAGCCATTCTCTGGTTGAAATGGCTTACGTGCTCCACAGGGTCAGTTCGACCATTATACATGGTGAACGTTGGCTGAGTGAAACGCCGAGGAAGTTTTCCCTCTTCAATTTTACGTGTGAAGGGTGATTTAGAAATTTAATTCAGCGCCCGGCTCATAGCATCAGTTCTCAGACCCCTACTGGATGAACTCCTATTCCTGCGATTATGGGGGTTACTCTTTTCGTATGAGTAAGACTCACTAAGGGGTGTTCTTGACCTAGGCCTGTAGCTACCCTCCTCATTCTCACTAGAAGAAGAGTCAGAAATGGACAGAGCTCGCCTCCGTCTTTCGTGACGTAACTATCTCCTCAAACAGTCAATTTCCAACTGCATGGCCCTGGCATTCTCCTCATGGGAGACTCTGCTTCCACTTTATGACTGACTCTTACTAGTATGGGTGGTATGTACACTTCCCTCTCAGTCTCCACCTCATTCAAGATTGAGGAAGTCATCTTGACGTTGGGACCCCTTAGACTCCACCTGGTGTGGACCTGAATTTGCAATAACCAGACCTTAGACTCACTAAAAACCAAAGATTTTCACAGACGGCGCCAATTGTAAGGTCGTAATTTGTACCTAAGCCCAACAAGAGGAAGGGTATAGGCCCAAACAACCCAATACAATAAATTTATAGAGAGTGGGTCAAAAAGCTTATTTCTAATGAGCTTAAACGGTAACAACAGTGGCCCAAGATTACAATATAATAAGGATGGATGGGTTTATATGATGAAACTTGTCCTCGGACTCAAGCCAAGGATTAGATTCTTATATTTCTTCTATCTTAAAGATTAATTACAGATATCCAATCTATAGTGTTTTCTCTTCCTATCTCCCGATGCCCCTCTTCTCTGGGACCTTCCTCCTTCTTATACTTCTTCCCCTTCTTCATTTTTGCTCTTCACGTGTAGATCTAGACTGCTCATGTTGATACTTGTCCCATCAGCACATTCTTGAAGTCTTTAGGTAATAGTTGTAAGGTTGAAAATCACTGTTCAAATATCACTTCCTCATTCATACGGCCAGAGACTTAGGTACAGAGCATTCAATGCGGTGGTAGCAGCTTTCTCTAAGATATTTCCCAACTGTTCTTGCTCTCTGTGCCCCGTGAAACATATCTTCATCCACAAGACCTCCTAAAAGATCATTCTAATCAACATGACATACCATCTAACCTTTACTTCACTTAGTCGAGGAAATAACCCTCTTAGGATTATTTCTATTAACTTCTTCCGCCATAGTTTGCTCGTGGGTCTCTAAGTTTGACATCCTTATTACCATCAATCCGTCTTCAGACAGGTTAACATCTTTGGACAAAGTCCATGGCCCAAAAACGCATCTTGGTCCTTTTATCCCCACAGCTATAATACATATTTTTTAAAGAAAAAAAAAATACATTTATTAATGGTTTATTAAGTTATAAACACAAATTTATTGTATTTATTTGTGTGTGTGTTTTTTTTTATATGCGTACACGCAAAGGACTATGAAAAGAGTCAGGATAATTATATGTTTTTCAACTGACCCTACTTTATGTTCCACGTCCTACTATCAGCCTACAAATACAAACCACCCACAGCTTTAATTTAGGCACTAATTTTCTTTACCTTGAGCTTTTAGGGTAGGATAAGTACTCCTCATGACGCTTACTTGTGAGACCTCCATTTCTATTCTTCTTCTTCTTTTGTTTTTTTGATGGGATATTCTTCTTCTTCTTTTTCCATGTAAAGTAGTCTACCACTATCTTGTGAATTTACAATATCTCCCCAAATGACAGCCAGTCCCACTCATGATTCAACTTTCCAAAGATGATTTTTTTTATTTCTCGTATGTGTCCTGCACTTCATTTCAACCAAGACTTCCATTAATTAACTTCCAAAATAGAATTGAGAAATGTTATCTTTATAATATTTTCACAACAAATTATAGTTGATAAATTGTTATTAGTTCTAACTTGAATTAATTTATAACTTAAATTATTTTTTTGTCCACTCATAACCACACATAACAACTTACTATCTATTTAGGATATATTATGAAATTGTTATAGACATAGCATTTTTTTTAAATTTTCCCAATCAAGATGACATGAGTATATGACCAAATAAACATGGCATGTATATTTTTTTTTCCTTTTATATACATAGATACGATCAGATTTGAATTTATAACTATAATACACCAGTTGATATATTTTCATCTCTTTAAGGCATGCTGGTTTCTTAATTGTATGAGTCACTTTTTTCTGCTATTTTTTTTTTAAATTTATGTGAAGTAAACTATTCTAGTTCCAATAATTTTTTTTTTTTAATTTCTTTATGTTTTTCTCCCTATATATGTGCTATACATATCCTTCAAACATATTGACCCAGGCAGGTATATATGTGTCTTCTTTTCTTTTCTTTTTTTATTAAAAAGTATTCAACAATTGAGGTCATTCCTTGACCCAGCCCAATGTTACTTGTAATAGCATCTTACCCTTCATTGGTTCCTTGCTTCTAGTAATAGCCACAACTATTCCTTCTTTCTCCATTAAAGAATCCATTCAAGTGGGTGTGTGCCGTACCACCTATAGAGAAGCCCGTAATTAAAAACTAACATTATGAAATTGGGCCAGCCAAACTAAGTTCCGTTTGGAAACAAATAAAAAAAAAGAAAAGAAAAAGTAAAATTAAAAGTTAGTTGAATAGTATTAAAAAGTGCAATAAAACTTATAAATAATACAAAAAAAAAATAAACTAAATAAAGAAAAGAAGATTTGAAAGAAATTGGCAGTGGTGTATATACAAAATAGTCTAACTCTTAAATACACAACATAAACTTTAAACCTTTTTAATTCTCACTTATTTTTTAATGTGAGATTTACTCACTGTCTTCTCTTTTAAGAATATTAAGTACTTTATACTGACTTGAAAATATATATGATTATATTCTTTTCTGTTTTATTTCGCAGAAAGGACTGTTAGCAATATTTTATTTTCAAGGAAATCGAATACTTGCATCATTGAAGTTTCTGAGTAATTCTTTACGCAAATACCAATATTTACTCCCTTGTTATAATCTAGATTTTTTTTCTCTCTTTTTTGACTCTTATTGCATATTTTGCACGTCTTCTAACTCCTAAGCTATAAAAGGAACGTTGGTTCAACAAAGCTCCCATTTTTTTTTTCTCATTCCATTCCAAGCATTGCAACCATGGTTTCTCCGTCCCACAATTCCATGCTTTTCTTTCTTTTCTTTACTGCAAATCTTTGGGTATGCTTTGTTCCTTCCACAGCAGAGCTTCAGCGTTTTGAACACCCCGTGAAAGCTGATGGGTCTCTAAGCTTTTTGGTCGTTGGAGATTGGGGAAGAAAAGGACTCTACAACCAATCCCTTGTTGCTACTCAGGTCATTACACAATATTCTCCTCTTCTTTTTTAGAGTTCTTAAATCAATTACTTTGATTTATCTGCTTAAAAATTCCCTAATTAATATATATTTAAACACCCAAAAACCAAGCTTATCTTCATGATCAACATGCATGTGTATGTGTATTTACATATGCAATTTTTTTCATAAATCTTTTTGACACTTTGATAATCAATATGTACACGTAGTGCTGTAAAAGCCAAATAAAACTAGATTAATTAATATACAAGTAGTTCCCTGTCTAGTTGGATAAAACTGTCACGTACCAGACATATTTGGTGTCTTTGTTTGCTAAAAGCAAAACAAAATAATGCGATTAGATACAAGTAGCTCTATATCTATTGCATTGTTTGCTCTCTATTGTACAACACGAGAATTAGAATTCAAATCCTCCTCTCCTCCTCAATGCTATAAATATTGAATTAAATAAACACTTAATAGGATAATTTCTATTAAGAGATTAAAAGAATTCATGCATTATCCATGACGGCAACCTTATTAAAAGATTCAAGTTTTATTTTTTGCAGAATACGTAAGCAATTAACTAAGAGTAGGTTTTATATGTAGGGAAATTAGTAATAATATCTGTCTAGTACTTAATATTTATAAACTAGTAGGTCTTAATTAATTCAATTAGTAAAGTCTCTGATAATTGAATAATAGATTCTAGGATTCAATCCCCATCTACAGCATCTGATAATAAAAAATTATCATCAGAAAAAAGATATCAAAAGTTGAAACTCTCCAAAAAAAAAAAAATATTAATAAACTATATATTCAGCAAAAAACACCATTACCAGCCTTTGTCTTCTCCCACTCAATCTCTCCCTCAGAAAGGAATAATTTCCACTCTCAGCCAGTCAAAAAGGGACACGCTTAACACCAATTTTCAAAAGCAAAAGACTGTTCTGGCAGGTAGATTACAATTTCTCGTGGATTACAATCTCTCTCTCTCTCTCTCTCTCTCTCTCTCTCTCATATGTAATGGCAGTTTCATTGAAAGAACTGGGAAATAACAAGCTCATTTCTTAACTTTTACCTGTGTTTACATATATATATATATATATATATATATATATATATTTATTTATTTATTTATCACTTTAACAAATATTTTTAAAGTAATTGTTAATAAATCATAATAAGAAACTTTTGTCAAAATTTTTATGAGAAATATAACCTTTAAAAAATATATTAGTAAGTTATTTTAGAAAAATTTGTATGAAAAAAATAATAAATTTTTAATATTTTTTAATTTATCATAAAATATTTTTAAAAATAAATGATTAATGCGTCCATATGGATATTAACTGGAGCTAGGGATGACAATTCGTGTTCGCATGTCGGGTTCGTGTCGTGTCAAGTCATGAGTATTCGACAACATAAGTCAACACTAATCCAACATGTTTATTAAACGGGTCAAGATTCCTCAACCCTAACACGACCCATTTATTAAACGGGTCAGTCATGTTGACCTGTTTATTAGATTTTATCAAAATGAAAAATAAAAATTAATGAAAAAACAAACAAATAAATATTTTTAATATAAAATTCAAAACTAACGAGTAACTGCATCACAAATAATCATTCCAAATTAAAGCATATCCCAATATCACAAATAATCAATCACAACATGTCAAAGAAAATAAATCACAAGAACTAATAAGTTTATATACTTAGAGTTTAAAGAGTATATTGGTAAAATATCATTTAATTAAACGGGTCAAGCGGGTCAAACAGGTTCTATGTGTTCAACACTAACCCAACCCATTTATTAAACGGGTTAACCGTGTCAACTTGATTATGACACGAACCCATTAAATCTCAACCCATAACCTGTTAATTTCGTGTCGTATCGTGTCAGATTTGCGGGTGGTGTCAAATTTTGCCACCCCGAACTGGATATATAGAAATTATCGGTTTTGTCAAAAGTTCAATTATGAACTAGTCATTTCACCGACGAAGGTCTTTTGCTTTTGGAAAATTGTCGTTTACTACATCTACAAACACGCTGAAGGAAGGAGAAAAGGAGAAGATTGAAAAAAATAAAGAGAGTCAAAAAGAGTTTTTGACATTTCTTTTTTTTTTTTTTTTGGTCAAACACAAAATTGCATTAAAACTAAAAATTAATCCGGCTGTTACCTTGCAAATTAATTTTGTGAGAAGCTATATTTTGTGAGAAGCTATAATGATTTCCACCACGGGCGGTGGAGACAAAAATACAACAAAAAAGTCTAGGCTACTGCACCTAATTTGACCAACGCATTAGCACACTAATTAACCTCTCGAAAGACGTGCATTATTTGCTTGTTAGGAATCTCTCTTTCTAGGTTCTTGCAATCGGTCAACAGAGGTTATATTAACAAATTAGTAGAATTATTGTTCATGAGCAAAACAACGCTTAAGGCATCTAATTCAATGATGAGGTTGTTCAATCCCATTTCCATAGCCAATATCAGACCATCTCTGAGAGCCCAAAGCTCAGCCATGCAGCTGTTGGTACGCCCAAGAGGCCTAGCATACCCCTTTAGCCATTGCCCTTCATGATCCCTTATCACATCGCCCCCCCTGCACTTCCGAGGTTACCAAGTGCTGACCCATCTAAGTTTAGCTTCACCCATCCCACCGGTGGCTTCACCCACCCCACGGCAATAAAAGTTTTGGCTTTAGGGTGTTTAGAATTCATGCCAATGGAGAAGAATTCCACACTATCTTTAATGCTTCTCTTGAAGGTTGACCGATCCACCTTACCTGTTCTAAAAACAAAACTGTTTCTGTGCAGCCATAGGTGCCACACTCCCATAGGAAACAAAACCTTCCAAGGAATGCCCATAAAATTGGATTTAATGTTTGCCTTACAGTTGGTTTCGAGCCACTCACCAAGGGGAAGGTTGAAGGTTCCCCTCAAGCAAGTCGGGTACTGGAGTTGCTACCAGAAATCACGAGCAATCACACAGCCTCTTAAAAGATGATTAATAGTTTCATTGCTTTGGTGGCATAAGCTACATATGGGGTCAAGATTTAAACCCCTTGAACCCAAAACATGCCCAGTAGGAACACTATTGTGCAGACAAAGCCATAGAAAAAATTGAACTTTAGGATGAGTTTCAACTTTCCACACCCAAGCCACCGATATAGTTTCCAGGTTCAACGGGTTTAAACCCCTTGCCCGTAAGTAAGCTGACTTCAGAGAGAAAAAACCATTCTTGGAAAAGGCCCACTGAAGTAAATCCTCTGCCTCACGGTTACAAGACAATGGAATAGCTTTAATAATATTAAGAATATGATCAGGCAGCTCAAAGGATAGACATTGAGCTTTCCATACATGGTTTATGTCAAAACATTGTTTAACTGAAATGAGATCTTCATCACGGTTCAAAGGTCCTTCAATAAGACTTCGTAATGTGCCCAGAGGAAGCCAAAAGTCATTCCAGACCTTAACTGTCTCGCCATTCTTCACAAACCACTTTAGCCTTTAACAAATACTGGACCACCCTTCTTGCATGCGGCCCAAACACTAGAGCAGGGAAGCTTTTTTCCTTCTTCAGTCACTCTACTGGGGGAGAGGTATTTAGCCACAAGCATTTTTGCCCAAGGAGCCTCCTGTTCACATGCTAGTCTCCAGCAAAGCTTAGCTAAGTTTTTGACATTTCGTAACAGCTTTCGAGGCGCTGCCGAAGAAGAATTGGTATAGGGTGAAAACGGGGAAGTTCAAAGGAAACTTCATCTTGTTTAAGTCATAGTAGTTGTTATCGTATAATATGCAAGCGATACTTGATATTTAATATATTGTGTACAAAAATTTTCATATCACGCATATGGACATATTAAAAATGTTCAAAAATCGTCCAATAAATAGGTGTCTATGGTATAAATCATAAATATCATAAGGTATATAGATATGTGAGCTAAAAATTAGTTTTTTATTAAAATTTGTGGTTTTATTTTATTTACAGGGATGGTTAATGTTTTAAGTGTTAATTAAGGTGCATGGTCACATGACTATCCTCAATGCTATAAATATTGAATTAAATAAACACAAAATGTAATGGGATATTTTTTTTTTTCTTTTTTCTTTTTTTTTTTCTTTTTTGAGGAGAAAATGTATAATGACATTAACACAAGAAAAGGAATACAACAGGGGCCAAAGCCTACAACAATCAACCAAGACCTGACTGAATCAGGTGATCTAAAAAAGGCGGAAAAACATCTTTCCAAACATAACTGACATTATTACACTTGGCAAACTGGGCGAGCTCATGAGCAGCCCTGTTGTACACTTGGCAAATATCTTTCCAAACATAATAGGATATTTTCTAGTAAGAGATTAAAAGAATTCATGCATTATCCATGACCGCAACCTTATTAAAAGATTCGAGTTTTTTTTGCAGAATACGTAAGCTATTAACTAAGAGTGGGTTTTATATGTAGGAAAATTAGTAATAATATCTATCTTGTACTTAATAAACTAATAGGTTCTAGTTAACTCAACTACTAAAGTCTTTAATAGTTAAATAATAGATTTAGGGTTCAATCTCCGCTTATACCAAAACCGCACACGATTAGTGTCTTAATCTGATGATAAATAGCTGTGGGGGGGTAAAAGCTCTTGAATGAACATTTGGGCTTTGGGCCTAATTGGTTGGTACTAGTTTGTTTTGATCAAGGTCTCTAGGCCCACAAGTCAGTCCGCATTATGGAGGTCCGAGAAATTGTCCGAGGAGGAGTGTCTCCTCGGACAGGCTCAGCAATGACCCTGGAACTTGCTAAATGGATTAGAGGCAAGATTCTGGAAAAACTGATGGGTAAAAGGGTGACCCAAGCATCCTTTAGAAGCAAGGATGTGTGAGAAATATCTGAGAAAAAAGCTGCTATCACCATATTAAAAGCCCTGCATCTACCTTCTTGGCCGCATTAATGGGGAAATGACTCCTGAACAGTAGAAGTCAGCCTTCCTGCTATTATTTGAAAACTTCAAGAAGGTGGTGGATGGGACAAGTATCTAAAGGGAAGATTTGTATGACACGTAGATGAACTAGTGAAGAAGAAGAAGTATATAAGGAGACGAGAGAGGAGAGAGAGGGGGACCAGCCCCTTAGCTAAAAAAAGAACTAAGAATTGTAAACTTTGGCATAGAAAGAAAATATTTATACAAATCATTCTCGACTTGCGTCCGAGGAGGTCTCTTTGTCATACTTGTTTATCATTTGCACAGATTGTGGCACTCTAGCCTGTTAATTGAACTTCCAACATCCCAAACCTAGGTTTCAAATCTATACTCTACAAATTTAATTGTATAAGGCTCAGTGGGTCTGAGCCTATCATCTGCTTTTGGGTCCGGGTACAATTGTGCGCTTACAACAGCTATCATAAAAAATGAACGTCATAGGTTAAAACTTTCTCAAAAAAATAAATATTAATAAATTATATATTCAACCAAAAAAAAATGATAATAAACTATGAATGTGTCAAATTTCTAAACAAAGATAACAGAAAATGAACTTGTAGGCCAATAATTAAGTGAGGAACAAGTAACAGCTGCCCAATCAAATTAAGGTGGGCCTCAACATATTAATTTGAGTCAAACAAGCTTTACATCTAGAATTTCTTTCTTTGGACTGGACTTTTATGTGGTTCAGAAATACTCATAAACCTTAAGTTTAATTAAAAAAAACTTAAGGACAATCCGACAAAAATATATCTCTAACTTTACTTAAAATACCTACAAAATAGATAGCTCTCCTACTAATCCATGACTTAAAAATAAATTTATCCAAAATAAAATAAATAAAAAATCATGTGATAAGGCTAGTCACGTGTGATAAGGCTAGTTATCATATACTAATGAAGATGCTTGCCTCTGCATTGATCAGCTAATGCCGTGCAATAACTATACTCCCAAAAGGATATTCGATATAATATATGCATATTTCTTTTCTTTTTTCCCTCCCTTTGACTCTTGTGGAGAAGTAAAGCCCACGTCATTAAACTATGATAGACTACGATGTTTCAGAGGGCAATTTCCTTGCACAACCCAAATTGATCCGTCGAAAATACACTACAAATCCTCATCAGCCATGTAAGGACACAATTCGAACTCCCGATCCACAATAAAAAAAAAAAGGGCTTGAAAGGTCTTTTTACAATAAATTTGTAGAGAGTGGACTTGTAATCTAGATTTCAAAGGTGGTTTAAACAACAAAAAAAGAACGGGCTTTGGGCCCAATGACACAAATAAGGAGTTATCTGTAAGAATATGAATGAAAGCTCCTCCTCTAACACAATCCGAGGATAGTTTATAATATTATTTCTCAAGGTTGATTACAATTGTGGATCGTCAGATTATCATATCCTATTCTTTCTCTTTTCAAAGAAAAGCCTCTCCTTCTTCCGAAGGTCACTTCTCTTATTTATACTTCCTCTTCCTCCATTTCTCATCTTCCATCTCATGGTTATAACGCTAGTTTTAGATACTTGTCCCATCAAATTTCCCTGAAGTCCTTTAGAGTCAGGGACCAAGTTCCAAACCTCATGCTCAGGTCCCATTTCTCCATTAATGCAGTCAGTATATCAATTGCAGCAGAGTTTTTAATATGTGGGCGGTGATAGCAGCTTTATCTTAGATATTCCACCACCCTTTCTATTGTCCTCCACGTGTACCGTGTCTTCCCGAAACCATATGAATTTCTATAACATAGCTTGGGGATATTAAACCTCTCTTTCTATTACCTCGGCTTTACTATCCGAGGACAAAGCCTTCCTCGGACATAATTATTCATACATTATCACATCTTTACCTAGCATTTTCTTTACGAGGTACATTCACACACCCCTAGATCATTTGATGTCCTCAGATTGGACTTTTACCCCAAGAGATACTTTGGGCCGTTCTTTATAAATTACTGGGCTCAATGTCCCTACAAGCCACATAATGAATATTTTTTTGGTATCTATATATGCTAATTTGTAATTTCACATCAATCCTTCTCTCCACACTTTTAATCTGCGCATAAAATAAAAGATAAAACTTCTTAACAATGGCTCTTTCTAGAAAAAGAAAAATATATTATGATTTTTAGGAATCAATTTCTCCTTTTCTAAAAGGAAACTTTTTTTTTTTGTTGTAAATTTAGGCAGAATTATGCTTGCATTGCTAACACATTTATTCGTTTTTCTTTTCTTTTCTTTTTTCTGAGAAACAGGAGTCACTTTCATCTGAAACTAATAATTGATGGAACCATCAAATAAAAATAATAATAATAATAATTGATAGATACAACATGCTAAATAAGTATTCAATAAAAACCTTTTTTGCAAATTCCTCTCCCTTTGGTAATAGTCAATTATAAAGTGATAACATGAATATTACAGATTTTACTGTCATAAAATTTCAAATTGATATGTCAATTTAAAAACATAACATAAAAAAGTAATTAAAAAAGTATTTATTATATTGTTAATGTGTCATTAATCATATATATTATTATATCAATATTTAAATATTTTATAGTAAAATTAGTTGTAGTTTTTGCATTTTCATTTTCCACCAACCAAGTACTGGCTGATCATACAATGGTAAAACATGTTAATATCATTCTGCCAGTTCATGTCAGCATATGCATTGATTCCCTTTGATTGCAATATTTTGTGGAACCTTCAGAGGAGGAGTTTGGACAATTTTGCTTTCACATTTGGTATACACACACATGCATCCTCCAATGACTAAGCAACTACATGTGAAGATTATCACACACACACAAAAAAAAAAAAAAAAAGCAACTGCATTTGAAGACTAATCATTCTGGTCTTTATTCTCATTTAGACTAAATTTCACTAGGCTTTATCCCAATCGTTTTTTTCATTGTATCAAGATTTCAATAATAAAGTATATCCCTTTGTGCTGTTTATTTTTAGGACTCATATGGCTGAATTGAACCTACGTCATTTATGATAACAAATGTCCTATTATATACTTTACCAAAAAAAAAAGACGACCTATTATATTCCAAGTTTCTAACTACCAGTTTTCTTTCCAGCAAAAGAAAAAAAAAATTATATTCCAACTACCATGTTGAAATGAAAAAGTGGAAAGTGGAAACACAACCCTCATTATTAGTTCCTAAAAAATATTTTGATATTTTTCTTTATATTTTCTTCTTCTTCTTTTTTTACGGCCAAAAGAGTTTTAGCTGCACATTAATAATATTCTTAAAGATGTAGCTATCAAAAGGATCAAAAATAGCTAGTTGTAAAGACTAACAATCTGGTCTCCAAATAATTAGTTTTGGAACTAATATAAAAAGAATGGTCCGGTTAATGTATGCCCTCAATTATCCATTTTAAGAAACATTTTAGGTAAAATTGAAAAAATTATCAAAAAAGTTAATATATTTTTCATTTTCTCATAAAAATTTTCTTAAAATGATTTATTAATATATACTCTAAAGACATACGATAATAAAACTCTTAAAAGAAAATGACACCTATTATTAAGTGATAAAAACTGTGAAGTTGAGGAAACAAATTGCGGAAAATTGTACTTGAAATTCTAAAGTTGCCTGTGGCCTATAAAATTTTAATTACGCACTAAACTTTTCCACACAAAACATTATGAAAAATGCATGGTTTACTGAACTTTGTAGTTTGTACAGCTTCTTTTATCTTTATACAAGCAATTAAATTTTTTTTTCCTACTCCTGAATTTGTAGATGGGAGTAGTTGGGGAGAAACTAGACATAGACTTTGTGATATCAACTGGGGATAATTTCTACGAAAATGGATTGACAGGGGTGTCTGATCCAGCATTCAATGAGTCCTTTATCAATATGTACACTGCCTCAAGCTTGCAGAAACAATGGTATACTGGTAAGGTTCGCCTAGCTAGGATTTACTGTTAATTATTCTTGCAACTAGTTCCCTTGAATCTTAACTTTTTCTTTAAAATACTTTAATGAAGCATAAAATAACAATTCTTTTTCTGATAATAAATTTGTGAATAGATTTGAGTTTTATTAAAACAAAGATTTAAAATGATTTGGTATACAATTTCATTTCAAATTCATTATATCACAATTTTTTTTAACAAAATCTCCAAAACCCAAAGTCAGTAAATTTATATGTAGCTATTTATACTAGCAATTATTCTTTAAATCCCTCATTTCAAATCCTCAAATCCATATGCAACAAATGGTAACTTTTCTTTTGTATGAATATTGATATTTGATACATAGCTAGTGCTCAGGCAGGGTAGAATTAATCAATGTATTCCTAAGTTTTATTCATATTAAATTTTCAACAGTTTTGGGAAACCACGACTACAGCGGCGATGTAGAGGCACAACTGAGTCCCATCCTCACGAAGATGGACCACAGATGGCTTTGCTTGAGATCTTTCATTGTGAATGCAGGTATTCAATTTTTGCTTATTAATTAGAATGAAAAAATCATCTATATGTGATATTAATTTCTTGGAGAGATCCAGTCATAAAACTAGAGATGGATAAGAATACAATCATACATGATCTTACATTCTCGTTGTTTGGATGTGTTTATTTTGAAATGTGCGTGATTCGTAAGGTGAAATATATGTTAGTACTACTTTTGCACCGATACATATATAATATAACGACGAAAAATATCATGGTTTTTTTTTTTATACAAGATAGAATTTTTACTCTAGCCTAATCTAAGTGTAAATGTGTATAAAACTCCCTTCTGGAGATTTGAACCCCAGCACTAGCCTCCCACACTCCATTTATACATGTGAAGTAACCATCACACCAAGGGTGTGCGATGGTAATATCATGGTTAAAATACCACCTACGTTTCCTTAATAAATAAAACCACCTACATATTTACAAAATATTTTTCATTATTTTTATATCTATTGCATACGTACATTTTGGGATCATCCTTGTTATTTTCTCTTGAATTTTAAAGCATACTCGGTAAGGGTAACTATGTTATATACAACATCATATAAATGTTACAAACAATTACTTAAAAATAAAGCAATTTTTTGGATTTCCATTTTATAGGATTTGTGGAGTTTTTCTTTGTGGACACAACTCCATTCGTGAATGAATATTTTACTGACCCAAACGAGTATACCTATGATTGGAAAGGTATTTTGCCACGACAGGAATATCTTTCAAACCTCTTGAAGGTAACCTAAGATTCTTCTCTCATTGGTTTTTTTTTTTTTTTTTTTTTTTTTGGAGGAAGGAGAAGGGGGAGGAATAGATAAAGCCTTACATATCACTTATAAAGCCAGCATCGACATACACACGTATATTCTCGTTGATAATTTCATAGCCAGATATACAAAAACACACATATATATGATGTAAATTAGTAAATATTCCGGACAACCCATACTCTCTCATCTCTAATGATCAATATTGTTAGAGATATATTAGCCCATTAGCATAAGCCCAAGCCTAATTCTACTTTGTGTGCAAGCCAAGTTTCCTACTTGTACTAGAAGCCTATTAGTTTAGGGTTTAGTCTACTATATATACACATGTTATGGTTCATTGTAACACAGGATTTGTTCTACACTCTAATATATTATTGATGTAGCCCTTTAGGGTTTCCTCTGTGGATGTAGGCCGTTAGGCTGAACCACGTAATCCTCTTGTGTTATTGTGTTCTATACTTTATGCTTTCGCTTCCGCATCCATAATAGCATATTCAACATGGTGTATCAATGCTAATATTTAACATGGTATCAGAGCTGCCTTCCTATGGCCATGGTTTTCTATCCTTACGGTGTATTAAGAGCAATCTTTGTCTTCCTCGGTGTTTCTTCGCTGCTTTTATCTTCTTTGGTTTTCCACTGCTGCAGTCAAAATTCTCCGGTATAGTCATGTCACCATTAGAAGTCACATCAACACTGCAAGACCATTGCCTTTCTCAAGCCACCGTCAGAGAGCCAAACTTCATTCAAGGGATCTTTTCAACCTAATCAAATCTCAAGATTTTATCAAGTTTTCATCTTGAATTTGAGAAGGGGGTGTTAGAGATATATTAGCCCATTAGCATAAGCCCAAGCCTAATTCTACTTTGTGTGCAAGCCAAGTTTCCTACTTGTACTAGAAGTCTATTAGTTTAGGGTTTAGTCTACTATATATACACATGTTATGGTTCATTGTAACACATGATTTGTTCTACACTCTAATATATTATTGATGTAGCCATTTAAGGTTTCCTCCGTGAATGTAGGCCGTTAGGCTGAACCACGTAATCCTCTTGTGTTATTGTGTTCTATACTTTATGCTTTCGCTTCCGCATCCATAATAGCATATTCAACATGGTGTATCAATGCTAATATTTAACAAATATTATCTTACAAATGGTATATATTGGAAATGCAAAACTTTTTTTTTAATTTGTTAATGTGAGTGTCCAGAACTCTTCGGGCATTTGTTTATTCTTCATGAGTGATTATATGGAGGAATCCCTAGGAGGCCTTCCTAAAATATTGGCTAGGAATTTGAACCAAAGACCTCAACCACACTTAGTGTATCACTTGAACCTCCTTACGGATTGGCACACGAAGGTACTCATTAGTTTTGATTTTGGTTTTGCAATAGGATGTGGATTCAGCATTGAGGGATTCCACGGCAAAATGGAAGATTGTGGTCGGTCACCATACAATCAAAAGTGCTGGGCAGCATGGTATCACTATAGAGCTTGAAGAGCAGCTTCTCCCAATCCTTCAGGTAATAGACTAATATTAATAGTAAATATATTCTAATTAGTTAAGTTTCCGATAAAACCGTACAATTTTTTGGTAAAAGATTATTGTAATCGAAGTAACAATTTCCTAAATCCATTGTATTTTCAGGCAAATAATATTGATTTGTACGTAAATGGGCATGACCACTGCTTGGAACACATTAGTAGCACTGACAGGTTAGTGTTATTATTATGTGTGAAAATAATTCACAGAATTTAGTTTTACTTTTAACACCTAATTAATAACATTGTTCTTGTGGCAGCCAAATTCAATTTCTAACAAGTGGAGGTGGCTCTAAGGCATGGGGGGGTGATATTAGGGAGTGGAACACTGAGGAATTGAAGCTATATTATGATGGACAAGGTTTTATGTCAATGCAAATTACTCAAACCCATGTGGATATTGTGTTCTATGATGTTTTTGGCAATGTTTTGCACAAATGGGGCATCTCCAAAGGCCATGACGCTGCCGAATTATAAAGAGAAATATATGCTAGCAGTACCATGGACAAAAATCTCCACTTGTCCAAGAGAGAGATCGGCGGTAAAAAAAGAGGAAGCATGAATATACTTGTTCACTAGGTTAAGTTTGCTAACTACCAAAAAATGATTTTTTATTTTTATTTTTTCCTTCCATTTTACTCAATTACTAGCCGTATCAAAGTTAAAAAAAATGCATACACTTCATTAATGTGGAAGTAAGAGTATCAAGTAAAGAACAAGACATTTGTAATATTATGATTTGTTATAAGGTAAATTAAATTGGAGCCTCAGATGGGTAGATTAAGTGGTTGATGTTTGAATCAAAGACACTGAAATAGTAGTACTAGACATGGAATGAAGGCACCACCCTCAGCTTTGTCTTGGTGTTACACATTGCAAATCAAAGAGACAGAAACAAGGGTGGTTGTGTTTATTAAATAAATATTAGGTGAATTGAAGAGGCGGGTTATGCTTCAAGCCTTCAACTTCAAGGGGCTTCCTGCATAGAAAGCGTTGATATAGCTATAGCTCAAATGAACCTATGCTGACGCTTCAAAGACCTATAGCGGCGTTTTTAAAGTATCGGAGTAGACTTTTTTTGCAATGCTGGTTTTTCATATTTTGGGAGCGGTTTGGAGGCTTTGAAAGAAGAGGTGGTGACGAGTGACTAGTGAGGCCTTGTTAGAGTTATCACTAAGAGATAATATGTATATAACATCCATATGTTGCTTTTACACCAAGAGGAAGAGAGGGGGTGAAAGGGAAGGTAATTTTTTATAGTGGTTATATACATATACTGTGGAGGATGAGGAAGGGAGATTCAATTCAAGGTTTTGTGCAATTTTGGATAGTTCCACTAGAGAAATTTTTCTTTTCTTTTTTATATAAATGAGGTCCTCTTAATTGCATGCGTGTGATGTGTCCAATTCATTCACTCACTACAAAAAACATAACTTGTTTTGACCCATTTTTTCCAAGGGTTCACCGAAAATGGTTGAAACAAATGCTAAAAACTGGCGCCCCTAATTAAAATCTGACTAATCTTCTTACAATGGTCATTAAAACCCTTGAAATAAACTAAAACACTAAAATCGCGCGTAATTGTTTCCTCCAAATTTTTACATTCTTCAACGGAATTCTAACACAACCCTCGGAATAAAGTCTCTCTCTCACACAAACTCAAAATTCAAAAAACTAATTTTCGAATAAAGCCTTTGCTCACTCTCTTAGAAAACCCATTTTCATTTTGTTCAATGGAGAGAATGAGAACTCTTAGAAAATTCTCTCTCTCGGAGCTCATCTCATCTCCGACGATAGGTTGAGGCGCGGTGGTCGGCGATCCTATCTTCAACGATAGTTAGAGACCTCTCCTCCGCCCCTTTGTCTGATTACAGGTCTCTCTCTCTCCGTTTGTTTCCCGAGAAAAAAAATTTTGAATTTGGAAATTACCTAGTAGAACTTTGCAAAGAATTTTTGGTATTCTCTCTTGCTTTCTCTCTCTCATTCTCTCCATTGATATTTCTCAGAAAAGACGATTCTGGTTACCGAAGGAGCCGTTTCATTGGCTTTCACACTGTGGTTCAGCTTCTGAATGAAGGCTTTAGGGTTTTGATCATCGACGATCTTGATAATTCCATCACCGAAGCTGTTAATAGGGTTAGTGATTTGTTCGGCCCTAAGCGTTCTCAGAATCTTGACTTCCACCTGGTAAATTTCTGTTTTGTTTGGTTACCGAGAAAATGAGGGAAAAGAAGGTTAGAAATTAGAGATTCTTGAATATCTTGAGCAATGCTGGTTTTAATTTTAGGGAGATTAGTATTTTCTTTAAATTTTTTTTAACAGTTTCTTGGCAACCAAACGGTGGCGTTTTGAGGTTTTTGGCTTTTGGTTACATTACGTGTTGGTTTTATTGCAGGGTGATCTTAGGAGTAAGGACTTGGAGAAGCTCTTTCCTCAAACACAGTATGTTTAATTTCAATTACGTGTTGATTTTACTGTACTAGACTAATTTCAATTCACGTACAATGAAGTAAAATACAATTAAATGGGGAATTTTGTCATATTTCATTTTAGTCCTGTTATTTTTCTTTTTGTTTGCTTAGACTTATAAGTTTCCTGTGAAACATGGTGATTGGGCTTCTGGAAGATGAGTGGAAAAAATAATTAGATCGCTTGCACTTGAATTTCAAACAAAGTTTGCACCAAGATCTCCTTTTCATTGGAATTTCACAAACTTGTTACATTTTCCTTCCCTAAATTGGTTTGCAGTAATTTCTTTTGAGCTGCTGTGGAATTTTATTCTTACAATTGTCTCCGTCACATTGTATTCTGAAAATAATGTCATGCAGCTAAGAATTTAGGGACTTAAAATCTCAGATTCTTATGTTAATTTTCTTTGGTTGGCAGGACTGCAGATCGCACTAAATGGGTTGGCGCATTTCACAAGAAGCAGGATTTTATTGATGTTGTAGAGGTATATGTAGCTCCTCAGAAACTGAATGATTTTAAGGCTGTCAGTTATATAAATTGGTAGTCTTTCCATTGGAGTGAAAAATCATTTTCTTTTTTTATGCTTGTGTGAAACTAGTGTGTCTTGTTACTGAAACAATTTTAAGCTGCTTCCAATCTCCTTTAGCACATGCATAAATGTAATTCTTCATAGGTTTTGTTGTGAGTTAGCTTGCCTTGCACTGACATCAATATCTAGAAGACCTTTTCTTTTCACCAATCCTTTGTAGAGTTAATCGCAAGACTAAGTCCTACGAATCATGATTTTGCAGCAAAGTTTATTGAAAGAATTTTCTTCTGAGCAGTAAAGGTGGAGTACTTGAAAATTTAAACTACAACTATGATCTTTGAGAAGTACCAGGAGAAGGCAAAATCCTTATGCCTGGATTACTAGCTAGAGGCCCAAAGGGCTATTCTTTAGAAAGGTTTCCTACGTTATACACACGCATTTGTTTTGCTTCTTGTTTGAAGTGATTTTTGTAAAGTTGATTTGAAGCTAATATATGGGTCCATAATGTAATTATTTCGATTGTATCTTTAAACTCCTTTTTGTGATACTTGTCTGCAAAATAATTCAGAATTAATTGTTATCAGAATGGAAGAAAGAAAGTAGCATATGAAAGATGATATGAATGCTGTCATGTTATATAAACTACTAGTTGTAAGTGCACAATTGCACCTGGACCCCAAAGACAACTACGGGCTCAGGCCCAATAAGCCTTAAACAATCAAATTTGTAAAGTGTGGGTTTGAAATCTAGGTTAGAGGTACTGAGAACTTGATAACAGGCTAAAAGTTACAAACACTTGTAATTAACAAATAATAATTGCTAATATCCCTCCTCGGACATAAGCCGAGGACTACTTCTGTATTATTTCTCTTTCTTTCTTAAAAGTTACAATTCTTAATTTCTTTCTTAGTTACCAACCCCCCTTTTTCTTTGGCGTTCATCCCCCTTAAATACTTCTTTTCCTGATGCTTTATCCATGTGTTGCTCCAACCCCCTCCCTCCTAGATATTTCTTTTCTTAGTGCCTTTGAATAGTGACCAGAAGTTTCAATTCTACTGTTCAGGGGGTCACTTTCCCATTAATGCGGCCAGGGAGGTAAGTGCAGAGTCTTTAATGTGGAGGTGGCAGCCTTTGCTTTTGGTATTTTTCTAACACCGGTGTACCTCGAAAGTTCAGGGTTTCCCCCCTTTAACCAACAGTCTTTTCGGAATATTGCCTTGACCTTCATAATGAAGCTTCGAGTTCTCCTGGGTCTATCCGAGGAGAAACTTACCCTCGGATGTGTCCTCGGACCCTCGGCGTATGGGCCGATTCGCAGTACTAACAAATTCTTAGCTCAAGAGCAGGTCGGCCCTCCTTGCTACAGCCCAAAGGCTCATATGCCCACTTGGGTCCTTTTACTCCCCACACTAGTAATCTAATTTCTGTTTTTAAAATTTGTTCTCTTAGTGTGAGTGCATTCGCTCGTGTGTTCTATGATTGTGGGAATTCCACTTATGTCATGCAATCACAGCTTATACTGTTTTATTGCTATTTCCATAATATTGTTGACTTGATTTTTTATGTTTTCAAATGAGTAAGAATCTTAGTATTGATAATGTATTTGTTCATTGCAGCCACCATCATCTGATAAAGTCAAAGAGACTGATGATGACTTTGCAATAGTTCTTGAGCTATCTGAAGATGACCCGCATTTTGATAAAAAGAAGGTAAGAAATGGCATAATTGATTGCCTTCAAGCTCTCTTTTATTCTTTGCTAATTTTTATTGAATAGTTGGTTAATGTTCAGAAATGTGAGGATGAAATATTATGTAATTGAAGGAAATATATAACTTTAGTAAGTCACTATTTATTATTTACTCTATTCTATATACTGAAGTGCAGGGGATTGATACTGGACTCCTGTTGCATACCAACTACTAAATTAAAAAAAAAAAATTACATTTATAATTTTATACATATGATTGTGTCAAATTCTTTTTAATTAAGATGTATACGAAAGAAAATGTGACTATAAATACTGACAATAATTGTTCCATTTTTGTTAGCATGAAAATTATGTTCATAAATTTTCATTAGTACTTTCAGTTTATTACAGTTATGCTTTAATACTATCTAGTTCTTGGTAAGGAAACCTAATTTCTCATAATTTAATTGAGTTGTTATGTTGCTACCATTATTCTTATTATTTTCACATCTCGTTGGCAGAAATTACTTCAGAATAAGGGTTTTAACCCCAAGGAGCAGGTTTATCTTAAGAGCTCTTCGAGTCAGTTGGATAAGTACTACCTTGAAAGTAATGCTTCAGATAGCAAGAATCATACAATTAGATGAGGTAAAAATTCCAATTCTTCTCTTTAAACTACTTGGTATTTCAGTGTAGGTACATGCTTGGAGGAAAATGAGAGAGAGATAAACTGATTTCCTGTATTAACAATAGGAAACAAATTAGTTTTTCCACATAGGTTTGATCCCTTTTAGGTTCTTGCAAATTGTAGCTTCAGTGTCTTCCTGGTTTGTTTTGGCACAAAACTCAAAAGTGGAGCATGAATAGCATGATAGCCTGATCCCTGGCATTTTATAGATTATTAACTCATGATGATGTTTATTATAAGGGTTTCATTGGGATGCAGATAGAACTTTATTTTGGCAAAGATGATGCTTGTTCATCAGTGGAATATTACAGCCCCAAGAATGAGGTAGAGGCTCTTAATTCAATCCTTTTGCTTCTTGACATTTTAGTCTCAAGTGGTATTTTGTTCATCAGTGGAATGACTTGTTGAGTTGTTTACATATACAATTTTCCCCCATGAGATGTCGATGCACATGCTTGTGGATATTCTGGGTATTGATTTTCAGCTGGGTTTTGTGTGAAAAAGCTAAGATTTTTGGTTTTGATGTGTACTTGTATGTGTATATAGAATTAGTTGTTTTAAGCTCAACTGAGTGTTCATATATATATATATATATATATATATATATATATATATATATATATATATATATATTAATGGGGATGGTGGAGATTGAGATTTGGGTTATGAATTTGTTGTCTTTCGATTGCTGACATTTTCTTGTGTGAACAATTGAAGTTTGTGTAATTAATTGGGAGTCTGTTTTGATACTAAGAAGATAAAAAGTATTAGTGATCTCAATTTTGCAGTTCTTATATCTTTTGGGTTTTTCCTGGAAGTAAAGGCCTTGAATTTCAGCTGAGCTTAGTGCAACTAATTGGGTTTCTTTTTAGTGTCTTAGGAAACACTAAATCAAGATATATTTTCAGTAAATGGGTAATTTATTTAAATAGGATTTTGCCCAGATGCTAAACTTAGTGGTTTTGGTGTTTTTTTTTTTTTTTTTTTTTTTGTACTCTAACTGACAATAGATGGAAAATTTACTCATATTTTTTGGTTGGGGAGAGGGTGCTATAAAGGCTGAAGCTCCAAATTGATAATCACCTTCCATAAATCTCTTTGTTTTTAAAATATTGTTCATGACCTATCAAGGTGTTTTAGCAGATGCCATGTTAAACTAACTAAAACCTGTTCTGCTTTCCCATTGTGCAGCGGATGTAGTAGAAGTTACTGGGAAGGAACAAATAGATGCATAGCCAACCAAGAAGGGAAGGGGAAGAAAACAATAAATTTGTTTGCTACTAGACATATAGGTTTTGGACAAATTTTAGTTGATATCATGGATGATATGCAAAATCTACTGTGCAATCATTTAATTTCTTGTGCAAAATCTACTTTGCGTATTTGGGTTCTTGTGCAGTCATTTAATTTCTTGTTTTAAGCTTTCTGTAAGTTTTGGTTCTTACAAACCAACTTGATTCTCACAAGTAATATTAGGATCAAGATATCTTCGTGTAATTCAAGAAATACTAGTTCAAATTGCACTAATATGCTTCTTCAATATGGTAGTTTCAACATGAATATGTATATATATATATATATGTATATATACATATATATATATATATATATATATATATATATATATATTGTGCATGATTGTGGTTTTTTTTTTTTAAATAAAATAAAATCTTATTTTGAGGGTCAAGAGACCTCTTAAATAACCTTATTTATCAAGGGTTGTAAATATAAATCTTTTAAACCTTGGTAAAAGGTTATTTAAGGGTCTCTTGACCCTCAAAATAAGATTAGAGCACTTTCTTTGAGGGCCACAAAGGCCCTAAAAATTTTCTTTTCGACGGTATATGTTTCGAAGGTTATCAAGGGTCAATTGGACTCTTAAAATAAATTTTTTCAAGGTTTTTTAATACTTTTTTTGGGGGTTTTGACCCTTGAAAAAAGTCAGATTTGTTGTAGTGACTGTAGCCACGCGTCTTTGCCTCCCATGATTAGACTGAATATCACAGGATCGGATTTGTTTTGTTTTTTTGGTCGTTAGTAGTAAAGTAACGAGTTTTCTGCCTACAACTTGCGCAATCCAATTCCAAAATAATAGCTTTAGGTGCTATTTGTTTGTCTTTTAATTTAAGATATCAGTTTATTTTTACAATCAAATTTATGCATAGCTTTTATAGCTCACCTTTTTTAAATACAGAAATATTTTAACATAACTTTTTTTTTAAATTAATAAATTATCAAAAATAGCTTAAGGTGCTATTTGTTTGTCTTTTAGTTTAAGATATCAGTTTATTTTTACAATCAAATTTATGCATAGCTTTTATAGCTCACCTTTTTTAAATACAGATATATTTTAACATAACTTTTTTTTTTTTTAAATTAATAAATTATCAAAAATAAACTCCTTCACACACTATATGCATTTTCAGACAATTAAATTATAACAATGAAAGTCCATGGACCCATTGGATATAAATCAGGCTACCCTCTCTTTCTCTTCCTTTAATCTCTTTTAATCAAACTTGTTGGACAGTAAGAAAACCATGCAAAAGCATACTGGCAGTAAAATTAGCAATGGTGAAGTAACTAGCATGGGGAGTAATAATACGGTCCATAACAAAAGTAGTTTGAAGAGAAACCTTATCCTTAACAATACCACTTTTGTGTCAATGTGGCAACTAGCATGCATATACAAACTTAAACCCATTCAATGTATTCTTTACAACAAATACAAAACAGAGCACTACATGTAATATACTAAAGGCAGAATTATTGTTGAGGTTCCAAACAATGAAATGGATCTACATCCATTAAATGGTATAATTGTTCAACATGTTACATGGATTATCTACACTTTCAAGTAATTCCTTCAGTTAATAAACACAGTTATAGTTTCATGATTTGCTGCCCATATTCCAAAGTCTAAATAAATGCTGCTGGTGCAGATGTGCAAGCCAGAAAAGTACACCAAAATTGCCTATTAGATTTTGCAGCAGATCAAAATCCATAAGAGAAAGATGACACAGAAGGCAATGAGTTAGAGCAGATTAAATTCCCAGACTCATGCATTTCAAGTGGTAACAATGAAAGAATGTATGACTTCCTTCTCAGGCCCCATTAAATTGAACTCCAAATATAGATTGGTGGGTTTTCCAAAATGGTAAGCTTCTAATAGTTCTTTGTGTAACTTTGATGCATAATCTCTCCATAGAGAGACTGATGAGGCAAAATTTGCCCAATCAAGGAAATGTTGTCTGCTCTCGCACGTCATGCAGTTTAAGACTGTCTCTGCCAGTTGATTATCCTTTGAAAATACAGGATTCAATCTATTAATTTTTTCCATTTGCGATTGAGACAATTCCACCACCTTGCCAGTGTCTATTTGAATTTTGGAAGTCTGCAAAGTAGAGGCTTTCCAACAGTAATACTGCACAACCTGCAATGAGCTAATTCAGGTTATCAACAGAAAAACCTGTATAGGAACCAAATATTATTGAGGTAATTCAAGACTTGGGGGCTATTGAACCATCTGCAAGAAATGGAAACAATTGGCCTTAAATTATTTTCATTAATAGTCATTTAACTTCAACAAGTGAGTCACAAACTAATGACACTCAAATGGTTCTTGAGGCCTCAGCTGCCTTGAATTAGCCATAAACAAGGCCCAGCTACCTCAAATTAGCCATAGAATATTAGTTTTTCTTGTTAAATCCCTCTGTTTTCCTGTTTTCTTTGTCACTATGGGAGGTTTGATTTTTTTCTTCATTGAATCAAAAACTTGAGTTTTCAATAGAGAAAGGTGGTACTTTTTTTTTTTTTTTTTTTTGATAGGTATGATAAAAATATCATTAAAAAAAGACTACTCCAAGGAAAAAGAACATGAGGTAGCCAAGAAAATACAGAAAAGACTCAAAGCTTCGTAAAAGAAGAAAGGGAATCTAAAAACATTGAGAGGGAGTCACTAGATGTGAGTCCCCAAGCCCAAGAAAAATCAAACATAGTCCCCTATATATGACTCAAGAACTTGCTCCCCTGAGCTCTCCATATCCTCAAACATGCTCCCGTTGCTCTCCCTCAAGATACACCACATCAAACACAATGGTGTCAAATTCCAAATGTTGGAAGAATGCTTCCCCAAACAATTCCTCCATCCTAGTAAAAGATTCTTCACTCTCTCAGGAACCACCCAAGCAACCCCAAAAGATTTAAAAACAAAACTCCACAACCAGTGGTACGTTTTACATGCTACGTATTTATGAGAGAGGTCGGGACTCCTTACGTTCGGTGCTCATAGGCAAGGAGAGTGTGAAGCATCTGTTGTTTAATGTGGAGGAACTGATGTCTAAACAATCTCCTGGACAGTTTGTGAGAACATATAGGGAGGGGAGAAAAGTTTTTATTCTCCAGTTGGGTTCCAATGCACATGGCTCTTTTTTAATGATTTCAAAACACAAATGGCCGCCACAAAGGTTCCATTGTGGTACCAGAAGGGAAATTGGATTGATCATCTCTCAGCTGACTGTTTCAGCTTCTCCATGCACCGAGATGGTTGTTTCAGAGGTAAGTCAACCTGATGGGACCAATTCATTTTATAACTTAGGGACCAATTTAGTGCTTGTTTGGTAATGCATTGTCAAACCATACTTTCAAAGTACAGTGTTTTTCAACTTTCACTTTTTTCTAGGTAGAGATTTTTCAAACAACCCCCATTTTCAAAAAGTTGAAAACTAAGTTGCATCAAAAAGGCACTAAGGTAACCAAAAAACTCAATTTCTAAGCATAAATATTCCTAAATAGATCCTAGTTAATAACCTATCATAAAAGGACTAAGTTTTGACTAAAACACTCAAACTACTAAAAAACAATAAAATAAAACCCTATCCTAAAATATTCTAAAAATAAGAAAATTCTTCCAATAACCATATATGACATCCTACATTGCTTGAACAATACCCATTGAATCCCGAACACAGAAAAGGTTAAGCTCAAGGAATTGGTTTAGCAAAAGCTGCAGAAAGAGGATAATGTAAAACTCATGGAACACTTTAGATACAATCATATCCATCTGTTGTCTCCACAATAGCAACAGAATATGTAAACTTTTTAGGTTAGAGTACCTGAAGAGCGTGCAAAATGTTGACAAATTCCTGATCAAACAACTCATTTCCCCTTGCTAATTGTAGTGGCTTCATCAGTAAATCTGAGAAATCTAAATCGCAACTCGTATCTTGATCATAATAAACATCAAATCCAAGAACATGCAACCTTGCCCAGCATATATCAAAACCTAACTGTTGATAGGAAGATTGGCCAGGTGAAAACCAGTACATATTACTGGATGCTGGCAAAGGTAGACATGGACCAGGCTCATTAAAATGTGAGACTTTGTGAGAGAAGAGTAACAAGCTTAGCATCCTCATCATGGGAAGCATCACGGCTGAACCATAATGTAAGTGTAAGTCTTTCCCCATCAGTTATCTGTCAAAAGATAAATTAGCATCAGACAACAATGAGATTCAGAATTTAGCAATCAGGACTACATCTCATTCAATGACACAGAATAAACACTAATTGTTTTCATTTTATATATGCATAAAAGCATATTGTCTAAGAAATTATCAACATACATGTGCTTACTTAGAACATAAAGGAGTTTTCTGTAGGGCCCAAGCTGTTTATCATACTCATGCTCAACTCGAAAAAAATTGGTTATGTATGTTCATTTATCAAACAAGTCAAGCTCAAGCCCAACTTTAGGCTTGCCTATTAAACAAGCCAAGCTCAAACATTAATAATGTGTTTTTGAACAAGGTCATGAGTATGGGGCTTGATTTGAGTGTATATATGTATATATATATATATATACATTATATATTCACATGTAAACACATAAAATATACTTACATAGATTTTAGACTGAATTTTGCAAATTTGTAAATTAGTTCATAAGATATCAAATTATTACTTGTAATTTACTGATAAATATAAATAGTCCATTTCCTAGTAAAAAGATATGTATGATTTTTTTACAAAACAATATCGGTGAATCTAAATTTTAAAAGATTATAAAGAAAATTATTTTATATAGTTAAACGCTAATAATATAATCTCAACTATAGTTTAGTTATTATTATTAGTATAGATTTGTGAACAAGTAGAACTTTTAGTCCAAAATTATGCATTGATCACCAAATCCCAATTTGTGAGGTGACCAGACCCCTGATATTAATCAAACAAAAAACAATATATTTTGCAATTGACATAAGGCATGGCACCCAATTCTAATAATAATAATAATAATAATAATAATAATAAGAGTAGCAAATGAGAAATCTATAATTTTTTCCTTGGTAGCCAAGGAAGTGGCACCAAGAACTCGTGATGAGCCACTAGAAGTAGTTTATATAACCTCAGGGGGTTGGCTAAGTAGTTCCTAAGGCCTCATGGTATCCATGAGATCCTAGGTTCGAAACCTCTTGCTAGCATCTAGGAGCCACTCCTAAGAGATTCCACCTTATAATAACCTGGTGTATGTGGAATGGGAGGACTGTATATACCCAAGGGGATAGTTAAATACTCAAAGAGGTCTGGATACCCTCATTTGTCAAAAAAAAAGTTTATGTACTTGGGAGTTTTTTGACATCTTTCCCAAAGAATTTGCACACCAGCCACCACCTGTGTGACATCCAACATGCTATGGGCTTTATCGCAATAGCAACTCTCACAAACCTGCCTCACTAAAGTACGAGCTCCAACGAACATTCTAAGCTAAAGAGGCAAGTTGAAGATGTCTGGATGGTAGTTTCCACTTTCCACCCATGAGAGATTCCACCCTATAATAACCTGGTGTTGTGAGATGGGAGGACTGTGTACACCCGAGGGAATAGTTAGATACTCAAAGAGGTCTAGATACTCTCGTTTGTCAAAAAAAAAGAGTTTATGTACTTAAGGAGTTTATTGACATCTTTCCCAAAGAATTTGCACACCAGCCACCACCTTTGTGACATCCAACATGCTATGGGTTTTATCGCAAGAGCAACTCTCCCAAACCTGCCTCACTAAAGTATGAGCTCCAACGAACATTCTAAGCTAAAGAGCCAAGTTTAAGTACAGCATGTGTGGGTCTCACATGTTGTGAAAGAGAGGTCTCATGAGATGACCCCCTCCAAGGACAAGGCTTGTCACGGACACGTAAGAAGGAAAAGTAGTTTTTCTCCATTGCTGGATGAGGCTGCACATTATGCTCACCAAAATATTGGTAATCAGCATTAGTTAAATTAATATAAACATGAGATAAATAATGCTATCTGGCACAGTTGTAACTTTTGCAGAGTGCCAAGACAGTAGATCTGCCACGTGTATACCTTATCTTTTATTACTATTTATTTTATTTATGTTTTTCCTATCTCTTGTTAGATATCAAATAATGGTGGAACTATGTTTTTAAAAAACAAATCATAATGGACTATATATCAAATCTAAGTCAAGGAGGGAAAAACCCCCCGACTCAGAAACCAAATTTCAATTACAAAACTACAATGGAAGCAACACTTCACCCCACAAGAGAGAGGAAATTGAGAGTACCTCATCAACAGAATGAATGTTGCTGCTGTCAGCTGTGTAGATCGCAACATCCTGATGAAATAAAAAAATAAAATTAGTGAACACTGATCCAGGAATTAACCAAAATTATATCAAATAAGACAATATAATCCACCATTAGCCTCAAGTGATAACCACTCCAACCACTATTGCAAACGGTTTTCAATTTTCATTGTGTCTCTCTCAGACAAGTTCAATAACCTTACACCATAACCCCATACACAACAAAACATCAGATGGTCTCAAGTGGTCCACATTTAATGTAAAGTTAAACCCACAGATCTCATTGTCTCATATAATTCATTGTTTAATGTAAGAACTGAATACAGATAGGATAAAGAGGTAGACTTACTCCAGCCAAGGGCTCAATAGTCTTTGGTTCCCCATCCTTGAAGTGAAAAAGTCCACCTTTAAAATCCCTCCCATAACTGTTCAAATAGCAAACTGCCTTTCACCAACACAAAGGAGAACCAAATAACATATCAACAAAGAATAGATAAAGCTAGAGAAGAACTAAATAAAAAAAAAATGGCATTTCATTTAATTTTATATTTTTTGATGAGTGACTAATGAGAAAGGATTCACTAAGTATATTATGTTGAAAAATGTTTCTTTGGAAAATTATCAAAAAGAGTTTGTGGTGGTTTGTTGAGTATATGAGTGTGGCATTCTGGAAAACGTTTTCCACTCTTAGGGAAAACATTTCCGTCAGACATAACACCAGAAAACATTTTCCGCCGAAACAAACAACAGACCCATTTCAATATGACAATATAGGAAACGGTTGAGTACTAGGTAACATAAACATACCGTAAAGTCACGTTGTTTAAGATAAGGTCTGTTATCATCACTATGCCATCCAATGCTTGCTCCTCTGGTCCAGCTGATTTTCCATAGCAACGTTATAAAAAATAATAAATAAATAAATAAAAAAACGATCAGATTTAATAATTGAGAATATGGGTTTTTTTTCATAATAAATCATTGGCCTAGTGGAGAGTCATGAAAAGCTATGAACCTCTGACACGGACACGGACACGGCATCTCAAGTAAAAACAAAGACACGACACGTTAATTTGAGACTGAGAAAAGTGAGTTTAGGGGAAGGGTGGTGTTATTTAACCTGATTAAGCCCGTGAACTCGATGAAGAGATCAAATAGGCAATCAAAGAAGTCCTCGACCTTGTCCTTCAAGGTCTCTCTGATGGGTACGAAAGGAAGGAGAAGATGAGGAGAGTTGGTGGCTATGAGATGAGAGAGAGTAGTGGAGAATACGTTTGGTCTGTACCCAACGATGCTGTTGCTCTTGTGTATGATACGATGTAAATTAGTAAATATGATGTAAATTAGTAAATATTCGGACAACTCATATTCTCTCATCTCTGATAATCAATGTTACCTTACAAATAGTATATACTAGAAATGCAAATCTTTTTTTAATTTATTAATGTGCATGTCCGGAACTCTTCAAGCATTTATTTATTCTTATTCTTCATGAGTAATTATATAGAGGAATCCTTAAGAGGCTCCCCAAGATATTGGCTAGGAATTTAAACCAAAGAACTCAACCACACTTAGTGCATCACTTGAACCTCCTTACGTATTGGCACACGAAGGTACTCAATAGTTTTGATTTTGGTTTTGCAATAGGATGTGGATTCAGCATTGAGGGATTCCACGGCAAAATCGAAGATTGTGGTCAGTCACCATACAATCGAAAGTGCTGGGTAGCATGGTATCACTTCAGAGCTTGAAGAGCAGCTTCTCCCAATCCTTCAGGTTATATTGCTATGTAAATTTGAAATTTTGTATACAATTTATGCGAAAATCTATAAACGCAATTAACAAGTAAGTAAACTGTATATAAACCGAAAAACATATCAAAATTGGGCTAACTTTTGTTTGAACACATCCTAAGGCTTACACGCACCTTCAATTCGAATACAAATTCACAGCCATTTTTTTTTTTTTCCTTTCTTTCTTTCAATAACTCCGCAGCAATATCTACATAAAGCCGCATTTTTTTTTCTTTCTTTCAATAACTCCGCAGCAATATCTACATACAACTAAAAGTCCAATGTCCTAATGATCTGTTCTGCTGATAATTTGGGTGCATTCTTATAATCAGCAAATGCTTCAGACTATGGAGGAAGAGGGTTTGACATAGGCCTATCAGCATTCTGCAGAGTAAACGATAACCTCTATGAATCTTCACATCCAAAACATAATACACACCACAAATACAATTGATCTAAATTTAGTTGATGATTGACATAGCATACGTCTATTCTTTGTTGGTTGGCATCCTTCTTTGGAACCTTGACCCTTTTCTTCTTGACAATGATCTCATTTCCTTTCCAGATAATCTCAGCAGGCCCTTCTACATATTCCCAATCATCATCCTCATCGAGCTCATTTTCATTTTCAGCCTGCCATATTATGCAGAACAATTTAGAAAAATCATTTCTGATATACAAAAAGAATCTCCTCCTAAATTACGAGAAAACCACTATGAGTTGCTGCCATAATAGCATTCTTAAACATCAATTCTTGCTTTTGAAAAAAGACGTATTCATAAAAATGATGGCTATTCTTTGTCCCCTGATGAAACCCTTCATTTTAAAAATTAATCAAATCCACGTATTCTTAAGATAACCATGTATAAAGACTACAAGTTTAAGATATACTTGACTCATGAAAACCAAAAAACAATTAGCATCAACCAAAAATATACTAAGCATCGTCTACACATCTCTAAGTCAAATTCCCAAGTTTGCATTTAGATTTGAGGGTTTCAAATTCCCTTGATTTGAGCTCTGAGGAATTTTGCTCTAACAAAATCATCTACACCTAATCGTTTTAAATCTACATATTAATAAGGCTCAAATCCATACATAAATTTCATCAAATAGAATGAAAAAAAATCTGTATTGATTTTCTATTCAAGTCATTTAAACTAAAAATTGAAATACAAATCCTTTTCTTCAAATTCTTCCATTCAAACGAACCATAAATGAGATCAAAGCAACCTCTTTTCTTTCAAATCCCACACTTCTTCCCCAAGCTACAAGATAGCAATTGAAGTGGTTTCAAAACTAGCTTCTTTTATTCCACATACTTTTCTCATCATTCAAACAGAATCACAAACTTGAAAATAGAACAAAACAACAAAAAAGAACAGCCAAATTTTCATAAGCCTATTTTCTTTCTTTTTCCCACACTTTCTCAGCAGCCAAATGAAACCCCAAACATACTCAACATATATTCTAAATGCTTTCTCATCATTCAAACAGAACCGCAAACTTAAAAACACAGAATAATACAACAAAAATAAACGCATTTTCTTTTCTTTTCCCACACTTTCTCAGCATCCAAACTGAAACAGTGATCAAATAGAAAAACAAACCTGTTGTTGTCTTCTCGAATCTTCTTCAAGAGCCTTCTTCCTCTTCCTCCTTCTTCTTCCTCTGCACGCCTTCTCTCGCTCCACGCCTTCTCTCGCTCCTCGAACTCCTTCCTATCCCTCTCCATCCTCTCCTTCTCAGCTTTTGAGGCCGCTGATTAAAGTGGCAGTTTCTTTCCTAAAGGACAAAATACTTTTAAGGCTAAAATACTATTTTTCATCCCAAAATTTTATCCAAAGTTAAAGTTTTGGTTTTCGTCCTTAGATTTTTGAAGGTTTATTTTTCATCCTTAAATTGATAAAAAATATTTACTTTTTGTCCTTAAATTATTAAAATATTTTATTTATATTATTAAATTGTACCAAAAGTTTTTTTTTTTATTCCTAAATTATTAAAAAAAAGTTAATTTCTCATTTAGGGATGAAAATAAAACTTCTTAAAATTTAGGAATGAAAAAAAAAAACTTTTAACAAAGTTTAGGGACTAAAAGACAAAAGTGGTAGTTTCCAATTGCAAATTTAATAATTGAAAAAAATGTCTTTAATCATAGATTAATATTAAGAAATTGATATTAGCAGCCGGCTATGAAATTTTATGATCACTTGAAATTAATTTTAAAGTGCAAATAAAATGCCATTATAATTTGGGTTTTACACTTTCTATAATATAAAATTAAATTTCAATTATTAGTTAATCATATATATGTTTTATATCTCGACTTCGAATAATATATTAGTTTTTGGACTCTTCCATATTATGCCACATAAGTTTTGGTAGACTCACAATTTTTCACATAATTTTTTTTTAATTCTATATTTATTTGACTCATAATTTTTATTTTTATAATTCCTTATTTATTTGACAAAAACTAATCAAATGTTAACCATTTCATTTAATATCCAATATGTAGCTTGTATTTAGACTCTATTAGGAATTGTTTTTCTTAGAGTGTGGCGCAAGTTTTTGACTTGCTTCCAAAACATGTTTGTATGCAACGCAAATTCCTTCACGGTAAAGGACATAGTAAAGGATGTGTAGTCAACTTACTTTCCTAAAAATCATATACAATTAAAAGAATTAGGCTGAGCTTGACCCATACATCGATATAAGAAGCAAGAACTCTCATAAAAGATTTAAACAACATTATAGTTGTAGTTTCAACTTTCAAGCCATGAGAAACCCACCTTGGAAAACATCAACGAAACATATAGAAGAAGAAACACACCATGACCAAGTACCGGAGGATCATCCAATCTTCACATGCCAAATATGTGTAGAGCCCATGCAATCAAATAAAAATTCAGCTACACTAACAATTGAGTGCACTCTTTCTATGATGCCAAATACATCTAAACCCAAATTGACAGTAAGGTGCCAAACATTGAATATCCTATATTTATTTATGATGCATGAATTGCATGTTTAAATAAAAATTAATAAATAAAACTTAATATCATATACACTATATCTATATTTGCTACCTTACTTTGAAGGTTTCACAACATTGTTATTTTATTTATTTGATTTTTAAACCAAAATTTACCACTACAAACATGTTTATCTTATATTTATGTTTTGTACTTCAGTCCACTTTGGTCCTATTTGATCCCAGTTTTGGTCCATTCACTCTTATTCGGTCCATTTTGTCCACTTTGGTCCTATTTTGTCCATGTCAGTTCTATTCAGTCCACTTATATCCTATTAGGTTATATTCGGTAGACTTTGATCTTATTTGATCCACGTTGATGCTATTCAGTTTACATCAGTCCTATTCGGTCTTATTCGGTCCATTATGTCCACTTTAGTTCTGTTCAGTCCATTATGTCCACTTTCATTCTATTCGGTCTTTTCAGTATAATTCAGTCCAATTAGGTCCATTCTGTCCACTTCAGTCTTGTTCTGTCCTATTTAGTTCTATTCGGTTCATTTTGGCTCTATTTGGTACATTCTGTCCAGTTTGGTCCTATTCGGTCCATTTGGTCTTATTCAGTCCATTATGTCGATTTTGGTCCTATTCGGTCTTTTAGTATACTTCGATCCAATTTGGTCCATTCTATCCACTTTAGTCTTATTCGGTCCAATTTAGTTCTATTCGGCTCATTTTGGCTCTATTTGGTCCATTCTATCTACTTTGGTCCTATTCAGTCCATTCGGTCTTATTAAGTTCATTTGATCTTATTCAGTCCACTTTGGTCCTATTTAATCTTTTTCAAAGACACTAATGTGTGGAGCTATGAAATTTTATGATCACTTTTTAAAAGGTGTTTATGATCACTTGAAATTGAAATTAAGCTGCAAATAAAATGCCATTCTAATTTTGGTTTTTACATTTTCTATAATATATAACTAATTTCAATTATTTGTTAATCATACATAAGTTTTATGGCTTGACTTCGAATCCTTAAAGGCAGAATCTTGGCTCATCCAATGTTTTCACTTGTAATGCTATTGGTACGTTGATGTATCCGAAGTAAAGTTATGACTAAATTCTTCGAAAGATCAATTACATTTTACACTACCTCATGATATTAAAATCAACATTGAAGTATCGAAAGTTTTTTTTTTTTCATAGAAGAAAGTATCCAAAGTTAAGTTATGACTCCTTACAATACCTTAACGAGAGATATTATATGGTGCCACCTAGATAAGATTTTCCTTACTGGCCACCATAATTTGCATAAATGGGTTTGTGTGGGCGCACGCATGCGCGTGTGCTAGTACTTCCTACTTTATATACAATTAGATTAATGACATAATTCTTTTAGAAAAACAAAGATTAATGACATGGCTGATTGATAAAAAGAAATCACTCAAGTTTTGCTCCCCATTTCTAAAAAAAAAATCCACAAACTAGAAAATAGAAAATATTGAAAAAACTGTATACTAAACATATTTCCAAACTTGGTTACATGCAATTATTTCTCAAGATAGCTAATGATGATGCGAAGAAAATCGTTAGGCTGGATGCTTAGGACTTGAAATGACTACTTGCTCTTTCGATGGCCTGAAAAAGAAAGAAATGCAATCAAAGGTGACCGGGGTTGCCGGCCAAGAACCCTCCGATGGCAAAGTTAGTTTTTCTCTCTGTATTCTTGGAGTTTCAACTTTTAGGAAATGTAAAAAACGTACCTTTGTTTGGTCTGAATTGGCGTTTATATAGTGTCCTAAAGACAGTTATCAAACTTGTAACCTCCCCTGGATTTGAGGAGGTGTGAGGGTTCAGGGATAACTTCTTCAACCGTTTAGGAGTTACATTTTTCTTCACAAAACGGTCACTGAAAATTATGCATGTGATACGGAATTGTTATATTCACTTAGGAATTTTTCCCTAAGTGTCATGGGTTCGTCCAGGGGTCCTTGTCCAGGGAATCTAGTTAGGCGTATCTTGCTTCTAAGCGGTCTCGTTCCCTTTTGGGCGATTTCCTAGGACAAGGTTGATGATTTTCTTTGGACGACATGGCATGATGTGGAAAAGTTTTTTCTATGCAAAGCTTTGCCCACACACCTAACTGCGTGGATGGCCTTATCCTGGACAAGGTTCTTACAACCTCTGCCTACCTAGTTTTGTCTTGGACGACCTCTATGGACGAAGCTGGAGTTGTATTTTTTATACCCCATCAGTTGCCCCCTTGTCCATAGGTTGTCTGGGGAGTACATTAAGTGGCGTCATCTTTCGGATGCGTGTCATTATTAGCTGTTACGTATGCCACGTGTCGCAATTTCGTTGGTAATTTGTCACGTTGATTTAATTTTTCGAGGGAAGTGCCACGTGGCATGCTCTGGTTAGTCACATAACCCGAGACATCATTTTTCAACGCCTATAAATAGTGGAATTCCTCTCGTACCCTCTGCATTTTCTCAAATTTTCTTATTTGACATCCTCGTCTCAACGCCTCGTCTAGAAGTTTTCCAGCGTCCCTAGTTTTCCACCGTCTAGAGCCAGGTATCTTCTTTACACTCGTCTTTAGGTTTTCCTTAAGTTTTCAAGATGTCTAGAATTGTCGTATCTTCATCTAGTAATAGTGTCAAAAAGGAGATAAACGAGTATCATAACTCTTCTCGCTATAGCGGTTCTAATTACACTAGTAGTAGTGGGGGAAATACCACGGACGAGGAGTATACTTCCGGAGTTCCTGGGGTTACTCTGGAAGTCCTTCAAGAAGAACTTAGGATGAGAGCAGCGTCTAGGTCTGGGGCTGGTCCGTCGAGTGCTCCCCCGTCTGTTCCTCAGCTAGAGGTAGAAACCATTTACAGTTGTGCTATGGGAGTCCCTTCTAAGACGAACGACAAGAAATTAGAGTCTCTTAAGAGTTGGTATCAGATCACAGAGGAGCTGAATCCTAGGTTGGCCGTCCGAGAAGAATGATGCTGCCAACCTCGTTTTGGTGTAGGAGTTTATGAGGCCTATCTTTTAGGCGGTCTTAGGTTGCCTCTTAACTCTTTTGCTAGGGAGCTACTCACCAGATTAGGTTTAGGGTTGTGTCAATTTAACCCTAATGCGTGGAGATTAGTCGTCTTTATGCAAATTTTATGGAGAGAGGTGTTTGAAAGGGATCGTCCCCTCACAGTGGACGAGTTCCTTTTTTGCTACAAACCTTCTAAAATTAGTCAATCCCGTGGTTTTTATCAATTTACAGCCAGAGGGAGAAATTGTAGAATTATTAAGTCTTTGGTCACGTCCGATAGGAACTGGAAGACGGAGTTTTTCTTCATCTCAAGTTTCTGGGCAGGGCACCCTGTTGAGGTTGGCAGGGATCCATTTGCCTCTTATACTGGAGAGTTAAGGAACCTTCGTCCTAAAGGTATGTTTATTGCTATGCATTGTCCCTTGTTGCATGTCATTTTATAATCATTTTAACTCTTAACTCTTTCTTGCAGGTGTTAGATGACCGTCCTTGAACAGGTTTTACCTTGGACGAGTGCAAAAGGCTCGTCTTCACCCTGAAAGGGATTTCCATTCCTTGGTTACTCTGTAACGCCTAGCTACCTGGGGACTTGGTCCTGAGCCTTCTCCTCAAGCCACAGCCCACGAGCGCACAATCCGTAGACATAAGTTCTTACTTCTGGTGATCTCTTGTTTGTTTGTTTTTTTTTTTTTTTTTTGAAGTAATTCTAACAAATTTCTCTGCAAGAATGGCTACTATAAAAGAGAACAAAGGGAAAGAGATAGTGGATGAGGTACCTAACTGCGTGGACGGCCTTATCCTGGACAAGGTTCTTACAACCTATACTTACCTGGTTTTGTCTTAGACGACCTCCATGGACAAAGCTGGAGTTATATTTTTTATACCCCATCAGCTTATTTTTAGAGAATTGATGTTTTTGTTTTCATTTAAAAAAAAAAAAACCACCAAAAGTATTCATATGTGTGACTTTTTTTTTTTATGAAAATTATCCTCCAACAAAGTTTTCTTTCAAAATAGTTTGAAAAAACTTGCTTTATCTCATTATGTGACATTTTGAATACGACACTGCCACTTTATTATCTCACTTTAAATATATTTATAAATAATTTAGATATTTTTGGTATGTGTTAGTATGTTACCTCTATTTAACACCACTTGTCCTTTTAATTATTTCCTAATATTTTGGGAAAAAGATTTCATTTCATACTAGCTTGGCGGAAATTGTTTTGCAAATATATATATTTTGGACATCTGATTTTTGTTTTTAGAAAACTGTTTTCTAAATATTATAATTATATATTTTTCAAAAACAAACACAGATATAAAAAGAGAGGGAATGGGGTTTTAAGAGAGAGAGAGGCTGTGTGTGTAACTGTGTATGACTAATATAAGGGAATGAACGCGGTGAACGGAGCTCGCTCTCGAACCGTACTGATAACCGGGGTAGGCAAAGGGCCCGGGAGAGCCCTAGGCCCTAGCCTTAGAGCTCGCAGAGAGAGGCCACACTGTAATCGGGTACGCCCGCACCCACAACCACTTGCTCCTCAATGCTGACGTGGTCATTCCCTCTCTCACTGGCACATGAACCATTTGAATGTGATAAATGTGTTATCATTTGAATCTTACTAGTTAAATCAATGTGCTACTTTTTGCAGAGGCAAAGAAAAGAATTTCAAGTTTCTCAATTTCCATTCTTAGCTCATTGGTGAGATTTGTGCTTTGCAATCTGTAGGGTTTTATGATAGAGGGTTTTATTACATTTTGAACGAATATAATGCTAGGTGGAAATTTGTTGGGATTTTGGTTCATTGCAGTCATCATATCTTGATGTTGAGGTTTTCCTATATATGCTTCTGGTTTTGGTTGTTGCCTTACCTGTCATTTATTCTGAATTTTCGTATATGCAGCGGACTAATATAGAGGTAGTTCCACTAAAAAATGCAGGTACAAGATATGTCAATATGTAAAAGGAATAGCAAATATGTTGCGTCACTTCATCCCTCTGATGCTTACGAGGAATCAAGGAATTACTGTCAATATGTCTTCTGGGTGGGGAAAATCTGGTATATTGCTTTTTATCTTGATTAGACGGATGTAAACCTTTTATTTTTGTTAAATTACCGATTATTCTAAAAGCTTAAACTAATAAGAAACGATGAATTTAATCATTTAACTATAGTTCTAGCACTTTTTAATAAATATTATAATGTGATTTTTTAATCCGTTACTACACATTGGCATTTCTTCTAAAAGCAGTAGCATGAGTTTTAGTTTATCTTCTCAATAAAATGTGAGGATGCTTTAAAGAGAGAAAGATCATTATTTTAATGGTGCCAAAACTCTTGGGCCAGTTGGCTCTGCCTTTGCAGTCTTTCAGAATGTGTCTTTTATTACCCTTGTTCCAAAGATTTCTGTGGCTCGGAACATGTAGCTATTTTCATGAGCTTGAATTTATACGTGTATGGTTAGAGTTGAATTGAAGTAAATTTGGTATCCATGCATGATGTATATATAGTAAATGGAATTGCTAGAGTCCTTCTTTGACCGAAGTGGACCAAGATGGACCAAAGAGTTACAATGTTAAAGTTGCCTAAAGTCCTTGTTGCAAAGCATTTCCCACACCAATTTTATTTTTTTTTTTTTTTGGCTGAAGACACCATTTTAATTTTAAACAGGTAATATGAGAAATATTCTGCTACACTATATTGCTATGTAAATTTGAAATTTGATATAAAATTTATGCAAAAATCAATAAACGCAATTAACAAGTAAGTAAACTGTATATAAACCGAAAAACATATCAAAATTGGGCTAACTTTTCTTTGAACACATTCAAAGGCTTACACGCACCTTCAATTCGAATACAAATTCACAGCCGCATTTCTTTTTTTCCTTTCTTTCTTTCAATAACTCCGCAGCAATATCTACATACAACTAAAAGCCGCATTTTTTTTCTTTCTTTCTTTCAATAACTCCGCAGCAATATCTACATACAACTAAAAGCCCAATGTCCTAAAGATTACAGCTAAAAGCCCAATGCCCCAATGAATGCAATCAAATAAAGCAGTTGGACTAAAAGCCCAATGTACTAATGATTACAACTAAAAGCCCAATTCCCCAATGAATGCAAACATTTGATGGCCTCTGCTTGGCCAAAATGGCCTATTAGCATTAATTTTTAAACATTATAATTAGTAGTTACTGTTTCTAAACTATATTTTTTACTAATATCTCGAGACTAAGAGAGTCGATTTTAGGCTATAAATCGAGTCTCAAAGACTCGATTTTCATGGTCAGATCAAGTCTGATGTGGCATTTTTTCCACGTGGACTCTACCTGAAAATCGAGTATCTGACACTCGATTTATAACTTTCCCTTTTCCCTTATTTTTCTTCTCTTTTTTTCTGAGTTTCATTTTCTCATTGCATCTGTCTTTCGGCACAAGGTCAGCCACCACAGGCCCATCGCCGCCAACCAGCAGCGCGACCTAGGCGGCGCAACCCAGGCGGCGCAACCCAAGTCGCGACCCAAGCGCGCAAGTCGCGACCTGGGTCGCGCGCCTGGGTTGCGACCTGGGTCGCGCTCCTGGGTCGCAACTCGGTCGCGCAAGTCGCGACCTGGGTCGCGCCCTGGGTCACGACCCAGGCCGCGCGACCCAGATCGCGACCCAAGTCGCGATTTTTGGGATTTTTTTTTTTTTTTGGTGGTTTGTAAATCGAGTCTCTAAGACTCGATTTTCAGGTGGTCACCACGTGGATAAAATGCCACATCAGACGTGATAGACCTTGGAAATCAAGTCTCAAAGACTCGATTTTGGCCCCCAAAATCGACTCTCTTAAACTCGAGATGTTAGAATTATGTTTACTTTCACACCAATGCCTACTAACTATATTTTTCAGCAACTGTAGCTAATTGCCCATTTTGGCCCCTCTGCTTTGCTTGAACGGAGACTACGATGTTTGGTTTTTTTTTTTTTGCAAATGCAAATAAAGCTAATAATACGCACAAATGTTTAGGAATAGGTTTGGGTCAACCGTGGCGTGCTATCAAACGCGTCGCTGTCGCTGAAAGAGGATTATTGAGACAATACCAACAAAGAGTAGGGTAATGAGAACAAGATACCAATCCAGAAACATGGCTATCATCAATATGTAGCCCAAGCCAGTACATGTAAGACCAACGTTTGCGAAAACTCGAGCAACGCGTGGATTCTGAACTTCAAGCAACATGCCAGTCAAACCACAAAGGTAAGCCACCAAATGATCAAGCAATACAAGGACGAACAAAACCTTAGTTGAGGAAGATGGATTGGTTAGGTGGAAACCAATAACGGCAGCAGATGTTTGGGCAGTTAGCATAATGGACATCTCAAATATCTTGGAAATTTTGAAAGACGATTCGTTTTTCCTCTCTATAACTCCAGGTTCAGGGTCACCTCCCCCGCCTCCCCCTCCACCATCACCCCCAGACCCGCCTCCACTTTCCTCTCTTCCACCAGCTTCACTGCCATGGTTGCCTCCACTTGTTATAGCATCAACCCAATCACCACCTCTGGCATGTTCGCTTGCTCCAGCTTCACCAAGATTAGTCGCCGGCCTCATCTCACTTCTAGCGGCAGTTCCCTCCCCTACACCTTTAACATCATTTTTTCTTAAAATTCTTCCCCGTTTAGATCCTCCCCACCTCGTGCCCTTTTTTTCTTTAGATTGCAACAAGGAGTAGTGGTGTTGCAAGGTAGTCTTTTCGATCTTCTCCAGTAATATTTTGGTATCAACTATTCTCTTATCTGTTTTGGTAGCGAACAAAGTGGAACCAGAGAGGATATGTTTAGGAATTGACACTGAGGCCCAGATGAGTTGTAGAGCCAGGTTACTACTCAACTGGAAGAGGATAAGAAAATGAACCAGCAAAGGTAGATTTTTCCTAGCCAATGCCAAACAACCCAATAGGTTGATGGTTGTGATTGCAGCATTCAGTGTTGCTACTTCAGCAATATTTTTTTCGAATGGATCCTTGTCTTCATTTCCAGAATCAGAATGAACAGATGACACACCACCAGTATAACAGAGTTTTGGCCATAACAGTACTAAGAGCCAAAAGACTAGGCCACAGCCGAAAATTGGCAGGCAATAGGAAAGAGGTAGCAGTTGCCCCTTGATTGGATCCAATTCATTTAAACCATGACTGGAAAAGGCTCGCCCAAAGAAATGAGCAGAAATGGCTCCGGCAGTGCTAATCGCAACAGAAACCATAGCAGAGAATTCTTTATACTGAGAATAGCAAGATCAAGAACAAAGAAGTGAAACCACAGAGAAGTGTGAGAGATTTTGGAGCTTGAGCTTGAAGGTGTTTATCAATGGCGAAAAAAAAAAAAAACTATAACAGAAAGTAGAGAGAGAAAGATGTTAAAGATTTTAGCAATGAGGAAAATTCTTGTTGCTAAAATCTGTGATTACAAGCACGCTAAAATACAATGGATTACTCTCCTTTTATAGTATAGATTACAGCTGTAATAGAGAGGCTTGCAAAGGAAACTAACTCTAACCAATAGCTTGCAAAAGAAGCTTAACTCTAACCAATTTCCTAAAAATACTCTAGCAATGAAAAACAGCCATGTGTAACCAACAGGTAATACCCCACGTGCTTACTGTGCTTACATTTTCCTTGGAACATATAGATTTCACATAAATTGCTTGATATTCTGCTAGTTTGTTATAATTTTTTATTTTTTTTTTAGTGGCATAGTTGAGGTATTTTGTTGTGGGAGGCTTAGTTCACTCCACTTACCATGCACACGCACACAAGAAAAAGAAATGCTTTGATTACTTTTTGTCCACATCAGGTGAGGTGATATTCAGACCCTTCGATTGAAAACGGAAAGGAAGCAACAAATAGACTTAGAAAAGAGTAACTGTCTGAAGTAGGACAGTATTTCTATGACTTGGCTAGGAGCAAATATAGGCTATATAGTTGATTTAGTAGTCAACATTACAAGAAGTCAATGATCAATATCTCTTGGAGAAATACAGATCTGCTTCAGCATATGGCAGTATTTCTATTGTATTGAACTATATGCTTTTCTAGCGTTCAAGTGAAATTGTCCATTGGACTGCACTGGAACAGCTTTGCTAATATTTTTTCATTGAGAATTTGATAGTTACTTGCATTTGGCTAGATGTTAGGTTCAAATTATATTGATTAAAACAATTTATTTCTCCCTCATAAACTTCAGTCTTTGGTTATTGGCTGATCTTTTCCTCTAAAAAGGATTTCCTAGACATAAATGTTCAGTGTACATGCAAGAAAGATAAATATTGCAACAATATAACTGTAGCTTCACTAAGAGGTTTTACCATTTATATGTTGTGCATGTTTGTTTGTTGCCAATGAGCTCTAGTTCAAATGGCACTTCCTTTTTTTGCAAGAGTTGACTGCGGGTAAGGCTTTGAGTTCAAAACCCACTAGACGTAGACTTTGTGATATCAACTGGAGATAATTTCTACGAAAATAGATTGACAGGGGCGTATGATCCAGCATTCAATGAGTCCTTTATCAATATCTACACTGCCTCAAGCTTGCAGAAACAATGGTATAATGGTAAGGTTCGCCTAGCTAGGATTTACTGTTAATTATTCTTGCAACTGGTTCCTTTGAATCTAAACTTTTTCTTTAAAATACTTTAATGAAGCATAAAATAACAATTCTTTTTCTGATAATAAAATTTGTGAAAAGATTTGAGTTTTATTAATACAAAGATTTAAAATGATTAGGTATACAATGTCATTTCAAATCCATGATATCACAATTTTTTTTTTTAACAAAATCTCCAAAACCCAAAGTCAGTAAATTTATATGTAGCTATTGATAGTTTATACTAGCAATTGTTCTTTAAATCCCTTCTTTTCAAATCCTCAATTCCATATGCAACAAATGGTAACTTTTCTTTTGTATGAATATTGATATTTGATACACATAGCTAGTGCTCAGGCAGGGTAGAATTAATCAATGTATTCCTAAGTTTATTCATATTAAATTTTCAATAGTTTTGGGAAACCACGACTACAGGGGCGATGTAGAGGCACAACTGAGTCCCATCCTCACAAAGATGGACCACAGATGGCTTTGCTTGAGATCTTTCATTGTGAATGCAGGTATTGAATTTTTTGCTTATTAATTAAAATGAAAAAATCATCTATTTGTGATATTAATTTCTTGGAGAGATCCAGTCATAAAACTAGAGATGGATAAGAATACAATCATACATGATCTTACATTCTCGTTGTTTGGATGTGTTTATTCTGAAATGTGATTTGTAAGGTGAAATATATGTTAGTACTACTTTTGCACTGATACATAATGTAAGGACAAAAAATATCATGGTTAAATACCACCTACGTTTCTTTAATAAATAAAACCACCTACTTCATTATTTTTATATCTATTGCATACGATACGTATTGTGATCATCCTTGTTATTTTCTCTTGAATTTTAAAGTATACTCAGTAAGGGTAACTATGTTACATACAACATCATATAAATGTTACAAACAATTAGTTAAAAATAAAGCAATTTTTTGGATTTCCGTTTTATAGGATTTGTGGAGCTTTTCTTTGTGGACACAACTCCATTCGTGAATGAATATTTTACTAACCCAAAGGAGCATACCTATGATTGGAAAGGTATTTTGCCACTATAGGAATATCTTTCAAACCTCTTGAAGGTAACCTAAGATTCTTCTCTCATTGGTTTTTTTTTTTTTTTTTTTTTTTATTGGAGGAAAGAGAAGGGGGAGGAATAGATAAAGCCTTACATATCATGATCACTTATAAAGCCAATATCGACATGCACATATATATTCTCGTTGATAATTTCATAGCCAGATATACATGTGCACACATATATATGATGTAAATTAGTAAATATTCCGGACAACTCATACTCTCTCATCTCTAATAATCAATATTATCTTACAAATGGTATATATTGGAAATGCAAAACTTTTTTTTAATTTGTTAATGTGAGTATCCAGAACTTTTCGAGCACTTGTTTATTCTTCATGTGTGTGTGTGTGTGTGTGTAATCCTTACATTTTACACACACTTAAGTGATTATATGGAGTAATCCCTAGGAGTCTCCCCAAGATATTGGGTAGAAATTTGAACCAAAGACCTCAACCATGACTTGAACCTCCTTATGCATTGGCATACGAAGCAAGGTAATATAATTCGATTTTAGTTTTGCAATATGATGTGGATTCAGCATTGAGGGATTCCACGGCAAAATGGAAGATTGTGGTCGGTCACCATACAATCAAAAGTGCTGGGCAGCATGGTATCACTATAGAGCTTGAAGAGCAGCTTCTCCCAATCCTTCAGGTAATAGACTAATATTAATAGTAAATATATTCTAATTGGTTAAGTTTCCGATAAAATCGTACAATTTTTTGGTAAAAGATTATTGTAATCGAAGGAACAATTTCCTGAATCGATTGTATTTTCAGGCAAATAATATTGATTTGTATGTAAATGGGCATGACCACTGCTTGGAACACATTAGTAGCACTAACAGGTTAGTATTATCATTATGTGGGAAAATAATTCATAGAATTTGGTTTTACTTTTAACAGCTAACTAATAACATTGTTCTTGTGGCAGCCAAGTTCAATTTCTAACAAGTGGAGGTGGCTCTAAGGCATGGAGGGGTGATATTAGGGAGTGGAACCCTGAGGAATTGAAGCTATATTATGATGAACAAGGTTTTATGTCAATGCAAATTACTCAAACCCATGTGGATATTGTGTTCTATGATGTTTTTGGCAATGCTTTGCACAAATGGGGCTTTCTCCAAAGACTATGACGCTGCCGAATTATAAAGAGAAATATATGCTAGCAGTACCATGGACAAAAATCTCCACTTGTCCAAGAGAGAGATCGGGGGTAAAAAAAGAGGAAGCATAAATATACTTGTTCACTAGGTAAAGTTTGCTGACTGCCAAAAAATGATTTTTTTTTTCCTTCCATTGTACTCAATTACTAGCCGTATCAAAGTTAAAAAAATACTACACTTCATTAATGTGGAAGTAAGAGTATCAAGTAAAGAACAAGACATTTGTAATATTATGATTTATTATAAGGTAAATTAAATTGGAGCCTCAGAGGGGTAGATTAAGTGGTTGATGTTTGAATCAAAGACACTGAAATAGTAGTACTAGACATGGAATGAAGGCACCATCCTCAGCTTTGTCTTGGCGTTACACATAGCAAATCAAAGAGACAGAAAGGTTGTGTTTATTAAATAAATGTTTGGTGAATTGAAGAGGTGGGTAATGCTTCAAGCCTTCAACTTCAAGGGGCTTCCGGCATAGAAAGTGGTGATATAGCTATAGCTCAAATGAACCTATGCTGACTCTTCAAAGACCTTTAGCAGTGCTGGATTTTCATATTTTGAGAGCGGTTTGGAGGCTTTGAAAGAAGAGGTAGTGACCAGTGACTAGTGAGGCCTTGTTTGTGTTGTCACTATGAGATATGTATAACATCCATATGTTGCTTTTACACCAAGAGGAAGAGAGGGGGTGAAAGGGAAGGTAATTTTTTATTGTGGTTATATACATATATTTGAAAGAGGATGAGGAAGAGAGATTCAATTCATGGTTTTGTGCATGCATGTGATGTGTCCATTTTATTCACTGTAGCCATGCGTATTTGCCTCCCATAATTGAGAAATGTTAGGAACACATACTTTTGCACAATTTTGTGCCATAACTCGCCACATGACGAGTTGTGATTGGTTAGTGTATTAGTGGGCCATGTGGGGACACATTCTAACCAATCACAACTTGCCATGTGGCGAGTTGTGACCAAAGTTATGCAGAAGTGTGTCCCTAGCATTTCTCCCCATGATTAGACTAGATATCACAAGATATGATTTGTTTTTATTTTTTGGTCGGTAGGAGTAAAGTGACGAGTTTTCTGCCTGCCACTTGCGCAATCCAATTCCAAAATAATAGCTTAGGGTGCTATTTGTTTGTCTTTTAGTTTAAAATTCAATTTATTTTTACAATCAAATTTATGTATAGCTTTTATACTATAGCTCACCTTTCTTAAATACAGCTATATTTTTACATAACTTTTTTTTTTTTAAAAGTATAAATTAATAAATTATCAAAAATAAACTCATTTACACACTCTATGTATTTTCAGACAATTAAATTATAACAATATCCTCCTTTTTTATTTACAAGATAGTCCATGGACCTATAGAATATAAATCAGGCTACCCTCTCTTTCTCTTCCTTTAATCTCTTTTAATCAAACTTGTTGGATAGTAAGAAAACCATGCAAAAGCATACTGGCAGTAAAATTAGCAATGGTAAAGTGACTAGCATGGGGAGTAATAATACGGTCCGTAACAAAAGTGGTTCGAAGAGAAACCTTATCCATAACAATACCACTTTTGTGTCAATGTGGCAACTAGCATGCACATGCAAACTTCACCACATCCCCCAGGGGAGAAACTTTTAGAGACGAGAAGGACCACTTTGACCTTCATAACACATTAAACCCATTCAATGTATTCTTTGCTACAAATACAAAACAGAGCACTACATGTAATATACTAAAGGCAGCAATATTGTTGAGGTTCCAAACAATGAAATGGATCTACATCCATTAAATGGTATAATTGTTCAACATGTTACATGGATTATCTACACACTCAAGTAATTCCTTCAGTTAATAAACACAGTTATAGTTTTCATGATTTGCTGCCCATACTCCAAAGTCTAAATAAATGCTGCTGGTGCAGATGTGCTAGCTAGAAAAGTACACCAAAATTGCCTATTTGATTTTGCAGCAGATCAAAATCCATAATAGAAAGATGACACAGAAGGCAATGAGTTAGAGTAAATTAAATTCCCAGACTCATACATTTCAAGTGGTAACAATGAAAGAATGTATGAGTTCCTTCTCAGGCCCCATTAAATTGAACTCCAAATATAGATTGGTGGGTTCTCCAAAATGGTAAGCTTCTAACTAGTTCTTCGTGTAACTTTGATGCATAATCTCTCCATAGAGAGACTGAAGAGACAAAATTTGCCCAATCAAGGATATGCTGTCTGCTCTCACACGTCATGCGGTTTAAGACTGTCTCTGCCAGTTGATTATCCTTCGAAAATACAGGATTCAATCTATTAATTTTTTCCATTTGCGATTGAGACAATTCCACCACCTTGCCAGTGTCTATTTGAATTTTGGAAGTCTGCAAAGTAGAGGCTTTCCAACAGTAAAACTGCACAACCTGCAATGAGCTAATTCAGGTTATCAACCGAAAAACCTGTATAGAAACCAAATATTATTGAGGCAATTCAAGACTCAGGGGGGCTATTGAACCATCTGCAAGAAATGGAAACAAATGGCCTTAAAATATTTTCATTAATAGTCATTTAACTTCAACAAGTGAGTCACAAACTAATGACACTCGAATGGTTCTTGAGGCCTCAGCTACCTCGAATTATCCATAAACAAGGCCCAGCTACCTCAAATTAGCCATAGAATATTAGTTTTTTCTTGTTAAATCCCTCTGTTTTCCAGTTTTCTTTGTCAGTATGATAAAAATATCATTAAAAAAAGAATTCTTCAAGGAAAAAGAACATGAGGTAGCCAAGAAAATACAGAAAAGACTCAAAGCTTCGTACAAGAAGAAAGGGAATCTAAAAACATCAGGAGGGAGTCACTAGATGTGAGTCCCCAAGCCCAAGAAAAATCAAACATAGTCCCCTATACATGACTCAAGAATCTGCTCCCCTGAGCTCTCCATATCCTCAAACATGCTCCTGTTGCTCTCCCTCAAGATACACCACATCAAAAACAATGGTGTCAAATTCCAAATGTCAGAAGAATGCTTCCCCAAACAATTCCTCCATCCTAGTAAAAGATTCTTCACTCTCTCAGGAACCACCCAAGCAACCCCAAAAGGTTTAATAACAAAACTCCACAACCAGCGGTACGTTTTACAGGCTACGTGTTTATGAGAGAGCTCAGGACTCCTTACGTTCGGTGCTCATGGGCAAGGAGAGAGTGAAGCATCTGTTCTTTAATGTGGAGGAACTAATGTCTAAACAATCTCCTGGATAATTTGTGAGAACGTATAGGGAGGGGGGAAAAGTTTTTATTCTCCAGTTGGCTTCCAATGCACATGGCCCTTTTTTAATGATCTCAAAACACAAATGGCTGCCACAAAGGTTCCATTGTGGTACCAGAAGGGAAATTGGATTGATCATCTCTCAGCTGATTGTTTCAGCTTCTCCATGCACCTTGTTTCAGAGGCAAGTCAACCTGATGGGACCAATTCATTTTATAACTTAGGGACCAATTTAGTGCTTGTTTGGTAATGCATTATCAAACCATACTTTTTCAAAGTACAGCATTTTTCAACTTCACTTTTTTCTAGGTAGAGATTTTTCAAACAACCTCCATTTTCAAAAAGTTGAAAACAAAGTTGCATCAAAAAGGCACTTAAAGTAACCAAAAAACTCAATTTCTTAGCATAAATATTCCTAATAGATCCTAGTTAATAATCTATCATATAAGGTCTTAGTTTTCACTAAAACATGCATAAACTACTAAAAAAACAATAAAATAAAACCCTACCCTAAAATGTTCTAAAAATCACATATAAAATAAGAAAATTCTTCCAATAACCATGTATGACATCCTACAAGGAATTGGTTTAGCAAAAGTTGCAGAAAGAGGATCATGTAAAACTCATGGAACACTTTAGATACAATCATATCCATCTGTTGTCTCCATAATTGCAACAGAATATGTAAACATTTTAGGCTAGAGTACCTGAAGAGCGTGCAAAATATTGACAAATTCCTGATCAAACAACTCATTTCCCCTTGCTAATCGTAGTGGCTTCATCAGTAAATCTGAGAACTCTAAATCGCAACTCGTATCTTGATCATAATAAACATCAAATCCAAGAACATGAAGCCTTGCCCAGCATATATCAAAACCCAACTGTTGATAGGAAGATTGGCCAGGTGAAAACCAGTACATATTACTGGATGCTGGCAAAGGTAGACATGGACCAGACTCATTATAGGGTGAAAGACTTTGTGAGAGAAGAGAAACAAGCTTAGCGTCCTCATCTTGGGAAGCATCACGGCTGAACCATAATGTAAGTGTAAGTCTTTCCCCATCAGTTATCTGTCAAAAGATAAATTAGCATCAGACAACAATGAGATTCAGAATTTAGCAATCGGGGACTACATCTCATTCGATGACCCAGAATAAACACTAACTGTTTTCATTTTATATGTGCATAAAAGCATATTGTCTAAAAATGATCAACATACATGTGCTTACTTAGAACATAAAGAAATTTTCTGTAGCGCCCAAGCTGTTTATTATATTCATGCTCAACTCGAAAAAAATTGGCTTATGTTTGTTCATTTATCAGACAAGTCAAACTTAAGCACAACTTTAGGCTCGCCTATTAAAAAAAGCCAAGCTCAAACATAATAATGTGTTTGTAAACAAGGTCATGAGTATGGGGCTTGATTTGAGTAAACAAATATAAAATATACTTACATAGATTTTAGATTGAATTTTGCAAAAAAATTGTAAATTAGTTCATAAGATATCAAATTATTACTTGTAATTTACTGATAAACATAAATAGTCCATTTGCTAGTAAAAAGTTATGTATGATTTTTTTACAAAACAATGTCGGTGATTCTAAATTTTATAAGATTATAAAAGAAAATTATTGTATATAGTTAAACACTAATAATATAATCTCAACTATAGTTTAGTTATTATTATTAGCATAGATTTGTGAACAAGTAAAAAATTTAGTCCAAAATTATGCATTGATCACCAAATCCCAATTTGTGAGGTGACCAAACCCCTGATATTAATTAAACAAAAAACAATATATTATGCAATTGACACAAGGCATGGGACCAATTCTAATAAGAATAATAATAATAAGAGTAGCAAATGAGAAGTCAATAATTTTTGCCTTGGTAGCCAAGGAAGTGGCACCAAGAACTCATGATGAGCACTAGAAGTAGCTTACGTAACCTCGAGGGGTTGGCTAGGTGGTTCCTAAGGCCTCATGATACCCATGAGATCCTAGGTTCGAAATCTCTTGCTAGCATCTAGGGGCCACTCCCGAGAGATTTCACCCTATAATAACCTAGTATATGTGGAATGGGAGGACTGTATACATTCGAGAGAATAGTTAGATACTCAAAGAGGTCTAGATACCCTCGTTTGTAAAAAAAAAAAAAAAGTTTATGTACCTAAGGAGTTTTTTGACATCTTTCCCAAAGAATTTGCACACCAGCCCCCACCTGTGTGACATCCAACATGCTATGGGTTTTATCGCAAGAGCAACTCTCCCAAACCTGCCTCACTAAAGTATGAGCTCCAACGAACATTCTAAGCAAAAGAGGCAAGTAGAAGAACAGCATATGTGGGTCTCACATGTTATGAAAGAGAGGTCTCATGAGATGACCCCTTCCAAGGACAAGGCTTGTCACGGACACGTAAGAAGGAAAAGTAGTTTCTCTCCATTGTTAAATGAAGCTGCACATTATGCTCACCAAAATATTGGTAATCAGCATTAGTTTTTTTTTTTTTGAGTTTGGTAATCAGCATTAGTTAAATTAATATAAACATGAGATAAATAATGCTATCTGGCACAGTTGTAACTTTTGCAGAGTGCCAAGACAGTTAATCTACCAAGTGTATACCTTATCTTTTATTACTATTTATTTTATTAATGTTTTTCCTATCTCTCCTTAGATATCAAATATTGGTGGAACAATGTTTTCAAAACACAAATCATAATGGACTAGTATATCAAATCTAAGTCAAGGAGGAAAAACCCCCCTGACTTAGAAACCAAATTTCAATTACAAAACTACAATGGAAGCAACACTTCACCCCGCAAGAGAGAGGAAATTGAGAGTACCTCATCAACAGAATGAATGTTGCTGCTGTCAGCTGTGTAGATCGCAACATCCTGATGAAATAAAAAATAAAATTAGTGAACACTGATCTAGGAATCAACCAAAATTAGATCAAATAAGACAATATAATCCACCATTAGCCTCAAGTGATAACCACTCCAACCACTATTGCAAATGGTTTTCAATTTTCATTGTGTCTTTCTCTCAGACAAGTTCAATAACCTTACACCATAAACCCATACGCAACAAAATACCAGATGGTCTCAACTCTCAAGTGGTCCACATTTAATGGAAAGTTAAACCCACAGATCTCATTGTCTCAAATAATTCATTGTTTAACGTAAGAACTGAATAAAGATCGGATAAAGAGGTAGACTTACTCCAGCCAAGGGCTCAATAGTCGTTGGTTCCCCATCCTTGAAGTGAAAAAGTCCACCTTTAAAATCCCTCCCATAACTGTTCAAATAGCAAACTGCCTTTCACCAACACAAAGGAGAACCAAATAACATATCAACAAAGAATAGATATAGCCAGAGAAAAACTAAATAAAAAAATGGCATTTCATTTATTTTTATATTTTTTGATGAGTGACTAATAAGAAAGGATTCACTAATTATATAATGTTGCAAAATGTTTCTAGAAATGACTCATTCTTTTGAAAATTATCAAAAAACGTTTGTGGTGGTTTGTTGAGTATATGAGTGTGGCATTCTGGAAAAAGCTTTCCGGAAAAACATTTTCGTTTCTATTAAGTTTGTTTTCCATTGATCATAAAAGAAAACGTTTTCACGTTTCCGTCAGTCAGACATAACACCAGAAAACATTTTCCGCCGAAACAAACAACAGACCCATTTCAATATGACAATATAGGAAACGGTTGAGTACTAGGTAACATAAACATACCGTAAAGTCACGTTGTTTGAGATAAGGTCTGTTATCATCACTATGCCATCCAATGCTTGCTCCTCTGGTCCAGCTGATTTTCCATAACAACGTTAAAATTAACAAAAAAACGATCAGATTTAATAATTGAGAATATGGGTTTTTTTACGTAATAAATCATTGGCCTAGTGGAGAGTCATGAAAAGCTATGAACCTCTGACACGGACAAGGACACGGCATTTCAAGAAAAAACAAAGACACGACACGTTAATTTGAGGCTGAGAAAAGTGAGTTTAGGGGAAGGGTGGTGTTATATATAACCTGATTAAGCCGGTGAACTCGATGAAGAGGTCAAATTGGCAATCAAAGAAGTCCTCGACCTTGTCCTTCAAGGTCTCTCTGATGGGTACGAAAGGAAGGAGAAGATGAGGAGAGTTGGTGGCTATGAGAAGACAGAGAGTGGTGGAGAATACGTTTGGTCTGTACCCAACGGTGCTGTTGCTCTTGTGTATGAATTCCAGTTCCTTGCACTCATCATCGCTCAAGAAATTGTGGAGTATCAAACGCGGATGCTGCTTCTGCTGCGCCTCTGATTCCATTTTCCCCAACTCCAACTTCGCTCTTAATCCTCTTCTTCACCCTCTTACTCATATTTTCTTTTCTTTTCTTTTTTTTTTTTCTTTTTTTAAATAATATTTTGTTGTAAAGTTTATCAAAATTTTGTTTTTCTCCCCTAAACTTTAAAATGTTATTTTTTTCACCTTAAACATTATAAAGATATGTTTTTTTAATAGTGTAGATTTTAGATCTATTTCAAAAAAAAAAAAAAAGATTTTAGAGACAAGAATAGGAATGAAATCATGAAAAAGAAAATAACTATTTTTTAATAGTTTAGGGATAAAAATGATTTTTTTTTTAAATTATTGAAATGAAGTTATGGTGGGGTGAATATTAAGTGAATATTGGGGCTTATTATAATAAGATAAATACTGGGTCTAACTTAAGTATTGGCCTAAACGATGGAAATAAATCCAGGATTGGCTAGCCTATTTTTTTTAACGAACGCAATACCTCGAATCCTTGGCTAGGCTTAATCAATGGCGGCTCTAGGAATTTTTCTCAAGGTGTTCCTTAAGAAGTATAAATTATACAATCTAATAAAAAGATAAATTCATATATTGACAATAACAACAATAAAAAAAATACGCAAATACATAAAGTTTACAATTACCTTCTACGAGTATTCATATTTTGAAATTGTTACATAATAGTTTCATTATCAATTCTACAAGCTACAAGCTACATCTCTTTTAATGTACACAACCGGACAATCATTCATCCACTGAATGTAAAACAAATTATAGAGCAAAATTTAATTTTATTGGCATAAAAAATAACTGAGGGTGTTCCTAAATTTTTTTTGAAGGGAAGTTATTATATATAAAAAATTTTCTTTTTCAGGTCAAGGTGGTCCTAGGACCACCCTGGCCTTAAGGTGGCGTTGCCCCTGGGCCCAATACCCTTCCAGGCCGCACGCCAAGGTCATGTCCAAGATATATCCAAACTACCGAGGTAAATCCTAGAGAGGCTAAACTTCTCTAAGGTAGCTTTCTAAAAGTTCCTAATGATTCCACAATAACCCTCACATCAATATAGATCACCTGCATGGCACCATCGCCTTTAATGCAGATGGGCAAGCCTTAACAGTAAGAAAAGCCCCAAAAGTCTCCATTCATGATGAAAAACCTACAAAAGAAAAGTTCGATAAGATCAAAAGTTATCCAGGTAGATGTTTGAACAATGAGGAAGACCTTAGAACTCTTCTTTCATGATGAAAAATCAAGAAAGAAAAGCCTGCTAGGGCAAGACCAAAAGTTATCCAGGTGGACTAGGACAAAATATGAAGATGACTCGTATAAAAGGAAGAGAAGAAAGAGAAGAGAGACACAGAGAATATAGCAAGAGAGAAAATAGTAATGAAAACACTCAAAAAAGATTCATGTTACATATCACACTTGAATTAATAAATAAATAAATAAAACTCTGAAAGTTTACATGTTCTTATCCAAATTTCTCATTGTGGATCAATATCAACCCATAACACAAATTAATTGTAACACGTGTTTTGCTTAGTATCTTAAACCATAGAATTACAAAATACGTTCCTATAAAAGTAATATACTTTCATTAGTTCATGGAGGAAAGATGAAATTTTCAATATTTTAGTGACAAAAAAATGATTTTTTAAAATGTCAAGTATGAAAAAAAAAAAAAAAGATTTGGTAAAGTTTAGGAACCAAAATAGTTATGCAACCATTTTCTGGGGTATTTGAGATAATTACATTCTAATTTAACACTTTTAAAAATGTCACATAATTGCTTAGTTGCCCACATACACAACAAAATTAAAAGAATAGCATCCTACCCATTGGATTTAGTAAACCATGACTACCTTAACCCCACCAAGGCAGCAATGAGTAGCGTTTTACCAATAGTTCATAGGTGCTTCCCATTTGATTATTGGTGAAATATTGACTTAGTGTTCATCCTCCCACATGATGTGGGTAAATCATATCATATTATCATATATTATATAATAAAAATTAAGTTTGGAAGTTATGGTTGCACTACGTAGCTATATCAAATTGTAAAGCTAAGCTTAAACATTAGGGTTGTGTCAAATGGTTGCATTTAGGCTTAGAAGTCGTGGTTGTGCCAAGTGACTGCACCAAATTACAAAACTGAGTTTGCAAAGCTGGGTTTTGAAGCCGTATTGTACCAATTGGCTGCACCAAATTTCAATAAGTTTTTAAATAAAACAAAATTTTGTTTGATTTTATGAACTTTTTGTCTATTGCTTTATCACTTCTTATCAAATTTTTTTAATAGACACAAAAGTTTATGTTAGGAACATATTTATGTAATTGGCTGATCGTTTGACAAAACGTACTTTACTTGTAATTAGGTAGATCTAGAATGTGTTTAGTACTTCAAGAAACAAGTGTTCAAGTTAAGTATTAAAGTCATGTAAGTCTGACCAAGAAACAAGTGAAGGAATTGCTGGTCATTAAAGCTTGACAGAAGCTTGATAGAATCCTTTCTATTGAGATTTAATGTTGAACCTTGACACAAGTTGCATCTGTCGAGAATTACAAAATCAGGTTTTCCATATCTGATTACACGCATATTTTAATATATTTGTGTAGGGTTTCTTTTCTCACAACCTTAGACATATATAAGGCTTATTTTAAAGGCCGTCACATAATGCACAACATATGCAAAGTGGATGCAAACAGAATACAAGCATATTGTGACCTAGTTCATCATTCTCTCTAGAGAAGCTACTGCGTCTGTACGCCAAGGGTTTTGTGACCAAGGAACAACCTGATCTTCATTGTTGATGAACTGATGAACTTTGCAGCCAACATCTTCCTTAACTTGGTGAGTGAGTCACGTACTTGAATTCATGCAAAGGAGTTAGTCACGTACGGGGATCCGTGCATCATTGGTTAGTCACGTACTGTAATTCATGCATTGAATGGAGAGATTGCCACTACAATATAAGTCCAATTACGTATTGGGGTAAAGGTTCAACTGTAGGTTGGTATTTTGGAATAGGCCATAGGGCTTGGTAAGATTCCTTATACTTGTAATCGCTTGTGATTGATAATAGTAGATTCTCGAGAGTGGTGACCTTAAATTCACTTTTTGGGGTTTTACCTCAGTGGTTTTTCCCATTCGTAAACAAATCACCTGTGTCAAATTTATTTTCCACTACATTTAGTTATTTGGTGATTTATTTGTACTACCACACTATTGCATGTAATTTGACTAATTAATTAACTTGGGTAATTAATTAATTTGCAAGTGGTCAATTCATTTTAACCCTACAGTTGATATTAACTTTTCAATTATATTTGAGTTATGGTACAAATATTTATCCTAAACAAATTTTGAATTTGCACAATTCTAAGATAGCCTCGGTGGATCAAGTTTTTTCCTTTTATGAATTATCAACAATTTTTTTCATTTGAGTTATGGTACAAATATTTATCCTAAACGAATTTTGAATTTGCACAATTCTAAGATAGCCTCGGTGGATCAAGTTTTTTCCTTTTATGAATTATCAACAATTTTTTTCATTTGAGTTATGGTACAAATATTTATCCTAAACGAATTTTGAATTTGTACAATTCTAAGATAGCCTCGGTGGATTAGGTTTTTTCCTTTTATGAATTATCAACAATTTTTTCATTTTCATATCTGTTGTCAAGTATAGATGAGAAAGGAATAATTTGATGGGATTTTATATAATTGAGTTTAACTAGAAGTCTAGAACTCTACATGTTAAAAAAATAAATAAATAAACTGGAACTTTATTTCTCTTACTGCTAAAATCAATTGAAAACTATTGAGACCAAACTTACCTGAAATTATTTGGTGGCATCTTAATACGTAACTCAATTCCATTGCTACAAGGAAATGTAGTCATCTGGAAAAGGAAGGCTATAAATTAAATTGCAAAAAAGAAGTGATGAAGTAGGATTTCACCTCGTCAGTACAATGGACAACCTGGAGCTCGTCAGTATGTACCTCGTAAGTACGATGGACGACTTAGAGGTCCTGTACCGAAGAAAGCACTAAGCAGATAATGACATCGGTTTGGAGCCTTCCAAGGACCCTCCAATACTTAAGTTAGCTTAAACTCTTTAGAAAATTGTAATCTATAGAGTAATTTGTGTGTGTGTACAACATGCTCCACTTACTTGTCTCTCCTGGCTTTATATAGCCTTTGTGTGAGTAAATGCTCAATCTACTGGCCTCTCTAACGCTGTACCACAGCTGGAGGATTTATAGCCCAATAATGACCATTTATCTTCAGCCCTTTAATGTCTATAATGGCCATTAAATGCGCATAATTGGACAACAGTAACAGCTCTGTGCTCATTCATCATTTGGACATTAAATGCTATCTGAAACTAATGCGTTTACGCTCGTCCATACTTTTACTCGTCAATAACATGGGCGGTTTGCAATATGGACGAGGTTTTATCGCTATCCATCAGTTATGGTTGAGCTGGAGGCTTATATGCTAATTTAATAGCCATCCCCATTCAATGTTCTGTAACAGCTGTGTAATGGTCATCTTGAGATGATTGTAACAGCTGTGAGTTGGTGGCTATAAAGGTTGTACGTCTGTAGCACTTATGCCATTTAAGTGAGGAATTTATATCTGAACATTAATGTGTACTTATGATTGTCCTTAGTAATGACAATCGTCCTTAGCAATGACAATCACTTTATGGACGACCATTTTTCACTACTCGTCAGTTGCCCCCTTTATTCCTTTGTCATCCTTTGTTTGGATGAGCATAGGAATATGAAAGGTTTTTGGCAGTTCAATCTCCTCTTCGTGTCCTGAGATGCTCGTCCCCTCACATTTAATACGAGGCGTCTTTCTCATTAGGTGATTGGCACGTGCCTTCTCTTCATTGGTTGCGAGTGTGAAGTTTTTTTGAGCTTCCCGCGTGCCTTGATTTTTGTTTACCTTTTTAGAAAAACTGCTCATCGATTTTTAACCATGCGAATTTAATCATATGACTTACTCTCACTTTGAGAATTTGATCGTCATTATGATTGTGCTTGTCGGTTTTTAACCATAATCATATGACTTACTCTCGTTTTGAGAATTTGATCGTCATTATGATTGTGTTCGTCGATTTTTTACCATGAAAATTTAATCATATGACTTACCCTCTCTTTGAAAATTTGATTGTCATTATGATTGTGTTCGTCGGTTTTTAACCATGCGAAGTTAATTATATGACTTACTCTCGCTTTGAGAATTTGATCGTCATTATGATTGTACTCGTCGGTTTTTAACCATGCAAATTTAATCATATGACTTACTCTCGCTTTGAGAATTTGATCGTCATTATGATTGTACTCGTTAGTTTTTAACCATGCAAATTTAATCATATGACTTACTCTTGCTTTGAGAATTTGATCGTCATTATGTTTGTACTCGTCGGTTTTTAACCATGTGAAATTAACCATATGACTTACTCTCGCTTTGAGAATTTGATCCTCATTATGATTGTACTCATCTAAATTGAACCTTATGTGACGATTTTACTCTTATTGAGAATTTTATCGTCTACTTGGTTTTACTCGTTGGACTTTCAATGACGGGCGTTCTTTTCGATTTTTTTTTTGTATGGTAAATAATACTTTTAGATCTTTCAAGAGAACGACATTTATTCATGTAGGGAAAAATGCCCCCTTATTCATTCCTGCTTAGAAAATAGTTTGATGAAAAAAAAATTGAAAACGTCATCTAACTAGCGATAATACTTCTTGAAGTGCTCTACATTCCATGGAAGAGATAACTGTTTGCCGTTGAGTGATTCAAGGTAACAAGTTCCTCTTCTGGAATACTTGTCAATCTTGTATGAGCCGGCGTATTTTCGTTGTCATTCTTTTGACTAGGGAACGATCCTTCTTCTCCATCTTTTTGTGTTGGAGCTCGTCGATTTCTTCCATCCTTTGCTTGCCATCTACTCCATTCACTGTTAATGCATCCTCTCCGTTCATGTACTTCTAGGCTTTGAACAGGAGGTCTGTCATTGTAGTTGGCGGAGTCTTCCCTAGGGAGAAGACGAGGTCAGGATTGTTCAACCTTGCTTGAAAGGTCTTCATTATCACATGATCATTTGCCTTATCAATTTCTGACACTGCTTTGTTGAAGCGTTTTACATACTCTCTTAGGGTTTCCCTTTCTTGTTGCTTCACAGTTAGTAGGTGTAAGGTGGGCCTCTTATGGCGTTGGCCCCCAATGAAATGGCAAACAAAAGAGTCGCTTAGCTGCTCAAAGTTCACGATATATGCCATGGGCAGCTTGCTAAACCACACCCTTGCTGCTCCTTTAAGGGTTGCGGGGAATGATCTGCAAATTACCTCGTCTAGGGTCTGCTGAAGGTTTAATATTGTCTTGAATACCCCTATGTGATCTAGGGGATCCTTAGTGCCATCGTAAACCTCCAGCTGTGGGAAACGAAATTTGGGAGGCAAAAGGCATTCCAAAATGCTGGCAGTGAAAGGTGAGTCTGTCCTCTTGATCATGCCATCAAGATTCATCGCTGTCTTTTCCTTCATGGCGTTCTAGACTTCATCTAACTCCTTTCTTATGTTTTTCATCATCTAAACATTGCCATGAGTTGACTGTGCGGTGTGCTTAGAAGTTTCTCTTCTGCTATTTCCTGGACTATGGGCTTCGTCGTCATTTTCATTGTGATTACACCATAACTGTGACGTATTTGTTCCCTTTGAACACACTCTTCACTTCAAGTCTTCATTTTGTTTCTTCAATTCTTTCACATTGGATGTTAGTGCTTGGATTTGTTGAGCCATCACCACCAGGTTCGGCGGCGCAGTTGTGGTAGAGTCCACAGTTCTAAGGAACTTAGTCAGTAGAGAATTCAATGGCTTATTGATTGATAGCCTGTCATTCCCACAAACAGCGCCAAACTGATGAAGCAGGATTTCACCTCGTCTTATGTTCCTCGTCAGTACGATGGACAACCTGGAGCTTGTCAGTATGTGCCTCGTCAGTACAATGGATGACCTGAAAATCCTGTACCAAAGAAAGCACTAAGCAGATAATGACACCGGTTTGGAGCCTGCCAATAACCCCCTGATGCTTAAGTTAGCTTAAACTCTTTAGAAATCTGTAGAGTAATTTGTGTGTGTGTGTACAACATGCTCCACTTACTTGTCTCTCCTGACTTTATATAACCTTTGTGTGAGTAAATGCTCAATCTACTAGCCTCTCTAACATTGTACCACAGCTAGAGGATTTATGGCCCAATAATGACCATTTAGCCTCAGCCCTTTAACATTTGTAACGGCCATTAAATGCGCATAATTGGACAGCAGTAATGGCTCTGTGCTCATTTATCATTTGGACATTAAATGTTATCTGTAACTAATGCGTTTACGCTCGTCAATACTTTTACTCGTCATTATCATGGTCGGTTTGCAATATGGATGAGCGTTTTATCTCTATCCATCAGTTATGATTAAGTTGGAGGCTTAAATGATCATTTAATAGCCATCCCCATTCAATGCTCTGTAATGGTTGTGTAATGGTCAGCCTGAGATGGTTTTAATAGCTATGAGCTAGTGGCTAGAAAGGTTGTACATCTGTTACACTTGTGTCATTTAAGTGAGGAATTTATATTTGAGCATTAATGTGTACTTATGATCATCCTTAGTAATAACAGTCGTCATTAGTAATGACGGTCAATTTATGGACGACCATTTTACACTACTCGTTAAGAATTATATATATTATCTCTTCTTGGAAAAACCAAGGTAAATTTCTATCTTCCTCAATATAAAGGCTACGTTAATGTTTGTTTCTTTTTTTTTTTTTTTTTTGAGAGAGTTTCAACTTATGACATCCAATCCTGATAATAGCTCTTTATTATCAGACCAAGACACCGATCAGTTTTTGGTGTAGGCGGGGATTGAACCCCAGATCTCTTATACAACTATCAGAGACTTTACCAGTAGAGATAACTGGAACCCACATGTTTGTTTCTAATTTAATAGAATGAAAGTTTGATGATTTCTTTTTTGAGACCTTGTAGAGGTCAATTGTATTTGTTTACTTCAAACTTGAGTTCGTATCAAATGCAAGCGTGTGCATAGTTAATTTTTTATCAAATGTTTAATTTTTAGTTCTTATGACAATTTATAGGTCCAAACATCTTTTTTTTTCCCTCATTTTTTATATAATAATATGTAAATTAAAAAAAGTAGATGATATGTTCATCTATTTATTATGTTTAATTAAACTCTCATATTATTTATGTTGTGCAAAATATATTCATCTTATAGAAAACCTATCCAAATACTGCAATTCAATTATGCTTATTTGGTGGTTAAGTAATCAAAAGCTTCATCATGACAATTTTTTTTTTTTTTTTCCTTTTGTGGTTACATTATTTTTTTCTTCTTTTTTGATGGTTTTCATTTTATAATGCGATGTATCTTTATGTAGCTTTCTGCTTGCTTTTGGGTCATCTTTTGTTAGTATGAATGATGTAGTTGCTTAGAAGGTCAATCTAATTTCTACTTCATTTTATTTATATAGTGTGTTTGTGTGTGTATAAAAAATTAGGTTTTACTTATAAAACAGATTGTGATTGTTCACAAGAATAGCCTAAGAGAAACATTTTCGGGAGGCAAAACCTCGCCAAAAAGGTATTGTTTCTCAATTCTCACATATCTAGATGGTAATGTATCATTAATGTTCTTTCTATATAGATATGAACGTGTCAGTACTACATACAATACTTTGGCATGGAATACTTGGTGCATATATCAATGGCTTTGCTCAAAGGGTATGGATGCTTTTTTTTGGTAGTTTACTTCTTTGTTTTGGTATTGGATGTGCCAATTAGACTTAGGAGAACAAACCTTGATCACTACCTTAAATCATTATCCTACAAAAACCACTTTGTTTGGCTTCTAATTATTTAGATTTGCGTGTCCAAGTGCATTGTCATTTTTTTTTTTGTCTTTTTTATTAAGAACTTAAAGAGGTCACTTAGATTTGCATGTCCAAGTGGATTGTAATTTTTCTTTCTTTTTAATTAAGACCTAAAAGAGATCATAGATATTGAAAACAATTGTTTAATTTATGCAATCATCTATTGCCACAACATTTTTTTCATATAAAATTAGAAAATGTAGGTAAATTTATACTACACATATAGATATGGTGTTTTTTCTCCAAAAAAAGAAAAAGAAAAAAGATATGGTGTTTCATAATAACGCCCAATAGAATTTGAATTCCAATTAATAAGAACCAGTTCTAAATTATCTTTAATTATCTCCTCTATTAACTCACTTAAATGCTTCCACGAATAAGTTTTTAATTCGGTTTATATGATTTCATTTTGTTTTCTCTAAACGGTGACTGCATAAGCCATTTTTCTACACGCAAAGAAAAACAACCAAAATATTTAAGAGGATTACAAATTGGGTGGGTAAGATTAGAGGACAAACATAGTGATTCTTTATTTTGTAGCCACCAACCTATCCGTTAAACAAAAACCTTCATATGAATTTGTTTTCAATCATTAATCTCTCTTCTTCTTTTTTCTCTCTACATTTCATCTTGAAATAATGGCTTTCAACAAAATTGGAGGAAAAAGAATTGATAAGTTGAATAAAATCAATAGAGACTTCCTTTGGGGATCGTCAAATGAGAAGCGGAGAATGCACCTAGTGAGATGGGGAAAAATTATTAGGCCTAAAGATGAAGGGGGCCTAGGGATCCAATCGGCCAGAGCTAAAAACATTGCGTTTTGGCAAAGCTAAACTGGACAATGTACCAGGAAAAAGAGGCTATTTGGGCGAGCATTCTGTTGAATAAGTACTGTTCTAACTCCAGAAGGAGGGCTAATAATCTGGATGCTCTTCCTTCTTCTCCTAACTGGTCTGCCATTAAGCTTGGTTTCCCCGCCTTTGCCAAGGGTATTTGCTGGGGGGGTTGGAAATGGATCAAGGAAAAAGGTGTGGATGGATAGTTGGATTAAAGGGCAATCTCTAAGGGAGCTCATTGAGGGGCCATTAACAAGGAATGACATGAACTTAGCTATAGCTGATATACAGATAATCATGGGTAATTTTGGGAGAGTTTATCCTTTGTCTTGCCACCTATAATCAAGGATAAAATTAGAGTTGTTCCATGCCAAGAGTTTGGTGATGAGAAGGATGTAATTATGTGGAAGTACACAAAGGATGGGGAGTTTACTGTTAATTCAGCCTATCTCCAAATCATTGGTGGTGTTGGGGATGAAAAGGCTTTTAGGGGCAATTGGATTTGGAAGTTGGACACCTTCCTAAGAATTTTCAGCTTTTTATGGTTATGTTTGCATAACAGCATCCTAGTCAGGGAGGTTTTGGCTGCTAGAGGTATTAATTGTAGCAAATTATGTCCTATTTGCAGAAGTCAAGATGAGTCAATAGAGCACATGCTCAGGGATTGCATTTTTGCGCGACACTTCTGGGCTGAAATCCATGCCCCTCGTATTTCCTCTCTGCCTATTCTTGATGTGAGTGACTGGCTCTAAGCAAATTGCCAAAGTAAGCTAATCCATCACAGTTCTATTCTGTGGAATTTAATCTTTCCTCTAGCTGTTTGGAGCATTTGGAAACACCGCAACAAAGTTGTGTTTGAAAATGTCCCTCTTAACATGAACTTGCACGAATCCTGTCTTAATGAAGCAAGGGAGTATTTCTATTGCGTTGCAAAATCTGGGAGGAAGAAACAGTTTACTTCCATACCTGTGAAATGGGACAAACCACCGCAAAGTGGTTTAAATTATATACGAATGAAGCTTCAAGTGGGAATGTGGGGGGAGGTGGTTTAATTATAGACTGTAATGGGAGATGGATCAAAGGCTTTTCGAGATCCATTGGGCATGCCTCCAGCTTTGTTATAGAATTTTGGGCTTTAAGGGATGGATTGAAGCTGGCTTTAGGCATTGGAGTCCAGAGGTTGGTGGTGGAGTTGGATGCTAAAATGGTGGTTAGCCTTGTCACATCCACAGGTGGTACTAATAAACCTTATCTCCCTCTTCTAAATGATTGCAGATACTTGCTGAGCAAATTCCTCCAGACCCGAGTGGTGCAGGTGTTCAAGGAAGGGAATGGATGTGCTGATGCCCTTGCAAGAAGGGGCAGCAACATGGCTGAGGAGTTTGCAGTGTTTGATAATCCTCCTAGCCCTGATATTTTGTATTTTTTTTTTAATATGAATGCTGATGGTATATTGTATAATAGGACTTCTAACTCTCTGCTTACTGATAGGATGAGGTAGCTCTGTTTGTTTCTTTTCCCCTTAACCCAAAAAAAAAAAAATAATTGTAGAAACTCCAGAGGCTTCAGTTTTATATACATATATAGATTATACATGTTTATGAGCAAAACCATACAACATACAGCACTTCAACTAGTGACTAGATACAATTTTGAACAAAATTTAGTTACAAAATTAGTTCTAGTATAAAATTACAACTTTACTTAACATCCACCATTGAATTACATTCTCTTCTTATATCCTTCATGTTTGTAAAATTTCTAAAAAATTAAAGATCAATAACCACGTCATTAATAAATTTTTTAAATTGCAAGTTTTTGTAATTTAAAATTATACATAAAATATAATCTTATAAATCATATAGTAAATAATATTTGATTGGCACAAAATTTGACATGTGTATTAAAAACATTAAGAATATTGAATAAGATTAGAGCCTTAAGTTACAACTAATTTTATAACTAAAATTTGTCCAACAATTTTTACAAGATATTCCACCTCCTACCATTGAAATCAATTATAAAAACTCTTGGTTGTCCACGACAAAAATAATGACACCAAAATCCACCAGTCTAATTATATTTCTTTTCTCAAATACAAATGTTTTTGCTCTTATCATGGGAGCTTTTGACATCTATAATTACCCAAATCTTAGTTACTTTGGGTTCATTATGCATTCATGAGATTTTTATTACCTTGGGAACTTTTCCTTCCTTTTTTTTAAACTACACAAATATATATACATACCAATCTAAAGTTCTAGACAACAGAAACTCGGCTTTCAAATTATATTGCGAGACAAAAGACCTACATTTTCTATGCTAGAATTTTGATCAATTACTCCCAAAACGATACTTTGTACATGCTTTGGTCACTTTCATCTGTCAGAGTTAACCCTGCTAGCTGACCATTAACTGCCTCCTTTTGTTAAACTTTGAAAGCAGGTATCCTGGCTCAATCTCAGATTGTTCCGTGGATTGATTTCAAGAGGCATAGGTTGCATATCTACAATTAACTCCAAACCAAAACTTTTGATCAAGATAGCAAAAGAGCCACAGTTAAATTAAGAATCTGAGTTTTCCACCTAATGTAAGAATTCATATAATAAGACAACAAAAAAAAGGAACAGAGGACACAAGGGATTTCTAAGAGAGCAGAAAAGTTCTTCCCCCTCCCTTCGTTCCCCTTGGTAGTATGAAATGTCATGTCTTGAATATTGCCGCTCTTTACATTTGCTTCAAACTCTTTGAAGTTCGCAGCCTACCTCCTTTTTTCCTTTAACCCTCTCTCTCTCTCTCTCTCTCTCTCTCTCTCTAAACTTCTCCGGCTGGCTTGCTTTCCACCACATTGTCAACACTTTGTTCTTCTACATCGTTCACCACTGTATGTCCACTGCCAGTTCCATCAATGCTCCCATTACAGTCTTGCCTTTGTGTTTTCCCTTCCAATTTCCCTTTTGGAGATGCACTTGTATTATGACTAGATTTCCCTGAACCACTTTCTTTTTCTGGCAGGGAAGCTGTCTCAGCAGAGAAGTTCACTTCCGTTGCAGTACCTGGTAACTGCTGAGATGATGAATTACCAGAGCCTGGTGGAAGGAATACTCCAGTGCCAGGGATAGGAAGGCGAGGTGGAGGATGTCTTGATGGAGCAGCTGGCCATCCTGTCGAACAAGGTGGGAGGGGGACTGGTGCAGGAAAAGGAATTGCTGGTGCAACTGGGGCAGGCACAAAAAGTGTTTGCATGCCATTAGGAGGTGGGATTTGTGGACGAATGGGTGGGGCTGGCAGTACACCAGTAGTAGGAACGGGAGCATAATGCTTGTTAGCCACATGATGACGAATATGATTGGGAGATCTACTGGGAGGTGGACCCCAATGGGGTGATTGGGCTCCTGCAGGTGAGGAAAGGCGCTGACCATCACTAGGTGTGAATTTCTTCGGTTGAGACTTTGTGAAAGTAACCAGTATTCGCTGTTTGCGGAGGGAGGGAATCGCATGTCTGGCAAAATCTGAGGATTTTCCTTGCATAACTAGGAGAGATCTGTTTTTGTCATGGTGACCAACATTATATCAGAAAGCAGATCTGAAAATTCAGTTAACTCTCAAATAAAATAAAAGCAAGAAACTTGGGAAGTAGATAGTTATATAAAGCCAATTCACCATGAGTAGTAAGATGTTTCCTTATGCATTAAAAAGTTGCAAGCTCATTTTAAGCCTCATTTTGCATCATTTATTAAAAAATATGAAGCTCCTAATAGCTCCATGTACAATTTTTGAAAACAAAAATGACAAAGTAGCAATTGTTTGTGGGTGGACTTTGGTGCAAGTTATAGGGTCTTAGGGTATGTGGAAGTAATGTCAAGGGAAATTCCTTCTGGTGCTATTTTAAAATTAAAATTTTAAATTTAAAAAATTCAATGTATGAAAAGCCCAACTGACTTTCCCAAGGAGCCACAATAGCTGCTCTTTTCAGTTAGTACTTGATACCACTAAACCAGAACACTAGCAATTATTCTTCCATAATTTTCTCCTTGGCATGCCTAAATTTTCAATTACATCAACCTACACAGAAAAAACTTTTCTTCTAGAAAGATGATAATAGATAAGTATTAAAACTATATTTTGGAGTTTGGAGGGAGAGAAGGTGATGCAAGAGATGCAAGAAGACATTTATTTAGTATTATTTATGTTTGCAAGTCAATTGTATTTTTATGTTTTAAGTCCTAATAGTTTATTAGGGAATTAGTATTTCCATATTTTGAAGCAAGTTTATTTTTGTAGTAAGGCAATTAGAGTTTCCTCCGCCAATCAGAACTAGGGTTTAGTTTTCCCTATATAAGCAACCTATTGTACTCCTTCTAAAGACAATAGATACTTTGATGAATAAAAAAAAAATGGTCTTTTCGTTTATTTGATGCTAACACCTAGTGGTTTTCTCACTTAGTGTCAAACCTAGGTGCTGACTCTTAGATCGTATCCTGTTATTTTCCTTTTGTTGTATTTTGTTCTGGTTGTCCTGCATCAAAAGGACTAGTCACAAGGGAGGAGAGAGTGCAGGCAGCCCCCTTTGTATGTTTGCAAGGAGGAAATGAGATGAAATGATAAGATGTCGTGTAAATTAACAATAGAGTGCTATGACAAATAAGTGTCGTCTAGATGTTGAAATTTTAATCAGTAATTTTGTTAAACTTGATATCCCCTCCATTCAAATTCCCCAAATTTGAAGGAATTTAAAAGAAGGATATTGAATGGTGCTCCTTCCCTCAAAACTTGATATCCCTTCACCTTTCATCTCCTATCTGTCCATCCAAACATACCCTTAAAGTAGCAACCTCTTAACCAGTAAAAATAAAGCAACAAGAAGAAAAGAGTTCAGGGTTAAAAGTGATTACCCAGGTGTAAGAGAAAGCTTGAGAGAGCCTCCATAATCCCCAGGTGGTTGATTCGGAAAAGATTTTCCAAAGGTCATGTCACAGTCCGTCAAGAACAGGACGCAAACAGGCCTTCCAAACCAATGTGGGAAAATGTGAGGCTGTGAGTGATCACCCTAGAAGTAATCACCATAAAATTAGGCTTGGTTGGCACATTACACACTTATAATTACAAAAAGAAAACACCTTAATGATCAACCTCATTATAAAAATCGACGATGCAAGAGTCTGGCTTCACAGTCATAATCTGCATGCCTACTAAGCGTTCAATAACATCTTGCAGCAAGGAAGGGATGGATTCTGATCTCCGGTCTGCAAAGTTAAATTTATAGAGATCCAAGAAATGATATTTAAGTAAAAAGATAACCAACAGAGCTCTTAAAATTTTACTATCCAACACAAATATTCTTAATATTGAACATGCCTTTGGAGGTTCCTACTGCATTGTCCTCTTCTGGAGGTGCATCTGCAATTGGAAGGCCTAACTGAATCATCTCTCTTCCATGTCCCTTCATAGGCCTCTTTGAGACCACATACGTCTGACCTGCTTCTCACCAAACAAAGATCCTACCCATTGTTATTACTTATATACATAGAAGGAAAATCTTTATAAATTTAAAAATGCTTCCACAAAAGCTAGCAGCAAATTTTTAACAAGAAATAATGAAATACAAATCACGTAAAAAACAATTTTGTCCAATAATGTATCCAAAATTAGAATAGGCTTTTTTCCTTCCCATTCTTTTTGTTTTTTTTTCTAGAAAGAAGTAGAGGCTATGTACACAAACAGAAAGATAAGCAATAAAAATAACAATAACAGTGCTGGTAATAGTTGTAATAGTAGCACTATCAACCTTTTACTCAGAAAGTTTCTCAAAAGGCAAATCACTGTTCTAGATTTGGACAACTCTCTTGCAATGCAAAATACCACCAATCTCATGGTCCCCGCAAAACATCAACACCCCCCCCCCCCCAAAAAAAAAAAAACAAACAAAAAACAAAAAGAAAAACAACTTTCCACAGCCAACCAAAATTTCTCTCTTCAGAAGTGGGGGAAATCTAAAACAATAGTCAATATGTTCTTTGAATGAAGGGACATACTTGTCAAAAATGAGGGAAAAAAAAAATTCACAGCATTGAAGACAAGTTATATCTACCTAGGATGAATGGGATTAGCCAAAAAAAGGTCCCATGAACAAAGGGTTTAGCATTACCCAAACCAATATAGAGTCTGTTAAATTACCAATTCTCCCAAAAGATTAAGCTATTAGAAAATGATGAATTTAATCATTTGATTATAATTCTAACAATCCCCCTCGTGTGGGCCTAAACTCCCCTTAATAAACGGTGCCCAACATGTGGGATTTTTAACATATTAAATAGAAGGTAGAGTGAAGACAGAGATCAAGCTAATGACCTCCTATTCCTATACCATGTTATATTACATATTCTCCCAAAAGCTTAAGCTATTAGGAAATCGTGAATCATCTAATTTAACTAAAATTCTAACAGAGTATTCTATTAAGCTTCAGTAAGCAGATCCTAAGTCTTATGAATGTGCAACTAATGCAAAACATGTTGAAGAGGATTTTTTACAACACTTAGCAACCACCAAGGAACACTAGAGGAAGCAGATTAATGTATTGTCTTAAAGGTACATGTTTCCAAAACTACCCTCACTGACTTTTTAAATAAAGTAAAAGGCACGTTATGAAACTTATTTATTGACTTTTCAAATAGGACTTTATTTTGGGACATCCCAGAATGGAATAGAGGACTAACAATTAGGGATAGAGTAACTTACATGCTTGCTATTTTCGTCTTTAAATTCTTTTATGTAATAATTCATGTGACCATTAAATGAGCCACATGACCACTAATAAGTCATGTTTCTTTTTTAATTGGGCATATGACCTCTGCAGAACAGATTTATAGATTAAAGCTGATTTTATGGTTGTGATTGTGTCTTACTACAGCAACTTTCTCTTATCTCATTTAAGGATTTGCAAAAGTTGTAACAGTAGCTTCTTTGAAAATTATTGAATGAAATTCATCTAGCATTTGTGGTTTTTCTCTACCTTTCTCTCAGGGATTGGATGTGAGTCTTCTTGCTATTTTGATAGCTCAAATAACTATCTAGTTCACTTCTTATATATTTTATTCTCTAAATCATATAGGCTTTGATGTAGGAAAATGTAAGCCCAATGAAAAAGAAAAGTCCCATTGGTCCATTCTCTTTTAATTCTACTGTTTAATTAATTATTATGCCTTCAGTATTTTAAAAGGTCAGGTGACTTGCCGTTAGTAACCCTAGAATCCTAGCCCTTCATCTTACAGAAGGGTTGCATCAGGTTCACAAACTGTTAGTGGAAGGAGACATCTGAGAGGAATGACAAACCATTAGAAGCTCATGCAATTTTGTGTAAATTAATTCCATAGATAGACCATACTTATAGAAGAATACTGAAAGGACTCAGGAACAGGTATAGTTGCAGAGAGCTTGATGTTTCTAGGAGGTAGCTAGTCGTTTCTTCCTGTGTTTGTATAAGTGCTGTTCTTGTTTGGTAGGGAATGCCCCTGTGCTCTTGTAAATTGTTGTTTTTGTCAATATAATTCTGTCCTACCCATCAAAAATAAGTTTCAGTAAATTCTTACATGAACATAAATATTTTACAATTTTTTAAAGACCCGATCCATATCTGCTTTGGGCACTATTTTTTTCAAGAACATAAATAACAGTTTCCCTATATGCAAAATGCCACACAGATCAAATCGATATCAATCACTGTTTGTATTAAAAATTAAATGGTGGGTCCCATTCAAGGAATTCCTTAGTTCGATTTAAACCCACCAAATGCATAAGATGCAGGATAAAAGCACAGCCTATGAGTCAATATCCAGAATTAGACAGTAATATACACTATCCCACACCCCCAATAAGGGTCAGGAAAAAGAGGGACAAAGACTCTTCAAAGACAATGAGAAGTGTTAATAATGTGTCAACATAATCAGCCTTTGATCTAATATAGCTCACCAAATCAAGTGTTGCAAATTGTGACAAATGAGTTGTCGAAACAAGTATAAACCTTATGGCCAAAAGAAAGTAGAATACCAGTTGTTTACATCTGACAGGAACGCATTACATTATCCTGAAAGATTTTAAATTTAAAACATAGAAAAATAAAAAGATTATCTTAAACATATGATATTTACTTGATAAAAGGAAATCTTTATGGGCTCAATCCTTAAAATTTTATTTAGAAGATCGTTCTAGATAGAAAGACCATCATTTATTAATTTTATAATTTTTTAGTTTAATAGATTTATTTAGGATATGTTTGGTAACTATTTTTTCCCCTTATTTTCTGTTTTCAAAAACAATTTTCTATTTTTGAGACTAAAAAACTTGTTTGGCAATCCAAAATGAACAGAAAACAAAAACTAATTTCAAAACTCAATTTGTGAAGGAAATTGAAAACATGCAAAATGTTGTTTTCAGTTTCTAATTTTCAAAAGTTAATAAAAACACGCATTTAACTTAATGAATCTGTCTCATCTAATGAGTTAGCATTAGAGTTCAAATCCTAGTAACAACATATTTTAGTATTTTCTATTTTTTTCTTCAAAAAGCTTCATTTTTTTTTAATTTCAACTAACCAAACATGTTTTTGATTTTTAAAATACAAGAATTTTTTTTTTCTTTATATTCCCAAAAACAAGTTTTTGAAAATAGAAAACAAAAACTGTTACCAAACTTAACCTTAGTTCTTCAAGTTTTGTAATTAATGGAGTTTTAATCTGTCAAAGATTTCCTTCAATCACATGATGACTTTGTAATACTGTTCAAGATATAATTGTAAATTATGTTGGAATTATCATATAATTGTTCATAATTTCATATATATATATGACAGAGAGAGAGTTATAGACAAACACAGATAAGCACATTAACCCTTGATTGTAGAGTACACAGTGCAGTTGAGTAAATGTGTGTGCAATAAACAAATTCAAGACTTATTAAATCATATAATGCTGGCACTAACAGCTTGTTTGGGAGAGGGGAATAGGGGAAAATGGAATGGGGGAAAAAATGATTGATTATTTTTTTATTCACTCATTTAGGAGTTTAATAGCCCTCTTGAACCCATTTTTTAATCCCTCCCAACTTGGGAGGAATCAGAGAATGGAATGTGCTTTTATGAAGTTTTAATGAAGTCCTCATAATACCCCCCCCCCCCTTTTTTTTAATGAATGTCTATAACCCTTTTTTTTAAAAAATAAAGGGCATAATGGCAATGTTATTATAACAGAAGTCATTTACATTCAATTCCCAATCAAGGTTACTTTCCATTCCATTCAAATGCAGTCTCTTATTCAAAAAATAAATATGCATGTAATCTACATTTAATTCAGGATTGATGAACTTTTCGTAATATTTTAGGGAAACCAGAAAAACAACAAGCACAGACTATATTTGAACAAACCAGTAAGAAATCAGGGAAAAAAGCATGGCATACAGAATTGCACAATTCCGTATGCATAGATCACTTGCACTACTATCACAGAAAGTCATTTTAATTTTCTGTACCTCAGATGTCATCTATAAATGTTACAGAATCCATTTTGCAAGCAGTGTGTCCAGAAATGGATCTCCCTAGACTTTAAAACATACATGGAAATGGATTATGTCTATTTAAAATTTTGAAGCCTACATGGTGAAACTTGTTCCAAATTTTCAATGGCAACAAATGAATCATCTGAAAATCACAGGTACAGTTTTAGAGAAAGAAACCACATGAAAATTTCTTTCTTCTTCAAGTGTACCGAAAAAAAAAAATGCACTTAGTAAACTTGCCTTGAAATTGTCCTCTTTTTCCTGCAGCCCTCAATTCATTAACCAAAGAAACAAGTTTGGGAACTTCTGAGTCATCAAGTAACGATTCAAAATGTTTCAGTCCCTCAACCACATTAACCTGACATGAAGATAAGCACATCTCAAAAATAGAAAACTATAAATGAAAATTCAGCATCATGAGATTCAACATATTAAGCAATAAAACCAAGTCATAGATATCCACAAAAGTATTTAGTAGAATACTACCTCCTTTCCGTCAACCTTCTCAATGCCAGAAAAAGTTTTTGGAACCGGAGCAGGATTCTGCTTCTCATTTTGATTTTGTTCTGTAGAATGATTCTCTGTAAGAAAATTATAGGAATCCAGGTCAAAATAAAATAGTAAAAATATTTAGAACTAGCCTCATCACACGTGCTTCACGCATGCAATGAGGCTCTTTTTTCATTTTTCATTTTGGTTTAGTGTCATAATGTTTAAAAGTGAGATAAAGATAGTGTCCTAATTCTTAGGATCTTTCTCTACATGAGTTTTTTTACGTGGAATAATGTTTAAAAGTGAGATATATATAGTGTCCTAATTTCTAAGATATTTCTCTACATGAGAGTTGATAAAAGTTTGAAGTTTTAAATTTAAAATTTAAAAATAAAAAAAGGTAATTCAGACTGGAGAAGATAAAGGGATTAAGGGAAAAAACCTAAAACTTAGGAACTTTTTAAAAATAGTAAATTACTCTTCTACCCAGTTTGTGTTTTAAAATTTAAAATTATTTAACTAAAAGATAGGGGTATTTTAGAGAGTTTAAGAATTTTTGTGAGGATATTTTAGTACGCAAAATGATGAAATCCAAACAGGGAATCCTGTTATTAGTTGTATAGATAAATTAAAGAAAAAATTTCTAGATAAGAAGCATCTGTATTCTGTCCTAAATTCAGGCAAGAGAGAGGGAGAGTTTCTCCCCTTTCAGCCAAAAAATGGAACCTAGATGTTCCAACCACCAAACCATTGATAACTAAAGAGCTACCAGAATTAGCCTTCAAATTATATCCTACTCAGTGCAGCCACCACTTCCTCTTTCTCTTTGGCCAATCAAGAGCTGGTGGATAAAACCCCAATGGCTCACCTACTCCCAAAGGGGTTTTTAATCCCCCCACCCCCGCTCTCCACAAAACCCAAACCTGGCGCATGCCACAAAGAAATCCAATTACCTTTGCAATTTGAGGTGCATCCATCATCTAACACCTTGGCTTCAGTTGGAGAATTGCCACACGTTGTCCCTTCTGAACTTCCCAAACTCTTCAAGCTGCCAGCATCTGCTTTGGTAACCAGAAACAATAAACATCAAAGTTGCCGCATAGAATTTCTCAAATATAAGGCATATTTCATATTTCATAATTCTGTAACTTTAAGCTTGATTCTATTTGGAATTGTTGAACCTTCATTGGGAGAGCAACAAAATTTGTTAGTTAATGAGTCACTGTTTGCTAATAGTAAAGAAAAAAAATCCAATATATTTCCAAAAAACCAGGCAAATAGAGGGAAGAAGGTGAAAAAGAAACCATAGGCAATCAAACTTTCCAGAGTTTTAGGCTCTCTAACAACAGAGCAACACAAGAATGGTGTTATCATTATACAGGTTTGCCATGCTTGTCTAAATATTTATGTGATACTTTGTTTATATATATTTAAATTTTCATTTTCAGATACTTTGTTATTAATGTGCAATGATTGTTTAAATCAGTATAAATAGCTTTGCAATATACACCATACTGATCTATTTTTATAATCATACCTAAATTTTTATAATAATAAAAATTAACATTTTTTTTCTTTTAATTAAAGCCACAGACTATTACATTACCAAAAAAAGGCAACAGACCCTTGTCCTTCCTTGTAAATTGTCATTTGGTATTGGCAACTATATAAAAGCCACTTAAGAAAATTTATTTTGCAATGAGTTCGCATCAAAAGATATGTGCAATGATCCAATATGATGTTCTATAAGCTTTCAGGTAAAACAGTACTATTGACAAACAATCTAAAGTAGTAACTACATATCTCAAAAGTAGCCATAATCTAAGGAGGCAACTTTCAGGTAGGAGAACAATTACCCCTAATTGACTTACAAAATAAATTGCTTCATATTTATCCATAAGAAAATTAATACTTATCCAAAATTCCCATGTAACATGGCTGCACACATGGCCAAAGATGCTTAAAAAGAAGTTACTTTCCTAGTCAATAACATTAACATCAAATGGTTGGCCAAAAGATGCTTCAAAAGAAGTCATTTTCCTAGTCAATAACATTAACATAAGATGATTTCAAATTAAGCATTCCATTCATTGCCAACAAGCTACAACTCATAAGATGCAATTCAGTTAATTAATGCAGCATGCACCATATTGCAATAACAACACACAAAGCAAAATGTAAACCCAATTGCATAATTGATTACCTTTTTTATCCTCCCCAACTGCTGGAGCCTTATCCTCCAACTTCCCAACCTCACCCTCACCTCTCTCACCGCTGCCTTTCTCCGAACCCATGACACCACCACCCACAGAGGAATTCCCATCATGACTATGAGACTCCACACTAGAATAATGCCCTTCCTTCACGTCAAACCTCGGCCCTTGCTTAAACCCCACACCAGATCTCTTAAAATCCTTGCCCCCACCCTTCACCGGCTCATAATACCGCTGCTGTCGCCTCCACGCCACCTGTTGCAGAGAATATATCACCTCGGCCACCGAAAAGTACTGCTGCATATGCAGCACCGGGTTCCAATTACACCTCCTTTGCTGAATACACCCTATCACCATATCATACTCCCCGGGCTCGCCTACAGCACGCAAATGGTGACACAAATTGTCAATTATTGCATTGGCAGCAGCAAATTCGCCACGCAGCCACGAGATAAACCCGTCCCGCTCATCTGGGAACCACTGTCGGTGGTGGATCTCACCGCCACTGGCACCACTCCCACCACCACCACTTGGATACTGCATTTTGTCTGATAATACCACATTTCCCGATGGCATTGCCATGGAGAACCCACTTCCCAGAAAAATGTCACTACTACCACATATATAGCCTATGCTCACTACTCAGATCTATGCATATAAAGCACACGAACGAATATCTCTAAATCCAAATCAAATTTGAGCAAATTCCCATAAAGATCTAAATACCAAATCAAGCAAAAGATAATTTTTTTTCCAGCCTTTGGCTTTAGACCCAATTGAATTTATATCAAAATTCAACACTTTCCTAACACAAAAGGCACAAAATTCAGTCTTTAGAAACAAAAATAACACAAAACAGGAACTGGGTTTTGTTTATCTTATCAAATCCGATCAGATTAAGATTGCTGCAATTGAAGAAATGGGAATTTTTCCCAAATACCCAAAAATCCAAATTTGAAGCTCAGATCTGGAAATGGGGTTTGTGTGGGGGAATTGGGATTGTGGGTAAGAGAGAAAAAAGGGACAGTTACTTGAAGATGAGGGAATTATATTTATTATATTAAGCTTTTGATAGTAGGGATTAACAAGAAGATCTAGGGTTTGTGAGAGCTGTCCTTTGTGAGTGGTGTGTGTGTGTGTGTGTTTGTGTGACTTTGTGTGAGTGAGAAAGAGAAAGAGAAAGAGAGAAAAGATAGAAGTGAATGTGAAATGGCTTATTAAGCACGCATGTGTATGGTCTTAAATGGTGGCTAAGAAGAGGGTGTCTCTCTCTCTCTCTCTCCCTCTCTCTCTGTGTTGTTGTGACTTGTGAGTGGTCACACGGGCTACAGTGCTGAGGAGCTGAGGCCTGAGAGTATGGATCGGACAAGGAGAGAATATTCGTGACTATATATGGGTGTTTTTGACATTTTTCATTTTATCTCAAGGAGACCTGGTTTTTTTTTTTTTTTTTTTGATAGGAAGGAGACCTGGTTTTGTTTTCGTTTTGTTTTGGTTTGTTGACACAGAGTTTCTAAAAAACCGAGAGTTACTTGTAAAATCTTTTGGTGGGGTTTTATCTTGTTATGGATAACTTCAATGTTTTGTTCACATTCTTTGAATTTGTTTGGAGCATATTATGCGGCAATTTAAGACATTAATAAGTGACTTTCCTATTATTTACACTATTATTTGTTTTTTGTAAATTAATTTTTTTTTAAGTTTATTTTATTTTAGGCAATACAATTATGTTCGTGAATGTAAGGGTGTTCTTGTCATTTTGTAATATCAAAGAGACCTGGTTTTGTTTTATTTTGTTCTGGTTTGTTGAAGAGAATAAAATTTAAAAAAAAAAAATCATTGCTCATTTTTTGGTTCTAAAACATGAGTTATCTTGTCATGGATAATTTCAATCTTTTGCTCTGTTTCTTTGGATTTAGTTGGATCAGATTAAGGGATTATTTTCTCAACTAAAAAAAGAAAAAGATTAGAGGACTATTTAAGACATTAAGTGGCTTTCCTATTATTTACACTATTGGTTGTTATTTACTTATTTTGTAAATCAAACTTTCTTTGTAAAGTTTATTTTTTGAGGCAATACAAGTAAGTTGTTGTTTGGCTGTGAGCATTATTTTAAAAACCGAATTGAACCGGCTAGTCTGACCAGTCAACCAAGAACCGAGAGCCAGTCCAGTCCAGTAAAAACCCTTAAAACCAATCAAAAACTAGGTTGAACCAAGAATTTTGAAAAAAATGGTTTGGCTCTCGGTTCAGTTTTTAAAACCCTCATTCTTTTGTTTTTTCCGAGATAAAAGATAGAGTGAGCCTCATAGTAGTTGTGCTAGTATTGTTAGATTTCAATGGTAACATCCTATAACTACAATACTGTACCTTTTTTGTTATTAAGTGTCAGTTTGGCATGATTAATTTTGTCAATTTATTTTACTATTCAGCTTATTTTTACTATTATTTATGGGTCTCACTACACTTTTGATACTATTTATGAGTTTCATTGTATTATCTCAGCTAACTTTTACTTTTATCTATACTGTTTTCAACAACAAAAATTTAGTTTCAACAAAATAAATGAATCCCTGATAGACCATAAATGTAATATTGAACATTTAGTCCAAATAACAATTAAATTAATTAAATTTAGTCTAACGCCACCATACTCATAGGACATGTAGGTGGCCTAAATCCTGTGGTCCATCCTCTGTTGCCATCCTGTATTTTTAATTGTTCTACCGTTTGCATTTTCTTTAATTCATAATAGTAGGTTTGCTAGTATTTATAAGATTCATCAACTTTTTCTAATGAATCTAGAAAAATTAAAATTAATCCTCTTGTAACCTTCCTTTTAGAGTCTTCTAGAATTTGTCATCATCTATGTAAGAATATTATAAGATACTCCGGCTTAAGTATATTTCTCTTTCTCACATAAATAATAGGTCACAAATATAAATTTAATCAGTAAAACACACTATCATGTGAGAAGATAAAATATGTATTTATTTTAATTTAGGAGTATTTTTCATTCAAGAATTTTTTTTTTTTTTTTTGGAAGTGTTTCACCTAATCTTAAGACATAGGTAGTTATGATCTATATGCAGATATGGAGTAATCATTGAGTAATATATTTTTCTTTGAAAAGTTTTTTCTCAATTTCAATTGTTTGTTTTGTAGGTAAAATGTGGTCAAACTTGTAAAATATTTTTCATTGACCGTATAATCGTTTATAAAAAGTTGCAAAATGTTTTATCTTTAGAATTTTGGTAAAACATTTAACAAAAACACATAGTGGCTTACCTCACCCCATCTAGTGCTAGGTCATCGACTAGGTGGGTTAGGCAGCCAATGCCAACAGTCTAATGGTCGAAGCCACCATTTCAATGACCTGTGCCGACAGTTTGGTGGCAAAATTTGCCATTCCAATGACCTGTGTCAACAAATAGATGGTTGAAGCCGCTGCCCTTGTGACTTGTGCCAAGGTCTGATGGTTAAAATCGTCACTCTAGCAACCGATGCTAAAGGTCTGATAACTAAAGTCGTCGTTTCTGACCACTAGTGCTGGCAATCTAATGGCCGAAGACACCGTTCCAATCACCAAAGACATAGCTCTAGTGGTGGTCGCCAATAGTCCGATCATGGGAGCCATCGTTCCAACAATCCTATCACTAGCAAGTCCAATGGCTAGCCCACCAATTTTGATAGCTTACTTGAAAAATTTTACTTGTCATACCAAATACCTAAAAATATTTCAGGTATTACTATCACGCAGTACTATTTTACGCAACATACAATCATGTAGTACTTTTTCCCTTTTTTTAATAATGTGGAAGTTAGAGGTGGGAGGATTTCTATCTCTTATATAATAATAGATTTTTTTTTAATATAGAAAACACATAATAATAGATCTTAATAACGAAATTTATGGTGAGATCTACTATCCATGTGAGATGAGGGAATATCATATGACATTGCATCTTTGGAAGGAATGGGTGAGTCAAGAGTGGATCTAGATTGTTATCTTTGGAAGAAAAAATTATTACTTACTTTATAAGTATAGCAATGCAATACTCCCTCAATAATTGGTGGGGTTTATATCTATATGAGAGGAGGAAATACCAAATTGCTAACTTTGAAAGAAAAAAATTATTAGATACTTCCAAAGTATAGCAGACATAGTACTCCTTCACACATGAATAATGAATCCACCATAAATCTAATTAATAAGATACATTATAATGTGAAATGTGAAAATACCATATTGTTATTTTCTCAAAATAAGGAATAATTACCCTTCAAAAACATCATATAGTTTGCTATAAATATTTTTTTTTGATAGATTTAAAAAATTGATAGACATACTTTTCTATAGATCTAACATTTAAGAGCTTGATCCATATTTATATAGCAATTCACGTTTTTGCAAGATATTGAACATACGAAACTAAATTAATTAAGATTTGAATTACTTAAGAGTCTTATAAATCAATACTTAACATGCTCTCATTTATTAATAGAACAATGTACAAATCCCCTACTATTGTATAAATTGAACTGTAAAAAATAAAAAATAAAAATAAAAATTTGAATCACACTTGTACTGGCCAAAAACAATGCCCTTTGCTTTTTCCAAATTAATTAGTTTAACTCACAATTTTCCAAATTAATTAGTTTAACTCATCATTTACGCGAGCACCCGCTTGGCCTAATGGAATTACCTACTCAGATAAAGTAAAAGGTCAGGATTTAAACCCTGGTCCCTAAAGTGGGCCGGGAATTTATTTTTATTTTTATTTTTTTTAACGATAAGTTAAGAAGAAAATAAGTCGCAGCAATTTAAGGCATTATTTTATTACAATGTGTTATTTCAATTTCAAGAAAACCTGTAACCAACTATACATTGATTCCTTCTATTAAAAAAAAAAACTATATACTGATAAAAACTCAAACAGTTTCTTCTCAAAAAAAGAAAATAATAATAAATAAATAAAACCTATTGTTCAAGGTTTTTTTTTTTTTTTTTATAAACAATTGTATGGGGCATGTGGCATATCAAATTATCAATTGGTTGGGCCTAACATTTTTGTTCTTACCTTTAAAATTAATGAAAACAATGTGAAACATTATCCATATTAATACAAACATGGTTCCTTTTGACAAAATCATAAGATCCACCAACTTATAAGGTGCATCTTCTTTCTTGTAATTTCAAAGCAAAATCATTGAGCCATAAAAGCCAACCGGATGAAGACCAAAGGGGCTAATTAATAAGTCCAATTGGTCAATTGATTTCACCTAGAAAAATTTGCACCTATTAAGGAAAAGTATGAACAATGCTACTAACACAATATTTTTCACAAAAATTGCATTATCAATTTTTTACTGGCTCTCATATGAGCCCATCGCTAATATCATTTTCAAATCTGTTGTTGATTTTTTTGTTGTCGAGTGACCCATTTATACTGCTTATGTGACAATCGAGATGACTTCCTCAATCACTTAGGTAAAAAGTAAGATCACATCACCATTACTAACATGGGTTATAACCTAATTAATTTAAAGAACCAGAAAATGACCATACAATTATACAAATACTTTCTCCTTATTTTCAATTTTTTTTATTTTTTAGGATATTTTCAAATTATCAATTTAAAACGGTTTGACCTCACTGTCAAACTATAGTAATTCGGCATTCTTCACTTCATACCTAAGATGATTACTATTATTATTGAGAATGAAGCTGTCAAATTTATTCAGGAACTGAAGCTAAATCGGCTTGAGTTACAGCATGAAGGTGAGGTGGAAAATCTTCCATCCACACAGAATAACCAGTGACATGTATAACATGCCTAACTAGTTTATAAGCTACAGAATTGCCTTCGCAGCGAACATGAGAGAGAAATATTATTAAAAGATTTAGCTAAAATTTTTCCATCACAGATCAAGTGACCAAAGGAAGCCAAGGATGGAGCTGGATCTTTCAGTGAATTAATAACTAAACTTGAGTCACCCTCAAGAATAGCCGTCAACACACCAATTTCCAAAGAGAACTCCAGAGCTTTGGCTGCTGATATGGCCTCGACCTCAACTGCAGAAGATGGAAGAGCAACATTCTATGACAAAGAAGCCATGATTAGTCCTTGATCATTTCTAATGACAACACTAATACCAAATCTGTCTTCCAACTTAAAATGGCACTGTCGAAATTTATTTTGTAGCAATTCGTCGATGGTGTTAGAAATACTGAATTCAATAGTATTGTATTTCTCACTGAAAGAATATACATGAGTGCCTTTATATAGGAGGCATATGAGTGCAGTATGAGTAAATATGAGTGTAGTACAAGTAAGAGTGCTATACAAGTAAACTAGTTGGGCCTAAAGCCCACAACATTATACATGTTAACAGCCCCCCTCAAACTCAAGGTGGATGTAAGACCAACTTGAGGTTGTCAACCAAAGTACGAAGGCGTCCCTTAGGATGTGACTTGGTGAAAATATCTGCAAGTTGATCTGTAGAGGAGACTGAGATTAGCTTGAGAGCACCATGGACAAGATGATAACGGATAAAATGACAATCGATCTAGATGTGTTTAGTCCGTTCATGGAAGACATCATTGTGAGCAATATAAATGGCACTCTTGTTGTCACAATAAAGAGGAGTAGCAGATGATGTAGACACACCTAAGTCTTTGAGAAGCCATCGTAGCCAAAGAAGCTCAGATGTGGTATCAGCAAGGGCACGATATTCTGCTTCAGTACTAGAACGGGCCACATGAGTTTGTTTCTTGTTTCGCCAAGAAATTAGAGAAGAACCAAGAAGAAAGCAATAACCAATGGTGGACCTGCGATCAGTGGGATCTCCTGCCCAATTGGCATCAGAAAATACATGGAGAACAAGAGGAGACTGAGCAGAGTAGAAAAGACTATGGAAGAGAGTGCCCTTTAGGTACTGAAGAATGCGCAGAACAGCATCATAGTAAGTCGATCGTGGAGCAGACAGATACTGGCTCACCTGGTGAACAGCATAGGAAATGTCTGGACGACTAACAGTAAGATAAACTAGGCTGCCAACTAAGCGTCTGTAAAGAGAGGGATTAGACAATGGTTTCCCCCCTGAGGGAGTCAGATGCGCATTAAGCTCGACTGGAGTGTCAACAGTCTTGCTATCAGTGAGTCCAGCTCTAGACAAGAGTTCAGAGGCATACTTGGCTTGAGTAATGTAAAGTCCATACGTAGAATGAGTGATTTCAAGACCCCGAAGTAGGCCGAGATGTCCAAGATCTTTCATCTCAAACTGCTGACTGAGAAAATCCTTGAGTTCTTGAATGCCACTAAGGTCATCACCAGTTATGATCATATCATCCACATACAAGAGAAGTAAAATAGTGCCTTTGTCAGTGCGACGAAGAAATAAGGCAGAATCATAATGACTGGCCATGTAACCCAAACGAGAGATGGTAGAGCTGAATTTGGCAAACCAAGCACGTAGAGCTTGTTTAAGGCCATAAAGTGCACGTCGAAGGTGACAAACCTTGTTTGATTCAACAAAGAGACCAGGAGGAGGTTGCATATAAACTTCTTCACTTAAATTCCCATTAAGGAATGCATTTTTGACATCCATCTGGAAAAGATCCCATTTACTGGCAGCAGCAACAGCTAAGAGGGCACGAACAGAAGAGATACGAGCAACCGAAGCAAAGGTCTCTTCATAATCAATCACATACTCTTGTGTAAAACCTTTTGCAACAAGACGAGCTTTGTAGCGCTCAATGGACCCATCAGAGCGAGTCTTAATCTTGTAGATCCACTTACAACCAACCACAGATTTCCCAGGGGGGAGAGTGACCAAATCCCAAGTATGGTTTTTAGATAATGCATCAAGTTCCTCTTTCATTGCAATCTGCCATAAAGGGTCAGTGGAAGCCTCACGATAGGTGTGAGGCTCGTGTTGTGTAGCAAGGGCAGTGTAACAATGATAGTCAAGTAAATGTGCAGGAATGGACCTTACCCGAGTTGAGTGACGAGGTGGAATGTCTTGTGCATGATCTTCAGGCGGAGCAGGAGCAGGGGAACCAAGATCAGGGTTGGGTAGCTCATCTTCGATCTGTTCATCTTCCACTTGTTCATTAAAGGGGGAATTAGGAAAGGGATCAAGGATTTCTGGTGGTTGGGCAGAGAAGTCAATAGGAGAATCAAGAGCAACTACAGGAGGATCAGGATCAGCTATAGGAGGGTCAAGAGCAGCTACAGAAGGAATATGTGTCTCATCTGGAAATAGATCTAAGACAGAAGAGGAAGATAGAGAAGCACGGAAGCGTGGTGGGCCCATAACCCACAGGTCCTAGGAAAACCTGGCTCTGATACCATGTTAAATATTAGCATTGATACACTATGTTGATGCGGAAGCGAAAACATAAAGTATAGAACACAATAACACACGAGGGTTACGTGGTTCAGCCTAACGGCCTACATCCACGGAGGAAACCCTAAAGGGCTACATCAATAATATATTAGAGTGTAGTACAAATCCTGTGTTACAATGAACCATAACATGTGTATATATAGTAGACTAAACCCTAAACTAATAGACTTCTAGTACAAGTAGGAAACTTGGCTTGCACACAAAGTAGAATTAGGCTTGGGCTTATGCTAATAGGCTAATATATCTCTAACAGATGGAAGTCTCCAGGCAGAAAACGATCTAGGTAGAGAGGGAGGGAGGCATGGTTGAGCATCTTGTTACTCTTGAAGAGAGGTAAGAGCGCTGTGAAACACCTGATCAAGAGGGAGAGCTGGAGAAGAGGTTCTGACTAGATTATGCCAATTCCAAATGAACCAAGAGACCGTGGCAAAGAGTTCAAAATTGAGGTCTGATTCCACTATGAAGCTTACCAGATTTGAGAAGCTAAGGAAAGTCTTACCATCTCGAAAATTCCATTGAGCATCACAATTCCACACCCCATCAAGGCACGGGCAAGACCAGATAGCATGTAAGACATCTTCCTCCTGCTGTAAACACAGTCCACAGCAACCACTCTCAATCACATTTCTCCGAACAAGATTCATGTTGGTGGGGATAGAATTCTTACATGCCCTCCATATGAAATTTTTAACTTTAATTGGAGCTTTTAGGCCCCAGATTTTACTCCAAAAATTGTGTGACTGGGTAGAAACTTCTTGGGCAACCTGTGGTTGCCTTTCTTGGCTCTTTAGGAACTGATATTCAGACTTGACTGAGTATACCCCGGACTAGACATGGGGCCAATAAAGAACGTCCTCTATGTAGTGATTGTTCAGGGGGATTTTCAATATTAATTCGACTTCAGTGGGGCTAAAAGAATTGTTTAGAAGTCCCACATCCCACTGTCGTGCAAAAGGGTTGATAAACGAACTCATTGTAACCTCTTGGGCATCTTCAGTCAATAGGGTCTGGATTTTTAGATAACTCAGAGAGGGAAGCCAATTTTCAGACCAAATGTTGACTGGATTTCCATTGACTATCCTCCATCTAGCTCCATTTTTTATAACATCTCTACCCTTTAGAATGCTCCTCCATGCATAAGAGCCATTCTGTGAATCTTTAGCATCCATCACCAAGCAATTAGGGAAGAATTTTGACTTAAATACTCTGTAAAATAATGTGTTTTTGTTATGTAGCAGCTGCCATGTTTGCTTAGCCAATAGAGCACTTTTAAAGAGAGTAAAGTCTTTGAACCCCATACCCCCTTCAATTTTTGGAATGCACATTTCCTTCCATTAAATCCTGTGGATTTTTTGTCTATCTCCCCGTTGGCCCCACAAAAAATTACGGACAAGTTTCTCAATATCTTTGCAAAGTCCCAATGGTAACTTGAAGCAACTAATGGTGTTAGTTGAGATGGCTTGGACGACCACTTTGATCAGGATTTCTCTCCCTACCTGTGATAAAAGCTTCTCTTCCCAACCTTGAAGCTTACTCCAAACCCTTTCTTTTATGTAGTGGAAGCTTGCTTTTTTCCTTCTTCCCTCAAGTGAAGGTAAGCACAAGTATTTCTCATATTGCTTGATTTCAAGAACTCCCAACAATTCTTTAATTTCCTGTTTGCTATCCACCATAGTAGATTTGCTAAAACAAAGAGCCGTTTTATTCCAATTCACTTGTTGCCCAAAGATTTGTTCATAAGCAGTCAAGATACCCAAAACTTGTTGACATTCATCCCTATTAGCTTTAAAAAAAGTAGACTATTATTTGTAAAAAGTAAATGGGTTAAACTAGGACTTCTCTTACTCAAAGAGAAACCCTTAATACTACCTTTTCTCTCTGCTTGGGAAATAAGACCATGCAGCCTCTTTGTGCATAACAAGAAGAGGAATGGCGAGAGAGGATCGCCTTGCCTAATGCCCCTTGAGGGTTAAATGAAGCCCTTTGGTTTCCCATTGATCAAGATAGAGTAAGTAACAGACTTGACACATACCATCATGAGATTTATCCACCTCTCATTAAAGCCCAATTTACGCATTACTGCCTCCAAAAAAGTCAATTCCACCCTATCAAAAGCTTTGCTCCTGTCAAGCTTGAGAGCCATGAACCCAGTATTCCTTGAGTTATGTTTGCTCATGCTATGTAAAGTCTCAAAGGCTACAAGAATGTTATCTAAGATCAAACGATTCTTGGTGAAAGCACTCTGGTGCTTTGAAATAATAGATGACAGAATTCTTTTGGAAAAATTTTTGTAGAGAACATTACACAAACTAATAGGTATATAATCCCCTACTCTCTCAGAATTTTTAGCTTTAGGGATGAGAGTTAAAAAAACATAATTTAAAGGTTGAGGGAGAGATGCAGTGTTAATGTATGAAAGAATAGATTGTGTAATATCATTACCAACAAGAGACCAATAGTTTTGGTAAAAGAGAGGAGACATACCGTCCGGGCCAGGAGTTTCAAAGAAGCCATTTTCTTCAATGCTGCTTGAACTTCCCATTCCATGAGGTCTTGAGAAAGCTATCTAACACGTGAGTTGCTATCAAAGGTAATTGCTAGTCTTTCTGCTTGAGCCAACAACTTCCTTTTTTTTACTAGAGATCTTCTGACATTCCCAAAACTTCTTTTACTCCATTGAGTTAAATCCTTGGCACATTTTTCAACCTTTCTTGATATAAACAAGTAATATAATTATGGAAAGAACCGTAAAGAAATTGTATAAGATATTGTATTATTTGTGATGGGAAAATACCAACATATTTCATAATTTTATATTAGATGGTTGATAGGAAAGGATCATATGTGACCCACTTAAATTCTTATTTTTAATATAAAAAAAAATATGTAACTAAAGTCTAAAGTGGTTTTTGGTCAGTTTAGAAAGAAGTGGCCCACTAATGAGTCTATGCTTACCATCACACACCCTTAGTGCGATGGTCACTCCATATGTATAAGTGCTTATGGGGTGTAAGGGGCAAGGGTCAGGGTTCAACTCTCTAGGAAGAAACTTTACACACACACACACACACACACACACACACATATTTAGATTAAGCTAAAATAGAATTTCTATTTTGAATAAAAAAAAAAGAGTATGCTTGACTTTTTTTGTATCAAGCCGTATAGCTCATGAGTTGTTCATGAACAAATGGTTTTGCTTAGACTTGTCTTGTTTATTAAACAAGACTAAAACTAAGCATCAAGCTTAGCTTATTTATAACCAATCAAATATAAACGAGTTTTTTATCAAACCGAGTCTGAGTTGTTTACGAATGGCTTGATTCATTTACTACCCTAACAATTCTTGTCAAACTAGTGCATACTTTAGCCTTTAGCAAGATAATTCAGGTGGAAACCAAACCTTTGTAATGGTAAACTAGATACCTTATGCCATCCAAATTCTTACAAGGGTATGAGTTTTCATAAATACAAGGATAACAACTCACTAAGTTGGCTACTACGGTTAGAATTATGGAAAAAATTAAGCTATTTGAAGATAAATTTAATTATTTAACCATAATTTTAACAATCTCCCTCACATGTGGGCCTAGAGACCTTAGACATCCCCTTAATAAGGGAGGCTCAATACGTGAGATTTTTAATATTTTAACATGGTATTGGGAGATCTTGAATTTGTCTTTATTCTACATCTCATTTAAAATGTTAAAAATCTCACGTGTTAGGCCTCACTTATTAAGAGGAAGTTGAAGTCCATAAAGAAGAATTTTTTTTAAAATGGTTAAGTAACTAAATTCACAATTTCCTAGCAGCTTAAACTTTTAAAACAATCTGTAATTTAACAACTACTTGTTAAATATAGTAGTGCATAAGATATACTCATGGAAAAAAAACCAAATCTCATTCTTGGGTTTGATAGAGTATATTATACTATTATGAGCAGTAGAGAGATACCGTCACTTAATAAGGTGGAGGTTTCTTAGTTGGAAATGGTCAAGGAATACATATTTGGTAACACCCCTCGTATTCCGTGGGTTGAAGGTCTAAAACTGACGCCAAGGTAGCTCGTTCAAATATGATATGATTGTGGCTAACTTGGCGGTTCTATCTTGGCATATGTATGTGGAATTGTTTTGCTTCATATATGCCAAACTATAATATAAAATTACCAATTGATTCTCGGCTGTTGTCTCCTTTATCTTCACCAAAGCTCCGGCTGTGTGTGTTCCAAGTCTTGTGACTTCATCTTCTCTTCAAACGCAGCCAATCATCTCCGGCTCTCTATGTTCCAGAACCTAAATGGCATCACCGTCAACCCAAGCTGATTATGCTGCGTTTGAAGAGAAAGTGAAGCGAACGGTTTATCTTGATAACCTCTCACCACATGTCACTGAACCTGTGGTGAGATCTGCTCTTAATCAGTTTGGGAATGTGAAGAGTGTTCGTTTCATTCCAAATTATATCGAACCAAGGAGCATCCCGCAATGCGCATTGGTGGAGATGGAGGACTTAATGCAAGCTGAAGCTGTTGTATCTATGACCTCCCACCATTATTTTATGGTGTCTGGGATGCCAAGGCCGGTGAGGGCTCGTCCTGCAGAAGTGAATATGTTTGATGATCGCCCGAAAATGCCTGGTAGAACAATACAGTGCCAATGGTTGGATGAAAATAATTCTGATTTTAAAATTGCACAGAAAATTAAGGACCTTACCATGTTAAACGCTGCTCAATCTGCGTTCTTACTAAAGGTAATTTTCGTTGATTTGATATTATTTATTGCATTTTGTTTTATTACATGATTTTTTGGAGCAGATATTGAATCTATAATGCAGCATAGGTATGTAGAAGTAAAATCTGTAACACAAAATAACTACAACAAGAATCCGAGGCTTAGAGTAGGTAAAGAAAATAGAGAACCTCTCAAAATAACTTTTGCTTTCTAGAGAATAAGATTCTAAATCAACTAGGAAAATGATCCTAACTCGACTAGAAAAGAGAAACAACATAAAGTGTCGAAAATAATTTTCCTCAAAATAAGCATAAGACTAGTTCTTTAATGTTTAACTTATTAGATGAATTTCTTGTTGTAGCAACAACTGCAAGAAGAAGAGAATCTTGCAAAATATCAGCAAGATATTCTTAACGCAAATTACAAGAAGCATGAAGTGATAGACAACATCATGGTTGATGGAACTGCTCGTCGCTTAGCGGACCGGTATAACCTACGTTGTGATTGAAAGCTCCATTTGTGAACACATCTAATGGTTTTGGAAGCAATGTTGTATTTCTATCTTTTCCTCTTAAGTCATAAGATTTTAAAAAAAAAAAATCTGTGTCTTAAAATCTCAATAGTAAAAAAAGATCCTGGAAAATTAAGGAAGAGTTCAAGTTTTGAGACCTGGGGTCATTTATTAGTTATTAAAATGTAAATAATAGATTGGTTTTTTAAAGCTCCATTTGTGAACACATCTAATGATTTTGGAAGCAATGTTGTATTTCTATCTTTTCCTCTTAAGTCATAAGATTAAAAAAAAAAAAAAATCTATGTCTTAAAATCTCAATAGTAAAAAAAGATCCTGGAAAATTAAGGAAGAGTTCAAGTTTTGAGTTAGACCTGGGGTCATTTATTAGTTATTAAAATGTAAATAATAGATTGGTTTTTTAATATATATATATATATATATATATATATATATATATATATAAAAATAAAGAATCTACATAGTATAAAAATCTAAAGAATGTACATAGTATTTTCACAATTTAATAAAGTAAATAGAAAAAACACTAAATTTTCTAAAACTTAATGGATCAAAATAATTATAACTTTTAAGGGTCAAAAGTATAATTTAGTCTAGATTATAATATAACTAAAAAGGGCCAAGTGCTATTTAGTAGGTCTAATTATTGTTATTTAGAGACTAATGGAAATTCTCTAAGTCAATCACATGTTGAAACTTGTCAATGTCTTAATTTAAAAATGACACATGCAAACTAATTTAGCATTGCTATATGTTACGTAAATTAAGAAATATTGACAAATCAAATAATGTCTTGTGTTACTTGAAAAACAAGGTTTAAAAGTCCTCTAATTAAAATTATGATGTGTCACCAATCAAATCAACAATGTATCATTAAATCTCTTCAAAACTCTTGTAAATAAAGGCACCCATCAATCTCGACTCTCGAGGGAGGAGAGCAGAAGATTTGAAACTTTGTCAAAGTGAGCTACAAAGCCTACAAGAACTTCACCGTTTCAAAATTGTTACAGGATTCAAGTTCTACAACCCAAAATAATTACTTCAACTAAATCTTCGAATATGAAAGACATTCATTTAAATCATCATTTTTAAATCACAAAGTTCTACCAGATCAAATTCCAAAAAATCCATAGACTTCAAGAACTATAATCAATCAAAGAATATTTGTTAGATTCAAGCCCTACAACTGTGGAACTTCCTCCAACAAAATATTCAATTACGAAGAACATTCAAAACACTCATGAATAACACAAAAGACAAATGAAGAATGAAGAGTATCTAACAGGCGCACAATTGTAAATTTATGGCAATTTCATTACAAAGATCTTTCAATTTACTTTCCAATCAAAGTGGAGGACATTTTGGGTTTGAATCAATACTATATTTGAACAATTTTTTAATCAAGGACTTTTTCTAGGAGATCCAATCAAAGGATTCTTCCTTTGTAATAAACTATAAATACTGAGAATTGTATCCGCTCATTCATTAATACAAATTTACATTTGTGGAACATCTTCATTGTTTGAGATAACTCGTTCAAATATGATAGTTGTGGTTAACTTGTTGGATATCCATAGTAAAATATTTAACTCTTGTTAGTTTAGATGAATGAAATTGTAGCACCGCACCTATAAATGGTTGTACCTCTGAAGGCATTAATGATCCATTTGAATTGAGAGAGAATGGTGAAGGGTAGAGAAGAGTTGGCTAGAAATATGTCTAATATTCAGTCAATTCTACTTTATTCTCCCTTGCTCTTCTTCCTTCCCCTTCAATCCAAATAAGGCATAAGTGCTTGGGCTTAGGAGAATTGTCATGGTAACATATTGGTAAATTAGTATTTCTAGGCTCCTAAAAAACTGAGAGAAATTTTTTGAAAAACATTGAAGAAAAAAAAAAAAAAAGGCTGACATGGGCACTTGAGCTGAATTAATTAAAAGTAGTTCAGTGACCACAAATTATTTTGTAATTTTTTTGCCGCAACTCTGGTGTGGCAAACTGTGAGTAATTAACTATTATTTACACATGAACTTACCTTTGTTTTTTTTTTCCACCAATCACACTCTGCTATGTCCAAGTATTCTACTATGTGACAGTTGTGTCAAAAAATTGTAAAAAATTTGCTGGTTTTGCACTTTTTCTTAACTAAATAATCAACTCCCGTTTTACCCTAAACAAAACTTTGGCTTTTGTACTCCCCTCACTCGCCCTCTCTCTGTCTTTCACTCTCAAATAAATCCACCATCTCTCTCTCTCTCTCTCTCTCTCTCTCTCTCTCTCTCTCTTTAGGGTAGTTTCTGGGTTTGATTTTGATTTTGATTATGATTACGCATATATATGTAAGATACTAAATTGTACCATGTGACTATATGCTATATGTTATGCAATATTATAAACAATGTAAGAAGCAGGGGATTAGATAAGCTAGAAGATTTTGAAATCAGAATTTAGCCAGTGTAACAATCATGATGCTCTTCCTGTTAATAAAACAAAAAATGCGTAGGACGAGTCATTCTTAATGAAAATACGTGGTTTTTGTAGAGATTCGAGGAAATTCAGAGTAACAATGGTGGAATGAAAAGCAGAACAGAGTAACTGAATTTACAAAGAGTAAATGCTCTTTATATAGAGCTGTACAATAAGCTTAGGCTTTTAGATCCCAAAAAAAAAAACCGTATATGATCAAGAAAACTGGAAGCGAAAGTTTGCAGAACGAAGAACAGGGAAGAAGATGAGGCTGACTTGTCCATACGTATTTATCAAACACTGTATTGTCGGCTTTAATTAAGGCCTGCTTGATAATGTTATTTTAGTAACGTTGTTTGTATTTTTTAGAAATAAGTATAGATGAAAAAGTGCGTGAGAATACTATTGCATTTGGATCCGAATGAAACTGCATCTAGTGTTTTGCCCTTTTTTTTTTTTTTTTCATTTCAGCGCCCCTTGCACTGTTCATGGGACATAAATAGTGCATTTGGGCTTATGAACATTGCACTTTTGGCGTTTCATGCCTTTCTTTTTATAGCTGTGATTTTTTATTTTTCTGCACACTAGTGGGTTTCGTGCACTGTTTATGAAACTCACAAACCTCACTTTTTAGTAACTTTTTCATTAAAAATAGGTCTCACGGCACTATTCACACATTTAAAAATTATTTTACTACAATGTTTACAGTTTTCAGTTGTATCCAAACGAATTTTACATGTAACGTTGATTAAACACTAAAAACTGTTATTCAAAATACATTACCAAAGAGCCTCTTAGTAAATCAATCAACGATGCCACTCAACTTAAGTGAATGAATTTCCATTAACCAAATGTCCCCGTTTATATTAACTCATACGCAGCCGTTTAGTAGCTGAGCTGGAATATAGCTGTTAGAATCTTCTGTTCTTCAATCAGTTTATTGGTCACAACTGCCTAAGGCTAAAGTTCCACTAGGAATAGGCTTCAAAAAAAAAAAAAAAGTTCCACTAGGAATAGGATGAAGCCTCGAGAACCACTAGACCAACCCTTGGGGTTTGAGTAAGAGAAATTTAGACCCTTGAGGCAAACCTACCCTGATAATATTTGACTGACAAAAACCTTTGATGTTATTTGGAAACTATAAGCATCTGTCTCTTAGATCAATTGTTTACGCTCTGTTTGTTTTGCTGGAAAACTTTCTGTAAAGATAGTTTTCCACATTTTCCAATGTTTGGTAGTACAAAAAAAAACTGGTCAACGGAAAACTATCTTTAGTCAATGGAAAATCCTAATAAAAATAAGACTTGTTTTTTATAGCTTGTTTTCCAAAAAAAAAATTTGGAAAACAATCTCTATCTAACAGTACGCTCTCTCACTATCACTCTTTCTCTTTTCTCTTTTCTTTTTCTTTCCTCACACCCTCACTATCACTCACTTTGGTCTCTCCTCTTCCATAGATTTCTCTCCCTCATTCTCTCTCCATATTTCTCTTCCCCTTTATAACACAGTTCTTTGAGTAGATTTTTTTTCCCTCATTGCTCAGTAATTATTTCATTCCTCTCTATCAACTTACAAAAGAGAATATATTTGCAGCGGTAATTATTCATTCCTCTCTACCAAAATCTCAATTTTTTACTTTGAATTTCAAACTTGATTTTATTTTTTTCTCTAAGAAACTTTTGGTTTGATGGATTCCATTTATAAGTTTTTTTTTTTTTTTTTTTGCATATAAAAGTGCTAAAAAAATATATAAAAAATAAAAAAGTAGAAAGAATGAATGAAGTAAAAGACGAAAATTTTAAACATAGTGTCTATATGGCTCTAAATTACTTTTACATAGCATAATCTTTTTTGTTGATAGATACATTATGCATATAGTATGTAGTGATGATATATTATGTAGATACATTATATAAATACATAATTTTGAGTAATATTAAAGACTTCTGGTTGACCATAGTAGACAATTAGTGTACTAGCAAAAAGAGTAGACAATGAAAACTTATTGTTATTTTGTACTTATTAAAGATGTATTCTCCTGTCAATTTTATGTATATAGACAAATGGTTAATCTATATAAATGTGTGTGTGTGTGTGTGTGGACGTTCCTGTCCATATATATAAGTAAAATGAGTGGTAGAGATCATGAAAATTTGACAACTAATTTTTATTGTATCTATTGTCAAAATTTTAGTATGAAAACCAAATTCATTATTGGTTTTTTTTTAAATATTGATTACATTAGTTTGTTTACATAATACGTATGTTTTAAATTACACAAGAAATATAAAAAATAAAAATAAAAATTTGCATACCAAATACCAGAAAACATTCTCAAGCTCATTTTCAAGGTTGTTACCAAACACTGGAAAATGATATAGTTTTCTAGAAAATGCTCTTTGGAAAATGAACCATTTTCCAGAAAATTTTGATGCTGAAACAAATAGAGCGTTAATCTAAATTCACTTTGCATAATTTATTATTGCCCTTTCACCATCCTTTATATCAATATATATATTATTACCCTTTCATCCGCAACATTATTTCGGGGATGATCAACAAGCGAGTCAAGCCAAATCACCATCAAGAACAGTGATTGCCATGACCAAAGCATAACCAAGACAACACATGATTTTCCCATCAAAAAAAGAAAAAGAAAAAAAAAAGACAACACATGATTTGTACACTGAGGCATCAAAGTGATGTCAATGCCTATTTCATTCTATATTTCTATGTCTTCTTGTCATTGAGGAAAGCCTTATTTATTTCTGAAATTATTTGAGTGGATCAACATTTGCATTGTTATGCAACATTTTGTTTCTTAGAAACCAGATCCCTCTCATTGATTTTCTTAGCTACCAAATGTATCTCTCTATCCCACTTTATCTCTTGTTCATTTTCTCTCCTCGTCGATCAAGCAACTTTTAGATATTCCAAGTCCTTCGGGGTTCCATGTCTAACAATTTTTTTGCCCCTTCGATTTAGTTGGGAAAAAACAGAGAACTTTGATGGTGTACTTATGAAATCAGTGAATCTTTAGCGAATGCTTGAAAAAACAATGATGACGTTGTCTTGTGACAAGCTTCTAGTGAAGTTAGAGATTGAGGATTCTCTAGAAGAAGAGCACGAACTGCTCAACAATTGGTTGAGATTTTTTTGGTGAAGTTCGCGGTAGAAGCCTTTTCAATCATTTAAGAGATTTTGAATTTCATTTTTTTTTTTTTAAATTTTCTGGTTTGGGGAAAATATAGGAAACTGTGAGAAAATTGTGAAACTTACTCAAATATGAGAAACCATATCAAAATAACGCCTAATCTATTTATTTTGCTTATTTGAGTGACTTTCACTCTTAATTCAACGATAGGCCAAAATGGGTAAGTATCCTTGATGTTAAAACTATATAGTAAAATATAACTTTTTTGAAACAATCTAACAAAATGTCATTCTTTTAACTCGATTTTAGGGAAATCGAGTTCGATATGAAACTCAACTTTCTTATTCTCAAGTTCCTTGTATTTTGTGCCATGATGGAGGTTTTTGACATGACATTTCCAATTAAACAAGTCCATTTAGAACTCAATTTTAGTAAAATTGAGTTCTATACAATTTTTTTTTTTTAAATGGAACTTGATTTCTATAATATCAAGTTTTTTGGAAAATTAAAAAAAAAAAATTAAAGCAAAACTCAATTTTCATAAACTCTAGTTCCGTACAGAGTGCTTGGTGACTCAATTGCAGGTTGGTCTACTTGCGAGCTAGTCGCCAGTCCCTATGGAATAACGATGCCCCTCACATTGAATTTGGCAGCTTGATTCAGTCACCATACAGTTGGTAGAGGCACTATATTAAGCAAAACTTCAACCGTCTTGGGACTAATCTCATTAAAATATATCCCATAAAATACAAGGAAATAAATTTATGAAACTCGGTTGAACATGCCTCTAGAACTCTTAACCCATTTACAATACACCTCAAACTCACACCTTAACTACAAGAAAAATACCTTTTAGCGATGAATTTTTATGGACCCAAACAACCCTCTAAAATAACCCTATTTTTGAGGACAAAATAAATCTCTCACAAATACTTGGTAAAATGTGAAACATTTGTGACCAACAAGAAAAACTATCGCAATTATATTATGTAGTCATCACTGTTGGGAATATTACACAAAGTAATAATGGAGGAATAAGGTTAACACAAAATATAAACAGAAAATAGATAACTTGGAGGCACTATATCGTTTTCCTTAGACAATATTTGCCCCCACACTTTTGTTACTAAAGGGTTATCGCAAATTTGTCCCCAAGATACAACCAAGATGGTGGGTTCTACAGATAGCAAATCTGGAGAATGACCATATGATTTCTTCTGTTATTTTTTCAAGTGAGCATAAGCCTCTATTTATACCCATAGGGTTATATTTCATCAAAAGGCACGTACGAAGAGTTAAAATATTTCATAAAACCGTTAACAAGGCTTGAAACCTCTTCAACCTTTTTGAACAGTCACTAGAAAATTCTGCAAAAAATCCTGTTTCACGATTTTTGATCGGTCGAAAATTACTTTTGATCAATCGAGTGCTCTTTTTGATCTGTCAAACAAGAATCGAACAACGATTGAGACATCCAGAAACTCTAGGATTTTTTCTTTACCATTTTCGATCAATCGAGCCAAAATTTCGACCAATCGAAAATGCTATATTTCAGAGTTTCACTTAGAAAATTCCAGAACTTGAATTTACACCTTATGAAACAATATTCTCCAAACTCAAACATCATTATTACAACCTATTCACATGTATACCTATATATACAACAATCACAAATATTAATATTTTGGTGGAAATTTTCCCACCATATTATTTATGAGGGACAATTAAAAATCTCTCGCAAAAAGGGTATTATTTGTGATGGTTAAAAAAATGTCGTCACTAATACTAAATTATTTGCAATGGCCAAGATTGACCTTAAAAATTAATCATTAAAATGTTAAAATTTTGGAGGGAAATGTTTATACCAAATTACTTCTGAGGTTCTGAGGGACAATAAAATTCCTTATAGAAAGTTTATTTTTTGCTTGGGTTAAAAATATGCACTCACTAATACTAAATTATTTGCAAGAACTAAGATTGGCCTTCGGAATTAGTCATTAAATAGCGAAATTTTTTGAAGATAAATATTTTCTTCAAATTATTTGCGAGGGGCAATGAAAATCCCTCATATGAAATATATTATTTGTGAGGATTATAAAAATGGCCTCACATGTAATAAATTATCTATGATGACTAAAATTACCCTTTGGAAATAGTCATTAAAAAATATCAAAACTTTTTGGAGGAAAATTTTCCCTCCATACTTTTTGCGAGGGAAATTTTTGGTGAGATCCAAACATTTTCTCCTTTGGCTTTGGCCCACCAAAAATTGGTCTCTCCAAAATGGAGAGAAAATAAGGGTGTAAAATTGGCTCTATAGGTTTTACAAAACTAACCCTCTTCTCTATTACAAGCTTCCTTTCATTTGTTTTTGTCAACTTCTATCCCTTTGCTACAAAATAACGCGCTGCTTTTTTTTCCTCTTTGCTAAATGTGCGTGTGTATGGCTGTATGCTATCATGGTGGGTTTTTTTTTTTTTTTTTTTAACTAGGCATGGTTGGGTTTTTCTTCATTTTTTTTTAATTGGTCATGATTTTTGTTTTAATAAACTTGGTGGGATTATTATTTTTAGTTGATTGTTTGTTTATTTTTTAATTGAGCACAGTTTTTTTAATAAGGGCATATGAGTCCATTTATACCAACTTCATTTTCAATCCTCTAACTTTTCTTCTCGACCAAAAAAATTTTTTATCTCTCTACCTTTCCATCCTCCCAACCAAACATGTATGAGAAAAAACTAAATCTTTTCTATCCACTTTTTTTTTTTATTATCCCTTTTCCATTTTCTATCCTCCAATTTTTTCACTCCTCAAACTAAATGGATCCTTAGTCCCAAAATGTTTTTAGGTTGGCTATGGATCGATCCTCAACAAATTAGTCAAAATTAGTTTGTTTAGAACTAATTCGTCAAATTAACATTGATTTGGTTGGTTTCAAATCAATTTATTTTAATTAATATTCAAATATAGAAGGTCTTAAATTTATCAAATTATGCCCCAAATTGTGTGACCCGGCCCTAATTGATTCAAGTTGAATGAACAAAAATGGTAAAAGAAGACAAAAGGTAAAAAGTAGTTATATAAATTTTATGTCATCAGAGATGGTACTTTATATAATTTTAGTAATATTTTATTCTTTATTTATTATATCATTTTGTTATTGGTTTTTATATAATAAAAAATTGAGCTATTACGATAGTACAATAATTATTAAATATTGACTCATCAAAAGATAAAATCTCATATAAGTTCATAATTTTAAATATAGAGTACACAAAACAATAAAGAAATCTTGAAATTAAACAACCATGATATAAATATATTGTTTTAAAATTAAACAACTACAATCATGACAAACTCTCTATTACTCTTCCTTTGAGTCACACTCCAAGTTATATTCGACCCCCATGTTATCATTTGGGTTACACTCTCCATCTTCAATTCTGCTAGTACCATCCTAAAATAAATTCATTAAACATGAGATCAAATGAAAAATTACTCTAAAAACAGCCAAGTATAATGCAACTTGATGTCATAATCTAATCAACAAGGTCTAATTCTTATACAAAAAGTCACCATATAAACTAGTTCCTTTTAAAAAATACAAAAGCTTTTATCCATTTACATTTAACAAGTTTCCAAACATTTGTATAGCAACCAAAAAACATTAACATATCTAATCATAACAACATTAATAAATAATCACCAAATTGATAGTACCACCCAAAACAACAAAATATTGTAACAATAAGTCAATAACAACATATGGATTCCAGTTAGCTCAACTGGTAAAATTTCTAATGGTTAAATAAGAGATTTGGGGTTCAATCCTCACTTACACCAAAAACCGATTGATTTCTTGGTTTGATGACAAAGAACTATATTTATGAGCAGACGTTATAGGTTGAAACTCTCTAAAAAAAAAAGTCAATAACAACATAGTCACTCTCTACCATTAAAAGGAACCACATGATTACAACCTTAATACCATCAAATGTTATCAAAAAGTTTACTAATAATATCAAGTCAATAACAACCACTTGCAGCATTCATAACATATTTGCACATATTTATTATTTCTTATAAGTTTAAGAGTGTACCATGGTAGCTGGTTCTTTGTTAGATTGTTGTGGTGTGCCCATCAAATGTAACATTTGAAGTCACTCGATTATCATATTATCAACATCACTCCTACTCCAATCTATATCATCACCATCTTCTTCTTCTTCTTCTTGCATCACATTTGCATTACAGTGTAAATTCTCTTCTTCTTGGTATGACTCTTCTTCATCTGACGACATTTCATAAAGGTTGCATGGCTTGGTTTCAATCACAACATTCCACATGGGATCTTTTATTCCATAAAGAGCCCTAGCATCCTGGGATGCAAACCAAAAAAAAACCTTATTTTACATCCTCAAACACCACTTTATCTATTTTACCAACCCATTTCACAACTTACCCAACATCTCAATTCTTATTTTGACATACAATCCAATAATATAATATAAACTACCTAATAAAATAATAAAAAGTACCCTGCTCTCTCTTTCCTCCTAGTTTCTTTTTCTCTTCATCCTTAACCACAAATATAACCAACCACCACACACCCACGATCAAAACTAGCCACCTCCACCTCCACCTCCACCACAACCAAAACCAATCTCCACCATCACCACCACAATTAGTATTCATCCAAAATTCAATCCCATAGCAAAAAATAAAATAAATAAAAACTAAATTAAAATAAACAAAATAGTAAACCACTACAACCACCACCACCACCTAAAATCCAACAACAACACCACCAGCATCAATAACCAACATTGTCAAATCCATACCCACAAACCCAAATAAAAAAAACAAAACAAAAACCAAATTAGAACCACAACCCACAACCACCAAAAGCACAGCAACCACCACCGCCAAACCCACCACCACTACACACACACCACTACCACCATCACCGAAAATACCCACAAAAATCAAAATCCAAACACACAAAATCCACTATGAAACCCACAAAACCCATAAATCCAAACCCACAACTGTAGATGGGAAGAAGGCAGAGATAAGAGAAAGTGCAGTAAAGGAGAGAGGGAGGCTCAAATGAGAAAGAGGGAGGCAGAGGAGAGTGAGAAAGGTGGAGAAGAGTGATAGAGAAATCCATACCCATCAAACCCAAGAGCCACAACGATCCATGACGAGCAAAACCCAAGGCCACCCACGGTCCCACGACCCCATGCCCATTGGCAACCCACAACCCGAAACCCAAAACAACCAAGGTTGATCTGAAGCCACCCAAAGTCAATCTAAAGCTCACCCACCCAAAGCTGACCTTGAGAGAGAGAGAGAGAGAGGCAAATGTCACCGTGAGAGGAACAGAGGAGAAAAGAAAGATGAGAGAGAAGTCTAAAAGTGAGAGGAAGAAAATTTTGGTTTACATACCCGGATGTTGCATGATTTGAAGGGTTTATGTGGTAAAATAGTAACTAAGGGGTTTTTACACCCCCAATGCTAGTACTCTAACATAGTAAACTTGAGTTGCTTGACATGCTAATACAAATGGCTCTTTGGTTTTCAATGTTTGCGATGTATTAACAATATTCCATGACGATCTCTCTTATAACCAATTCCTTCACAAGATACATCATACCAATCATACTTAAATAACATAACTTTTTTCCCTTCAATATATTGAAGTTCAACAATGTTTATTAATTGTCCATAATAAGGCACATTGCAACTTCGATCCTCCCCTCTCACCATAACTCCATTATTTTGTGTTCTTTTACTTTCATCACATTGATTTGTATGAAAACTAAACCCATTGACATTGTAACCTCAATAAAAAATAAAAAATAAAAAACCTTTTTTCAGGGCCTTGAGCTAATAAAAGCATATGCCCATCAACTTGCCTCATATTATATAATTTGGTGATCTACAATAGAATTAAAATAAGGTTAAACTCAATTTGTAGTAGTTAAAATATAAACAAACATACATATTCAAAATAAATTATTATTTTACTATTTTTTCAAACCACGCAATAAATTCTTGTTTATGCACCCTGTTAGTGTCAAGAATACTTGCACTTGTAAGGATTTTCTTTTATTCTCTACACGCAGTTAAATATCCAAATTAGTTTTAATACCATATCATGAGCATATCAAAGAAGTAATTTTTGTGAAGATCGTCTTACTGAACAAATTGGATTTTGAAGGACAAAATTTTTTTGCATTATAAAGATCATCATTCAACTCACACCTTATTGCTTTCCCTAAATGTTGTCTAGGTGTTGAGAAAATGGACAATTGAGAATATCTAGGTACCTCCATCACAATTTTGTTCTACCCAATTAAATTTGGTTTCTATTCCATGAAAATAGTGAGAACAAAATGTTTGACATTCATCCGCGAAATATTTTTCTACAATAGACCCTTCTGCATGTGCCTTATTACAAACATAACTCTTAAGCTTATGCAAATACCTATATTTGTGTTGGAAAAACTGTTTTGTATCTCATACAAAAAACATAGCAGAAGCAACAAACAAGGATCAATTTCATTCATGATTAATAATGTACACTATATAAATTTCAGAATTTAAGAACAAGATAGTGTACCTTGGTGTGGTGAAATTCAAAACCAAAGATTAAAGTACTCGGGAATACTTTTAATCTTCACTTCAATTCCACTTTACGCCCAAGATGTGTGGTCTCTCAATCAGTTTTTAAAGGGAGAATGAAAGTGTGTCTCACTCTTACATACACACCATTTCTTATATCACTAATAAAAATTATGTATGTTTCTCTCTTTTATAACTAACTGATTATCTAATTGGACTGACCTATTGAGCCTTTCCAATTGGGCTTTAGTGTGTGGCTTGGAGTGGAATCAAAAGGGACCAATAAGACACTAGCTCCAATGGGCCTTGAGTTTTTCTGTCAACTCTTGATAAATTCAAAGTTACCATTAATTATATTTAATACCACTATATAAGTATAATTGCACTCTAGGCCTTATTAATAAATTATATCCCAAGACTTTATTATACATGCAACCCCTTCATAAAATATTCGTAGTAACACAAAGTCATGAATGTAGACTGTCACTTTATAAATTACTACATCTTATCCTTGAGTACCTGGTTTAATCCTTTAAAGTTATTCATTATATATTTATGAAATCCAATTTCATAAATATATACTTTGGTAATTTCTTACCAAAGTGGTTAGGCCTAACTCTCTGAATAACTGAACCCATTAAACTTATCTCAAGGGACTATTTTATATCTCTATCAAGAGACTATGAATTCCATCTTGAGAATATATGTTCCATCAACACTAAATGCAATTGCCCAACATACTGAGATTTTGATCGTTACTTTAGATCTCACTCTTGATATATCAAATCAACCTACACTTCATGATCAAATCCATTATCCTCTCAGGATTAAGAGTTCATGTAAATAGAAATCGTAAGATTTATTATTCATTTGACAATCGTTAGGAGAATAATAAATCTCATAGCGATCCAGTTCAATATGTTAAAACATATCAACTAGAAGTCTCTACTTTTATGATCAAGACAAATCATCTTAATTGATACGTTATAGTCTTCGCAGATGAAATGCCCAATTTCATTACCGACTACGAACTATAAATTCTGAGTTTATAAAGAACTTGTGATTTATATATTTTGTGACTAAATCACATACTATGAATCTCATGGACTATATGATAATATCAAAATATTCATGTTACTATTATTTTAGATAATAATAAAACAACTTTATCAATCACAATATTAAGTCATACGCAATGTCATACATAATGTCATACATAGCATCATACAATAGGATTTAAGGGCACAAATCTTAACAATTTGAAGGCATAATATGAAATTTTATCCAAAAAAAAAAAATACTAGTATGCAATTGTAATTTAGATCATAATGTACATTTTACCTCTTAACTAGATACATCCATCTGTATTGCACCAGACCTGCAACTTTAGTTTTCCAAAATAGGTAAATGGCCAAGTGAACCATTACATCAAAGTAAGAAGGTGGAAAATTTCTTCTTCTAATTTACAGAGGGTTATTGTTATTTGGGTTTCAAGATAATCCAAATCATCCACTCTTAACACTTTGGAACATAATTCTTTGACAAAGTTACTAAACTCAGTCAAAGTATTATAATTATTTTTAGGTAAAAAGTCACGCACTACAAGTGGTAGTAATCTTTCTGAGAAAACATCACAATCATGAATCTTTATACTAGAAATCTCTCTCCTCAAAATTCACACACTGAGATAAATTTGCAAAATAGCCATTTGGAATTCAAAATTTTTTACTAATTGGCATAGGTAATTTCTCATCATTCGACAATGTGTAGGAAGTTGGGGGTAGCTTTATCTTTCCATTAACCTCCATAGGGTAGAGCGAATGTCGTATGCCCATTTCTTCTAGATCAAGATGAGTATTTAAAAAATCATTTGTTTTACCTTCAAAATTCATAATTATCCCAATCGCATTGTCAAATATATTTTTTTCAACATGCATCACATCCAAATTGTGATGTAACAAAAGTGTTCTCCAATATGGCAATTGAAAAAAAAATGTTATGCCTCTTCCAATTATGAAACTTTTTGTGCCCTTCTAACTCTCGCTTCTTCCTACATTTTTCAAATATTATTGACTTTAATGGAGAAATTTGTTTTAACACATCATCACCAGATAACTGTTTGGGTGCTTTCTTCCTTTCTTTTTTACCATTAAATTGTGACTTCTGATTACACCATTTGTGGTCTAAGGCCAAAAGACAACGATGTCCCAAATAAGATATCTTAGATCCATTTTGTAACTTACAATGAGTAGTCTCACTATGACAACAAGGACAAGCCAAATTTCCCTTTGTAATCCAACTCAACAAAGCAGCATATGCAGGAAAGTCATTAATAGTCTACAACACTGTTGCTCTCATCTAAAATTTCTCATTGGTTGAAGCATCATTTTTACACACCTCATCTTCCTACAATTCTTTTAGCTCATTAATCAATGGCCTCAAGAATACATCAATGTCATTCCTAGGACCTTTTGGGCCTGGTATAAGTAATGATATCAATAAATTAGATTCCTTCATGCACATCCAAGGGGGAAGATTATATGGAAATAAGATAATACGCCAGGTTTTGTGTGAAATATTCATATATTCCAAATGGGTTGACCCATCAGTAGCTAATCCAAGCCTAACATCATGAGGATCCATCACAAATGACTCATGAATTTGGTCAAATTTCTTCCAAGTTTCACAATCTATTGGATGTTGTAACACTCCATCATTAATACATTTTTCATGGTGCCATTTCATATCTGCAGTAGTCTTTGTTGACATAAACAATTATTGTAGCCTTGATTTAAGTGGAAAAAACCACAAAACCTTCCACAATACCTTTTTATTTTTTCCCTTCATCACCCTTATTTGGCTACCATATTAAAAGTGTACAAATTGGACTTTGAGTTGCTTCTAAATACTTTTTATAATAAAGTGCACAATCTTTATTGCATGCATCTATTTTCTCATAATGGAGGCCTAGATCATTGACAATATTTTTTGCCTCATAGTTTGAGCTAGGTAGTCTCACACACGTAGGAAATGCATCTTTTAATAGCTCCATCAACATATTGAAGGATTTGTTGCTCTATCATAATACGCATTTTATGTACAATAACTTGACTAAGAAGGACAAACTCGAATATTTTTCACAATTTGGATTCAAAGTATGTTTAACCTTTTCCAACAATCAATGAAATTTCTTACATCTCCACTTAGGCTCTTGTGGTTCATTTCCACTTGAATCAATGTTACACACCACTTGTGGATAAGCATCATTGATCATAACAAATCTATCACCATATTACATTCCATCATCATTATCACCTTCCTCTTCACTATCACCTTCCACATGAAGGTATCATGTAGTATAATCTCTCCTAATACCGTAAATAAAAGATGATACTGGACCTCATCCAGAGTCCTATGATACCTATTGCTACAATAAATATACAGACAATTGATTTTCATATCTTCATTTATTGAATGTGAATGCATACTCAAGAAAATTTTCAATTCCATTAAATATACTCTATGCACAATCTAGTAGAAAGATGCATCCAAGATTTATCAATTGTCGTTTCATCTACACCATTTAAAGCATTGTATTAATCATAACTAACAATGATGGTGCAAATGGTAAATCTTCATAAGACAATTATAAACATACATGAGCTAAGTTTCATACTAAATTAGAACAAAAACCACAACAAACTTCTTCAATAGAGTTTCTCTAAACAATATCAAGCCTACAAACTACAAAGAGAATCGATGCCCATGTTTCAACCATCATGTAAGAAGCAACACCAAACCTTTTACATTTAAAAAATATTATTAAAGTTTCGGCCAAAAATTAAATAATAAAAGAATTTGCCGAAATTCACAAAGCTTTTCAATTAAACTAGAAGACTTTCCTGTAGATGGTTCAATGCCACGAGTAAGTGAATAATGTTAGACTAAGGTTTTTATACTTTTATTGTTGTTTTGTGTTGATGTAATTTTATTTAACATGTTATCTTATATATTAGCTTCGGTAAAAATTCAATCAACATGAAAGTTTGACTTCTAGCTAATTGTTAAAATGTAATTTGTAATTGGCAAGTGGATACCTATGTATCAAAGAAAGAAGCAACTAAAAAACTAGTCAACAATTTAGCTAAGTGTAGAACTAAGTGGCAGTCAAATGAAATTGAAGAAACATGAATATAGACACCTCTCATGCTAGGTATCATACAAAGAAAAACCAATGGTTTCTAAATAAGCCATGCAATATGTAACAAAAGTGTAATGAAAAGAAGTGCAATGAAATTGAATTATTTCAAGAACAATACTCTGTTGTTTGTTGTGTCCCTTATCTCTACACAAACCAAAATACTAAATTTGATTTTTAGCCACATAATTAAAACATTGCACCCCACATTAATAAAGACAATTTATTGAATATAAAATAGTAGAACAAAAAGATGTGCAAAACAATAATTTAATAGTGTGGACAAAACAGTGTGCAAAGTGGTTTAACAAGCTACTTTATCAAAAGAGAGACTGTAACCAAACAAAGAGATTTATGCCGAAAAAATTTATAGAGATAGAAAGAGAGATATACCGATAAACAATTGATATTTATTAGAAATTGTTTAGAGGTTTTACATGGAATTTGGGATTGACAGAAAAACTAAATAAAAGGCAGGAGGAAGGGAAGAATGAGAGACCTATTAGGTTCCAATTTCAGGGACCACCCATAACTAACAAAGCCATCAAGTATCGATTTGTGGTGGTGCAGCACTGGTCATCCCGCATAGCGGCATGAGAGGGTTTTTCGTTTGAATTGGCGTGAGTTAGGAGTATGTGAGAGTGATAGAGGGAAAAGTGGAAGTTATGAATATATATGTGTGTGTGTGTGTGTGCGCGCGCGCAAATACGTTATGAATGTTGCAAGTGGTTGTTGTTGGCTTGATATTATTGGCAGATTTTTAGATATCATTTTGTAGTATTAGGATTGTGATCATGTAGGTTCCTATTAACGACAGGGAAAGTGACCAGCTAGGTAGTTATTTGCGAATTTCAAATTTACGACATAAATTTTAATGGCATTGTTGAAATTGTTTGTGAGACCATTTTGCCCTCACAAATAATTATTGGCATCTTATTAGAAACAATAGTGACAATATTAAGGTGTCACTTAAAATGATTTTGTGAGGGTTTAAGCAATGCTATTGTTTTTAAGATTATGAGGGACGTTGTCGTCACTTCAAAGCTATTTATGACCAAATTTTTATGTTTTAGTGATAATGTTTTATATAATTTTTACAACATTTTATTATTCATTTGTTTCTAATTTATTTTATATCATTTTTTGTTTAATTATCCTGTTATAATAGTATAATAATTATTAAATATTGATTCATCAAAAGATAAAATCCCACATAAGCTCATACTTTAAAATATAGAATATGCATAATAGTAAAGAAATCCTGAAATTAAACAACCATGACATAAAAATATTGTTTTAAACTTAATCAACTATAGTCATGATAAGATCTATATTAGTCTTCCTCTAAGTCACCCTCCAAGTTGTTCTCGATCTCCATGCTGTTGTTTAGATTGTCTTTTCTATCTCTGACTCAGTTGTCTAGGTTTGTTGATCATGATGTGTCCGACACTCCCAAAACTCTCGTACGAGTATATTGGAACATTCATGAAATCTCTCTTTTTTCCAAACCATGTTACTCCATAGTGGTCAGTGTATATCTGTAATTGTTGCTCTGTTGAAATTTTCGATAATGTACATGTCAAATTAGATACAAACCTTTTTCTCACAGACGATGTGATTTTGAGGTGTTGCAAATCATATCTTATTCAACCTAAAATGCCGGTGCATTTATAACCTCAGCTCACAGTCTAAGATGGACATGACTCCCTGTTTTCACAATGTTACAGTGATAGCTCACTTTGTGTGCAATAGTTATTGCATGTGACTGAGTTATCATGTCCATTAATGACAACAAAATTTAATGAAGTTCGTATGTGGTCATGTCACATCATTTTTAAGTCAGTTATCATAAACACAATTGCAACATATTTTGACAAAAACCCATCTTTTCATTGACACAGGCTAGGCATGGTTCATCATGTATCTGTATGATTACTCATATATTTACATTGTTTTTTACCACATGTCAATGTCAGCATTTAATTTAGTGCATGAACTATTACATTAATTTGTGTTTGTATTCGTCATATACAACTTTACATTATTTGCCAACTATTGATGTATGTCATTAATTTCACTTGAGATGTTATTGCAGTCATATTGAATGGATTATTTAGCTTATAGGCCGAGTGATGTATTCATGGTGATGGGTTATTATTGGATATTGGAAGATGAGTTCAGTTATTTAATTTATCCCACTTTGTGAAATAGTCCATTGGTTCACAATACAATGAGGCATGAGTGGGCTTGGTTGGTTCATGAGGGGATGTTTTAAGAGGAGCTAGTCAGTTATGAGTTGCTAGTGCCTTATCAACATGCAACTCAAATGCCAAGAGACATTATAAATGAAATTCATAGCGAATGGAAACCATAGCAAAGAGGAAAAAAAAATTGAATGAAGATTAAATTGATATTGGACCCAAGCTGAGATTCATGAATTAGTAGTGTAAGTTATACAATCAAGCACAATACATGCAATCAATTCTTACATGATACATTTATCAGTCGGATGTGGAGATGTTGTACATGGCATTGCATAATTAAGAAGAATGTCTTGTCACCATTACTATGTTCTACTTTCTATTTACGATGAATTGTTATTGTATTAGAACTATGTCTATCACTGTTAATTTGTAACAAAGACGCATCTTATTTATATTATTACTGGCGTCATAGCTTGAAGCAATCACGTATTAATTTGTAATATTTTGGAATGACTATTTAGGATGAAAAGTTAGACACTATAATTAGATGCAGAAGATATGAAATATACAAATTCATATAGGATACCATAAATATGAATCTATTGCATATTAAACATTAACAATTCTTTATATACAAATTCATACTTAGGATACCATAAATATGAATCTATTGCATATTAAACATTGACAATTCTGACATTAACTTAAAAAAAAAAAAAAATACACACTCCACAAAAATTGTTTTCAGGACAATACAATGTCTTCGTCATTCCGACAAGTAGAGATCGTAGTTTAAGATATCGTTTAAAATGTTACGTAACAGCTCACATTGAGAATTGAACAAGGTCCATAGAGCTCATATTTTTTAATATTCTCATAGCCATATGCATCACCTACATAAAAGTGTTAAGTTATGTTTTTTCATGTCATTCTTGTTGGCATTACTCCATGATTTTTTTTTGTAGTTCCATAAATTTATTTCCTTATATTTTGTGGAATTTATTGTAATGAGGTTAGTCTTAAGACAGTTGAAGTTATGCTTAATACAATGTCTCTGACGACTGTATGGTGATTGAATCGAGCCGCTAGATTACATGTGAGGGGCATTGTTATTCCATAGGGATTGGAGACTAGTTCGCAAGTAGGCCAACCTGCTAGTATGTCGCTAAGCACTTTGTACAGAACTCCATTTTACGATAATCAAGTTCTTAATTTTTAAAATTTTTTTCCAAAGAACTCGATACTATAGAAATCAAGTTCCATTTTAAGAAAAAATTATACAGAATTTGACTTTAGTAAAATAAAGTTTTGTGCGGACATTTTTGATCAGCAATGCCAGGTCAGCGACCTCCATTGTGGCACAAAACACATGGAAGTTTCATGCATAACTTGATTTCCCTAAAATCAAGTTTCAAAATATGGGCATTTCATTAGATAGTTTCAAAAGAAATACATTTGCTACATAGTTTTAAAATTAAGGGTATTTATCTATTTTTCCCATCAATATTGCATATAAGATTAGGAATTAAAAGTGAATTTTCCTTTTGTTTGATTCTCAATTTTCTTGGAAACGAAACAATGGGTAGTTTGGTAATTTTATTTTTAAGTGAATATATTTTGGTAATTTTAAAATTTTTTGGTATTTGGAATGTATATATATATTTGTGAAAATTGGAGGACTAAATTGAAAATAAAGCCAAAACATAGGGACTAAAAATGTGTTTTTGATTAATTTCAAAAGTTGTTACACCTACTAAGTGTTTGGTACATTGAATGGAGATTACAGTAGGAATAGTAATATTTATTACTGGGCATGTTTGATACATTGAATAAGGATTATGACTGGAATTGTAATTTTTATTACTAGAAATAAAATGTATTATAATGGAACGACTAAACCTAATCATAAGTTTGGTTGTGAGTTGTAACATTAGAATAAAACTTAAAATCTAATTTAAGAAATATATTACTCAAACAATTATCTTTCCAAAAAAATAATATGTTTTTAAATTTGAGAGAGATAATTTATTTTTTGATGATTTTTTTCCATAATTATTGCATGCATATGAAAAGTTTGTTTATTTGGAAATAGATTAATTTGAGAAATTATTGTACATACTAAGAAATAGTTATTACAATCCTTTTAGAGATGAATAATTATTCCTCATTTCAAAGAATAGTTATTCATAAGGAATTACTATTCCCTATAATAAAAACATAACCAAACTACTGAATAACCAAACCATAGAAATATCTATTACATTACTTGTCTATTATAGACTATCAAACATGTCTAGAATAAAAGGTGTTGTAATTAAATAACTATTCCTATTCTTATGTTTGGTTGTAAAATTAGTTGTAACATATGGAAAATTTGTATTTTTTGAATATATTAATTTAAAAAATTGTTACACCTACTTTAAACATAAATATAACAATCCTGATTAATACTACAACTACAAACTATTTTACAGTATTTTTACAAACTATTGATGTGGCAAATTTTTACTAGTTCTAATTTGAGCTCACCACTAACATCACATTTTTATTACCAATAATTATTTGGAAAATACTAAAGCTATATCAATTGTAGGGATAATAAGCCCAGTAGTGTATATTGGGCTGGGGGCTTGGTCCGAGGACACCTAATTTTCTGAGGATAGGGTAAGCGTCGTTAAGGAGGTCAGCTTTGATGAATAAAGAAAGAAGTCAAGTTACAATGGTCCAAGGAGAGGTTTGAGGAGAGATGTCTCCTCGGCTGAACAAAGCAGAAGTTAGAAGGTGCGGTCTGCCACCCAGAAGCAACGTTCTAGGAGATTCTGTAGGTAAGGATATACATCGTGAGAGCATAAGATAAGGAAAGATTATGAAATATCTAAGAGAAAGTTGCTATCACTGCATTGAATGCTCTGCAGCTAACTCTCTAGCCGCATTAATGAGGAAGTGATATCTGAATAGCAATTTTCAGCCTTATAGCTACTCCCAAAAACTTCAGAAATGTGCTAATGGGACAAGTATCCAGACCAATAATCTGATCCATATGTGGAGGGTAGAGAGAGGAGGAAGGATAGTATAAAAGGAAGAGGAGAGCCTTAGGATAGGGGGATCGGAGAAAAAGGGGTGAAAAACACTGTAAACTGAATAACAATATTTGTAATCTATCATTAAGTGAGATATATAGAAGAATCAGCCTCCTCAGAATGAGTCCGATGACGATTTTCCTTATATAAATTTGCTTCATCTTTATTCTATTGTCATCTTGGCCCACTACAATTGATATACAAACTCATTAGAACCTAGATTTCAAACCCACTCTTTACAAATTCATTGTCTTGAGCTCTTTGGGCCTATTCCCTTTCCTCTTTTAGGCTTAGGTACAAATTGTGTCCCTACATCAATAGTTTGTAAAATTGTTGTAAAATAGTTTGTGTTTGTAGCATTACTCTACAATCATTTAGAGAAAATTAACTATTCCAAAGGAATATCTAGTCCTTAAGAATAACTATTGTTTGTAATAGCTATACAACCAAATAACCAAAATTGCTATTATACATGAATATCCATTTCAGTATGAGATCTATTGTAGCATACCAAATATGCCCTAAAGGAAAACTATTACAGCCAGTCTAGAGACAACTAACTATTCCTCAACTTTTTTAAAATAAGAATAACTATCCTTAAAGAATGACTAGTTCATGTAATAAAGATGTAACCAAATAATCATCACACATGAATAACCAATCTATCACATGATATTACCACATACCCAGGGGCATAAACACTTAGATTGAGAGGGGTGGGCATTGTTAGGCCTCAAACTTGTCAAATATTAAATTTTGCCTCCTAAATTTACCTAAAATTTTCAAAAGAGATATGATTAGCCCCAAACTCTTCATATTTTTTTGTATGACACTATTAGATTGGTTTAATTTTATATTTATTATTATTTTGGCCCCTGCATTCATAAAATTCTAGTTCATCCTCTACACATACCAAACGTATGATAATAAATTCTATTTATATATTATTAGTTAATGTTAGGATTGTGCCCTTAAATCCTATTGTATGATGCTATGTATGATATTATGTATGACATTATGTATGACTTAATATTGTGTTTGATAAAGTTATTTTATTATTATCTAAAATAATGGTAACATGAATATGGGACATTATCATATAGTCCATGAGATGCATTGTATGTGATTTATGTGAAAAGTCACAGAAGATGTAAATCACAAGTTTTTTGTAAACTCAGAATTTATAGTTCGTAGTCGGTGATGAAATTGGGCATTTCATCTGCGAAGACTATAACGTGTCAACTAAGATGATTTGTCTTGATCATGGAAGTGGAAACTTCTAGTTGATATATTGATATGTTTTAAGAGTTAAAACATATTGAAATGGACCGCTGTGAGATTTATTATTCTCCTAACGACTGTCAAATGAATAATAAATCTCACGACTTTTATTTGCATGAACTCTTAATCCTGAGAGAATAATTGACCTGATCATGAAGTGTAGGTTGCTTTGATATATCAGGAGTGAGATCTAAAATTACGGTCAAAACCTCAGTATGTTGGGCAGCCACATTTAGTGTTGATGGAACATATATTTTCAAGATGGAATTCATAGTCTCTTGATGGAGATATAAAATATTCTCTTGAGATAAGTTTAATGGGTTCAGTTATTCAGAGAGTTAAGCCTAATCACTTTAGTAAGAAATTACTAAAGTATATATTTATGAAATTGGATTTCATAAATATATAATGAATAATTTTAAAGGATTAAACTGGGTACTCAAGGATAAGATGTAGTAATTTACAAAGTGGCAGTTTACATTTATGACTTTGTGTTACTACGAATATTTTATGAAGGGGTTGTATGTATAATAAAGTCTTGGGATATAATTTATTAATAAGGCCTAGAGTGCAATTATATTTATATAGTGGTATTAAATATAATTAATGGTAACTTTGGACTTGTCAAGAGTTGACGGAAAATCCCAAGGCCCATTGGAGCTAGTGTCTTATTGGTCTCTTTTGGTTCCACTCCAAGCCACACACTAAAGCTCAATTGGAAAGGCCCAATAGGCCAACCCAATTAGATAATCAGTTAGTTATAAAGAGAGAAACATACAGAATTTTTATTGGAGAAAATAAGAGAAAATAAGAAACGGTGTGTGAGAGAGTGTGAGACACATTTTCATTCTCCCTTTGAAAAAACTAATTGAGAGACCACACATCTTGGGTGTAAAGTGGAATTGGAGTGAAGATTAAAAGTGTTCCCAAGTTATTCTAATCTTTGTTTTGAACTTCTCCACATCAAGGTACGCTATCTTGTTCTTAAATTCTGAAATTTACATTGTGCACGTTATCAATCATGAATGAAATAGATCATTGTTTGTTGCTTCCGCTATGTGTTTTGTATGAGATACAAAACCAGAATTTTTTCCTTCAGTTAATACCTATGTAATTCATAAGAGACATAGAAGTGTAAGTCAATTGGTCATCAAAGTGTTTATTTGATTTTTGTTGATTACTTTTTGTTGGAAATGAACTAAAATATACTTTTTTTTTTTTTTACTTTAAAGAAAACTAAAGTACACTTTTAATTTGAAAATGTAATTTTTTTAAAAAAGTTTATAAATATACCAAATAAATAACAAAGTATTTTAAAAAGTTAATAGAAAATGGTATATACAACCAATAATAATGATAACAATAAGTAAAAACATCGTAAATTATTTATTTATTTTTTTGTGTGGAGAAAATATAAAAATAATAGCCATATGTAAGTTTGTATTGCCAAAGAGTTTTATAGCTCTACTAACACTTTTTAATTTTTTCAATAGTGATAATTAAGTTTGAGTCCTCCCTGCCCCAACTATGGAATGAAAAAAAAAAAAAACCAATGAAAAATATAAATAAATGAAAAGGCACAAATAGACAGAAAAAAAATGGTAAAAATACTATTTTGGTTTTTAAACCTTATTAAAAGTTTTTTTTTGTCCTTAAACTTTAAAAATTATTTTTTCATCTTTAAAATTTGTAAAGAGTTTTCTTAATAGTTTATAGAAAAAAAAATGAATAAAAAAATAACTTTTTGTAATAGTTTAAGGATAAGAAATAATTTTTTTAAAGTTAAAGGATAGAAAGTAAAATATTTTCAATAATTTAAAAATAAAAGATAAACTTTTCAATAATTTAGAGAAGGAGAAAAAAATTTTAATTTAGGAATGAAAAATAAGATTTTGGTTAAGTTTAGAAACAAAATACTGAAAATTGTATTTTACCCCCAAAAAAATAAGTTTAGCCCAAAAAGATGTTTCATTCATCTATATTACTATTTAAGGGACTTCTCCTGTTTGGATCAAATTTTTTTTGTTCTAAAATACCCCTATATATATGTCTATGTTTAAGTAGTGACAAAACTAAAGGACAATACGGTAAAAATACAATTCTAACTTCCACTAAAACATTGCTTAAAAAATTAGGCACTCTTCTATTGATTTTTAAATTTATTTATCCACTTATAAATTAAATTCTTAAAATAAAATTATATATATAATAAAAATTATAGATATTTTTTTTGTGCTACTATCACAAAAAAAAAAAAAAAAAATCTTGCTGCACGCGCGAAACGCGTGTAACAAGGCTAGTTTGTCTTCCAAGCTTTCTAACGTTAGTCACGTGGTCGTATAAAAGGAAACGATTATCACGTGGAGGGCCACATAAACTCAATTCAAATGTGGGAACACAAAAAATAGGAGAAAATATTAAAATAGCATTAATTTTCAAACAATATAGTTAGTAGTTCAGTTTTACAAACTATATTTTTTACTAGCATCTCGAGTCTTAAAGAGTCGATTTTGGGGGTATAAATCGACTCTTTAATGCTCGATTTCTATGGTCATTCGTCGATGTGGCATTTTTTCCACGTGGCGACTACTTGAAAATCGAGTCTCTAAGACTCGATTTACAAGCCAAATGAAATTTGCTCTAACTCCAAAAAAAAAAAAAACCAGGCAGTGCGCTGCCTGGCCGGGCGGCCTGGGCGCGCGGTGGCCTGGGTCGCGCGCCGGCCTGGGTCGCACGCCCGGGCGGCGTGACTGGGCGCGCGGTTGCCTAGGTCGCGCGCCCGGGCCGCGACCCGGGCGCGAGACCCAGGCCACCGCGCGCCCGGTGTCGCGCGCGCGGGCGCGCGACCCGGCCACGCGCGCCCGGTCGCGCGGCCGGGTCGCGCCGCCGGGCGTGCGACCCAGGCCACGCGCGCGCCGGTCGCGCCGCACAGGCGCGCGGCTCGGGCGCGCGACCCGGCCACCGCGTGCCCGGGTCGCGCGGCCTGGGGCGCGCTGCCTAGGCGCGCGACCCAGGCCACCGTGAGCCCAGGCAGCTCGCTGCCTGGTCTTTTTTTTTTTTTTTTTTTTTTTTGGTGTGCAAAATTCATTTGGGTTGTAAAAAGAGTCTTTTAGACACGATTTCCAAGTAGTAGCCACGTGGAAAAAATGCCACATCAAACAGTAACAGACCATAAAAATCGAGCATTAAAGAGTCGATTTATACCCCAAAATCGACTCTTTAAGACTCGAGATGCTAGTAAAAAATATAGTTTGTAAAACTGAACTACTAACTATATTGTTTGAAAATTAATGCTATTTTAATATTTTCTCCCTCTTTCTTGTTTTTTATGTTCTGTCCGAAATTTTCGTGAAAACATCTGCCAAATCCAGACAACATTTCACGCATAAAACATGGGTTTTTGTTACCATTTTTACACATTGGAAACGCTGTTGAACATGTAACATACAAGGTTGTTGTAGGCTGACACAGATCAGATATAGACAGTTTTTGATTGCACCAGCCACCAACCACCGCTCACTACCCACTTCTTCTTCTTCTTCTTCTTCTTCTTTTTAAATTTCAGTCCCTTTCTCTAACACACTCAGAGAAAGAAAGAGTTTTTGATAGAGATACAGAAATGGCTGCTGCTCTATCGCTTTCTCAACTCTCTTTGGTTCAACTTAAACCCTCACTCTTCTTAACCCCCAAAACCCTTCATAAACAAAACCCTTGCCTTTTTGCCCACCACAACCATCAGAACCAAAACCAATTGTCTACAACTACTCTACCTCTCAAAACAAGAAGTGGGTTGGTCCCAATTCCAAAAGCTTCATTGACTTCTGTCCCTGTCCAATCCAATGCCAATTCTCCTATTTCCACCAAAAAATCCGACAGCCCAATTATCGTCATTGACAATTATGACAGTTTCACCTACAATCTCTGCCAGGTTCGTCCTCAATTCTTTTTTTGATTTTTTTGCTGTTTGGTTAAGTTTTGATAATGTATGATACAAATGTTTTATTTTTGAGTGAAGGGTATCTTCTTAGTAGTATAATTGAGTCCACGATTTTTGTTTATAGAGTTTACATTTTGTTTATAGGGTGACAAAATTGAGGAAGAGAAGTGCAATTCATGTCATAACTGTCTCATCTTTATTTTTTTTTTTTTTGTTTGATGGAAGTGAATGATAAAAACGTTTCTATGCAAGAATTGAAGAATTTTTGTGTATAATGAATTGATTTCTTCGATGTGCAATGTGTTTCGCAGCCCTAATTAGGGGAATTTGTCTACTTGTGGTTGTTATGGGGTTAGGGTGAGAAGGATTTGTGGAAATAGGATTTAGACTTGTTGAAGAAAGGGATATGGAGTTGTGTTAGGAATTAAAGGGTGGTTTTATGAGTTATTTGATAACTGCTTGGCAGAAGAACATTTGTGGGGTTTTAGGGTTTTGGTTGCTAAAAGAAAGTGGTTGATTTGGGGTTGTAAGGAAGAAAAGAGAGAGAGAGGTTTTTATGGTGTTCCGGGGCTGTATGAACAGTACCACAAGAGAGAGAAGAAAAGAGAGAAGAGAATGGAAGAAAAGAACACACGTCATAAAGGCCTATGTGCCTCTATGCTCAAAATACTAAATAATCTTATCTAATCAAACCCATCACTTTTGAGTACATTGAGCTAAAATAAAGATAAGGAATGAGGATTTCTCTTGTATTAGTGTTATTAGGACTTCTAGTAGTCTTAGGACTCTTAGTTTTACTAGTAATAAAAAAAACCCTAACAAAAGACTTATTTCGGTCAAAGAAAATAGAACCTATCTTAGGTTCTCCTAGAAAATTTTAGACTCAACTAAACTACCAAAACACCCTTAATTAGCAGGGATCGCAGAAATTAATAAATAAAAACCCAAAGAAAAAAAACTATTTTAACTCTAAAAGACTTATACCTAGACCTTTAAAACCAAATGACTTTTACTTCAATTGGTGGACTTCACACATGGAGCCCGTAAAGTAATTATTAAAGAGGCCAAGTTTAAAGTAACATCAAATATCAATCTTCCATGGCTGCATCATGTTGTTATCATAGCAAGCTGTTTTTGGTTATTCTGTTCTGGTTTATATTTTCTAGTTGATTGAAATTATATTATAATGTCATTCTCTTTGGCAGTTGATCTTCCAGACTGCTGGGAGGTATTCTAACACTTTGATATGACAAATCATATAAAAGTTTAATGTTATTTTAGCTTTTCCATTGTGATTAAATTTAAGAGTATGTAGAAAAAAGAAGATATCTAATGAAGATTTCCGTCCCACTTTATATTGATTAAAAAGGAAATGGCAAGAGAAAAATTAAAGGAGAAATTTTAAATCGTAAAAAATGTGTTTAAGCTCTAATTAATTCTTCCACTTGAAATCGATTTTAGATTCCTTTGCTCAGCAATACTGGAAAAGGTTAATTAGTCCCTTTTACCTTTGTCATTTTTCGCCCCTGCAAATTAGGTAATCCATTCTCTATCTTCTAAACCAGTTGAAATACTTATTTTTATTGCAGAGGTTTATATATAGATATATTTGGGGGTTTTGCATATGACTAGAAGTTTACTTTTTGAAGATTTATAATGTTGTATATACTTCAAAAGTTATTGCTTTTTAAACAATTTCTCATAATGATTCTTTTTATTATTGATTGTACATTATGAAGATTTAGTCTAATAGCCTTTTTTATTTTTTATTCTGTAGTATATGGGAGAGGTAGGATGTTTCTTTGAAGTTTACCGGAATGATGAGATTACAGTGGAGGAGTTGAAAAGGTAAGGATTGCTATTGTTTTTGCTTATCTATGCATGTTGATAGTATTTTGATTGGTGAGGGATTTCTGATGGGCTATACATAGCATGTCTAATGTAATTATCCAATCATGTCTGTGACTTTTTCTGCCATTTTTATAGGATGAATCCAAGAGGAATCTTGATATCCCCAGGGCCTGGTAAGAATTTTTTGGATGTGTTGTTTTGAAATATTGATGGCCAGGGCCTATAGAAATGGGAAAAGGAACTACTCACACCAAGATTTTTATAGACCATACTTTCTTTTTGTAGGTACACCCCAAGATTCTGGGATATCATTGCAAACCGTACTGGAACTTGGACCTAGTGTACCTTTATTTGGTGTGTGTATGGGTTTGCAATGCATTGGAGAGGCTTTTGGCGGTGAGTCTTTTTAGATATCTTCAAACTTATAAGCAATCCCAATGTAGGATTTATTCATCTGAATGTGTGATTATGTTAGTTTGTATGCTATTACTGAATATATGCAAATCTGTAATCACTAGAAAATGGGAATCATGTAGTACCAACTTTTCTACGTCTTGTTTTTGTCATGGCTGATAAACTGGATAACTACTTCTTTTTGGGTTTCTAATGCAAACCTTATGTCTTTATGGACTTGTGGCCCTTGTAGCTGATGGTACCTCATCCCTTGTGGACCAAGGGCCATTGTAGCCAGTATTACTTGTTACCTTCCCCAATTAAAGGGAGAGGTCTATGGTTCTAGGGTTCAACTCATGGAAGTAAGGGTTTTGGATTGGGGAGGAGACTGTGAGGCATATTATTATCATTTTATGGAACCTTGTGTTTTTGTCCATTCTCAGGGAAAGTTGTGCGTTCGCCTTCTGGTGTCATGCATGGGAAGAGTTCTCTCGTGCATTATGATGAGAAGGAGGAAGACAGCTTGTTTGCTGGGTTATCAAAGTATACACTTTATTCCACATATCCTTAAAATCTTGTACTATTTATTTTTTGGATCAATTGTTTGCTTTTAAATATAGTGTCCTTGATTGCACTATTTTAAGTTATCAACAATTAGCAATTTTAGAATTTGTCAATTTCTTTTTCTGAACTTGGTTTACATCATGCATTTGGTCATCTTTTTGCAAATGGGTTGAAGTGACTTTATGTGATCAATACCTTTCAGTAAATACTCTATATGGAAATTTCCATTAAATTAGCATCATATGGAACCACTAGCTTGAAGTTTGTTTATTTTTTGTTTGTAAGTTCATTTTCGCAGCTTAGATGTAATTACCTGTCTTGCATACGACATTATGTCACAAAATGCTCTTGATATATACTGCTTAAAATGGGTTCAATTCAATTATATCTTATCCTGGATGATGTGACAAGCTAGGGTAGAAAATTTTGTGAAATGGACTTTTGAACCTCAAGAACATGGCTGATCTATAGATTATATAAATCATAAAATCAATTTGATAATGCCATGTGCAAGACAGGAAAAAGTTGAGAATATTTGTTCTTCCATGGAGATAACAGAATATTTGTACATCATTTACACTTCACTTTTTGCTAACAGATTAAATGAAACTGAGTCTCTTCACTGATGTTGGTGTGTTTTATGGTCTGTGTCTCTTCAGCCCATTCGTTGCTGGTAGATATCACAGCCTTGTGATAGAGAAGGAAAGTTTTCCTGATGACGAACTTGTGATTACAGCATGGACAGATGATGGACTGGTAATGGCTGCTCGTCACAGGAAATATAAGCACCTACAGGTAAGATATTGTTCTTCCTCTTCACCTTTTTTTTTTTTTTTTTTTTTTTTAAATTTTGAGAAACTTCCTTTTCTCTTATTATGTGCTGAGGGCGACAATTTTTATGTTGAGAGGAATTGATGAGGGTGAAAGTTCCATTGGCTTAGGCAAATGCACCTTACACGGTTATTACACCAATATGTGGACTTAGAATATGAGGTGTCATTATAATTTATTACTTTCTGATAGTGGAAATGGACGGAAATTTGTACCATGACCTCTACACTTTGAGAAGTACTGCAAATTAATTTCTAGCATTCTTCTGCAATCTACATATATGGTAATAAACATGTAAAGGTACATTATTTATTAGCTCCAAAAGTCAAGATTGTATTGTAATATGTGAAGTTGTGATCTTGCAATTTACTTTCCTCTTTATATGCAACCCCCTTGTTACCTTTTCCTTTTGGTTTATTCTTGGTGTGCGAAGAAATACTGCTAGAAATGGAAAGATAATAACATTTTTCTAGACTAGGCCAAAGCATTTCATCTTCAAATACCGGAACCAGAATAGGCTGGAAAGTAGTAATGTGATTGAGTTATTTGGTATAAAGTAAGGTTTCATTAGTTGGCCTTATTTTGTTCTGAACCTTTGTTCTGTCTATGCATAAGTTAGTGTGACTGTCAATTGGACTGGCAATTTCTTGAAAGTAGTTCTTAAATGAACACTGGCTAATTAGAGCAATTTCTGGACTTCATGTTGGAAGTACCCACTCCCCCCCTTATCACAATTATTAGCATTAGAATGCCACCTTAACCTGCTGATTTTATCTTACATTGAAGAGCCAATTATGCAAAATGACTTCACTGTCCCCCCACCCCCCCCTCTTTTTTTTTTTCTTGAATGAGAATGCATTTCTGGTGATAAATGACTAAATGGAAATCCATTTTGATGATGGGCAATCCATCAGTTGTAATTATTGAAATTTTCACTAATTATGTGTGCATGATTAATTGCTTAGAATACAAATCTTAGAAGCACAGGGCAGACATAGGTAAGAGAATACATGTGAGGTGTAATTGTGTGTGTAGATATGCAATGATTGAGTGAAGGGGGGCAGGTGCATCTCTTGATACCCCTAAAATGATTATAACCCTAGGTCCATGATCCAATGGGCCATAGACCCAAATTTTAGCAGTGGATAACTCTAACTACAACCTCCTTATTTTTTTAATCAAAAAAATTAATTATAACCCTCATGTTGATGTATAAGCCCTTCCTCCACCTCTACTGCCCAAGGATGAAATTTAATTGTCCCCTCTTCCCTTCCAACACCCAATCACTTACTAACTTTTTGTTGACCTACTTTCTACAACTAACAATAAAGTGATCATGGTTCTTTCTTCACCAAAGCCAAAGGCTTTGTTTTCCCCATTTCCCCTCCCTTTCTAGCTATTCACCAAGGTCAAAATGTGAAATTAACCCCCCCCCCCCCCCTTTCCCCCAACCAAAGCACCCAAAAAAAGTTTCACATTTTCTTACCTATCTCTTTTTTAATATCAAAGCAAACCTATCTTTATTCTTTCCTGAGTGAACATCTTCAGGACATTAAAATTAAATTTCAATTATGTATTTAGTTTCATATACAGCTATATTTATTGTTGTGTATTTGTGTGTATGTATGTGCTTTAGAAACTAATTGCAGTATATTTAGTTAGATAAACCAAACATAACTTTAAATTAAAGACTGAGTTTAGACATATTGCATAAAAACTTAAACTAGTTCAAAGTTGATTTGATTTTAAGGATTGATTCAAAATCAAACTAAACCAGCCTTTTAGGTTGTCAAACACCCGTCCAATGTGTTAAATTGGAAGTGCTTCCTTTATGTATTAATATCCCAACACCTGGTCCTCTGTTCCCCAAATAGGATTCCCGCTGCACCAATGTAGATTATTGCAGGATTCTCTGAGGGGGTGTCTATATTGATGCTGGGTACTGTTGGGCATGCAAAATTTTGGGTCAGTTGAAGAATATACTTCATTTGCAAAAAAATTAAAAAAGAAAAAGAAAAAAAGAGAGAGATTAAACTGTGAAAAAAACCCAGCATTTTTACAAAAATACTGGACCACACAGTTTTACTCGAACTTCTTTATCCCTTTTTTCTTTGTTTAGTGTTATGCTATTTTAACCAAAAAACCATGCCTTCCTTCAATTGTGCACTTTCATTTATGGGCTTTTAAGTCTTTTGCTTTTAAACTTGAAGTAGTCAAAATATCTATTCAAGTATCCTATGTTTAGTCATTTTATATATTTAAAAAGAAATTTAATTCTATATATGAATAATTTTTCTGAACTATATTATTCAATTAATATCAATTTTCCATATTTACTTGTATATTTATGTTAAAATTGAATATTATCTCATTTTTATAGTTGATTTTTCTTTTTTATGTATTCTTTAATATATTTCAAATAAATTAAATATTAATCCAATGGTTGAACTATTAAACCATCATACAACTTCTTTGATGGTTTAATGCTCGGTTTGGTTCTGATAACTTTGCTGTTTAGTTTAGGGGCTCTCTTACTAGAAAACATGTTGTATGACCAGGAGGGCTTGTGAAAGTGTTTTGTGAGTCTATAGTTGAAAGAACTATAGGAAAAAAGGTTGCTGGTATTTTAAGATCAATCAGACTTTAGGCTAAAGGCTGAAACTAAATTTTGAATTAGTGGCTAATGGTTTGGAACAACATAGGGCTTTTAGGGTTTCAAAATATGTATTAGGATCAAGGGGTTATGGTCAAATAAGACAAGAAAAGGCCAATTTTTGGGAAGCAATGAGCAGTGGTGTAAATATTAACCACATCTTGATTTTTTAGTTTCAGCTGCTAGAGTTTTTTTTTTTTTTGAGGGAATGGTTGGGTTGGTAAAGTGTGGTTCTAAAGGTTTGAAGAGATGGGTGAATGGTGATCAGAGGTGAAGGGAATTTAAGACAAGTGAGTGATGGGAGGAGAAGATAAAGAAGGAACAGAGTGCTCAATATCACTAGATGAACAAAGCAAACTCTGCAGATCTCAATTCTGAATCAGTAGTCCCAAAAGATTGACAAACCTGTTATAAAAAAGCAGAAAACCCTAATGACAACTAATTTTGACACTTGGATGAAACAAATTATCCCTACACATGAAACCCTATTTGTAATAAGATTTAAAAGCTCTTAAGGTTCAAACAACTTCTGTGGACACTTAAACCTGGACCAAAAAGGTTTCTTAATTAGTTTCTTTGCCTCTTAGTTGGCATAATACCCAGATCCTTAGTCTTAGAATTTCAAAAAGAGTAGTTTTCTCTAGCCATCGAAGAGGTTTTCTGTCACTTGAAAGTGCTTAGTGTGGGTTCCTTTAGGCTCTTCAAATGCGTGCTTTTTTCTCATCCTGCAAATCTAACCTACACTACCATGACTCCCTTCTTCAAGCAAAGTTGGGTTAGGATAACAAAAGAGTTTAAAGGTATATATGAAGCAAAACCTGTGAAGCACCTATCAGAAGACCCAAATTTGTAACTGGTAGGAGCACTTAGGCTGTGTTTGTTTTGTTGTAAAGTTTTTTCTGGAAACATTTTCATCATATTTGGGTGTTGGTTTCATTGTAAAACCTTGGTCAAACTGAAAATATTTTTGGTTGACTGGGAAAACACAATGGAAAAAAGTTATAAAATGATTTACAACATTTTTGTTTTTGTTTTTTTTTTTGTAAATCGTTTTCAAAACTCATGCACGCACAAAGCCCCACTCTCTTCTCTCTTTCTCGCATAGACCCTTAGGGCTCTGAATGGTGAGCGATAAATTACTAATTCTCCCAAAAGCTTAAACTATTAAGAAATTGTGAATTTAATTACTTAACCATAATTTAATACTTTTCCTCACGTGTGGGCCTAAACTCCTTACTAAGTGAGGCCCAACATGTGGGATTTTTAACATTTTAAATGGAAGGTAGAGCGAAGATAGGAATCGAACTTGGAATCTCCTACTCTGATACCATGTTAAATTGCCAATTCTTTCAAAAGCTTAAGCTATTAGGAAATTGTGAAATATAATTACTTAATCATAATTCTAACACGGTGAAGTCTCTAACATGCATGGATCTCTGGGTTTCTTGGTGCTGTCAATGTCATGGTGGGGATCTATCTGTTGAAGTCTCCAGTGTGCCTAGGGCCTTTCATGATGTCAACTTGCGGTGGGGATCTATCTCTGTTGCATGCAATGGTGGATGGGTTTTCTTGTGGGTTGTTGTCGGTTTTCTTGTGGGTCTTTGGGTTTCTCCAATTTTCTAGGTTGTGTGTGGATCTAGAAAATTTGGTTTTTAGGTTACTCCAAGAAAAAGAAGGCTGATTTTTCAATATAGGAGCCCGCATTATATGAGAATCCCTTACCCAAACCAGCATATGCTCTTTCCTAATGAGGTTGCTAAAGGATACAGACACCAAGGTACAAATGGAGGTCATAATGGATTTATTTTCTTTTCACTCTTGGAACTCCTATAAAAACATGGAGAGATATTTGTGATTTTAACTTGCCACTAGCCTATGGAACAAATGACAGTTCCTCTCACCATAAAAAGTGGTGAAGGTGAGAGTCATAGGTCGAAACAAAACTTTACAGGTGTGAGTTGTTTTTACCTCTGAAAAATCATTGACTAGTTTAACTCTTTAAGCCATAATTGAGAATGATGAACAACTCTATAATCCATAATTTTTTTTTTGGGGGTGGTTGAGGGGGGTTCTCGAATCAAGATTAGGTCATTTGGTAGATGATGTTATTGGAGAAAGTTGAGTATGGGTTATTGAAATCGGTTGCTATTAACTGCAAATTGGGTGCATTTCTAATCTCAATCCACCTTAATGCAAATGGAATCTGCGGAGGGAGAAAGTGTAGTGAATTTAATGATACTATTCTTTTTTTTTTTAAGTAAAAAATTTAATGACAGTATACTCCCAAAGCTTTTTCTTTGTGATTATAGGGACACACAAGATTGAATCTTTGTGACAAATCAGATTCAATATTTGAATTAAACATTTGGGGAAGGTTTGTGTTCAACACAAATACATTTAAAGGATTCAACATAGTTTTGCTATCTGATGTGCATATGATATATCCTGAATGAAATTATAAACCAATAATGTTTTGCTATCTACTGTAGCACAAAACTGCCCCTTATGGAATGTTTTCTAATATTCACCTCAACGCTGCTGCACATGCACAATGTTGGGTCATATAAAGAAATCTTGTTGTAGCAGCATTTTATAACTATGGTGATCTAGCAGGATAGTTCTAGAAAACAATTTGGAGTGTAAAGAATAAATAATAAAAAAAATCAGTAACTATTTTAAGTATTTGCCTTTCTCATTATTTTTTATATAACGGTCATTTTCTTTCAGTCACTGCAATTATAATCTTCAGATTAGTAATTGCTATTATTTCTTGCTGAATTAGTAACCTGCTACAATCAACGTGGTTTGAAATTGCAGGGGGTTCAGTTCCATCCAGAAAGCATTATAAGCACTGAAGGCAAGACGATTGTCCGCAATTTTATTAAACAGATAGAAAGAAGAGAAGCTGAATCCCAGAATTGAGGGTTCAATATCACACACATCGGTACCAAAGCAATGTGACACATTATGATATGTAATAAGGCTAAAAATGCGGACTCTGTACTTGTAATCTTCTTTTATACTTTGAATTTTGTGCTTTGTACTTGCCATTTTTCCAATTAAATTAATTCTTGGATCTGGCTCAGGCCTCTTGAAGCATCTGTATGTTGAAAGCAGTTTTCATGCTTCAAATCATACCATGACATGGTGTAACTTGCCTTGGATGCATAAACACTTTGATGATCATTTGATTTAGCATTGGCAATAATTCATGAAATTTTCTTGTAGAATTGCATAACAAAATTCTATTTCATTGCTAGATACCATCCATGACCATCTACTTTCCTGCCCAAACGCCCACCTTGGTCCAACACCCCCCAAGTGGGTAGCCGTTTCCCCCTTTTCTGCCTCCTAAATATCACTCTTATTTTGGTAGGTTTTGCAATCATTGGACTCACTGTCACCATGGCTTTCTGTTGTGGCTTGAGATCACATGCTTCAAGGTTAAATAGTAGGATATATATTATTTCTATTGCATAAAAGAGTGTTTTACCTTCAACCAAAATAATTGAAAAGATTGCTGTACATTAGGTAACTTTTTGAAAGAGTGAGTGTTCTCTATTATATACGTTCATAGTTGTTGGTTTATTTAAAATTTCTAATATAAATTTTACTTTAATAGAATATAATGTAGCAAGTTTTTCATATGAAATTTATGTATGAATTTGAGCTTTATCAATTTGTGGATTTAAATAGATCAGGTATGATAAGTCATTTCAGATCTATAATATATCAAGTGTTTTTGTCTTAAGTAAAATCTTCAAAACTGTAATCATCATGTATTTGTTAAATTTATATCAACCAATTTATACTAACATCTATTCTTCAAATGTCTTGAGTTTAAATCTTCAAATCCACACAAAACCCTAATGAATTTTAAACCCCATGTTTAGGCATATCTATTGATAAATCCAGCCCTACTCTTCAGTTTTTTATAACTCTCTTTTTAGGGAATTAACCATCTTGCCTAAGTATAAAGATGTCCAAAAACTGGTTACTACTTGCTACCTTCTTGTAGCTTGATACCTGGAAAATGTTGCGAGTGACCTTTATCTGAAGAGGTTCAGGTTTTAAGGCTGGCAAAGTTTGATGGACTCAGATACCTCTCATAGTTGCAAGAATCCACTAAAAGTTGAGCAAGCAATTATTATGGCCCAAAAACCCACTGCTAAAGACTCTTCCTTTAAATTCCTTATAAAGAACAGGACAGATTCATGGCCAAATAGTTGTAACCCATTAAAGCCAATGAAGTCTAGTTGAAGATCATGACAGATTCACGTCCTAAAAGGTGCAAACCATTAAAGGCAATGAACTCTAGCTTGAAAAACACTTTTTTTTTGCCCTTTCATTGGTGAGGTCACGGATGTAGATTCATCTTATGCAACTTGCATCATACAAGTGTAACTTACTAATAATAAAAAAAAGCTGAACCAAAAAAGGGGGCTTTGATAAGAACCAAACATGAATTCAATGATGATGAAAAGTGCATATAGATATCTACTGAAGTCATGTGGTTCAAAATAAATGAAGTTGAAAGCATCTCATTTTCATTGCTGACTATATCCATTTCCAGTTGAAACTTGAAAGCAGGTTGGCAGGTGATGTGCATTTAGTTATCTGTAATAACTTCATCAATGGATAGAGTTTATCCACAAAATTAGTTGTAGCATAAAGCTACAACCTTATTCGACATCATTAACATTACTATAAATTTCAAAAATTTAACCGTTGAATTGCATGCTTTTTACGCTCTTAATAAACATGTTAAATTTTGTACCAATCAAATATTATATATTATATGATTTATACGATTATATTTTATGTATAATTTTAAATAATTTATTGATGACATGCCTATTAATTTTTAATTTTCTAAAAATTTTGTAAGCATAAAGGATATAAGAAAAAAATATAATCCAATAGTGGATTTATCAAAATTCACTTATAATAAAAAGATATTGAGCAAAATTGTAACCTTATGTTACAACCAATTTTGTATAGAGTGGCCACACAAAATTGGAAGCATAGTAGAAATTGAGATCTTTAAACAACAACCAAACGTATACGCATTTCCTTTTCTCTTTTTCTACGTGATTTTGCTTTGCTTTTTTTGGCTTTAATTTATATTGTTTGTGGGCTAAGAACTAGTGTGAGTTTTGGTGTAAAAGAAGCATCATCAAAGTACCTGTGAGTGTAGGGTTTTCATGGTCATCATTACAAAAAATATATATTCAACATCTTCCTTCAGAGTTCAGAACTATGAATTTTAAGTCCACTAAATTTCGTGCTCATTGAATTTCAATTCATGGTTGAACTCATAAAGACAATTTTACACGCGTTGAAAGTTGACTTCTAGTATTAAATAACCTTCTTCACGGATCATTTTTTTTTTTTTCAAACATGAAGAGGGGTTCGGATAACAGTTATAACTTATTGCTCTTTTACTTGTAAGTTTAAATTTAGTGGCTAAGATGATACTATAGTAACGTTCGAATAAGAAAGCCACTTTGGTTGCCCTTACTACTTTTTTTTGGTTTTCATCAAAAAATGAATCAAATCCTGTCCTTAAAAGATTCCCATAATCATCTACTAACTTATAAGCCAGCCGTTATAAAGAAATCAAAAAAGAAAACGGGGTGGGGGGATATACAAAATTACAAACGCAACGTTTTCATATGACATGTGAAAGTTTGGTAAACATTGTTTAATTAATGTGTGATAATTATAAGTTTACAGGACAACATAATGCTACAGACATTTTTGGTTGTGTCAGATAATCAGATTGATACGCAGATGTTTTAGTAGTCCAAGACAGTAAGGATCTTGTTCAACAACATTTGTTTAATAAGTTGGCAACACATGCAGCATCAAAGTCAGCCAAAAATGACTGGCCAAGAATCTGAACCAACCTCTAATTTTATACCGCATATATATATATATATATATATATATATATATATATATATATATATATATATATATATTGATTGATTTAGTCTTTGTTTTATTTAAGGTCCCAAGTGAATAAGTTTTCATTCTGAATATTTTTATTTTCTCAGTGCTTTTGTGGCATTATTCTGTGTTTGGTTATAAAATACTAGTTGCTTCCACTAGAAGAATTCAAGAAGCCACCCAGAACCAGAATGCACATGATGCCAGAATGTAAAACCAACTACTATTTTCGATGCCAAACAATCTTTTAATCTATAAGCCTAAGCCCAAAACTAAGCCCAACAACTCCGAAGTGGGCACAACTCATTGAATTTTGTTTTTTGATTGCTTAATGTAGCGTTGACCAAGTCCAAGTATACTAGTACTAAAAATATAGCTAACATTTGCAAACAGCTGTTTCCAAATAACAATCTGAATTGACCTGAATGACAATAATGTATAAATAGTGTTATTTTTAAAAAAAAACATGCCTTTGCAATTTGACAAGGCAATTATTTGTACCATTTTTATTCCTTTTGAATTGATGAGTGAGTTTTGTTCTTGACTTCTTGCAGTTTTTTTTTTTATAGTAAAAATTCTTATATAGTAAAAGAGAGTGCAAGATTTTAGATACATCATCTATCAATATATATCCCGAGAGAGAGAGAGAGAGCTACAACTAGAACTACAAGTCTGCTATGGTTTTTAAATTTGAAGAAGATGATTATGAAAAAGATAGTTCAGTCTCCATCCTCAATATCTAGCCAGAGAGCAATTTGTGAGGATTCTTTTATTTTTCTATGCTTTAAATTATTATTTTTTAACAATTACTGCTTATTTATTTGTTTTGGCATTGAAACACTGGTATGTTGTAAATGAGTCTAAAAGGTAATTATATGACAATGGGCCATTATCAGACCTAAATTATGTACATTGCTTAGCAATTAAGCTAGTGACTAGCAATGAAAGAATAATGAAAAAAAGAAAAAAAAAAGAACCAGTAATGAAAGAGAGCTGCAAGTGTGGTCTGGTTGTTAAATTAGAAGAAGAATATTATGAAAAGCAATGTTCTTTTAGTCTCCATCATTAGCTTGCCGCATTTTATCTGGTCCCCCAAACTGGAAAATTTAGCTTAATGTTTTTGCTTTTAGTGTTTTTGGGTCACATAGGTTGAAAGCTTTTCAACTGGTCATTGAGTTGGATTGAGCTTGAAATAAAAGCCTTCCACAACTCATGCCACTTCTGTTCCTATCCAATTTTTATTTTTTAGTAACACTTGTATGTATTATTGGATTAGATGATATTAGAGTATTCACATCGTACTAGATTGGGGAGAGAACTTGTAATTAGATGAAAAATTAAGATACAAGTGTAACTTATTCCCCAAAAAATTACACAATAGGTTGAATGGAGTCCTTTAGTTAGTTTGTAATATGACTTTCACAATTTTTTTTTTTTAAACTTTTCGCTTGTTTCCGAAATAAAAATATATATATATGGACAGAATTTATGTGCCACAATTTTTGTCTCAATGTACTCTGATGTGATAAATTGTGAGTAATGGAGAAAAATTGGTTGGTCTATGTGAAATAATAGGCGGATAAAGTTTAGCTACAAAATCGATTGTAGTTTTAGGCTACAAACTCACTCAATATCTTTTTATTGGAGGTGAATTTTGAAAATTCACCATTGGATAACATCTTTTTCTTATATTCTCCATGTTTGCAAAATTTCAAAAAAAAATTAAAGATCAATAGTTATGTCATCAATAAAATTTTAAATTGCAAGTTTTTGTAATTTATAATTATACATAAAATATAAGTTTATAGATTATATAGTAAATAATATTCGATTGACACAAATTTTGACATGTGTATTAAGAGCATAAAGAACATGCAATTCAACGGTTAGATTTTCAAAATATGTTATATTTTATTGAGTGAGTTTGTATCCTAAAGCTACAACCAATTTTGTAACTAAATTTTGTCCATAATAGACAAACACTCATAGTTTGTTACATTAGAGTTGTGGCATAAAAGTGTTTTATCAATGAAAAATAATCTTGCAATTATTTATTTATTTTTTTTTCATTTTCAAGATGGAGTTTTGAGTTAGAGGTAAACGAACCTTTTGTAAAAGAGAGAGGAAGGGGGGGATGATTTTAACATGTTTGGTAGATTGTGTAATGGAATGATTATACATGTTGAATAGCTATTCGATTATTTAGTTGCATTTTTATTATAAAAAATAGTTATTCCTTAGAATTAGCAATTTCTTAAATTATGAATTAATATTCTAATATATTATAATGGTTAAAAAAAAGAGAGTATTAACTTTAAAATTTAATAGTTTCAAAAAATATAACATTCTATACGCACATACAATTATAAAAATAAAAAATCATAAAAAAAATCTATTTCCATAACTATTCTTTAACAAAAAATAATGTCAAATTTAAAAGATATTTATTTTTAAAAAATAATTATATGAGTAAGATATATCATAGTTTTATTCATATTTTACCGCCCAGAATAGTTATTCCACTAAAACACCTTTCATTACCAACAATGAAGTTACCATTCTTATCAATACAAAAGTTTATCTGTTCTCTTATAAGTTTTCATTCACAAAATTTCCTTCAACACATAAAATCTGTCTGACTTAACTTAAAATTTTCTTGCCCTTTACCAAAGATTGCAGGTAAATTTCCTCTCTTTATATCATTTCAGTCCCCTCTTTTGCTTTTCTTTTCTTTTTGGAACTGAGGAAAGAAAACAACAACAACAAAAATTCCTATCCATAACCTGGAGACCCACCGTACTGTCTCCTCCCCTCTACAAAGTTCAAAGCCAACTTTGAAACCGAGAATCCCTTTGTTTCAGGCCTTGGTTAAACTTTTGTTTTACTGTGATCTGAAGGCCTTAACATACTGCCATTTGTACCACTTCTGTTTCACCATTTGTCACATTCAACTGACATGGGATTCCACTTGCCATTGACAAAAATTGCCCTCTGAAGATGACAACTCTGGCCTTAGGAAAATGACACACAGACCAACGGGCCTGAATTTTGAAAATTACACATATAAAAACAAGTTCGACATGCTCAAGGTTCTTTCTTGGACTATAATAATAGTACTATTCAAGGGAATGATTAAAATAACATAAAACATACTTGACTATCATAGTTAAACAATAGTAATGCAATAAACAACAGGAAACACCACCTAACACAAACATATAATAGTAACTCCATATACTAGATATTTATTGAACCCATGACGGGTATGCCTATTAAGTTACAGAAATCATTTCCAAATTCAATATGTAAAGACATCCATCATAAATGATAAAATAACTGGGAGAACCTAAAGGTATGAACTATACACATACCCACCACCATGTACCATATAATACTCTTTATCACCATCAATAAATCTATGCTCTTTATACACAAAAAAACTGACCCAGCTATATCAAGCAGAAAGGGAATCAAGATGACAATAATGTCCGCATGACAAAATAAATGTTGCAGCAGCCTTCTCAAATGGAAGAAGTAACCTTGGCCTGGCTTATTCGGCTATGGTGGTGTCGTTTACTATGGTGGCGTCGGCCATTTCCAAATGTAACAGGGTCAAATGTCCTGAGTCTCTCAGCTTCTTGGGGATTAATCACACACTCAGATGGGGGAACTTTGTACCGAATGTGATCATAGCAATAAGAATATGTCATGTGCTTCTTTCTAAAACCCTCCATTTTAATTCTTTGCACCCGTGTGACACCAGTAGGAATTCCTTCAGAACCTTCAGCATTGTCACACCTTGCCATATGTTCAATGGGATCAACTGCACAGCCGTGAAGGACAAGATCGGAGAATTCCGCAATGTAGGGGGCATATTTGTAGTTTACTCTGTATTTGCCTCCATTGGTAGCCCAATCAGAACCATCCCATATTGTGGCATACAAAGTCATTGGCTTAGAAGGGAAGTCACCACCCATAGATTCTGTTCTCTTAAACTCTCTAATGGGAACATTGTCTACATAAAATCTGCAATGAAAAAACAGACACAAGAAGGATATTATCAATTTTCAAAAATCCAAACAGACACTAGACTGATTAATATATTCCACAGTATGCAACTTTTTTTTGGTATGTACCATACTTAATTTTTAACTGTTAAGATATAATATTATCTTATTTAATATATATTTTATAACAATAGATGAAAAATTAAAAGTAGAGAGGTATGATACATACAAAACAAAAGCGTGAACTTTTACAAACTTTTTTTTTTTTTTTTTGACAAAAACTTTTATAAACTATTATTAGTATATAAGGAAAAGTTGAAATTTCTAATTACAGAGGTATGAGAATGCTCCAGCTAAATTACAAAAACTTACCCTCGAACTAGTTGCTGAGATAACTAAGAAAGAAAAATATATAAAATTTGAATCTAACCAGACAAAATTATTGGATCTTTTGATTCCCTATTCTATAAATTCACACCAAATAAGTGGATTTTGGGTCGATCACATCAAAACATATAAAGTTACAAAATCTACAATTCAAAGCTTCTGATCTGTCATTGACCTCTTTAAGTAACCAAACTGTGCATCAACTTGATCAATAAGTAATGCTATTAAAAGAAACATAAGTTTGATGAAACAGGGGCATCTAGTAATTGAAGGAAAAAAGAATAAAACCAAAGCAGATTCTGATTTCTGTAGCAGAGAAGAGAGCATAGGCGCAACAAACACATCAAACATCTAAAAAAGCATTTTCAACACTTCACAATACGAAACTATTAGTGAATAAATGTAAAAACCAACTCATAAAAAGCTTTTGTTTGTCAGAGAAGATATCTAAAAAGGTCATACAAATCTAAAATTGTGTAAAAAAACGAAAGAGAAACCAAAAATGGTGTGTGGGGTATTGATGATTTATGCTTACATGATTTGAGAATCAGTCCAGAGAATGCTGTATTGATGGTAATCTTCTGCGGGGTCGAACCAGAGATTGTATCTCTCTTCTCTGCCAACGTTGGTACTTCCATTGCCATAAATATTGGTCTGAATCCTCCAATCTTTGCCTCTGATGTTACCCAAAAACTCAAAATCGATTTCATCATGGTTCTTCTCAAACATATCACCATTTGACATCTGTAATCACAATATAAACTTGAATAAGAAAAGCAAATGACTTTGCTGGTTCAAACTTTTAACAAAATCTTCCAACTTCAAAAAAAACTTAACAAAATCTTCCAACTTCAAAAAAAACTTTGTTATATGCACTGGAAGTGACAATCTAGTAATAAATTCTCCACTGAGTGTTATCACTTTGATCCCAAAATTTGAACTTGGTCTGTTATTAATGACCTTGAGATGAAAATAAAAACAGATTAAAGAGAAACCCATGTTGGCTTTAACAAAAAAACCACCCTGCTCTGGTTAATGAGGTTATTCAGCTTGAATATAAAAAGAACCATCTTTACACTTAAAAACCTTGTAAATCAATCCCAAAACAAAAAATAAAATCTGGGTTTTGCTTAAAATTCTTAAATAATCTAACTTTAAACATAATCTTCACAGATTAGGAGACAAACGAAATAAAAAAGTAAAAACAATTTCAGGGTATTTTTGAATGAGATAATGGAATATGATAACTCACATAGAACGCAACAACAACACCAGCTGTGTAATCAGCAGGCAACTTAATGGAAGCACTGAAAAAGCCATGAAGGTAAAGGTCCTGTGACACAAATCCAGAGCCTATACACCACCAAAAAGCCAAAGAATCAGTCAAAGCTTCAAAAGGCCAAAAAAGAAGAAGAAGAAACAATCAAAACCATATAACACGCCAAAACTATGTAAAAAGTCCAACAAACAACCTGTCCTTTCATCCAGAGAAAGATGAACCGATTTGCCATCTCTAACTACAACCAGATTATCCTCACCAAAGAGATGAGTATACCCTTCATCAAAGTGGATAATTGGCAAATTCTTGGTTGACCCAGAAACAAGAACCCCAAGTTGTAAACAACAAACCATTACAAGACAACCCAGATAAGAGAACCCCATTTTTTTATTTTATTATATGTGATCCTTTAGTTCTTGTTTTTCTTGTGTGTGTGTGTGTGTGTGTGTGTGTATGCGTGGGATTCTGTGACTTATAATATATAGAATAAAAGGGAGAGGAAGAAGAGAGAAGAGTGCTAAAGAAGGAAAGAGATGGGTCTGGAATGTGAAAATGTGTTATGTGATGTCTCAATCCAAAGAGGGAGAGAGGTGTTGCGAAGCGAAAAGGATAAAAAATGAGAAGGAAAGACAGAGTGGGAAAGGGAAGAGGTCCCTTTTATTGTTGAGCGACAGAGTGAGAGAGGTTATGAAAATTTGAGAGAGCTGGCTAGCTGTTCATATGTAGACAGAGGGTTTTTCCCTTTTCTTTTTTTCCTTTTTAATTTTTCTGTATTTGTTAGTAATTGGAATGGGATGGGTTTTATTTTTATTTTTATTTTTTGGCTCGATTATTGTTAATTTGAATTTGTTATCTTTTAATGTCCATGATTAGCTCTTTTAAAATTTTTATATTTTTATATTTTTTATTGGTTTGTGTTAATTAAGGGTGTTTAGTTTATGTTTTTAAACAATTTTTTTTAGTTTTTAAACAATATTATATGTATTTTCACACACTTTTTCACCTATATTTTCACAAATGCTTTCAAATAATAATTTTTAATTTTTAAACACATATACCAAACGGACTCTTAATTTTCAGTCTGGTTAACTGGCCTTTCATTTTTTTTACGTCATGCACTTGGCTCTGTCACGAAAACAGAGCAAAGTGCATGAATTCATTACTCAGAATAGCAGCATGTCCTTCAGGTCAATTGGGCAAAAATGGAAAGAAAAAAAAAATGAATGTAATTTTTTTTTCCTTTTTTCTGTTTATTTATTTGAGAATTTCAACCTATAGCATATGTTCATGATGATAACTCTTTATCCTTAGATTAAGATACCAATCAATTTTTGGTGTAGGTTGAGTTTGAACCCTAAATTTCTTATTCTACTTTTTTTTTTTTCCCTTTAATTCTCAATTCATTTTATTTTTAATCCCACCTTCCACTTTATTTTTCCAATTTAAAATTTATCTATGAAACCACCATCTAATCAAGACTGCTATAATGAGGCCACACTACTGTCTTATTCTTGTTTCTAAAAAAATCTCACCCCTTCTTTTGTGATGATAAATTAATATAGGTTGTTATTAGCTATCTTAATTAATAATAATAAAAATAAAAAAAGAATAGGGGAGTGCCAATTAAACTACAACCCATTTCCCTTTCCAACTTTTTAAGTTTCAATAAAAGAATAACTTAAATGAGCAGTAGTAATTATTAAATAAAAAAAAATTTTGAATGTAAATTATAACAACCTCTTACAAGTTTCAAGGTTTTGGGATATGTCCTATTAAAAAAAAAAAAGGTTTTGTGATATGCCTTTCTCACCAATGCAATGCATAGGAAAGTTTAGCAAACAAAATTTTCTATCTTTTATTTATTTGTTGACTAAATATAAAATTTAATAAATATGGTAGTTATTAATATGTATTTATTTATTTTTGATGCGTTATTATGCATTAATTATGATTGTCTATCTATAAGGAACTATATGTTCTACTGTTTAAAGAAAATATAATTTGGTAAGATTTTAATGAATGGTTTAAATTAAAAAAATGGTAATTTAAAATTAGTTTTAAAAAATATAATAGAATCATGATGTGCAAAATTGTATAATAGAATCATGATGTGCAAAATTGTAAATTATGAGGCATTAAAAGTTTATGTGACAAAATATTATGAAGTTAACCAAAGTTCAAAAGTCAAACGTTTTTGGATTTATCTCTATCTATTAAAAGTGAGTAATTCTTAGATATTCCTTTCTCTCACATTTATGGTGGGATCCACTCGCATGCAGTTTTAGTGTTGGATTTGAGTATATTCCCTTATCTTATCTCCTTCCCTATATATATATGTGTGTGTGTGTGCGTTTGTTTCTCAAAAAAAAAAAAATGATGGGATCTACTCATTAAATTCATGGTGAAGTCCACTATGAATGTGAGAGTAAGGAACACTATTTCTTCATACTTTAGAAGTACCTAAGAATTTTCTTATTAAGAGGATTTAAAAAGTCAGCAATGGTTTCAAAAAATATCAAAAATACTCCTAATCTAATTAAATAATCCTTATTCTTAAAAAATAAAAATTGGGGTTAAATTTTAATTTAACAAAATTCAAAAAAAAAAAATACCAGACAAACCTTTTTTCTAAAAATTAGCACACTCTCTATTTAAATATGAGAAATAATGTGTCCATAATGTTTTTATAACAAATCATAAGTAGCAGGTTGTTATTGGTTACTATTGTTGAGGCAAAAAAGTAATCTTAGTATTAAATTCAAATTTGAACCAATAACAACTAACCACCTATAATTTTTTGTAAAAATGTTGTGGACGTAGCACTTCTCATTTAAATATATCTCACATATGTTTGATACATTTTTTTTTTCTAAAATACTAGTACACACTAAACCCATAGTTTATTCTATTTCAAATCCTAAATTTAAATTTCTTAAAAATTCCTTTTGGTGTAACCTCACTAAGATAAATTCAAATTGAAAAATTACATTAAACTCAACATAAAAAAAAGACCCTCATTGCACGTGCAGAGCGCATATGATGAGGTTAGTATATATTAAAGATTAGAGATTACATATATATTATAGTTCTTGAAGTTGATTATTTTAGTTTTATTTTTCTTAATTTCTGGTATCATTTAACCAATTTGATTAGTTACCATTAACTCAAATTATTTTGGTTTGAAATTTAATTTTAAAAATGTAAATTTTTTCAAAATATGTAATATTACATAGGATTAAAATGAGCTAAGTTGAGCTGAGCGATTAGATGTTTGAACTTTCATCTAGCTTGATATTGCTTGAGTCAATTCAAGCTTAAAGACCAAGCACAGTTGATTGGCAAATCAAATTGGCTTAATAAATTATAAAACACCCTTTAAATTAGAATTGGTTGGCATATCAAATCCCTGTTTTTTCCTCTCCACCTTAGAAAGTAAGGCTTAAGGTTTACAAAAGTCCTCCAAAAATTAAGAAAAAGAGACAATCATAGCCCGTGATACATTGCACATTTGTTAATTTAAATTATCCCTTTCACAATAATTTTAGCACTTTATCCCTCTTTCAAGACTTTGAAACAAAAATGAAGTCCTAAGCTTGTAAATCAAACTTTGGAGTCTTCGAATAAGGATAAAGTGACAAAACTATAATAATAAAAAGTAAGAAAAATTAAAATAAAGTAGAACAACACCAATGGGCACAGCATAAACACGTAGCACAATTTATATACATGTAACAAAAAAAAGTATGAATCATTAGGGTAAAAATAATGATTATTAAAGACTTTGGGGCCAAAAGGGATTTTCCTTTAACAAAATTTGAAATTATTTATAAAAAAATAAAAAGTAATGGCACATACCTAACTTGGTTTACAACATTTTTACCATTTGTTGTTATGACATCAATTTTTACAATATTTTTATTAGTTTTCATCTAAGCTCATTACTAACTTCAATTTTTTAATTACCAGTAACTACTTACCATATCAACCATTTGTAAAAAAAATTTATACAAAAGTTTAGAAATATGGTAAGGTAATAAACTATTTTTACAAATAGCTGATGTGATGAGTGGTTATTGATAAGTAAAAATATTATATTAATAATAAATTTAGTTTCAAATTAGTACAAATTAATCACATCAATAACTTGTAAAATAGTTTATGATTACTCAAAAGTTTATAGCCCTATAATTTTCTATTAAAACATAAAATAAATATAAAAAAAGAAAGAAAAGAAATTGGAAAATGGGTGTTAGGCCGACTCAGCTGGTTGCGTTCTTGACTAGGTAACCGCCCCAGCTACAGCACCGTCCCATGTCAGAGTTGCAATTTGTATTTCCGATGTACCCTTGTATGTCCCACGAATCTACAGATTTGCCCCCCTACCAAACTGCCTGTTGTGGGCCTCAGGTGGCATCATGGTAAAATGCTGTGGCCAAGTGGGGGCAATAAATTAATTAAATTTAACGAGGCAAAAAGTGGAACTCCCTCTCTCTCAGGCGTGGGCCAGCATCTAAAATTCGGCGCTAGGCAATTGACATGAGTATGACACGTGCGAAACCAATCAATACTTTAATACCTCTCTTTAAAAAAATAAAAAATAAAACTCTTATATAAACTGATTATATTAGGAAAAAAAATTAAAAAATCAGGGGCAAAGCCCATATTTATAAGGGTTCACCAACTTCACTTGATAATTCCCCCACCCCCCTCCACCAAAAAAAAAAAAAAAAAAAAAAAAAAAAAAAAAAAAAAAAAAAAACCTTAAAAAAACTTTACTGAATAATAGATACGAGGTTTTATTTATTTATTTTTTTAAGTTGAAAATAGAAGAAGGAGAAATTTGAATTTGAATGTTTTTTTTTAATACAAAAAATGTAAGTTGACTTATTAAGTTCTTATCAAATATAGGATGATGTTACAATATAAGTTAATTTTCTAATCAAATATACTCCATCGTATTTTTTGTGTTCTACCAATTATGATATGTCATATGTATAATTTTTTTTTTTATATATTTGTTTTTAATTTTGGTTATTTTAGAAAAAAAAATATATAACAAATTATGATTGATAGGGTATAAAATGCAGCGCAAAATATGGTAGAGTAAAGGTGATACCAACTCCACATTTACATCACATGCAACATATTATACAAAATAAATAAACCATGGAAAAGCAACACATAACAATAATTTCAACTAATTATTAACGGACTAAACTTTTCTAAATGGACCCAAAACCATCATATAAAGCAAGCCAATGAGCTGGTTTCACACTTCTTAATATTTTAATGGCAAAATATACGTTATAAAAACTGAACTTTTTCCCTAACCTTTTATTCTTTTTAAGATAAAAATAAAACAAAATACGGTAATAGGGTAATATCCTAATTTTTCCATTGCCTTTTGCCCTTCTTAATGCTTGCATCATAGAAGAATCCTCCTTCTAATTCACCTAAATGGCCCCTTTGGCGTTTGGCCAGAAATATGTAATTCAATGTATTTGGTATAACAATAATATGCTATATATTAGTGTTAAAAGCCTTATAACTTAATGAAATTTTCCAATTCTCTCAATAAAAAGAACTTAGATTTCAATCCAAGGAAGTCAATACCGTACCGGAGGCTGTACCGGTTTGGTCACCGGTACGATATATTTCGGATACCGGTCAATACCGGTGTACCGTTTCGGGTTTACCGCTATTATATATATATATATATATATATATATATATATATATATTATACACACACTAAAATCTCTAGAACCATGGTTATAAGCATATAATATTTCACTTATATTATAGTAAATATAAAAGTTTATCATAAAATATTACCTCAATTCAGAAAAAATTATTCATAATTTTAAACTTTAGTATTAATTAAAAGGAAAAAAAAAACACAATATAAAAAATAGAAAGTTTAGTTGTTCATTGCATACACAAAAAACAAATAATACTAATAAGTTAGTGTAAATAAGTTATTATTATGTCCTTACAAAAATTCAAAAATTACAAAACTAAAAAAAAAAAAAAAAAAGTTTTTTTCTGTACCGGCCAGTACGCCCGGTATTGGCCGGTATTGCCCGAAATTGGCTGGTATGGCCGGTACGCGACCGGTACAGCCGGTATTTTTTTCGGTACAAAATAGAAGTGTACCGGTACCGGTGCACTGACCGGTACGGTACGTACCGGCCGGTACGGCCGGTACCGGTACGGTATCGACCACCCTGTTTCAATCCCTCTCATCCACTTATTATGGGAATAACCAATAACAATAACATACTTTATTAGTTGAATTAACTAAAATCTTTTCCGTATCATTTCTTATTGTTTTGGATTCTTTCTTATACTAATCTACTTAAGTAGAGCATCTCATTTTGAACATATCTTATTGTTTTTCTATCAATTTAGTGATTCAAAAATTTTCATGACTTCTTATCTCTCAAAGTGGCTTATTGTGATTGGCACTAGTAAATGTGGAATTATTGGTGGCCAAGGTCCTATAAATATTTATATTGTTTCAATTACAACATATCACTTTCATAAGTTATATAAAAAATGCTGTGAAAAATCTTGTATATTTAATATGTTGGCTTTATTTTTGATTGTTCTATATCTCTTCAAGATAAACATCTAATTTTCTCTATTAGGGGTTGAAGTGATAATTCAATGGTATTGATATCCTTGTAATGTTTCATATCTATGAGTCGAACTCACTTCTCATCACTCACATGGTCCCTAGACATTGGATGGCAAGAGTATATTTGTAAGTTTGTCTACTTAATAGCATAATATTGTATACTTCATTTCCATTCTTCCTCATGATGTAGATACAGTTCCTTTGTCATCCTTATTATGTCACATTAACATACAATCACAAATAATATGAATTTTCTCTCTTTATTTTTCGAGAAACCTCTCTTTGTCACTTCATTCGTTTGGTATTCAATTTTGTTATTGATTCTCTTCTCAAAAGGGATAATAATTATTATATAAAAAAAAAGTTTTGATTGTAGCACAAGTTTAATCTAGTCAATTATGGAATTAAAGAGCATTTCAAGAATTTAATACGTCTATGTGAATTACCCTAGTAGTTCTGTATACTAAAATTAAATTCAGAAGTTACAAATATGGCAGCTAATTTGATTTTTTTTTTTTTGTGAGAAAGAACTTGGCAGCTAATTTGAACTATAGCTCCAGACATTTAAGTTTTGAGAGGTGCTACGTCCACAACATTTTTACAACATTTTTACAACAAATCATAGGTGGTTAGTTGTTATTGGTTCAAATTTGAACCTAACACTAAGATTACTTTTTTGCCCCAACAATAACAACCAGTAACATCCTGCCACTTAGGATTTGTTGTAAAAATGTTGTGGACAAATCATTTCTCTTAAGTTTTTATTATTTATTGGTGAAAGTCACACCTTATTAAATACTCATACTTTATGTGTGAAATTCTAGATAGATTTCCTCTACTAGTATCATGATTCAGACATTAAATTCAAATTCAAACTTGAATCAGCTTAAGTTTTGAGTCATTGGATCAAAAGTTCAACCACTAGGTCATCAGTTGAACGGTAAATTCATTCTCAAAAAGAAAAAAAGTTGAATGGAAAATTTAATGAAATTAAAAGTAATTTACAAAAACATAAAAGTTGTTTTTTTTTTTTTTAGAAATAATTACAACATGTTGCTAACTCCACAGTTTGAACCCTTTTTCCCCCTAGACCCCCAAGCACTTTGTGCATGGGGAAATATCAATTCAGCTACAAGGTCTTTGGTAAAAAACATAAAAGTTGTTAAAACTTAGGTTGGAATGGAAAATACCCTAAACCCACCCTAACTAACCCAATCAAATGTATATATACATTTTAATTTTTTTAAAGGTAAAATTAACTTTGGTACAATTATTTAGGTGCGACATGTTGGATTCTCCAATTAAATTTAAACACATAATTAAATTATCTTTTATTGTTCTTATAAATGATAATAATATTTATGTTTCATTAATTAATGCAAGTATATATTTAAATTTAATTGAAAATTTTAATATACTCTGCCAAAAGAATTACACCTGAATATTGTCCACAAGGATACAGGCAATCTTTTGTTTTTAATTTGGTTCACTAGTAGACAATCCTCATTAACAAGGAAGGATTAGGATACAATTTTGTTCAACAAATTCTTATTGATATATCATCATTCCCGTATGAATTTTTTATTTTGAGAATCCACTCACGTATGAATTTATTACACTAAAAACAATACCAATCAGGAACCTCACTTAAAAAATTATTTAAAAAATGTATAAGAAATCCTGTTTCATTATTGAGCCTTGCTAGAGACACAAAAAGAAAAAGGAAAAACAATGATGTTTTTTACATTCTCTTTGCCATTCAGACAACTTGGAGGGTTAGGGGATACATTCACCATTACTAAAAAAAAAGGAAAATGGGTTCTAGTGATAGCCTAGTGATATACTAGAACTCTATTTGGTATTTGATGTCTATGGTTTGAATTTCATATCTTCTTTAATTTCTTTATTTTCTTACCACAATTATCATATATGGTAGGTAGACTCTTGATTTTGTGATTTTCTTTTTGTTTTTGATAAACGTCAATGTTATTAATCAAAAGGAAATAAACAATAGTCAACCTTAATTTCAAGTGGTCATAAGGACATCTGAAAGATTGATTATTAAAACAAAATAATTGAAAAGAGCTGACGGAGAGCATAGCAGCCGCCAGGGGCGGAGCTATGTTGAAGGGTGGGGGGCCATGGCCCCCCCCCCCCCCCCCCCCCCCCCCCCCTATTTTTGAAATTTATATATATATATATATATATATATATATATATATATATATATATATATATATACACACATAATTATTTTAATGTTTTCAAAATTTAGTCTACAAAAATAAGAGTTGGTCCTCCAAGTATTTGAATTAGTCTAATGATGCTCTCAAAAAAATAATTAGTCTAATAGTTAATTATAGAAACATAACTTTATTTTTCGGAATTTTATTTTTTATTGTAAAATGTGTTCTTATATTTTTTAAATATTTGATAAAGTTTGGCACCAAACATGTTTGAATTTATCTTTTTCAACCCGTTATATGGTAATTAACAAGTCGTTGACTCATTAAAAAAATCTTGTCACTAAACTACACATGAAATGTCTCTTTAGTTACCACCTAATGGGTTAAAGCAAGATAGTTTCAAATATGTTTGGAGCCTAACTTGTTCCTCCAAATTTTGGATCATTCATGTTTTTGAAAATTTCATTAGTTCAATTGAATGATTTTTTACTTACATGAGTATAAAATTTGATAATTTGTACAAAAAATGAAACTTTTTAAGAATTTCACTATGAAAATGTTAAAAATAAACTTTATTAATTTTATGAAAGATTGCCCTCAAACATAATTTTGATTGAAAATATTATGCTTTTTTTTTTTGTTAGGTGTGTGTATATATCACTTCTCAAATAAAAAAGTGTATGTATATATATATGTGTGTGTATATATATGTGGGAATTGTTTTAATAAATATATTAGTGCTACAACCTGGCCCCCTTAAACAAAAATTTTTGGCTCTACCCTTGGCAGCCGTATAGGCAATTGTATTATAATCTCTCTTAACCCAACTAAGTACTCGTTTGGGTACAACTGAAACAGACCTAGCGTCTGTGTTTCAACGTTTTTTTTTTTTTTTTGAGAATGTGCACTGGCTTTTTTTGCTTTTCCAGTGGGTGCCGTGCACAGTGCACGAGGCCCACAAACCTTTTTTTCAACAAAATTTTCATTAAAAATAAGTCTCATGATACTATTTATACATTTAAAAATTATTTTATTATAATATTTTCAATTTTCAATAAAATAAACGGTATTTAAACGGACTCTAAAAAGACAAAGAAGGAAATTTTTTTTTAACCCTTAGGATGCTACTAATAATACTGCTAATTAATGACCCAATCAAAGGGGGCAAAGATGGGGAAGAGAGGGGTCAATGCAAGCCTTGGTGTCTCTTTCAAAGATAATTTCACTCCAATTTTCAGCTTTTCCAAGTTGGACGGTCAATATGATGACAGATGCCTCTACTTGGAGAGCGGGGCTTTGCCCAAAATTTTTGTTTTTTCACTAATAAATTCACAATTTTTTCTTTATTATTTTCAGTCTATCCCCGCAAGACAATTTTGGAAAAAAAAAAAAAAAAATTGTGTGAAAGTATACGATAGAATTACTGGAAAATCCCCACTTATTAACTTCATTATTTATTATTGTGCACCGTTACTCTTACTACTGCCACAGACTGAGGCTCACTCACTCAACTTGCAGCTGACGCGACAATGTGACATGACATCCTATCTTCTCCGCGTAAACCAAAAAAAAAAAAAACTAGCCGTTACCTCCTCATGTTGGTTGGGCCCCAGTCAAAACCTAAACAGCCTACAAATTTAGAAAACTTTTTTTGTAGTTTGTAGTTGCAGTGGTAGTTAGGTGAGAGAAAACGAGTATCGTTTCGTAGCGTAATTTATGGTCTACTGGCTTGTAATAGTCTACACCGCGAAGTTAACGCCGTTAATCATGGGGATCAGCCTGTCCAATCCCGTTAAAAAGTGAATGACATAATTAAAGCCAATTCATCCTCTCATTAACGTCCGTCGAGAACGGCGTCACCTTTTCTCTCTCTCTCTCTTCCTTATGACTCTCTGTGTCAGTGGCTGGCGGGACCCAACATTTTACACGTGGGTCCTACTTTTCACGCGCAGGAATAGACAATTTTTTGTTTGATTTATGTAACCAAACAAAAAAAAGAAGGCAAAAAGTTAAAAATAGATGCTGTAAAAAGAGAGACTTGTGGTAAAAGTTTCTGGTTTCTCTTTTGTGTAGGGAAACGTGCACACCTGCATGGGGAAGGACTCAACGTTATATGTCCATTCTTAAACGGACACGATATAGGTGAATTTGCATGCAAGTTCTTTTATTATTTTAATTTCAATCCAAATTTGGTAAGAATAGAATATAAAATCTATGTTAAAGATAAAACGTAAAATTTATATTTTATAACACTTAATAAGAAATTATCAAATCAATTTTTTACTTAAAAATTCAATATATCCTACTACTGATAATAATACTTCAATAAATTCACTTTCAAATAGGTATTAAAATTGATTGAGTGTCATTGTATTTATTCTTTAATATATAACTAGCTTGTAACCACATGCATATGCATGAATACACTTAAAGATATACAATAAGATATATAATATAATTCCTATATATAATTTAAATACTATTGATAGTTATTTTTTATATTTTATTAACTTTTTAAAAAAATTTGTAAGGATATTAAATATAAAATGTAAATTGTCCATTTTTTATTATTATTGTGAAGCACCTTTTTTTTTTTTTTTACAATTCATTTATTCTAGACTCCTTGATTTTTGTACTTAATAACTCATTTTAATGAATATTTATGATTTGGTCCCACATTTTATTCTAAAATTAAGAAATAAAACTCTTTAAGAATAAATAATTTTGGACACATGGTGCAAAATAAAAACTCTAATTTGGAATTCTAATTTGAGTTTCTCTTAGTTTCACTTATTATATAGATATATATAGATATGATAATGTTGCATATTGAAATTAGAGGAGTAAAACTTAAATTTTACACAACATCCTTATTGAATTTAATCTCTTATTATTTTTATCCTAATTTGATAATTAATCACTGTTATATATACATACAATTTTGTTTATTTTACTGTTTATAATTATGTACATAAAATTGTGACAGAAAATTTGCTTACTCTAAAGTTGTAAACTTTATAATTTGCATGGGTTTTGGTTTAGGTGCGTGGGGACCTTGGTATCAATGGGATCTAAATATGAGATCCCTAGGCGCATAGAGGCTAATGCTTTAGGCACATTGCACAATCGTGGATATACCATGCACGTGAGCTAAGAAATTTATACCATGGGCATCCCGAGAATTAGATCCTCTAGTTAATCCAAGCCGTTCATCTTTGCTTCTTGGTGTGTGGAAACCATTTTCCTCCATGTGATTGTGGGTGTTACCCAAGATTTGTATCCAACGGCTAAGGTGAACGAACCATAGGGTACATGGGCGCAAATGAATATAATGAATAAGTCGAGGCAGAAATTCAATAATAATAATAATAATAATAAAGAAAAAAAAAAGAAAGAAAAAGAAAGTCGGGCGGCGTAGAACATAGCCAAAAATGTTAAGGAAAAGTATTTCGACACTGAGGGTATATTTCATTGAATTTTCACTTTTGCACTCCATTTATGTGATTTTGTGTTGTGGTGGCCCGGCCAAACCGAGGACATTTTTAAAAAAAAGTTTAAGGACACAATTTTTGTATGGTAACTTTTACTACAATTTTAAAATAGTTGATTATGAATTATGGAAAAAAAAATATATAGAAAGTTCATATAAGAAAGTGATTGTTCACATATGACCACTTTATTGAGTTATGGTAAATAATACGACAATACAAAAACTTTCTAAAAAGTTATGTAAGATTGAAAAAAGTAGATGATTTTTTCGGTGGGACTGAAATGTGAAAGAAATGTAATAAATGCATTACTGTGAAGGGGGTGTAATTAGTATTGACTTGACAGGCAGCATAGTAGGAGGTCGTTGAAAGTTTGTACAAAGGCATGCAGGTAAAGCAATCGGTTAGGGTAGAGCGGTTAGTTAATCGCTGGGAAAATTTAAGGCACATTGATTTTGTTGACTCCAAGGCAGATTTAACTTTGACGCATTTGTCGCTCTGATTGAGATGCTTAAGCATGTTTGATTACGGTGACAATAATGTGACCTAATATACTCATTGCGGTTTCGATTGTTTTTCTCCTACAAAGAAAAAAAATTCATCCTTTTTTCAAATCAACTATAGTAATAGAATCTCTTGATTTGAGACCGAGTGTTAATACAACTCTGATTGTTGGGCCAAGAGTTTTGGTACTTGCTATTTCAATTTCGATTGAAAAAAAAATTTAAAACCACACTTTTTTTTTTTTTGCCACAATTATGATGTATTTGATTATGAGTGGTAAAAAAAAAAGTAATTGGTTTATATGACTGTCAATTAATTACAGGCTGACACATAAGATAGTTGTGAAAAATTGTGTAATCCTAAAATTGCTCTTTGGATGATTTCTAGTTGGAGTTAAGTTGAGCATGATAGAGGGATGTTTAATCTGAAACTAAAAAGGGGAATTATTATTTGTTTTAAGTAATATTTTTTTTGATGGAAACGGGAGGTATTATTTATATAAGATAAAGTTTATACATTACCAACACTCGACCGTTGGGCACATAGTCTATTAAGGAGAAAATAGTAAAATAGACATAATTTTCTAACTATATAATTAGTTGTTACGGTTTGCAAAGTATATCTTTTACTAGCATCTCGAGTCTCAGAGGCTCGATTTTGGGTCAAAAATCGAGTTTTTGAAAGTCGATTTTTAATGTCTGATGTGGCATTTTTTTCCACGTGGAACTACCTGAAAATCGAGTTTCTATGACTCGATTTACAAACCCAAAATAAAAAATATCCAAGTCTTTTGCCATTTGAAATCTACAGCCATCAAAATCCAAAAAGCCATCAAAATTCATCCACCACCATGTTAAGATCAAGACTGAACAGAACCTAGCACGCACAAAAAAAAAAAAAAAAAAAAACCATTGCCCCAGATCCACGGCTGCCTGGGTCTCGCCGGCCAGGGTCGCGCGACCTGGGCGCGCCGGCCTGGGTCGCGCGACCTGAGGCGCGCTGGCCTCGGGTCGCGCGACCCGGGCTCGCCGGCCCGGGTCGCGCGACCCGGGCTCGTCGGCCCGGGTCGCGCGACTGGGCTCGCCGGCCTGGGTCCGCGTGGGTCGGCGGCGGCTGGGCGTGCAGAGGAGGAGGAAGAAAGAAGCAGTGGTCGGCGGCGGCTGGGCGTGCAGAGGAGGAGGAAGAAAGAAGCAGTGAGAAGAAAGAAGCAATGAGAAGAAAGAAGCAGAAAATGGAAGAAAGACCAGAGTGAAACGCAGATGGAAAAAATAAGAAGGAAAGAGGGATAGATATAGGACATAAATCGAGTTTCTAATTCTCGATTTTCAACTAGATGCCCATCAGACAAAATTAGACCATAAAAATCGACCCTTAAAAACTCGATTTTTAGGCCCAAAATCGAGCCTCTTAGACTCGAGATGTTAGTAAAAGATATAATTTGCAAACCGTAACAACTAACTATATAGTAAGAAAGTTATGCCTATTTTACTATTTTACCCGTCTATTAACTCCAAAACCGGTCATATCCCTTACATATCACAAATATACAAAACTGGAACATGTATTATATATAGACAAAATGTTTTGTTGGTGAGCTCCTCGCTTTGCCAAGGCGTCCGCACATTCATTAACTTCATAGTAAATGTGTTGCACTTGCACCTCCCAGTCTTGATCCATGAGTCTCCTGCAATCACAGATTAAAGGCAACATATTAGTTGGTAACTCCCTTTGTTATTTGTTAACCATCTTAGCACTACACTAGAGTCAAGTAATAATATTTATTTATATAAAAGGGGTTGGTCAAAATGTATATAACTTCTTTCGGTGATTTTTATATTTTGGCAGAATATATGAGACTTTTTGACTTCTTCAGCTGTTTGTAGTAGTTACCCTTCTCAAAAAAAAGAAGAAGCTGTTTGTAGTCTACCAGTCTATACATGTATTTTCTTTTTCTTAAATTTGAGCAAAATTGCAATGATTGAAAGAATGATTATTGTTTCTCAATCCTACAAAAAAGTCACCACAATTATTACCACTTATTAAATGAGATTTTTTTTGAAGAAAATTGAAAAATGAAAATTGTTTTGTTTTTAAGTAAATGAATGAAAAAGATAAGTGGATAATGTTTATAAGTGTGACCTCCAACCTCACCACAAAAGAAATATTCTACTAATATTCAAAGTAGCTTAAACGCTTCCAAACACACATATCATCATCCGCCCTCATCTTTGATCTCATTTAAATCAAATTTGTAGTAATGACATCATTAATTAAAAATTCATTAAATCATTTGATTATTGCATTTGTCAAAAAGGTTATATTTGAAATCCAATATATTAGCAAAGAGGCTTGTAGGTCAATTGTTTTTTCTTTGTATTTTCAACAACAATTTTCAGAGTTAAAAAATCTTCCTCTCAACTTTCGAATTATAAAAGAAAAAAAATCTAATATATTACATGTGTATGATTCTTGTGGTTAAAGTTTTACAAAAATAGGTTTAACTCAACATAAAATAAAATGGAATGAGTTTGATCACTTGATCCAAACTTTGAATAAGTATGTATTTTAGAATTAGTAATTAAAATGGTATTAAAGTAGAAGATTTTTAATTCAACCCTTGCCTCCAGACCCTCCATTATATCTCTCATTTAAGATGTTAAAAATCTCATGCTTGAGTCTTACTTATTAATGGAGAACTCGTGCCCATACTTGAGGAAAATGTTAAAATTATAGTTAATTCAGTGATCAAATTTATCATTTCTAATTAATAGTTTAAACTTTTGAAAAAAATTAATTATATATATATTTTTTTGAGAAGAGAGCTGATGATTTTATTAAAAAATCAAAACTAAGTCTGTTTGATAAACAAGTAAAAGGTGTAGTGGGATATCATCCATCATACCATAGAATCTATGATATGTAAAGCTAATTTAATAATGTGAATATTGTAAAGAAGAGTATAATACAAAGTATAAACAATAGTATTACAAACTAGCTATTATACACAACGCATATATTTTAGTTTTTAAATTGATATCATACATATTACATATATATATATATATATATATATATTTTGTTGAGAAGAAGTACTAATAGTATTTATATTTATTTATTTGATAATAGTATCTTAGTAATAAAATAAGAAATCAAATATTTTATTTTTTATTTCATGCGGGGTTAATATGTAAGACAAAATTAAAGAAGTACAGAGGATGAGGTAAAAACAGTAAAAACACACGAAGAGGGGCACGAGTGATGAGTCAGACTTGGATTGGATGCGGCAGAGAGTTAGAGACTCATTTTTTTTTATCTTATTACACAGTCAACAGGACAAATAATTTTCCGTTGATACACTTAATAGATACTACTGCACGAGGAGATTCTGACACAAAACACTACCATATGTGGACCTGCACTGCATACATGCGTGTTTTCGTCGCTTTGTGTTTTTACAAACAAATGGCAATGCTCCCAAAAATATATATACCTTATCTTAGGAATTATTTTTAGCACGTGAACATATTTTCTTATCTCATCTTCTACTTATATATATATATCTATATATATATATATATATGTTTTTAAAAAGAAAAAGAAATTATTTTTAGAAATATTTTCACAGAAAAATAATAAAGCGATTAATTTTGTTAATAATTTATATATATATTTTTTGTGTAAAAATAGAATAAAAAATTTTCTATTATAATTTATTAATAATTGTTTTAAAGACATGCTAACTTAACTTAACTTATATAAATATTATTATTATTAGAGTCTCGTTAATGTGTGTCTTAAAGTCACATGTTAAACCATTCATTTTTGGAAAAAAAAATTAAAAATTAAAAAAGCTGTTAAAATTTTTTCAATTTTCAAGAATTTTTTTTTAAAAAATATTGTATACCCTAAAAACACAAATTTACAAAATCCTCATTATTATTATTATTATTATTTTGGGTTGGGATGTTTGGCTGCCATCTAAGAAATCGAGCCCCTTTTTTCTCTGATGGATCTGTGCCGTGTTAAATGGTTCTACTAAGTTCTAATTTCTAAAGGGGGTGGGGACTCAATTTTCAGTAACGTGTTCAGTATCCAAAGTGGACCGCTTCTCATTTTATTCATTTTCTTCATCAGGTCATTTTAGTACACGGTGAAGTGATGCATATCTAATTCTTATCCACCTCTCACTCCACATTTGCTCATGAGAGCCGCCAAGATAACAAAAATTATTTATTTGGGTAAAATATAAATAATATCAGTTAAGTTCGAGTTTTTTTTTTTTTCCCAAAATTGATGAACTTGGTAGTTAATATAAAAAAAGAGAAAATGATTAACAAATTATGGACTAAGTTGAGTTTAAGGATTAGTCAATTTTTTTTGAGGAGCAATCAATTTTGAGTAGTCTTAAACTTGATCGGTATTAGCACAAATTTAAGGAATGTTAACTGTATTTACTATATTTATTTATATAAAGAGAGTTTACACAAAAGTAGCATGCTATGAACTTATGCCCAAATATATCATGTCCCATGCATATGAAGCCGTGGTAAATAAAAGATGGACAACTATTATATATATATATTTCTTTCACTGTACTTGCTTGCTCTTGTCCTCTTTTTACAACTTTATTTGCACAACTATAAACTTTAAGGAAAACATCATGGGGTTGGATGACTTAGCCCCGCTCCAACAAGCTCCTGCAATTACACGCCATTAAATGTTAGTCAATGAATCAGGAGCTTTGAATCAGCTTTAAATGTTCCTAATAACTTGAATGTTTGAAATAAGTCACTGGATTGGATTACATTGAAATTCTACCTTAATAATTCCTCAAGACATTTGATAACAAGAATGAAAAATAAGATATTTCGTATTTTCAAGAAATCTTGTAGTTCAACAGGTATATTGTGATGTTTCTAATTGAGATATTTGTGGTCCAAATCTTTTCTCTCCCAACCATTAAATTATAGGAAAAAAAAACTCATTATATATATATATATATATATATATTTTTTATATAGAGAATTTCAACCTATAACGTCTGCTCCTAATGATAACTCTTTATCTTCCGACCAAAACACCAATCAATTTTTGGTGTAGGTAGGAATTGAATCTCAAATCTCTTATATAACCATTATAAATTTTACCAGTTAAGCTAACTGAACCTCACATAATAATAATAATGCCTTATGCTATTTAAAATTTCAAAAGACATGCCTGAAATTACAAAAATAACCAAACCAAAAGTATGTCAATTGCAAAGGTTTTCCACATTCAACATATAATAAAACCAAGATTTATGTTGCAGTTGATTGTGGTAACTGGTAACTGACTGGCTGCTCAGACAGCATATTTGTATGGTGCGAAACATCAAATTTTCTCTAAAATAGTGCCCTTTCTTTTCTTTGAAAGATTGTGTATGGAGCCACTAAAAAAGTAGAAGGAAACATGGCCATCCGATTTTAGGGGGTCAAAACAAAGACTCGTGAACCCTACTATACTCGCTCAGGTCTCAACCAGCCAGTAGGGGTTGGGTTTGGTTTGGTTTGGTTTAGATATATTTGACAATTCAGCACCAAGTCAAGGATTTCTACTATGTGTTTATGACACTTCAGAAGACTTTATTATATATAATAGATGTGTATCCAATGCATATGCTTATGCAGGTGGCCCTAACGGCTAAAACACCCTTGTGATGATCTTCACTTTTTTTAGCATTGTTTGCATTTGCGACCCCACATCGATCCATTGTTCTTTAAGCAACATACGCAGAGTCACTGGCCCTTGTGTTTCTTTACTTTCTAAATAGTCTTAGCTTATCTCAATCTATCCATAGCCACTATGGACGAAATGGGAGTCTATGTCAAACCAGATCATGTGTATAACTAGTGGCCGAGCTTGACTTCAAAAGGGATAAAATTTATAATAAATTATTTTTAAAAGCCTAAGTTTTGAGTATGTTATAACCTTAAAGTTTTTAAAAGAATTGTTTCATTTAAATTTGTTTGAAATAAATTTCAGTTAAACTGGTTGGATATATATGTAGGACTAAGTGAAGGTTGGTTTTAGACTGCTAATATGTGATTTGATTTGATCAAGTTGGGTTGGAGAAATCTGCCTCTAGTACTGCCTGAACTCTTAGGGTCTATTTGGATTGAAGGGAAATGAAAGAGGAGTGGAGAAAAGTAGAGTAGAGTTGGCTAAAAATAGGTTAATTTTGGGCCAATTTTACTCTATTCTTCTCTACTCCCCCTCGCTCTCTCCCTTAATCCAAACGGACCATCAGGTTAATTTGTTCGTGAAGAGTATTGGTGGGGCCAGAGGATAATTGCCCCACCCTCCCTCTCCCCTCAAACCTCTAGCTCTACATGGTGTACAAAGTTCTCAATTTTTTGAGATAAAGAAATTATTACAATATTATGAAAATTTGATTGGTGAATTGCACATTCTTTATATTTTTAGCAAATATGTCAAATTTTGTGTCAATTTGATGTTATTTACTATTCAATCCATAAACTTATTTTTAATGCACAATTTTAGATTACAAAAACTTAAAATTTAAACATTTGATTGATAACATAGCTATAGATATTTGATCTTCTGAAAATTTTGCAAGAATCGATAATATAAGAAGAAATAAAATCCAATGGTAAATTTGTCAAAATTCACATCTAATAAAAAGATATAAAGTGAAGTTGTAGTTTAAAATTACAACCAAGTTTGTTACCAAATTTTGTCAATTTTATTTTCAAATTTGAAGAAATTGATTCTTGGATTTGAATCTATTGTTTGGATAGAAGGCACTTACTTTTGCACTAAGATCCGAACTTAATAATATATATATATATATATATATATATATATATATATTCTCATTTATTCATTTTTAAATAATTTTATATTTTTATAATAATTTGAATAGATATAAACCAGTTTAAAAAATGAAAATGGATAATTTTTTTATCCTTTTAAAGGATTTCAATCTCAAATGTTAAAATATTTTAATAGTGTTCAGTTATATTATGACATTATTACCATATTAAAATAGAAGATAAAAATAAAAATGATATATATAGAGGGAAAAATGGAAAGCAAATGAATTAACATGATTCGAATTAATGATCTACATTTGTATAAAATAGTCCTAAATGGATACATATTTATTATATTGAATTGTTAGTTATAGTGAGCCTAATGCATAGTATATATAAAAATACATTAAGTTTAGTATGATAATTTTAAAATCATAATTACACGTAGTATTACAAAATTACGATAATCCATCGTATTAGAAAAAACTAGTTCATATATTTATAATAATATCCTAAATATATTCTAACAAATAAGCTTAGGATATTTATTTTATTATGAAATTATTTTTTATCTATTTTCTTAGTTAAAAAAAAATTTAATTTGTTTTGGTGGTATATATAGTTGATTTTTCTTTTGTGAACTCCTATTTACCTCATAGATTCTCTTCTAACTTTACACAAATCATATACAAAATGAATAACATGTCATTCTTCATTATTTAACAAACTCTCTCTCTCTCATGAAAATGGAATATAAACCTATGAAAATGGATAATTTAGTTAATATAAACTCTCTAACACACACACACACACACTCTCTCTCTCTCTCTCTCTCTCTCATATTTTTTTTCATGAAAATTATCATTTATTTTATAGATGGGTCTTGTGGGGATAAAATGGTCAAAACACGCATTTGGGCTTAATTTGGTGGTGTGAGCCTGTCCGAGCAGAGCATTTAAGGCTCACAAGCCAACTCTTGCTAGAAAGATCGGTGAGGTTTTCCGAGGAGAGGCATCTACTCGGCTAAGTCAAATGAATATCGTATGACACGTTATGATGTTTGGGGAGAGGATTCTGGAAAGCTTGTTGGGTAAAGATGTGTTTCACACGGTTAAAGAGAGGGAGAACATATGAGAAATATCAAGGGAAAATGCTGCTACCATCGCATTAAAGATCTTGTACCTACTTCTCTGGCCGCATTAATGGGGAAATGACATATGAACAATAAATATTCAGCCTTTCAACTATTTTTTGAAAACTTCAAGAAGGTGGTGGATGTGACAAGTATCTAATTGGGTGATTTGTGCTACACGTGGAAGATGAAAGGGAGAAGAAGAAGATGGATATAAGAGAACAAACGAGGCAAGAAGAAAAAAAAAGGAAGGAAGAAAAGGAAAAGAAAAAGGGAGAAAGAAAAGTACTGTACACCTCATCTCTAACTTTAGTCTATCATTCGAAGAAAGAAAGGCAATACAAATGATCCTCGACTTATGTCCAAGGAGAGTTTTTGTTATTCTTATCTTAGTTGCTTAGGTAGTGGCGATCTAGCCCACCTATCTGTTGTCAAATATCCATAAAGCCTAGGTTTCAAGCCCACGCCCTACAAGTTTTATTGTATAATGCTCTTTGGGCCTGAGTCTATCTAGTGATTGAATCGGGTATTAATTGTGCACTTATAGGTCTATTTATAGGTTTATATTCCTATCATTTAAAATCCTCTAAATCATTATTCTCAAAAAAAAAAAAAACCTCTAAATCATAAATTTCGTTTTCCAACTATATTCTTTAGTATTTAAAATTTTAAAGCAAGGAAAACATTAGAACATTAATAAATCTAGGGACATAATTTTTAATTAAGTGGTGGATAATCACTTTTACATGAATCTACAATTTTGTTTTTTTATTACTCGTAGTTGATTACTTAAACAAGTTGTGAAAAAGTTATAACAAAAGTTATGTTTCTAAACTTATTGTTAGAATATTATCTCGGTTTCTATTTCCATACCCTTGCTAGACACTTTGTCTAGCATTGTTATGTGAGACATATCATTAAAATCGAAAAAATATTGAACTTCATATTCTTTAAAAAATATATATATATATATATTTTTTTAAAATTTTTTGAGAAGAGAACTTCGGATTCCTTCCAAATCACACAAAACCTACAAATTAAACAAAAATTCTCGTTGATTAACCGATCACATTCTCGTTGAGCTTTTAAGATTGTGGAGATCTCTTCAGTTCAAAGGTGTATCCTAATATCCCAACAACCTGATTCTTGACAGCAATGGCATTAGTTCACATGCACTATTAATCTGTCTCTTCGCCGCAGAAATAGGCAATCCATTTTATATCAGATTAAAAAAAAAAAAAAAATCCATTTCATAGGTTGTCGAATGAACTCACATTACTTCTCTAACACTATTATTCCTTACTTTGGCAGCAAATAATAATTTCCTACTAATACAATATTTTAGTATGAAGCAATGTGTCTCGCTTCTGTATAGATTATAATAAGTGCATTCGTAGCAAACAAGGCTAGCTACGAGGGATAAAGGGTACAAAAATAATGTTTTCAACCCATTTTTTTAGTGACATACATACCTTTCGGTGTGACCAAACTGCTTATAAGTCAAGCATTGTCCACTATACCAAGTTACTTTCATTAAACAAAAACCTTTACAACAGACACTATCATGTAAAATTACTGTTAGGAATAAACAACTTTTTTTTAGCTAGCTGTTCATTGAATGTCAACATAGGAACGAAAAATAACATTAAAAAAAATAAGAGTGTGACAGACCAAGAAACTTTTGAGCTTAATTACATTAGTAGCCTCCAATTGTAGAGAGAAATTTTTATTCCTATGTCTTTCTGGTTAACTAGTTAAGGTTGAAACATGCATCCATGATTCCATATGCACAAGTACATTAACATTAATTGGGAGAATATCACATATACCAAAAGAACAAAGTATGTTTCCCTAGCTTGGTTGGCTATTAATTCGACTTGGAATAAGTGCACAAGGGATAATTTGACCTGAGCCTTACTTTTTATATATAGATATAGTTGGTCACTACTCACCTCTAATAGATTTATAGCTAGTTTGAATCGAAAAAAAAAAGAGATTTATAGGTGGCACATGTGGGAGAATTTCTCATATCACAAGGATTAATTTGTGGTTCAAGTAGCTTAGTCAAAAAAAAAAAAAAAAAGAAGAGAAGAAGAAGCAAAGTATTCTATACAGCTTAAACTTATGGTCCCAATGCCAAAAATGGATTCAAATTTACCCAAAGACATCATAAAAACAAATTTTGAAATACGTTTAAAATTGGGCTAGCATGGGAACTATAATATTTGTTTGGCAAGAAAATTAAAAGAGTTATTCATAATTATGATAATAATATAATCAAGACGTTACTTTTCTCATTCTTCTTCTTAAATTAAGGATTGGATAATATAAGACTAATTAATTAAATATATGCGCATAAAATACTTTGAATCATTAAAATAAAATAAAAAAACTGAAAAAATTAATAATTAAGAAATGGGATATAGCCGTTATATATTTATTCCTTTGGCGTATTTGCACTTGGCGGATATTGTGAATATAACCGCAAACTCGTGATAATATAAATTATAAAAGCCATGCATGGTGTGGTAGGAAAATATTCTCATCTAAATGGCTGTATGTATAAAATGATGAGATTCCACCGAACGCAAACAATGACACGCCAAAAACTTAAAAACAAAACATTTATATACGTAATCTATGTGCAAGCAACTGAACGCAGTGGGGTTCCACCACCTGAATTCGACTTCTTTGGTTTCTAATTTAATTTTTCATCAGAAATTTTGGGTCTTTTTTTTTTGTAGGCCCATTGTACATCATTTATTCCCGACATATCAAACATATAAGACAATACTAAGTCATATGCCTAGCTCCCTTCTCTCTCAAATGACAGTTACACATGCAGAGATTATTTATAAATGTGATTTGGTTGTTCCACAAGATATGTATCTTATGATAGATGATCATTGAACCTTAAATTGTATTGTAAAATTCTTTTTTTTTTTAATTTTAAAATTCCTTCAAACAATGACACATTGTTTACTTTTTCACAGTAATTTCTTGTATTTCTACTGAAAGTAAATGTGAACTCAATTTCCCGGGCCTCAAGCGCACCAAGAAGGAATGAATGGTATGCCTCAAGAGTATATGATTTCAATAGCATAAAAGATCATGTTAGTGAGTATCCTTAGGGCAACTATTAACAATCTATTTTAGGAAAGTTTTGACATCACTTTTATGAAAAATGAAAAAAGCTATCAAAACATTAATTCATTTTTATTTTATTTTCCCATAAAAACTTTTTTTAAATGGATTGTTAACAAATGCCCTAAGAGCATCCGTTAACATTTCCTATAGTATAAAATAGGCATTGATGATCATTGGAAAAATGTGTTAAGTTCTTTGATTTTTAATCAAGGTGAAGAAAATAGTTTGGTTGGATTTAGAAAAAAAAAAGAAAAAGCGTTGGATTCAAGAGGCTTTAACTTATTCTTAGATTTGTGAAATCAATCATGAGTCATTGTCATGTAACATGACATGTTTATTAATTGAACGAGTTGACATAACACGCGATTCGCGTAATCTTTTTAATAAACGGGTCATTTTAAACTGATACAACCCATTTAATAGATAGGTCATTTTAAGGTTAGGTTAACCATTAATTTATAGGAATCAACTTATACCATGAGTCAATGTTATACCTGTGGTTTAATTTAGGATTAATTATCAGCACCAAACAAGGACATGAGAATGCACTAGTAACTTGGCATTAATATTAAGGTAAGTTATGGATACCAGAAAACATGAGCTTAACAATGACGCTATTATTAACAATGGCTCTATTATTATTAACAGGGGCTGTTATTGGTGCTTTGTCTCAGCGAATCAAGCTCCCCACTTCGGCAGCAATAGTTAAACTTCTAGCATGCCGTAAGGCAATGTTCTTTGCAAAATAGCTCGGGGTAGTGCAGTGCATAGTGGAGGGTGATGCTGAAGTGATTATCCAAGCACTTAGGCATGAGGATTCATCTCACCCAGAGTATGGGCATGTGGTTCAAGATGTTCTGTTTTTAGCTAGAGATTTTCAGTTTTGTAGCTTTTCCCATGTGAAATGTATAGACAATTTAGTTGCCCATTTTTTAGCCAGAAGATCTAAGTCTGGTAGTGAGCTACAGGTTTAGTATAATACCATCTCTGATGATATAGCTCCCCTTGTCATTCGTGATTTCTTGTAGTTCTCTTTGTTCCTTTTTCAATAATACAAGGCCTATGGGTTTGGTTTCTTAAAAAAAAAAATGGCACTAAACTCTAATAAAATATTGGTTATACAAGAATAACCAATATTTGCTGAATGATTTTGGAAAAATTCATAAAAGAATTATAGAGCAATTGAAACGCAGAACTTCATGCCCCATTGCTATCAAATACCAATACCACACCATACCCATTTATTATCAACCTAATTAATTTTCTATTTCGCTTAAAAGTGGAAAAGAGGGTTTGTGGTTAACGGAAGCGATGATGCGAAGGTTCTACCTCGATGATGGTCAAATTAACTATGAGGAGACAATAGTTGGTGGTGTGATGGTGAAATTAACTATGAGGAGACAATAGTTCTACCTCAATATAATCATAATATCTTTGTCTTCATTTCAATACAAATAACAAAATAAAAAACAAAATACTCGAAAATAAAAATTAAATAATACATAAATTGTTAAGCTTAAGCAGTCTAAAATTCATTAATGATATTATTACTATAAAAGAACAAATAATAATAATAATACTAATAATAATATGTTGTTGATTGTCATGGACCATGCCAAATTATCAACCTCCTCAAACTCTTGCATATAGTGATGATAATATATAGTGTGTAACTGTGAATGAAATGAATGTGTAGACCAGATAATCTGATATGAAAAAAAAAAGGGGTCGGATCGAATTATTCCAAATCCAATTGATAGGTCTATTTGTCTTGATTTTCAATTATAACAAAATACCAAACATCAAGAATTGAGAAAAAAAAAAAAAAAAAAAGAAGAAAAAAAGTCTAATCAAAAGGTTATGAAAAAGTGGGATCCAGCTTATAAATGGTCCCACACGTAAAAACGGTGGTGGGATGATGGGGCTTTGGCATGAGTGAAAAAAAAAAAAAATGAAGATCCAAATATGTTTCTGGGATAAGGTCCTGGTCTCCCCTCCCATCCCATCATGATAACGCAGCTTAGCCTCGTTTGACACTTGGCCACCAACTTTTCTATCATCCCCACCCTAATAAAAGGGAGGAATTGAAGGATAAAAACTTTTCATCATTTTGAATTCTTACTCGTTTTTTTTTTTGCCTACAAATAATTTCATTACTATTGTTTTGAGTAGCAGAAACTAGAAATTTAGTTGAATTTTCTAAATTTCTAAATTCCACTTTATCCTCTCTCTTTTTTTTCCCCCCCCCCCCTTTATTATGAATTACAAAAATTGTATCCCTAAGGCTAAGAATGCCTCTTTATCCTTTGCATCTGGTGCATGCTAATTCTCTAGGATGTTTCTAACAGTACCATACTCCTACCAAGATGATCCCAAAATATCCAAGAAATTTCCTTTCTTGTTTTCAATTGCATCAATACCTGTTCGAAAATTGCTGATATTGACATAAAAGATTGTAATATTAAATAGGAATAAACAAAAGTCAATTTTAAACTATTCAATTTTCAAAAGTTTCTTACTATTGAATACTTAAACAAAGGGAATTGCTTAAGAAATACTAGTTATTATTGGGTTTAATCAGAATTAATTGCTAGTCTTTTTCAAGTATAGCTGTAGGAAAAAGATTACAAGTAAGATCATTATCATGATCGCTTCTTTATTTTGGCATGGGGTAAATCCAAGCCTAACCAAAAAGTCTAATATAATTACAAATACGTACATGTCGACAGCCATAACAAAAATAGCATGGATCGGACACCGATGTTTGTTTGTGTCATATGCAATGTCTACAAATCAATCACCATTCTCTTATCTATCAGCAATATTATTCGAAGTTTCGATATCATGACTCCTCCTGACTCATGAGGCTATCCTAATTTTGATATTGAGAATTATCTAGCACAATAATTTCATGCATGGTGACTATTACTTGATTGATGTGTACTTTCTGTATGAGACATCAACATGATGTATATACATATTAAATTGGATGTTTAGGTATAGTCAATATCGTTTAGTCATTATGTTCATTTTTTTATTGGACCGAGTCCTAACATTGCTTATGAATTGTGTGCCAACCAACAATGTCCAATAATGTGTTACTACGTGTACTATAGGTTATGGAATGGTTGAAAAAAACAAAAATCACTATCCACGATTAATTACTTCTTAAACAACCGAACCAAACAAAATTATCTAGGTCGGCATGGCATATATTGCCAACTTACAATTGTCGACAAATGTGTTAGTTTAGAAAAATTAAATTTGGTTTAATATGAAGTATGAAATTAATATTTTGGCAATGAATATGATAAAGTGGCATCCATTTTTTTTATGTGGGTTTTAATTACGAGGGTGGAAATTCCCTTATTTACACTTAGGGGAAGAGAAAGAAAAATGAAAATCATTATGACTCAACCTAATGCTATGGCCTATCCATATTGAGATTTGACAAATTAGCCTCAAGTTAAAAGTTAAAACTATTCATACAGTTAACTTGAAGTTTGCAAACTTTTAAATGAAATGATTATACATAGTGAGATTGGATATAGTGAGTTTATCTCTGTGCTAACTGCATATAGTAGCTCCATGGATACAGTTTGAGTTTCCTATAACCTATGCTTCACATTATACAAAAATATTGGAAACAGCTTCCACCCCATTTTATAAAGTAAAATCATAGAAATGATGAATGTCGAATTAAATATTAATATTTTTACATGCAGATTTCAAGCAATTACCTATATACTTAATAATATTAGGCAGATTTCAAGGTATACAAAACTTGAAAAAAGAAGAAAACGAAAAGAAAGATAGAATGAAAGGAAATGGATGCAAATGTCTCCATCAAGTTGTTATGATATGGCCCAAGAAAGCTCGGAAAAGAATGCTTATCTGACAACCACTATATGCTGCGATGATTTATTTTTTATGCTAATCCCACAAATAAAAAATCTAGTAATGATTTCCAAAGAGAATGCCTAATGGCTAACGCATATATACATCAATCAAACTAGAGTTTATCTTCTCTTCCCTCAAATTCTTCACTCCAATCATAATATGTATTAAATGTGGAACTTCTAAAATTATAATTTTTATCAGAGCCATGTTCTCTGCAGCGTGGTCCTCGTTGTCTAGCCAAGTGCATGCAAGCTCATTGACATAATCACTACTCTTATCTTTTCTTGAGTAGTCCCAAGATATAAAAGAGGACTTTCCCTTGGGACTTTTTATATGGCCAAACGAGCAGAACTGGTTGAGAATGGCCAAATAAATGTTTAAAAAAAATTACAAAAAGAAAAAGAAGGATTGCAATTAATTTGTTCCTACACTGTGACAATTAATGAAGTTCTATTTATATAGTGTAACCCTAATTGGGGTGTTAGCACTTAAGCAACTCATGACAAAAAATGTTAAAGCCTTGTTGAGACTTTGATGTGATTTGTAACTCCAAGACGGAGACCCAAGAATTTTGACACATCATTAACACCTAATAGATCGATCAAGAATCACAATTTCAGAATTTGATTTGATACCATTTTAATCAAGTTTGTTATTTATGTGGGTAACCTCAATTGGAGTGCATATATAAGAGCCCATTAAGTATGACTTTTGGAGAGGATGTAGAGGCAAAAAAGCTTTTGTGTCATTCAAAGAGAAAACCTTAATCTCCACTTATTCAACTCATGAGTTTAGAAGCGAATAGAGACTCATATTTCAGAGTGTTTATGTTGTCATAGTGCTCAAGTTTAAAGCCATAAAGCCATCTTGGGGTTTGCTACGGAGTTTAAATCTTCAAGTGGGTATTTGAAATTATGAGTAATTGTTTTAAGTTCCACAGAGGTCCTTATAGGAAAGTTTGTGGATTCAAAATTGTATTGGTTAATGCTAGTAAGTTTTACAGGTAGCACATTAAAATAGTTTTTTTTTTTTCCTTTCTTTCTAGTGGATACTAATTAACTTAACTGGTAAAGTGTCTTATTTTTAAATAAGATATATGGGGTTTGATTCTTGTTTACACTAAAAAACAGATTGATGTCTTGGTATGATAATAAATAGTTATAATCAGGAGCAGATGCTATAAGTTAAAACATCAATTTTATGATTCAAATAAAAAAAAAAACTATTTTCCTATTTGTATTTTGTAAACATCATAGTGAATTTGTTTTCCTTAGGCAGGTAGTTAAGCCCTCAAAATGATTTTTACTTTGGAATATTCCATTGGTTCCATGTAACCATATTGGCTGTCTCTTTTAATTCTGCATTTATTTGTTCTAAGAAATAGTTGGTTTGAGTGTTGAGATGATGACGGCACAATAATTGAAATGGTGCACAAGTCGCCTTAATAATCACTAATCATTATACATAAGGCCTAGGCTTCAACCCCTAATCTATTGCATGCAGGTTTTACTTTTAGATTGTAAAATAGGCCAAGTTGGTTGATCCATATATTGCAACAACTTTAATGCCCTGGCTTGATCGCGACCAGTCCACACCATACCCACCATTTTGCTACCTATTTTTACTTACAACATAGCACCACCATTTTCCAAACCGTACCATCACCGAACCACAAAACCACGAGCTTTTTGTGACAGATTGAGAAATCCACTAAAATTGACTCCCAACCAAGATCCAATTTTTATTTGCATACTATTATTGAATATTTAGTTTGAATGCTTTTGATTCATCTGAACTGCAGCAAACAAATAGAATTGGAAGTGAATTTTCTGTTCCCAGCAGGTACCATGCTTTGCACACATACAAAAGTAATGAACGCAAACTTTGCTAGTAGTTAAATCACAACAAAAATCCTCATTCTCATTTTTTTAGTATTCCATTTCGTACTCCAACAGTCCAACTTTAATTTGCATGCAACATGTTTGATTTTTTTTTTTCCTTCTCAATTTTACACTTTAAATACTTTATAATGAAATAAAAATAGACGCATGGATCAGCTCCAATTATTCATAAAGGCAAATTTTGTATATACCATTTTTTTTTTTTGGAAATAGAGTTGGGTTCTGTTCCTTCTTGTAATTATATCAGCCAAATAAAAGAAAGAAACTGAGGCCCTTTTGGATTTAAGAGGAAAGGAGGTGGAGTGGAGGAGAGTAGATATAGTAGATTTGACTAAAAATATACTAATTTTGGGTCAAATCTACTTTACTCTACTCTCCCTCTATCTTTCTTAATCCAAACGGACCATAAGGGTAGAGATATGACTAGAATTGGTGAAACTTATGAGATTGACATAACAAATGATGAATCCCTTAACCCCTAAAATGAGTCCCTAAAAGTCTCAACAAGTGATGAATCCTTTGCTACACATCAAAAAAATAGTTGAACCTCATAACAAAAATATTGGTGGAATATAGAATTGATATTTGCTACACATCATTTGCCAAAGTCAATCCTCCACAGTCCTCTCCACACACTACGTTGCAGCCTAAAGTATGGAACAGCTTGAGCCCTATCTTGTTTGGGCTGGACAGAAAAGACACTATTTGAAGGCAAACAAACTTAAAGATATTTTTTGAATTTAACTCGGCCCAGTAGTTGGTCCCTCATGTCCAAAACTTGGTGGGCCTCATTAGTGGGGAAAAAAAAAAATAAAGGACATAGGTTCTATAGACAAAACGTTATGTTTAGCATTGTTGCCCAAGTATATATTTTTTTTGAAAGGTGCCCAAGTATATAAAAGTACGTAAAATATTTACTACAACAAGAGTTGTCAAAATCTAGTATTGGTCTTTATATATATGCACATCGCGCGTTGGAACCAGCTTAACTACACGTCTAAAGTGAGGTGAATGCAGATCTCCATCTGAAGAGATTGGGCCAAAACTAGAGTTGGGCCTAGGGGAGTCCAGTTTGGTTGAACAAAAACAAATTTATTATACCAAAAACATTAGGCTATGCTTGGTAATTGTTTTTATTTTTTGTTTTCAATTTCTTGTTTTTAAGGAAAATTTTTTTTTCTTGTATTTTCAAAGTGGAAAATGCGTTTGTTTAGTTGAAAAGAAAAAATAATTTACCAAGAATAAAAAACAGAAAATTTGTCTTGTAACTATTTTTGAGAATGTTCAATTTTTTTTTTCCTGAAGTATTCACAATATTTTTTATATTCACTCCTATTGTTAAATTTAAATGTTTTGAATATAGCTTTCAACACAAAGCACGAAACATATAATTGAAAATTTCAAACTGCCATAAGGAAAATATGCTTTTAAATGTGACAATCAGTGACTAAAGTTTATATGAAGGCATCAATGATGCCAATTATTCTCCAACTTCAAATACATCAATGATGCATGTTATTTGTCAACATTAATTTTGCAATCTGAACCTTGTAAGTTCATATTTCAACTAATATATAAATCTTAAGTTCAAATATTTACCCAATAATTACAATAATAATAACAACAATTACTTTTGTCTAAATATAAAACAATAATATGTAATTCAGATAATGAAAAAGAAAAACACAAGTTAAAAATAAAAAAATAAATAAAGATATGAATATATGATACATAACGTTTGGGGAGGGGAACTAATTGAAAGCAATATAGTTTGGAGCTGTATGCTTCACGGGGGCTCACAAAACCAAAAAGGAACATTAAACAATGCAAAGAAAACAAATTGAACTGAAGGAATAGAAGACGAGACGAAGAGGGGGGCTTGCCAAAAACTGTGAAACACAGTTTAAATTTGCTAGTAGAAAAATAGAAATCTGAAATTAGGGAGATGGGTATTGGAGTGAAGAAGATGAATAACAGTTTGACGAATTTATCAACCACAAAGAAAGATGTAGAAGAAGAAGAAATCTGAAATTAGGAGGGGCGAGAGAGAGAGAGGGAATGGGTCATACTAGGTTCTCATATATAAGCCTGAAAAAACTCGAAACCGAAAATAGCTCATTTTTCTTTATAAATTAGAAAGGAAAACTATTTTCTATTTTTCATTGGTTTCTGCTAACCAAACAAATTTTTAGTTATTGGATACAGAAAAATGGTCCTTGAAAAAAAAAAAAAATAGTTACTAAAACATTCCCTTATGTTTTCCAAGAAAGTATAGTGATTTTTTGTTACGAAAATAATACCCTATTCTTTCTTTATTATGTTGAAAGAATAGAGTATAAGAAGACAACCTATACTTTACACTTATTTACGTAGTAACTCTTAAGGTAGTAGAGTATTATTGTGTACAAATGTAGGTAGGAGGCTTTGATACCAGTTACAAACACAAAGTACATTGCACGGTTATTGTGATGTGGGCCTAAAATTTCAACAATGCACTTGGGAAGAACAGAATGTGGTCAATCTAAGAGCATTCACAGTGGGCCTTTCAAATGCCAAATGTAAGATATATTTGGCATTCAGGCCCACAATATGCCCAACAACGGAAGGGTCTAAGAGGGCATTTGGATAGCACAAACGTGCGTCCACGTCCAGTTTTTTTTTTTTTTTTTTTTTACGCGTGTTTGTTACTGTTCATTGGCCATGAACAGTGATTTTAGGCCAATGAACAGTAACTGTTGGCATGAACAGTGTTTTTTAACCATTTAAAAATTATTTTGCTACAGTGTTTTCAGTTTTCAGTTTTCAGCAATAAGTTCTATCCAAACGGACCCTAAATGCCAAAGGCCAAATTTTTTTTGGCATAGTGCTACAATACCATCTTATTTGTGAGATGGTACTGTACTTGAATGGTATAAAAAAAAAAAATTTTAATTCTCTCTCTTTCCCCTTTTTAACCCGGAATTTCTCTCTCCTCTCTCATTATTTCTCTTTCTTTTCTCTCTCTTCCTTCTCTCTTTCTCATCTGCTCTCTCTTCTCTTCAGACCCAAACACCATCCTCCTCCCAAATCCAAATTCACACATCAATGATCAAACCTAAACAAAACCACATCAGAGACACCATCAGGCATCATCCTTCTCCTCTCTCGTGTTTTCTGTTCTGGGTTTGGGGGTTTCGGGTTTTTTTTTTTTTTTCTTGTTGTGTCCGATGCCTATAGAAGAGGTGGGTATGACTGAGATTGGTTCATTTTTTCTGGTGGGTTGCGATCCTCTCTCGTGTTTTGGAGTTCTGGGTTTTGGATACTGTGATTTTTTTTTTCCTGTTGTGACCGATGCCTATAGAAGAGGTGGGTATGGCTGAGATTGGTTCATTTTTTATGGTGGGTTGCAATCCGGGTCGTGTTTTGGGTTTTCTGGTGGATGGCGTGATGGGTTTTCGACGTGGTTTGCCGGCGTAAATCTAGGATTTGCTCACAGTGGGTTTGCCGCCATGGGTTTGGGTTTTGCTTGCAGTGGGTCTGCTCATCGTGGGTCTGTTCTTTTTTTTTTTTGTGGGGGGTCTGTGTGGGTCACGGTGGTTGTGGGTTGTGTCGTTTTGGTGGTGCTAGGTGGCGGTGGGTTGCTGTGTTATTTTTTTTTGTGGTGTTGATGGTTTGGGTGTTTTTTATTTATTTTTTTGTTTGTGGTGTTGATGGTAGAATATGGGTTGCTGGGGGTTTCAGGTGTGTGTAGTGCAGGCGGTGGTGGTGTTGTGGGATATATTATTTTATTGTGTAGAAATATTATTTTAGTAAAAATGTAAAATAATAGAATTTTGGGATGTTGGGTGTATTGTAAAATTATATTGTATAATTGATAAAGTAGCTTTTTGGGATGGTAAAATAGGATAGGATTTAGAATCCAGCTGTGAATGTTCTAAGGGTTTGAGAGAGATTTCAATAATGGGAGGGGGGTTAATATGATGATGAAGAAAGAGGGGTTAATTGTATTTTTGGTTTTTTTCCCCAATTTCAAATAATAATTCTATTTTTTAATATTTTAGTTTTTCAAAAGATATTCTTTATTAATTTTATGAATTTTTTAATATGAAAAAGACACTTAACAACAATCAATCTAACAGAATTGGTTTCTCAAAAAAAAAAAAAAAAATCTAACAGAATTGGACGGAATGCCTAATTAAATAAACTTGAAAGTCAAATAAATTTTAATTTAACGAAAGTGAAATTAAATTAAAAAAATTGAATTTTAGGCAAAATTAAAGAGTGTAATTTGTAATTTAGCCTAATAATAAAGGTTTTTTTTGGGGGGGGGGGGGGTAAGTGTGAAGTGGGTTTTCAAACAATTTAATAACTTGTACATATATGTGTTTATTTCAAAGAAGTCAATTTCGTATTGGAAGCCATTTTGGTTTAGTTACGGGAACGAAATATTTCGGTACTGATATACTGTTTCGGATTACCACAATTTATATATTTCTAAATATTTATATATGTTTGTATATATTTATGTAAGTATGAAATTATTAATTTTTATGCTTATCAACATAAAATTTAAATTGCACATATTTTAGACCATTTTGGATATACATCACTGTTAGTTTCTTTAAAACCTTCTCCTCTCTCTCCTTGTGTGTGTGTGTGTGTGTTAAAATACTTAGTATTTTATAAATAAAAAAATTGTAAATATTAATCAAATATTAACTTAAATAATGTGTTTTTCACAAATTTTTTTATTGTACTGATCAAAATGTCAATTCTTGCCAAAGCAACTAAAACATTTCGATACAGCCAATATAGGTCGGTACAATTTGGTATTTCATCTAATACTTTTTAGAGAGATACTAATATTGATTTAATGATCAATATGGTATATTTCCCTAATATAGCAGGTACTGGTAGGATATAGACTTCCCTAATTTTTGTTATAAAAAAGTACAACATATATCTTTAGGGAGTTGGTTACAATAAATATTCCAATTCAAATTATACAATTGTGTATACTATGTGACTGTCATTTGTTTACAATTCTCACGTAAGGATGGTTGAGTAGGATTTGCATGATTCTTGTTCATGTCTTTGCTGAGTTGCTGTCATCATTATTTCCTCAATTTTGCTTTCTTGATCCTTGCTATGACCGTAATTACTAATTATTGCTAATACTAATAAGGAATAAAGATCATACGTGGAAGTGTTCCACTTTATATTTATCAACTTTAGCATGCCAAGTCTATAAAAAAACCTTAGTATGCCCGCAACTATCTATTTTTTTATTTTTATTTTTCAAAAAAGAACTTTTGTTACTTTTTTTTTTTTTTGAGAAAACTTTTGTTACTTTAAATTAGAAATTAAACCAATGAATTGGATTTTGAATTTAATATGGGCCAAGTTTAATTTATTTTTTTGAAACTAATCCTCTAGAGTTTCTAGAAATTCTAGGGAATTGATGAGACTAATGTGTGAAAGACTTGACTTTGACTTTTGAAAGTGTTTGTTTTAGTATAAAAAATGTGTGAAAATACGTGTAATATTGTTTAAAAATTGAAAACTATTGTTTAAATACATGTACCAAATGGACGCTTAGGAACTCTAGAGGATGTTGTTCCTAGCTAGACTTGTGTTCAAAAGTAACACATAATTATGAGTAAATATTGGGTACTCTCAGAGTACCATAAATGCGTACTTCTTCCCTCTTACATAACTGTGGGTCCTACTAATTAAATTTATGGTGAGACCCACAATTCATATGAGAGAGGGGAGTACGCATTTATGGTATTCCCAAAATATTCAATAATTTTCCCATAATTAAATAGCCACTTCCCTTTTTGGCTTTTTGCATAGATTCAAAATTTGAGTTTTGTCATAGAAAAAAATTTTCCATTTGGGATATGCTTTCATAAATGAATATTTTTGTTAATGTAATGGAATTACAAAAAATATTAATGATCTTCCATATGAGCTAAACAATCAATAATAGCATTTATTTATTTGCTTATTTTAGAGTTGCAACTAAACATTTAAAAATAAGTAAATTTTCTAGCTAACAAGTCATTTTGAACAAAGCCTCTTATTCCCCATCAAAACAAATGAAACGTAAAGCAGTGATACTTGTATTTTAACATGGTGTAAAGTATTACAGTAATTTGTTTGCCTAGGATTCTTTGGTTATCAGCGTGAATAGATGATACTTTAACCTGCTCTTAATCTAATTATAATTCCTTTTTTCCTATCTTTTTCTTTTCCCCTGATTCCTTTTGTTTAAAAAAAATATTCATACTTTTTGCAATCTGTTGGGACATGTTGTCTTCTAAAGTCTGTGTCATAACAACAAATACATGCCTTACAATTAAGTACTGATTAACATTTTTGTTCATTCTTACAATCAAATAAGTTTTCCCACCTCTTGAATTGCTATACTATGAATGGCATAAACAAATCAAAATTGATCTTAACTACTCTCTGAGCTTTCGCGTGCACACTTTAACTTTTATGTAAGGTGAATAACTTTAACTACATGTAGGCCATCAAGAACTAATGATTGGAGGTCTCTGATTCTTTCTTGTAGAATTAATGTTCGTTATGCCAGTAGAAGAGAATAAGTCCTTTGGTACAACTGGGGCTGCTTCATTTTGTTGGTGCTTTGCTAAAGCACAAAGTTTCCTCAATATTCAAGATACCAAACCCAACAAGTAATCCCAAGAACAATGTATTTACCATTTACTCTTTAAGCTTTAGGGAAGAGATTTCTATAAGAACTCACTCAACAATTACTGTCAGAACCAAAGGCATTCAAATTTAAACACAATTTCATTTTTAAGAAACAAAAATCTTCTTCAGCTTGACACCCATCTAGCTCCTTCCTGCCATGGACAGATCAGAATACTATGGCGCAGCCTCTCGATTAACTTATGTGGCACACTTTTTTGGCATTACGGCTTTAATTCTCATTCTTATTTGGTTGTTGCATTATCGGGGGGGCCTGAATTATGAATCTAACAATCCAGACCTAGTTTTCAATGTAAAACAATTACTTATAATTTGCTTATTCTAGCAATGTTCATTCTAGTTCATGGTATAATTATAAGGGAAATCTTGAAATCTTTTTCTTTTTTGGCAGGTTCACCCATTTCTTATGTTCTTTAGTTTGATTTTTCTTGGTGGTGAAGGTATATATTTTAGCTCTCTCAATGCTTTTTATTCGAGAAAAAAAAATCATAGAACATGCTTAAAATTGCAAACTTAATTAGAATCTATCTTTATCCGAAACAGAAATTGCTAGTTTTTGTAAAATATGAATTTCTTTTTATTTAGTTTGGAGCCTTTGGAGACCAAACAAACTCCATTGATTTAATTGAACTTGCTAATTTTTATCATTGGTTCATGTTAGAATTATTAATAAATGATTAAATTCATAATTTTCTAACAGTTCAAACTTTTAGATCAATCAATATATAATTTACACTATATTCTGTTAACACTAACTTGAGTTTGGTGTTCTGAGCAGCAATGATGGCATACAAAACAGTAGGTGCAGCACATCACGTTAAGAAAACAGTTCACATGCTACTTCACTTGCTTGCTATAGTTCTTGCCATTGTTGGGATAAGCGCTGCTTTCAAGTACCATGACATGATATACAAGGAAGATGTGTATAGCTTGCATTCATGGATTGGCATAACAACTATCTGCATGTTTTGTTTGCAGGTAACAACCCAAGTTTTACCTATAACTGTGTTTAAACACGAAAAACTTGGGACAAAATCATCCAAAGAACACAAAAGACTCCACCCCCCCCCCCCCCCCCCCGAAAAAAAATGTGGCCTAATACTTTACTAGTACATTTTCCAAACTTTCATTTATATATATATAAAAAAAAAAATAAAAAAAAACAAAAGAAGTCTCACACATTTGTCGATGATCTTTGTTTTGCAGTGGGTGTTTGGTTTCTTTACATTCATGTTTCCAAAAGCTTCAATTCCAACAAGAAATAAATTTAAGCCATGGCATTTGTGTGGGGGAAGGGCACTCTTATACATGGCAATATGCGCAGCTCTCACAGGGCTGTTGGAGAAGTCTACTTTCCTGCAGCTCTCGCCACATCAACATGAATCGCGTTTGCTCAACTTTACTGGACTGGCCATTTTATTCTTTGGCATCTTTGTTGATCTCTCGGTTGCTCTTGGTTATTATACTCTGTATAGTAATTATTAGCGTGATTTCTATGTTTTCTTTCTTTCAATCATCTCAAGTTTGATTGCTGTCTACCTATATTATTGTAAGTTTTGTAATTAAGTTGTCCCACGAGGACCGGTGTGTGTTGATTGTTTGAATGGCTTGCCATTCACCCCTAATAAATATTTTTGGATTCACAAAAATTCTCATGGCTTAATAATTCGACTCCGTTTCACTTGAAAACAGAAAGTTTATTTCATAATTAAGATTTTTTGTTGGCCCATTCTTATTGTTAAGACTGTATTTCGTGAATCTAACGATATACAGACCGAAACATCATTTAATAATTAAAATGATGTGTAAATACTCAATAGATACACCTTTACATTTATAATATTTAATATGAACTAAAAAATAGCTACATCATTTTGATGCTTTTTTTTTTTTGAGAAAATTAATTTTGATTCTTAAGAGCCATTTTTCTTTGAGATCCAATAAATAACCTCTTATATATATAAACTAATTACTACTAAATATGTATATAATTTCATTAAAATTTTCAAGCATAATTTGTTATTATTTGATTGCTTAACCCAATAGTTTCTTTTAGTCATATAGTGTTCTTTTATCTAACTAATTGAGCAATTTAATAAATCCATCTTTATTTATACAAGCTGAGACTGTTAAATATTTTTATGATTTTGTGAGGTTATAATAGTACATTTTATAAATCAATTGCTATTGCTCTATATACATTAGTTCTTTTTTTAATCTAGTTATTATAATTTATAGATATTACTTTTAATTAGTAATTTTGCATCTAACAAAAACAAGAAGAATATATTTCAAGTAAATAAAATATTATTTAATTGGTATTTAAACAAAATATGTCCAATTTCAAGCTTTTTGGCAAACTATTTGGGTCTTTTATAAGATCATGAAGTCCATCAACATCCTTTGAATTTCCAAAATTTTTATGGGCGATAATTGGATAAATGGGGACTCACTTGTTTATCCTAATCTACCTATTTATCCTAGGTATGGTTAAAACTTTTGGCACCAAAGTGATGTGGATTTAGATTGTCTAGATTTCCTAGGCTATTCTATCAAATAGATTTCTTTAAATCTTAACAATTCTTTAATGATTTAATGATCTAGATTTTGCCATATCAGCATTCCACTAACAATAATTTTAATTGTTTTGTTTGTCACATTATTATATTATTTTAAGAGTATTATTAGTGAAATGTTGACATGACAGAATCTAAACTCTTAAATCATAAAGAATGGTTAGGATTTTAAGGAAATTTATTGGTAGAATACCCTAAAAAATCTAGAGGATCTGAATCCAAGTGATGCATGCTTTCTTAAGTTACTTTCCTTTCCTAATTGGTGTTTATAAAATGTGGACATTGTTGATATGGTTGGGTTTCAAACACTAGAACCTTGTTGTGAGTGTGTTCTTATTTGTGTTTATAAACTATTGTGGACTCCCTTTGATATCTTATGATATGGGGCCCAATGTAGACATGGTTATTATCTATCTCACAAATGTGCAATCCACCAGTTTATGGGCTTTTATATCCGTTTGTGATCGTTTATTTTTGCTCATTGGTGCTTAGGTTCTCTTCTAAGCTAGTATACTATTCTATTATTTTCTGACCAAGTCAGAGATTTATTTAACACACCATCATAACAATTTTTCTATTATTTCTATTATTGCTTTCTCGATCAAATGACCTTCCTCAAGTGTTCTTGCTCTCTCCCACATATTTCTCTCTACTTCAAAATATTTTCTTGATTAATTAAAAGGAAAGGCATTTGTTAGAAGTTTGTTCTTAATTTTTGTGTGAGGAAGTGAGTCAAACACATAGTTTGATCTTGGGAGTTGTTTGACTTGAGAACCGGTCACATTGTTTTTTACTCTAAGTAGCATAAATCAACATTTAAGGACAATGCATTCACGTAATTATATAACTTTGTGAAATCATTCCTAATATCATGTTCTTATTGTTATTTATAATTTGGATTAAACAATTTTTTTAGAAGATTTTGTTTATTCACTTATATATTTTCAAAAAAAAAAAATAATAATAAGAGATTCTTACTATTTTAAAAATGTAAAATTATAAGATTCTTATGTTTTAAAAGCTTACTAAAATTTTAAAAGTTACAAGAAACCATTATATATAGATACCTGTTGACAATAACCGCATATATAATATATATGTTCTCAAGATAAACACTTTGAGGAGTTCCCTTAAATAATCAATAAAACATATAGAGACACACTTTAACTCCAAAATATCTAAGTCTAATGTGTATGTGCTCAATTATATTATATTAACTAGTTGCTAACCCATGCGATGCATGGAAAAACTATTGATTCCAAAAGAAAATTCAACAATGAGTAAATAGACATTATGAAAAAAAATAATTAATGGAAATTAATCCAAACAAATAATTAACCAACCAAAAATATAGCTTTTAATAAGAAAACAAAAAATCACATGAACTTAAATAAAAAGCATTTGAGATGAAGAATTAAGATCAACTTACTGAAACACAAATACCAAAAACTCCAAGACTTAAAACTTCAAAATTTATAGAATTCCCAAATTCTACTTTAGAACCAAACCAAATTCAACAAATTTATATATAACGTACGAAATAAAAATTTATCATTCCTTAAGCTAGAAGACATAGGTTGCATCTTTGATTTTTCTTAAAAAAAATAGAGATGTTTTATCTACCATATACAATATAAAAAAAAAATAATTAATAGAAATTTCAACCCAAAAACCAAACCCAAGATTACCAACGTGAGTCTCTGTTTTTTAAACGTTAGTCTTTTTTTTTTTAGTCCTATCATAATTTTTGTTTTTATATAGATTATCAATGTGTGAGTTTGAGTTTAAGTTGAACTTATTAGAGAGATAAAGTTTCACTCCTTATTAAGTTTTAATAAACAAAAATAATTTTATTTAAAAAAAAATGATAATGATGAGTAAGTTGGACTTATTAGAGAGATAGAGTTTCACTCTTGGTTAAGTTTGAACTAAAAATAATAATTTTATTTAAATAAAATGATAATTTTATTTAAATATTGTGCTGATGTGAAAAATTGTGAGAGTTTCAAAAGCTTCATATATATATAGATTACTCATTCTTCTCTACATTATTAAATGTTGAAGAGTTTCAAAAAAATGTAATAATTTAATTTCCAAAATGTTTTATTCTTAAAATAAGAAAAGAAAAGAAATTGGTTTAGAGGTCATGGGTTCATTATAAGAGTAATAAATCCAATTGTTCCAGATTCAAACCCTAATTCTGAATTCATTCAAACTCATCCAATACACGGGTCTAAGCAGGTGGTTTGTGCATCTGGGATTTACTTGACATAAAAATAAATATAAAAAGTTGTATTTCGTTAGACTAATACAAAAACTTGGTTTTTGCTAAACAATTTTTTTTTTGCCAAGAGTATGGCCACCCTATGGCTAAAACTTGTGGCATTTGGCAAAGATGGTGCCTAGTTTTGGTTGGAGATGAGGAAGTGGTGTACTGGTATTGACAACGAATCAGTGGAAATATATCTTTTAATAGTCAAATTTTATATTGGATTGGACATTGGAACACCTATTCCACATGGTGCAATCAATAAATATACAATTGGTTTTAAAAAATCTAGTAAAACGAAAAGGCATATTTGCTTTGTATAATGTACTTTCGAAAACACTGCAAGACAACATTATATTATATAGTGTAAGATCGATTTTCAGTTGGAGCTAACACCTATTCGTGGAATTGAATCATGCAATATTACACCCATTTATGAAAGCAATGAGGTCTCATGTTGAGACTAAATTTACAAGTGTCTCACTTCTCTCTATCAAGACACAAACTTAGAGATTCAGGTAGGTGCAATGGTAACTATACAAGTCGTAGATACCAAGTCTCAGCAAACCCAGTCACAATATTTGCTCATGTGTTAGCTATAGCAGTGACAATCCTAGCTAGCTCTTGTTTGGATCCTACACTTTCGACGACAAAGCATCAATTTCAAATCCGACAGCAAGTGGATGATACTTAATGTCAGTTAGTAAACAATTCTTGCATGCACATATATATATTCGATGAAATTATTAATATCTTGCTGAAAATTTGCTAGACTTCATTTTTCTTTTCCTTCCATTTACTGCAGGTTCATATACTTCTAACTATAATTGGCCCTGTTTTAACTGGAGAAGGTAATCAATTTTGATTTTTATTATTTATTTATTATTTTGCAGAAAAAGATGAGAGGAAAAAGATTTTGACATCTCAATTAAAAAAAAAAAATGCTAAAATGCAAAACCCACCCTCAAAATTTTTTCAAAATTCATTTAGTATTTTAATTTTGTTTTCATTTATTTCAGTCGTCTAAGTTTCAGATTTATTCAATCAAGGCATTTTCATAAACTTTTGTTAAAATTTTTTTGAAAAAAAAAATTTTGAAAAATACTTTTCAATCATTAATTGACTTTTTTTAAAAAATTTAAAAAAAAATTAAAGAAAAACTTAAAAATTAAAAAATTAACCACAACATATAACAAAAGTTGATAGAAATGTTTTAATTGAATAAACTTAGAAGTTAGAAGATTGAAATATATGAAAACAAAGTTAAAGGACTAATATGAATTTTGGTGAAATATAAATATAAAAAATAAGTTTTGCATTTTAGCCAAAAAATTATCAACAAAATTTTTAATTTTTTTTTTCTTTCCTTTTTTCGAATAATATTTTAGAAAATTATTTTTCTTCTACAACCTCAAAATCTGTGAAAATAAGCACAAACTATGAGTTTTGAAAGTATGATATAATTTGTATACCTTCTATGAAATTAAAGTTGTTGCAAAGACTTTAGTGAGCTATCTGGGAAGTTTCAAGCTTCCTTAACCTATTTTCAATTGAATCTACTTTTCAAATAATAAAATTTAGATACAGCCGCTTAGATTTTATACATTATTCACATCAAATATGCTAAAATATATAACTTTTAGCACCTCAAAATGCTAATTTATCTATTTTAATAGTTCACTTTACAATATACTCTACATCAAATCTTCTATTTTTAACATACAATTTATTAAAATAATATAAACAACACAACATATTAGTTGTCAGCAATGACATAACTGGTTAGACAGATCACACACACACACACACACACAAAAACATTGAATTCGGGCTGTCTCAATTTCGAACAAGAACGAAATTGTATACATCAACCCAAAACTTGATACACCAATGGACTCATTAGTAGAGGTTAAGAAATTTTGTACTTAAAATGAAAAACATAACACTCACTTGGTAAAAACTCACAAAGTGAAACACAAAAGAGAGGGTTTTTCGATTAAGGCTCTCTCAACGATAGTATACTACTGTTGAGAGAGCCTTAATCGAAAAATCCTCTCACCCTGAAAATTGTGCATGGAAGGGTATTTATAGATAGGTATAGGTTTACTTTTAATAGGCATTGAAGAAGAATTAGAACTGAAAATTTCATAACTTCATTCGATTTATGGTCGAATTAATCTTTTCCTAATTTTAATGATCGCTTGAGCAGGGCTTGAAGTTGGGTCAAGCAAGTCTTCACAATCCCGTAGCCTTCAAACAACAACTATCGATCTCATAACCTATTTTAACTAATTTGCAATGAATATTGTTAATATATATATATATATATATATATATATATATATCATACATGTACATGCGTAGCCCCTCAGAGCCTAATGTACGTGAATGGTAAATCATCTATACATATACTATAAACGAAGGCTTTTGACTATTTGTTGACTTTTTGAGAATGTGTCGCCTTAACTTTGCAGCCTCCACAAATTTACACCCTATTTTAATTTTTAACATTATTTAATTTGTTGAATAAAAACAGCAAAGTTCACCTTTGAAAACCCGACTACATGTTTTGATACTTAGGCTGAGTTTGGATACAGATGAAAAAAGGGGCATCTGCGTTCAGCGTTTTTTTTTTTTTTTTTTTTCCTTCTGCTGCACGCGTTTCACAGGGGACAAGGCTACTGTTCATGTTACTGTACATGAACAGTAGCCGCATTTTATTGACTTTCAGCACATTTGTGGGTCCCGTGTACTGTTCATGGGACTCACAAACTTCACTTTATAGATTATTTTTTATTAAAAATAGGTCTCACGGTACTATTCACACATTTAAAAATTATTTTGCTACAGTGTTTTCAGTTTTCAGCAATAAGTTCTATCCAAACGGACCCTTAATTTCTAAAAAACCCCAAACTGAAAAGTTAAGACCCGCATGACCACAGACATAAAAATTGAATACTTGGTCGCCCTTGCGAATTGGACCTTACTCAAGCCATTGCTCCCACCATTCGGTCTTCCATTTTTATTATCGATGATCTTGATTCTATTTTTTGAGGTACTCTTGCTTTTCCTCTATCTTTTCTCTAAATTTAAGTTTTTGTTTTTTCTTTCTTCAACCTTCTCAGTTTGTCTGCAGATTTTCACTAGGTTTCAATCTTTCTGTAGTTCTGTTCTTTTTTTTTTTCTTTTTTTTTTCAAAATAAAAGTTTTTGCAAATTGGGATTGGACTCTCCTCAAAAGCACGCTCTTTTCATTGCTATTATGTTATCATTTGGGATTCCAACAAACACATGCACCGAGTGTTTGATAAAATATTTGTAAGTACACTCTCTTTCTGTTAGTCTATGTGGGCAACTTTTTTTCTCTTTTTATTTTATGTTTTTAGGCTGTATTTGAATTGCAGTGGTAAATATGAATTTTGATAGTTTATTTATATATAATAAAAAAATTTCCACCTTTTGAAGGGTATGAAAGGAGTGTGGGTAGTTTTTATTTTTATTTATTTTTTAATATGGGGTTTTTCAGTTCTTTCATATTAGAGTTTGTTAAATATTAGCATTGATACACCATGTTGAATATGCTATTATGGATGCGGAAGCGAAAGCATAAAGTATAGAACACAATAACACAAAAGGATTACGTGGTTCAGCCTAACGGCTTACATCCATGGAGGAAACCCTAAAGGGCTACATCAATAATATATTAGAGTGTAGAACAAATCCTGTGTTACAATGAACGATAACATGTGTATATATAGCAGACTAAACCCTAAACTAATAGACTTCTAGTACAAGTAGGAAACTTGGCTTGCACACAAAGTAAACTTAGGCTTGGGCTTATGCTAATGGACTAATATATCTCTAACACCCCCTCTCAAATTCAAGGTGGAAGCTTGATGAAACCTTGAGATTTGATAAGGTTGAGAAGATCCCTTGAATGAAGTTTGGCTCTGTGACGGTGGTTTGAAGAAGACAATGGTCTTGCAGTGTTGATGCGACTTCTATCGGTGGCATGACTATACCGGAGAGATTTGACGGCAGCAGTAGAAAGCCAAAGAAGATGAACGCAGCGAAGGAACACTGAGGAAGACAAAGATTGCTCTTAATACACCGTAAGGACAGAAAACCATAGCCGTAGGAAGGCAGCTCTGATACCATGTTAGAAATACTGAATTGAATAGTATTGTATTTCTCAAGTAAAATAATATACATGAGTGCCTTTATATAGGAGGCATATGAGTGCTGTACAAGTAAATATGAGTGCAGTACAAGTAGTACAGTGTGCAGTACAAGTAGTACAGTGTGCAGTACAAGTAAGTGATCTAAATGGGCCAAGCCCACATATGAGTGTACGTTAACAGCCCCCCTCAAACTCAAGGTGGATGTGAGACCAACTTGAGGTTGTCAACCAAATCACGAAGGCGTCCCTTAGGATGAGACTTGGTGAAGATGTCTGCAAGTTGATCTTTGGAGGAGACGGAGAAGAGCTTGAGAGCACCATGAACAAGATGATAACGGATAAAATGACAATCAATCTCAATATGTTTAGTCCGTTCATGGAAGACATCATTATGAGCAATGTGAATGGCACTCTGATTATCACAATAAAGAGGTGTAGCAGAGGATGTAGACACACCTAAGTCTGTAAGAAGCCATCGTAACCAAAGAAGCTCAGATGTGGTATCAGCAAGAGCACGATATTCTGCTTCAGTACTGGAGCGGGCCACAAAGGTTTGTTTCTTACTTCGCCAAGAAATCAAGGAAGAGCCAAGTAGAAAACAATAGCCAGTGGTAGACCTACGATCAGTGGGATCTCCTGCCCAATCAGCATCAGAGAATGCACGAAGTACAAGAGGAGATTGAGCTGAGTAGAAAAGGCCATGGAAGAGAGTGCCCTTCAAGTAACGAAAAATGCGCAGAACAGCAGCATAGTGAGTCGATCGTTAACAGAGTTTATTGCATTGATTTTAGCAATGTTCATGAATTTTATTGGGGGTAGGTTTATAAAATTCCTCAATGAAGAAGTAGTACTAGTACACATATATAGATTAAAAATGATTTTTTCCCTTCTCTTTGGTGTGTATAACAAAATGAGAGAAGAGAAGGAAATAAAATCTTTTGAATTTCTTTTGTTAGTTTATTTGTATTTGAAGATTTCAAATCCTATTGATAATCACTTTTGCTGTGAAATGCCAAACAAACTTCACCACTAATCTGTTATTAACATATCTGTGGTTTAATGTTAATGCTTTATATATTTGGTCAGTTTTCAAAACCAAGATATTAGAGGTATTACAGAGGGGATAATGTTCCATTTAGAGCCTATGCTGCTTTGCAGAGTGTTGCCTTCGGATTTTATGGAGCATAGTTATGTGCCATTTCATATGCAGATTCACTTTGGTGTCCTTTATGTCTCCAAAACCAAACACAATACCCTAGAACCATCCCTACACCAAACTCAACATTTTTTTAAAAACTTTTTTCTTCCAATTTGTTTACGGTGTTTTCTTTATTTTAGAAATTTCTTTCTTTTTTGGTTTTCAGGAAATATAGGTCTCTTCTCGTGAAAGCAACAGGGAGTCCTCCTTGCATAAATTTTGATATATGTGTACCTCTCTCTTTGAAAAAAAAAAATCATTTTGGAATTTGTTTTCTCAAGTGATCCAATTTATTGCTCTCTTAACACATTATTATTCTCAACTTTATTATCATCATCTACAGGGGTTTTTGCTTTTAACTATCTCATGCATCGCACGGGTTAGTAACTAATATATTATGTAATAAAAGTTAGACTTAGAAACTGTGGTTGCGCTAAGTGGCTACTCTCATTCATTAGTAAATTAATTACATATTTTTTGGTTTTTTTTTATTTCCTCAATTAAGGGATAATATTTAACAACAATTTAATTTAGATAAAACTTTATCATTTAAATTTTATTCAAACTAAAAGTTTATTATAAAAAATTACTAAACATAAATCCCACATAATAACCCACGTTTTCTTGCTATAATTTTTTTTTTTTTAAAAACCCCACATTTTGACTAAGGGATAAGATTTAACAATAATTTTAAAACAATTTTAAATTCTACTTAAACTAGAAGTTTATTATAAAAAAATTACTCAACTTAAATCACATATAACAACCCACGTTTTCTTTCTATAAAAAAAAAACTCACAGTTTGACTAAGGGATAAGATTTAACAATAATTTAAAAAAAAATTTAAATTCTAGTCAAAGTAGAAGTTTATTATCAAATATTTCTAAACTTAAATCTCACACAACCCACGTTTTTGTTTTTGTTTTTTCCCCCCTCAAATTGCATGATTTTACAATAATTTAAAAACATATTTAAATTCTATTCAAACTAAAAGTCTATTATGAAAATTTTCTAAACTTAAATCTCACACAACTCACATTTATGTTTTTGTTTTTTCCCTCTTGTTGCATCTTATTAAATTAATATTTTATTATGATACTAAGTTACAAAGCTCTTAATTAAGGGATAAGATTTAACAATAATTTAATTTAGATAAAGTTTTGTCATCGAAGTTTTAGAAATTTAAATTCTACTCTAACTAAAAATCTATTATCAAAATTTTTAGAACTTATATATATATATATATATATATATATATATATATATATATATATATTTTGTGTGTGTGTGTGTGTGTGTGTGTGTGTGTGTATGTGTGTGTCATGACTTTTCAATATAATCAATCTTAACCAATAACCCAACTCTATAATTAAAAAAGCAAAACAATGGACACCTATTTAAGTTCTTGGTTCTTTTATGTAAGTTTTTTTTTATTCTCAATTTTTGAATCTTTTGTGTATGTTTTTATTTTCGGTTTTTGGTTATTGTATTTAATTTGTGAGTGAGTTGATTTTTTCAATTAGATTATCACTAGGAAAAAATTAGTATTGAGGAACTATTTTTATTATTATTATTTGTGCTAGCTAGGGCATAAGTTAAACATAACCCAAATAGAAATGATTGAATTTGTAAGGTCACAATTTGCACCTGAATCCAACCGTATGAAGGGAACAGGCCCAAAAAGCCCAATACAATGAAATTTGTAGAGAATGGGCTTGAAACTTAGGTTCTATAGATATTGGATAACGAAAATGATAAACTAGATCCCTAATTCACATGCAACAAACTGTTTATGTAACATAAATTCTCCTCGGATGCATGCCGATGATAGTTTATGTTTTTCCTTGTTCTAAAGATAGATTACAATTGAGTGTGGTGTCTACAGTGTTTTTATCTTTTTTCCGATCCCTCCTCTTGAATGCCTTTCTTTTTCTTTTATACCATCTTCCTTCTTCCCTCCATCTTCCACGTATAGATTATATCACCGTACCAGATACTTGTCCCATCCACCGCCCTCTTAAAATCTTCTAACAATAGCTGTAAGACTGATCACCAATGTTCAGATATCATTTCCTCATTAATGCGGCTAGAGGGGTAGATGCAGAATCTTTAATGTGGTCGTAGCAGCTTTTTTAAAGATATTTCTCATTCATTCTTCCTCTTTATACCCTTGTGGAACACATCTTCATCCACCAAACTCCTAGAACCTCCTTTTAAACCTCATGGCGTATCATATGATTTGCGCTTCATTTAGCCGAGGAGATGCCCCTCCTCGAACTGTTTTCGTCAACCTCTTTCATAATAGCTTGTTTGTGGGCTTTTAAGTTAGGTACCATTACTACCACTAACTCCTCCTCGGACAAGCTAATACCCTCAGATTAGGCCCAAGGCCCAAAAACATGCCCTGGACCTTTTGTCCTCACAAAATTCATTCCATATCTCATATTAAGAAATTTTTCAAAAAGTATTAAAATATAAAAATAGATAAACAATGACAAAGTCTAAATTCTAAACAATCAAAACTTAAAGTAATTTTTTTATTAAAATTATTTACTTATTTTATAATTTATTATTACTATTTATTCAATAATTTAGTTTTTATTATTTCAAAAATTTTGAGCTTAAATATGAATCTTCATCAAATAATTCTAATATATACATTAACAAATATAACCCTTGCTAAAGCAAATTTTAATATGGGAATTTGCCAACAAGGACCTTAATCCTCACATGAAGTGTGTTTTCCTACTGTTATCTGTATTGCATCAGGTCTAATTTTTGTCTAGTTCATTAGGAAAGTTGGTCTGTATAGTTAGAGGAGTGAAAAAGTGAGAGAATAAAAAAAAATTTCATTTTTTTGTTTGATTTGAGAGTGGAAAAGTAGAGAGATGAAAAAAGTGAGTTTGTATAAATTTACTCATATATCATTGTCAAAAATTGATGCTCAATTAAAACAAAAAAGTGACAAGCAAAAAAAAAAAAAAAAAAGCAATCACCCAAATTTATTATTAAAAAAAATCATGTCTAGTTAAATAAAAAGAAAAACAAAACAAAGCACCATGCCACGGCCTTAGAAAATCAAAAGAAAAGGGGGGTGGGGGGTGGGGGAAGAGGCAATGTCCCAAGAAAGTAAAATAATAATATAGTAGTAGTAGTAGTAGTAGTAGTAGAAAAGAAGAGGCAAACAACATTAGAGCAAAAGCTTAAAAAAAGGGGAAGGGGCAATTGGATGAAACCCATGTGCGATGCACATGGGCAGTTTCGTCATTTACCCTCAGATTTCTTCCTACACAAATTTGGAGAAAAAAAAACTTTTTAGTGAGCTTGGAGAGAAAACACTTAGGCTCCATCATCTTTTTCCCCTCTCTCCTCCTAACCAAACATCCTCTAAAAAAAGTTTTTATTTCTCATTTTCTCTATTTGTTTTTTTCATTCTCCCTAAAGTCCATTCTACCAAACAAACCCTTAATCTTTTTTTCTTTTTTTCTTTTTTTCTTGTAGTTTGTAATTTGCTACCCATCCGTTGTGGGTGGGGGGCACGCTAAAGCTGACTCCATGATGGACAAACCAAGACTAACCACATCCACCCTAACACCAATCACAACATACATTCAACCACTTTAATGCCCCAACTCAGTTATAAGCTCATGTGACTAAGCTCGGCAAACAAACCCTTACTCTTGAGAATAGTTTTATGGCCTCAAATGCAATTTTACTCTAATAAAAAACGGTTCATTTCCGTGGGAAATCTATATTTTGAAAAAATGTAAACAGTAAATGTACACTAATCTAAAATCATATGAAGCAGCTGTTATTTCATATATACAAGACTGTCCAGGCAAGAAGAAGGTCACGGGAACTTGTACACCTCACACTACATCTAATAGCTCTTCTGCTTGAAATTTTGGGAGTTTATGCGGCTTTCAAGTTTAACCATGAGTTTAATGTTGAGGAAATTCTCACCTTACATTCCTGGCTGGGCATCATTACCATCTGTTTATTTGGTTTGCAGGTATATTCCTTTTCATTTACTTATACACCAAAGCTTCCTTGACAAACCTATCAATGTGTTTGGTTTTAGGCATTGTTTAGAATTTTATGATTTTACCAACTTCATTTGATATAATAAAAGTTGTGCACATTTCAAAATTTTGAACTAACTTTTCCTACTGAAATAATATTTGTTCCAAATTAACCAAACATATTGTTCATTAGGTTTCTTTTTCTAATCCTGGTTCTTTCTTTCTTTTATTGTTAGTGGGTGTTTGCTTTCTTGACGTATTGCTTCCCAAAAGCAGAAAATTTAACAAGAGCAATGCTCCTCCCGTGGCATGGATTTGTCGGCATGGTCATCTTCCTCTTGGCAATATGCACTGCTGAAACCTGAAACAGGATTTGTTGAAATATTCATTTCCTTAGCTCTAGAGTGCAACCAAGAAGCACTTGTTCGGAACTTTACTGGGCTTCCAATCTTCCTATTTGCAGTCAGCGTTACCCTCAGTGTGATCCTTCCACGATCTGATTAATTATATTGAATAATTATGGTGAATATGTTACCATCTATTGTTGACTTAGTGCTTTAATTCCATGAAAAACTTTTGTCTTGTTGAACACATCCTTCCATTCGGAAATAAATTATGTTTGAGGTTTGATGCAACATTCAAAAACATTGATACTCTGGTCTGTTGTGTTGAACAGAAGAAGAATATGTTATATCATATATGTCAATATTGATATAACATATTGGTTGAGTGCTATGTCTATATGTCAATGGTGCTAGCTAGCCTTCCTTAAACACAACTTTTTTTTTTTTTTTTTTTAATAAGACTTCCTAAAGCTGAAAAATAGGATGTAAAAATCGTAAAATCCAGCAAACTAAGAGGGGTTAGATGGCTTTAATCCACCGTTTGATGGCTGGCTTTAGTTTTGAATCAATTTCGGATTTGGATTTGGTCTTTTGGGGATTTGGAATTGGATTCAAATAAAACACAAAGGAAAAGGTAAAGGTCACAAAAAAAAAAAAAAGAAAAAAAGAGGATAGGAAGCTTTTCTCTGGAAATATCAGAGCCAGGTTTCGATCCTGGGACCTGTGGGTTATGGGCCCACCACGCTTCCGCTGCGCCACTCTGATTTGTTGATGAATGAATGGAAGTTTATTAACTTATTTAATGAATATAATATATTATTGTATCATCAACCCACTTTCCGTCGTAACTCTCTTAAGTCTCCACGCCAAAACCTTCTATCCTTAGCAGGTGAAAAACCGAAGGGGCAAGCTTAAAAGTAGGTAAGAAAACTGAGGACCCAAGTAATTAACATTAATAAGCAATTGTAAATATCAATTTCTAAATAATATTTAGGAAGTTTTAAAAAAATTACTGAAGTCCTAAGAGAATTTTGGTTTTAGAGCCACAAGTCCTAGGAAAAATCAATGAGTAATGTTACACAGAGAAAAGAGAAAAAAAATTACAATATTTGATTATTTTCGACAATAATTGTGTTAACAAAATTTTATTATTTCTTATTTTTGGACCCACTATTAACATCATGTTTTCATCTACCACTAACAATCTACTACATTAGTCGAATGCGATATCATTTGTGTCTATAGATTTTCTTAAAATCAATTCCATTAGTTCAAAGCATGGGTGTCCATGGATTGGTCTGAATTAGGTTTGTGCTCAACTCACACCTGATATGATCCCATTTAGCCGGTACAGAACTAGACCCACCATTGACTAGTAAGGGAGGTCGGATTGAATTCTTGTTGGTTGCGGTTGGATTTGTGTGAAATCGGTAGTGACGAAGAGAGATGGGAGCAACAATAGAATTCTCACCAAATCTAGTGACGGAGAGATCTTGTTAGATATGGTGGATTTCTACCAAAGTTGATTGGGTTTGTTGCTAATTTTGGTGGACCTTCGTTGGATTTTACTGGAAACATTCTTGGACTTAGTAGAACTCGACAGATTTAAGAGTTTTCACGTTCGGATTAGGTCAAGATGAATCTTAGAGGAGGAGGCCTGCTAAAGGCGATTTTTGAAGGCAAAGATCCGCCATCGAGCACTAAAGTCATCAAATAGGGTGATGGGGGAAAACAAATCTAGTCAGGTGGGTGGGTGGCTTGGGCAATCTTAAAGTATATCATTTTTATTCTAATAAAAAAACTATATCTTATATTCCTTATAAGTATAATAGAATTAAAGTCTAAAGAGTACTATATAAAATAATTTAAATTTTGAATCAAAATACTTTATAACTCAATTTGTATAATATAAAAATATATTTAGTAAATTTGACATATTGTACTATAAAAACATATTTATTAAATTTGACATATTGTTCCAATATTCATAAAAACATTTTACATTTTAAAACTATTTTTAATCAACAATTATCTAGGTATTTAGGTACAAAAAAAGTACAAAAATAAATTATAAGACAAAATTTAAGCATTTTTATTAAAAATAAAAATTATAAAGGGTAAGAACTAAAGCACTTTTTTCCCATTATTATTTGAGAGATAATTACATGTTCATTATAATTTTATAAATATAAAATTAATATAAGTAGCTGTTACATACAATTTATTGTAAGTGCACAATTGCACCTGGACCCAAAGACAATCATGGGCTCAGGCCCAATGAGCCTTAAACAATGAAATTTGTAGAATGTGGGCTTGAAATCTAGATTAGAAGTACTAAGAACTTGATAACAGGCTAAAAGTTACAAACACTTGTAAATAATAAATGATAATTGCAAATAGACCTCCTCGGACGTGAGCCAAGGACTATTTCTGTATTATTTATCTTTCTTTCTTAAAGGTTACAATTCTTAATTTCTTTCTTAGTTACCGACCCCCCCCCCTTTTCTTTGGCGTTCATCCCCCTTAAATACTTCTATTCCTGATGCTTTATCCACGTGTTGCTCCAACCCCCTCCCTCCTAGATATTTCTTTTTTTAGTGCCTTTGAATAGTGACCAGAAGTTTCAGTTCTACTGTTCAGGGGTCACTTCCCCATTAATGCGGTCAGGGAGGTAGGTGCAGAGTCTTTAATGTGGAGGTGGCAGCCTTTGCTTTTGGTATTTTTCTAACACCGGTGTATTTCGAAAGTTCAGGGTTTCCCCCTTTTAACTAACAGTCTTTCCGAAATATTGCATTGACCTTCATAGTGAAGCTTCGAGTTCTCCTGGGTCTATCCGAGGAGAAACTTACCCTCGGATGTGTCCTCGGATCCTCGGCGTATGGGCCGATTCGCAGTACTAACAAATTCTTAGCTCAAGAGCAGGTCGGCCCTCCTTGCTACAGCCCAAAGGCCCATATGCCCACTTGGGTCCTTTTACTCCCCACAATAGCCCCTCAAAACTCTATTTTTCAGCATCCGAGGAGAAAAATAGGGTTTTGATCCAACGAGAATTTTCCCCACACGTTTTGTAAATTATTGCACGTGTGGAGACCGTTTCGCGTTCCAGAGGGTGCCAATTGGCGGTTTTATTTCCAAAAACGCGCGCATTTATTACCGTAAGTTACACCTTGTCCTCCACGTTCAACGGTGAGATGAGCATCCAACGGCCCTTGTTACTCCATGAAAATTTGGGCGGGACAAATGCATTTTCGAGGCCGCTTCCCGCACATCGTGACGCTTCGGGAACTTGCGCCCTCATTTATTTCCTCAGAGGCTAATCCCATCAAAACATCAGTAATCACCTTTTGTCTGCAGTAATCCGTGGAAATTCGCACAACTTGAAATTTGTAAGTTCTTATTTCTTTTCCTTAACCGTTTCTCCTCGGATCCTGTCATCGGCCCCCCTCTTAACTGTTCCCTCTTTTAGAACTTAGTATTTCGTTTCTTTCTGATGGGAAAGTTTAAGTGTCTAGTAGATACCGCTGCTGGGATGGAGGGTTTTAGAGCTAAGTACCTCATTCCCAGCGACGTAGGTTTAAGATACTGCCCGGCGGAAGCCGTGGCTGGTTCTAGGAAAGCCGGAGAGGTCATCATCCCAATGGTCGCCTTCGTAGAAGGTGGGATGACCCTCCCAATGAAACCCGTTACCAGGGAGTATCTTCGCAACCATCGATTGTGCCCCGATCAGTGCGCTCCCAACGTTTTTAGGGTCTTAGGAAGCGTCGATACTCTAAACGAGCAAATGGGTCTGAACCTCACCTGGCATGATGTCGTCTTTATATATGAATGCCACAAACTCACTGGAGTAGGTTATTACATCAAATCCCGCTCCAGCGTAGTTAGGTTGATCTCCTGTTTGCCCAAGTCCAATAAAGGCATGAAGGATGACTACCTCATCGTCTCTGGCAACTAGCACGACGGCCCCCACTGCCCAGTTGAGTGGGGAGATCCAGGTGCGACACCTTAGGATTTAACTTCCCACCCCATAACTCCCTAAATCATCTAGGAATGTGCATTCGCATTTACTTGAGTGTCTAACTTTAATTTATTATATGTTCTACGCATCTGACCATGTTTGTTTATTTGGATGTTTTTCTTTGCAGATAAGCAAAACGTGCGCCCCCGCTTAAGCCACTGCAACGTTGCAGATTTGAATCGAGTGCTACGCTCCGAAGTGTTCGTCAGCGAAGACTTACAACTTAGGGCGGCTCATTTGATTCTAGGGTACAAACCTATCTCCTCGGACTTTCAGGAGATCGAGAACGCAATAATTGCGGGTGGCCAGGAGGCGAAGAAGGATTCATGTGGCCGGGGCCGCACTTCTTAGGCCCGACCAAGACCTTCCCGACGACCCCAACACCATTACGTACAACCGTCCTATCGCGGCAACCCCCTCTCAACACACTCCCAAGCAAGCTGGCATCCGGAGGAGCAGGTGTCCTCTTCACACACACTAGACGACGAAATAGATAACTTTCAACTCGAGGACATCGAAAGACCCCGAGGAAACCAATTCGTCGTACTTTCTGACGAGGAAGAAGAGCCCACCGAGGCCTCCAGAATTGAAGGGTTCGTTGTTGCCCACCCCCCTGAACAACTCCGAGGAGGACATAGACGGACTTCACGGCCTTCGACCAAGAGAGGCGAAAAAGTCGCCCGGAAGAAGAACGGGGAGGGTCCCGACAGCTCTTCCATCCTTGCCACCTCCCTCCTCTAGCCGAACCCAAGCTTCCGGTTGAGGAGCCGAAAAGAAAAGAAAGGGGAGGCCGAGGAGGCTGGCAGCGAAAAACAAAAAAGACCAAGACAACGACGCGGCCAACTCGGCGGCGAAGCTAGACAAGGGCAAAGGCGGGGCTCGTTCGGTCGAGTGAGGAGATCCGAGATGTGGCCGAAGTGCGCCGAGCACCGGCCACCTGGTCTCCCGACCTAAGGCGGGCCGGTGCACCAATTTCCTGCCGGTCTAGTATCGGGGGCAATCCAACAAGGCAACGCCCACCACCCGGCCGATGTGTTGGAGCACCCTCTTCTGCTGCCCAAGGACATGGAAACCTTGGAAAGAATGAGCCAACCTCAACTATTCCTGTCATTAAAAAGGGAATTAGCCCTAGTAAGTTTAATTTTTTATGAATATTCCCTTCTTCATAATACTGGATTATTAATGATTGTCCTGCTATATCTAATTCTCTAACACTTTATGTAGGCCGTTCAAGAAGTCTTTGTAGCCGAGAAGTTTGTAGAGGACTCTCGGAAGAAGGCCAGACTGGAGCTTGACATTCGAATGGAGACTGAGAAGTCCCTAAGCCAAGCCCTCGCAGAAAATGAGAAACTCGTCTCTCAGGTGGTTGATCTCAAAAGAGAAAGAGACGGTGCCGAGGCTAGCCTGAAGACTATGAAGACTCAAATAGAAGGGCAGCGCAAGCTTCTCCGTGAAAAAGATGACGAGCTAGCCCAAGCCCAAAGGGAGCGCTCGGATTTGGAGAGGGAGCTTGCGCGAATGAAGGAGGAAGCCGGCGCATTCAAACGCTCTCTACAGACCGCCAAGTAGGCGAGTTATGAGGAAGGGGTAGCTGCAACAGAGGAGCAGCTGACAGAGGCTTTCGTGGCCTTGTGCCGGGAGTACTGTCAGCAAGTCTAGGGGGAAGCTCTAAATGTAGCAGGGGTTCCTTCAGCCTCGGAGTTGAGGAAGTCCGAGAACGTTTGGCTTCCCCTAGACATACAGGAGATAGAAGAGACTCTTGCTATTGCTCCTGCCCCTGAGGCAACTTTTCCTGCTCTTCCTCCTATGGCCCCAAAGCTCGTTCCAGATCCTACAGAACCTTCAGGTTCCAACAAAGAGATGGAAGGGAGTGGGGATGCCGAGAAAGGCTTGAGCCAGACTGTGGAGCCCAATGTCCCTCCAACAAATGCAGCAGACAAAGGGAAGCAAGTTCTGTCTTCCTTTGCGTTGGAGCTAAGAAACACCGAGGCAACCAGCACTTCTCAGCAAAACCCCCCTCCAAGAGTTTAGGGACCAGCCTAGGACTTCTCTTTCTTTGTAATCAGAACTTAGCATGTAATGTATGCCAGAATTATTAATGAAAGACAATTTTTGTACAACTTTCTTTTATGTTGTATTTGTTTTACTTTATTATTTTTGGACTTGTCGTAAAAGTTCTCATGAATACATAGTTAAAGGTAGGTCAGAACAAACAAATCTAACTCCAGGGATTGCACAATTATAACCTCCACACTGCCATGCGCATATTTGCTTGGTAAAGTAGAATACTTAAGAACCTGACAGAGAGTAACTTAGTTTGGATATCAAACAATGCCTTAGTTAAACAATGCCTTAGTTAAACAATGCCTTAATTAAACAATGTCTTGTAATCTGTGGTATTGCTTTTAGTAGGATGTAAGGTCCGAGGACCATTCCTTACAAAAATTTGCTTAACATCTAAAGACATAGAACTTAAAATCCGAATTAATGAATGGTAAGATACTGATTTCCACAAAACGTGTAATAGAAATAAGAACAGTGACAAGATATTAAGAATAGTAACTTTAAGTGTTAATTTTCCCAAAGTAGGAGATCCGAGGACCCGGCATACCTAAGGTTCTGTTTAACAAATGATAAGATATCAATTTCCACAAGGTTTGTGGTCCAAGGACTACACTTAACCAAGTTTCTGTTTGACCCTTAAGAATAGTAACTGCAAATGTTAATTTTCCCAAAGTAGGAGGTCCGAGGACCCGGCATAACTAAGGTTCTATTTAACAAATAATAAGATATCAATTTCCACAAGGTTTGTGGTCCGAGGACTACACTTAACCAAGTTTCTGTTTGACTCTTAAGAATAGTAACTTCAAATGTTAATTTTCCCAAAGTAGGAGGTCCGAGGACCCGGCATAACTAAGGTTCTGTTTAACAAATGATAAGATATCAATTTCCACAAGGTTTGTGGTCCGAGGACTACATTTAACCAAGTTTCTGTTTGACTCTTAAGAATAGTAACTTCAAATGTTAATTTTTCCAAAGTAGGAGGTCCGAGGACCCGGCATAGCTAAGGTTCTGTTTAACAAATGATAAGATGTCAATTTCCACAAGGTTTGTGGTCCGAGGACTACACTTAACCAAGTTTCTGTTTGACCCTTAAGAATAGTAACTTCAAATGTTAATTTTCCCAAAGTAGGAGGTCCGAGGACCCGGCATAACTAAGGTTCTGTTTAACAAATGATAAGATGTCAATTTTCACAAGGTTTGTGGTCCGAGGACTACACTTAACCAAGTTTATGTTTGACTCTTAAGAATAGTAACTTCAAATGTTAATTTTCCCAAAGTAGGAGGTCCGAGGACCCGGCATAACTAAGGTTCTGTTTAACAAATGATAAGATATCAATTTCCACAAGGTTTGTGGTCCGAGGACTACACTTAACCAAGTTTCTGTTTGACTCTTAAGAATAGTAACTTCAAATGTTAATTTTGCCAAAGTAGGAGGTTCGAGGACCCGACATAGCTAAGGTTCTGTTTAACAAATGATAAGATGTCAATTTCCACAAGGTTTGTGGTCTGAGGACTACACTTAACCAAGTTTTTGTTTGACCCTTAAGAATAGTAAGTTCAAATGTTAATTTTCCCAAAGTAGGAGGTCTGAGGACCCGGCATAACTAAGGTTCTGTTTAACAAATTATAAGATGTCAATTTTCACAAGGTTTGTGGTCCGAGGACTACACTTAACCAAGTTTCTGTTTGACCCTTAATAATAGTAACTGCAAGCGCCTGAGGTACTTATAATTTTGAAATGTTAACTAACAAAAGCACATTTTATTAATAATAATACCTTCTAAGGTTATTTACATTCCATGGGCGTGGTACAATTCTTTCATCTAGGTCAGCCAGCCGATATGACCCTATGCCTGCTACTGAAACAATGCGATAAGGGCCTTCCCAGTTGGGTCCTAACTTACCCCAAGCTGGGTTCTTAGAAGTGCCCACAACTTTTCTTAGTACAAGATCACCAGGTGCGAGCGGCCTTAGCTTCACGTGGGCATCATATCCCCGTTTTAGCTTCTGTTGATAATAAGCCATTTGGACCATAACTGCCTCGCGTCGTTCCTCAAGTAAATCAAGACCTTTCTCCAGGAGTCCACTGTTATTCTCCAGGCTAAAAGAACTCGTCTTCAGGGTGGGAAAACCAGATTCCAGGGGTATAACCGCCTCGGCTCCATAAGTCATAGAGAATGGTGTTTCTCCCGTGGACCTGCGCGGCGTAGTCCGATACGTCCACAGAACATGTGGGAGTTCTTCTACCCATCTGCCTTTCGCATCGTCCAACCTTTTCTTGAGCCCACTAACTATGACCTTGTTAACAGCCTCGGCTTGCCCATTTCCCTGAGGATAAGCTGGGGTGGAATATCTATTTATGATGCCCATGTCACCACAGTATTTCCTAAAAGCCTTACTGTTGAATTGAACGCCATTGTCTGAGATAAGTGTGTGTGGAATATCGAATCTAGTGACGATGTTTTTCCAGACAAATTTCTTGGAATCAACGTCCCTGATATTTGCTAAGGGCTCGGCCTCAACCCATTTAGTGAAATAGTCTGTCCCCACGAGAAGCCATCTTTTATTTCCTGCAGCCCTCGGAAATGGCCCCACTATGTCCAATCCCCACTGTGCAAAAGGCCAAGGACTGGAGAGAGGGTTTAGAGCCCCTCCAGGTTGATGAATATTAGGGGCGAACCTCTGGCATTGATCACATTTTCGAGCATAATCCTGAGCCTCTCTCTGCATATTGGGCCACCAATAACCCTGAGTCAGGGCTCTATGGGCTAAGGACCTTCCCCCAGTGTGGCTTCCACAAATCCCTTCATGCAATTCTTCCAAAAGCATTTCCGTTGATTCCGGGTGTACACACAACAAGTACGGTCCCGAGAAGGATCGTTTGTACAGTTTCTGGTCCTCGGACAACCAGAAACGTGGCGCCTTTCGACGTATCTTATCTGCTTCAGATTTGTCCTCAGGAAGGGTGTCATTCTTAAGAAAAGATATAACCGGGTCGATCCAACTAGGTCCAGGCCTTATCAGATGAATGTGAACTGCGCTGACAACGGTAAGAGTTGGCTCTAACAAATCCTCCACGAGGATAATCCTGGGCAAACCCTGAGCTGAAGACGTTGCCAACGTAGCCAAAGAATCTGCATGGGTATTTCCACTCCTAGAAATGTGAGCTAAGATGAAGGAGTCAAATTCGGCTTGCTGACGCTTGACCTGGGCCAAATATTCCTGCATTCTGGGGTCTCTAGCCTCCATGATGCCCGTGACTTGGCCGACCATTAACTGAGAGTCCGAGAACGCCTGGACTTCCTTTCCACCCATCCTATGCACCATCTTCATGCCCACCAAGACTGCTTCATACTCGGCCTCATTATTAGTAGCCGAGAACGCCAATCTCAAAGATTTTTCGAAGACAATCCCGTCAGGGGGTATCAGGACAAGTCCGACACCAAACCCTTTCTGATTAGCTGCCCCATCCACATACATTCTCCAAGTCGGAGGGGCTGCGGCCGTGATAACACCAACTGACTTTCCATCCATGTGTGCTTCTTTCAGAGTTTCTTCTAGCAATGGTTCGGTAAACTCTGCCACCAAGTCAGCGAGGACATGGCCCTTCACCGAGGTGCGAGGCTTGTATTTAACGTCAAAGGCTCCCAGAATGGTTCCCCACTTCGCCACCCTGCCAGAGTAATCGGCGCTGCGTAACACCACCTTGAGAGGCAATTGAGTAAGAACCACCACCGTGTGGGACTGAAAATAATGAGGAAGCTTCCGCGTGGCATGAACTATGGCCAGAAGTGCTTTCTCCAAGAGTAGGTAGTGCACCTCGGCCTCATTCAAAGACTTACTAACATAGTAGACCGGTCTTTGCACCCCGCTTTCATTCCTTATAAGGACCAGGCTGACCGCGTGAGCGGCCACTACCAAATAAGTAAACAAAACCTCGTCCGGCTCGGGGCGAGATAAAATGGGTGGCCGAGAAAGATATTGCTTAAGCTGTTGGAAAGCTAACACGCAGTCCTCGGTCCATTGAAACCCTTTCCACTTGTTCAACAACTGGAAGAAATGACGACACCGGTCAGCTGACCGAGATATAAATCTGTTCAATGCGGCAATCATTCCGATCAATTTCTGGATTTCTTTTGGGTTCCGAGGCGGTTGCAAATCCTGAATAGCCTTAACCTGCGCTGGGTTTACCTCTATGCCTTTATGAGTAATCATATATCCCAAGAACTTTCCAAACCCCACGCCAAAAGAGCACTTTGAGGCGTTAAGGCGCAGCTTATACTTTCTTAGCATCTGGAAGGTGTCGGCCAGATCTTTCACGTGTGAAGGTATTGTTTTACTCTTCACCACCATATCATCCACATATACTTCAATAGTCTTCCCCAGTTGCTGTTCGAACATTCTGGTCATCATTCTTTGGTAAGTAGCCCCAGCATTTTTCAACCCAAATGGCATAACCTTATAGTGGTAGTTCCCCGTTGGAGTAATGAAAGCAGTCTTCTCTTGATCCTCCAACGCCAAGGGAATCTAATGGTAACCCTGGAAGGCGTCCAAAAAACTCATCCGAGAATGTCCGACAGTGGCATCCACCAGTTGATCAATACGCGGCATTGAGAACGAATCCTTGGGGCAGGCCTTGTTCAAATCTGTGAAGTCCACACATACTCTCCACGTTCCATTCTTCTTTTTAACCACAACCGTATGCGCCAACCATTCGGGGTAAAAAACTTCTTTAATAGCCCCAACCCTCTTGAGTTTGAGCACCTCTTGCTTCACGGCCTCGGAATGTTCTTTGGAAGAACGTCGTGGTGGCTGCCTTCTCGGCACAATGGCAGGGTTGACGTTTAAACGATGACAAATGAAGCTCGGATCTACGCTTGGAGCCTTATAAGGGTCCCACGCAAAAACATCAATATTGTTCTTCAGAAATTCCAACAACTCCATCTTCTCTTGGTGTGGCAAACATATGCCAACTTGGAAGAACCTCTCTGGGTCATCTGCTATTAAAAACTTCTCTAACTCCTCACAAACAGCCTCATCTCTGTCTGCTCCGGGTGTGCATCCGAGCCGTTAATTGCTATGACTCTTAGATGGGCAAAGCCGATGACTCGGCTTCGATCGATGAAGCACTTGCGGCCGATATGCATTGCTCGGCCACCGATTGGGCCGCCGAGGATTTCCTCAACATACTCCCCCGAGGGAAACTTAACCTTAACATGCAAGGTAGAGGAGACAGCTCCCAGAGTGTGCAGCCATGGCCTGGCGAGGATGGCTGTATATGGGGAGTACGCGTCGACCACAATGAAATCCACCTCAACCGTTTCTGAGCCGGATTGGACGGGCAAACGAATCTGTCCCTTCGGCACAACGGCCCTTCCTTCGAAGCTTATGAGTGGTGAGTCATAAGGAGTAAGATCTTCCAACTTCAGCCTTAGCCCCTTAAATAAATCAGGGTACATGATATCTGCACCGCTGCCCTGATCAATCATAACTCTCTTGACATCATAACTCCCTATTCTGAGAGTGACCACAAGAGCATCGTCATGGGGTTGAATGGTACCAACCTTATCTTCCTCCGAAAATCCCAAGATGGGTAAGGTCACCTTCAACCTCTTCGGCTTGCAGCCTGGTTCCTCGGCTTGAGAATGGGAAACCGCCATCACCCTAGTGGGACCTGAGCCAGTCCTGCCAAGTGCAGCGAAGATAACATTAATCGTTCCCAATGCGGGCCGAGATGGATTATTCTTCTGATTGTTCGAGCCAGATTGACTGCCCTGTCCACCAGGTTGACACAAGTGCTGCTTTAGTTTCCCTTCACTGACTAGCTACTCCAAGTGGTTCTAAAGGGTCCGATAGTTCTCGGTAGTGTGGCCCACATCCTGGTGGTACTGACAAAAGAGGTTCTGATTCCTCTTCGCAGGGTCTCCTGCCATCTTACCAGGCCATCTGAAGAAGGGCTCCTTACGAACTTTCTCCAGCAACTGATGTACTGGTTCTTGGAACACAGTGTTCACGGCCTGAGGTGCTGCCGAGCCGGACTGCCCAACATAATCTCTCCTCGGCTTGTTGTTGTGGTACCTGTCCGACCTGAAATCCCTTCTCTCCTGCGGGATAACCTTCTCCTTACCCTTTCCTTGCTGCTGGTCTTCCTCCACTCTCTTGTACTCGTCAATACGATCCATGAGGCGACGTACACTGCGGACGGGCTTTTTGGTCAAAGACTTTCTCAAGTCGTGATTAGTAGGAAGACCTACCTTAAAGGTATTGAGCGCCACCTCATCAAAGTCACCATCTATTTCATTAAACATTTCCCAGTACCGGTCGGAATATGCTTTCAACGTCTCCCCTTCCCTCATGGTCATGGATAGCAACGAGTCCAATGGCCGAGGTACTCTGCTACATGTAATGAACCGCGAAGCGAATGCTCTAGTGAGCTCCCCAAACGAACCTATAGACCCCGATTTAAGGCCGTTGAACCACCTCATAGCAACAGGTCCCAAGCTAGAGGGGAAAACTTTACACATCAGAGCCTCGTTATGAGAGTGCACCGCCATCCTCTGGTTAAAGTGACTCACGTGCTCCACCGGATCAGTCCAGCCATTGTAGATGGTGAAGGTAGGCTGGGTGAATCTCCTGGGAAGCTTCCCTTTCTCAATCCTTCGTGAAAATGGAGATTTGGAGAGTTGGTGCAACGCCCGACTCATAGCATCGTTCCCTAAGCCCCTAAAAGGAAGCTTCTTGCGTCTGCGAGCTGGCTGGTCGTCCTCCTCACAAGAGGACATTGCGCTGGGGGGTGAGCATGACCTTGAGCTGTAACTACCTCCCCGGGCTTCCTCTGAAGAAGGATTAGATGAGGACGGTGAAGACTTACGTCTGGCGCGGCGCAACTTTCTTTTCAGACAACCAATCTCCTTCTGCATGGCCTTAGCACCATCCTCGTGGGTGGTGCTACCCCCGCCCTAAGTATGGCTAGCCCTGGGGTATTCTGTATGGACGCTTCCCTCACGATTCCTTTAACGCTCAAGACACTCGAAATGATCCTCCGATTGCGATCCCTGTGATTCTGCATGGTGAGAACCTAGGCCTGCCATTATATCCCAGCTCCCTTTTGACTAGATCCCCACAGACGGCGCCAATTGTAAGTGCACAATTGCACCTGGACCCAAAGACAATCACGGGCTCAGGCCCAATGAGCCTTAAACAATGAAATTTGTAGAATGTGGGCTTGAAATCTAGATTAGAAGTACTAAGAACTTGATAACAGGCTAAAAGTTACAAACACTTGTAAATAATAAATGATAATTGCAAATAGACCTCCTCGGACGTGAGCCGAGGACTACTTATGTATTATTTCTCTTTCTTTCTTAAATGTTACAATTCTTAATTTCTTTCTTAGTTACCGACCCCCCCCCTTTTCTTTGGCGTTCATCCCCCTTAAATACTTCTTTTCCTGATGCTTTATCCACATGTTGCTCCAACCCCCTCCCTCCTAGATATTTCTTTTTTTAGTGCCTTTGAATAGTGACCAGAAGTTTCAGTTCTACTATTCAGGGGTCACTTCCCCATTAATGCGGTCAGGGAGGTAGGTGCAGAGTCTTTAATGTGGAGGTGGCAGCCTTTGCTTTTGGTATTTTTCTAACATCGATGTACTTCGAAGGTTCAAGGTTTCCCCCTTTTAACTAACAGTCTTTCTGGAATATTGTCTTGTCCTTCATAGTGAAGTTTCGAGTTCTCCTGGGTCTATCCGAGGAGAAACTTACCCTCGGATGTGTTCTCGGATCCTCGGCGTATGGGCCGATTCGCAATACTAACAAATTCTTAGCTCAAGAGCAGGTCGGCCCTCCTTGCTACAGCCCAAAGGCCCATATGCCCACTTGGGTCCTTTTACTCCCCACATTTATCACTAATGGAATTGTAACTTTATTAAAATGAATATAAATAATGTTATACTTTCATTTAAAATTCATGCATGTACTGTCAAAGTAATTTTGTTTTTAGATATATAATTTTAAAAAAATATAAATAATCTTGTTTCATGTAAAAATTATATACAATAAAAATAATTTTATTTATAGATATATAAATTTTTATTAGGATTTAGGGTGTCAAAAGTCAAAACTTAGCGACTTTACCTTTTTATATGTATAAGAACATCCTTGCTAAATTGACAAAAAAAGTCAATTTAACAACCAATTCTCCAAAATTGTGGCTACAGCAAAGTAGCTAAACTTAAAAAATATTTAACTTTGAGCTACAGTGAGCTGCAACTCAAAACTCAAAAAAAAAAATATATATATATATATATATATTTTTTAATAGAGTGTTAAAAAAAAGTATCTTAATATATTGATAGTTGTGGTTGTTGGTTATTGTGTTAGATATATTATTTTATTGTTTGTTTATATTATTTTAATGTGTTGAATGTTAATATAAAACGTTTGCCGTAGGGTATATTACAAAATGGGTTGTTAGAATATGGAAAGTTATGTTTTAAGTTGCTAAAAGCTAAATTTTTTAGATGTTTTACTATGAATAATCTAACCAAATATACTTAAGTTTATTTTATTGCTATTTATACATACTTATTTAAGATATTTTATTTTTTTAATTTTGAGGAGGCATGGCCTCCCTCACCCTATTGGGGTGGTTCTGCAATTTTTGTCCACCCACAAATTTCGCTAGTAATTAACGTACACGTTTAACCAAGTTTTAACCTATTAGGAATTTCTTGTGAATCTTGTGACAAGTTACTTGGTTTAGCTGTGAAGAGAATGCGACTCCACAACAAACTTTCGAAACTTCTAATAATTAAAAAAAAAAAATCCCAAAGTTCTTCTATTCTATGTCATAGGAATTTCCTCCCTTGGAATTGCCGGCTAGACGGTTCTTCAAATTTCATAATTGTTATCTCTCTCAAGCCAACAAAATGCTTTCTTTGTGCTTACCAAAATATTTCGAGGCATGGATCATAGAATATATTACATCGTTTTAACATGTAAACAATTGGGTCTATTTATGAATCCTAAGACACTTAGCTTTACCTTTATTATATATATATAAAAAAGGAACTAAGATAGATCTCTCTTCCTCTCTCTCCCCCTTTCTGTCTATTACTACAATTAGACACTCATTCACAAGAGATTGGTGCAATTAGCAATGGCACCTCGTAGTCTTAGCTACAAAGTCTCAGCAACCCCGTTTGTGATATTTGCACAATTGATAACCATAGCAGTGATAACTCTAGTGCTTGTTTGGCTCCTTCATTTTCGGAAAGGATTTTCTTTCAAATCCGATGAGATATCAAAGCTTTTCAATGTAAGTTCTTAAAATGCACCACATATATATCTTGAAGATTCTCGGTCTCTCTCTTATATTTGATTTGATTTTCTTTTCTTTTAAAATAAGTGAGTGGGCAATCCAAAAGAAAGAGGAGGGAGATACTAGGATTTAGGACTTATATATGATCTCTTTTTCATGAGACATGGCATTTAATTAATTATGTTACATACCCTTTAGGATATGTTTTCCATAGATGATCTAAAGGTTATGTTTTCCTCTGCTTTTATACAGCTACATCCTTTCCTAATGGTGATTGGGCTTATTGTAATTGGAGGACAAGGTAAGGAAAGTGGGCTTTTTTATGTAGAGAAAAGTAGGGAAAATTTATTTTGACATCTATTAAGGAAGCCCGTGAATTCAAAAGCTTATTCTTGTGTGATATTTTCTCAAACCCCTTTTCCTTTTGTTGAAGTATATCAATTATTGTACTCCAATCTAAATATTAATGAGCCAATCTTCTCAATCTGCCAGTATGAATGTATGATGTACTGTGGAAGTTTATTTATCTTTGAATGAAATGTACCATGGAAGTTTGTATAAAGCTACTTTCCGTAAAGTGGTTTGTGAGCTTTACTTGATCATTGAGGTACGAATATGATAATATATAGGAGCTTTTCCCAAGAGAAATAGAAGGAAACAGAAGTGATGCTTTTTTTTTTTGGAATTTTTTTTCATAGAAAATTGTTACCTAGTTCTCCTCGTTAAGAATGCTAGGCATTGCCATTGAACCATAAGCATCTGGGTTTTTTTTTTTTTTTTTTTAATCCAATTGCTTAATTCTTAAATTCCTCTATGTATAGTGTGAGTGGAATTCAATTCTAGATTTTTTGTATAATGATGTTAAAATACTTTACCAATTAAATTATAACCCACATCTCCATTCTCTTTTATTGAGTGATAATAGAGCTTCCTCTCCAAGTAAATATGTATTTGGATTGACCTATTTGTTGATCTGCTTTTTTGTCGAAAGTGGAAAATTGTATTGTTGTATCTTAGAAGAAACCTCAAAATCAAATGCAGACTATTGCAAGATAGTGAAGAAGAAAAACGCGGCCCTTTTAGACATGTCACTTCAACATATAGGGAAAAAAAAAAGTGTTTGTTTTGTTTTATTTATTTATATTTAAGAAATCACTAAGTATATTGTCACTAATCAAGTATAATATACTGATTAAACAGCTATCATGGCATACAAGTCAATCCCTGCGAAAAGAAAGACGCGTAAAGGGGTTCATTTGGTTTTGCACCTAATGGCTTTTCTCTCTGGAATTTTGGGAATTTATGTGATTTTCAAATATAAAAATGAGGCAGGGGCCCAGAATTTGCAAACCTTGCATTCCTGGCTTGGCATTACTACCGTATTATTGTATGGCTTGCAGGTAACACTTCTACTTAAAATATGTGTACCATGATTAGCGGTTTGTCCACATTCCACACTGTTCTAGTGAGGGACATTCCCTGTTATGTTTTAGTAGAGGTTTCAAGAGCTGTCAATTTTTTGTCCATCTCAGGGTGAGCATCAAGCCTAACGAAATCGACCCAATCTGATGCTTTGGGTTCATTTTCATGTATTGGTGGGTTGGGTTGAGTTACAATTTTTAACTAATAATAACTTATTATATATAATTTGTTGAAAAATAATTGTGGACGAAGCATTTTTCAATAATTTATTGAAAAAAGTGTTTGCATAATTTATGAAAATCCAATTTTTTTAAGCCATAAAACATGCATGCACAACAAATTGACCATGCGGGTTGGGTTGAAATTTAGAACCAATGATAACTTACTACCTATAATTTGTTGTGAAAATGTTATGAACATAACACTTCTCAATAATTTATTGAATAAAGTGTTTACATAATTTATGAAAGCTCAAATTTTTTTCAAGGCATAAAATATGCATGCACAACCAGGGCCGGCCCAACAAAATTTGGGGCCTAAGGCGGAAACTTTATATAAGGCCTTTTTATGTATAAACATTAATTAAATAAATATATATAATACTAATTAAATTAAGACTAATTTGATGTAAATACAAAAATTGATGAATAATAATAATTAAACTAAGGTTAATTTCATACAGAGGATTGAATATTATAATTGAACCATAAATTTAAACAAAAAGAACTAGAAAAAATATTTATAAAAAAAAAAAAAAAAAAACTTACTTTAACTTGGATATATAACTATGCATAGTTAAGTACAGTTGTAACATAAATTTTAATTTATATATTCTTTTTAAGAGAAAGAGATAGATAAATATTATTTGGTGTGTGGCTTTGTAGGATATTAGTTTACAAAAATTAAGATCTCAAACTATTAAAGGAGATTAGTCATCATTGATGATCTATCATATTTGCAGCATTTTTTTTGAAACATTTTACGGTTTCAATTGGTTTTAATTTCTATTGGTCTCCTATTTTGGAAGCCTTGTTAGAAATGAAAAAGAAAAATATTAAAGATACTGCAAAATGTTCACAATATAATGTGATAATGACTGTAATTGATGAAATTCAACAACTTAATTTATTTGTGTTTGAATTTATTTTTTATGTGATTGGTGACATGTTAGTTAAATTTAAACTTAAACCTATAGTAAAATTTGTGGTATCTTTAACATCACTTAAAAAAAAAGTACTAATTATTTAAAAATGTTATATTTTTATAAAATTTTGGCCTTTACAAATAAAAATGGGGCCTTTTTTTAGTAGGGAATTTTTTTTTTTTGGTTGTGGGGCCTTAGGCCTAGGCCTAAGTTGCCTAGGCCTTGAGCCGGCACTGTGCACAACCCATCGACCGTGTGAGGTTGGATTGAAATTTAAAACCAATAATAATTTACCACCTATAATTTATTATAAAAATGTTGTAAACGCAACACTTCTTAATAATTTATTAAAAAAATGTCCTTACATAATTTATGAAAGCTCAATTTTTGTCAAGGCATAAAGTATGCAGGCACACCCCCCAACTATGTGAGATTGGATTAGTTTTGGATTGAGAATATCATAGCCTGACAGAGTCGGCATGGGTTGAAAAACAATCCTATAACACAACACATATGAAAACCCCTAGTTTCATCCAATAGATTTCTTGACATTTTACACGGGTGTGATGTTTTAGATTGGACTAAGTGTTAGTTTGGTTCAGCTTTATGTTCTCGTGTGTCATGAAAACTTGCTTTTATATGAAAACTTGCTTTTATAGTTACATTTTACAAAAGGGTGCAACTCATTATTGTGCAAAATACAATAATGGCCAATAAGTACGATTTTGTAAGACCTAACAAACGCCGAACGGATACATTTACAAAATTGTATTTTGAGCTCTAAAAAGTGAAACCAAACTACCACTAGACTTTAAGTACTGCAAATGATGGGCCATTAACTAATTTGTACAAATTAATGTTAGTAATCTGGGGGGGGGGGGGGGGGACTTTTTATTTTTTATTTTTTTTTGGTCATACATTTCAATACTTGGCAAAAAAATAAGTTACACAATTAGTTAAAAAAATAACTTATTGGTCATTTCATTTCTACATATATTGGAATTATTTATCTTTGGGATTTAACCAATAACCTGCTATCTACTATTCTTGTTCTTCAGTTTGTGTTAGGTTTCTTTGCCTATTGCTTCCCGGGTGCAGAATGGACAGCAAGAGCAACACTTCTTCCATGGCATATATTTGTTGGAATGGTGATCTTCTTCTTTGCAATTGTAACTGCTGAAATAGGGTTGTCTGGGCTTTCTCAGACAGTCATTTCCTTTTCTGAAAGATACATGGTGAACTTCACTGGGCTGTTGATCCTTCTCTATTCAATCAGTGTTGCCCTCGTAGTCATCCTTCCTGGACGTTATTAATGAAGAACATTGAGATCTTGATGACATTCATGCAGGACTATATATCCCATACATAAAATATTGTCAGATATATCTTACCATCCATTATTAATTGATTTGTGAAGGTAGCAGTTACAGTCAATTTGGATTCCTTTTTTTATTTTTATAGACAAAATAAAAGTATAAAATTAGTCTAATCCCTTGTGAGATGGGTGGGTTTTAGTTAATTCATTTGGTAAGTTTTTTGTTATTGAATAAAAAAATTAAATTCAAATCTTGCCTAAGATACTATAGTATCTTAATCCAATAATAAAGAACAATTATCTTGAAGCAAACACCATAAGTTCAAATTTTAAAGTATCTATATAGAAAATATATAAATATTATATTATTAAACTTCTATCAAAACCCGATTTTCAAAAAAAAAAAAAAAACTTCTATCAAAACCCAAAATCTGAATTTATTTTTCCCGTTAACAATAATTTGTCAATTGCCTAATAAATTAAGCTTTTGGGGTTGCAAGGAAACAAATTATAATGTTAAGTACCATTTGTTTATTTGTCCGAAATTAATCCAAATATTGAACATCTGTATTCCAACTTTGTTTTCTCTCTCCACAAAAGTGGAATCAACATACATATTCAAATTTTATAACATTTTTTTATCCTCCTAAAGGGAATCCAAAACCTTTCTATTTCATTTGATCTCCATCTTATTCCTGTTGTCTCTTTTCATGAGAGAAAGAAATTGGAGTAGAGAGAACAATTTTTTTTTTTTAAAGGAATCTGAATGATCAACATCTTTTTTCCACTTTTTTTGGAGAGAGAAAGTGGACTTTGGATGTTAACTTTTTGGACAAAGATAAGATAATAAAATTTGAGTTCAGATATTCTTGTATAATTTGATCCATTGCAACCCCAAAAGTTTAGATTATTTGGCTATTACCATTAATTTGCCAATTGTCCATCCAAAACTGATGAGGCTCAATAATATTATCTACTTTTTCAAAGAGAAAAATAGGAAAACTTGGGCTTGAATGAAACCCCCACGAAGAGGTAATTGGAAAATAATTGTTTATGACAAAATATATGAATAAATTTTTGGGGTTTGAAGGAAACAAATTAGGAATTCAAGGAATCCGCGCCTTGAAGAGCTGAATTCAATTTTTTTTTTTCTTTAAAGAAAATTCTTCCAAGGCGAATCCATATTTCAAATGATTATCATCTATATTTCTTTTTTTTTTCTTCTCCCAAAGCCAATCTAGATGTTGAGCATCCAGATTCCACTTTTTTTTTTAGGATAAACTATATATTTAATATCTATTTTTTATACCATATTTCAATTTGGTTTCTAACATTTCTACTGTGTCCATTTGATTTCTAACATTTCAGTATCGTGTCAATTTAGTCATTGTCATTATTTTTTGAATGGAAATTATTGTTGTGGAAAATAGACCAAAAAAAAGATAATTTATTGTCATATCAAATGAAAATAATTTTTTATTTTGACAGTTAGCCTTATTAGTAATTTTCATCCAAGGGATAACGACATGGATCGAATTGACATGATACTAAAAGATTAGGGACAAAATTGATACAATTAAAAGGATATGCAATCTTCAAACAAATTTTTTGTGTTTTCATGATTAAGAAATCATAAACTTAAATAACTATTGTTTTAATGTTTTAGTTTTCACAGAGAGAGAGAGAGAGAGAGAGTCCAATATAGCATCCCAATTTATTTTGGAGGAAAAGAAAATTGGAAATCAAATGTTCAACATACAAATTCACTTTGCGAGAAGAAAAAAAATTGGAATCCGGATTTTGAAGAACTAGATTTCATGTTATATGGCCCTTCAAGATGAGGACTCCTCACATTCTTAATTCGTTTCTTTTAACAGCCTCCATTAATGAAATTCAAGGTCTTTCTTAAATTAAAAAGAAAAAAAACAGATGCTGAGTCTTCACATACTTAATTTTTTTCCTTCTAAATCTTAAAAGCTTATTTTATTTGTCATTAATAGTTATTTGTCAACTGGTCACCAATCATTCGCAAGCATGCACGAAAAAAATTTTAAAAAAATAAATTTACCCTACCTTTCGCACTTTGCCTGGTGGGATTTATTTTCAAAATTTTTCTTGTTGCCGTGTCCATTCCTATTATTTTCAAGTCAAATATATAAAGCTTTACAATAATCATTATTATCATGATTCTTTCTCTGTCGCACATATACAAACAGTGATAGTGTACTTTATTGCAATCACAAACATAATGATCAACCTTTGGCACGCACAAGAACATCATTGTTCTAATATAAAAACAAAGAGCACAATGGCAAAAGTAGTTAAACAAGTATCTCTTAGTATTTTTAATGAAATATTTATGCTTCAAATGCAATTAAAAAAAAATAAAAACTTATAAGTTATAACCATAACTATAGTTGTTATTCTTCAAACTCAACTTAATAAGAGCTAGTTAACTCAATTGTCTTCATTAAAAAAAAAAAAAGTTAACTCAATTGTCACACATACTAAATATTTAGGGCATGTTTGTTACACAATCTTAAACTTATATTTTTACATTTTAAACAACTTTATATACATTTTCGTACACTTTTTCATACACACAAATTTCAAAAAACTACAAAAATCACATCTCAAACTATTCTACCAAACACTCCCTTATTATTTCTTAACTTGTGTCGAACTAAAAGCCCCATACTTTATTGATGTTCTATTGTGAATCTTGTGATAGTGGAGTAGGCGACCTAAGAATAAATGCCAGAAAAATTCGATACCTAAGCACCAATTGTATAAGAGCCCGAAATCAGTGGCACTTGAATGTTCCAAAGATAAGACTATGTTTGAAAGAGCACTAGTGGCGCATTACCTTTACTCCTTTATAGTTTATTCTCGATCCACCAGCATTTCTTGGTACAATTTCTAATGGTGTTTATCCCTTGCCTTTTTTTATATTTGTTTTGGTTTGTGTACTGTATAACCAAGCAGAAAAAAGAGAAAATGTAATTGATAATCCTAGCAAACTTGAGAAACATTTGTGGTCCAACATTGCTCAGCACTGGCCACTGGCTACCTACCACACACATCATTATCCCAATTAAATTTTGACTAAGAAAATGATGCCTGGTTGACTTTAACATGAGGGGGAGATTCAGTGGCATGATTGGCATCAAATAAACATTAATGGGTGTATTTTGATTCGCTTTCAATAGCAAACTGAATTGCCAATTGGTATTAATTTCTTGAGGCTATAGAATGAACCTAAGAATATGTGCTAGTTATAATAGAATCGTATCATTTTTTATAAAATGTAGACCAATTTCAACAAGACAAGACTAACTAAAATACAACTAGAGTTGCAGATAGAATCGTTATATGGTCCTAGTAATGAATAAATTTTGGATGACACCCATGCTCTGTCAAGTTTCTGAGAAAAATGGATGAAGAGGAGAGAAGCTAGTTCTGAAATTTCACAACTGAAAATATTTGTTCATTTTGCATTTAAATTAACAAGCATAATCCAAAATAATAACACCAACAAACTACACACTATTAGCATCAATGTTAAAAAGAAAAAAGAAATCAAACCCACTGCTGCTTTGTTGCCTCCATTCTCTTTAACAAGTCAGCTATCTCAGCTTTCATTCTGGATTTCATGTTGATATAATCACCATGTGAATTTTCCAAAACCTTTAGCTCCTCCAGTTTCTTCCTGCGCCTTTCCTCAGTCTCATGCAAACATAGTTTGGCAAGCTTTCCAGTATACTCTTCTTCTACCTTGTCACTCTTAGTCCTAATCATCCGCCGGAAACCTTCAGCCTCTCTCCGTGCATCATCAGCCTTGTTCTGGAACATCCTCGCTTCTGCCTCCTTGATCCGCACTAAGCTTTCCAAGCTGTCAAAGCTATCTTTCTTTGACAATGACCCAAACCGGAAATCATCATCTGTTGTCAACTCACTCATTATGGAAGGTTTGAGGTCACTCTGACGAAGATCATTTGACAGTAAATCGTTGCGTATGCTAGAAGAGCTCATGTTGAACGCTGTATATTTTGGGGGTAGAGAAATGGATTGTGAAAGAGGGGTTGCTTCTTTTCTAAGGATAGATTGAGTTGCCACCAACTCATTTGAAGCCACAACAGGAGCAGGAATGCCAGACACACCATCTGTGTCCATTTGTCCAAAAAACAAAACCTTCAGAGTTAGGCATGCACATAAAAAATCTGACTTTATGTTATGCATATTAAGACAAATATTCAGCTAATATACATTATGCACATGGCTGTCTCAGATGGAAAAGTATCATCATAGATGATAGTGAAAGATTGAAAATATGAATTGATGGCATTTCATAAAATTTAAACACTATTCATGGTAATGGCTTCCATTTTCTATGGTGGTCCTATATAGAATTTAGGATTTTAAACCTTCGACTACCGACCAAGCAAAACACAATTTACTTCTTCAATTCGCATGTGGCATTCCTGTAAAATTTTATAATGGGAAAACTTCTAGTTCTCAGAAGGTTCCTCCAACATTCTAATGAGTAAGAAGCATCTGGAACAAAATGACAGTTTCCCAGTCAGTTTCTTATCAAATTTAAAGTTAAAATGTGTGATGTGGCAAAGCTTTCTGTGAGGTCAAGTTAGCACTCTGGCTCAGCTAAATATAACTTTTATACTTCTCAAAATATTTTTTAAAAGGAACTTTCCAGATACACACTAGAAATTACCATGAAAACAGCAATGTGAATTACAATGCTATGAAACATAATTCAGTTGTTCAGGAATTATAACTTAGTTGTGAATTGTGTGCTTTCTAACAAATGCAACATCTATCCATGTTGCAGTTCCTTCCAATTAACCCATTTAGTACATATGTAAACCCAAAATAGAGAGAGAGAGAGAGAGAGAGAGAGAGAGAGAGAGAGAGACCATTTACAAAACTCAGGTTCACACATACAGAAAATTGCTCCAATCTTTGAGTGAGAGAATGACTAATAGTTATAATATAGCTATTTTAAATGCCTCCATGAAAATTTAGAACAAAGTTGAAATTTTACTAGGAAAGCTGTCCAAGCATTCAGATAGCCATGGCAATAGTGCTTCCATTATAAAAACATCAAGAAGTATAACAAGAGCTCATACCTCTTATAAAATTCCACAATTTTTTGAAATTTTCTAATTAAATATTACTTATACAAGTTTACTTTTCTATGTTCTTACAATTAAATATGAGGTTAGGTACTATTACAATCCAAAGAAGCACTAGCCACTTGCACTAATACCCCAAAAGTATTAACTGTGATCACTACAATCTTCCCCACTTAAGCCCTTGTCATCCTCTTATGGACTTGTGTTAAAAACTTAAAATGCAATGGCCCAAAACCATATGGCGTTACCAAGTTGACACAATTAGAGCTATATGTCCCCCCCAACCCCCCCGGTTCTTTTAATCCCTGACTTCCTTAACAAGACTCACATAACACTAGAATGCCCCTAAACTATAAACCATTACCAAGTTGGCTTTGACATGGTTGGTAACAATCCAAAAAATAATGTTAGCCACACATTCACTGTACCTCAAAAGGAAAAATCACAATTAAAGTTTTCTGTAATAGCTTATAGCCAATATCGACTTAATACTTGCCCAATGTGAGACTTAGCATATGCCCACATAACACCTTCACAGTCAAAATTCACACAATTCATGGTATTGCAAGTACCAATAGACCATACAGACAAATACAACCACTAGTTGTAGAAAATTTTCCTATAAGAGTAATATTATCATTCCAGGTCCTAGTATATTCTAAACTAAAGTATCTTCTCAAATGCAAATCCCAACTCCAATCAATATTCAGGTCACAAATAAAACACCAAGTCTAATCACCTAATTGTTAAGATTACTAGTTACATAATTAACTGTTTCCATGATGCTAAAGATTGTCAAATATTGAAGCATCATTGAATGAAGCTAAAATCCTTCAAAAGGGCCTCATATCAGCCTTTTATCCTTGTTGCACACATATGCATTGGATACATGGGAAGAGGTATCTGACAAAAAGATCCAGTCCATCGCAACAGTTGGATACACATCTGAGAAGCTGTTATTGTTAATTTTATAGATATATCTTCTTTCTAGAGAAGCCAATATAAAGTTGACATGTATAGGAGTTTAGAACTCATACTTTGCAACCAAACCTAAAAGCTTATTAACAGCACGGTGCATATTGAGGCTAGCAGATAACAAACAAAATCATCTTAAGAAACAATAAGACAAAGTCAAGAAACTCACAGTTGAAAAACTGAATCATGCTGTTGCACGCATCTGATGGGGAGACCATTTTGGTCTCTAGCTTGGATAACATATCATCAGCCTTAAGATGCAATTCTTTGCCTTTGTAATCTTCACTTCCCCTGAAAATTTTCCTGACACAATCAAGCTCCTTTTTAAGAGTTTCCAAAGCCCAATTCTTTGCGCAAAGCATAAACACGTCCTTAACGAAACCAAACATTTCCGAAGCATGACCACACCCAATGCAGTGTAACTGCATCTCAGTACTCCCTGAAGGTCCCTTCAAGCTAGGACCTGGCTTAATCAGATTCTTCTGAATGCCACAAGCAGCATGGCACCAATGGGAGCACACATCACAACCAACCCAACTGCAGGTATTGTTGGCACAATCAAATTTCAAACAGATGGGACACATACACTGGCTGCAAAACCCCTTATTTCCTGAGCAAATCTTGCAGTCACAATCATCAACTGGCAGTACACTCCGGCAATTTACATTTCTACATTTCACATACAAGAAAATGTCCACCAGATCATTTGCTGAGAGGCGAATTTCACTAGATAAGTAGCTTCCAAGCCCCATCTTCACAGCAACCAAAACTTCCAACTGCCACTTGTGGCACTTAGACAGAGTCTCCCTAGTAAGATCAGATCTGCGTTCAAGATAATACTGTAATCCCACTAATTCCTCTTTCTTCTCAGGCATTATAATTATACCATTCAAGTAATCCTTAACCAAAGCAACTGTCTCCTCCGGAAGTTCCTGACATATCTGAGCCATAGCAGGAACAGACTCAGATACAATCTCTACAACAAGTCTCTCCTGTCTAGAATACTTCCTACCCCTCCCACTAACACTACCACCACCATCCACACCCTCCAAATTCCTCAAACCCTCTGAACCCCGCCCTCTGGAATCACCAGACAGCGTATCAATCCGCGGCCTTGCGGGGAGCTCAGACGGGAAAAAGGAATGGTTCTCAGAGCCAGTTGTAGTCCTATAATGACTACTATTATTGTTATTAACATTACTACAAAAGTCCTTATTACGAGTACTAGCCTGATTTGCCTGCATCATTGAAAAAAGGCTTCCTGCACCATGATTGGAAAGCCCCACAGCCCCATCACCGATCGGCTTAAATCGACTATGAACCGAACCATTAGTCCCTTCCCCACAGTTCCAAATCTGGTCATCGTAATTTTCAGTGGAATTACGAGTCAAAGAGCAACTGGGGTTGTGGGAAAAGGGAAGGGAATAAGAGTAAGACATGGAAGTAGCAGTGGCAGTAAAATCATTGGAACAATTGTTAGAAGGTGCTAAAGATTGCATACTCTTAGCAGCAATCTGGTTGGGAATTGGAGCAGCAGTGAGAGAGAGAGAGACATCAGGCAAAGCTAGAGACAAGTTCAAAGTCTCAAGCTTTGGCTTTTTCTCTGGTACTATATTCTCTCTCTCAACCTCTTCCTCCACCTCTCTTTTCGAGGAATTCCCTCTTGTTTCGTTCAGATTGAGGAAATCCCTCTCGACCCATTTCTCACCTTGGTTTGAAATCGAATTCTCAGCAATAGAAGCGTTCGTTTCTCTTTCTCTGTCTCGGGAATACAGCATGTTTTTCTCTTTCTCAGGAAGACCCAGTTTGGAATTGTCACAGAGGTAGCTGAGTGTGAGCTCTTGTGCCCCTCCTGAAGTCCCTGTTTTTGTTGGCAACTTTGATCTGAAACCATTCCCATCAGAACCCACCCCTGAATCTCTCTGAAAATCCATACCCTTTTCAGCAAAACTCATTTTCTCATCTGGGTTCTCCTTCTTCTGCTGAGAGAGCTTAGTCTGTGAGCAATTGTCACCCTCACAACCTAAACGACCATTAGAGAGATCTTTATCTCTCAACATGACCATATCAGAGACTCTCAGCAGACAAACAAAGAAAGAGAAAAACCAAAAAAATATGAAAGACACAGAGAGAGAAAGAGAGATGTACCAGAGAGAGAAGAAAAAGCAAATGATAGTCAGAGAAAGCAGGGAGGGCAGTTTGGGAAATAAGAGAGAATCCTGTGGGTTCTTCTTTTCAGCTCATTCTTCAGCAAAGACCATTGCTTTGTTTTGTTTTTTTTTTTTTTGCTCTCTCTGCAACGGCTGGATTTTCTGAGTGTTTACACGAATAACTAAAACGGCGATGGCTTTTTTGTCTCTACCAAATTACCACTCTGACCCTCCGAATATTGAAGAATTACAGCCCTCTGGTCCATTTCACTGTATTTATTATATGTTTTACTTCAACTTTCCTCTGTTTCTTCCTCGCCCCTTCCTCTTGTTGAAGACACGTCTTTTGTGTGAACTCTAGTAACAGCATTAATAATAAATCTTAATATTTTCCGCAAAATATTTCGTAACCGGTATATAGTGGATAATAAAAGAGAAATATTATATTCATAATATTTTTATAATATTTTTACAATAAATCATAAGTGGTTATTTGTTATTGGTTCAAATTTGAACCTAACACTAAAAGTACTTTTTTGTTCCAACAATAATAACCAGTAATAATCTGTCACTTAAGATTTATTGTAAAAATATTAGGAAAATGTTGTAAACATATCATTTCTCTAATAAAATGGTATTGACGATACATTTAAATAATAATGCGTGAACGTAATTATGATAAAAAAAAAATCAATATTTGACTTGTTCACACTCTTTACATCATAAATTATACCCTAAATTATACTCGGTCTCTTTAACACTTTTTTTTACCTTAAATTATTCCTCAATTTACACTTTCTCCCATGGACTATTAAAAAGTAAAATCGCCTTAAATAGAAAACTACGTAACTCTTTATAGTTTGTTTTACTACTGTTAAATCTAACTGAATTTAGCACTAAAATACTAATTTACCTATCTACCATCTATTTTGGAGAGGAAATTTTTTATTTTTTAATACTTAATTTAGTCATACTTAACATCAAAACAAGCAACAAAACAATAAGGGGCGTTGAAACAAAGTTATAACTTAGGGTTGTTGATCATACGTTTTGATAGTTCATAAAGGCAAAGTGTAAAATTGTGTATAATTTATGATAAAAAAGTGTAATTTCTCATGAAAAGTATTATTGTCTAAAAAATATATGAGAGGTAATATATCTTATGTGTTCCGATTTATGTTCCATAAATTATGGTATATCTTGTATTTGATTTCTTTTCTATTTTAAACTTAGATATTTTATAAGAAAAGTCAATCATGTACGTATTAAGTTGTGATCCGTAAAACGCTAAAAATAGAACAAAATATATGTATTCACAGGAATAGTAAAAGTCTTGATCACTGGCGACTGGGATCTAAGTTTCGAAGATGAGTAACTAAAAACCAACTTTTATTTCTTTTAAGGCCAAATTGATTGACAGTTTCACTCTACCAAAATTAAAAGGTACTTTCTATCTTTGAATTTCAATTTTCAAGTCAAATGTCCAAGCCAGCATGTCTCGCTGGAAAAGTCATTGTGTAATAGATAAGTTTCGTTTGGAATTATTATTTGAGTAATTTGGGGATATTATAAATCTAATTAATATAAATATTCTGTATCAAATTTCAATTAAAAAATATTTTATAATTTATTTATTATATGACATTAAAATCGATAATTGTTTTAGTTTTCTAAATTACTACTCCAACCAATTATTAAGTGTTGACTAAAATATAAGCACGAAAATTATCGATGCAGAGTTCCAAATTTATAATTAAAAAAATTAATAATAATAATAATAATAATTAAAAAAATTGAAAAAAGACAAACTAAAGATATTTGAGTAAGACCAAGTCTATCTTTTCTCACCTTTTGTTTTTGGACAGCAATTTGCTCATTTATTAGACCGTATTCCCCATGTCTTCTTGTTGTACCAAGTCAAAATTCTTTGTTATTTTGCGCGTGTTCAAATAAGAGGCTTTCCTGCTTTTTTTTTTTTTTTTTTTTTTCATTTAACTTTTCTATTGATTTTTCCAGATGCTAACTATATTATTCAAAATAATAACTAGTACATCATACGTATATAGCAATTTTTATTTTTAACTTTTGATATTCATATAGCAATTTTTGTTGAATTTTTAATTGGTTGACTAAATATTAAATCTTAAAATAGAATGTATATTTTTTAAGTAGAATATTTTTTATAAGGTAGAGTCATAATTTTATGAATAATGCTAAAGATACAAACTATTTTACAAAAAAATTTACAAACTGCTGATTTGGTGAGTGATTTTTAGTAAATGAAAAAATGATATTAGTGGTGGGCCTAAATGAAAACCAATAAAATGTTTGCTACACCAACATTTTGTAAAAATATTGTAAAATAGTATGTAACTGTAGCATTACTCATAATTTTATACAACAAACAAAATAAATTGAAGAAATAAACTCATCAAACACATTTTTAACCACTTGATTCTCATAAAATATGTAGTTTCCAATAGTCATACGAGGACACAAGAGAACTTAACCAAGTTTAATATTCGCGTCACTTGAGTTACAAGATTGTTGGCACCTTCTATATATTTTATAAGTTTTATATTCACGACATTTAGGATTCAAATCTCCTCTCATCTATTGTATTTATCAAATAATAATAATAATAATAATAATAATGTTCAAAATAAAAATGCCAATGAGTCAAAGATTATGGTTTTGTTGTCTTGCGCCGGTTTTGGATTTTAAGTTTGAAAGTAGTCAACTTTTTTACAAGAATTTTCTAATTCAATTAACACCTTTTGGTATTTCCAATAGAGATTCCTAGGAATCAATCATCCCACTCCTAATTATTGAATTTTCAAAACAAAAAAAAAAAGAAGGGAAGTTGACTTTTTTTCCTAAGAGATTTTTGCATTTTATTTTCTAATTTTAATAACAATTTCATAATCTTGTAGGAAAGAAATGATATTAGTGTTTAAAAAAGATCTAATAAGAAGGTAGTGTAGAGTCAACCAAATCATATTTTACTCTTTAGTATTAAATTTGACTTTTTGATTGAGAAACGTTAATACTAACATTTTCATATTCTTGCAGGAAAGCAATGAAGAATAGTGTTTAGAAAAGATATAATTAAGAAGGTGGTGTGCAGTCAACCAAATAGTATTTTAGAGCTTTTGAATTTTAATTTCAATTCAAAACCCTTCATCAGTACAATGCTATTATACTAATATAAAAATAATTATTGTCCTATATATATTTCAGAATCTTTCTAGTGAAAGGAGGATAATATCTTTTTATCAAAATGATATTTTGAAATCCTACTATTAAGTTATATAATTTATATAATTTCTATGTTCTTAATACACATACCAAATTCTAAGTCAATTGCATATTATTTACTATTTGATTCAGAAACTCATCTTCAATGAATAATTTTAAAATATAAAAATTTAAAATTAAAACAATTTTATAGATGAGAAATTTATTATTCTTAGATCATCTTGAAATTTTACAAACATAAAGAGTATAAGAAGAAAATATAATCTAACGATGAATTTCTCAAAATTTACATCCAATAAAAAATATTGAGTAGTACAACATTACTTTTGTATTTTTCTTTTTCTTTATTTTTTATGGAAAACTTAAAATCTGTTTATTCAAACCAAAGATAAATGAGCTACATCTTGAGCACACACGTGCTCAATAGGGCTAGGAGTTTCCTCCAGCCAAGCCTCAAAATCCTTAACGTGTTTTGCATGCTGAGCTTATACATGGGCAAGAATATTTCCTTGCCTTTTGATATGGAAAAATTCTGCAGAGTTAAAACACTATAGATGATAAGTAAAGCTTGAAATAATGTTCATTATCAAGTGATACAATATTACTTAAGGTTGAATAATGTGTAATTTGAACTCAACTCTATATATGTGTATGTTATATCAAGTTTGATATAACTCTTACTTAAGTTAAACTTAGTCTTTTAGTTTCTAAGGGGGTGTTTGGTAGATTAATTCTAACACATTTCCACACATTTTAAAAAACTTTACACACATTTTCACACACAAATATATCAAAAACACTCAAACAACATAACTCAAACTCCTCTTCCTAACGCCCCTAATGTCAAATGCTACACACAATTAAATATACAAGGCCAACTTTGATGGAGCACTTTTCCAAGATATCAAAGCAGCAAGTATTTGAAAGATGATAAGGGACTTCGCAGGTTTCATCACTAGCGCTCTTTCCCAAAGAATCGCTTTGCCGCAGACAACAGAGGAGGTTGATGCATGCTTTAGCTTGCCGAAGAGAAATTCAGTTGCTCATTATTGCCTTGTAATATATAGATGATATTAGAATGCTTGTTAATTAGTTGTTACTAGACTACTAGGGATTTTTTTTTTTTTTTTTTTTTTTTGAGAAACTGCCTACTAGGTTAAGATGGACCAGTTTTGAGCATGTCAAACGCAAAGGTGATGCCATTTCATATGCGCCCGAGAGCAAAAATTGTAGACGATGTTCAGGTGTGATTAGAGGCTATGGTGGCTCCAGAATTTCTTTTCATTTCGTCATTAAGAAACTTAAATAATAATAATTAGTCGCTAACCTGTGCTATACACGAAAACCTACATATTTGTGAAGTAGACTAAAATAATTTTATAAAATCTTAAATTGATTAAAAAATTACACCAGTGCATGATTGGCTCTTATATGACTTCAATTTGTATTACAATTTGATGAAGAAGTCATTTCTTGAACGTGCAATGACTTACAAAAGAATTGTCAGAAAATTTCAAATACTACAAAAACAACAAAAATAACTTAAAAATTTAGATATTAAAATTTCTAAAAGACCAAAAAATATTAAAGAATTAGATGATTCACTGCTTAGAAATTAATTAAAACAAAACAAAATATATATGACTAAACAATAGAAAAATATAAAAGAAAAATGAGTTACATTCAAAAGAATAATTTCAATTATTGCAAGTTTTTTTATCTTGTAAGAAACAGCTAAAAAGAGTTTGGTGGTTTATGTACAAAAAATACTTTTTAAAGAAGTTGCAGTAGAATTGTTTTATTATCCAAAGAAGTTGAACTTTATCAATAGTTGATGATTTTTATATTTAATATAGGATAATCTTATTTATTTAAAGCCACGTTTAGGTAATCTTAATATATGATTTTTTTTATTTATCAAAGTTTGAGTTTGAGTTTAAGTTAGACTTGTTAAAGATATAGAGTTTCATTCCTTATTAAGTTTGAACTAAACAGAATTAATTTTGTTTAAACAAATGATAATGAGTTTGAGTTTAAATTGGACTTGTTAGAGAGATAGAGTTTCATTCATTGTTTAGTTTGGACTAAACAAAAATTATTTTATTTAAAAAAAATGATGAGTTTGAGTTTGAGTTTAAGTTGGACTTGTTAGAGAGATAGAGTTTCACTCTTTGTTAAGTTTGAACTAAACAAAAATAATTTTGTTTTTAAAAAAATGATAATAATGGGTTTGAATTTAAGTTGGACTTGTTAGAGAGATAGAGCTTCAATCCTTATTAAGTTTGGACTAAACAAAAATAATTTTATTTAAAAAAATTATTAAAAAAATGATAAGTTTGAGTTTAAGTTGGACTTATTAGAGAGATAGAGTTTCACTCCTTGTTAAGTTTGGACTAATAAAAAATAATTTTATTTAAATAAAATGATAATTTTATTTATATATTGTGCTGACGTGAAAAATTGTGGGAGCTTTAGAGGCTTCGGTTTTATATATATAAAGAGAGATAGAGTTTCACTCCTTGTTAAGTTTGAACTAAACAAAAATATATATTTTTTTTAAATGATAATAATGAGTTTGAGTTTAGGTTAGACTTGTTAGAGAGATAGAGTTTCACTCCTTATTAAGTTTGGACTAAATAAAAATAATTTTATTTAAAAAAATGATGAGCTTGAGTTTAAGTTGGACTTGTTAGAGAGATAGAGTTTCACTCTTTGTTAAGTTTAAAAAATACTTTTATTTAAACAAAATGATAATTTTATTTATATATTGTGCTGACATGGAAAATTGTGGGAGCTTTAGAGGCTTTGATTTTATATAATAATAATAATAATAATAATAATAATAATAATAATAATAATAATAATAATAATAATTGTGGGGAGTAAAAGGACCCAAATGGGCATATGGGCCTTTGGATTGTAGTATGAAGGGCCGACCTGCTCCAGAATTAAACTCTACGAATTGGCCAATACGCCAAGGGTCCAAGGGTGCAATCGAGGACGAGCTTCTCCTCGGACAAGCCTAAGAGAATTCAAAGCTTCATTATGAAGGTCAAAGCTCAACTCTAGAAAGACTAATGGTTAAAGGGGGAAACCCTGAACCTTCTCGATACACCAGTATTAAGGAAAATATCTAGAGCAAAGGCTGCCACCTCCGCATTAAAGACTCTGCACCTACCTCCCTGGCCGTATTAATAGGGAAGTGACCCCTGAACAGTAAGGCAAAAACTTCTAGTCAGGGTCCCAAAGGGCATCTAAAAAAGGGGTATTTAAGGGGGAGGAATGCAAAAGGATGGGGGATCTCTTTCTTTCTCTCTCTCGCTGACTCTCTCTCTCTAAAGAAAAAGAAAAGAAATTAAGGATTGTAACCTGTAAGAAAGAAAGAAAAATAATAAAAAAGTAGTCCTCGGCTCGAGTCCGAGGAGATCCATTTGCAATTATCGTTCGTTATTTACCTGTATTTGTTTATAAAAGCCTGTTATCAAGCTCCCAGCGCTTCTAACCTAGGTTTCAAGCCCACACTCTACAAATTTTATTGTTTAAGACTCATTGGGCCTGAGCCCATAATCTTCTTTGGGTCCAGGTGTAATTGTGCACTTACAATAATAATAATAATAATAATAATAATAATAAAGAACTTGAACATATCGAGTTATCGATAAAACACACACACACACACACACACACACACACACAAATACATGACATTTTACTATTTCCTTTTACAAGTTTTCATATTACATCATTATGCATTTTCATTATTTATTGCCAATGTGGGTAGATATAAACATTTTATTTTGTAAAGTTTGTATAACATTTTGTATTTTTATGCAATTGTCATTACCTATTTGTCGTTGTTTTTATAAAAAAAAATATTTTAAACTGAATGAAAAAACTCAACCTATGTGCATTGTATTAATTATTGACCCAAAAAGTCACACCCATCCATACATATATAAGTAATACACTATGTGTCTACTTAAATATACAAAAACTTCAAAGAAAAAAAAAAGTGTCTACTTAATCAATCAAATGTTTGAGAAATCACTAACTTTAGTATTTTTGTTTAATCACAAACTTTATAAAAAAAATTTATTATAACATGATACTAATTCACACATGTAACTAACCCTCTATATTTCCTAATTATTAAATTATATAAAGTTATATTATATTTATACTATATACGCACATATTCACACAAATAATATTATAACAAAAATAAATAAAGCACACAATTAGTATTAGACACACACTCACACAAATAATATATAAATTTATAATAAAAAGAAATACACTACAATTCACAAACACTCAATATTTACTCTTAAAGTTGAAGATATTAATAGTCATATAGAGAAAAGAGATTCATGATAGAGAGATTTGTGATTTATGTTATTGTTTGGTTTTGGGATGAACTAATTTGTGTTGTTTAGTTTTGGGCTAAACTGATCTATGTTGGAATATGCAAGATTTAAATCAGGGTGTGTAAAAAAAATTAAATTAAATTAAACTAGTAAAATAATATTTTTTACATTTAATATTTTTTTTTAATCAAGTCAGGGTGTTCATTTGAACCCCTAGAAGCATTAGTAACGCCGCCCTGATCAAAGGAAATGTCATATGATAGAGCTCTTATTAAAATACAAATTCCCTATCATATGATATTTTCTCTAATTAGGGCGGCGTTACTAATGCTTCTGGGGGTTTAAATGAATGCCTTGACTTGATTAAAAAAATATTATATGTACAAAATATTATTTTATTAGTTTAATTTACCTTAATTTTTTTTTTTTTGCACACTCTGACTTGAAATCTTGCGTACTCCAACATAGATCAGTTCAACCCAAAACTCAACAACACAAATTAGTCCATCCCAAAACCAAATAATAATATAAATCACAGATCTCTCTCTCTATATAACTTGTCATGTATTCATTTGACATGCCTTATAAAATAACCAAAGTTTAAAATCGAAATATATATATTATATAGCATACCATGATTGATAGAGTATAAAATAAAATATAAATAGTAAGACATATGATCTGTATTTCTTCAAGTTATTTTGTTGTTGTTTTATAAAGACATCTTCGACTAGTTTCTCAATAAAAAAAAACAAAAAAAGTTTCTAAATATCACATGCATTGCACATGACTAGTTAAAGTTCACAGCCAATTGAACAAGGGGTGTAATTGTTAAATTTATTTAAATTGGGGTGCAATTGCAAGTTTTATTATAGTTTGGGATGCAAATTGCAAGCACCCCATAATTTAGGGTTGATTTGTACAATTAATCCAAGTAAATATTATATTTAGCTCAGATGTACATTACTATTCACTAAATAAATATAAAATATAAGATATAAATATGTTGGTTCTAAAAAAAAGTACTTCATTAAATTGGGTAATATTTATGAAAATTGGCCATCTTGTAGTTTATAAATTTGTTTGAATGGTTTAGATTTATAAATAATATGATCATCGTGCATTATAAAATGGTATAATACTATGAACTTTCATGGGAGACACCACAATCATAGCTTCTCTCCTAATAACACTATAATAGGTTATAAGAAAAGTCAAAAAAAATAATTAGATAACTACTAAGGACACGTTTGATATACTGAAATGGAGATTACATTAAATATTTATTATTGGGAGTAAAAGATGTTCTAATTGAATAACTATTCGCATTTATAAATTTGATTGTAACATATGGAAAACTAATAGAAGATGATGCATAAAAAAAATTTGTATTTTTTTAACCATATTTATTAATTTTTAAAGTTAGTGTTGAGTTCAAGACATGCATACAGACACAATATTTCAATACTAATTGTCGTGATAATGAATTTAGATGGAGTATTGGACAAAGAATTTTGCACTAAAAGTATTCGATTTCATTGATATGGATGTGAAGAAAATTATAAGCTGCCAAGTTCATTGGATATTTTTGCTTGGTAATCATAGTCAACATTAAGGCCAAGAGGGGTTGAAACTTTGGGAGTTGAAAATGATGTAAAAAATATTTAAAATCTAAGAGATCGAAAATGGTGACATTTTTGTTAGATGTTGTTTTTAAACAATAAAAATGAAAGCGTGGTTGTAAACGAGGCCGTTTTACATGCCGTGTAAAATGTTGACTTGGTCAGAATAATGTTTAACGTGATTTTTAAGGTGACCATTCAAACCAAAGCATATATGTCTTGTTTATAAAGACAGGATTGAGGATTGTGACAATTTGTTTATGTTCATTGACTTGTGACTTCGGGGATCGATAAAAATTAAACAACCTGTCATTGCCAGATTTATTTATCCAATTAAAAGCGACACCAGCAGCCCAGTAGACAACAAGGACAGGGTAGTTGAATTTTGTTTTTTTTTTCTTTTTTCAAAAAATAAAAAATTATAGAAGTCATTAAAAAATAACTTTTTGGGTGCTTTCTTGGTGTTCATGAAAATTTTAAGGAGCAAAAAAGTAAATTGAGATCAAGACCTCGTGGGAAAAAAAATTATAAGGGTTTGGATGAAGTTATGTCTGGGTAACCCTAACCTATTTAATATTGCTCAATATTTTTTTTAATTAAATGTAAATTTTAATAAATTTATTTGATTAGATTTTATTTTTTATATTAGACAAAATTTAGGTATAGTATCTTAAGTTCTATTCCTTAAATAGGGGCGGTACAACAAATTTAGAGGCCTAAGGCGATATATTTAAATAAGACATTTTTGTTACCACTTAAATAATATTTTACTAGTATTTAATATCATAACTTTTTTATAACAAAAATCTATTCCTTTTATTTTGTAATATGCTTTTTTTTTTTTATAGAAAAATGCTAAAACTATATCAAATTTTACTAAAAAAAACTTTCAAATGATGTAGAAATGAATGCGATTAGTGACATTCAAAGAAGATAATAAACAAGTATTTGAATAAATAAAGTTAGGGATATTATAAATTTTACAACATGAAGTTTACAAAGTTGTATCATTAATCGCAAAAAAATAATTCAAAAATATATTTAATAGGTTATTGACGTCCACATATCATATTAATTATCACATCAATTTGTAAAATTTTCAAGTAAAATTAATAATATTTCTAGCATTGTTCTAATAGCACTCATTAGCATGACTCTTTAAAATTATGCATAAAATATGAGTTTCTAGATCTAATAGCAAATAGCATCCGATTGACATAAAACTTGATATTTTTGTATAGAACATAGAGAACATGTAGTCCAATGATGAAATTTTTGAAATATTAATACTATAAAAAGCAATTAAATAATGTAACAGTTTTTAGAGTTGCATTAAATATAACTTGAATACAACCCATAATTTGATTGGAGAATCATATCTCACAACATAATCTAAAGATATGTGTGATATAGATATTATTAACACAAAGTTTGCCGTCATCTACTCAATTCAATCAAGTCACACTAGGACATGCCCAACTCAGGCATAGTTGAAAATTTTGAAATAATTGAGTAGACCTCAGTTTGCCCTTAAGACCAATCATCCTAAAGATGGGTGTAGTTGGACTAGGAATCTCACGTACAGTTACGGCCATTACTGCACAATAACCACGATAGCAAGAATTTACGACAATAATTACCCATAATGTGCCATCAAATCTTATTATGAAACAAAATTTCATATCCTAATCAATCAGTGCGTAAAAGCAATGATTATCAAAAAATAACCTACTTTCTTTCCAATATCTTTTCCACAAAAAAAAAAACTCTCTTTCCAATAATTAGACAAAAAATAGAGTATATACTAATAGTGAAGCAAAGAGCCGAGTTCAACCTAAAATTTTCTCATGAGTTGAGTCTAAGTCTACCATATGAGCTAGGTTTAAGTTACATCATTTATAATTTTAAGTAATCTAACATCACTTAATGGAGTAATTTTCTATTGGATTAATATTTTGAAAATTCTACTATTTTATGTATCATTGAAAAATACAAAAACTTAAAACTTAAACATTTGATAGATGACATACAACATTCAATTTTCAAAAAATTTGATATGCATGTTAATAATAAAAAGAATATCTAATCCCATGGTGAGATTTCCAAAATATTAAGCGAACATAAAATTATTAGTTAATGTAAAGTTCAAGCCTTGTAATTCGATATTATTTCTAGAGCTCATGGCATGAATCATCGCAAATGGTACATTCACATCACTTTTTTCGTGAAGCCAACAAGTGTACAAATATTTTGACGAGGATGGGTTACATGGGTAAAGAATAGGGCATCATGGTGCAAGAATACTCCTAGTATCCTCATCTTGTACTACTAAATCTAGTATGGGATGCAATGCAGTTAGGTCTGCTTAGAGATCGCCCATAAACTAAAGATAATATTATGAATAAGATGTCTTTTATATAAGAAAAATGGGTAAAATACGAAAAATATTTCTAAGACACTACATAAATTAGTATAAAAAAAAAAATAAGGCATTGCGTTGCCTATTTCACAAATTAATATCGTTTGAAACAATCACGTGGCTAATGTTCATTCTCTAATTATTTAACAATCATCCAACTACGTGCTAGATTCTACCTAGCATATAACCGTGTGAACTATAAAGCGCTGGATTAATAAATTAACTAAGCAATGATAGAATTTTTTTTTTTTTTTGAATTAACTAAGCATGCCAATTTTAATGACAATTTTACAATAATAAAATGAAAATAATTATTAAAAATGGTAAAAAGTACTTTCTATGTTTAGGATAGTTTACAAATTTTCTAGTCTTGTTTCTGAAATTAACCAGTTTTTCCTTCTATGTTTGGGAAAATGTCAAATATTTCAAATCCGTTACTTTTCAGTTAAATCAAATGGGACCACAATGATTGCAAATATAATCCAAGAAAATAACAATGCAATTCTCAACTTTTTCTCTTTCTTGTGGTGTATGGCTAATAATTTCTTCAAAAAATTTTGTTCAATTTAATTAAAAAAGTAACAAATTCACAAATATTTGCTCATTTCACAAATATAGAGCGGAAAATTGGTTTGTTTCAAAAATAATAGGAGAAATTGTGAACTATCCCAAATATAAAGGAATAAATTTTTTTCCGAAATATTTTTTATTTTTATATTTTAGAATTGTTTGACGATGTATTTGAAAATTGACTGTATAAGGTTGACTTGAACAAGAGATGTTTGTAAGGAGGAAAGCAACTGGAGTGTGATTTTTAGTTATATTTTTTATGAAATTGGAATGTGATTTTTATTATTTTATTTTTTTAAAATTGGAGTGTGATTTTGAGTTGGGGAATTTTAGTACACAAATATTTTAACCCAAAGGGTGACAGTTTCAAAGTCATTTCCTTCCGGATCCAGAGAAAGCCAACAACTTTACAACTCCAAAGTGCCCTTTTGTCATAACTCACAAGATTCTCATAATATATTAAGCAAGAGCTTTCTTTGCTTAATACAACGAAAGGGAAGTCGAAACTTATAATTATAAGTTATAACAATCATCGTTCGTCAACAATAATCCTAATAGGAAAATGTTAACTCATGCTTTAAGAACATTGGTTTATGAATTATTTTTTTAAATATTTTATTAAAAACTAATAAAGTAATTAATTTTTTGATAATATTTTATATTACCAATTAAAATTGTGTTAAAATTTTATTAATTTAGTTTATTAATAATTACTTTAAAGGCATCTGTTAATATGACCCATCATAATATAATATCCATAAAAAAATTAAAAAAAAAAACAATTATAATATTAACAACACTAACAATAACCTATGTTGTCCGGTGCCTGCCATTCTTGTACGTAGGTTGGACTTTGGATCCTCAATGGAACAAAAATATTGGTCATGGAGATTATGATATTTATGTAATTTTCTTCTGAAGTGGAGGCTCTTCTTTTTCTAATTTATCTTACATATATATACTTTTTGGTAGACTTTTTTTTTTTTTTTTTTTGTTAACAATTATTGTTGTAAAAGAAGTGAAAGTGAATAAAAATATGACTTCTAGGTTAGTTAGCATGTTAAAATAATTGAGTTGAGTCAAACCAAGTGGAGAACTGAAAATTTAGGATTGAATCATTTAATTTTATTCTAAGCACGAGTATGAACTAAAAATAAACTTATAGCCAAGTTAAATTATATAGGTTTGGCTTATTTCCAGTACTTTCTGTTGAGGACCAAAATTTGACAAGAAAACTCATTCCATAAAAAGTAAGGAAAGACCATGGGTCTTAAAAAAAGAATGCCCAATTTATGAAGTTAAGAAGGATCATGAAGGCCCAAAGTCCCAAAAAGAAGGAAAAAAAAAAGAAAAAAGAAAAAAAAAAAAGAGGACCCAGACTTGGTCAGGCCAGAGGACGTGCAACAAGAAGAATCAACATCAAGGCCCTATGACCTTGATGTGTCCTTTTAAAACCTTGAGAAGAGGACCATAGCTGACATATGGGAAAGCCAAGGTGTATGTTCAGATTTCCTGCAAAATCCATTAAAAAATCAACAGATTCGGGTATTATCTTTGTAACCATGGTCCAAGCTCATGAGATCCCGCGTTGGTAGTAAGAAAGAAGTGGTTTGGTCGGTAGGAGAGTGATTTCTGATGAAAGGAGGATCCCGAAAGTTTCCATTCGTTCATATATTTGCTTAGAATGCATGAACCAATAGAAAACTCAGTTTCTCCATGTGCATGACATCTCCCCACAATTTCCTCTCAATTGTCATTTTCAATCAAAGCTGTCACTCATTGCATTGAGCAGCCCACCCACTCCTTTGACTTTCCAAGAAGAAATCTTACATTTGTAGCTAAAACCAAACACCCATTTTAAGTTATAATTGTCTAATGAAGTTAAACCTATACCAATGCACTTTTTCAGGTTCCAAAAGACATGGTTTTACTAGCAAACCAAGGTTTTACCTAGTTAAACCTATAATTGTCTAGGGTACCAAACTATGTCCACTATAAAAGGAACACTAAAGCATAACAGAAGGGGGGTGGGGAGGAAAATGGAGATTCAAATGGAGAAAAAATGGGAGAGTTTAGAGGTTTAAAAAGATAATTCTTAAAGCTTTAAGAGCCTAGCAAGGGAGAGGAGAGAGAAAAGGAACAAAATAAGAGAGTCAAGGTGGAGGAATTCGTCCCACATCATTGAATTCATTCAAAATATCACTTAGTCTCCAAAGAAACATATGCCAAAACATGCACACATCAGATATCACTCTCTTTCACAAAATCATCCTCACTTGACTATTTTGGAAGGCAATGCCCAAGCAAAGCTACTTGGACTTGAGTTCCAAATTCCACAAGTCTTCATGCAAAAGCACTAAGTTTGTGAGAATTGGGGCTAGGATCCTCATGGCTGACTCATTCTTATGAAATTTATTTACATATATGTATATGTATTAGAATGTATATTCTAATCTGAAGAACAAACAATTATTTGAAGATATGTGTATTGTATAGTTGTTCTTGTGCAGGACCTATAGAGGTAAAGGAAAAGGACAAAACTCCATCCCATGATAAGCTTGAAGAAAGATCCTATAGTTCAAGGAACCAGAGATTCTAGGTTCCATGGATCACAGACCTAGTACCCCTGGGAGCCGCGACATCACGTTCAGGGTACCACGACATCACGCTCAGGGAACCAAGTGAAAGATCTCTTTTAAATGTTCACACAATAAAAGATAAGTCTTAAATATTCTATTTCAACCTCCTTCTCATTGTGAATATTATGAATAATTATTTTTACTTATTTCGTAAGAGAAAAGGGTCATTTTATGACACTAAAACACTTATAATGATATTTTATTACTTAGGAGGAAATTGCATTATTGCCTTAAGGAGTTTTATGTGACTTGCACACAAACCGGTTCATATAACGACCCCATTAGGCCGCGGAGAACCGGATCCAGTCCAACCATCCATCCTTGGAGGCTTAGGATCCCTTGTCATCAATGGACTTGGGTACTTTCCAAAAAAGGAACCCACACTTTTGTAACTTGAATCTCTTTTTGTTTTAATGTGAGACTATCATGTCATCTATTAATTAAATAAAATGTGAAGATTAAAACTCACTACCACTTGTCATTGTATATTTAAAATAAAAGGACATGTTCGTTAAAAATGTATTGGAAGTAAGCCAAACCGGCAAACCTTTAATAAGAAATTGCCACATCACTTACTAACTAAATAAAAGGTGGGGATTAAAACTCACTATCACTTGTCTTTGTATATTTAAAACAAAATGATATGTTCAGTTAAAAAAGTACAAGAGGTAAGCTACACCCATTAATTAATAAATGTATGGGGTTGGATTTGGTAGCTAGGTATAGGAATATGGTGAGATTCTGTGTCTGCCAAGAATATTTTCCAAAATAAATTCCAATTACATTTGTAAAGCAACTGCATAATAAAATGGGTAATTAATTGTACATCAATTTTGAATAACTACCTATTGTCATCAGTCATCACCAACTTGAGGAAAATATTTTCCTCAAAAAAAAAAAAAAAAAAAAAGAACTTGAGGAAAAGATTAATCTTCTCAAAACAAAATAATAACAAAAAATTCCCCCGCTACACAAGCCCACGATTAATTTCTCCCCGGACCCTTTATCCTTTTTTCTTTTCTTTTCTTTTTTAAAGAATTTTCTTTCCAATGGTCAAATATTTTATGTAGGAAATTATTTGAATCAATCGTACGTACTTAAATGCTTAATTTTAGATTCTCAAAAAAAAAAAAAAAAAAAGCTTAATTTAAGAAAGTCATTATATTACTACTATAATACTATTATCTAATAGTGGGATTTTCCTTTGTATATGTATGTTCACAATACTTAGAAAGATTATCTAGTCACTTTCTATTTTTGAATTAATTTTTTAAATATACCTAGTAGGAGGAGAATTTGAACTAATATTTAAGTAAGGTCGCTCTTGACCTATTATTTGTAACTAATGTGTAACCTTATGCATATGCAAGGGTATAATTAAAAATAATCACAATTATATGGTTTAAATTATCTAAGACTCGGATTTTTTTTTTTGGTTATGGTAACGCTCTTCTAGAATTACATTTAATATCCCTTTATGACTTTCCCCGTTGATCGGTTAATTCAATAATAATTCCTTAATAAATGGGGTTTCGCATTACACTAGATTTTGTTGGTACCATCCAATCGAATCGAATCAAATTCAATTGTTTATTTATTCAATTTCAATGAGTCAAGAGGAAGGGTAGCTCGTCAAGCTGGCCTATATATATATATATATATATATATATCTATCGTGATGTAAGTCTATTATTCCTTGCATCATAGGTGTTGTTGCGTCTTGAGATCCTAATTGCCATGGTTCTGCTGTGAGGAATAGCCATTCTAGAACCGGGCATAAGGAGCTTCAATCGCTATTGGTAGAGTTCAATTCCCATTCTCAACCCATGACCAATATGAGCTCAAAGTTTTCTGGACAAGTTTTAGCCTAGGTCCTAGAAGAAGGTATTGGGACCTCATTAAGCACAAGATTTTAGCGGTTAATGGAGAGCACCAAACCCATGCGTTTGCTTTGGTACGAGGATCAAGGAGGCTAGATTTGCCTTTATGAACCTCAGCGCGAAGTGGTTAGGTTCACTCCTTTATATTATATATATATATATATAGAAGATGTTCAAATTATCATGGTATTAACTTACACTTTTTTTAAATTATACATTTCTAAAATATGTAATGCTTTCTCATTATATGTGTGTGTGTGTGTGTGTTTGGCATCAACTTCAACTTTTAGTTTTTATGTACAATTTTTTAAAAATATAAGTATATTTTGGCACATTTTTAGCAAAAAATTTTCAGCAAAAAGCTAAATAAGCTGTTCCTAGATGGACTCTTAGAATTTAATTGGTTTTAGATTCTTCGGTTTTTACACACAATAATTTTCTTTCCACAAAAATTAAAAACTTAGATGGACACACAGTGAAACATTAGACTCCAATTGAAATCCAATTTAGAATCTAATTAAATTTGAACTCTTCGTTTTTTATACTCAATAATTCACTTTGCATAAAATTAAAAATTAAATAGGATACGTGACACAAAATTGAGAATCCAATTAAAATCTACTTGGATTTTCTCTAAGTTTTGACTATATATATATATTGGATTAATTGTGTCCAATACTTGTTTAATTTTAGCAAGTCGTTAATTCCATGATGTAATCTTGGATTTTTCCCTTTGCATATTTGTATATACTAAGAAAGATATATATATATTTTTTTTGTTTTTGTTTTTTGGTAGCTGAATTGGCACTTCCCTATGCACAAAGTGCTAGGGGTCTGAGTAGAAAATGATTCGAATTGCAAGGTTAGGAGCATATTATAATTATCTGTAAAAAAATTTATTTTTTTTAAAAAATTTAAATTACCAATGGTCAGCCATTTTATATAGGAAATTATTTGAATTAATATCAAAGAAGTAAGAGGGAGTATGATGTCAGAAACAAATATATGTGACTGGCCTGATTACTCTGTTAAGGATTTATAGCTGTAGGGAAGTGGTTTAAAACCCAAGTGACGTTGGGCCCCAAATGGAGACAGGCATATTAAAGTAGGCCCAATATAAACTAGCCCATCTTAATGACTGATTTCTTCAAAGGAATAGAACCTCAAACCATGGACTAGGTCGGACACACTCCCGTGAGATGGGTAGAAGTGTATTTCTTTTTCTTGTGCATGAATAATACTATCACTTTACGTAGTTTTACTTTTAACCTTGTTCTTGTTCAAATTTCCTATTGTGGATTTATTAGTAGCCCCCTAATACAAATTAGTTGTGTCCTAAAAAGGGCTGTTTATCATTTTTCACCCGCACAATAGGCAACTTAAAAATTTTTGGGAGAAAATAAGTATTTTTGCTCTAATTTTATGTCTATTTCCTCCCAAAACAAAACATACAAAATCAAGTAAAACAAGATTAAAAAGTTTTCATGAAATGTTTTAGCCCTCGTTTAGGAGAAGAGAATGGAAATGAATAAAAAGAATAATTTTAAAATATTCTTCCCTTCTCTTATTTGGGAGTCTTAATGGAGGGAATGAAAAGTTTATTCCCTTGTTTGGAAGTTTAAGCGGAAGAGAATGGAATAAGTACGAGTGAACACTCATTTCTCTATAAAATTGGGAGGAATGGGAGAGAATGAAATTAGATTTAATGAATTGTTTACTAAAACTCTCAAAATACTCCTATATATTCAACCATTTATTTTAAAATAAGGGTTTAATACTAATATTGTCATAAAATGATTCCATTTCATTTCTTCTATGTTACTCCCAAACAAGATTACTTACATTCCATTCATTATTATTCATTTCCATTCTTTTATTTTAAAACATTTAATCAAGGTTACTTAATTCCATTTCATTCAATTCTTTTTCATTCATTTCCCTTGCTTAAACACATTACATTCCATTCCATTCATTTTCATTCCCTTATGATCATTCCATTCCATTCTCTTGTGAACTTCCAAACGAAGCCTTAGCATTTCGAACTTCATAACAGGACAAGAACCTAGCCCTCTCTCTTAGCAAGATTGCATTGTTTTGGGGAGACTGAGCTTTGTGAACATATGGGTTATGGTAATTTTTTTTCTTTTTGAAGCAGTTTGAATGTAGTCTATGATGAGGATATTATTCATTTCTTTGTTGGAAATTTTCCCATTTGAAAATCATCTAGATCTTGGCTTTTCAAGGACAAGGAGACTTCAAAGACTTATTTCCTAGTAATTCTTTTCTAGATTTGTGGTGTTATTTATCATAAGTCACGAAGAAATTTAGGTTTTGGGAATAAAGGGCAGTGGCTTTGGTAGTGTGTTTTTCGTTAATTTTGTGTTCAAAATTTTAAAGAAAAGATTTGGGGCTTTGGTAATGGGTTTTGCTTTGGTTCAGTCATTTGTTTTGTTCCACTAACCTGCACAAACCACAACCAAGACCAAACTGGGGGGTTTGAGCGAAGAAAGAGAGAGGGAGAGATCTGGATCTGAGAAAGAGTAGAGAGATTTCTTATAGTCTTCGCTGCAGATCTCGTGCTCTTTAGTTTGAGGAGTTTGCAGAGCGATCCTAAAGACATTTCCAAACTTCTAGTGTTGTGTCAAGGTCAATAATGACACTTCTTAGTTCTTATTCTAAGGTCAGTGTGGCACATATGAGACTCTTTATGAGTCTATCTTCTTGTTCCAAGTCATGTTGGTAGGGTTGACTTCCTCTTTTCCTTCCTGAATGGTCAAGACAATTTTTGGTTGTCAAAAACCTTCTGTTTTGTGATTGAGCATTTTGATGCTCAGCTGAATTTGGTCACATCACATGACAATTCTTATAGAGAGCTTATCTACCATTATTGCAATCTGTGGAATGGTGGTAATATTGATTGAAATGGAGGTGGAGACCATGTTTGAGACGAGAATTTGAGAAAGAAATACCACTTTTGTTGGTGGAATGTTGAATATGTTACAAGACATTTTGTGATTTATTGGAGTTCTCAGGCCTAGTTTCTAAATTTTTACAAATAGCATTTTTGATCTTGTTTTCCTAGTTTTTCTATGTTTTGTTTTGTTTTGGGAGGAGAAAGATATAAAGTTAGAGCAAAAATACATATTTGCTCCCATTTTCTAACAGAGGTGAGTTACGAGAGACAAACAGAGCAAATCTTAAGTGGGTAAAGTGACATTTTTTAAACCACAAGTAGGTAAAGTGATTTCAATTTTAATTGACATAACATACTTTTTCCATATTATGAATTTTTATTGGTAATTTTTTTTTTCTTAGAGAGATAGGATTGAAAAGAAGAAAGTAATTAATGAGTACTCTTAGAGTTTACAAATTCTACTAATTAACTTCATAGTGAAATCTATTATTCATACAATAGTGAGAGAATGAAGTGTCACAACGCTTATAATAATTTTTCAGAGAGAAGCCATTAGAAAAAGTATGTATTCTTAGAAAAAGTTTTTATCCAATTAGATATTTAGCAATTTATTAAATTATTAAATTTGTACTCAAATGAAATATTTAACCTTGTAATAAATTTCTATGAAATTTTATTGATCAAATATAATCAAAACATAAACACCTAAATGATTTAAACCACCTAGTATAATCTTTAATCTAATTGAATTCTTTTTAATGCAAGATAATCGTATCACATTTTTTTTTTCTTTTTAATGGTGTTCGGAAACCACTTTTTTTTCTAATTATTTGTCCAATTTTTATAATAAGTAAATTGAGAGCTCCAATTTTTTAATTTTTTTATATAACAAAAAAAAGAGTAAAAGACAAGCATTTATTAGGAGTTTCCTTGCATGTGAGGGAAACCGCGGAGATTGTTTATTGTATGGCCAACCGCGTTGACTATCCTGCACGCGTAAACATTTGACATTTGCTATTTGTGGTAGTTGGGACTGGGAAAAATGTTATCAACATTCACGGGCTTCGGCAACTGTTAACTCCAATTTATTAGAGCATCAGCATTAATTGTGGGATATGCCAAATGTAAGGATCTTATTCCATTTAGTCCCATTTAAGCCCAGCACCGGTTGTGGTAAACTACAACTATTGTAAAAAAGAAAAATACAATTAAGTTACAATGCAATTCTAAAGATAGAACCACACTGTAGCTCCAATGGTATAAATTTTAATCTATTTTATCCATTCTTTAATTTATTTTATTCATTCTTCTCTCTCTTTCTCTGTACGTCTTCCAGCTCTTCTCTCCCTTCTTCTTCTTCTTGTTCTTGGTCTGCCCTCTCTAGATCGGCATGGTGGGTTTCTAGATCTGCGAGATCGGCGGTGGTGGGTCTTCTCTTTTTTCCTTCTCCGACAATTGTCTCTCTCTCTTTCATTTTTCCTTCTCCGCGTGGGTCAACAAAATCAACTTCCTTCAAGCTTCCCAGCGGCGAATCCACTTCCTTCGAGCTTCAACAAAATCGAGCTACCTAACGGCGAATTGAGCAATCCGATTTTCATAAATTTTTGTTGTGTTTGTGGGTGAAGATTGTGTAGCTTCGCAGTGGTTGGTGATGTAGATCGCGGTGGGTTAGTGTTGGGTCAGGTGGGTTGTGTGGGTCTTGTGGTGCAGCGGCGTGGGTTTGCTGGTGATGGTTCCAATGGGTTGCTGTGTTTGACCGTGGGTTGCTATTTTTTTTTGTGTTGACGATAGATTATGGGTTGCCGGTGGTGGAGGTGGTGTCAGTTTCTGTAGTGTAGCGGTGGTGGTGATTGTGTTATATTGTAAATGAGGGTGATTGTGGGATATATTATTTTATTGTGTAGATATATTATTTTAATGAGTAGAATAGAAAAATAAAAGTTTTGATGTTGGGATATTGTAAAATGGTATGGTATAATTGATGTTGGGGTATTCATCAACTTTTTCCAATTCAAGTCCATTTGAGATGAAAAAGCTGATAAACGTTCCAAACTTCTCTCTTTTTTAATGATAAGTTCTTAGAAACTAGGAGTATTTTAACATCATAAATAATTTTGGAGTTTTGGATTTTGTGGTGTGCATTTGTTTTAAAATTTTAATTTTAATTTTTTCTTTTTTTTTTAAAGAAAAACATTATAAATAATTTAATTGATAATAATTAAATAATTCAAATAAATTAAATAAAAACTAATAATATATAAAATAAATAAATAAAAATAAGTTTTAAGTGGATATTCACACGTTATAATATTATGAAATGAAAGTAACAAAACCATAAACAAACAAGTTTTGATTAGAAAAATAATAGTTTTAAAATAAATAAATATATTCCAATGTCTAAAAAGACTCTAAACAAAGAAAATGTGGAACTAAAATAGTAAACAATAAATCCACATATATTTTTTATCCAAAAAAAAAAAAAAAAATCAGTTTGGGCACTGCTCCCGATCTATAAGCTAGGTCACGAGATCATCAATTCAACCAGTAGAGCACTGGTTGAACCACAGGGTCAAATAAATCAAAATATAAATATGTGAACTTTAAAAAAAAATAGATATATGCATAAATTAAATTGACCATTATAATTCAAAATCAAAGTTCACAATAACATAGTAGTCTTTTGATAGGATAAAAGTTTTAGACGTAAGTATATAGACAAAAAAGCACTTTAAAAAAAATATTTAGGTTTTCTCCCCCTTAAATTACTATATTATAACACATTAAACAGTAGATAAGTTAACAAATTGGACTTATAAATATAATTTTACAAATTTTGCAAACTCTGCTTGATAATAAAAACTCATCTATGTTACATGGGCCATCACAAACCCATTGAGTTTGACCGAGTCTTGTGCAAATATAATCATTTTAAACACCCGAACTGCTCTAAGTACTAATCACTGGATTTCTGATCCGACAGGCTAAATCCATCTAGATTATACAAGTATGAATTTTTAACCCAAAATAAAAATAACGTAGTTATCAACGTAATCTCAACCCCTCCATGCCCATTCCACTCCATCCAAAGGTCAATATATAGCCCACCCACAACAAGCCGACTATAATCGAATTAAAAATATAAAATCATAAATTTCACAAGAATCACAATGCACAAGCAGATGCCCACAAAGCGCATGGGATGGCCTATCTTGAAAACTTAGAGCATCCACACCAGTTTATGTAAAATCTTCTAAAATAGAAATAACTACCAATTTTACACATTTTGAGCAAAAAAACACCCACATCAGTGGGTGTAAAAATGTCTAAAATTGTGCAAATCCATTCACGAGCTACAGTAACCATGTATATTTACACGGTTACTGTAGCTCATCTATCCCATTATTTTATAATTTTCCGTTCGCTCCTTTTTCTCTCTCTTTTATGTGCTCAACAAACCTAGTTAAAACTCAACTCCTCATCTTCTTTTTTTTCCTCAGATGCACACAAACACACCCACATACAAACACATACACACAGAAAATCAACACAGAGATACACTTGCTCAAAAAAAAAAAAAAAAACAGAGATACACAAGCATAGATCGGTGCTTGACTAGATCGGAGCTCGTGGGTCTGGCTTGTGGATTGGAGCTCGCGGATCGTGATCGGAGCTTGCGGATCGTGGATCGGAGAGAGAGAGTTGATCGAGAGGGAGAGATATGTGGAGAGAGAGAGAGAGAGAGAGAGAGAGAGAGAGAGAGAGAGAGAGAAAGCAACAAATCAGAAATGAAAAATGGGTAGAGAGAGAGAGTGCGCGTATTATATGTGGGTAGTTGAGGGAAATAATAAAAAATATGAGGAAATTGATTATTTAATTAAAAGAGGTGGTAGAATAGATGAACTGATGTGGGTTTTTTGTAAAAATAGATGTGTAAAAAAAAAAAAAAATTTTAGTGTAAAAATGGATGTGTAAAATGAATGAACTGATATGGATGCTCTTAAAGCATGATCTTGTTATATATTTAAATATTAATTTATTTTTATTTTATATTTCTAGCATTATTCATTAAGTTTTTATATTCAATTACTTCTAGTATTTCTTTTTCAATTGATAATATACCTGAAGAATACAAATTAAATACTTACTTAGAAAGTTAGAATAAAAATAACCCAGTTCTATCTTACTAAATAAATATAAAAGGATTGGTACAAATGGGAAAAGGTAAACTAAATAAATTATTAAAAAAAAATTGATAATAAGGTAACAAAAGTGGGTTGATGTGATAAATTTTGTTCATCCAACGTGATAATAGGCATAGAGGTGTAAGCCGTGTATGCGGAGATGATGTTAAGTATTGTTCAAATTTAAGAATTTCATAATAACGTGATGTAATAATATATTATTATTTTAAGAGAGTTTCAACCTATATAACATTCGTTCTTGATAATAGTTTTTTATTATCAAACAAAGACACCAATTGGTTCTTGCTGTAGGGATGATTAAACCCTAAATCTTTTATTCAACCATTAGAAATTTTACCAATTGAACTAACTGAAACCCACCATGTAATATAATAATAGGTACATAGAAGATGTAATCATGTGGGAAGCCTTAATCTTCTCTCTTCACTTTGATAAATAAATAAATAAATAATTTTGTGTTTTGGATACAAATGAGGCATTTTTAATAGACAATGGATTCTATTAGCCAATAAAAAGCCTTAAATTTTACATTATTAATGAAGGAACTTTAATTTTTTTGGTTAAGACATAAATATATTATACTATATTAGTAAATAAATACTAAATAGAGGAGACTTCCTTTTATTTGGGAGCTTTAGACCATTACCTAACTTGCTTATATGGTTTAGCCGGCCCTTCTTTAGCCTCCACCACCACAGAGGTCTTCAGCTCATTGCTGCTACCACGAAAATCATTGGTAGTTAATGCTCCTCCTCTAACAAGATTCCCAGATATATAGATTGGCCAACTTCATCATCGTTGGTGTTCTTTTTTAACAAGACTCCACCGACTTATCTTTACGTTCTTTGTAGCAAAGCGGATTCATGTATTCAAATTGTAAGTCGAAGACCTCCGCCACTTCACGCATTCAAAATCTGAATTGTCAATTGAAGAGAAGACCTAAGCTTCCCTTGGTTCTTTTTTAGTAAAAAACGATCAGACCTGTTTGGTTGTCAATTCCAAATATTCCATCATCGATTCACCAGTTTTTAAGAGACTCTCATGTGTTTTCGTTTTTTTATTGATAACCCAAACCACTAATAGAGCATGTCTTGGTTGAATTGGCCGATTTAGTCTGGTTTTTAAAACTATGGTTTCAACTTCACCTAATGGTCGTTTCTTTCTTTTTTCCTTTATTATTATTATTTTTTGGATGTGATGGGATTTAAACTTACGTTATTTTGTTAATAATGATTACTCTTAATATCATGCTACAACACCAATTAGGTTTTTGTGTAGATAAGATTCGAACAAGTTCCTTTATTCAAAACAACAAAGAGAATTTAATGTAATCTACCACAATCCATAAGATCCTAAATTTTGATATATTTAGCCAAATGTTTGGTGATTAGAGTTCAAAGTAAATAATAATTGTAATGGCGAAAAAACAGTTAATCAACTTTTTCACTTAAATGAAGACTGTACTGTTTTTCTATCACAATGAATTTGTTTAGAGATGGGAAGTCAAATCTAATTATGATATCCAATGTGCGAACAAGGAAAATCTATGTCATAGGACTGAATGAGAAAGAATGTTTCTTCTATTACTTCACAGTTTAAGAACTGGTTAAAAAAATACAAGTGTTAGTCCTTGGGTCTAGTCCGAGGTTCGGTTACAAATTGATAGACTCTTTTTTCTGTCTCTTTTCTCCTTTTCCTCCTGCCTTACATCTAGATCTTCCTTTTGCTTTTATATCCAACTACAACTCATCCGCACCTTACTCTTGGAGGGCTAAGATTGCACTCCTAGAGCCCCTGTCCCATCCATAATAGACTAGCAAGCTTTTTCCCTGCATCCTTAGTTGTGCCACTACTATTCATGGTCATTTCCTCATTAATGTGGCTAGAGGAGTGGTTGTCTTATATTTAATGCGGAGGAGATGGCTTCTACACCCTTCTTTCTTCATCCTTCTTGTATTTTGTGCCAAGCCTGCTTTTTCCCTTCTTTGATTTTTTAACTTTATGCACCTCACAAAACTGGTGCTCGTCCCTGAGGTTTGAGATGCGTCCTCAGAATTTACCTTAATTGCCCATTTAACTCATACGGGGGATCCTCGTCCCCACGATAGCCCCCCCAAAACCTCATTTTTCGTCCTTGACTCAGAAAAGTGAGGTTTTGGTTAACAAAAGTCGTTGGTAATTGCCCGCTTGCAATTAGATTCCCACATGTGTATGTCCTTTCAACTGACTGTAACCCGCTCCTGACGCTTCAGAATCCACAACTCCATAATAAATGCAACAAGTGACGCTTTATTCCCCATATTCTACGGTAAGATTGTGATCGAACGGCTCTAGATTCGTCACCAAAAGGGGTGGGAAGGTTACTGCTCCTCTTTTTACAGCCTATATATAGAGTAAGCCTGTCCACGGGTCAATCCGGGTCAGGTTTGTGCCCAACCCAGAACCGACCCGACCAGATCAGATGGTCAGAAACTCAACCCGCCGCTGACCGGCATGGTTGATCGGATCGGACCTTCAACGGACGGCAGTAAGTTCGGTCAGAGTTGGAGATCTGAAAATTGGCCACAATTCGATGATTTAACAGCGAAATCGGTGATATTTCAGTGATATTTTCGCTAGATTTTTGCCAGATTTTCTTTGGATTTGTCGAAATCTCATCAAATTCGGCGAGATCTTGCTAGATCTAGTGAGATCTCGCCAAATCCAATGAAGATTCCATGGATCTAGCTGAGATCTCGCCTGATCTAAATAACTTCACTAGAAAATGTTGAGATCTACATTCGGTCGAGTTTCTTCGGGTTTTGGAGAGAAAACCCTGCCAGCCAACTCGCCGTTTTCGGCTTATGGAGGCCGAGATCTGCCGCCGACCGTCATCGGCGTTGAGTCAGCCGATTGTCAGGCCAAATTGGACAAGTTTGGGCGGGTGGGTCGGGTCACGATTTTGTTGGACACCCCTATTATAGAGATATATGAGGTCCTTATCTCCATTTCAACTCCCTAGAAGCAAAAAAGAACAAAAACATGCTCCACACACTTGATAACTTCACCTGAGGAGTCCTTCTTCCCCAAATTCATAAGTGTGTATTTCTGTTAACGAGTTTCTCCTTTATTCATTCATAGTAGTAGATTTTTTCTCTTTTTCCCAAATGGGTAGATTTTTTAGTCTAGTCAACACTCTCGAACACCGAGAGGAGTTTAAGAGATACTATAGGATTCCTAGCAATGTGTCAATACAGCATTGCAACATGGGTGAATGGCACACGAAGAGGCCTTCTAGAGTCGTCGCGATTCCCATGATTGCCTACATTAAAGGGGGTATGAGGATTCCTATGAGAAGAGTCACTAGGGATTTTTTAAATCTTTTTAGATTGTGCCCCACCCAATATGTAGATGCACTGAATGATAGGTTAGGTATATACCTCACCCATCATGACGTAAATTAGGAATACAGTTGTCAGAAAGGTGTCGACAGAAGGTATTACCTAAAAACTAGGGTTCTTGTTGTTAGGATAATCTCTTGCCTCTCCGAGACGAACAAAGGCATGGACGAGGACTTTCTCATCGTTTCAAGGGAGTGGCATGACGGACTCCATTGTCCTACCAAGGATGGAACCCTAGGTGGGATGGCTTAGGGCCATTTAAAAAGTCTATGCTAGCTTAGGAAAAACAATTTATTAATATATTTGCTACTCTGTTTTATTTTTGTATATGTATTTTCTTTTTTATGAAAGTTGAACTTATTCAGCCTACAAACTAACATGAGTTCTTTATTCATCTTTCTTAGATAAAAAAGCCACTGCCAAGAGACGAAGTTTGGTGAACTTCAGGCTACTGAACCAAGTTCTGCGATCCAAGATCTTCCTACAACGGGACGGTCAGCTCCGTGCAGTTCATGTGATCCTGGGTCTTACACCTATCTCCAATCATTTTCAAGTATCCAAGCATGTAATCAAGGCCTAAGACTCTTGTCTTGCCCTAGTTAAAGTGGCCGTTGAGGGGTTTATAAGTAAGCCTCCTCCAGAAGGAACTCGATTAGTGGAGTTTCCTACCTTCAAGGATCCTCCTCTAGAAGGAACTTAGTCTATCAAGCCTCCTATTGTCAAGGACCCTCAACCAATCGTAGAAGAGATCACAACCTCAGACGAAGAAGTCGAGACAGAATCTAAGGACAATACTCCAGAGGAGAGTACTAAAAATCCCATCTAAGATGAGGATTTTGAGGTCTTTTACCAAGCAAACGAGACCGAGGAGGAAGGACTCAGCCCACATCTAGTTGCAGCCCTAGTTAGTGAGAATCAAGAGGCTACCGAAGTCTGAAGGGATGGTGATAGAGAAGAGATTGCCATATTTACTCTCTTTACTAGAATCCCATGTTGGGACAGCCGCTTTCAAAGTCACTCTAGTTGCCAGACGTTCGACTCCCATTCCTCCTGCCCCTATACAAACCGAACCAGCTGACAAAAAGCGAAAAAGAGACAAGAAAGGGGGTAAATGCCCTATTGAAGAGGGTGAAGTCCAGGAGGAGACTCCTCCTAAGGCAAAAATGACCCAGGCCCAACGAAGAAGGGAAGGAGAAAGCTCGGAAGCTGTTCCTTAGCGTCGGCCTTGGGTTTCAAACTGGAATACTGTCTTTGAACTGGACGACTCGCCTCTCTGCGAAGATGCCTCAATCTGTAATTTTGACAGTGGAAGAGTGGGCTATGTGGCCAATGTTATGGAATAGACACTTCTTCTCCCCAGAGACATGGACGAGCTCTAGAACCTAAAGAAGCACGAGCTTTTTTTGTCCATGAAGAAGGACCTAGCTCTGGTAAGATTTCCTTACATTCACTGCTTCTTAAACTCCATCATTACAGTCTTGTTTGTTCTTCCTTTACTAATAATTTCTACCTATACTATTCACGCACAGGCCACCCAAGCAGCACATGTAGCGGAGGAATGGGTTGATTAGGCATGTTGCAACTTGAGCAAAGAGGAGTCCAAGCATTATGCCGTGCAGAAGTCTTTTACCTTAACAGAAAAAAAAGCTAAAAGAGACTCTCCTTAAGTTACTTGAATGTGAGAAGGCCAAGAAGAGCGCTGAAGATTTAATAGAGAGCTTAGAGAGACAGGCCCGGGAGTAGCTCTTACACTTAAGGGAGGCAAAGAGCCAGCTGGCAATCACTCGAACAACCATTTCCGAGCTGAAGACAGAGTTAAGCAAGAAGGATGAGAAGAAGAACAAGGCTGAGCAAGACACATATGATTAGGGGAAAAAGGAGACCTAGGCCCACCTCAAATCTCAACTTCCTGTTGTATGCCGGAGCTTTTGCCTTCAAACTTGGGTTGAGGCTTTCAATGCTGCAAGAGTAGATCCTACTTCAGGACTAAGGAATCCAGAGAAAGCCTTCTACCTTCGAGCAATTAAGGCATGTCCAGTCACCCAGCCTTCTTTCAGTGCTCCTGGTTTAACTCCTCTTAGCTCTACTGAGGATCCCCCACCAAAGTCCAGCACTACTACTCCTGCTCAATCCAAACCAACTGAACAACGACTAAGCACCACGATCCTTGCCAAATCCAAACAGACTGAGCCCCCTGTCTCCAAGCCCAGTACAGCTGTTCCATAAGGCTCCAAGGTGGTAGCCAAAGGGCCTCAAATATAAAAAGACACTGCCACCACTGTCTCCGCACCCAAGGTGGCTCCCCCTGCTCCAACTCCAACTACTGAAGTGCAGCCCACCACAAGAACAGGGACACACAAGACTCCCAAGGCTTAGGGAATGTCATAGTGGGACCATCTTTTGTTTTTTTTTTTTTTTTTTTTTTTTTTTGTGGACTGAAGGCATTTTGTTGTTCCTTACCTTTTCTATCATATGTAACCTCTCAAACTTCACTTAATGGAAAGTTTTTGTTATAACCTTGTCTTACTTACTAGTACTTATATTTTTGTGTACTATTTGTTCACCATGCCCATTTATAATTAAGTACTTGTACCGAGGTGTTAATTTCCCGAGGTAGGTCATATGAGAAATCGAACTTAACCAAGGTTAGATTGAACACAACAAACATAGTTTAAGTGTTAATTTACCCAAGGCAGGTGACCCGAGGAGTCGAACCTAGTCAATGTTCTGTTTGATATAGAAATAATCTAAGTGTTAATTTATCCAAGGCAGGTGACCTGAGGAGTTGAACCTAGCCGAGGTTCTGTTTAACATAGAAAAAATTTAAGTGTTAATTTACCCAAGGCAGGTGACCCGAGGAGTCGAACCTAGCCAATGTTCTGTTTAACATAGAAATGATCTAAGTGTTAATTTACCTAAGGCAGGTGACCCGAGGAGTCGAACCTATCCAAGGTTCTGTTTAATATAGAAAAAATCTAAGTGTTAATTTATCCAAGACAGGTGACCCAAGGAGTCGAACCTAGTTGAGGTTCTATTTAACAAAGAAAAAATCTAAGTGTTAATTTACCCAAGACAGGTGACCCGAGGAGTCAAACCTAGCCAAGATTCTATTTAACATATAAACAATCTAAGTGTTAATTTACCCAAGGCAAGTGACTTGAGGAATCAAACCTAGCCAATGTTCTGTTTAACATAGAAACAATTTAAGTGTTAATTTACCCAAGGCGGGTGACACAAGGAGTCGAACCTAGCTGAGGTTCTGTTTAACATAGAAATAATCTAAGTGTTAATTTACCCAAGGCAAGTGACCCGAGGAGTCGAACCTAGCTGATGTTTTGTTTAACATAAAACCATCTAAGTGTTAATTTACCCAAGGCGAGTGACCTGAGGAGTCGAACCTAGTTGAGGTTTTGTTTAACATAGAAATAATCTAAGTTGGACAACAAGAATCTTAAAAAATACATCTGATTGCATAGAAAATATACATTCTTACAGCACTGCTAGGTTACAAATAATACTTTCACAAATTGTTTACATTCCATGGGCTAGGTACAACCAGTCCATCCAAATCCTCTAACCTATAAGCCCCCACTCTTGCTACTGAAGTCACTCGGTATGGACTCTCCCAATTAGGACTTAATTTTCCCCAAGAAGGATTTCTTGCACTCCCAACAACCTCTCGCAAGACCAAATCCCCAAGAATAAAAGCTTTAACCTTTACCTTTTTCTCGAACGCCTGCCTAAGCTTTTGTTGATATTGCGCCAACCTAACCGCGACCACCTCCCTTCGTTCCTTAGCCAAATCAAGGCTATGAGCAAGGGATTGCTCATTGCCATTATCAAAGGGTTAGTCAGACCTCGGAGTCAGGAACCCTGTTTCTGTAGGAATAACTGCCTCTGCTCCATAGGTCATGGAAAAAGGGGTCTCGCCCGTGGATCTTCTTGGTGTTGTGCGATAGGCCTACAAAACATGAGGTAGCTCGTTCATCCATTTTCCCTTAGCATCTTCCAATCTCTTCTTCAGACCGTCTAGTATAACCTTATTTGTGGTCTCAGCTTGCCCGTTACTCTAAGGACACGATGGATTAGAGTACTTGTTTTTTATTCCTAATTCGCAACAGTATTTCCGAAAGGCCTTGCTGTTGAACTGAAGTCCATTATCTGAAACGAGGATGCTTGTGGCCCTAAATCTTGTGACAATATTCTGCCATACGAACCTTTTTACATCTTGATCTCGGATGTTGGCTAGTGGTTCAACTTCTACCCACTTAGTGAAATAGTCAGTAGCTACTATGCAATACCTCCGATTCCCTGTGTCAGAGCTCTATAAGCAAGTGACTTGCCCCCCGTATGGCTACCACAAATCCCTTCATGTAATTCTTTTAACAACATTTCAACGGCCTCGGAATAAATACACAACAAGTATGGTCCCGAGTATGAGCATTTGTACAATTTTTGGTCCTCAAAAAGCCAAAACCTTGGCGCCTTCCAATGAACCTTCTCTGCCTCATCCCGGTCCTCGGGTACAATTCCTTCCTTCAAAAATGCGACCAATGGATCTTGCCAGCTAGGGCCTACCCTCGTAGAATTAACTTCTACTAGAGGTAGCTTATTATAAGCAATCGTCATATAACTTTCAACAAGTACGATCTGAGGCAGTTCCTCCCTACTAACCGTGGCCAAAGTTACGAGTGAATCAGCATGAGAATGAAAGTCCCTTGACAGTCGCTTTACTCGACCTAAATACCAAAGCATCCTTGGATCCTTTGCTTCATACTCTCCGAGGACTTGTCCAACTACGAGTCTTGAATCACAATATGCTCTTATAGCCTTGCCCCCAAGCCTTTGCACTGCATTCATACTTGCCTGCAAGGCTTCATACTCTGCTTCATTATTTGTTTCTAAAAACCATAGCCTGAGTGATTTCTCCAAAGTAATACCGTCTAGTGAAACCATCACAATCCCTATTCCTGATCAAATTTTTTTTTATTGCGCCATCCACGAATAATTGCCAGGAACATTGAGCTACCACCGTTTCCACATGCACAGCCCCTTCAAGTTTTTCCCCTACCTCCGAGCTTCCCAGTTCCTCAGCAATTTCTACTACTAAATCTGCTAGAACTTGACCCTTCACAACTGTTCGAGGCATGTATTTGACATCAAATGCTCTGAGCATGGTCCCCCATTTGGCCACCCTTCCCGTATAATCTGATTTTCAGAGCAAGGCCTTTAAGGGCAACTGAGTCAAAACGACCACAGTATGCGCTTGAAAGTAATGAGGTAATTTCTTGATGGCATGAATGATAGAAAGAATTGCTTTCTCTAGGTGCAGATACCTAACCTCGGTCTCTTGCAAGGATTTGCTGACATAATACACTAGTTTCTGAACTCCTCCGTCCACATGTACCAAGACCAAACTTACAGCATGCCGAGCTACAGCCACATAGGCATATAAAATTTCCTCCTTTTCTGGTCTGGACAAGATTGGTGGATGTGCTAAATACGCCTTCAACTCTGCAAAAGCTCTATCACATTCTTCAAACCTCGTAAAATCCTTCCATTTATGCAATAGCTGAAAAAATGGTCTACACCGTTCTACAATTGATATAAACCTATTCAGAGCTGTCGTCATTTTGGTTAGGCACTGAACTTCCTTCGAGTTCCGAGGAGGATGTAAATCATGAATGGCCTTAATCTGGTCGGGATTTACCTCAATCCCATGATGAGTTATCATATATCCTGAAAACTTTCCTGATCAGACACCAAAGGAATATTTTTAAGCATTTTAACGCAACTTGTGTTTCCTTAAGATTGCAAAAATATCATCGAGGTCTAACAAATGTTCAGTCTCTTCTTTACTTTTCACCACCATATCATCAATATAAGCTTCCATGTTCCTTCCTAACCGACTATCAAACATTCTCGTCACCATTCTTTGATATGTTAACCAGCGTTTTTTAGTCCGAATGACATTACTTTATAATGGAAGTTTCTTGTTGGAGTAAGGAAGGCAATTTTCTATTGCTCCGACAATGCCAAAGGAATCTGGTGGTAACCTTGGAAAGCGTCTAGGAAACTCATCCTCAGGTGCCCAAATGTTGCAACCATCAATTGATCAATTATGGGAATCAGAAATGGGTCCGTGAAATCTACACATACTCTCCACTTTCCCGACTTCTTCTTTACCACCACCGTATTGGCCAGCCACTCAGGGTAGAAAACCTCTTTAACAGTTTTGGCATGCTTTTTTGACCTCGTCCTTAACAGTTTCAGCATGCTCTTTTGAGGATTGCCGAGGTATTTGTTTCTTTGGAGTAGCAGTAGGGTTAGCATTCAAACAATGGCAAATAAATTTAGGATCAATTCTGGGTGCTTCATATGCATTCCACGCAAAGACGTTAAGATTGTCCTTCAAAACTTCCGCCTACTGCGCTTTTTCCTTTGCTGGAAGTAGAGACCTAACATGAAAGTATCGATCTGCATCTTCCCCAATAGTGAACCTTTCCAACTCCTCACACGATATTGAACTGTCCGAGGGGACTGGGGACCTTAGCTGTGATTGCTATAACGTTGGGACTACTTTGGAAGATCTCAACTCAGCAATGTGGTGATTAACTAATTCCACCATGCATTGCCTAGCTGTTGCTTGACATCCCACCAATTTAGCCACCCTTCCATTAATGGGATACTTCACCTTAACATGCAACGTGGATGCAACTGCCCCCATAGCATGCAACCATGGTCTGGCAAAAAATGGTAATGTACAGCGAAAATGCATCTACTACTATAAAATCCACACTTACTGTCCTATCCCCAGTTAACACAGGCAATCAAATCCACCCTTTTGAGACCCAAACCTTTAAACAAGTCCAGGTACATTCTATCAGCCCCACTACCTTGGTCAATCATCACCCACTTGACATCATACCCCGATATCTGCATGGTCACTGCCAAAGCATCATCATGTGGCTGAATGGTTCCCAACTTGTCATCCTCAGAAAATCCTATGATTTTTTGATTCGAGACTTTGCATCTTTTACTTAAGGTTTCTCCTTCAGGGCTTTCTACCTATGTCATCATCACCATTACCCCTTTAGCTGGGTGAGGCTCATTTCTCATGGTTGCGAAAATAACACTTATTTTCCCCAAAGGTGCTCGAGGGGCGGGCGCCACCATCGTGAGATTTATTCCCAGGTCGAGCTGCTTGATTACCTGACTGTTGCAGAAATTGTTTCAATTTGCCCGCCTTCACCAATTGATCCAAAAAGGCTTGCAGGGTCCTACGATCCTTGGTCGTATGATCCCAATCTTAGTGATACTGACAATACAAGCTTTGATTTCTTTTAGTGGGGTTTCCCCCCATCTTGTTCGGTCATCTAAAGTAAGGCTCAAGTTTGATTTTTTTTTTAGAAATTGATATATTGGTTCCTTAAACACTGAGTTCACCATTTGAGGAACAGTAACCTCATGGGACATTTGATTGTAATATTCCCTCCTCTGCCGGGAAGAAAAAATTGGCCTCCTAAGTTATCCCTTCGGTCATTGGTAGGAACCTTATTTTTACCTCGGGAGGAACTTTGATTGTCCTCTACCCTTTTATGCTCTTTGATCCAGTCCATCAATTAGTGCACATTCCGAGGGGGTTTCATGGTAATTGATTTCCACAAATCGAAATTCATGGGAAGACCCACCTTAAATGTTTGCATGGCCATATCCTCGAAATCCCCATCAATTTCATTATAAAGCTCCCAATAGCAATTGGAGTAAGTCTTCAATGTTTCTCCCTCTCTCATTAACATTGAGAGCAATGAATCCAAAGGTCTAGGAACTTGGCTACAAGTCAAGAATCTTGCCCTAAAAGCCCTGGTCAGCTCCTCAAAAGAATGTGTCTATCCTTCCACCAAACTATCAAACCACCCTATTGCCACTGGTCCGAGGCTTGAGGGGAAGACCTTACACATCAAAGGCCTTATTCTTGGAGTGAATAGCCATCATTTGGTTAAAGTGGCTCACATGTTCAACAGGGCCAGTCCTACCATTATGGATGGTGAAAGTAGGCTGGTTAAAAGGGAGATCGAGATGTTTGAAAGAGGGCTTTACCCATGGCGTCATGACCTTGTCCCCTCCTTGGTGGAGTAACAGGTTTCTTACAATAGTGTTTTCTTCCTGAGGTATGCCGCGAAGATGACGTAAATGACTCACTAGGGATAGTCCTGTTCCTAGGCCTATAACTTTCATCACTGCCAGAACACGAGTATTGGCTTGAAGAAGGAGTCCTATCATCTCTCCCATGCGTCCTGCGTTGAAGACGTCTACGTAGCCACTTTAACTTTATCTCAAGATCATACACTTCATCATCTAGTGATTGACATCTATCCTTCTGCTACACCGTTTGCCTTGAAGAACAAAATGCCTCCTAACTATGTGTATAAGCCTCATGGCAATCTCTTCTCCATTCCAAATTGACATACCGGTCCCTGTGTTGGGAGCCGAAAGATTCTTGTGATCCGCTCCGCCAATGATCAGACATAACTATGAAGTCACACAAGGATATTCAAAGATTTCCCACAGACGGCGCCAATTGTAATGGCGAAAAAGCTGTTAATAAACTTTTTCACTTAAATGAAGACTGTACTATTTTTCTATCTCAATGAATTTGTTTAGAGATCGGAAGTCAAATCTAATTATGATATCCAATGCGTGAACAAGGAAAGTCTACGTCATAGGACTGAATGAGAAAGAATGCTTCTTCTATTATTTCACAATTTAAGAACTGGTTAAAAAAATACATATGTTAGTCTTTGGGTCTAGTCTGAGGTTCGGGTTACAAATTGATAGACCCTTTTTTCTCTCTCTTTTCTCATTTTCCTCCTACCTTGCATCTGGATCTTCCTCTTGCTTTTATATCCAGCTACAACTCATCCGCACCTTACACTCGGAGGGTTAAGATTGCACTCCTAGAGCCCCTATCCCATCCAGAACAGACTAACAAGCTTTTTTCTTGCATCCTTTACTGTGCCACCACTATTCATGGTCACTTCCTCATTAATGCGGCCAGAGGAGTGGTTGTCTTGTATTTAATGATAGACCAAAAATGTATTGACCCCTTATGATGAATTAATTAATTAATTACCCAAGTTTATTAATTAATCAAATTAACATGCAATGTACGTGACAGCACAAACAAATCACCAACTAAAATATAATGCAGCGGAAAATAAAGTTGATACGGTGATTTGTTTACAAATGGGGAAAACTTCCGAAGCAAAAACCCCACCGGGTGATTTTAAGGTCACCACTCTCGAGAATTCACTATTATCACAACAAGCGGTTACAAGTAAAGGAATCACAGTACTTTATACCAACCTACAGTTGAACCCTTACCCCAAAACATAATTGGACTTGTTCTGTAGTGACAATCTCTCCTTTTCAATGCATGGCTCCTAGTACGTGACTAACCAATCGATGTGCGGATCCTAGTACGCGGCTTACTCCTTTGCACGAATTCCAGTACGTGACTAACTCTACAGCCACCTTTTGATTGTTGTAGCTGATTTGCAATAGCTTCACATAGAAACAATAATAAGATCTTCAATGTTGGTGCAAGAAACTTTGCTTGATTACAAAACCCAAAGGCGTACAAGAAACGCAGCAAGAACTCTTTTTTCTATAGGAGGAGGCTAGGGTTTCAAAAAGAAAACCTTATAAAGCTCTCTGGGGTTTTGTTTTTCTTTTTCCACCTCCTTTAAATAGGAGATTAATGGGCTCTCCTATTCCAAATAGGTTTACACAAATCTTGAGCTTTCCTAGTCCAATAAGGATTATACAAACCCATAAACAAATAGCTTTTTAGAGTAAAAACGTTGCTGGCTATAGTCTGAATCTGTAAGCTTGATAGATCGAGACATGTGTCGAGCTTTAATGAATCTCGACAGATCGAGCTTCTATTGAGGAGGTATCGAGACTTGCAGATTGCACTTTTCTTGAGCAGTTCTTGAGTAATCTTCATGTCTTCAATTTAACCACTTATAATGATCATCTTGAACCTAATTATATTTACTCAAATACAAGTAAAGTGCATTTTTTCAAAGGATATACTAATTACATAAAAATATGTCTCTAACATTTAATGCGGAGGAGATGGCAAAATTGGGTGGGAGTTGTCCCGCCCCAAATTTCGAGGAAAGATACCAGCCGTAGGATCTCCATCTCATCATTAGACATAGGAACAGGGCGCCGTCTGGAGCATTTAATGAAGCGTTGCAAACTCCAAAGTGTCATGAGCGGTTACAAGACAGGAAAAATGACATTCTCACATGGGAAAGCAAGGAAACGTGTAGGATCTACCACCTTAGTTCAAAACCCCATTCTTTCTCCTCAGACACGAAGGAAACACTAGAGTTTTGAGGGGCTATTGTGAGGTACAACAATCTGGTAAAGTAGCATTGCCACGTGTTATACCAAGCGCCGAGGAGGCCAGGGCAATTCCGAGGAGATCCCACCCTTGGATGGGGGGGCCAAGTTAGTGGTACGCCACCCAAGAAAGACGTACTGCAAGAGAAATGGGCTAGGAGTGAGGATTAGCCCTGATGCACTGAGGGGATGGTGGCTGCCACCCCATTTAATTCATCCCACCAAACCTCCTGACTACATTTATGTGGAAAAGACCCTTGAACAATGCTGCCTTGGTTGACGCTCCTCACAGGGGTTAGGGGAAGGTGTCAGATGGGATTAGCACTTAAGTAGTGGCCTGCACGATCAACAAATGGAAGGCCAGGATCTTCTGAAAGGGTCTATATAAGATAAAGGGTCCCCTAGAGAGAGGAGATCGAAAAAATAGGAGAGAGAAACATTATAACGCAAAGAACTGGAACTGTAAACAAATCTCATAGTGATATATTCTAGAATGAATCTCCTCGAACTTGACCGAGGAGAACTATATTTCACTATGCTGTGGTTTCTTTCTGTTGTTCCTTGCTTCCTTGTTATTTTTGGCCCATAGTAAGCGTTATCTCACCCATAAAAGCCTAGTCTTAAAGCCCACTCTCTAACAAATTCATTTTGTTAGGCTATTTGGGCCTGGGTCCTCTAGTCGATTGGGCTCATGAGCTAAATTTAGTCCCTACAATTTGCGTCATCTATGGGAAGACTTGAGCTTTAGGATGTTCAACGTTTAATTATGGTAGGCTCAGGGCTAGGGCCAAACTGGGAGGAGTCTACTGGCTCTCAGCACTAGGACCGCTTCCTCAACCTTGAATGCAGAGGGGATAAGGAGGTCAATATGCACACTACACATACTAGCAGGAGCCAATCTCGAGGAGGGAGCTACATCTCTTACAAGGAAAATACTAGAAACATGTAGCAGGAGATAGACCGCCTCCGCAGGAGGCTACGAAGTGAGAGGCGAAAAAGGACTCCCTCACACTCTGACCACTCTTCTAAAGACATCCAAGATGGCAGCTACAAGCCCAAATCAAGGACTCCCCCCAGTGAGTCTTTTTCAAAGGTGGAGGAGCGCCATCGTAGGCCCAAAAACAGGGGCTCGTCTCTAAAAGCCTAGGGAATGACGCCATAAGTAGAGCATTGAATTAGATCTCTAAGTCACCATTCACGCATAGAATCAAGGCAGGAAAACTTCCTCACCGGTTTACTCAGCCTCCGTTTACCATGTACAACGGTAGGACAGACCTCGTGGAGCATGTGAGCCAATTCAACCAAAGAATGGCTGTACATTCCAAAAACGAAGCTCTAATGTGCAAGGTGTTCCCTTCCAGTTTGAGGCCCGTGGCGATAAGGTGGTTTAGCAACCTGAAGGAACGCTCCATCGGCTTCTTTAAGGAGCTCACCTAGGCATTTGGGGCTCGTTTTATCACTTGCAGCAGGGTTTCTCGGCCTTTGGACTCACTGTTGTCCATGGCGATGCGCGAAGGGGAGACCCTGAAAATGTATTCTGACAGGTATTGGGAGATGTTCAACGAGATTGAGGGAAACTTCGATGACATGTCCATAAGCACCTTTAAGGTCGGCCTGCCCACCGAGCATGACTTGAGGAAGTACCTGACAAGAAAGCTAGTGGGGACTGTGCGCCAGCTTATTAACCGTATTGATGAGTATAAATGGGTCGAAGAGGACCAGCAGCAAGGAAAAGAAAAGGCTAAGGTGATCCCCCAGGAGAGGAGGGATTTCAGGTTGGACCGGTACAATAACAACAGACCTTGGAGGGATTTCATTGGGCCCTCGGGTCCGGCTATTACCTAGGCAGTTAGCACCGTATTCCGAGAACTTATGCACCAGGTCTTAGAAAAGATTAAGAATGAGTCATACTTCAAATGGCCGAATAAGATAGGGGGAGGCCCTATGAAACACAACCAAAGTCTCCACTGCCAATACCACCAGGAGTGTGGGCATACCACAGAGGACTGCAGGACTTTGTGGAACCATTTGGAGTAGCTAGTGCAGGCAGGAAAGTTAAGGTAATTCCTGTATCAACCTAATGAACAAGGTAGCCAACCTGGGCCAAGAGCACATAGAGATGCTTCTTCAAAAGCCCCACTGGGTATAATTAGCGTAATCTTCCTCACCCCGGGGAGAACCGACTCCCTTCCATCTAGGGTAATGTCCATAGATCGGCCACCCGCCGAGGACTTAACTCCTGGGGGCAGGATAAAGTGGGAACCTCGCAACCACATGATGACGCCTTAGTGGTCACCTTAAGAATTGGGGGGCATGACATTAATAGGGTGCTAGTAGATCAGGGTAGCGGCACAGAAATCATGTACCCCCCTGACCTATAAAAAGGGCTGAGATTAAGGCTAGAGGACCTGACTAGTTACAACTCCCCTCTAGTGGGTTTTGATGGGAAGGTTGCTATCCTAAAGGGGCAAATCAAACTGCCCATACAAACAGGATCAAAAGTAATGGAGGTGGATTTCATTGTAGTGGATGCCTACTCCCCTTATGCCGCCAATATGGCGAGGCCTTAACTCCATGCCATGGGGGCCATCCCCTCCACCCTGCATATGAAAGTAAAGTATCCCTCTGGAGATCAAATCGAAGAGTTGGTGGGGAGCCAATCTATGGCCAGACAATGCTTGGTGGTTGCAATCAGACATCAAGCCAGAAAAGAGCCCTCAGCCTCTAGCGTGCAGAGTTTATAGCAATTAAAGGTGCCAGTGCTATCCATGGATGTGGTGGGAAGTGAGGTAAAGTGCGAGCAACTGGAAAAGGTTATTATTGGGGATGATAAGGAGAAATTCTTTCAAGTAGGCGTTCAACTCCCTCCTCGGGAGAAGGAGGAACTAATAGGTTTTCTTAGAAGAAATGTTGATGTATTTTCATGGAGCCCTTACGAGGCTTTAGGGGTGGATCCATACTTCATCTGCCACCATTTAAACGTTAATCCATCTGTTGCCCCTAAAAAATCAACCACCTCGGCGCTCATCCAAGGAACACTTCAATGCCATCAAGGAAGAAGTACTCAAACTTAAACGGGCCGGAGCCATAAAGGAGGTGTTCTACCCTGAGTGGTTAGCCAACACGGTAGTGGTAAAGAAGAAGAGTGGGAAATGGCGGGTGTACATGGACTTTATGGATTTAAATAAGGCTTGCCCAAAGGACCCCTTCCCCTATGCCTCGGATAGGCCAGCTAGTGGATGCAATCATAGGCCATCCTCAGATGAGCTTCCTGGATGCCTTCTAGGGATATCACCAGATACTATTGGCCCTGGAGGATCAGGAGAAGACTTCCTTTGTCACGCCTATAGGGAATTATCATTACAAGGTAATGCCATTTGGGCTGAAGAACGCGGGATCTACTTATCAGAGAATGGTGACCAAGATATTCGAACCACAGTTGGGCAAATGTATCGAGGTCTACATAAATGACATGGTAGTAAAGAGTAAAGTGGAATCCGAGCACGTAAACGACCTCAGAAATATTTTTGGTATATTAAGAAAACACAAGCTACGCCTCAATGCTTCAAAGTGTTCTTTCGGTGTCGGCTCTAGAAAGTTTATAGGCTACATGGTCACCCATCGGGGGATTGAGGTCAACCCTAATCAGATCAAGGAAATCTGCAACCTACAGCCCCCTCGGAACCCCAAAGAAGTCCAGAAATTGATAGGAATGACTTCCGCCTTGAACCGGTTCATCTCTAGATCAGTAGATAGGTGCCAACCTTTCTTCCAGCTGCTGCATAAGTGGAAGGGATTTGAATGTATGGAGGAATGCTCCTCGGCCTTCCAACAATTGAAGGAGTATCTCTCTCGCCCACCCATTATGTCCAAACCCGAGAAGGAGGTTCCATTTGCCTACATTGGAGTAGCATCGCACGCGGTGAGTCTGGTATTGGTGCAAGCCGACAATAGGGTACAGAAACCAGTCTACTATGTGAGAAAATCATTACACGAGGCAAAAGTCCGTTATCTACCCCTTGAAAAGGCCATCTTGGCAGTAGTACACGCTACGCGAAAGCTCCCGCATTACTTCTAGGCACACACGATTGTGGTTCTAACCCAACTCTCCCTTCAATCACTACTTTGGGTAGCGGACTACACGGGGAGGATTGCAAAATGGGGGACGATTCTATGAGTTTTCGAAATCAAATACATGCCACGCACTTCCATGAAGGGTCAAATTCTAGCAAACTTGGTGGCCGAGTTTGCTGAACCTTCGCTAGTGGAAAACAAGGAGAGGCCCGACATGGATGGAAAATCAGTTGGGACAGTCGCCGTATAGGAGCTTTCACTATGGAAGGTGTATATAAATGGTGCAGCTAATCAGAAAGGATCAGGAGTGGGGCTGATTATTATGTCCCCCGAGCGGATCACCGTCGAGAAATCCTTAAGGTTAGGCTTCACAGCCACAAATAATGAGGCTAAGTATGAGGCTCTGTTGATAGGAATGGCTATGGTACGAAAGATGGGAAGGCGAGTAGTGGAGATGTTTTCAGACTCGAGGTTGTTCGTAGGCCAGGTGAAAGGAGAGCTGGAAGCCCGAGACGTAAGGATGCAGGATTACATGAACCGAGTCAAGCACTTGCAGGCAGAGTTTGAGTCTTTCTCCCTGCAACAAGTACCAAGGAGCAAAAACACGCATGCAGACTCCCTTGCCACTCTCGCAACCTTCTCGGCGCAAGGTTTGCCTCGGGTGATCTTAGTTGAAGATCTGTACAAGCCTGCTAAGAGGGAACGGGAGAGGGTCCTCCTTCACCAAATTCGGGTGGGGCCCAACTGGATGGATCCTATTGTGTTATTTCTTAAAGACGACATCCTGCCTGAGGAAAGGGGGGAGGCTGATAAGGTGCGGAGAAAAGCTCCCCATTTTTGGTTATCCAAGGACCAAAATTGTATAAACGCTTTTTCTCAAGGCCTTATTTGCTATGTGTACATCTTGAGGCAATAAAAATTCTCCTAGAAGAGCTACACAAAGGAATCTGTGGGAGTCAAATAGGTGGCAGATCTTTATCTCACAAGGCTTTCACTCAAGGGTACTAGTGGCCGAGTATGCAGAAGGAAGCACAGGAATATGTGAGGAAGTGCGACCAGTGCTAGAGGTTCACCCCAAACATTCACCAACCTGTGGGTGTTCTCAACCCCCTCTCTTGTCCCTGACCTTTTACACAATGGGGCTTGGATATTGTGAGACCTTTCCCTAAAGCAGTAGGAAATAAGAGACGACTTTTGATTAGTACTGATTATTTCACCAAGTGGGTTGAAGCCGAGCCTCTATCAAACATCAGGGATGTGGACACCAAGAGATTTGTGTGGAAAAACATTGTTACTCAATTTGGGATTCCTCATACCCTCATCTCAGACAACAGCCTTCAATTTGATAGCAAAGCCTTCAGGAAGTATTGCTATGACCTGGGCATTACAAATAGATACTCCACCCTGGCATATCCACAGGGGAATGGACAGGTTGAGGCTGTCAATAAGGTCATAGTGAATGGACTCAAGAAGAGGTTGAATGATGCAAAGGGAAAGTGGGTGGAAGAATTGCCATATGTTCTTTGGACATATTGGACTACACCTCACAGATCCACGAGAGAAACCCCCTTTTCAATGACTTACGAAGCCGAGGCCATGATTCCTTTCAAGACCAGGTTCCCAACACTGAGTACAAGCTCTTTCACTCCGAGTAACAACGATGGAGTATTAGAGAAGAGCTTAGATTTGATTGAAGAACAAAGGGAAAATGTCATGGTTCAATTAGCCTACTATCAACACAAGTTCAAGCCAGGGTACGATTCAAACGTGAAGTTAAGGTGACTAGCACCTGGGGATTTGGTACTAAGAAAGGTTCCAGGTACTGTGAAGAACCTAGCATAGGGAAAGTTAGGGCCCAACTGGGAAGGGCCATACCACATCACTTCGGTAGCTGGAATAAGGGCTTATTATCTTGAAGATTTAGATGAAAATGTTGTACCACGTCCCTAGAATGTAAATAACCTGTGAATGTATTATTATTAATAATGAAAGCCTATGATGTCCTATATCGTCTATTACATTATGTGTTATCCTTCTTACATTATGCGTTACCTTAGTTACACCTGGTCCCTCAGACCACCTATTTTGGATTACATATTCTATGTGTTAAACAAAACTTCGGTCATGATTTGGGTAAATTAACATCTTAGTTACATATTTTGAGTGTTAAGCAGAACCTCGACCATGCCTTGGGTAAAATAACATCTTAATTAAATATTCTAAGTGTTAAACAAAACCTCGACCATGCCTTGGGAAAATTAACATCTTAATTACATATTCTAAGTGTTAAACAGAACCTCAGCCCTGCCTTAGGTAAATTAACATCTTAATTACATATTCTAAATGTTGAACAAAACCTTGGCCATACCTTGGTTAAGTTTTCTGAAGGTTAAATCTTGGTATCAACACTCAGTAAATACGCATGTGGGTTTATTTTACTTGATTTAGCGACAATTTATTATTATTAGTCTTTTGCCAAAACATGAGTTTCCCTTACTCTCAGCAAGATACAGAATGCCAACCATAGTTAGTTAGAGATAAACATTGCAAGAATAGACAAGAGAGAAAAACTAAACTACATTAGCCATATAATGAAAGCCATCGTATGTTCATTACTCCAAAAAGATAGGTACATCTTGTTCGTGGCAATACGCCACAAAAAAAAAAAAAAAAAAAAAAGAGGGGAGGAAGGTTCCTGGACTAGGTCTTGGCAGGAGGAGGATCCCCTTTGCTGCTTGGCTAAGAGGTAGGAGGGTCAGCTGCCTTAGGATCAAAATCTTTGGCCTTGGCAGTGACATCTCCGGCCTTGGCATCAACCGCTTTGGCTTTGGCAGCAAATTCTTTGGCCTTGGCGCTAGCATCCTTGGCCTTGGTGTCCATACCCTTAACCTTGGATGCCTCCACCCCTTGGTGCTAGCATCCTTGGCCTTGGCATCCATACCCTTAACCTTGGATGCCTCCACCCCTTGGCTTGGCTCACCAGCTTTGCCAGATTCTTTAGAGGCCTTAGGAGGAGGAGGAGGAGGAGGAGGGACCTGGGGGGCAAAGGGTTGTTCGGACGTGGTGGACGGTGGGGCAGCAGGAGGGGGAAGCATTGATGGGACTGCACGAATGTCTTGGGGGTAGAAGTTATTATCCTCATTCCTCCATTCTGAGGTGGCAGGGACCCCCGCAAGGTTGAGGGCTCCTATCTACACCTCCTTGCAGTAGTCCCTACAAACCTCGTCCAACTCATCCACCTAGCGTACATCTGTCTCATCCACCCTTTGGTTGTAAGCTGCCAGTGCCAAGGCCTCAACCGCTTCCTTAGCTACCTTGGCTACCTCCTTCGCCTTCCTCAGCTCCTCCTTCAGGTCCGTAGCCTCCTTCTTGGCCGTTTCCAATTGGATTTCAATGTAGTGCAGCTTTTTGATGTGCTCCTCAGCCTGCGCCTTGGCAGTCTTCAGACCAGCCTTGGCGCTCCTCCTGCCCTTCTCCTCAGCAGTTAATTTTGAAGAGAGCTCCAGGATTTTCTGTTCAGAGGCGCCCAAGGTCATTTCAGTCTCGACGCGAAGGGTGGCCTTGGCCCTAGCCTCATTTCTGGCTTCGTTCACCCACTCCTTAGCTGTGAAGACCTCCTGGATACACTACACAGAAACAAGAAAAGAACACATTGTCAAATAAGAGGAATGACCAAATACAAGGGGAAATCTGCCAGGAGACTTACCAAAGCCAAATCCCTTTTCAGGGACAAGAAGAGGTTTAGTTGCCTCATCTTCTTCACGGCAGACATATCCCTCTGCAGTAGGAGAGGTTGCTCCAAGGCTTCGGAAAGATGGTAGGCTTGCCCTCTCTAAAATTCTTTGATACTAGAATTCCATGGTATGGCTACCCCCTCCAGCCCCACTCAAGGGTCCCGCACTAGGTTCGGAGGGCGCACCTCAACCAGAGTCTGATCCTTCTTACTCTCTGCCAAGGAGGCCTTTCCCTTTCCCTTAGCCTAAGCAATCTTATACTGCTTGGAAGGGATTGCCTCATCCTAAGAGTCCACCTCCCCTTCCTCGGAGACCTCCTTCTCCTTCCTCTTCTTCTTCAGAGGTGGCACAGCGAATACGTTGACCGGGGGAGCGGGTGGTGAAAGGGAGGCTGATGGGGGTTATGACCCTGAAGCGTCCTTGGCCACCGGCCCCTTGTTCCTGTCAGCAAGAAGTGCATGTAGGCCCCTCCTCTGCAAAGACATCCCCTCTTCTTCCTCTGAGCTATCTTCCACCCGCGCAACAATGAACCGTGAAGTGTGGACACCGGAGGACCTGTCAAACTCTTCTTCGGAATCTGAGACAGAGATCACGGCCTCTCTTTGCTCCTCTTCTACTTCCTTGGGACGAAACTAGTCTATCTCCTCCTCGAGCGAATGGAGCGAGGAAGCTATCTCCTCTCTTGAGGCAGCTGCTTTGGGAGGAACGCGTTGGATGGGCAACTCTTCTAGCGTAACGTCCTTCAAGGCCAAAAATCCTGGCTTTGTAACGTCTATTCAAGCTAAATAGTGATCGCCTGCTCTAATCGAGTTGCCCACATCCTGAAAGATTGTTTACAAGGGCTCGAAGCCGAGTATGAGGTGGATAGCTCTTAACTGCTTGTCCTTTCTTACAAAGACCTTAGGCCTGAGAACTCTGTTGAGGTCTACAACATTGACAAAGCTGATGTTAGGCATCACGCACCTTTTATCTGCAAAATAATTGAGAGGCAAAAGCTGGGTCAGAATAACGAAACCTTTAACCAGGAAGAGGTTGTTTATCAAAAGAAAGAAGAAAGCAATAAGACTACAAAAAAGGTGCCCATATTAAAATGCCTAAACCTAGGGTGCCCTACCTAGCTCTCCCTCTCGAACCGGGCAGTAGAGGCCATCATGCCAATCACCAGAGACGATCAAGAAGTCATCTTTCATACCCTTGTTGGACTTGGGGAGGACGAGACTAGCCTAACAATGAGAGACCTAGATTTAAGGTAGTAGCCCGCATCTGCGAGCGAATGACACTCGTACATCTAGACCACATCGTGCCAGGTGAGGTTTAGCCCTATTTGCTTATTGAGAGCGTCCATGCTGCCCAAAACTCTAAATAGGTTGGGCGCACACTGGTGGGGGAAAATCTTATGGGCTCTCAAATAGTCCCTCGTTACCCTCCCCATGGGTATCCTCATTCCACCTTCTATAAAGGCGATCATGAGTATGGCTACTTCTCCTTCCCTTCTAAGATCGGTCCATCCGCCTGGGGGGCAATACCGCAAGGAGATGCCCCAAGGGATTTGGTACAAGGCACTAAACCCCTCCACACCCGCGGCGGAGTCAACTAAATGAGTGAACCTACCCATCGTGACGAACTAAAGGGAAATGTAGGAGAAACTTGCTAGAAAGAAGTAAAGAAAAGAAGGCCGAGGAGATTGGCCGATGAGAAAATAGCCTAAAAAGCAAAGAACTTACGGAAAATAAGGACAGGGGATGCCTCAAGAACTTCTCGAGAATTGGAAGGTTTGGGAAATCTTAAGAGCTGAAGAGTATAGGAAGCCTTGGAAGTTCGAAGATTTGCAAAATGGGAAAAAGGAACTCTCCAGGCGTCATTTATAGGAGGCGAAATTGGGTGGGAGTTGTCTTGCCCCAAATTTCGAGGAACGATACCAGCCGTTGGATCTCCATCTCACCATTGGACATGGGAATAGGGCACCATTGGAGCATTTAATAAAGTGTTGTGGACTCCAAAGCATCAGGAGCGGTTACAAGACAGGCTAAACGACATTCTCACGTGGGAAAGTAGGGAAACGTGCAGGATCTACCACCTAAGTTCAAAACCCCATTCTTTCTCCTCAAACACGAGGGAAACACTGGAGTTTTGAGGGGTTATTGTGGGGTACAGTAATCTGGTAAAGTATCATTGCCACATGTCATACCAAGCGCCGAGGAGGCCAAGGCAATTCCGAGGAGATCCTACCCTTGGATGGGGGGGGGGGGCACAATAGTGGTACGCCACCTAAGAAAGACATATTGCAAGAGAAATGGGCTAGGAGTGAGGATTAGCCCTAACGCACTGAGGGGATGGTGGCTGCCACCCCATTTAATGCATCCCACGAAATCTCTTGACTGTATTTATGTGGAGAATACCCTTGAACAATGCTACATTTGGAACAATGCTACCTTGGTTGCCGCTCCTCACAAGGGTTAGGGGAAGGTGTCGGATGAGACTAGCACTTGAGTAGTGGCCTACACAATCAACAAATGGAAGACCAAGATCATCTGAGAGGGTCTATATGAGATAAAGGGTCCCCCAGAGAGAGGGGAATCAAAAAAATAGGAGAGAGAAACATTGTAACGCAAAGAACTGGAACTGTAAACAAATCTCATAGTGATATATTTTAGAACGAATCTCCTCGGACTTGACCAAGGAGAACTATCATTCACTACATTGTGGTTGCTTTCTGTTGTTCCTTACTTTCTTGTTATTTTTGGCCCATAGTAAGCGTTATCTCACCCATAAAAGCCTAGTTTTAGAGCCCACTCTCTAACAAATTTATTATGTTGGGCAATTTGGGCCTGCGTCCTCTAGTCGATTGGCCTCAAGAGCTAAATCCAATCCCTACAATATTATTTGTTACAAATATTTCTTCAAATTAAGGGATAATATTTGACAACTTTTTAATTTAGGTAGAACTTTATCATGTAAATTGCAACAAATTTAAATTTTATTCAAACTAAAAGTCTGTCATAAAAAATTCTAAACTTAAATCCCAAACAATAAGCCACATTTTCTATCTAAAAAAAATCTCGTGTTTTGACTTCAAATCCAACTAAAAGTTATTATCAATATTTTAAGAACAACTAATTAGTAAATCAATTTCATACATTTAAATTTCAACAAATTTAAATTCTATCCAAACTAGAAGTCTATTATCAAAAATTTCTAAATTTAAATATTTAAAAAAATTTAAATTCTATTCAAACTGAAAGTCTAGTATAAAAAATTATAAACTTAAATCTCAAACAACAACCCACGTTTTTTTTCTTAGAAAAACAACATTTTGACTTTTACTCAAACTATGAGTCTATTATCATCATTTTATGAACAATTAATTAGTAAATTAATTTTATATTATTTATTATGATATATTCCCTTAAATTAAGTGATAGCATTTAACAATTTTTTAATTTAGATAAAATTAAAAGTCTATCATCAAAATTTTCTAAACTTAAATCCCACAGAACTTACGTTTTTTTTTTTTTTCACTTTTTTTCCACATCAACGTTATTTTTTATTAATTTGAATTTTTTTTATTTACTTCTCTATAAGTTTATCAAATAATTCCTCTCTCTCTCTCTCTATACATTCCCCTGCCTCTACCCCAAGCCAATCCCTTCACCATGAATTAGAGTCCCTACTAGACAACTTTTGGTATGTTGCTTCGTCCTGAAGCTCCAAGGTGGCTGCGTAGAAATCGTAAGTATGTGATTTTTCATGTCTTTTTCTATTTGGTTTGATGGAGATTTTTTTTTTGTTTTGTATTTTTGAGAAACGTCTGATGGTCTTTGTCAATTACATACGCATATACAATTATTGGCTTCAATATTTTTAGCACACACGCATGGTAGGTACTATACAAAATTGCTGCTTTGCTATTTCTTGCATGCGCTTTCTTGGCTATTATCTTGATAATGACTTTTCGATGGTACTAAAATTAGAGAATTTTTAACAAATTTCTCAAAGCAAAAGTCATTGATGATTTAGGTGAGCTATCTCTTAAGAAGAGGATTTCTAGATTTTTTTTTTTTTTTTTAAATTGTTCAATCTTTTTTGTTTGGAAGTCAGTATTTGTTTTGTTTTATTTTAGGTCCCTTGCTATATATGTTTGGCCGTGGTTTTCTCATTGTGGGTAATTCATTGTTTGACGTCCCCACAAGATTGATTTTGTTTCTTGTGAAAAATGAGTGTTTAAATTGTTAGAGGTATTAGGTTTATGTGTGTAGGCCCAAGAGACCTAATTTTATTGTAAACCCATGTATGCCTAACCCTAGCACACACACACACACACAACCTCTCTCTCTCTCTCTCTCTCTCTCTCAACCCTAATCTAAAGTAAAGTCTAAAGACCAAAAGCTTGATGTTGGAGACATGACAAACAAGGGTGCTTGATTTATGTAATTTTTTTTTTCTCTCTTTCTCTTTTTGGTGAATTTTTCTTATTAATCCAATCATTTAATTTAGTTTTAATAGTAAGGTTGTTCTCTATATACAAAAATCTACTAGAGCCATTTAGCCTGTTATTATAGGCAATCGGAAAAGATAATTTTTTGTGTTTATCGCTATCCACCAATAGTATTCACCATTCCAAATTTTAAGTTGGGTTATTTTAAGGTTTAGTTGTTGAATATTGTAAAAGAGGATTGTTTATTTGTTAAATAATTAGAGAATATTCAAAGTGAAGCATATTTTGTTAAATGGGTATAGAATTTGATATGTTTGATGCTCCGCTTCATTTTTTATATTAATTGGGAATCTTTGGGTTATGGGATAAGAATTATGGGTTTTAACTAAATTTCTCAGAAAAAATTATAGTCTGGTTGTTACAGTAAACACCCCCTAAACAATAAGTTTAGGGATATAATTTTTTTTTAATATATTAAATTCATATTTTGTAGATTTTATTTTTAAGTAAGATAAAGAGCTGCATATTTTGGGGAACAGATTCAATTCTAGGTGTGTTAACAAATTCTGTTAATTTTTATAATGACTTTTTTTTTTTAAATAAACTTTATGTTCCATAAGTTTTTTTTATTCATTGTAAATAATAATAATTGTACAAGAATTTTTTTCTTCCTTTTATAACATATTGTTGTTAATAGATAAACCAAGATAAAATCATATATCATATTCAACACCTTATCCATGTCTTACACGAGTTAGCGACTAGTATAATATAAAATCGAAGCATAGATGACTTTTTTTTTTATTGACTTCGTAATATTGTGACACCTCACCTTGGTGGCATCACACTTTTCCACATCATTATTATTTTTTAATATGAACGATTATTTAGATTAAAGGGTGCGTTTGTATAAGTTATTAAAAAACAGTGTTTTGAATTTACAATGAACGTTTGTACAAAAGTTACAAGGAGTTGTGGTTGCAAAACAAAATTTTGGGTTTTAAAAACGTTATTTTAAGCTCCCAAAATGCCTAACCAAACAAACCCAAAGTTTCAAACAAAATCAAGATCACTCCCTTATACAGGAAAAAAAAAAGAGAGAGAGAGAGACCTGATGCATAAGAAATCTTCTCTCTCTCTCTCTCTCTAGGCTGAATTTTATTATCTACTATTCTATTTATAATTTGAATTATTTTTTAGTTTACAGTCTCAAACAAAATCTAAATCACTCCCTCACGCAAAAAAGAAAAAAAGAAAAAGAAAAAGAAAAAAAAAAAGACCCAATGCAGAAAAACTCCCTCTCTCTCTCTCTCTCACTCTCTTTAAATCTCTAAGCTTCCCCCAAACCCTAAACTCAAGCAGTCGCTTCCACTAAAAAGATTGCAGTCACATCAGATGCTCTCCTTCCGCAGATTCAATGTGCTTTTTCTTTTTTTTCTTTTAATTATAAATCGATTGATAAGATGCTTGAGCTAGTGCAATCACCTTTCTCTAAAATTTTGTCTTTCGAAAGCATAACCCCAAATCAATGTTAAGAAAAGAGAATTTGCTATAGTGGTTGTTTGTTAGGTATCAAATGTTGTGTTTTACAACCATTTGATGTGGCTGTAAAACATATCAAATGATCGGCGATGCACGGGACAGTTTAACAAAATTAAATGTGCTATGTATTCTATACCATGTTTTTTTATATTCTCTCTATTAAGCTATTATTATAATAATTTATAGCTCTAAGTCATGTACTTGGAAATTTTCTATGTAATTTATAAAATGTTCTATGTATATATGATGAAGATTTGAAAGATTTATGGGTGCCACTTTTTTTTATTAAACATTGCCATGGATGGTGGCACTTTTCTGATTTTATGTTGAGATCTATGATTTCTTAAAAATTGTAAAAAGTATTTGTCTTATTTCCCTTCTTACAATTCATGACAAAGCATCATATAAAAAAGGATATCCTGTACGTTTTGGAGTCGAAAAAATGGGTAGGGACTAAGGTTTAGTTTGAATTTAGTTTCACTAGCAAACTTTGTAGATTAGTCATGATTAACAATAATAGTATTGATGAACCTAATGGATTATCGGATAATTTCTTACAGATTTTTTGAAAATGGACCGCAAATCGCGCGGGATATCAACCAGTTGTATTGAACTGCACAACCTATTGATGAATTGAAACATTGAATTGTGAACTCAAGTGTGATTCTTTTCATTACAATGCAACGAATCATATATCTTAGAGTGTTGTTTGTACTTGACACTTGCATTACATTCAATTGTTGTTACTTTTGCTCTAAGTTATGACTTTACTAAACATTATTCGTATAAAAGAGGCTAAGTCCCTATTATTATGGACCTTTAATTTATCAACTTAAGTACATTTGTAGCTGATATTGAAGTTTCTTTATGACATTGAAATGAATATTGTGTTGAAACATATGCAAATTTGTGACACAATAAGAAGTCTTGCGTTTGCTTCCAAAGTCGCATCATATGCGTTTCAAAACAATAAAGAGTTGATCTCCTTCGTTGTATTTTGACTCCAACATGCTGATAAAATCTCCTTGTTTTTTACAGAATCGATCAAATAGTTCATCAATAATCTCAACTCCAAAATGTTTGCTTATTATACCCTCCATGCCAGCTCTTAGGTGCATCGCGCATGCCTAGACAATGAGGTCATCAGCTCCTGCGCAAGGTAGTGTTATCTCCATTCTTTCAATGCTAAAGCACTCATTTCTTTCCACGAGTTGCGTCATCTCCTAAGGTGAGGCAAAATACACAGGCAAGTTAAAGGTGTCCGCCTGAGCTTCACTAACTAATCCCTGCAAAGATAAGAGTAGGTATTTTGGTTTGAAAATACTAAAACTATTACTGATATTACTAGAAAATGCCTACAACCTGATGTGGTTGTGGATGCGATTGGTCCTATTTCAATAAAATAATAAATGAATGTTTGAATATTTATGATTTTTACACAAATTAGTTTGCAAAGCATATGTAATAAAATTTATAGTATCTCTAACATCATTCTTTTCGTTTTTACACATATGGAACATAAATTGTTCTTGGAACAATGCATAACTAGGAGATGTGAGAACCTCCAACATCTACAAAAGAGATCCTCATGAAGTGGTTTTCTTTTTATGTTGCTTGCCTAGCAAATTGCTTGTACATTATATAGACAGCATATGAACAATTTAGATCCTCATGGGTATGAAGTGGTCCATATGCTGCCATAGCAAATTGAGTATATAAAAGTTTAAGTTCTACAAAATTTTGTATCTTTAGGGCCCAAATTCTAAGTTCATATGCTGCCATTTAGAATAAGTTCAATAAATTTACTTGCAGTGATCTATTTGACTTGAAAAATTTTCTAGTGCAAAAAGTAATAGTTGATTGCTGGCTTACCTCCTTTGCCATACCCATGAGGCACTGTCCCATGAAATCAAAGATCGCACCTGTTAGTGTACTGGAATGAGGAATCCCATTTGGAACACCTGGCATAATAAGCACCAATAGTCCTCCCACCACAAGCTCTTTAGCCTACAATCTAAAAAGGCTGTTATGTCCTTAGCAAATTGGGTTGTAAAAGCTTGAGCTACTTCATCTGGGGCACTTGCATAGTGAACCCTCCCCTTGTTCCACGCAGCAGAGTTCTTATTTAGCAATTCTTCTGGCACCTTAGAGAGACATTGGAGTGCATAAGATGAATATACAAAATCGAGAGAGAAATTAGGGAATAGCCGACCATGGAAAGACCCTGGCACTCCAGTTGCAAAGTATGACCTTTCTGGTGGGAGAGACGCAAAGAGGGTATTAAAATCATTGGATGCGTGATCATTGAAGAACACTTGAAATTCAGGCATTTCAAAAGCAAAGCCTTGGGAATGAGGGATTATTACTTTTGTTGCACAGCATCTGTTATATTTTGCATAGCAATAAAGGTATTTGGCCCAACTGAACATCCCAAATCTGCTATACGGAATGTTCCCTTTGAGCTAGAAAATATTTTTTCTACATCAAGCTTCTCCGCAATTACATCATCAATTATTGCCTTCACAGCATTTGCACCTGCCCTCTGCATACTAGGTATGTCAATCATACTAGTTTTCGACTTTTATAAATGTCACTTTTTATTTTATACAGTTTTTCTTTTCTTTTCAATTTTTAAACAATCATATTTTCAAAAAAGATATACCAAATGGATACTAGAGTCCGATTCGGAAGAGGTTATTTAGTTAAAACTGAAAATATTTTACTGAAAGTATGGTAAATGAAGTTAAAAACTAACTGAAATAGTATAATGTGACCTGAATAGTACCAAAAGTACAATGAGACCTACAAATAGTAAAAAAAATTGCATTTTTTAGTCAATGCCAAATGCAACAATATAGATTTATCTAAACGGACACTAAGTTAAGTAATTAAGCCATTATTAACATATATGCACAAGTATATAACAAGAATCAATGGTATTGTTGAATCATGGATGTAAACTTATAATTGATGTTGTAAATGAATCCATTGGCTTTTTGGCAGTCTCTCTTTCTTTTTGACAACTATGACTAAAACACGTTAATAGAATACATAAATTTTCAAAAATAAAATATTTTTATTAAAACATTTTGCTCCTTGATAAACTTTTTTATATTATTATATAGATAAACAACGCATTCTATTCGCCAATAAATGAAGTCTTTTTTTTTTCCTAAGTGAGATGTCATATATATATATTTTTTTATTTTTTTGAAAAGTCCACAGTTAAATTACATGTTCTATATGTTCTTAACATGTATGCCAATTTTCATGTCAATCGGATATTATTTACCATTCAATCCATAAACTCATCTTTTATGTATTGTTTTAATCTACAAAAACTTGAATTTAAACACTATTTGATCGATGACATGGTATATTTGATCATCTTGAAATTTTGCAAGCTTGAAATTTTGCAAGCTTGGAGAATAGATGAAGATAATAACATCCAACAGTAGATTTGTCAAAAATGGCATTTAATTAAAATATATTGGGTGATATAATATAACATTACTAAAAGTTATATTATGTGTAACTTTTTTTTTTTTTGAAAAGATATTATGTGTAACTTGAACCCAAGAGATTTATTATCATGCACATTATTTGGCTGGTAAAAATTCATTACCAAATGATATACAGATTAGTATGCAACATGCCTAGCCAAATAAAATAAGAAGAGTGTAAGAAATAGCAGAAATAGATAATAATATTGAAGAAACCTGGAAGTAGGAGTTTTTGGTATAACTATTAATGCCATCTCCGCCATTCATTGGACAAGATTCAGGCACTGTATATGTATTGTTGCTCATCTTTAACACACAGACTCTCTCTCTCTCTCTCTCTCTCAATAATATTAATAAGGCACCCTATTTTATAGAATTTTGTGGATTCTTTGTCACGGTGATTTAGAAAAGAAAAAAAATTATGACAATCACGGCAATATGTTTCCAAAAACAAAAGGATCGATGTTTCCAATAAAAAAATCCATATACTATTTTTTTGTCAATTATTTTATCATATCATATCATATACTATATAATAGAAATTGACTTAGAAGAAGTAGTTGGGCCAAATGGCTACTCTCACTAATTAGTAAATTAATTTTATAGTATTTGTTAGGATATATTTTCTCAAATTAAGGGATAATATTTAATAAAGATTTGAATTAGGTAAAATTTTATCATTTAAATTTCAACAAATTTAAGTTCTATTCAAACTAAACCTCTATCATAAATAATTCTAAACTTAAATCTCAAACAACAACCCATGTTTTCTTTCTAAAAAAAAAAAAAAGCTCACATTTTAACTTCTACTCCAACTAAAAGTCTATTATCAATATTTTAAGATTAACTTATTAGTAAATTAATTTTATATTATTTGTTATGACATATTTCCTCAAATTAAGAGATAACATTTCACAATTTTTTAATTTAAATAAAACTAAAAGTTTATCGTCAAAATTTTCTAAATATCCCACACAACTCACGTTCCATCTTACTTATTGGTCTTTGCTTATGTCAAAGACAGTTCACTATAAAGAAGCAAAATAATGGATACCCATTTAAGTTAAAGTCCAAACTCTAAACAATCACGCCTTAAAGCAATTTTTTATTATTAAAAAATTTACTTATTTTATAATTTATTATTACTATTTATTTAATTATTTTGTTTTAATTATTTTTAAAAATATTTAGCTTACATATGAATCTTCATCAAGTCATGCATCACACATGAATAATATAATACCAAAAGCACGGTTGATTGTTTTATGGACTTCATATTATTGTGACACCTCACCTTTTGGAGGCCTTACAATTTTCCAAATTATTATTATTATTTCAATTTCAATGATTATTTAGTTTAAAGAGTGTGTTTATATAAGCTATTTAAAAACAGTGTTTTGAGTTTACAATGAACGTTTGTAAAAAAAAAAGTTATGAGAAGTTGTGGTTACAAAATAAAGTTTTGGGTTTTAAAAACTCTCTTTAAAACTCCCAAAATGGCTAACCAAATAGACCCAAAGTCTCAAAGAAAATTTGAATTAATCCCTCATGCAGAAAAAAAGAAAAAGAAAAAGAAAAAGAAAAAAAGAGACCTAATGCAGAAACTCCCTCCCTCTCTCTCTCTCTCCCTCTCTTAATAATATTAATAAGGAAGTCTATTTTATTGGGTTAATATAGCTTGATCCCAGTTAATTAATTCAATTTACCCAAGTTGATTAATTAGGTTCAGTTGCATGCAAATTGTAGAGACACCAACAAATCACCAAAAATACTAAATGCAGTAGAAATAAATTAACACGGTAATTTGTTGACAAATGGGGAAAACCTTACCAGGCAAAAACCTCACCAAGTGATTTTAAGGTCACCACTCCCAAAAATCCACTAATCAACAATCAAGCAGTTACAAGTATAAGGAATCTTACCAACTACCCTGACCTATCCCGAAATACCAACTTACAGTTAAACCTTTACTCCAATACCCAATTAGACTTGATCTTGTAGTTGCCTTCTTTCCCCTTGATGCACAAACCTCCAAATTGTGACTAACCTTTTGCACGGATCCCAGTACGTGACTAACTCCAACAACTTGAACAGATGTTGTTGGATACAAAATTCTTCACTTCATCAATAATGAATATCTGGAAGCACTCGGTTATAAAACTCTATGGCGTACAAACGCAATAGCTTCACATAGAGAAAATAAATCTCTTGGTTTTCATATCTGTGTCTGGCGGCTTTTAAAATAAGCCTTATATATGTCTAAGATTGTGACAAAGAAGCCTTGAACAATTGCATAAGACTGGGCCGAATTTCAAATCTAGAAAACTGAAAATCGTAAATCTCGATAAATCGAGCTTTCGATCGAGCTTCACATTAAGTCTTAGTAGCATGCATCTATCAAGCTATCTCTCGAAACTTAATTAACAACTTTTCTTCACTTGTTTCTTGAACCAATCTTCATGTCTTTAATACTTGACTTGAGCAACATGTTTCTTGAAGTACTAAAATTTTAGATCTACTTAAGTATAAGTAAAGTACATTTTGTCAAAGAATTAGCCAATTACAATAAAATATGACCCTGACAGATTTTATAGAATTTTGTGGGCTTTCAAGTTTTAACTTTATGGAAAAGGGCGATTCTTTGTCACAATTATTTGTTTTTTTTAATTTTTTTATGACAATCATGGCAACAAAAGGACAGATGTTTTCAATAAATAAATAAATCCATATACTATTTTTTTTTCAATTATTTATATCATATTATAAACTTTAAAATAAAAATTGGACTTAGAAGAAGTGGTTGGGCCAAATGACTACTCTCACTAGTTATTAAATTAATTTTATAGTATTTGTTAGGATATATTTTCTCAAATTAAGGGATAATATTTAACAATAGTTTAATTTAGAAAAATTTTATTATCTAAATTTCAACAAATTTAAATTCTATTCAAACTAAAACACTATTATAAATAATTCTAAACTTAAATCTCAAACAACAACCCATGTTTTATTTCTATAAAAATAAAAAAAAACCCCCACATTTTGACTTCTACTCCCACTAAAATTCTATTATCAATATTTTAAGAACAAATAATTAGTAACTTAATTTTATATTATTTGTTATAATATATTTTCTCAAATTAAGGGATAATATTTAACAATTTTTTAATTTAGATAAAATAAAATTCAACAAATTTAAATTTTATTAAAATAAAATTCTATTATAAAAAATTCTAAACTTAAATCCCAAACTACAACCCACATTTTCATTCTAAAACAAAAATAAAATAAAATAAAATAACGCCTTTTGACTTCTACTCCAACTAAAAGTCTATTATCAATATTTTAAGATTAACTTATTAGTAATTAATTTTATATTATTTTGTATGATAGATTTCCTCAAATTAAAGGATAACATTTAACAATTGTTTAATTTAAATAAAACTAAAAGTTTATTATTAAAACTTTCTAAACTTAAATACTACACAACTCACGTTTTTGTTTTTGTTTTTTCCCTCAAGTTGCATCTTATTAAATTAATATTTTATTAGGATATTGAGCTACAAGACTCTTTGTTAAGGGATAAGATTTAACAATTATTTAATTTAGATAAAATTTTATCATCTAAGTTTTAGAAATTTAAATTCTACTCCAACTAATAGCCTATTATCAAATGACTTTAATGATTAAGAGATTATATATATATATATATATATATATATATATATATATATGTATGTATATATGTATGTATGTATGTATGTATGTATGTATGTATGTATGTATATGCGTGTGTGTGTTGGGGGTGGGGGGGGCTGGGTTGAGGACAAAAGCGTTGTTGGGCCAGGCCCTAGGGCCATTTAGGCCCAACAGATGGAGAAGAGAGCATCAAGCCAACCAAAGGAGATCCTCTTGCACTCCAAGGAGGGCGAGATAAGCTATCACCGTACCAAAGGGCATAGACTGAAGTTGACAGCCACGGGTAGGCGCCAAAGGAGAAAAAGGGGAAGCATGCTAGGGAAGCACCCATCACCTTTGCATTAAATATTTTGCACCCACCAGGATAGCCACATTAATGGAAGAAGTGATGACTGAACAATACCTGGGTAGCTTGTAACTCACCTGGCACTTCCCCCAAAGGGGGGATGGGACAAGTATCTGATGAGCAACCACCAACCTACAGTTGGAAGGCCAAGATTAAAGACAAACTACTATAAAGGGAAGGACAAACCCCACTAAAAGAAGGGAGGGGGGAGGGGGGAGAAAAATTAGAGAGAAAAAGGGAGTTAACTAATTAAGACTTGTCTTGTAGCTTGCTCAGAATTACCTTCCTTGGCCAACCGAGGGAGCATTAATATAAAACTTCTTTTTTTTCTTTGTTTTCTTTTTCTTCTTTGCTTAATCCAGTTGTGTTTTTCTTTCCTATTTATCTTTGCACTGGGCCCACTTGCCCCAAGTCAGACCTTAGGCCTAGGAATCCACAAGTTGATCTCTCATTCCCATCTCTAAACAATTAATTGTCGTGGGCCCATGCCTAAGGCCCAAATTCCTTGCCCTTGGGCTTTCAGGAACATCTCCTAAATCTGCCCCGCACAATATATATATAAAGTCATCCCTATAATTAAATGCAACTGACGCTTAGGGTTGTGCATGGGCCAGGTTGGGTCGGGCTAAGGGGATTTTTTGACCCAACCCACCAAGCCCTAAAAACTGACCCAACCCAACCTTGGGTTGGGTCAGTTTTGGTGGGTTGGCAAGATGGCTCGCACCCCTACTGACGCTTATATTCAATCTGATAAATCCGTCTTATAGTAAGTCCAAGATTCTTACTTATTGGTCTTTGCTTCTAAATTTGTGTGCAAGATATTATGTCCAAGGAAGTTTATTATAAAAAAGCAAAACAATGGACGCCCATTTAATTTAAAGTCCAAACTCTAAACAATTAGAACTTAAAACAATTTTTTTAATTAAAAAATTTACTTATTTTATAATTTATTATTACTATTTATTTATTTTTAAAAAAATTTAGCTTATGTATGAATCTTCATCAAGTCATGCATCGTACAAGAATAATACTAGTCTAATCTAATACTATATATAAAAGTAAACGATTTTTCCTGCAATTAAGGAGGTTTTGCCACATTAGGGAAAAGGACCACTTAAAAAACAACCATGTATAGAGTTTATTCATCAAATGTATTTATAAAAACACAAACCCGCTTATCAAAAAAACGCAAACCCAAAAACCCAAACACCATATTTCCCGATTGAAAGTTCAGATTCACTCTAACTTCCATCTCTTTTCTGCAACTCCATATACACGCAGATCAGAATAGCGTGTTCCAAACCAACAAACATACGAAAAAAGAAAATCCAAAAAAAAAAAAATGTGAAACTTGAAAAACTTTGTTCGTTCTCTGCAACAGTGAAAACTGAAAAACTTTGTCCGTCCTCTACAACAACAGGCAATTCAAAAGCTATCCCGTTCCTTCTCTGCGACAACAGACAATTCAGAAAGTAGGCATTTTTTTTCCCTTTTTTTTTTTCCTATTCAATTACTGTTTCTAGGGTTTTGAAAAATATATGAGTTTAGTATAAGGTAGGTATGGTTTTTTTTTTTTCCTTTTTTTATCCTATTCAATGAGCGTTTCAAATTGTATAAAACCATTCACATATCCTTTTTCCCTCTGCTAAATGTAAAATATATGGGTTTAGTAGTTTATATAACCATATTCCATCTTCTCTACTAACTCCCTCTTTCTCTTCCATCTTTTTCTCTAATTGCATATTATTGATTCCCTACCCATTGGGTCTTCCACACAAAAAAAAATCTCTCAATCAAGGTTTAGGTTTGGCTACTTGTTACTCTAATTTCCCATTTATTTTGCTAAGTTTATTGAGTTCTGTTTTCTTCGATTGTTGTATTGGTTAGATTTTAGTTTTGTTTGACAGAATTTTGTTAGGTTTGCACTTTTTTTTTTCATTTGCCTTCATGTTTTGTCAATTACTTTATATTGTAGATTTATTGATGATTTCTCTAAAAGTGAAATTATGGTTTTCCTGAAATTATTTACTGCATTTTTTTAATAGAAACAAACAGATAGATAACACAGATTGTGTTAAATACTGTTTTGCGGTACTACTCAATTAAGGTTTAAGGTTTGGCTTCCTTTTTCCCTAATTTCCCGTTTATTTTTACAATTTCTTGAGTTTAGTTTTGTTCGATTGTTGTATTGATTAAATTTTGTTTTTGTTTGGCAGATTTTTGTTAGGTTTGTGCTTTTTTTGGTTTGCCCCTAAAATTTGAATTGATTTATGCTTTGTGCAGATCTATGTTTTGTTTAATCATTCTCAAAAGAAAAAAAATCATTGAACTGTTAATTACCTTTCAAATGGAAACAACTCTTGATTTTAATAGTCATATTTGTAACATGGATGGTTTAAAATCTGAATGTTCGGAAAATACAATTGCCTTTGTTGTTTTTCTTTTTGATATTTAATTTTATTATCATTTCTCTATTGATATATGTCTCTATTGATATATATTTTCATCGTTTTGCACCTTCTAGCTTAATTTATGTTGTATCATTTAATTTTTATAGATAAGTCAGTAAAATTGTTAGAAATTAGGAATTGCTTTAATTTTTGTTACCCTATTTCCAGCAGCCATATAGAAGGTTGGAAATCTCAAATTTTTGTTCACTATGCTTTCTAATCAATTTCACTTATTTGTGTTTGTGAGGTTTTACTATTTAGACTAGCTCGGTGACGACATTTTGTTGGTTTTTGCGAGATTTTAGTTTGTAATAGTGAGGGTTGTATAATTGCTAATTTCAAATTCAAGCCAGTTGTGTATATTTAGCTTGTGGTCTCTAGCATAAAGTGTTTCATGTACAGTAGCTGTTGATTTTTATAATTCACAAATTTTATCATATGTGCGTGCCCCACCCTTTGGAGTTAGTTCTTGAGTTTTTATTGAAAATTTAGCTTCGCAACCTAATGAACTGCTCAAATGTATTTTTTGATTGAGATCCATGGAGGAGTGTACCAATTGTAGGTTTCACAATAGTAACATTTTGTAATACAGTTTCTAGAATTTCGAAGGCTACTATTTTATTGACATAAACCTTCTTACAAGACGAAATCCTACCTAAATTTTAATGGTTGGTTATTTTTTAAACTTAATAATTTCATTATAATTTTGGGTTTTTGTTTTCCCTCTTACCTATTCTGTTATTTGTAACGGGGAGTGAAATTGTGGAATTTTGAATATTTGCTCAAGGTTATTTTTTGTTTTCCATGAAGAGTTTGCTAATGACCATATTTATGAGACAAATTCTTTAAGTGACATGCTTGGTTTATGTGAAGGGAGCATTTTCCTGCAATTGCATTCGTCAAATCTGTTTGGTTATTTAAACTACTTCTTCAACTGTTTTTTTTTTTTTATTATTATTATATTTAGGTATTCTAATCGTAGTGTACTTTTGACAGTTGTTTCATTGTTATAAACTTTAGTATGTGTGTAACTAACTTTTTTTTTTTGGGAAACACACACACACACACACACACACACACACATATATAGGGGAAGAGGATGAGATAAGGGAATACACTCATACGCCAACACCAAAACTGCATGCGGTAGTTAGTGTCGCAGAGCAAGTGATAAACCCCTTCTCAATATCACACCTTACCGATATAGGACAACTCAACAATACTGAGTATCTTTTTTTTTTTTGAGAAACACACACACACACACACATATATATATATAGGAGAAGGGGGATGAGATAAGGAAATATACTCACACGCCAACACCAAAACTGCATGCGGCAGTTAGTGTCGCAGAGCAAGTGATAAACCCCTTCTCAATATCACACCTTACTGATGTGAGACGACTTAACAATACTGAGTATCTTTTTTTTTTTTTTTTGAGAAACACACACACACACACATATATATATAGGAGAAGGGGGATGAGATAAGAGAATACACTCACACGCCAATACTAAAACTGCATACGACAGTTAGTGTCGTGGAGCAAGTGATAAACCCCTTCTCAATATCACACCTTACCGATGTGGGACGACTCAACAATACTGAGTATCTTTTTTTTAGAAACAAATGCGCACACACACACACATATATATATAGGAGAAGGGGGATGAGATAAGGGAATACTCACACGCCAACACCAAAACTGCATGCGGCAATTAGTGTCGCGGAGCAAGTGATAAACCCCTTCTCAATATCACATTTTACTGATGTGGGATAACTCAACAATACTGAGTATCTTTTTTTTTAGAAACACATAAACACACACACACACATATATATATAGGGGAAGGGGGATGAGATAAGGGAATACACTCACACGCCAACACCAAAACTGCATGCAGCAGTTAGTGTCACGGAGCAAGTGATAAACCTCTTCTCAATATCACACCTTACTGATGTAGGACGACTCAACAATACTGAGTATCTTTTTTTTTAGAAACACATACACACACACACACACACACACACACACATATATATAAGGGAAGAGGGATGAGATAAAGGAATAAACTCACACGCCAACACCAAAACTGCACGCAGCAGTTAGTGTCGCGGATGAAGTGATAAACTCCTTCTCAATATCACACATTACCGATGTGGGACGACTCAACAATACTGAGTATCTTTTTTTTTTTAGAAACACACACGCACACACACACACACACACACACACACATATATATAGGGGAAGGGGGATGAGATAAGGGAATACACTCACACGCCAACACCAAAACTACATGCGGCAGTTAGTATCGCGGAGTAAGTGATAAACTCCTTCTCAATATCATACCTTACCGATGTGGGACGACTCAACAATACTGAGTATCTTTTTTTTTTTAGAAACACACACGCACACACGCGCACACACACACACACACACACACACACACACACACACACACACATATATATATATAGGGGAAGGGGGATAAGATAAGGGAATACACTCACACACCAACACTAAAACTACATGCGGCAATTAGTATCGCGGAGCAAGTGATAAACCCCTTCTCAATATCACACCTTACCGATGTGGGACGACCCAACAATACTAAGTATCTTTTTTTTTTTTTTTGAGAAACATGTACACACACACACAAACATATATATATATATATATATATATATATATATAGAAGAAGGGGGATGAGATAATGGAATACACTCACATGCTAACACCAAAACTGCATGCGGCAGTTAGTGTCGAGGAGCAAGTGATAAACCCCTTCTCAATATTACACTATACTGATGTGGGACAACTCAACGATACTGAGTATCTTTTTTTTTTTTTTTTAGAAACACACACACACACACACACATATAGGGGAAGGGGGATGAAATAAGGGAATACACTCACACGCCAACACCAAAACTGCATGGGGCAGTTAGTGTCGCAAAGCAAGTGATAAACCCCTTCTCAATATCCTATAGAAGTAAAAATTAAATCGAGAGTTTTCCCTTAATCCAAATCCTATAGAAGTAGTAACGTGAACCTCTGTTGAAGAATGAAAGAATAAGGTGATGAATTCAAAGGGGTATGGGTCATATTTTGTTGAGTTCATTTTTATTGCCAATTAATTAAGTATGGTACAATCTTGGTATTATAGAAAGAAAAAAAATGTCTTACCTTAAATGTGGCCTCATGACTTTGTAAGATGTGAATTTAAGTTATGATACTTTGTGATCAATTTGTATTCTAATTTTGCACCACAAATGTGTAATACTAATATCAATATTCCCAAGTCTCAGGAGGATTGACTTTTTACCTTTTGTGGCTACTTTGCTTTGCTTTAAGTGGATGTATTTTAAGACTAATTGTGAGAGTTAACACAATATTACTTTTGAGAAAGGAATATATTTATCTTCAAAAGGAAGATAAGCAGAGAGCTTACTAGATAGGACTGCTTCATTAATAGAAAACAATATTCCCTAGAGCCAAAATTTATTTGCAAAAAATCAGTGAAACTCGAATGGAAACAAATGCAACTTAGATTTATGGGAGAAGTTATGTTTCATTTTTGTTTAATTTGGTAAAAGTCTTGGAGGTGGTAAATGTTTGTTTGTCAAGGCAAGTGTGTGGTATGGAGTCTAACACGGGTTAGCCCTCTTTTTAATGTTATTACTTGCTTCTCTTTTAGAATAAGTTTTTGTTATAGCCTTTTGGCTTTTCTTTCATATTTTCTATTAAAATTTGTTATTGCCTTTCACTCTATCTACATAATTACTGGGGTTAGGTATTTTAAACTTTTGTTTTAATGGTAGGCAATTGCGGACAATGTGTTTTGTTGTTGTAGTTTTACAGTTGCTAGTGTGTGAATTGTATTAACAAAGCTAAAAAATGAGTGGTCGCTATTAAGTTTGCAGGATTGCATGTAATAAGAAAAACTGCAAAGATGCTCTATTCATGTACTTCTTTTATACAGAATAGGTACAATATTATTCTAAAAATTATTGTTTTGTTCCTTAAGCTCATTGGCATATTTGGTCGAATTCCAATGAGCCAAAAAATTGTATTTTAGTCGTTGAACCCTCCCTCTCAATATTTATTCATTCTGACTACCAACTGCATTGTTCGTTCTCTGCCCTATCCCTTCCCTTCTAATTGCCATCTACTCTATTCGTACTTTGCCTCAATCCTTGCTGCTCTGTTCGTTTTTCCTGCCCCTATCCCTTCTTTGCAATAGTATATCTGGAAGGTAAGCACACTCTTTCCCACTTCACCCACTATTTTCAATTCCTATAACTTCTCAACAGTACGTTTCCTATTTGAATTTCTATATTTAAAATTCTCCACTCCTGCTGAATTTTCTAGGGTTTTCCTTTGATCCCTATTGAAGGGTAGATGGATTTATTCTCTTTCTTTGGATGCTTTGGTCTCAAATTATCATCTATATATTTTGGTTTGGGTAATATTAGGGATTTTCGCTCTTGATTTTAATAGTTAACTTTCACCTTTGCTGCTTTTAAATTTGACAGTTTACAGTGTAAGGATAATTTATAATTTTTTTTAAGTGAAATTATGGTTCCTGGATTATACACTATGTTCTTGAATATTAAGGGATTATTTCCAAAATATGGTTGTATGGTTTACACTTTAATTCATAGATTCAGATTTTGTTGAATTGTTGAACAACCTTTTATATGGAAGCACACTTTCACATTTTTACAATATCCATACCATTTACAATATTTTCTTTAGCTTCTATTGTCTCTCTTTCATCTTTCTCTCCTGTAATTTGAACAACATTCTGACCCTGTGTAATTTAAATTAGTATTATTGTAAGCATTCGGTTTTACTTTGGGCGTCAATCCATTTGGAGATGATTGGAACTTTGACCATGATAGCGTGTTTAAAGGCTTTTATGAAGTATGATGTATTGTACACTGCATTAATGCATTTGGTGTTCTTTCTTCACTTAATTATCTGCGAATAGATTAACAGTAATTGTGACAAATGTTCTAATAGATGGCTTTAGCAAGCTTGGTTTAGAAGGAATGCTTATACTTAATTTTTATATGGTGAAGTTGTAACTAACTGATATCTCCTACTTGAGGTGCATGGTGCTTTGTAAGGAGCTGACTTACTAAATGGAAGGCATTGAATTTTCAAAGATGTTTTTAGAGTAAAGTTCAAAACTTAGTTTTTAACTAAGATCCTTGCAACATTTTTTCTTTGAGAATGCACTTGAAATTCCAATGTCTCTTTATTTTCACAAGTTTACATAATTTATTGCGACTTTTGATGGATCAAACCTTTCTTTTGTAGTCTCTCTTTCATCTCTCTTTCCTATAATTTGAAAAACGTTCTAACCCTATCAATTTGTTGAAATACAGATTTGCTTAGTTCTTTTCCAAGCACAACACTTGAGTAATTTACAAGAAGAGTTGAGGAACAAACTGAAAGGTGAGGACAGCCTGATTTTCTCTTTGTTTATCTCATACTTTGTATTAGATTTTGTCCATTAGTGTATTTGTTTCTTTTCAAAGAAACAAATATTTGCATTCAATTAATTCTTATACTGTATTCAACTAACTTGTCAAGCTATTATGTTCTCTTTTAAAAATAACTAGTAAGTTGCCCGTGCGATGCACAGATAATATTATAATGTTTTATGTAAGATAAGTTTGGAGAATGTTGTACATATATTATACCATAATTGTCATAGAACTTTGTTAGTAATGAGTTTATTATAAAAAAGTAACAAAAGCTAAACAAAATAATGAAATAAAGATGAAATTTAGAATTTTTTTTTAAAAAAAACCTTAATGAACCAAATGCTAAAATCCTTAATTGATACATTATTGAAATTCATAAAAAAGAAAGCACACACAACATGTAGAATTATACAATCATCATTAAACCAAAACTCCAAAAAAAAAAAAAACCATAAACCCAAAACTCAATTCATTGTAGGAAAAAAGTCAATTTGTATACTTGAGAAAGAAGCTTTGGAGTCTAATGCGGATTGAATAGTCGTGTTGTTTTTCCTCTGCAAATTTAGTTGCCATTGACTAAATCCCCTCCACCCTACCACCGCACACCCTTGGTATGATGGTCACTCCACAAGTATAAGTACTTGTGGGGTATAGGATATGGGAGGGCAAAAGTCGGGGTTCAAGTCTCCAAAAAAGAGCTTCACACACATATATACTTAGATTTGGCTAGAGTAGAATTTTTATTTTGTATATAAAAAATAAATAAATAAAAACCCTCCACCCTAGATGATAACTGCTTGATCCCTATAATCCAATTTATGATTTACAACATGTTTAGCTTTTGTTTATTTTGAAAAGACCAGCCTACTCAAGTCATATGCTAAGATTAAACAATCTTGAAAGGACAATGACAATGAGACTTTTACACTAAATAAACAATTATCGACTTCTCAGTTCTAGATTTCAAGCATCTTTTGGAAATCGATATACACAATAGCATAACCTATAAAAGAAAATAGCAAAACACAGAATCTCACGATCTTAACCCTATCGATTGTAAGTGAAGAAATGAATTTATGAAAGTAACAAAAGATAGCTTGAACTCATACATGTCAAGGTCACTTATTGTGCGATGGATAGCCACTGGCTACAACAAAATATCACAAGAGCAATAGGTTTCTTCTATTGGCCTGGTGTTTTAAAAAATTATGAGTATGGAAACAAAATTTGAGAGTAGCAGTAGTTTAGGAAATTTAACTATTAAAGGTTTTTTTTTTTTTTTTTGAAGAGAAAGAAAGTTTTTTTTTTAAGAGAGAAAAAAAGAGAATGGAGGCATATGGTCAAAGTTGAGAGGGGAAGGCAAAGCGTGAGAGAGGTTGGGGAGTCAAAGGTTTAGAAAATCCTACATTAATCATTATAGCAGAGTTTTGATAATATACATAATGTGAAAACAAAAAGGCAAAAACCAAAACGTCATTTTGGAGGCAAGTTGTGATTAATGCATCTACACAATCATAAAGGCTGAAACTTTTTATATGACTAACGTAAAATCTTACCATACCAAAAAAAAAAGACTAACAGAGGAGGGAGACTTTGTTTATGAGATGTTTGTATGTAAATTCATCACCATAAAATAATAAGGATTCCCATAGAATAAAATAAATAATAATGATTATAATAAATAAAATATATGGATTTGTATAATTTAGGCAACAAAAATGCTAGAAGATTATCTATCTCGATCTCATTAGTTATTAGAATCCATTTTTATTAAAAATAAAAAAATAAAAAATAAAAACTGAAACATTTGGTATACTAAAAGACATGAAAAAGAGAGAGTTGTGGTGTAAACTTAGTCAATTAATGGTAGAGTTGGATGATTGTAGAGAAATTTCATAGGATGTGCCACTTAGCAAAAGCTTAGACCCTCACACAATGAGGTCTCTGTTTATATATATATATATATATTGATTGCCACCAACCATATTGGGTTTTTTTATTTGTCCTAACTACATAAGCTCTTTGCAATTCTCTTTCATTAGTTTATAGCATTAAAAGCTCCACAACAGGAGAATTATTTGTATGGGAACAAAAGAAGACAAATCAATTGAGTTTTCAAAAAATAAAATACCTATTGGGAGGCCTTTTGTAGAACACCTGGCAAATATAGTAATTTGCTATTACTTATGTGTGTCATCAGTTATAGAGGTGAAAATCCTGAGTACCCACAATAAAAGGAAACTTCTTTTGAGTAGGATTTTGTACTCTCAGGGAAATTATTTTTTGTACTCTCTGAGAAACTTGTTCCTACCTCATCAGTTGCTCCCCCCACTTTTTCACTTATAAGCTTGCGCTGAAGAGAAGAGCGTACCATCGGTTATTAATAACTAATGGTACACTCCTCTCTTTGGCTCAGGCTTATAAGTGAGAAAGTGGAAGGAGTTCTCTTCGATGTGGGATACAAGGTGTCAAGCTAAACAAGGTTACAAGGCAAAAAACCCTTAGCCCGAGAGGTGAAAATCCTGAGTACCCACAACTTACATAATCCTTATGAATAAAAATAAAAAAAAAACAAACAAACAAACAAGAGATATGGTTCTATAGAGCCCAAGTATTAACAACCAAAACATACCCTATACTTTAGGCCAAATTAGTTAATAGCAAAGTGATCAAATGTGTGGGAAAGAGAAGAGATACAAATCACTCAATTTTAGCCTTTCGAAGATAAATAAGTATGTGTTGGTAGTCTTCCAAAAAACTCTCTTCCATTTCCTACCCAAACATTGACCCAACTGTATGTAAGTGGTCTCCACGTTAGAAAGATTCCACTAAGGGTAATGGTAACTACATTTTAGTAATATGCTCACAGATTGTTTGTTAAAATTTTGCTGTTTTTTTTTTTTTTCTAAAATTTATTTTTTATTGTTTATAATTTAAGTTTTACAATGTGTATAATTCTCCCAATAGTACCTAAATGACCTGATTACCTAAAGAGTTCACTATCTACATTGGCCAAGGTCAGTATTTCAAATCGTTGGCTTCTTTCTCCTTCGGGTTTGCATCAATTTATTTTATAGTTTCTTTTTGTTTGTATGGAATCAGTAATTTTCTTCTTATTATATAATAATTGTGTTAATTTTATAATCATTGTGAAACTGAGGGTGGGAGAGAGGGACTTACTTTTGATGTGATAAGGGTCAAAGCTTAATGAAAGGTTGGGCAATAATGGAGTTATCTATATGAAGAGTATGTAATTTAGCAACATATCTCTGCATTTAGCCATCTAATTCCATGAAAATTCAGGTTAACTGAGTTGACGAAAGGAAAATAGCTGAAAATAGACAATAAATTTAAGCTACAAAGAAAACAAGAAATAGAAAAAAATATAACTTTGTTTGGAAGAATCTCAACTTTTCACTTAAAATAGAGTGACAATATTTTGAATATGATGATTGTTTTTGTAATATCTCCTGTTTAAGGTTCTAATTTTCTTTTTCTCATACAGGTGGTGTGTACGTGGGAAAAAGGGACTTTTGACTCTGATATAGAGTGCTTCAGGTTCTTTCTATTTCTGGTGTTATTAATGACAAGGCACTAATGACAGGCTTGATTGTTCTGTTTCTATACATAATAAGAACTGTTTGTTCAGGAGGCATTTTATACTGGTTGGTATCAGAGTTTGGATAAGGTATGCAACTAATGTCTATTTTTCTTAAATGGCACTCTATTTTTTGTTAGAGAGGTTCTGAAGGTCTCATGGTCCAGATTTTTGACGGTTATGTGGAAATACGATATTGTTTTCTCTGCAAGATTCCAGAAATCATCATGTCGCTTTCTATTTTTGTTGTTGCACTTGATGTGATTAACCAGTGCTTACCTTTGGAACCCTGATGAGTGTTGTTGCATTGTTATCCTTCATCTCTATATTTTGTGTGTGTGTGTATATATATATATATATATATATATATCAATTTATAGTAAATTCATTATTTAGTTTTTTTTTTTTTTTTTGTAATTTCAACACACATTTTGCTATAACATACAGCTATTTAGTCAATTAAATCATTTGGTTTCCTTACATGTTCTATGTTGATTTCTCAGTTTATATAGTTACTTCTTTTCATTTATAACATGTCTTAATAATGCAGTCACAAGAGCAAGCCTATTCAAGTCCTTATTCATGTGATCAATGTTGCTTTGTTGTTGCTTTCCTACTTCTTAATGTTGCATATTGAAAACGAATTTGGGAATGTTGAGTGAACTTCCACTTAAAAGAAGAAGAAGAAGAAGAAGAAGAAAAATTAAACAAAAGAGAGATCTAGAAGAAGTGGATGAACCTTATAAATGTTGGCTAATTTTGTTTTAATTAGATTTTTTTTTTTTTTTTTTTTTTTTTGGTTGGGGAGCTATATTAGCAATTGGGTTCTGGATGGGTTATTAAAATGAGTACCAAGTGTTCAATGAAATCATGCAAAGAACTTGGGATAGAAATGTTTATGTTTGGATTATTCTAAAACAAAATTAGAGGAACTGGATCGAGTTTATTAAGCATTATTGTTGAGGAAACTACTGGAATATATTGATAAGATTAAGTCAGTGCCTATAGTTTTCAATTACCTTTCTTTTAATTGAAAAAAATTAAGCTCTTCAATCGAGTATTGATGTTTGCGTAATAATAGTTATAAAACTATAAGCATTTTGTAATGACAAGAATTGGTTGAAGATAGGTCTGTCAACAATATTAAAATCAAAGAACTTGAAATAATAATGAAAAGAATTGATAGAACTAATTGCTCTGTTAGGAAATGCAATGGTTTACTTTTTATCATTCAAATGGTTGATACTTTTACATATGCTTGAAAGGTGAATGACATTGTGTACACACACATACTGGTAAAAAAGTGGAAAGAAGCTCCAAGTTCCTATTTTGATGTTGTTTTTACTTATATATAACATCCATAGTCTATTGAATAATTTATGTTGTTAGAGAAACTGATTGAAGTGGATTAAAATGTATGATTTTCCTATCAATCTTGATGGGGCACATTATAGAGTACCTATATTGTTGTTGTTGTTTCTCAACTGTGGTGTTCTTGGCATTTAATCTACTCCAAAAGAAATATACATTATGTTTACAGCATTTAAGTTTTTCCCCCTCAAACCATCAATGTGATTGAAGAATTACTTTGGCTTTGGAATTATTTTTTTTCTATTATTAAAGCAAAGTTACACTCAGAATTATATATGATGATCAGTGTACATTTTTTTTGGCAAACCGATCATTAATGTAGCTTCTAGAACCTCATTTATGTTGACTCTTTTCAGGAATTTTGTATTTACAATGACATATTTTCCCCCAATATGTTAATGCAAATCAGTCATCCTTGAACCAAAATGAAAGAAAGTCAACCTATTCCTGCAATTGCGGTCAGTCTCACTACCTCTTTAGCTGCCGCCCCCTACTTGCTCATTCGCAATTACTACCACAAGAAAGTCGCCCCTATCTCTAAGGGGCTTATGCACTCCACGACTTTCTTATGTTATGGGGTCCCGAAGACTGAATTTAGCTGCCAACCCTAGTTAGCAAGCTGAAAAAGCCTTTTTCCCTTTCTCTAAAAGGTAAGCTTCATAGCTCCAACCGGGTTGTCGCCAGCACATGGATAGATAGGACAGGCGAAGCACGAAGGGGATGGATGTCTGAGTGGTTGAAAGAGTCGGTCTTGAAAACCGAAGTATTGATAGGAATACCGGGGGTTCGAATCCCTCTCCATCCGTGAAGTCATAAGTTCTCTCTTGCGTTATCTTCCGCTCCCCTACCAGAGCCCTTGAACTAACCTTTTAGGCACGAAGGGCATTCTGAGGATGTATTTCATCAGCCGGTGGTTTTCCCGATGCCGAGCTACTATTGGTAGAGTTTCCAATCCTAACCATGGTGCACGTAAGCTTAGAAAAGCTGTACAAAGCCGGTGGTTAGGCAAACGCCCCTTTGTTTGTGGTGTTGTAATGAATCCAGTGGATCATCCTCATGGAGGAGGTGAGGGGCGCATGAAAGGAGGTAGACCTTCAGTTTCACCTTGAGGGAAGCCCACCAAAGCTGGATTTCGGGCAGGGGCAAAATCGAAGCGAAAAAATTCCGAGTTCATGCCACGCATGAGCGGAGCGAAAACAAAGCCAGGGGGAATTCTTTGTTGGGGGAAATCCTTTTAATGTGTATTGAATATAGATATATGTCTTTCTTGTTCCACTATCTAGGACCAAATTCACGCATGTCCATTTTGTTATTACAACCGTATTTTTTGATGTCAAAGACCAGAAGCTACGCACAAATTCTTATTGGATCTCGGTTGTTTTTAATAGCGATGGCTATTCATTTAAGTCTTCGGGTAAAATTTCCTATTGTCATGATAGGGGGGGAGCATTCCCCTATTTGCTTCAAAGAAAAGGGACCCCTTAACCAATAGATTCATCTCGCTTCGAATCATCTCCAACGTTTGTAATCTCAAACGGAAGAACGTCTGGTTGCAACATTCTATGGCTGTATAAGGAGGCGGTTAAGCAGAATCATTGACTCTCATAACATTGATATGAAGATAGCGTATAACGAATGTATAGGAAGGATCCTTTTTATTCCCAATTCCCCAGCGAACACATATTTTGAGCAAGACGGGCTCTTTTCATCTGAATCGAGAGAGATGGGGGTAATGCAGAAGCAAGAGCTTTCAAGAAAAATTCATTTTCCCTTTGTATCTATTATTTAATTTGTAACTCTTGAAGCATATGGGAATTCTAAGTGTTTTTGTGCTCTCAACCAGCAAATAGCTTGAGAAACTTTTTGAAAACAGACATTCAGGACTGGGTAAGTGCAGGTGCTATTAGTGACCTTCAAAGTCTATTAACCAATATAAAAAGTGTTGGCTCTAATAGGATTGATCCCAACATTCTTAGTCAAGTCAGGTACTATGAAAATATGACATCAAACTGCTATGTGAATATCTTTTGGTCCTCTGCTGGTAGGCAGGGGCTCTGTTTTGGTCTTGTCTGCATCGAACCTTTTGTTGTGTTTGTGTCCTATCTCCTTTGTATCTAACTGATGTTTTGTTTTGTGCCTTATCAAAGTTACCAGTTTACGCTATATAGTAAGGGATGTGGTGGACATGCAACCAGTTTTGACCAATGTGTTGGAAGATTATTTTTGGAAACTTTAGTTTCAAGCTCAATAATTAAACAATCTTGGCTTAAAAAATCATTCAAACAGCATTACACATTGTGCTTGAAATTTCAGCTTTATGATCAACCACTATGGTGAGCACGGTAATTTAATATATAGTTAGACCATCAATATAATTTTTTTCCCTTCTAAATATTTCTTGATAGTGTTGGCACAGAAATTCCAACCTTTGGGTTGAGTAATTAAAAAAAATAGAACTAAAATAGTTTTGAAGATTATCAAATATGGATTCTTCGATTGCAATTGTGGTTCCTAAGCATAGCAGATTTGGTATTTGAAATTGTCATGTAAATTTTAGATTGGTGTGTTTCTAGCTTATATGTGGTTTTTAATTTTTTTTTTTTTTTTTTTTTTACTTAGGTTAGTTTGTTCTTGTCTTTTTTAATTCTTTAAGGGGTAATAACTTGGGCTTAATCACAAACATTAAGAAAGATCTCTTCGATTTCAACTTTGAATATGTTCCTTCATACCCTCACACGCACGAATTATGATACCTCAAATTAATACTTTCCCCTGACTTTTTCTTTCATAAATTTGTAACCATTTTTTGGTTATAAACTTTTTTGTTGTCAAATGTTCTATAGTCTCATGGTTTGATTCGTTGATTGGTGTTCCAGATTGTCAGCTTATAGATTTTATAGGGAAAAAAAAAAAAAAAGAATTTAAGAGATGAAATCTTGATTACATTACCGTAGGCCAAAATTGGTAGGTTTCAGATTTGGTGTGTTTCAAGTTTATATGTGGTGTTAAGTTATTTACTTAGGTTAGCTTGTATATGTGAATCTCCTTATTCTTGTAGGTTCTTACTTTGAGCAAATTAGTAAATGCTTTAAATGAATTCACTTTTGCAAATTATTAGAGAGATTAGTAAACGGCAGATAATTAAGCCAAAACCACATAGCTGCACACCCTAAAGTGTACTTACCCAACACATAATTCCAGCATAATTTTTATATTTACATTTAAATTTATTTACCACTTCACTAGGATGAACTTTTTCACTTTAAACTAGATTTACATTTGAATTTTAAAAGTACTTTTATAATCTATGCAAGGTAAGTAAAGGACTATACAAGGTAAGGAAAGGACTGCATGCTTTTTCTTAGTATCATGCATCTTGGAAGTGTATATTTTGTTAGTGAAAAAATGGGCTTAGATGAGTAGCTGGGTAGTTTCAAGGTAAAGTTTAATATGACATATCAAGTCTTATGTCATTATGGAATCATTAGTCTTTCACTGTTGCACAAACCAAAGATTTTGTCATCCACTATCATGCACATTAAATTAAGCAAGTTTTATTTAGATTGGGAAAGGATGAGATATTCTTAAAGTTGGTTTGTATTTTTATAATTAAAATTGTCTTATCAAAGTTAGTGCTAAATTTGATGTCTAAATCTCTTTGATCTTTTTTCCTGTTTAAACTTAGGTTCATGGGTTCAATTTCTTTAGTTGAAGAAGTATGAAGACGAAGAATGTGAAATGAACAACAATCTTGCTTCTCCACCAATTTGCTTCCAATGAAGGATGATAACACCATTCTCTTTAGCTGGATTTTTTTTTTTTTATCAATTGCTAGAAATATTTTTCTCTCCATCATAGTGGATGTTACAGTTTTAGATATGATGCTATCCATCATATTTTTCTCTTATGGATAGCATACTGTGTGTTATATACATTTTAAATTTGAAATTCATACCAAGTATTATTTTTCAAAATTTATAAATTCAATTGCATTAATTACATACTTATTTAATTAAATTTATTTAAGTAAGACTTTTGAAACAAAATGTTTCTCGTGGGTTCCAGTTAGCTCAGCTGGTAAAGTCTCTAATGGTTGTATAAGAGATCTGGGGTTCAATCCCCGCCTACACCAAAAACTGATTGATGTCTTGGTCTGATAATAAAGAGCTATTATCAGGAGCGGACGCTATAAGTTGAAACTCTCTAAAACAAAAAAAACAAAACAAAACAAAATGTTTCTCCAAATATTTACCTAAAATTATTTAAATATATTTGCTTTCTCGGATTCTATTTTTATTTTTATTTTGTTGAAAATAGATTACTGTTTTTTTTTTCAAGAACCTAAAAATACATGTACTTATGTAATTCCAGTGCATTTGCACGGGTTTAAAAGCTAGTATAATATAAAACCAAAAGCACGGTTGACTTTTTTATTGACTTCATAATATTGTGACACCTCACCATTTGGAGGCCTCACAATTTTCCCCATTATTATTATTTTTTAATTTGAATGATTAATTAGTTTAAAGGGTGCATTTGTATAATCTGTTGCAAAACAGTGTTTTGAGTTTACAATGAACGTTTGTAAAAAAAAAAAAGTTACAAGGAGTTGTGGTTACAAAATAAAGTTTTGGGTTATAAATACTCTCTTTTAAACTCCCAAAATGCCTAACCAAACAGACCCAAAGTCTCAAACAAAATATGAATCACTCCTTCATGTTAAAAATAAAAAAAAATAAAAAAAAGAGACCTAATGCAAAAGAACTCCATCTCTCTCTTTAAATCTCTAAGTTGAATCATTATCATCTATTACTATTTTTTTAATTTGAATTGTTATTTATCTTTAAGTCTCAAACAAATCTGAATCCCTCGTGCAAAAAAAAAAAAAAAAAAAGAGAGATCTAATGTAGAAAAACTCTCTCTCACACACTCTCTCTCTCTCTCTCTCTCACTCTCTCTCTCTCTCTCTCTCATAAAATCTCTAAGCTTCCTGCTTGCTCACTCCCAAGTGCAGGAGATCTTAACAATATAATTTTTGGAGTAACGAGGTTGAAACATAAGGAGCGAGGTAAATTCAAAGACAGTGTAATTTAAAAAAAAATTATGGAGAATAATTTTTGCCTGATAATTGTAAACAAGAATAACAATGGTAATTGATTTAAGTCAATAATGTAAATACTAGGGAATCGGGGTGTTTCCCTATATTGATATGAAATTCTTTGTGATCTAAAAAATATATATTTCATAATTGATTGTTCTTATGTAATTAAATACTTATGATTCGGTTGAACCGAGACAATTTAAGAATGCATGATAACCTAGAGTAATAATGCAATTAGAAAAGTTTTCAAAAAAACTCATTCACTTTAAAACCAAATTTCTATTTGAAACTATTATGAATTCATCTAAAAAATAAGAAAAACATGATTGAACTTATTAAAAGCATGGAAGAACTAATACATCCAAAAAAAAATCTAATTGAACAGTCAAACATGTTATTGATAAAATCCTAGAAAGAATAACATTGAATTCTCATACCGTATAGAAGAAACATAAGCCCTAACTCTAGCAAAGAGTTTAGACTACCATTAGAGAAAGGAAAATACTAGGTTTTCTTTGCCAAATTCATTCTACACAGCCTCCCTTCAAAACCTTAACATCCAAGTGTCCAAAGAAAATAAAACTTTTACTATTTTAATTTTCGTCCAAATTTACTGCAGTAACTTGTGAGTTAATTTCGGCCATCAAAAATTGTGAATTTCGAAACACTCAAAACTGAAAAGTTGTAGATATTTAAGTTATGGTTCCAACCCATCTGTTCTTATGTCAATTGGATTTTTGAGGAGAGAGATACACCAAATACTGATCAGTGCTCAAATCTGATTTTTCCTTTTCAGATTCTACCTCTTTGATTTCTTTCCTTATTTGAAGCTTCCAAACATGGTAAATGACTCAAGCACTCCAGATGCACCTCCTTAAACATTTAAGCATGGTTCTTTAGCTCCACTTTAATTCTAGTTTGGCCTCCATTCTCTCACAAACTCTTGTAAACTCATATTTTTCACATAATTTCCTGAAAGTAGAAAATTACATATAATGAATGACATCTTATTCAAGAAATTATGTAAAGATAAATAATAGGGACTAATGCAAATCATGGCTTCACTCTAAAAATTAAGTATAGGAATAAGGAGATAGCACCCACATAAATATATAACAAGTATACATTTTAAGGCATTATAACTTCCCTAAACCCTAAACTCAGGCAGTCTCTTCCACTAAAAAGATTGCAGCGACATCAGATGCTCTCCTTACACATTCATTATGGTTTTTTATTTTTTATTTTAAACCGTTTGATAAGATGCTTGAACTTGTGCCGATCACCTTTTTCTTAAATTTTGTCTTTCAAAAGCATAACCCCAAATCAATGTTAAGAAAAGAGAATTTGCTATAGTGGGTGTTTATTAGGTATCAAAGGTTGTGTTTCAAAACCATTTGATCTTGGTACATCCTTTTTTTCTTTTTTCTTTTCTTCTAGGTTGTTCTAATTCTACTACTTTTAAAGTATACAACCATGAACCACCAAGCCGTACATCTATGATTGTTTATGATTAGTTTTTGTTCATTATTTAAGGTTTAGACTCATAAAAACTTATTACTTTATGGTTACGCATGCTTTATTTTTTATTTTTTTGCAGAGTTGCTATGAACAACCTAATCTATATAGAGTTAAAGCCATAAACTTAGAAAAAGTCCAATTAAATTTTAAATTGGAGTCCAATTTTGCACCACATGTCCTATCTAATTTTTAAAATTTTTGTGGCAAGTAAATTATTGAGTGCAAAAACCAAAGAGTCTAAATCCAATTAGATTCTAAATCATGTGTGTGTGTGTGTGTATACTAGTATTTAACCCATGCTTACACATGGGAATGATGGATTGTAGTGATGCTATTGATGTTAGCTTGAGTCATTAAACATATAAGACATTAGTTCGACCATAACATTTGAAGGTACTAAAATATTTTTTCTTTGCAACATTCATGATATTAAATACGCTAAGTTTCTCATTACACTATTATTACGTATATAATTTTGAAAATCATTATTGAATACTACATATACAATATCAATTCACAATCACTGTTTGTGAAATTCTACTAAATACAACACAAAATAAAAGAATAAATTGGTCCAATAGTATCTCTTAAATTGAATGGGGATAGGTGCATGACATCGTTTAGCTCAATTACAGCTTGTTACGTTCAAGATCTTTGCATACAAAATATCTTAATAAAATTAGGATAAAAAATATGTTCATTCATTCAGAAAAAATATAATAGCAAAAATCTAAACAATTTAATTTGTAAGGAAAACTAACAAAAGCAAAATCAAATTTTGATTCTAATTGAATTTTCTCTAAACTTTGGTTATATATTCATGGTAGTTTCTAAATAAGGAAATAAATAAAAGTACATATTTATGATATATTACATAAATGACTTATAAATTTGAATTATTTTTAATTACACAAAAAAAAAATTCTCATAAATATAAAATCATTCAAAGTTTCAATCTCTCTCTCTCTCTCTCTCTCTCTCTCTCTCTCTCTCTCTCATATTTTATACATAAAGTTAACTATATTTGGTTTTTTATGGTTTATTTATTTTAGATTCCTCGTTTTTTACACTAAATTAACTCACTAAGCACAAAAATTAAAAGTCTTAGATTAGATGGGACACTTAGCGCAAAATTGAATTATAATTGAATTCCAATTTTTACACCGAATTAACTCACTTGATACAAAAATTTAAAAACTTAAATTAGATGGTACACGTAGCACAAAATTAGACTCTACTTGAATTCCAATTTGAAATTTAATTGGATTTTCTCTCAATTTTTGAATAATGGCTTAAAAAATGAGTAACTTATAACTCTAACATGAGGTATAATTTGAACTCATATGTGTGTGTAATTGTGATTTTTTTTAAATGTACTTGTGCATGTGCATGGGATTATACTCTAGTTCTTCAAATAATTGTTAATGATACTTACATATTAATTCTTCAAATAGTAGTTAATTATCATTTTATTCTCAACTATGCTTGTGTCCAAAAATCCAATGATAGACTTTCCTCGCAATTAAAAAATCTTCATATTTTTCTCATTTATTCTTCAAATATTAACTTGTTTGGTTGAAAGGTGAGAATTGGCTTGACATTAAACCCTCCATATGATATGTACGCATAGTCTCTCTCCCTAAGAGCATTCACAACAAACGTGTTAAAATAACTTAAAAGCTATTTTAACAGCTTAAACCATAAAAATCAAGCTACATCAAAGTTACTATATCTAAAAATTTTAGCTTTTAGCTACAGTAAGCTGTTATTTATAACAGCTCATTATAGCATCAAATTTAAAAATAAAACTCAATTTTTTATTTTACTCTCTCTCTCTCTCCCTTTAATTAAAAATTCATTTCCTTCTCTCTCCCCAACATCTCTTTTTCTAATCTCTCCTCACTCTCAGATTTTCTTTCTTTCTCTCATTTTGTTGGTGGTTTCAGTTGTGGCCATGGGTGGTTCAATATGGGTTGTTGGTTGTTGTTTGGTGGGTTGTGGAGGTTGTGAAGGAGATTATTTTTTGGTGGGTTGTGGGTTGTGGGTTTTGTGAGTTGTGGTTTGCTTGGTTTTAAGGGTATTTGATGGGGACGGAGGTGGCTATGGTGGCTGCGGTTGTGACTATGATTTTGTTTAGATTGTGTTTTTTTTTTTTTTTCTGTGATGGGTTTTGTGGCCGGTTGTGGGTGTGGTTGTGATGGGTCTTGTGGTTATTTTTTTTGTCCTAGTGGTGTTGGCGGCTACGGCTGGAAATGGGTTGAAGGTTGTGGGTTCTTGTTTATGGTTGAAGTTATATGGGATTTTTTTTTCCCAATGATGGTGGTGATGGGTAGTGGATTGTGGGTTCTTGTTTGATGTTTGATGTTTGATGTTTTTTTTTTTTACTAGTGGTGGTGGTTAGTGGCGGTGGGTGCGCAGTAGAGAAGAGAAAGAGATGCAGTAGATGTGGGTGGTACAGAAGAAAAAGAGATGGAGAAGAAGATAGAGAAAGAGAAGAGAATAAGAATAAAAAATATAAAAATATAAAAATATATATTTTAAATGAGTGTTAAAAAAAATAGAACCTTTGATATTAGGTGTATTGCACAGAAGGCTTACATGGCCTAATTTCCCAAGCAGCAAATGAAGGAGAGCTACATTGTTACTCACTCTGCAGGAAGGGACCCAAACTAACCCATCTTCTCTTTGCAGACGATAGTTTGTTATTTTGCAAGTCCCCTCGGGAATGTAGGAAGGTTTTGGACATTTTGGAGACCTACAACCTATGCTCCGGTCAACATATCAACAGGAGCAAAACAACTATTTTCTTCAATAAGTTAACACCAACAGCAAGAAAACAATTTATCAAGGAAGCTTTGGGTGTTCCTAAAATCCAACACTATGAGAAGTATCTGGGTCTACCCTCATTGATTGGCAGACGAAAAAAGGCTAGTTTTGAATACATAAAGGAAAGGGTGTGGAAAAAACTACAAGGTTGGGAAGAAAAATTACTCTTATAAACAGGAAGAGAAATTTTGATCAAAGCTATAGTTCAAGCCATTCCAACCTATTTGATGAGTTGTTTCAAGCTACCGATAGGACTTTGTGATGAAATAGAAGCTCTTGTTCGAAAGTTTTGGTGGGGTCAAAGAGGTGAGTGCCGGAAGATTCATTGGGTGAAATGGGAAACCATGTGCAAGCCAAAGAGTGAAGGAGGGATGGGGTTCAAAGACTTAGCCATGTTCAATGATGCTCTATTAGCTAAACAGGCTTGGAGGCTTCTGCACAATAAAAACTCCATGTTCTACTAAGTTTTCAAGGCAAGATTTTTCCCAGATTGCTCTATCCTAGAAGCTTCTTATTCAACCAAGGGGTCGTATGCTTGGAGAAGCATCCTACATGGAAGAGATGTTTTAAAGAAAGGGGCTCGGTGGCGTGTGGGGAATGGAGAAGATATAAGTATATGGGGAGATGCATGGTTACCCTCCCTAGATTCACCAAGGCTAGTCAACCCGATGGGAGTTAGTTTTCCAGAAATCCGAGTTAGCTCACTCATCAAGCCCCCCACCCGAAGCTAGAATGTTGAGTTGTTGCAAGGCCTATTCAATCCAGAGCAAGTGAACTTGATCATAAGCATCCCACTTGGTAACGAGACGGCGAAGGATAAGATAACGTGGCCTTATACCCAATCCGGAGTTTACTCGGTGAAATCCGGTTATTAGTTCTTGTCTAAAGAGAAAAGTAGGGAAAATGCAAAAGCTAGAAGTCCTGAGTTGCCACAAAAAGTCTGGAAATTTATCTGAAGTCTATCATGTTAGGACATATGTGAATGATTATAGGAACATATGTCATTTAGAATTGGCTAATCCTTTGACAAAACACAATTTACTTGTAATTAAGTAGATATAGGATGTGCTTAATACTTCAGAGAACAAGATTCAAGTCCAAGTATTGAAGCCATGCAAATCTGTCCAAGAAACAAGTGAAGAAGTGCTAGATTTTAAAGCTTGACAAATAGCATCTATCGAGGTTTAAAAGGCTTGCTTAACCCGATGCTCGACAGCTGCTCGATAGATACCCTATCTATCGAGAATTATGAAAATCAGTTTTTCAAATCTGATTTCACTCCAATCTGTGTGTACATGTTTAAGCTTTCTTTTCTCACAACCCTAAACATATATAATGATTATTTTAAGGGCCGTCAATGGTTGTGCAAGTGTAGAGCAAAGTTTTGTTCATGCAAATTGTGACCGGAGACAGAATTTGCCCTAGTTCATCTTTCTCTTGAAGAATCTACTGCGTTTGTAGGCCGTTGGGTTTTGTGACCAAGGAGTTTCATGATCTTCATTGTGTTGATGAACTAAAGAACTTTGCAGTCAACATCTTTCTCAAGTTGGTGAATAAGTCGCGTACTCGGATCCGCGCATCAATTGGTTAGTCACATACTAGGAGCTGTGCATTGAAAAGGAAAGATTGTCACTATATAACAAGTCCAATTGTCTATTGGGGTAACGATTCAACTGCAGGTTGGTATCAGGTATTGGGATTCCTTTACTTGTAACCGTTTGTTATGATAATAGTGAATTCTATGGAATGGTGACCTTAAATTCACCCGGTAAAGTTTTGTCTTGGTAGTTTTCCCCATTCATAAACAAATCATCGTGTCAACTTTATTTTTCGTTGCATATTAACTTAGTTGGTGATTTATTTGTGCTACCACGCGTTTTGCATGTTAATTGGATTAATTAATTAACTTGGCTAATTAATTAATTAATTTATTACAATGGGTCAATACATTCTTGGCCTATTATATCAACATCGAATAAAGTCAGAAACTTCATGTGGAGAGCTGTGAAGAAAGCTATACCAGTGAAAGAGAATTTCGTTAGGCAAAAAGCGATCCCTGAAGCCACTTGCGACCACTGCAAGCAGCAATAGGAGAGCGTAATACATGCCCTGTGGACCTGCAGCTGCCTAACTGGGATATGGGACATAGATCAAGTATGGAACTTTCAAAACGATCAAACCTTTCCAGATTTTCATAAGCTGATTTGGTACATCATTGAAGTCGGTTTGGACCCGGAGTTATTCTCAATGATTGCATGGTTATTATGGTATTGCCGAAACCCAATCAGAGCTGGTAACACGACCCTCCCCCTCAACCAAATTCTCACTCAAGCCCACTAGATGTTACAGGACTACTATTGGGCTCAACCAACAAGATTGGCTCCCCAAAACCCTCCCATCATTTCATCAGTGTCTTTGGTGCCCCCTCCAAATCCCTTTCTCAAAATTAACTATGACGAAGCTGTGTTCAAAGAGACCAAGGAAGCAGGGATTGGTGTAGTAATCAGAAATAGTGCAGGTCAGGTCATTGCATCTTTGACAGAGAAAGTCTTAATGCCTCAGACAGTAGCAGAGGTGGAGGCTCTAGCAGCCAGACGAGCCATCACGTTTGCAAAGGAGCTTGATCTCCAATCCATTATCATAGAGGGAGATTCAGAGCTTATTACTCAAGCCCTACAACAGGAAGTCCCATCCTTTGCTTGCTATGGCCAACTCATCTAGGAAATTCAAGCTCTCACACAATTCTTTCCTAGTTATATTGTATCCCATATTCGTCGAAGAGGGAATTCTGTAACCCACAATCTTGCTAGACATGCAAGACATGTTAGCGGTTTAGTTGTATGGATGGAGGAGGTTCCTCCACATCTAAATGATGTACTTCTAGCCGATTATGGCTGATTTCTGTTTAATGAAATTTCACAGTCTTGATTCTAAAAAAAAAAAAAAAATGTATTGTAAAATGAAGTGTTAAAATAAATAAAATAGGTTTTTGAGATGTTAAAAGCTAATAAAATTTTTAGGAGCTTTGCAGTTTGCAGTGAATGCTCTAACATTATTAATTGGCGAAAATACATTTTTAGTCCCTACATTTTGGGTCAATTCCCATTTTGATCCCTACTTTGTCGGAGTACTTATGTTGGTTCTTGAAAATAAAAAATTATTACCATTTTAGTTCCTACTGTCATCTCAATAACAAAATTTGCCTATGTCGTAGATGAGGATTTTTTTTTTCAAAATAACATTAATTTTCAAAGAATTTTGTTAGTTAGCACGTTTTCAAACAATTTAGGAAAGTAACATCTCAAGTGTAACAGACTCAATTTTGGGAGTGCTAAATCGAGTTCACTAAACTCTATTTGTGGATCATTGCATGAATTGAGTTTGCAAAACTCAATTTCATTTAAATTGAAATCAAGTTTGTAAGGCTCGATTTCTCATCCATGAACAATGGTAACTCACACCCAAAAACTCAACGCATGAAGAAACCCAAAACCCATAAGGAAAACCCAAACCATAGAAGACACCCATGAAGAACCGAAAACCCAAACCACAAAGACTGAAAAAACAAACCAAAGGTGGCAACAGCGAAGGCAACAACAATTGAACCCAGGCAGCAAAGGCATAAGGCGGGGACGGCAACGGCGACGAGGTATGATGTTTCTCTCTGGATCTTTGGGTGGGTTTCTTGATGTTTCTCTCTCTGGGTCTTTGGGTTTCATTGGGTTTGTTGAGTGATCTAAGTGAGGGAGATTCTTAAGTGAGGGAGAGACGGAGTGTGTTGAGAGAGGGAGAAATAGAGTGAAGAAGGCAAGACTCTGAATTCAAGTCTATAAAGCTCAATTTCAATTTAAATGAAATCGAGTTCAATGGACTCGATTTTATCACTCCAAAATCTGCTAAAATCAAGTCTATTATATTCAAGATGTTAATTTCTAAATAGTTTCAAAAGTGTACTAATTAACAAAATAGTTTGAGTTTTATTGTTATTTTCCACACAAAAAAACGGTGCACGTTTCACTAACATGTTTGATACAATAAAATATATGTGGCATTTAAAAATTCCAAATCAGTATCTATATTAATTAAATATAAAAATAAAATTAATTTCTCAATTTTAATTTAAACTGAAAAAATTCAAAAACAAAAACGAAATAAAGACTTTTACAGATTTAAATTTTAACGATTGAAACCCACACAAACTCAAATCAAAATGCCATTTTCGTCTATTAATCTCTCTCTCGACCTGTAGGAGCTCTCTCTCTCTCCGCTGGCCGTTTTGATGCCAATGTCTCCAAAGGGAGCAGTTCAAAATTGACAGGAGGAACTGGCGGTGGTGGTGATGGTGAGTTTGATCGGCGGTGGTGGGTTGCTTTTTCCTTAAATCTCTGACTTTCTCTCTCTCCCCCTCTCTCTGTCTCTCTTGATCGGCGGTGGTGGTGGTTTTGGGATTTGGGTCTGATTGTAGTGGTTGTGGGTTTGATTGTTTGATCTTTGAAACTTCTTTCGTTCTTCACATGGTAGCTGAAAGAAGCTACGAGCTGCATTCTTCAAGTTTTGTAGAACCTCCAAAGGCACCCCATGATTGACTATCTGGAAGAAACCCCACTTGCTAGCAGCATCACAGGTTGAATCTACATCCTTTTTATCAATGATAGGAATAGAATTCTCGTCATCTCGTGTTGTAATTTGGTTGGGTGAGGTCTAGTCTATCTTCAAAAGGTTGAATGGATGTAAGGCTCTGGAACACTTTCTAGGCCTATATCTACTAGACCTTTTTTACAACGTTCCCTTTGTGCACCACAAAATCAATGGCATCGGAGGAGGAGATCCGCGGAGACATTGGATTGTTGAGATTGAGAGAGAGACAACTCCAACTAAATTAAATTTGAGCGATTAATCTTTTTTAATTAATTTATATGCTAATGTGTCATTTTTAATGTCAAATATATATATATAATTTATTTATTATTTTTTATTAGACAGGTAGGCATCTAGTCGACTCTGCAAATAGTGCATTTTATTTACCGCATAAACAATTTTCGTTTTCATCGTTGTGATGGTGGTAACAACTAAAATAATAACAATTTTTAATTTTTAAGTAGCCTAAAAATGTATTTTCGCTTTATTATATTCAAGTAATCATTTTAAAAATTATTAACAAATTTAATTACAAGTATCTAAGAAAGTAGCTTCCAATTATTTAATCTCTTCTAATTTTCAATAACTCATAGGAAACTAACATTATCTTTTTTGAGTAAAAAGGAAACTAACATTTTTATTGTTAAGAGCATTCACATCAAAGATTTCAAAAATTTTAGCATGTAGCATCTAAAAAACTAACGTTATAATACATAACACATCACTTTACAATATATCCTACATCAAAATTTCTATTTTTTTTAACACTTCATTTAAATATTCTTTCTTTATTATTTTTTATTCTTCCTCTCTCTCCCGGTCTCTCTCTTCTCTGTCTCTCTCTTCTCAACCCAACTATTCTCAGCACCGCCGGCCACTACACTGCCAACAGTCATCACAAAATCCACCACCCATACCACAACCACCACGAACCTCAACCTTCCACCCATGCCACAACTAAAAAAAAAAAAAAACCATAGCAAAAAAAATAAATAAATAACCCTCCACCTCCACCTCTACCCCACAACCACCACAAACCACAGCCCAAAAAAAAAAACCTCCACCATCGCCGCCACCAATCAGACCCACGACCCACGATCCATTAAAAACACCGCACCGTGACCAACGACCCATGACTATCGGACTGTCAAATCCACAACCCACAGGAATTAAAACCATGACCATTGGACCGACCCATGCCCATCAACCACGACCCATGACCATCGGACCACAATCCATAACCCAAAATCAAAACCACAACCATCAGACCCACAACTCATGACCATCGGACCACAACCCAAGCAACCCACAATTGCCGGACCACAACCATCAGCGAACCTACAATCGTCGAACCATGGGAGAGAGAAGAGAGAAGAGAGAAGTGAGAAGTGAGAAGTGAGAAGTGAGAAGTGAGAGAGGAAACTCAAGAAAGATAAGACATACAGTGAGAAAAAAGAGATATTGGGGCTAAATAAAAAACTTTTTTTTTTTTTTTACAATCCAACTACAGTGAGCTGTTATCAATAACAGCTTACTGTAACTCAATGCTAAAATTTTTAGCATTTAGCATCTTTATTATAGAGGTGTTTTTATGATTTGAGTTGTTAAAAATACTAAAAAAAACATTTAACTTTTTTAGCACCTTTAATGAGAATGCTCTTATGTAGTCTAAAGTAATATGTAACATGTAAAACCATTATTTGACCCTAAGAATATTGGCTCTTTTACTTTTCCATGATCATTGTCCTAAGGCATTATATGTTTTTTTTTTAATCACCATTACTTTATTGGTTTTATTAGTGTGTGTGTGTGTATGTGTTCAGGGTGGGGTTGGGGGGAGGGATGAACTTGATTTAAGGTCAAAGCCCAAACGCTCAGAGGATCATGCTTGAGGAAATGGGCCAAGCCTATTTCAATGAGTAGCAACGGGAAACCTCTCAGGATTATTCCTATGAAGTTCCGAGCATACTTCCAACCCTGAAACACTTTTTCGAGATCATAAGCATGGGTAACCCCTCTATAAATGAAAGAAGTACCATGGGAGATTGATCCCACTCTCACTATTTTTGGCCGAGGTGACGCTCTTACCAAGCCCACCTCGGGAAACCTCCTGAAAGGATAAGGATCATAGAAGTCGTCACCTCCGCGTTGATGAGATGTTTTCTGCTTAATCTCTTCCACATTAAATACACATAAGACAATCTGAACAATACAAACAACCCCCAAAATTTATGTTTCATAATTAAAAGAAAGGAGAACTAAGGGAGGATGTGACAAATATTTCCAAAAAAATCCAGCTAAAAGCAGGCCAACTGGAGGGATAAGGGCTAAAAAAATGCTTATAAAAGGGGGAAAGCAACCAACGGGATGGGGTCAAAAAATATCCGTAGATAAACCTAGAGAAGAGAGAGAAAAAGTGAGATATATAATGTTTCCCTTTTCTTTGTAATTCCCAGCACCACAGGAAAGGAGTTGTACAACTTGGCTTATAATATTTTTGCAATCTTGCTTTGAGAAGTCAATTGTTTGAGTTTCCCACTATGGAATTTTCACCTTGTTCTTTTAATAAATAAATTGTGCAAGTCAATTTCCTAGGTATTAAACCGTTCTTAAATTAACCAGTATTTATTTTATTGAGTTTCTGATGTCCACAATTAGTATACTATAACTAGAACGAGCAGGTTATCTAAAAAGGCATGCTAATTGCTCAAGATGACAATGCATTCATTCTATTTCAGTAGGGACAAAATTCAATACAAAGCTCATTTCTAAATCTAGTTTTTGCAAACATTTTGCAACTTCTTGGCAATTACTTTTTTTTTTTTTTTTAGAGAGTTTCAACCTATTGCATCCGCTCCTGATGATAACTCTATCAAAATATCAAGATACTAATTGATTTTTTGTGTAGGTAAAAATTGAAACCCAAATCTCTTATTCAACTATCAAAGATTTTACCAATTGAGCTAACTAGAAACCACTTTCAACTATGAACTCTTATTCGGGTTTTTTGTTTTTAAAAAATTATTATCATTATTTTTTTTTAATGACGTGAAACCTCACTAAAGCAAGGTCCTTTGAACTCACCCTGTAGAGTAAACTCTTATCTGGTTATCCTATGGATCACTTAATTCACACCAAAAGTCATATTGGTTTGTCACACTGCATCACTGTGAAACCAATATATCTTTTTTGAACCCTTCATTGCAAACATCAAAGATTAATAAAGATGACAATACGAAGTCCAAATATTGTTAGCTTGGATATAGTTGAAGGTCCTGTGCAGGATATTGGCCTCGAAATGCACCCCTCAGAATAATATTGACATTCACTGTAAAATAACTTAAACCACCTTCCCTCAATCATACCAAATTAAAAGCAAACAAAAAAAAAATTCATACCAACAAATAAATAATTAGGAAACCAATAATGAAACATTTTATAGCATGTTAGATAGGCCAAATTGTGAAGAAGTTATATAGGTTACCACCGTACCATAGCTGCAAGTGAAGTGCCTAATTCAAGGCTGAGTTAAAGCTTGAATGCTTTTGACTTGCCTGCCTGAGCCGAATTGGGTATATATCATTTCAGAAATCACTTTCCAGCTACTGAGAGAGACCTGATATATGGACACTAGAAAAATAAATACACGGGATTTTTTTTTTCTAGCTTCTGATAGAGAGACCCGATCAGGCCTGCTCTTCTCAATCGTCTTCATAAAAAGAAAATAATAATAATAATAATAATAAAAAGAGCTAAAATGGAAAGAGCAGCGGAAAATGCATGTTTGAAGGATGTTTTTATGTACAAATGTTGAATGATATATTAATTTGTGGAAAAAACACAAATCCAATTACATAACCTTGGTATACCAACTAAAATAAAATGAACCCATCAATGCAGGATTACTTTAAAAATAGTGTGTCAAAACATATTGAGATTAAACAAGGGGCTGCTTCTTCCATCTTAAAATGGTAAACTAAAGCACATCATCCACCCAAAGGAAAGAAAAATATGTAGAATTATATAATTGCAAGTTTATCAATAGAGCAGAAAGAAGTTTTAACTACTTACCCGAACAGGAAGAGGATAACAACTTATGAGGTGAACACTATTATCAACATTACCTGGCAAGCTCTATCAATTAATTTCAACCTGCAGAAATTCTTATACAACAGTTGTAACATCTTTCCAGAACAGATAGAAAAGGAAGAGAGTTTTGATTAAAAAGAAAGAAAAAGAAATATTTAAGAGCTCATAGCCGATGCCAATGCATATCTCATGTACAAAGGGTACATTGTCCACAGACAATGATATTCAAACAAAAAATCTCAAAGTTTCAAAGTAAGATCAGGGGACGATGAAGTTGTCCTCGGTGGGGGTGCTGTCACAACAAAATTCATATTTGAATTTTGAGCTAATTCCATAGCCAAATTACCACCAACTGCTCCTACTGGTTCACTCACCTGCCGGAAACTCCCAGGCCAAAACAGTCCCACATCATCATCTTCAACAAACATTGGTACTCCAAAATAGCCTTGTTCAAACCTTGCTCCACCTCGAGGAGGCCTTTCTGATGGTAGTATTCTTTGGTGCATTGCAGCATGAGCTTCAATCCCAAGGGACCGAAATGCAGAACCATGAAGGGGAAGAGAAGCCAAGCTAGTATACCTATCAGAGAACATTCCCATCCGCATAGCACGTTTTGCCATTGTCCTTTCCCTCTTATGAGCATTTTGATGGCCTCCCAGCGCTTGTGAACTGAAGAACTTGCGCCGGCAGTAATTGCAAGAGAAAACCCTTGGAACTGTTGCTGCAGAATTATGGGCTGCTGCCTCACCAGTCTCATCTTTGGCCTTCACATTAGCATCAATGGTGCTGAAGTGGAGTGTCAAGTCGAGTGAAACAGGCTTCGGATCTGGTTGAGGCTTAATTGCATTTGTGAGACAGGATGAATTAGTGGTGGTGTCCTTGGAGAGATCATGAGATGCTTCTTGCACAGGTACATTTGAAGCTACTTGGCTGCTGACTTCTGACTCATTTTCAGATTCTAAGTTTGAATTTGGTGTTACCATGTTTGAGTAGCGCTTGAGGTTGAGAGCTTGTTTCTTTTGACAGAAACAATGAAAGAATGATAAAGCCAATTGCTGACAGTGGACACTTAGCTATTCACCTGCATGGACAATGAAACATTTTATTCACTGTATATACAGTGGCCAATACATGTCAAATTGAGTATGGAGTGCACCCTTCTGGTTCTTCCATATATACAAAAACATTAGCTGTGCTCCATCCATGTACTACAGAAAAATGCACAACTACATGCACGGGACTGTACTTAAAAAAACAGAAGAAATGCAACATTTTCTACCATGTTTCAAACTCTTGATTTTGGGTCTACAATATGCAGAAAACCTGTGTCAAACTACCATTTAAACAGTATTATAACAACAAAAAAAAAGCCTTAGCAACAAAACTATAGGGTTAACTATGGATCCCCAACCGACTAAACTGGGGCTGTTCACATGTATTTTTCACAGCCATTCTATCCTATTCAAAATCATACTGTGTCACCTACTTATTTAAAGTCTCCTTAGCGCTTATTATAAAAGATGCACCTGATGAGCTTGTCATCCCAACAAGTGTAAAATATGCAGGCAGTCATCAATGTGAATATTATTAAGCTTCCACAAAAATAAAATCAGTTGACAATCTTACAACCTTTATGAAAAGAAATCACATTTATCACTCCGTTTGACAATGGAGAACAAGCTAAAATGCAGTATTTGAAGATTCATGAAAAAAAATCCCAGCAGATAGATTTGCCACATGCAACTGCTTCACCTTTGATGCTTTCACTCCAAAGAAATCTACAAAGCAACACAAATTTTTCAAGATTCATCTAAAAAAAGGAAAAGATTCTATCACGGTCCATTGTTTATTCACTTATATATATTCTTTAAAAGATGGAGATTGAAATTTGAGATTATTAAAGCAGATGGGAGGAAGAAAAGGCAAAAGTACGACAGCAATGATCAGTAACTCAAACCTTCAAATCTGTTAGGGGACATAGCCATAAGAATTCTAGATGATCTGATATCACTCTGTACTGTTGAAGTTCTTTTTATAATTGCTGATGTTTTGATGTTTGCCGCAGTTGTTAATATATTAAAACAACTACTACCTCAATAACAACTGCTACTAATTACAATGAGCACCTCCGAAAATGTTGGAATTCAGAATTTTAAAGGCTAAATATTAAAATATTTTTGTTCAATGCGTAATATCAAGAATATCAAAATTCCCAAATAACATTAGCAGGGAAAAGCATATTCAAAATCAATAATCCAAGATTCAAAATTCCTGCAATATGTGCTCAGCTAATAGTCCACTTCATTGTTGATAGGAAAAAAGAAACTTAGAATTTGATTGAGTGTAGATGAACTGCTTGATCATTGAAGATTGCTCAATTTGACATGAAAAGACACGAGAGTTTGAACTTATTTCATGGAAAGCTCAAATCAACTCAATATATGCCCAATGTGGAACTCAACACAAACCCACACAATACACACCCAAGCAATATCCAATCAAATCTAGAAAAAGCATTAGCCACATTTGTGCTATATCCAAAATGACTAGTCTAGTCACAATTAAGGCTCCTTGTAGTTCTTAATAAAGCCCAAATTAACCCAAAATATGCCAGATGTGGGACTCAACACACACACACCCACACAACACACACTTAATCAATATCCAATGGGCAACCTAGTAATTGTGACTAGCTAGTTCTTTTGGGCTATATGCAAAGATGTGGCTAGCACTTTTTATAGGATTGCTACAATTGTGAAAATGGAAATCAAATTAAGTCTCCAGATTCGAGACATTTTTTTGATGAAATATTTTTAAAAAAAAATTATACAGATGCAATACAACATTTTCTAGAACAAGGATTTATTATTCCATATTATAACACCATAAGTGCTGATTAATTGTTTAAAAACAAGTAGAATACCTCTACTTTACTGAATTTCATTGTAAGATAGCAACAATTAACCCTTGAGGGTAGCCCAATCAGCTGAGGACCACGACTCAAAAAAAAGTGGAGGTCATTAGTTCGGATCTCCCATTTCCCCTCCCCTAGGGCCAAAACTCACTTGGGGTAAATTAAACTTTTAGTCGTTGAAATTTAGTATAAGAAAGAATTTGGTTCATTAAATTTAATAAGTTTGGATTTGGTCTCTAAAATTTTTAAAAGGGAAGAATTTGGTCCCTCTTTTTTTTTTCCTTTTTGTCAATGTAATTAATAGAATGATGAGGCACCCCATTTTTGAGGAACTAATTGAACCAGCCCATATTAATGGGACCAAAACCAAATCAACTCCGTATTTAAATGACCAAAATCAAACCTCAGCAAAATATAAGGAGCCAAATTCAAACATTTTAAAGGACCAAAATTAAACTTATGCCAAATTTCAAGAACCAACAGTATATTTTATCCTTAAAAAAAAGGAGGGGGGGGGGGGGGGGTGTGGAAGCAATAGCAGCAATTAACCAAACTACTGCAAAACAAATGACCCCATGGGAGGTTTGACAACCATATCTTGGATAAGCATTTATCATGAACCAAATACAGCCAAAATGATGGAGAGACCCCCTATTATGCAGAGAATGTACAGCACTTAGGTTGTATCAATAAATTTTACATGTATGGAGCCTATATTCAAGGTTAAAGATCATACCTTGCAACCTAAAACATTCTCACATTATATTAACTTGACTTGTGATGGTAAAGGCCCGTAGCAGATCTCTAAAAATGTTTACATATAAATGTATTTGCCATCTTTTATAACGAGTGATGATTCCTTAACACGAGAGACCCAGTACTGGGTTAGGAATTTAGTAAAGCACTCCTCATGCTCAGCATAAGTCTACTGTTTTTATAATTTACTTTAAGCAAGCAAATTACTAACATATTACTTAACAACAGAAAATGATCGTCTCTGACTTCGGATGATCCACTTGAGATTAACAAGTTGCACCTTCCCTTAAATGATTTTAACTATACTGTGAAATTACCCCAACCCACCACTACCAAACACACAATCACAGTAAAATTTAGGTAAGAAATCACATGCTGCATCAAATATAGGTATATTACTATAACAGAAAACCAACAATCAACATCAAAATAACTGGATGATCATCCCTGCTACCCATAATGGAAGCACAAAATATTAAAATTCTGTACATACCAAAAATTAAAAAACGAAACTCATAAGAATTAAAGGTGAACAAATAAGTGAGGAGCTACTAACAAGTAACAACAGCTCAGACAAACCCCAAATCCACAATAGAAAAATTACAAAGTAGCATCAACAAACATACAGCAACAAAGAAACAAAAGAAATTTACAATCAGGACCAAAATATCTAGATGAGGGGGGGGGGGGGGGGTGGTAAGAGTTGCTCACTCTCAGTCTCACAGTACCTTAAAATTGCAGACTGGGCTTCAGTGATATGCTTAACTTTTAGTGTAGGCTACTGGGTTTTCTAGTTTTTACTACTTAAGGAGTGGGTAGAGGAACAGATAAGAGAATAAATATGGAGAGGGAGAGAGAGAGAGAAAGAGATGAATGATGATGGTAGGAAGTCAGTAAAGTCAGAGAGAAGAAAGGTAGAGAACAGTAGAACACAGCTACTAGCTAGATAGAGAAAAAGAACACAGTTTAAACCTCTATCTTGTTGAATTTTGGGTCTACCCTTGTCTTCATGAGTACTAGCTAGCTAGCTACTAGTACTAATAATAATCAATGAGAGAGAAAGAGAGGAGACAGGGAAAGCCGAGAGTACTTTAACCTTAAGTCCCACATAAAAAAAGAGTCACAGTAGCTGGTGTAGTGTGAAGTGTCTATTTGTTGTTTGATCTCAGTGCTCAACTTCTTTTCTTTGCTTTCCACCACTTGAAAAAAGAATGGTCAGATTCTTTTACAAATATTTTTATATAACTTACTCAGGGCCAGTACTGCTTTTGTCAGATGGACTCCCATAACACCTCCATCTCCTCCTTGTGCTGTGCAAATTACATGCAATGCACATTCAATAAAATATACCAAAGTTTCATGATAATTCTATTTGACAATATGTACAATAAGTCTGAATGAGTAGATTTTTTTAATAAAAAAAAAAGGGCAGAAAAAAAGTTGTTAAGAGTTATTTTTCAAAGTGTACATCATTAACCAGCGAATCGTAGTTGTTATTTCAGTCCTGTTAATAAATATTAAATCAAAATTTGAATTTTTTCCAGGCACTTTCCATTGTGAATATATATATATATGACATTGAATAGGAATTTTAAAATTTTTTTCCAATTACTTCTCATTACGAGTATGACATTGAACTGGAATTTGCAATTTTTTCCAAGCACTCCCCTAAAATATTGTCTTGCCATACACTACCCTTTTTAATTTTGTATTTCTTTTTTAAAATTAGATATATATATATATTTTTTTTTTCTAATTAAGGGACCTCATCTTTTTGGAGAAGGCATATTATTATTGGCCATGTACAACCGATGCTTGATGTCGTCACCGGGCACTAACAGCAGGGATAGGACAAAAAAGGCCAAGAGTCTGAGGTAACCTTATGTGGGCCCACGCAATTTCTCGGAAAATCTCATCTTGTACTGCGACATGACCTAGGAAAGCTTGAGAAACCAAGGCACACTTGTTTTCTATTTTGTGATCTTCATGAAAAGAAGGATTGGATGTACTTATTATTCCAGATTTTTTTCTCCATCTCCCGTTTGGCCTTTTGGGTGGGGGGCTGATAATAATGCTCCAAAACATTTTCGATTCTGTTTGTTGTTTTGTTTTATCTATTCAAATTAAATATTTCAGTATAGATGTATTTTTGCGCACCATTCCAAAATTATTGCTAATTTTATTTTATAATAATATAAATATACTAAATACTACAATTATTCTGCAAATAATTAATTATTTGACATTTTTGGCAAAATTCACACAAACAATATACAATGAACTTTAACAATTTCACATAATTCTCAAAATAAAATTTAGAAATCCATTTTTCTCTAAAGCACATATTAGAATATAACTAGATTTAAGCTTTTTTTTTTAAACCCCAAAGAAAAATCCGTAACAACTTTATCAGTTGAATCAAGCTCAAAATCTAATTCTGCACCAATCAAATAGCACATAGCCCATTGTCAACACTTAGATCTGTTTATTTTGCTAAAACTAAAAAAATTTTGCTAAAAATACTGTAGATAAAGGTAAAAGTTAACTGAAATAGTACAATAGGAGTCATAAATAGTATCAAAAAGTGCAGTGGGGCCCATGAATAGTAGCAAAAATAAGCTGAATAATAGCAAAAATAAACTAAATAGTAAAATAAGTTGACAAAAAATAAGCTAGTCAAATACACACTTAGGGTCCGTTTGGATACAGCTTATTGCTGAAAACTGAAAACTGAAAACTGAAAACACTGTACCAAAATAATTTTTAAATGTGTGAATAGTGCCGTGTGTCCCATTTTTAATTTTAAAAAATCTGAAAAGTGAAGTTTGTGGGTCCCGTGAACAGTACACGGGACCCACAAATTTGCTGAAAGTCAACAAAATCGGCTACTGTTCATGCACAGTAGCATGAACAGTAGCCGCTTCTCCTATGAAACGCGTGAAGCAGAAGGGCCAAAAAAAAAAAAAAAAAACGCTGAACGCAGACGCCCCTTTTTTCATCCGTATCCAAACTCAGCCTTAGTAGCTCAATCAAAATACAAGAAAATGAATTACCTTTGAAATTCATAAAAATCAAGTGGGTTCTGTTCTTGAAAGTTGAAGCTTTTCATCTTGACAGGAAAATGGATCGGTTGCTCCTCAAGGGGGCAATTAGGAGATGAGTGGATGATTAGGGTGTCAATTCCGGTGAGCGTGTCGTGTCAAGATAGGGTATTCAATTAAATGCTTCAATCCGAATCTGACTCATTTAATAATTGTGTCATGATCTTTAACCCGACATGTTAATGAAACGGGTTAACACAACCCAACCCACTTGACATGCTTAAAAAACAGGTCGTGTTAGGTTGACATGAATATGACACAACCCATTTCAACCTACTTAATATTAAATATAACATCCATATAAAAATAGATTTTTTTACATCCTAAAAGTAGTGCATATACTTTAAGTTTTCAACCTACATTCAAAATTATATAATTCAGCAAATTATAAGAAGGTTTACAGATTTAGGATTTGTAAGATTTAGAGATCTAGAGTTTGTAATGTTTCAATTTACAATTATATCATTTATAAGTTTTTGTAATTACTTTTTCTTTGTAAGTGTAAAATATAGGTTGGATATAAAAGGTATTTAACAAATCTAAAATAAAATTAATACTTATTTGTTATATGAGTTAAATTGGGGTGTCAAAAATGTCTATTGCGAGTTACACAAGTTGACCCACTTATAACACTTTTTTTTATCGTGTCACTTTCGGTTCAACCAATTTATGACCGAAACCCGCTAAGGCCCAATCCTAACCTACAAAATCTAGTGTCGTGTCAACCATTGACACCCTATGGATGATGACACAAAATAGGTCTTCCTTCCTCACAACACCTAAGGAAATGCTCTAGTCTTATTTTTTGATAAGGGTGCAGCAATCCTCTGAACACTTCTTACTCAACCTAGGTACTAATCCTCATTGGCTCGGTGGTCCAATGGCCAACAAATTTTTAAGGATAGTATGAATAGTAGCAGGAGCTGGTGATGGAAAATTACATGTTTGTATCGCATACAAAACACACACAGTGGAAAATTAACGAATCTACTTCATTCGCAATTGATAACATGTACTATGTAAATTTCAGAATATAAGAACAAGAAAGTGTACCTTGGTGTGATGAATTTCAAAACAAAGATTAGAAATACTCGGGAACACTTTTAATCTTCACTCAAATTCCACTAATGCCCAAGAAGTGCGGTCTCTCAATCAATTTCTATGAATTTGTTCAAAGGAGAATGAGAGAGTGTCTAACACTCACATACACACCATTTCATGTATATTGTGTTGTTACAAAATTCTGTATGTTTCTCTCCTTATAACTAAATATCTAATTGGACTAGCCTTTTGGGCATTTTCAATTGGGCTCTAATATGTGGTTTGGAGTGGGACCAAAAGGGACCAATAAGACACTAGGTCTAATGGGTATCGGGCTTATCTATCAACTCTTGACAAGTCCAAAGTTACCATTAACTATATTTAATACCACTATATAAACATAGTTGCACTCTAGGTCTTATTAATAAATTATATCCCAAGACTTTATTGTACATGCAACCCCTTCATAAAATATTCGTAGTAATACAAAGTCATAAATGTAAACTGTCACTTTGTAGATTACTACATCTTAATCCTTGAATACCCGGATTAATCCTTTAAGTTATTCATCATATATTTATGAAATCGAATTTCATAAATATATACTTTAGTAACTATTTACTAAAGTAGTTAGGCTTAACATTCTGAATAACAAACCCATTAAACTTATCTCAAGGGAATATTTTGTATCTCCATTAAGAGACTATGAATTCCATCTTGAGAATATATGTTCCATCAATACTAAATGTGGTTGCCCAACATACTGAGGTTTTGACGGTAATTTTAGATCTCACTCCTAATATATCAAAGTAACCTACACTTCATGATCAGATCTATTATTTTTTCAGGATTAAAAGCTCATGTAAATATAAATCATGAGATTTATTATTCAATTGACAGTCATTAAGATAATAATAAATCTCACAGCGGTCCAGTTCAATATGTCTTAACTCTTAAAACATATCAATATATCAACTAGAAGTCTCTATTTCCATGATTAAGACAAATCATCTTAGTTGATATGTTATAGTCTTTGCAGATGAAATGCTCAATTTCATCACCGACTACGAACTACAATTCTGAGTTTATAAAGAACTTGTGATTTATATATTCTGTGACTTTTCACATAAATCACATACTATGCATCTTATAGACTATATGATAATGTCCAATATTCATGTTACCACCTTAAGTCATACATAGCATCATACAATAGGATTTAAGGGCACTAATCCTAACAGCTAGAACATCCTTGGAAATCCTAAGGGTGCACACATTAAGTCCTTAGGATATAAGCTGAAAAGAAAGGACAACTCTAGCTCATCTCTATATCCTTCAAGCATTATGACCTTAATAGGTGCAGGAAAGTGACTGGGATATAAGGGATGACTATCTTGCTTACATTGGGGCTTTTTTCTCTCTAGCATAGCAAGTCGCCTCTCCTTCTTCTCTTTTCTAGTTTGGGCACAGTCACGCCTCAAGGGTTTGAACCCTAAACCAAAACCATCTTTGTTTTATGGCATGCTTATCAAAATGCTTCTTTCTTGACCAAGGGCTCCAAGACCTTCTCCTGGCTGATACAAGAATTTCAACATTTGTTTAGCTACCATGATGACTGCTTCGGGGAGGCTAAGGATCACGACTGCAACTTGGTGAATCCCTAACACAATTTCAAACAATGAAAAGAAGCATCAAGAGTGGCATTGTCTTCCAAATATGGTACAAACACTCCTTGAAAGGTTAGCATTGCTTCCTTGACCATAACAATTTCCATTTGGTTCCTTCCTATAAACTTCAATTTTTGGTGAATGGTGGATGAAAGGGCACAGGCCATATGCAACCAAGGTCGTCCTAGCAACATATTGTAGGATGAATCAATATCAAGGACTTTAAAACTGATGTTGAATACTTGAGGCATAATCTCAACTTTGAGGTCCATCTAGCTAAAGACTCCTATTCTAGTATCATTAAAAGCATGAACAATCACATTGCTTGGTTGGATAATGGATCGATATCTCAAAAAGGCTCACAATGGACATAGGGCAAACATTGAGCGCAAACCCATTGTCATTTAAGACCCTAACAACCACCATGTCTTTGCTCTTCACAACAATTTGGAGGGGTTGATGTGACCGGTACCTTTGGGTGGCAACTTGTTATTAGAAAAAGTAATTTGATTGGAGGCAAGCAAGGTAGTGACAAGATTCTTAAAAGATGAATCAGTGATGTTGGTACATAAGCTTCCTTAAGCACCTTCAAGAGGGTATTACGGTGGGCTTCAGATGAAAGCAACAAGGACAAAACCAAAATCTAGGTTAGTTGCTTCTTCCATTGATGAACCTTTTCAAAGACATAGGACAAACATTGAGCGCAAACCCATTGTCATTTAAGAGCCTAACAACCACCATGACTTTGCTCTTCACAAAAATTGGTTGATGTGATCAGTACCTTTGGGTGGCAACTTGTCATTAGAAAAAGTAATTTGATTGGAGCCAAGCAAGGTAGTGACAAGATTCTTAAAAGATGAATCAGTGATGTTGGTCAGTACATAAGCTTCCTTAAGCACCTTCAAGAGGGTATTGCGGTGGGCTTCGGATGAAAACAACAAGGACAAAACCAAAATCTAGGTTAGTTGCTTCTTCCATTGATGAACCTTTTCAAAGTCATTTCAGCGAATCACTTTAAAAGGTCTTCTGCTTCTTTTTCTATCACCTTTTTTCTTATGAACTCTTCAATCCTCTTCTTAGCTTTTTTCTTTTCTTCTCCACTTATTTGAATACAAAACATTGTCCATTTTGGGTAGATCCCTTAAATCGGTTGACAAATTGTGTTTTCCACCTCAAAGTTGCGGCTCAAGATCATCTTGACTTCATAGCTCCATGGGGCACGACAATTGTTTGTGTATGGGAAGGGTTGTGGAGCTTGAATAATTTCAAGTTGAATATTGATGCTTAGGACAAAGTTGGACTTTTTTGAGGAATTTTGTGTGGGATGGGATATCACCAGTGGGGTGAACACCTCTAGTGTTTTCTTTTGGAATGGATATTTTAGATTAGGGATTTATCATTATGATTGGGGTGGATTATATGATAAGTTTGGGACTTCCTTTTAGGTAGGTTAGAGGATAATTTATTCTATCTTCTTAGGCTTAGCAACCTCAATCTCATTTACAGCACTTAGGTTGACCTCATCTGCAAGCTCTTCTTCTTCCATGGCAAACTTTCACAACTTCTTCTCTAAATACTCTTTGAAATAGACTTTGAGCTTTTCCATAAGGGTTTGAGTATTTCTCCTCTAATAAGGGCGCAGAGAGCAATCCTCAATTTCCATACAATGCCTCTCTTTATTGGACCCTTTTTCATACTGGATGATTACTTAACCTATAAGGCTTTGGACTAGCTTCTTGAACTCCTCATATTCAGTCATAGCGTGTCCTACATCCTCTCTATGGTACTAATAAATCCATTTGCATGCCAAAGACCTCATTGAGAGATACTTATACTTAACTAAGGCTTCATACAATTTTTTTCTAAGAGACAAAACAAGAAAGCATTGCGATCTCAAGTTGTTCTTCCACTATCATGTTCACATTGTTCTCACTATGTGGTGACAAAGGATTCTTTGTAATGTTGGGAGTTAATTCCTTTAGGAACTGCAAGATATCTTGGTCATGGATCTTTTTCTTGAGCATCCAACAATCTTCCAAGTTATGTCTAGGACTCCCAAAATGATGGTCACACTTCTTGGAGAGATCACAATAATTGGGTAAAGGATGGGCTTGGGCACAATTGGAGATACCAAGTGCTTCTCTAGGATAGTTGGATACAACTAAGAAAAATAGTGTACTTTTGGAATTTCTTCCTTGGGAAATTTGCTTGGGTGGTACCACAATTGACATTGGTGTTACTTTGGGGTATTGGTTGAACTCGCTGAACAATGAAAGATGGCATAGGAGCTTGCACTTTGGCAAGAGCCTTAGATATCATTTACACGTCATCCTTCTTGGTTTGTTGTTCATAGTGTCATAAGGGCGGCAGTATCCACAAGTTTCTTACTTTTGATAACATCTTCTATGCATTCCCCAATTGATATAAAGTCAGTGAAAAGTTGAGCTTGGGTGCCAATCATCCTCTCAATGCATGGCAAATTGAGTGTGTCTACAAAAGTCTTGATCATCTCTCATTCAAGCATTGGAGGTTGGACTTGGGCCACTTTTTTCCTTTACCTTTGAGCATACTCCTTGAAAGTCTCCCTACCCTTCTTCTCCATTCTTTGAAGATTAAACCAGTTGGGATCCAAATCCTTGTTGTGGTGGTATTGATCTAGAAGTAATTCACTCATATACTTGGTCTATATAAAAATTGCCCCTTTTACCATTTTACACATTGTGCAATGCATAGACTTCTAGTCTTTTCAACATCAAAGTCTAAGTATGATATGTGTAAATGATACTCAAAGAAATGATCCATTTTTACCTTTTCTAATTGATCTTTTCAACATCTTAAGAGCATTAGCATTGGTGGTGCCAAATTGCTATTTTTGACAACCAATATAACAAAAATAAGGTTGTAATAGTGGTGCTATTGCTAAAATTTTTACCACTTGAGCTATAGTAAACTGCCATCTATGACAGTGCACTATTGCTAAAATTTTTACCACTTGAGCTATAGTAAAATATCAATATTTTTACCACTTGAGCTATAGCTCAAAACTATACTAAAATATCAATATTTTATTTCATCCTCTAATTAAATAATATTTTCTCTTTCCTTTTATCTTTTTTCTATTTCCTCTTCAGCTCTTCTCTTCTCTCTCCCTTTATTTTTTTTATCTCTTCCTTCAGCTCCTCATCAACCCATCTCCCCATGCCCAGTCGCCCAGCCACTATCGACCCAAGCCCCAAGCCACCGCCCTCACTGTTCTCATCAAACCTCGCCGACCCATCACACCTTTTGCTCCTTGCTGCCTCCCTTGAGTCCATCTATCTTCTCTCTTTGTTATGATGATTGGGATTGAGATCGAAATTTGGGCATGTTGGTTGTGATTGGGTTTTTTTGTGCATGTTCATATGGGTTTGGTGGCTATGGTGGAGGTGGTGGTTGATTTTGGCATTAAGCTTCTTAGATTTTGGTTGTGGTGGTGATGGATGATTTTGGCTTTGGCAATGGGTTTTGTGGATTTTGGCTATGGGATTCGTGGTTTGTGGTTGTGGTTGTGGTTGTGATGGTGGGTTGTTGTGTCTGGTAGTGACAATGGGTTTTGTAGATTTTGGTTGTGGTTGTGGCAGTGACAGTGGCAGTGGCAGTGGCAATGGATTGTGGTTGTAGTTGTGACGGTGAGTTGTCATGGCTAGTGGTGATGGGTTGTGGTTTTTTTTTCTACGTTGTGTTATGGTTGCCACATTGGTGGTTGTGGCCGGCGAGGGAGGTGGCTATGGCTGGTTGCTATAGTTTTTTGTGGTGTTTTTTATTATTATTTTAATGAATTTTTTATATTATTATAGTGAGATGAATGTAAAAATATAATCATTGATGTTGGAAGTATTGTAAAATGAGGTGGTAAAATAGATAAAGTAGCTTTTTAATGTGTTAAAAGCTAAAAATTGTACCTACACCAATGTTGATACTCTAAAACCACCAAACACATTAGTCTAGATGATATCTCTCCTTGCACAAAATGCATGGGAACATGAGGGTAGGGGAATTTAGTTTGAGCCATAAGAGGGATTGGGATGGGATATATTTAGTTAGCATCTATTTTTAAACCAATTTTAAAAAAAATCAACGCATCATGTTTAACCTCTTAATTAACATTATTATGTATATGGGTTCCATTTCTGCAAAAGTTTGTAGGTTCATTTCATGATCCAATTATATTTGGCTTTGACTTAGAGCATCAGCATTGGTTATTCCAATTCTATCATATTTTACCATCCCAAAAAATCACTTTATCAATTATGCAATACCATTTTCCAATACACCCAACATCCCAACTTTTATTTTTCTATTCTACTCATTAAAATAATATATCTTCACAATAAAATATATTTTTTCCTTTTTTGTTTTTTCCCAATTTTATCATCCACGTGTGTACCTTCCAGAATCCTTCATTACTTTAGTTTTCACCTTCTTCTAGACTCCTTCTCCATCATCTATATCAACTCAACTCCTCAATCATCCATATCAACCCAAATCGGCAAAACTGGAAAAAAAAAAAAAAAAAAAAAAAAAAAAACCATTTACACCCACGTCGATCACAACGCCACATCCACCATAGCTCCACCGATCTCCGCCACACCAATCTTGTCACCCACTAATCTCCACCACGCCGATCTCCACCGTTGTCAACACCCACGCTGATCTCATCAAAACCCACGCCAATCTCCACCGTTATCAAAACCCACCACCCACCGTCGTAAAAAACAAATCCAAAGTCTGGGACAAAACCAAATCACAACAAAAAATCTATACCAAAAACCAGATCGCAACCTAGACCTTTCCAACATCTGCGACGAAATCCTCAAGCTCTTTGACACCAAACTCATCCCCTCTGCCGCCACCGGCAACTCCAAGGTCTTCTACCTCAAGCCCTAGCACCGGTGCAAGCTTTGAACATGGAGAGAGATGAAGTGAGAGTCAAAATAAGAGAGAGATAGAGAGAGAGATGAGAGACTGTGGAGAGAGAAAATAAATAATATATTAATATTTTTTTACCATTGAGCTACAGTGCGATTCTAAGTTTAGAATTGCATTGTAGCACAATTGTTTTTTTTTTTTTTTTTGCAATAATGCTTGTTTACAACATCTAATGGAGTATACATTTTGGGCCTCAATTGCAAAATAAGCCTACATTTGGGATATGCCCAATCCGTTGGTGATGCGCTTAGGAATTAGGAATGCCCAATCCGTTGAGTACCATTGATTTGAGTTGGAATTAATTAAAATTTAGAATTGAAGCTCATAAATTCCTATACTCGCTAATAAAATCACTAATTTAAGCCAATTAATCACTTAAGACACCAATTCCCAAATTGATCATTACAATGACTAGAAATAGAATGTCTACAATATGTAAAGACATTAGTAAATAGAATTTTTATTTTATTTTTTAATTTCAACTTATGGCGTCCGCTTATTATCAGACTAAGATACTAGTCATTTTTTGTGTAGGTAGGGATTAGACCTTAAATTTCTTATTCAACCATCATAGACTTGCCAGTTAAGCTAACTAGAATCCACTTTCCAGTTAGCTCAACTGGTAAAGTCTCTGATAGTTGTATAAGAGCTCTGGAATTCAATCTCTGCCTACACCAAAAATTTATTGGTGTCTTGGTATGATAATAAAGAGCTATTATCAGGAGCGGACATTATAAATTGAAACTCTCTCTAAAAAAAAAACTGAAACCCACTAATAAATAGAATGTTCATTGGTACCTTTACATTATTCTTCTTTAATAAATTTTATGCTTATGAATTGTTTAGACATTTACCCGTACGTTTTTTTTTTTTTTTTTAGTGCAGATATGTGATTCGAATCTAGTTTTCCTTAGGAGCCTGGGCAGTGTCACTTTTGCGACACTTGCCCCTCTGTCACAAACTATGATATTATTGTGGAACACAAACAAAATGCCAAAAGTTGTTTCTATGCTTTGAATATAGGCGTGTCAAATGTTGGGTGGTTTATTTATGGTGTGCTGAGCAATACCACAGAGTTTAGTCATCGCACCGATCTCTATGCATTTAGTTGGGATTTAGTTTTTTTTTTTTTTTTTTATTTGAGTTGTAGTTGGGTTAAAAGAGATGCTAATAGTGTTGGTAATTCCCTCGTTAAGTTTGGTTTTGCAAATACTCTTAAATCTTTTGTTTATTGTAATAAGTTTTTCTTCCCTCCTTAGTTGAAATCGTGAATAAAAATAATAACTTATCGTTAATCCATGCTATACACAGGAACCTACATATTTGTGAGGTAAACTAAAATAATTTTATAAAATCTTAAATTGATTAAGAAACAATATCATTGCATGATTTGCTCCTGTATGACTTTAATTTGTGTTACAATTTGTGTAAACTAAAATAATGATTTCTTCATCAAATTGTAACACAAATTGAAGTCATTACTTGAACGTGCAATGGCTTACAAAAAATTTGTTAGACTATTTCAAATACTACAAAAAAATAACTCAAAAATTCAAATACTAAAACTTCGAAAAGATCAAAAAATATTAAATAATCAAATAATTTACTGCTTAGAAATTATTCACACAAAACAAAATATATACAGCTAAACAATAGAGAAATATAAAAGAAAGATGGGTTACATTCAAAAGAATAATATCAATTATTGCAAGCTTTTTTATCTTGTAAAAAAGGGCTAAAAAGAGTTTTATGGTTTATGTACGAAAATTACTTTTTAAAGAAGTTGCAGTAAAATTCTCCTGTTATTCAAAGAAGTTGAACTTTATCAATAGTTGATGATTGTTATATTTATCCAAATAAAGTCACGCTTAGGATAATCTTAACAATAGGATTTAATCAATTTTTTTTTTTTTTTTATAAATGTTTGAGTTTGAGTTTACGTTAGACATGTTAGAGAGATAAAGTTTCATTCTTTATTAAGTTTGGACTAAACAAAATTAATTTTGTTTAAAAAAAATGATAATAATGAGTTTGAGTTTAAGTTAGACTTGTTAGAGAGATAGAGTTTCACTCATCGTTAAATTTGGAATAAACAAAACTAATTTTATTTAAAAAAATGATGTGTTTGAGTTTAAGTTGGATTTATTAGAGAGATAGAGTTTCACCGCTTATTAAGTTTAGACTAAACAAAAATAATTTTATTTAAATATTGTGCTGAACCTGAAAAATTGTGGGAGTTTCAAGAGAAATTATATGGTCCTCATGGTGGACCACGTCATTTGTCCACCATTCCAGTAAAAAACTCTCATCTATTCAAAATTGTTGCGTCAGTATTCAGTTTTTATTTAAAACTCCACAATTTTAAACAAGTGAGAGTTTTTTATTGGAATGGTGGACCACATCACTTGTCCGCCATGAAAACCTTATAATTTTTCGAGTTTCAGAGGCTTCAGTTATAAAATAGCTAAAAAGAGTTTAGTGGTTTACGTACGAAAATTACTTTTTAAAGAAGTTGCAGCAGAATTCTTCTATTATCCAAAGAAGTTGAACTTCATCAATAATTGATGATTTTTATATTTATCCAAATAAAGCTACGCTTAGGATAATCTTAATATAGGATTTATTCAAATTTTTTTTTTTAATAAACGTTTGAGTTTGAGTTTAAGTTAGACTTGTTAGAGAAATAGAGTTTCATTCCTTGTTAAGTTTGGACTAAACAAAATTAATTTTGTTTAAAAAAAAATGATAATGATGAGTTTGAATTTAAGTTAGACTTGTTAGAGAGATAGAGTTTTACTCCTCGTTAAATTTGGAATAAATAAAAATAATTTTATTTAAAAAATGATAAAAAAATGATGTGTTTGAGTTTAAGTTTGATTTGTTAGAGAGATAGAGTTTCACCCCTTGTTAAGTTTAGACTAAACAAAAATATTTTTATTTAAATATAATATAATTTTATTTAAATATTGTGCTGACGTGAAAAATTGTGAAAATTTTAGAGACTTCGGTTATAATAATAATAAAATACTTATAATTCAATATAATTGATGGGTCTCTTTTATGAGAAAAATTAAAGTTTAAATTCTTCATGAACTTTGTAGCTTAACACCTCTTGATATTTTTAATTAAAAAATCCAAGTTAAAATCCCCCGACCATCAAATCATAAATGAAAAATAAATTGGACTTTAAATTCTTCAAAGTTATGATGTCTACAGGTCTTGCTCTCCCCAATCCTATTACTGGGATAGCTGTCGCACTATCAACCCATAAAGGTTGAGAAGACCGAGGCAACAAATTGCAACCACATATGCCTATCAAAATAAATTTTTTTTTTTTAGAAAAAAAAAAAATTTGCAACCACATAGGCGTGATTCCATATCTTATTGGACTAGCCTGAACTATAAAACTGAGCCCACGCTCAATATATGGTTATGTTTTCAGATTTTACATGGGCTCTAAAATAAGAATTCAGACCAACTTGAAGCAATAATAGGCCGAGAGTAACAAATGGGTAGTCTGGGATGTACACACAAAAATGATACTACTCTGAAAAATTACCAAAAAAAAAAATTTTTTTTTTGTTATAATTATTTTAACTGCTCATTCAATTTAAATTCCGCCAATTTCTCTTGAAGAAGAAAATGAGAGATTAACAGAAAAAAAAAACTGGCATTGTAGAGATTAATTGGAGGAAATGATTTTTTTTTTTTTTTCAGGTTAAAAGGTGAATCGAGTAATACTGCTTTTTAAAAATAAAAATAAAATAGCGCAGCAACTAACTATCTAATCATAATACTATGAGTTTTATTTATTTGTTTTTATTTTTGTGCAAGTAATTCTCATTTCTCACAATCATTCAATGTTATCTTTGGACACATTGCCGGACCATGCGGAAAGTCAATCAAGTGTGCGGCAATTGGATAACGAGGCACATGCATGTCGATATAAATGACAAAATTTCAAGACGAATCCGAAACATGAGGCCATGGGGTTAATCAAGCACGTTTTTTGCAGTAATTTTATTACTGTTGAGTAAACACCTTGGAATTTAGCAACAACAGTCGCTGCCACACTAGAGTCCAGCCGCAATCAAAGAAGGTAATGTTTTTTTTTTTTTTTTTTTAGAAACAATCACATACCAGAGAAAGAGGTTCTAATATAAAAGCACACCACAACTCGGTTCAAAAATTATGGTAACTTTTAAAGGAAGGTGGGGCAAATTATACTACACATAATATTATCTCTTAAGAGATGTGAGAAAATTACCTATCTCTTTTTATTTTTAGAAACAAAAACTCACAAGAGAGAGGAAAAGAGAAAAAAAAGATAATGTTAAAGTGTTACTCCAGCAAAAGTCAAGCCTATAATTAGAAAAGAGATTAATTATGTTCTTCAATTGATTTTTTCTTACCTATTTTTCTCATTAGTCTTTTAGTTGACTTATGAGCCCTATTTGTTTTTTAATTAGGATTTAGATTTATTTTCTGAAGAGGATGAAAAACGTAAGACGGATCTTTCCTCCGTCCTAGGTGGACGGAATGGGAGTAGACGGATTAATATCGTGGGTATGCATATCGGACGGTGCCGATCATTGAGTACCCGTCCGGTAATTGATTAATTGTAAATCCTTAGTTATTTGCCACACGATGTGTTTGACTTGGCTTTGTTTTATCTCCACACAAGTGTGTACACTTGGAGTTCTTGCGTTACACGTTTGACCATAATAAGAAGACTCCTATATGGAAAAGGGCTCAAGAAGGAAGTAGAATCCTAAAAGGAAAGGAAATTCTACGTCAATATAAATACCCCAGAAACCCTAGTATCAAGGTACGTACAATTATCTCAACTTTGGCACTCTAGGATTAAAAAATAAGACTCTAACTTGACCTTCGGAGGGTTTTTGGCTGGCACCACACCGGTGCTTTCTTTTAGGTCTTTTTTTCCTCTTTTGCAGGTGTTGCTTTGGTAAGAGGAGTGCTTGCGACTTACTGGTGATTTTTCGGCATCATCAGTTGGCCCTGTCTGTGAGAATTTTCGATTATTTCAGCCTCACTCTATTCTTGAGACAAAAAGTTGCATGGTACTCACTCGATCGATGGCAACAAACAACAATCAAGGCGACGAACCGCACGCCACAGCTCTAGAGAGGCAGGTCCAAACACTTGCGGCGGCGGTTGAGTGCCTCACCAAGCAGAATCATGATTTGGAAGAACAGTTGCGACAAAGGACTGCACACCCAAGTGCACCAGAGGAAGACCAGGAGGGTGCTAGTCCGGAAGGAAGGAACGCGAAGGACTGAGGGCGACGAATGCTCCCGACTAGACCCGAGCGGCAAGAAACCAATCGACCATGTTTGTCTCGGACACTTTGCCGACTCACGCCATTTGCCGAAATGCAAGAGATGAGGGAATGTATGGATGTGATGATGAACGCCATAGAGGACGGGTATCCGGTGACACAGGACGACCTAGTCCATAGAATGGATTCGCCTTTCACGGCGCTCGTGAATTCATGCCCCCACTTCCTCCAAAGTTTCGCATGCCTCGTGTGGAGAATTACGACGGATCCAAAGACCCGTTGGATCACTTGGAATCTTTCGAGAACCTTAATGCATCTTCGGGGTGTACCGGATGAAATCATGTGCGGGGCTTTTCTCACCACTTTGAAAAGGCTGCGAGGGACTGGTACGATGGGCGACACCCGATTCCATTGGCACTTTTAAGGAATTAGGCGCACGAGTTCGTATCACACTTTATCGAAGTCACGGCATAAGAGGTCTATTGCGTGTATATTGAGTATTAAGCAACGAGAAGACGAGACTTTAAGATCATACATAGCCCGCTTTAACAAGGGAAGCCCTCTCGATAAACGAGGCGGATGACAAGATACTTGTGGCGCGATTCACGAAACGGGCTGCGAAAGGGTAAGTTCTTGTTCTCTGCATGCAAGAATGACCCCGAAAACTATGTCCGACGTGTTTTACGGGGCGACGAAGTATATGAACGCGAGAGGATGCCTTGCGGCGAGAGGACTATAAGCCAAGAAAAAGGGAAAGACGGGAAGATGTGAAAGCCGGAAAATGGACGAAAAATGGCAAGAACCGAGAGGCAGAAGCGAGAAGCGGAGATCGAACCACCTTCGGGAAGATTTACAAGCTTCACCCCCCTCGCGACCCAATTGACCAAGTGTTAATGCAGATCAAAGATGAAGGAACCTTGACGTTCCTGGGCAAGTTGAAGGGAGATCTGAACAAGAGGCCAAGAGATAGATACTACCGTTTTCATCGCGATCATGGCCACGATACGACGGACTGTTATAACTTGAAGCAACAGATTGAGGCCCTTATCAGGCAAGGAAGGTTGCAGAGGTTCGTAAGGAAGGAGAGAACGGATCAACCCCAGGAGCAGAATCCCAGACGGGAAAATTAGCATCCCAGGCCACCCGTAGGAGATATACGGATGATTGTAGGGGGCAACACTTCTGCAGGGTCATCCAAAAAGGCCCGAAAAACCTACTTACGGACGGTTCAAAGCGTCCAGTCGATAGGTGCTTCACCAAAAGCGACACGACAAGATAGTCCCAGCATCAGGTTTACGGAAGAAGATGCGCGACACCTTCACCACCCACATGACGACGCACTTGTGGTCAGCATACGAGCAGGGGACTATAACATGCATCGAGTTTTGGTAGACAATGGGAGCTCTGCCGATATCCTCTATTACCCCACATTCCAGCAAATGGGGATTGACAAAGAACAACTGGTCCCAACAAACGCATCCCTTGTTGGCTTCGGAGGAACAAGGGTCTATCCTTTAGGCGTCGTTACGTTGTCTGTGACTGTTGGAGATTACCCACAGTAGATAACCAAGGATGTTTCCTTTCTCGTGGTTGATTGCTCTTCAGCGTATAACGCCATCCTCGGACAGCCCACTCTCAATGCATGGAAGGCCGTAACCTCTACCTACCATCTAATGATCAAATTTCCTACCGAATATGGAGTTGGAGAACTGCGGGGAAATCAGGTGGCTACACGGGAATGTTACGTCGCAATGATGGAAATGGACGATCACCTATAAGCAATGATTATCGAGGAACAGAGAACAACGGCAGAACCGATAGAAGAGTTGGAAGAAGTTCAACTGGATGATTTTAGGCCCGGCCGAACAACCAGAATCGGCACCCTTGCCGACCAAACAATTCGACAAGCGCTCGTATTATTCCTCCAAAAAAATCAAGATGTTTTTGCGTGGAGTCACGAGTACATGCTGGGAATAGATCCAACAGTTATAGTTCACAGGTTGAACGTATCACCTTCCTTCTCTCCGGTCCGACAGAAAAAACGGGTGTTTGCCCCAGAACGAGATCGAGCCATAGCGGAGGAGGTGCGGAAGCTACAAGAAGCGGACTTCATACGCGAGGTATACTACCCTGATTGGTTGGCGAATGTAGTAATGGTCAAGAAGTCCAATGGGAAGTGGAGGATGTGCGTCGACTTCACGGATCTGAATAGAGCCTGCCCTAAAGACAGCTACCCACTCCCACGAATTGACACCCTTGTAGACTCCACCGCAAGGCATGAACTTTTGAGCTTCATGGATGCTTTCTCCGGTTACAATCAGATCAAATTGGATAAGTCTGATCAGGAAAAAACCTCATTTGTGACGAGCCAGGGACTTTTTTGCTATAAGGTAATGCCTTTCGGGCTTAAGAACGCAGGAGCCACGTATCAGAGACTGATGAACAAAATGTTCGCACACCAAATTGGCAGAAATGTGCAGGTTTACGTGGACGATATGTTGGTAAAAAGCGTCAAGATGTCTGATCATCTGGAAGACCTCCAAGAGACTTTTGATACTCTTCGGACATACAAAATGAAGCTGAATCCAAGCAAATGCGCGTTCGGAGTAACTGCAGGAAAATTCTTGGGATTTATGGTGTCTCAGAGGGGCATCGAAGTCAACCCGGAGAAGGTAAAGGCGATTATAGAGTTATCTCCTCCAAGGACGGTGAAAGAAGTGCAATGCTTGACTAGAAAGATAGCGGCTTTAAACAGGTTCGTGTCAAGAGCGACGGACAAATGCCTCCCATTCTTCCGAACGCTGAAGAAATCTTTCGAGTGGACGGACGAGTGTCAAAAGGCATTCGAAAAGTTAAAGACATATCTCTCCGCTCCGCCATTGCTTAGCCCATTTGTGCCAGGGGAAGAATTGTTCCTGTACCTCGCTGTCTCCTCGGAAGCGATTAGTGCAGCTCTGATCAGAGAAGAAGGAAAGGTGCAGAAGCCCGTATACTTCATAAGCCGGGCATTAAAAGGAGCAGAAGGAAGATATCCACCAATGGAAAAACTCACATTTGCTCTTGTGATTGCGGCCCGGAAACTCAAGCCATACTTTCAAGCGCACACCATAAACGTCCTGACAGATAGACCCCTACGGAGAGCAATGAGCAATCCCGAATCGGCTGGACGGATGGCTCTATGGGCAATAGAGCTAAGTGAGTTCGATATCCAGTATCAGCCACGGACGGCAGTGAAAGGATAGATATTGACGAACTTCGTTGCTGAATTCACTACCGCAGAGGAGCAGGGGGCAGAAAAGACGCCCACTTGGAGAATTCACATGGACGGATCTTCCAATAAGCACGCTGGGGGTGTGGGAGTCGTACTCCATACTCCGGAAGGAGACAAGATTGAATGCATGATCCATCTGGACTTTCCTACTACTAACAATGAAGCAGAATATGAGGCCCTTGTTGTGGGACTGGAACTCGCAATAGCGGCAGGAGCAAAGAAGGCGATCGTCTACTCCGATTCACAAATCATGACTAGTCAAGTAAATGGGAATTATGATTGCAAGAATGAAAGGATGAAAAGGTACCTTGGGGAAGTAAAGGGTTGAACGAGTGACCTCCAATTCACGATGATTCAAATCCCAAGAGAGGAGAACCAGGAAGTGGACCGACTTGCAAAGGCAGCTTCGGCCGAACCAATGATCATCCCAGAACAGGTATTGTCCCTTGTCCAAATTTCATCATTATTAGATGATATCAGCATGCAGGCGGTAAGTAATGAAGATTGCTGGACGACCCCAATTATGGCGTATCTCAAGGAGGGCAAGCAGCCTGATAACAAAGAGAACGCGCGGAAGTTGAAGGTTACAGCAGCCCGATTTGTCTTAATAAAAAACGTCCTCTACAAACGAGGATTCTCCCGACCATATCTAAGATGTCTCAGCCGTGAAGAAGCAGACTACGTGATGAGAGAGATCCATGAAGGGGTTTGCGGAAACCATTCTGGGACAAGGTCTCTAGTGCACAAGCTACTCCGGGCCGGATACTACTGGCCAACAATGCAAAAGGACGCCTATACATACGTTAGAGCTTGCGACAAGTGTCAACGATTTGGTAATCTCATTAGGCAGCCAACGGAAGAACTCACCCCTATTACAGCTCCTTCGCCGTTCGCATAATGGGGATTGGATATCATGGGTCCTTTCCCTACAGCGGTAAGACAACTGAAGTTCTTGGTGGTTGGTATTGACTACTTCACCAAATGGGTGGAAGAAGAAGCTCTGGCTACTATCACGGAGAAAAACATCCGTAGTTTTGTGTGGAGAAATATTATTTGCAGGTACGGAATTCCAAGGGTGCTCGTTTCAGACAACGGGAAGCAATTCGACAACGACGCGTTCAGGGACTTTTGTTCTCAGCTGGGAATCAAAAATCACTACTCGTTGCCTGCCCACCCACAGGCCAACGGAAAAGTTGAAGTCACGAATCGGTCTTTGTTTAAGATTATCAAGACCCGGCTCGAGGGGGCAAAGGGGATCTGGCCGGACGAACTACCAAGCGTTTTATGGGCATACAGGACAACAGCGAGAACACCAACGGGAGAGACACCGTTTCGATTGGCGTATGGTACTGAGGCCCTCATACCGGCAGAGGTTGGATTAGCGAGCTACCGTGTGGAAAGCTACGACGAGAGCAAGAATAACGAAGCATTGCGTTTAGAACTTGACCTTATAGACGAGGTCAGGGCAGCAGCTGCACAAAGAAAGGACCGATACCAGGACATGATGGCAAAGCATTACAACTCCAAGGTCAAGCACAGGGACTTCCAGATAGGAGATCTGGTGTTACGAAAAGTACTCGGCGCTACAAAGGATCCCTCCCAAGGAAAACTGGGTCCTAACTGGGAAGGGCCATACAGAATCATCTCATGGCGTAGGAAAGGAACGTACTATTTGGAGACGTTAGACGGAAGGAAACTGAACCATCCGTGGAACTCATACCGGCAGAGGTTGGATTAGCGAGCTACCGTGTGGAAAGCTACGACCAGAGCAAGAATAACGAAGCATTGCGTTTAGAACTTGACCTTATAGACGAGGTCAGGGCAGCAGCTGCACAAAGAAAGGACCGATACCAGGACATGATGGCAAAGAATTACAACTCCAAGGTCAAGCACAGGGACTTCCAGATAGGAGATCTGGTGTTACGAAAAGTACTCGGCGCTACAAAGGATCCCTCCCAAGGAAAACTGGGTCCTAACTGGGAAGGGCCATACAGAATCATCTCATGGCGTAGGAAAGGAACGTACTATTTGGAGACGTTAGACGGAAGGAAACTGAACCATCCGTGGAACACAAAGCACCTGAAGAAGTACTACCAGTAGTGCAGCAGGGCATAAGACAACACCCACCTCCTTATTTCCCATATTTCCAGTTCATTTTTAAACAGTTGTAATTTTTAATTATCAGAACTTAAGTTTTCCTTTCCATGAACAATATATGGTCTACTAATCTGACATTATGAAAAGAGTTTTTATTCAGAACATATGAAGTGTATGATGCTCAAAATTTACCAAGTCCATAAAGTGGATGGATCATCCAAAAGGATGACGACCAAAGTCCACAAAGTGGACGGATCATCCAAAAGGATGGCGACCTAAGTCCACAAAATGGACGGATCATCCTAAAGGATGAAGACCTACTAAGTCTACAAAGTGGACGGATCATCCTAAAGATGACGACCTACCAAGTCCACAAAATGGACGGATCATCCTAAAGGATGAAGACCTACTAAGTCCACAAAGTGGATGGATCATCCTAAAGGACAACCTACCAAGTCCACAAAATGGACGGATCATCCCAAAGGAAGAAGACCTACCACGTCCACAAAGTGGACAGATCATCCTAAAGGATGAAGACCTACAAAGTCCACAAAGTGGACGGATCATCCAAAAGGATGAAGACCCTACCAAGTCCATAAAGTGGACGGATCATCCAGAAGGATGAAGACCTTAAAAGTCCACAAAGTGGACGGGTCAACTACTAAACCCAGACAAAGGACGGGATTATCCAAAAATGGGTAAGAAATCTACCAAGTCCACATAGTGGACGGACATTAACTAAATCCACATAGTGGATGGACCCCTACTAAGTCCATATAATGGACGGGTCATTCAAAATGGACAAAAGTAAAATCCACATTACGGACGAGTCATCCACATTATGAAGAGATCTTTAAATCCGTATTGTGAACGGACCACCCAAATGGATGAAAGTTGTCCACATAATGGACGGACCAACCTACAAGGATTATTATCATATTATCACATAATATATGACGGAACGAAGTTCACAAAATACGAAGATTCAACAAAATAAGCTAAGTAAAATTTCATAAAATGAAATGTTTACAATTAAAATACGATGGTTCAACAAAATGAATTACAACGGTTAAAGTTTTGACCGTGAAAAAAAAAATTTACAACGGCTAAAAGGGCCACTACTGATGCTTTGGGGATGTGGGTTCATTCCTCTGATCGTCATCTGGTTGAATTAGATGGAGAGTTTGACCTTCGTCAGCTAGAGCAGTGACGGCAAGCACATCGTCTGTACTATCTGAACGGACGGACTGCGCAAGTGTTTGCCCTCTCCAGCTCACCCCTAACCTGCTCCGAGTACTTAAGCTTTCTATCCGTATTGATCTTATAGGTCTTCAGGTCGTGAAGCTCATCCTCCATCGTCTTATTTTTCTTCCTAAGACGGTCCATAATTGTCTCGTGATTGAGACAACGGCCCATTAGCCCTTTCATCATCAGCATGGCTTGAAAACATAATAGAATACTGTGAAAATGACGGATGATAATGAAGATTGCAAAGTTAAAGGATGGGTTCGAAAGTACCTGCGCCATATTAAAGAGGCCCGTCTCTCCCATCGCTTCTGTCGCATGGTTGCCAAGGTCCTCGTAAACGTCAGCCGTCAGGATGAACGAAAGTTTCTTCAGGGCGTAACTTGAATCTTCTCGGAAGAGAACGGGTGGTTTCTCCTCGGTGGGAATTGGGCCCTTCATCAAGCCCTTACCCTTGCCGTGCTTGACGGGTGGCTTCTCGGCCTTCAATGCTACGACGGGCTCTGTCTTCTGCTTCTTAGGCAGACGGTCCACCTTCTCTTGTTGATTCCGTTTTGACGGAAGAGATGGAGCCGTCGCCTTAGCTTGACCAGCCTCTTGTTTTTTCTTCGCTGCTTGTTGTTTGATGAAGGCTCTTTTCTTGGCAGCGTCCATCTCTGCAAATCAAAGACGGGTGTTAGGAAAGGCAAGAGTAGAAAATAGAAACGATACGAAAAGACGAACATATTTACGACGGACTTACGTTTGCGTACTCTGCTATCGTAACGACGGGCGATAGTTGAAGGTTCAGGACCGTGACAATACCAATGGAGGGTATCAAGAGTGACGAGTTGTGCCCACGTCCTCTCTTGAAGCTTCGTCTTGTTGAAGATTCTCTCTAGGAAACTCCACTGCTCTAAGGTAACTTGTGGACGGTCCCGAGCTACAAAAAAAAAAGACGATTAGGCTTTTAAAAAAAAATGAAATAACTTTCAAGATTCAATTAGAAGGAAACCAAAGCAATAGCATACCCGACGAAGGCATTATGCCCCATGTAGTGTCGACGGGCATATACGTGTCATCTCCTGGAAGACACATCCATTCATCCCCTTCCAAAAAGAAATATCTACTTTTCCAATCCCTATTGGAGTCTGGGGTATCACTGACTAGCCTCAACAACCGGCTCCTGGCTACGAAACTATACATTCCTTTTGACTTGACGATCTCCGTCGGACGGTAACAGTGGAAGAATTCTTCCACCGTCAATCTTCGGGCACCGTCGGACATGGCTCCATATAAAACCTCTACGCCTATGAACACTCTCCAGGTGTTTGGGGAGATCTGTGTGACGGATAGGCCAAGGTATTGAAGTAGACGACGGTGGAGAGAACTCAAAGGGAATTTGAGCCCTGCCTTCATGGCTTGCTCATAGATTCCAGCACCGTCGACCCCCCTGTAGTAACACTTCTCAGACTTGTGGGGAAGACGTAGACGGACGTTATCAGGTATTTGATACTTGGTTCTAAGTGTTTTGAGGTGGGACTCAGTGATTGATGACCTAAAATCATTCACTGTCCAGAGGGGTAACATGACGAATTCTCTAAGACCGTCCGGACCAATCACTGATTGAACGGGGGGATCCACACCATCTAAGCTACTACTCGACGACTCTGAACTCTCCGCCTCTAGACCTTCATCATCTAGGGAAGAAAAGGTACTGGACGGATTCCTCTCTTCACTTGAAGTGTCAGGATCTTTTGGACCTGACGGGAATCTCTCATTGTAGCCCGTTCCGTCACGGACAAACGATTGATTACTTGACGTACTAGACATTACCTACATTTATGACGGTATGACCTAACACTGACGAATCTAAAGAAATTGCATATATATAAAATAAAAATAATAATAAAGAGATAGACGGAAGAAAGTTTAGGAGTACATACCGGATCGAATTGAGCAAATGCGAATTGACGGATAAAGTAGAAGGACGACAAGAATGCACGATATGGATGACGGTGGCGCTCTGATTGCAAATTTTCTATAGGAAGAGAAAAATGAAGGAAGAAAAGGCAGGCTTTTATAGAGTGAAGGGCACAGAATACGAGGGGACGCCTTGTTTCAGGGGAATAGCTAATCAATAAGGGCCACGTGTCCTTCGTCATAAATACAGGCCACGTGTCCTTCAGATCCGTCCTATCTCAAAAAATTTACTTGTCACTCCATGAATCCGTCTAGTTTCAAAAGACGGATCCAAGGAGTGAAGGGGGCAACTGAAGAGGATGAAAAACGTAAGACGGATCTTTCCTCCGTCCTAGGTGGACGGAATGGGAGTAGACGGATTAATACCGTGGGTATACATATAGGACGGTGCCGATCATTGAGTACCCGTCCGGTAATTGATTAATTGTAAATCCTTAGTTGTTTGCCACACGTTGTGTTTGACTTGGCTTTGCTTTATCTCCACACAAGCGTGTACACCTGGAGTTCTTGCGTTACACGTTTGACCATAATAATAAGACTCCTATATGGAAAAGGGCTCAAGAAGGAAGTAGAATCCTAAAAGGAAAGGAAATTCTACGCCAATATAAATACCCCAGAAACCCTAGTATCAAGGTACGTACAATTATCTCAACTTTGACACTCTAGGGTTAAAAAATAAGACTCTAACTTGACCTTCGGAGGGTTTTTGGCCGGCACCACATCGGTGCTCTCTTTTAGGTCTTTTTTTCCTCTTTTGCAGGTGTTGCTTTGGTAAGAGGAGTGCTTGCGACTTACTGGTGATTTTTCGGCATCATCATTTTCTTTCCTAATTTGATAAGAATTTCTTCCGAGTATGTGTTGGAAAACAGGGGGGTATTTTGTAGGGATATTTAAACAACAGTTTTCGTTGTTTAAATAATACAATTTGTATTTCCACAATACATTTTTATCCACACGTATTTTCAAAAAACTTAAATAACATTACTATAACAACATTACCAAACGGTTCAAGGATTACATCATACAAATCCAATATAGAGGAAGACAAAATCATCTACTTTTATTATACAGGATAACACGTCAACTTTCAATCGAAGAAAAACATTATATGAAGTACATACCTTACTACAATGAAATTCAAAAACAAAGTGATGATTTAATCTTGAAAACGCCTCAGATCTTCACCTCAATTCCACAAGAACTCTAGAGTGTAGTTTTTCATTTTAAAATAAAATAACCATTTGCTTAATTGTTATTGACAAATTAAATAATAAATCATTTAATAAATGGATTAGTCTATTGGACTTAAGTATGTGACTTAAGATAGGACTAAAGAATCTATTAAAACTCTAGTCTAGGGTACTAATCCTAACAGTATGGTGGTGTTTTATTATAAAAAAGGTCTAAGGGGATTATGATAGATATTAATCGTTTATATTATCTTTTTATTATTATAATTAAACATTTGGGTTTTTCTTAGGAGTTACTCTTGCATTATTTCACTGTCTTTTTTTCATCTTGATTATGAGTTGACAAAGCATAGATCAGGGTAGGCTTATTTGTAAGAAAATCTAGACTAACGAGAAAACAAACATACTTTTAGTCATTATTGCTCAAGTGTTTTAGAGAAAACTGATTATTTAAGATAATGTATAGAAAAAAGAGTTCTTTTAGTCTATGGTATTTTTCAAATGACAAAACTTAGGTACAGTACTTTAGGTGTTGTTCCTTAGGTTCCACTCTTAAGATTCAGCCATGTAACTACTTAACTAAAAAATACACTTCCATCCCATGAGAAATAATACGCATGGCAGAATCTTAAAAGGAGAACCGAAGAAACAATACCTAAGCATTGTATCTAAGTCTTACTCTTTTCCAAAAATATATCTTTTTGGTGGAGACAAGGGCTATATGGGCTAGACGAAGGAGCTTTTTAATTTAAGAATTGTTCCTTTAGTCCTTCCATCAAGGAGTTTAATTAATTGTAACTCCATGTTTGTTTACTAACTATAGGGGTTATTCCAAGATGTCTTCAAAGTATAATCACCAATTGAGACTTATACCGGCAGTTTTAAAAAGCACTGGTGTAGGTCAGGCGACCCTATTGCCATAGTCATTGCGCACAGTTAGAAAGCATAGGGAAAAAAAAAAGTGCTAGGATAGGTGTTTTTGGCCTATACTGGTGCTTTGTGGGGCTATCCCAGTGATTGAAAAACACTGGGATAGCCCCAGTTTTTTGTAGTGGTTTTAAAATGTTACATCATAAAGAGTTACTTTTACAAATAGAAAATTTAAGATGAAGTTTTCATATATCATTTAAATGTGGGCCACATAAAATCTCCTAATGGAGATATAATCTTACATTCTCCTACTTGGCCCACGTAGCATTTAAATAACTTGATAAGTGATATTCACTATAATATGGTCATTATTTATATATATATATATATAATTATTTATTTATATGTATATATTTATTTATTTATTTATTACCCATGTTGTATAGTTGGGTGGGTTCCAGTTAGCTTAACTGGTAAAGTTTTTTATAATTGAATAAGAGATTTGAGGTTCAATCTCCGGCAACACCAAAACCGATTGGCGTCTTGATTTGATAATAAAGAGCTATCATTAGAAGCGAGTATTATAGGTTGAAACTCTCTTAACATGTCATATAGTTGTGAATACTCCCACTCAAATAAAGAATCCAAAACATGAATCATGGCGGTAATAACCTTAATTATAATGAGTGATTCCTTTCATGTATTACAATGTATTGTAATTTGTAATCCTTACATAAGAATTTTATGAGCCATTAATTCTTTATGAATGAACTACCTATTAGCCATTCGGGTCCTCTTTTATATATTCTCGTAGATATATCCTCCACAAATAAATCTAACTTAATACATATACTTTATGTGCACAAAATAAAAATAATAAATTTTCTTATAAAAAAATAAACAAATGTGTCCAAAACATAGAATAATTAGAGAGACACTAAACACCAAATGAACTAGCAAGTTCCAAATGTCCAAAAAGACTTTTAGTTACAAAATTAACTTATATTAGCTCAATAATTTTAACTCAATGGACACTTTAAGTTTCTTAAAATTCTCCCTAATACTAAGTTACTTCATGTTGATATTCTTATTTCAAATTTCACTATCATTATCTAGAGAACAGAAAATTACAACCAAGTTATCTTAAAAAAATCTTTAAATGTCTCATTATAAAATTGACAATCTTAAGACTTATCCATAATGCATGTGTTATAGTTAGAAAATTATTGAGTTAATAAGAAATTAACTTCAATGTGTCAAATTGAAAGTAGTTTTAAAGCGGTGAAAATCCTTGAGTCTCACATAGGAAAAAAAAAGAGATAATATATGGGTATATATACTCATAGGCTGGACATTGAGTTGGACTTAGGCATGTGTGGACTAGACAATATTTTATTATTTTATTTTTTGAGTCAATAAGTCTATATGCATCAATTTTTGAACAGTGTGTTTGTTTACTAACGTACATATTTAGTCTCTCATTCATAAAAACAACTTTTATTAAGAAATTTTCTCCTAGAGAAAAATATTTTTTGTGCATAAATATAGAGTCAAAGAGAGAGAAAGAGACATAGTTCAATTCGCTGAGCACAAATTTTGTAGTGCTTCTTCTCTGAGCTGTTTTTGATCATTTTATCCTAGGAGATAAACATCTAATAGTCTCTAAGCACCAGTAATTGTGTGAGGCCCCAAATTTGCATTAAGGGATTGTGTCAAACACAAGACTTGATCAATTTTGCATCATTCATTTTTCACATGTTTGGTCTCTAAGTTATTTAATTATTGTACATATTTCTTTTTATATATTTAATCTAATTGTGTTCTTGTTTATGATTAGAATTGTATGTTGTTCTTGTTTACATATTCACAAAAGTAAATTACTTTTTAAATATTTCCAACAATAGCTTCATATCATATAGAATGTCTTACATGGCAAAACCAAATCACTACTTCCAAGTAGTATGTCATTCATATTTAGGCCTTAAAAAATACATATACTTCTACTAAACTTAAGGTACATATGTTGGTCAGCAATGCGCTTAGAAAACCAAATGAGACAACATTGGTGAACCTTTATATATCATTAGTCGGATACTTGTATACCTAATTTTTGCAGTATAAAACTTTTATTAGGAGCCAAACTTTAATGGATCTTGTTAATTGAAATTAATAGATTTCACTGAACCTTTAATTTTATATGAATAAATTCCCAAACTCTTACTCTTGAGCAATTAGATCACTCCGAACCCGTATTTAGTTTCTCATTTGGTATATTTTATTTAATGAGATAAGTGGTATATTTTTGGGTTGAAAGATTACCTCTTATTATGTGTTCAGAGTTTGCTTGGTATGTGAGCTAATAAATTTATGTTGCTTAATGAAAATATAAACTATGAATTTTTTATATAAAGTTATTTTTTTATATTTAAATTGTGAAAAGATACATTGATATATACTGATTCCAAAATAAACTGAAAATATTGATTTAAATCATTGTATACTTGATTCACGGAAAAAAAAAAAAAAATCATTGTGTACGTGCTGATTCACGTGAACTTCGACAGAAATAGTTTCCCTTAAGCAACAATGGTTCCCGTTAAACATGACATAGAGAGTGTTGGTGGAATGAGTCAAAGACTCAAAGGAGTCTAGGTCCAAGTTAGCCTAACACTTTTTGCAGTAATAACTATTAAAAAAAACAGATGAGAAAAGGTAAAGACACACAAGATCTTTTATACTATAAAAATAAAATACATTTGTTCCGTATCTTTGCTTCACAAGGTTTGAGATATCGTGTTGGCAAGGCGTTGAATATAGGGGTTGAAAGCACCAAATACAGTCTATTTGAAACTCTCGAAATTTTCCCCCCATCTTTTTAGGCAATGGCTCAATTGAATTTGGAAGGTCACATTTGTTCATTGTTTAGATGAGTAGGACACATAAAGTTGCTCGTTTGCCCATTATGCTAAGCTATGCGTCTAATCTTATGACTATATTTGTTCCTTGCAACCAAAGAAATCAAATACAACCTAAAAAAGTAGTGAAATGCTAGGGGACAAATGCAAATGGAATGAGCACATCTTTAATTGTTAGTCTTTTTCTTTTTTTTTATAAAAAAAAATTAGATAGTTACAAAAGGAAATGGGGATTTTAAAATCGATAGGAACACCGACAAAAAGTATTATTTAACGGATGATTTATGACAATTGTTAATGTATTATTTTAGAAAATTTTGACGCAAATTTCATAAAAAAATATAAAAAGTTGTTAAAATAATTAATTCATTTTTTTCATAAAAAATTTCTAATAATATTTCCTAAATCAACATGCTTATGACATCTCTTTAACTTTTCCCTAACTTCTGAGGCTCTTGACAATTGTTAATCACTTTGGTAATGATTAGGACAATAAGACATGCCTTATTTACTTGTGCGTTGACTCATATTAAATTTTGGATTAAGGTTTTTTGTTTTTGATAATACTTTGAAGCAAAAAGTGGTGGGCATATTTTCTGGCAGTGTGATTTAGCTTGTGAAGTGTGGAACCTCACTAGTATTTCGATTGCTGCACATGGAATGGTCTTCCCCAAATTTGCGTATTTTTTGTGGTACTTAATTTATATTAGTAAGTTTAGGGATGAGCTAATGGAGCTAGTTATCATGGTAGCGTGGTGTTTATGGTTTAGTAGGAACAAAGTGAATAGTACAGAAGGCTAGGTAAATATTAAATGAGTTTCAAACGGCTAACCTTAAGCTATCTTGGGCTACAATAATACAATTACAGATGATGCACGGTGGGTACCTCTTGTTTCCCCTTGGTACAAACTAAATGCCGATGGCGTTACGTTTAGAGTTGATCAATCATTTGGGTTTGGGGTGCTAATTTGAGACTGTGCAGGCCGTGTTACAGTGGCTCTAAGCAAGAAATTACATCGCCCGCTGGGACTGTTGGAGAGTGAGGCAATGGCAATGGAGGAGGGGGTTACTTTTGCTTGGAATGTGGATGTTCGTAATGTGGTGTTTGAGTATGACTCAAAGATTGTATTCGCCTTGATTAGTGAACCGCCAGCTACTATGGCCAATGTAATTGATAGGATTCGACACAAGTTTAAAGATTTTGGACAAATTTTAGTTCTGTAATATTAGAAGACAAGGCAATTGTCTTGTACATATCTTAACTTAGCATGCCAAGAGTATTAATAATTATGTAACTTAGATAGCTGAAAATTCTACTTTCATTGAGTCCGCTTTGACTCAAGATATAATATTTTTATCTTCTTTTTAATAAAGTTGTAATTTTTTTTATGGATTTTGTTAATTTGTGCTTTAAGAATACATAATAATTTTAATTTTTGGAAAAAATTTTCTCAAAAATTGAAAAAGCATTGACAGCTTTTTCAATTTTTGAGAAAATGTTTTCAAAAATAGATAGCTTAATGTGTGCCCTAAGGGCACACATTTTTTTTTATTAAGAAAAATTTGATAAAAGAGAGAATACAGCAACGATTTTTTTCATTATTTAATGGAGATTACATTGAAGATTTTAATATTTTATTAGAATTGTAGTATTGAAACTTCGAGACTAGACCACGGGACTGAAAAAAAAAAAGGAAAAAAAAAGTTGCTTTTTTTTTTTTTATAGAAAAAAAAAAAAGTTGCTTTTGATATAACAGGACTTGTAATCCACGCCAAGTTCATATAATTTCAGACTACAAGAGAATTTTGAATAGATTTTTACAAGATAAATTAACAATATCATTGGACAGTTTCCTGGGAAAATGATAAAGAAAAAATGCAAAGCAGACGTAACATCAAGATGAAGATATGATTTGGTTCCAGGTTCTTCGTACGACGTCAACGAACTTTATTATATAAGTCAATTGGCAATTTGGCACAACCGCACAAGTATATTTTCTAGATACCTTAAATCAAATCCAAATCTGCGATAATACTAATTTATTTATGCATTTTTCTGGAGGAATTACTAATATGGTCATTAAACTATTTGCTAGAATCCTAATTTCATTTCACAACTATTGATTATTTCACAATTTCTAAATTTTCAAAAATAGTTCAATGTTACATCTTCCTCACTTCCTTTTAGAAATGTAGTATTTTCTAATAAAATGTTTTGCAAACCGAATTATTTGACCCTTACTCGACCAAAAGAACTAAAATAAATAATATACCCTTAAGTTTGAAATTATTTTGACTTTGAAACCAAGTATTTGTAAAAACAAGTATAAAACCAAGTATTACTAAATAAACTTTGAAATCAGTATGAAAATGGAATCAAACATTCAAGATTAAAATAAAAATGTTGATACGTAAATGGGCAAAATATAAACAATCTCAAACTTTAGGGACAAAAATATAATTAGTCTAACATTTATTTTTCTAATAATTCAATAATTACAATAGAGAAATGAGATTTGAATTCTAAATGTTATGGGAATTTACACAAATTCCCAAATTTATAACATGCGAAAATAAGAAAGAAAAATTGTAAGAAACAAAACAATCACACATAACACAATAAATTACTCGATTTATCAATTTGCCTACATTTATGGAGTTACAGTGATTCATTATTTTAGGAAAATTTTGCAAGATGCAGTAGTACAAATTTATTTTCTCTCAACAACACAACAAACCTTAACCTAAAGTAACAATATTTTTATATCCCACACAATGGATCCACAATTGGTCTAAAACGGGCCAAAAATATTTTCCAAGGTAGGCCTATCACTCAAGCATTCACTCCGTAGATTAAGCCTCATAAAATCAACCATTTAAAACCATAACACTTCTAATTTAGACCGGGTCATAATCTGAATCGAACACAAATTAGGCTCTACATAACTCAACAAATATTTCTATTGGAAACACCAACATGTGCTAATCAATTGAGCTACAAGGTTTTTTTTGATAAATCAATAGTTATAATAACAGAGAGAGGATTTGAACTCCAAATGTCATAGACATACTAAGAGCATTAGTATTGGTGGTGCTAAAAAATCATATTGCTATTTTTATTACCACCAATCACAAAAAATAGGGTTGTAATGGTGGAGCTATAGCCAAAAGATTTGGCTTCTTAGCTATAGTGCACAGCCAAAAATGGTTGTGCACTGTAGCTCAAAGGTTTTTTTTTTTTTTATAAAAAAATTAGTATTTTGTTGCAGTATTCACATTGGTCTAAATATTTTATTTATTTCCTTTTTAGTTCATCTCGTGCCCTCTCTCTCCTCAATCATACATTTTCTTCTCCACTCTTCCCTCAGACGCCTTTGACAATCCCGACCACAAACACAAAGACAACCCAATCTCAACCCAAACCCTCAATTGGAAACCCCAACGACTCACCACCACCAGAAGCAACAAAACGACTCACACGACCACATAACCACCAAAATACCTAGCAAGGATCATAATTGATTCTGAGGAAGGAACCGTGTGGTAGGTGTATGAGTACCATGGAGGCAATGGTGAGAGCTTCGGCCACCACCATAGAGGTACTGTAGTTAAAATAAAACCATTGATGTTTGGTGTTTTGTAAAGTGAGAAGGTAAAATAAATGAAGTGGCTTTTGGTGGAGCCAAATAACTAAAATTATGGCTTTACTAATATGGATGCTCTAAGGATTGGTTTGTCATTGGATTATAAGCTAGTTTTTTTGCTTTTAATTTTTATGCACAACTTTTTAAAACCTCTTTATTTTTTTTTATTTTTTTTTTTTTCAAAGTACAAATATACTTTAGTACATTTTTTTAAAAAAATTTTTAACAAAAATTTAAATAAGTTATTTTCAAATAAATATCAAGTGAAGCCAAGCAGTTGAGCAACAAGGGTTGGCCTTGCAATATACTTTTTTTTGTTTTTTAGGAACAGCCTTGCAATATATTTAATCACTGTTTGAAAAAAACTTATTTAATATTTTGTTAAAAACTTTTTAGTATGCTAAGACATACTCATACCTTAAAAAAATTTGGAAAAGTAAGAAAAAACAGAAAAAGTAGAATGCATCACATGGTCCAATAAAAGCTAAAGAAATGGGACCACAGGAGAGCCATTTTGGGCATGCAAGTGCAGAACCTTTAGGAGAATCAGCGCAGGGCAGGAGCAATGGTGAGGCAAGCACCTGGCCATGTGAGGGGAGCATGGCAGAAGGACATGATTATCATTTATTGAACAATAGAAACATAGAAACATAGACTTTTGTTTTGGACAGTGATGGCTGGCCTTGACTAGCTTAGCTTAGCTTACCACATGGCCGACATTACCCCTACATTTTAACACACTTTGAGTGGCACAAAAAATAGATAGGCTTCAAAACCATTGCAAGAGGACAAACCAAACACTCTCCTTTTGGTCCTTTCCTCTGCCTGACTTGTTTAAAATATGGTCCCCATGCAATCCCCATGTTCCATCAAGAGATATTCCCTTTAAACAAATCCAACATCAACTACTGTTTAAATCTCATTTCAAAGATACATCCATTGCATCACACACCAACTAATATTTTTAAAGGATGAATGTTAGTAAAAAATCTTGTATTTTTGTTGTATTATCTTGTCTCATTTATAAGAAGAATTAAGATTTAAATTCCAAGTCCTTAATTTCTTATAGCAATTGAGTTATCAAAAAAGGAGAGGGTTGCTAGGTTGCTCAAATAATTTGTGACATAATTTTACTTAATGGCCTCCCTTTTTTCTTTGAGAAGATTGATTTTCTTCTTTTGGGGCCAATTTTGACAAGATTAGTTAATGGCCCCTTGCATATTTTAAATGAATTAATAAATACCCATTTAAAGTATTAATGCCTCATTTTTTTTCTTCTTTTAATATTCAATTTTGTTGCCTTATATAGCTCATTAACTTTAGGAGAATTAAAAAATATGTTTCCAATAATATATAAGTATATCTCATTAGTAAAACTATATATATATTTTTCCAAAAACAAACCCTTCTTCATTTTGCATTTAGAGAGTTAATGATATAGTTTTTTTACCCTTTTTCCATTAGAAGAAAAGATGCAATGATTTTTTTGATTAAGAGTATGGGACACATACTTTGTCATCCATAAACAAAATAAAATATTTTAATTTACTATTTTTTTTTATTTCTCTTATTTTATAATGTATATGTTAAGTCATATAGAAGTGAAATTTACAATTTAATTTAGTTGAAATTAATAAATTTTTTTATAGAAAAAAAATAATCGATTTTTATAAATTTTTTGTTTTCTAAAACTATTAGGGTATGTTTGGTAATTGTTTTTTCCTCTTATTTTCTATTTTCAAAAACAATTTTCTATTTTTTGAAATTAAAAAAACTTGATTGGCAATCCAAAATTGACAGAAAACAAAAACTATTTTCAAAACTCAATTTGTGAAGAAAACTGAAAACATACAGAATGTTGTTTTCAGTTTCTAATTTTCAAAAGTCAATGAAAATATGCATTTAATTTAATGAATCTATCTCATTTAATGAGTTAGCAGTAAAGTTCAATTCTAGTAACAACATATTTAGTTTTTTTTTTTTTTCTTCAAAAACTTTTTTTTTAATTTCAACTAATCAAATATGTTTTTTATTTCAAAATTACAAGAAATTTTTTTTTTCTTTATATTCCCAAAATTAAGTTTTTGAAAATAAGAAACAAAAACTGTTACCAAACATAACCTTAGTAACTCTAAGGTGTAATCTTTAATTTATTAAACATAAATCTTAATTTAGAATGTTTAAATACTATTAATTGCGATTGTAAGCGGGCAAAAATCAATTATCAACTTAAGCTGGATGAAGAGTAAATACGTGATGGCCTAGTACAATTAATTTGTAGAGAATGAGTTTCCGAGATCCACCTTTGTAAGCTTTTATGGTTTCGATTAAAGTTAGTAAGAATATAACGGATCACTAGTAAGAAAGAAAGAGACTCGTGTATTAATTCTTCCTCGGGTTAGTCTAAGAATCACTAGTTCATATAGTATTCAAGTCTTGGTTACAAAGCTTATCATCACACAATGTATGCTTTTCCTCCAATTCTTCGTCCTCACATTCTAGAGGAGCTCCCTTTCCTTATATAACAATTTGAAGTGCATCCCATCCCTTCACTTGTATAGTCACTGATCTTTATTTGGATGCTTATCCCATTAGGGTTTTGCTAGAGGTGGTAGAATATGCTGCAAGTTGTGAGGGTATTATTTAGGGGTCATTCTGTCATTAATGCGGCCAACTAAGTTGGTGCAGTGCATTGAATGCAGAGATGATGGGTACTTTACTTGAATATTTTTCTTCTTCTTTACTTGTACATCTCTACCTCCTTCCTTAGTATTTTGTCTTTTGGTTTAGGTGGCTTTCCTAAAGCCTTCCGAGAAATGTTCAATCTTCAGGCTCCTCGGGTGGTCGGCTTCTTTGAATTTAATACTCGGGTTCTTATCAATATATTGGGTCAAAACTGATGAGAAGATGGACCTTCCCTCTCCTTGGGTCGGACCCATTTGACACTATTCTGTGTTCAAATCTTACCCCTCCAACAATGATTAATATAATTTAAAATATAATTACACATGAATTAATGAAAGAAAATAAATACCTTAAATTGTATAAGTCTGAGTTGATGAAATCTTATTATATGCGAGTGTGTGTGTGCGTGAGTGAGTGAGTGTGCACGCACAATATTTTACGAAAATCAAATTATTGATGGCCCCTAAAATAAAATTTATGGCTTTGACATTAGGAGTTGGGTTCAAGATGGCAAAATTTTCAAGCTAAATAACTTGACTCAACCTATGCCATTAATAGCTTGTGTGTGTGTGTGTGTGTGTGAGAGAGAGAGAGAGAGAGAGAGAGATTTTAGACCTAGTTCTAATAAAATTGAAAAGTATGATCAACCCGTAAAACCAACCCACCTAACCAAACTGACTAGACCCGAATCGTTTGCCACCTAATCCTACTACCCTAGTGGTTGGCAACGGGTCCTCACTTTCCAAAGTTGATTCCAGCAGGTCGAGAGTGAGTCTCCTCCTCCAAAACCCAAGCCACTGAACTTGATTGTGATATAAATGGGTTAAAGTTTATTTTTCATAAGTGAGACTCTTAGTTCTTCTACTCGTAGTCTTTCCTCACACAATCTCTTTGCTCTTCGCCAATCTCTTTTCTTTTTGTTGTCGATCTCTCTACTCTTCAACCGCAATGTTTCTAGCTCATCTCTGCCTCCATCTCTCTTAGGTTTCATCTCTCTATTCCTTCTCTTAGGTTCAATCTTTATATTCTGTCTCTTAAGTTCGATTATCTATGGAATTGGTGTTTATTGTTGGTTTTGTTCTTTGGATTTGTGTATCTATTCATTGGGTTTGTAGATTTGTTCTTTGGGTTTGTACATCTGTTCTTTGGGTTTGTAGATATGTTGGTTATTTTCTTCAGGAATCAGATTTCAATGTTTTATCTTTGTATTTCAGTCGAAATCAAAGCCAACCGTTGTCCACCCAAGTCCAATCTAACTCAACTCATGGTTATTCGTGGTTGGCAGTGGGTCTAGAACTTATCCACCCGATCTGATCGGGTCAATTGCGGGTGAGGCACAAACTCTACCTAGACCGACCCGTGGACAACCCTAGCCAATAGCATTAAAGTTTGAGTTATATAAATAGTTGCATATAACTCTCATTATTTGATATATGGAATAATAACCAAAATTTTGCCTTCATGCATCTTCCTTTCTAGTCTCTCTCTTGGAGGGTGACTACCTCGAAATAAGTTAATACCTTTATCATCTTTATACCATTTGGAGAGTGGCTATCTTGAACATGGTTGTTTATCCTAAAACTGCATGAAAAGGAATTGTAGTGATCCAAAATAAGGATCCTAAAGCGGGAGACATATTCCCTATAAAAATAGTACTAAATTAAGCACCAGTGATTTCATATCCAATTAAAATCTTGGCTAATTGATCAAAGTAAGTAGCTCTAGTAGACCCATAGGTCATGGAACTAATAGGGTTGGTATGCCAAACCACCATCACAAGTATAAATGTGAACTCCCATTGTTAAGTTGGGTTACATTAATTTTTTTTATAGTGGTTTCAAATGGTTTCAACAAGATCCATTTGGGTTGGATCAGGTTATTTTTTTTAAATTATCCTGGGTTGGATTGGATTGGAGATTTCACAATCTAAGGAGGTCAAATTTGGTTGAAAAATAGCCAAACCCAATCCAACCTAACCCATGCAAACACTAAAAGAAAAGCGTTGAGACTTGAGAGATTTGATTTTGTTTGTCTCAAAAATATTATTTTCCTTATTCTTTTTTTTTTTTTTTTGTGGGATTGAGGGTAATTGGGATTAAGATCCTTTTGGGTAATTCTACTGTATAACTTTTAAAATTTTATTCATTCATTTGAAATAAGTGGATTGAATTTTATCACATTATTAATAATTTAAAGAGATACCAAATTGGTGACAGGTAACCATTATTTTAGATGTTAATAATGTGGTAAAGTCCAATTAACTTGTTTCAAAATTAATGAATAGTGATAGGGTCTAATTGTTTAGCTCAATTCATCCAAGTCAAGTTGTCCCTCATCCCCTTCTCAAAAAAAAGTTGTCCCTCATCCAAAGTAAGAATGGATGAACAATTCAAATATTCTTGCAATATTAGACTTCGATGACCCCATCACATTTGGAAAGGCAGGATTTTAGGAGCATGTGGGCAATATTCACACATATTGAATGCATCCTTCCTAAACATAAGCATATAAACCGAAACATTCCCTAATATAAACCCCAAATGTGATCGTGCTAAGGTACGACCAAAATCCAAAGCACTTTAGTCTTTGTATTCTGGTGACACTGAGTGCTAACTTAAGCATTAGAGAAGTTTTGGCTAGCACTACGCTGATATCACTCCGAGGTCTAGTCTATGTGATTTCATCATTGTAGAACTTCCAATACTCACTTGGACATGCAATTTACTAATATTTTACATTGTCAATTCGCACAATCTTAAGAAAAGCATTTTAGTCTCACTTTTGGGGAAAATTATTAGGTACTCCCGGAGTATCATAAATGCGCATTCCTTTCTCTCACATAAATGGTAGGTTCCACTAATGTGAGATGAAAGAATACACATTTATGGTACCCCGAAAGTACATAATAATTTTCCCACTTTTGAAATCAAGGCACTAATCCTAGTGGAAGTAACATTAACTGTACAAATTTTGGATGAGTCATTATTATGAAGACAGAAATTTGGATGAGCTTCACTTGCACCAAGGTCTCTTGTACGAAGTAAAGGAACTTGTAGCACAACAAACGACATATTAATTATTAGTAGAAGGAAATGACCTGCATGTTTGTAGAAACCCTTAAGAACCATTCCTTTCAAAGAATGATTGGGGTTCAACAGCAGTTCTTTGCTAACCTCGTACCAATTAGGGAGAGAATAGAGGATGCCCTAAAAAGCAAAAGGATGTTGGATACCTCAACCTTGTCAAAGTTGGTGGAGTAATGCAAGAAGGCCATGCAAAAAAGAAAGAGAGTGATTTCCAAATGATAGCCAAGAATGCTAGCAAGCAGAAAGAATCCCTTCCATCTTCACTATCCAGCCTGTCCAAAACCAACCTAAACTAACCCAAATAGTGCAAGCATCCACAAAAGTAACTGAAACCACCCCAAAAAACCGACAATTTTCTAGTACAAAGTAAGGAATCACAAAAGTCTCACCCATTACCCATGCTGGTATATTAATTATACCCTATCTTGGTTAAGAAGAATTTGATCACCCCTATAATACCTAAACCATGCCTGTTCCTAAAGACCACGACCCTAAATTACCTTGTTATTTTCATTATGGATAAGTATGAGACTCTATGGATAATTGATGCCATTTGAGACATTGTATATAGGATCTAATTGACCATGAGATTTCAAGTTTTTTTTGGGACTCCTAATGTTAAAACCAACCCTTTACCTATGAAAGGAAATGTGAATGCCATCGATGATGAGGAAGATGGTTTGTGTCTATTGCACATCTCCCATAATTTGTGAAGGCTTGATTGAGTTTTCTGACCCTTAGTTGTTGGAAAGCTATATTTTCTCACGATTTGTCAATTACACACACTCACTATTTCATGATCCTTTAGCTAGCCACCATTTCAATATTTCATTAGTCTTAGGGTTCTCCACCAAAACACCCAAAATCTCACATTTGTTTGAGTTGTTGATTTACACACACAACTATGATAACCGATTTCAATCTAGGGGCAGCTTATCTACATCCCTGTAAGGTGCTAAAGGGGTGTGGTAGAGACTTTTATCGTACGTAACTCATATTCTCCTCCTTAATCTTTTATTGCTTTATACTATTTTTCCATTTTTTTTTAATTTTCTATTATTAATATAATGTATGGCGAAGGATGATTTGAGTGATAACATATTGTTTACCTATGTTTTAATTTCATTTTCTGGAAATCTCGTGAATTTGAAAATCTACCTCGGAGTGTATACACCACATAATGAACATGTATGCGTCTCCATCCTAGCGAACACTACTTTTGGGCAGAACAATGTTCTTTTTTTTTTTTTCTTTTTCTTTTTTCAGATTTGTTTTTTTTAGAAATTGTTTGATCTAATAATTGAAACTATTTTTCTAAAATAGTCTTCAAAGTTGCTTTTGAGATATGTTTTTCAAAATAATATTCTAAATCTATTTTCAAAAGTTTTTTTCAAATATCTGGTCTTAAATTTCATATTTATTTTCATATCTAGAAAATCACTTTAATCTCAAAAACTGTTTTCAATCTCAATGATTATCTAAATATAGTACTATATTTACGATTATCTAAATATAGTACTGTTTTCAATCTCAATCTCAATGATTATTTTCAATCTCAATAATCAAATATATGAATATATTTTCATATAGCCCACATGAATATAACTGTTAGTGAATGCTTATACCATGTTTACTTAGTCATGTTAAAACTCTAAAAAACTCCGTGGAGTAAAATAGAACAATAAATGTCATAGCACTTGGATGAAAGGTGGTCCCTAACCTATGAATGCTGAGCCTTCTAGTTAGAGCATCCACAGCAGTGGAGCTAAAAAATTAGATTTTTAGTTTCACCAAATGTTACTTTATCTATTTTATCTATACATATCTGCACATATGCTGCAGTAGTGGATCTATTTTAGCTTTCAACACAATAAAATAATATAAACATCACAATAAAATAATATATCTCATACAATAAAATAATATATCCCACAACTCAAAAAACATTTATACAAACAACCACAACCACCTTTACCATCAGCCACAGTCACAACCTCCACCACCACCACCACCACCACCACCACCAGTCCACAGCAGAAAAAAAAAAAAAAAAAAAAAAACCAACCGAAATCTCCAATCTTTTTCCTCAACCCAGACCAAACAAAATCACCAATTATAAACAAAATAAAAATCATCAATCATAGAGTTGGGCTTCGGTGAGGAGGACAATGTCGGCGTGGGTCTGATCGGCGGAAGAGAAGTGGATTGAGGCGGAGGTCTGATCGGCGGATCGGCGGTGAATCGGCGTTGGGTGAGCATTGAGATGGTGGACTGGATAGAGGCGTGGGTTTGATCGGCGGATTGATTTGATCGATGGAAGTGAAACAGAGAGGTGGGTCTGAGTTGATCGGCGGTGGGGCTGAGCTGAAAGGGTTGATCGGCATGGGTTGGCGTGGGTCTGAGCTGAGAGGGCCGGGGGTGGTGAGCTTGAGAGAGTTTTGAGAGAGTTGAGAGCTTGGACAGCGTGGGCTGAGGCTTGATCGGCGGTGAGCTTGAGAGAGTTGAGAGTTGAGAGCTTTGAGACGGTTGATTGGCGTGGGCTGAGGCTTGATCGACGGTGAGCTTGAGAGAGTTGAGAGTTGAGAGCTTCGAGATGCTTGATCGGCAGTGAGCTTTGAGAGGGTTGAGAGAGAAAGAAAGTGAACTGTGAGAGAGAAAGAGACTTGCTTGTTTGGTGACTGTGAGAGAGAAAGAGAGAGGGGAGCGTGAATAAATCTGAATAAAAAAGAGAGCGTGTATTGTTTTTTAATCCCAAACTTGAATAATTTTTTTTTTTTTTTTTATAGCTTTCAGCTACAGTGCTCATGTATTGATACATGAGCACTGTAGCACAAAGCTAAAAATATTTAGCTTTGCCTCTACTGCTGCATGAGGGCTTTTTGGGTTTGAGTGAAGCTAAAATAGCTATATAGCTATTTAGCTCCACTGCTATGGATGCTCTTAGGGCACTTTGATGCCAGTCTCCTTGGAGTACTTGCAGCAGTGGTGGTAAAAAGCTAAAAAGCTATTTTTACCCTCACAAACTGAAAAATTAAAGCTGCAGCAGTGGAGGCATATCTAAAATTTTTAGCTTTTGAGCTACAGTGCACATCTATCTTTAGATGTGCACTGTAGCTCAAAATTATACCAAAATAATAATATTTTATTTATCTTTTCAATTAAATAATGTTTACTCTCATTTAGTCCGAATACACTTTAGCTCTTCTCCTTTTTTTTTTTTCCCTCTCTTCCTCTATGGAGAGATCAGAGATGGACAGTGTTGATGATTTTAGTGAGGATCTCGGTGCCGAAATGGTGAGGCTAAGCTCGGCAACGGTTGGGTTCGGTACCAAAACGGTTCGTGGGTGGTCTTAGTGCCGAAACGGTTGGTGCTCTTCTTCCCTCACTTCCACTCTGCCGCTAAGTCGTGGTTGTGCTCCGGCCTTGTGGATGGAAGTGGCTTTCTGTGGATCGGAGTGCTTGCTCATGGTTGTGCTTGCTTGTGGATAGGAGTGGGTTTCGACGTACCGGCGTGGTGGGTTTCGGCGTACCGGTGTGGTGGGTTTCAGTTTTGGGTTACTGGATTTTCGGGTTGCTGTGGGTTTCTTTTGTGGTGGTTGTGGATTTGTATTATTTTATTGTAGGAGATATATTATTTTATTGTGATGTTTATATTATTTTATTGTAATGTTTATATTATTTTATTGTGTTGAAAGCTAAAATAGATCCACTGCTGCAACATATGAATAGGTAAAATAAATAAAGTAACTTTTTATGGTGTTAAATAGCTAAAAATATAGCTTCACTGCTATGGATGCTCTTATATGCGATAGCAACTGGAGTTGCAAAGTCATATAAAGAGCTCTTGAGGCATTGTAACCTTTATGGCCCTGCATGTGAATCAATAAAAGAGGAGAAATATTTAGGGAAATACACCCATGGCTTGAAAACACTCCAAAAAATTAAAAAATTAAAAAAAAAATATAAGTTGCCATTTAACGGACCACAATGTGATCTTTTTTTTATAGAGAATTTTAACTTATGATGTTCGCTTCTGATGGTAGCTCTTTATTATTAGACTAAAACACCAATTGGTATTTGGTGTAAGCGGGGATTGAATATTGAATAATAAATCTCTTATTCAACCATCAGAGACTTTACTAGTTAAACTAACTAGAACCCGCAATATGATCTAGAATATGACCAAAAAAAAAAAAAATCCTCCAATTTTAGCGAGCAATGTTGGAATTTCTATTACATTCCACCATTAACCCTCTAGAAATTAGAAACCCTTAAACGTACCAAGATAATAAAAATATGAAATCTAATTTCTTGATACATACATGTATCAAGAATGATATATATATATCATTCTTGATACATGTATGACAATATTGGGACATTCACCCTTGTTTCAAAAGTTAACAAGCCAGATTTTTTAAATCAAATGAAAGATAATAAAAGAAATGTAACTGTCATAAGATGGATACTGTGGGGTGCTTAACTTCTTTTTTATACATAATTAAACTCCTCGAATCTAGCTCTTAGTTTGAAGACCTGATTATATTAAATAAAAATAAATCAATTAGACAGGCTACCAATTATAGTTCAAAATCCCAATGGTTAGTGGCTTACTCAAAATTTCAAATTAAAATCTCTAATGTACACAAGGAGTGTGAAAAGAACACCTTCAAGCACACACATCATATTCACGTTGATAGGTGAATAGGGTCAAACAATAGAAGTAAAAATTTGAAATTTCTCTCTCCCACAGGAGACTAAAGTTCAATGTCAACACCTACCATGATAAGCATTTAATGTAATATGATAGGACCTCCCCCTATAATCATGGGGAAGGTGCCCTCAGCCAATGCCCCTTAGCAATCATGGGAGGGGGGAGGATAATGTGATGTTAGGTTCACTTCATGCTTGCGTAGAACCCTACCAGCCACCGTGGAGAACACACTATATAAACCCATCTCAACTAGAGACAATAATGTGCATTCTATTACCTCCTTTTATCATTTTCCTTAAACTCATTCTATAGTTTTCTTTACTAGTTTAATCATTGAAGTGCCTTTGACGAACCCAATTTGTTGGTTTTCGACCTAATAAACAAGTCATTCTCATCCTGTTTGTTACATGGGTTTAAATACATGTTTTTAGTTTTTAAATAATATTATACATATTTTCACACACTTTTTCTCTCACACGTATTTTTAAAAAATAAAAACCATATTACTAGAACAACATTACCAAATAGTCCCTAAAACGTTCAACTTCCAACTTTATTCTCATTGGAATCTTTCTAATGGTTCATTTCTTCATTTTCCCCAATTCTCACCTACACGATTGTTTAAAAAAAACGTTACTTAATCCTTTGAAAAAAAAGAAAGTAGAAGTTCAAAAAGAAATGATTAAAATTACGATTTTAGACCCATTGAAAACTGGCGCAAACTACAATACAAAATAAGCTGCTTTTTCTTCTCTCTCCATTTATTTATTTATTTTCTGAATACAAATAAACTTCTATCTTCCATTAATTTTCTTGACAAGTAAAAAAAATAAACGCAAAATCTGAAAACTAATGATTTTAATGCTAGTAAAATTTATAATTTCTAGGCTGAAACCATGATAATGATATCATTAAACGACCAGGCTTTAAATGAAATACATGTGTACTGTCGTTAAATCACATGTACATGTAATGATTAAACTAGAGGCTGTACAATCAAAAAACAAAAGAGGAAAAAAAAGAGGGAAGAAGATTGAAAGTCTTAATTTATAATCATAAGCCCTATTAAACAATTCCATGAGAGGGTGAAATTTGAGATTTGAACAAAGAAAGAAGGGGCAAAGATGTAATTGAGATTGGAGTGAGATCTGGGCTGTGTGGCCATGTCATTATCGCAAAGATTTGTGATTGCGATTTCTACCCATTCCCCACATACTTAATTAAATCCCATTCCAAACACACCCTCCATCTCTCTCTCTCTCTCTCTTTTTTTTTTTTTCTGAGTGTGATAATTTTCTCTCTCTAACTTAAATTTGGTTAAAAAAGAAGAAGAAAGAAGAACCCAGTAGTGGGACAAAATGTGGGGTTTTACTTTACGCTGTTACATAAGGAAAACAACATGTGTACAATTCTATTAACTGACCAAACAAAATTACATAATGGGTTTTGTTATTATTACCCATTTTGAAGCTTTTATTGATTTCTTCATATTAAAATAGATAAAGGACTTTTGGGGTCAGCCAGACCCAATTTTAGCTTCAAACCTATCAAAGATGTTCAATATGGCTATAGTTGTTCAATTTGGAAAAAAATTCAGCTATCAGTGTCAATGGGTTTAGCTCAGGAAATGCAAAAGAAGAGAGAGAGAGGAGACAGGGCGTGGTGTAAAAAACATTATTATAAAGAAGAGGCCAGAGAGACACAGAGGGAGGACTTTAGATATATAGAGAGAGAGAGAGAGAGAGAGAGAGAGAGGAGACAAGAGCGTATCTTGGAAAATCCTAAAAATTCGATTCAGTGTTATATATTTTTTTCCTCTGTTTACTTTAAAAAGCATAGGACAAACAGTTAAAGAACTCCCTCACATGAAAATAAAATCAAAGTATTATTATACAAAAACAAAAACGCTTTTCCCATTGTGTTCATTCATTGTACCTCTCTCTCTCTCTCTCTCCTCCTAGCTTAAGCTAGTTCTACAGGTAAACATTGTTTCATACAGGAACAACTACCACACCTCTGTCTCTTTTTAGAGTTGTTACTCTCTCTCTCTCTCTCTCATTCTGCTTCTGGGCTGTGTTTTTGCTTCGCTGTTTCTTGTGTGTGTGTCTGTGTTTTTATTTAAGGTTGGTCAATCTGTGGCATTTGGTTGATTATAATATAAGGAATAAAAGCAGTGAACGTGCTCTTCTTTTGTCTGGTTGTTTCTAACCAAAACTTCACGCTTTTGATTGCAGTTGGAGAAGAAAACATTGTTTGAGATTGCACTCTGTACTTTTCTATTCTTTTTTTTAATCTTTCAAAGGCCTAAGACAGAGAGGAACAGACCCTTTTGACACACAGTGTGAGAGAGAGGTTGTTCTTTGGAAAATGAGCCTTTTTTAATTTTTAAGTTTTTCCATCTTTTGAGAACCATGCTTGTCTCTCAGAATTGAGTATTCCTCTTTTCAAATTCTGGGCCTTTCTTATGCCTCTTCTCTTTCTAATCTCTACCGTATAAATTTTGCTTGGTTTTTTGGTTGTGGCCTTGTGGGTGTACTTATACTCTTTATGGAGCTTTGAATCACGCAAAATAATGCTGTAATGAAAAAATTACTTGCAGTTTACCCGTAGTACCTTTTTTTTTTTTTTTTTCCTATATCAGAAAAAGGTGTGTCTGTAAAAATTGCCAGTACTTTATCAAAAGTTGGTTTATGTATGCGTATGCATGACTTGGAGGGTTTTTCTAGCTTAGATATGAAGTGGGTCTTAGAGAAACAAGAAGAAGAAGAAAAAGCAAAAGAGTCGTCAGAGAGATATTTGTGGTGATGGGTTTGAAGACACAGCAGAGTCAGTCTCAACAGCACCACTCTGTGGCTGTGAGGTTAAACGAGCAAATGGGGAGCAAAAGAGGGTTCATTCAAGCCATCAGGGACTGGCTCCTAACGTTGCTTCTGATTTGGATCATGGTGATGGTTTTCTTGAGCATGATAGTGTACAATCGCATAGATGCTGATAACAGAGTAAGGAGGAAGGATTTACTGGTAAGCATGTGTGATCAGAGAGCTAGGATGTTACAAGATCAGTTTAATGTTAGTGTTAATCATGTGCACGCCCTTGCCATCCTTGTTTCCACTTTCCATTACTACAAGAACCCTTCAGCAATTGATCAGGTTTGTGCTTGAATTTTAATCTAAACTTGTTAAGGTTATGTATTTGTTGCCAGTTTGTTGAGGAAATTTTTGGGATTTTTTTTTTGACATTTCCTGGTGTCACTGAGTCATTGTTGATATATAAATCAAAATATTAGTTAAATCTTAGTCAACTAAGTGTAGAAGAATAGTGGAGTTACTATTTCATTTTCTGAGGAGACCAAGACAAGAAAATAAATGGAATTTTGATTCACTCTGATTACAATCAAATGTAGTTGATTTTGTATGGTTAATTGCAAAAAATGCAGGAAACATTTGCGGAGTACACAGCTAGAACCGCTTTTGAGCGGCCATTACTGAGTGGTGTGGCCTATGCACAGAGAGTGATGGATTCAGACAGGGAAAATTTTGAGAGACAACATGGTTGGACAATAAAGACAATGGAGGAGAAGAAGCCTTCCCCGGTGCGAGATGAATACGCACCTGTGATATTCTCTCAGGAAAGCCTTTCTTACCTTCAATCACTTGACATGATGTCAGGAGAGGTATACTTCAGAAATCGTGACTTTCACTTTGCTTATCTTGTTTGGATTTCATGATGTCAAGTAATATGTAAACTTGGTGCTTCATATGGCCTGCAATTTTTCCTTTGGATGATGTAGGAAGACCGAGAAAACATTTTGAGGGCGAGGGCTACTGGTAAAGCTGTTTTGACTAGCCCCTTCAGGCTTCTAGGATCTCATCATCTTGGTGTTGTGCTTACATTCCCTGTTTACAAATCCAAGCTCTCTGTGAGTGCAACAGTGGAAGAACGCATTGAATCAACTGCAGGGTCAGTCCTCTGAGCTTGCCTTCCTGATTGGAATACTAAGTTAATTATTAATGGTTGGTTTAATGTTTTTCAGTGTCTGTATATGACAGTTCATGAACAGATTGAATTTAGCTTAAATATAGACAATAGACTAGAAGACTGATCTAAATTGGTTTTGGGAATGATAGGAACAAGAATTTGCCGTTCTATTATTGCTGGAGCTTTAGTGACACATTTATTAACTTTGAAGTTTATCCTTTTTCTCCATATGCTTTGTGGATATGAAATCACTTGAATGGTGGCAGTAACTTGACAAGATTTCATATCAGAGATATAACATTAGCTGCTGTTGGAAGACTTTCATTATTATTTTTTCAGTTTTCACTTTTCAAGAGTAGGGTGTTATTTTCTTGTTTGTGGTTGTTTTATAGGTATTTTAGTCAAAATTAAGTCTATATGTGGTAATATTAACTATATTTAATTTAGGAAATTCCCTTGTAGAGTAGGTATGCCATTTATGAAGCCTTTAAAATGCTTGCCAAATTGTAAAATTAAAGTTCAAGTCACTTATCAATAAAATTTTAGTCAGCTTGTTTTCTCTCATCTAGCCTTATGAATCAGAGTGTTGTTAGGGTCTAGTAATGCAATAGCCCTTTTTGTCATAATCATGCTGTGAGAGTTGATATCAGAGCCTTAGATTTACTTGCTAGGTCTAGTAGCCAAATGATGAAGCTGACAAGAACTGCTATGTTGACAACGATTAAGGGGTGTATGCCATCTAGACTACAATTAAAGTTCAAAAGGTGGTGTTATGGACTTATGAATACCTATAAATAATAACTTCAAGTTGTATCGGAGATCTCGCTTGTGATAAGTGTAAATGTAACTGTAAATGAATACCTATAAATAATAAAATTCTTTTTTTAGATGGAATTGTGCATAACGAAGATTGCACAGATTGGTGGAGTATTTTAGAAGACTATTTTTATTACTAGGAGATCTGTGAAGAGGAAAAGGTAAGAATTGTATCAAATAAGCTCGACAGTAATTTGGTTGAATGTTGGGATGATTTAGAAGAGTATAAAGTAAGTCAAGTTAATGATGAAGTATATTCCTTTTTTGATAAAGAGTGAAATAAACATTGGCCCATTTCTTTTTCTTTTACACCTATGATTATTATTATATATTGAGTTATTCATGTTATGATTATGACTTGTGAATTCATATAAATAAAATGATGATGGTAGTGAAATTTTACATTATCCAACCACCAAGTCAAGATTATTGCCTATGAAACTGTTTCAGTAAGTTTCATATTCAAGCTCCAAGAGAAAAAATTCATTTGGAGTTTGACAATTTGAGGCCAAATTTCGAAGAAAATATTGATGATGCTGAACAAGATCAAGTCTTACCATTGCAAGTTGAAAATTACTACATCAAAGAGTAAAAGATAAGGTTGTTGAGAAAATTCATGAACAACTTGATATAGTAAAGAATCATGAGAATATTATGGAAGATCTCATTACAATCAAAATAAAAATCAAAGGTGAGCCTATTACCCATGTGACCATGTGCTCAAGTATCCGGTTGATTTTGTTAACAATTGTGCATCAACTGGCTTTATTGGAGTTGAGATTTTCAAGCTGGTTATCAACTGTTGCTTGATTTATATCATAAAGCAATTAGGCATTGAAGATTGAACTGAAGAATTTTTGTTTTGTGTTATTTGTAGAGAATAAACCTAAGAAGAGTTTGAAGATCACAAAATGTTGAAAATATCTTTCTTATGGAGTGGAAGATTTCAATTTGAATTTGGAGTTGAGGATGAGTTTGTAACTTATCTGTGTAATTTTCTGAATTTTCGTGAATAGGGTACTATCTCCTTGTTTGTGAGTGTTTTTAGAAGTATTTTAGCCAAAGTTGAGGCTTATACCATAGGACATTAATTATAATTAATTATCTTTTCCCTGCAGAATAGGTATTTTGAGCCTTGGATTGATCCCAAGCTATAAAACAAAAATTTTGAGCCTTGGATTGATCCCAAGCTATAAAACAAAAATTCAAGTAAATCATCAATAAATTTCAGTTAGATTACTTTCTGTCAACTGGTGTTCCAGATTTTTAGCATTGTGGATTCAAGATGGTTTAGAGTCTAGTTGTACAATAACCCTTTCTCTGCTATCATTATGTGCCGATATATTACATTACGATTCTTATATTTCAGTTGGTTTTTGCTTTTGCTTTTCCTGTTTTCTCCTATATTTATGAGTTTATCCAAGTTTACCTTGTTAGCACCTACTGCCAACTACAATCATCCCCGCTGACGAAACTGTCTCCACTGCTGTTTCTACCCCAACCACAATTGCTGTTTTTAACTTTTAGCTTTTAAATACAGCTTTTTAAAATTTCACTTTTTTAGAGTAAAAGTGTACTTAAGCGCACTTTCAACAAAAAAAAATTAGCAAAAAACTAAATAAGCTGATGCCAAAAGCACACTTAGAGCCTGTTCGGCATCAGCTTTAGCTTTTAGTTTTTAGTTTATATGTAGAATTTTTTAAAACCTTCCTTTTTCCCACCTTTTTTCACTTTTCAAATTTTTTCAAGGTTCAAGTATACTTTAGCACACTTTTAGCAAAAAGCTAAATAAGCTGTTCCTAAACGGACACTTTAAAGTGTTGTAAAGTCAGGATATTAGTCGAGCGTGTTTTTATCCTGGTTAATTTCTTTTGCAGTTTGTTTCCCTTAAAAGTATGTTCTGATGGTCTTATATTGGACAAGAGCTTAGACTTGTTGGCTTTCAGTTTTTCAACTTAATTTTGGACATGTTAATGTGGAAGTTTTGGCTAGATGCCTTTTTGTTAATGAAATTTTGATACAAAGCAGATATGTTGGTGGAGCCTTTGATGTTGAGTCCCTTGTGGAGAATTTACTTGGGCAACTTGCTGCAAATCAGGCGATATTAGTGAATGTGTATGATATCACCAATTCCTCTAATCCCCTAGCCATGTACGGTCACCAATGTCAAGATGTTGACATGTCTCATTTCCATGAGAGCAAGCTTGATTTTGGAGATCCTTTCAGGAAGCATCAAATGATATGTAGGTAAGTGCACCCAGTCATTGATCATTATTTTAGAAGGTAGATGAAGAGTTCCAGGATTTTTGACTCATATATGCTCATTTTGGATGTTGAGCAGATATCATGAGAAGGCACCCATGTCTTGGGCAGCACTAACCACTGCATTCTTTACGTTTGTGATTGGTTTACTGGTGGGTTATATCTTATATACTGCAGCAAGTCACATTGCTAAAGTTGAGGATGATTTCCACGAAATGCAAGAACTGAAAGTTCGTGCAGAAGCCGCTGACGTTGCAAAATCTCAGGTACCGTTCCCAACATTTTTGTAAAGCAGACTTCAACTCAGTTTACAAGCTTCAACCTTTTAATATGAGCAATTCTTGTGATCTTGTTGCCAGTTTCTAGCTACTGTTTCTCACGAAATCAGAACACCCATGAATGGCATCCTCGGTATGTTCCAAGTCTTTTTATTTATTTTTCTCATATGATGGTGTCATGTTTTATTTACTTGAACACTTTGTATTGAATGATGAATTGTTATTATATTTTGCAGGGATGCTCGCTCTGCTTCTAGATACAGAGTTAAGTTCAACGCAGAGAGATTATGCCCAAACTGCTCAAGCCTGTGGGAAGGCACTGATAGCATTAATTAATGAGGTGCTTGATCGGGCAAAAATTGAAGCTCGCAAGTTAGAGCTGGAAGCGGTCCCATTTGACCTCAGATCCATACTAGATGATGTTCTCTCTTTATTTTCTGAGAAGTCTAGAAACAAGGGCATTGAGGTAAGTCTACTAGCAAGTTTGAGTATTAATTATCTTTTTGGTGGCTGGTAGGTTGGTCAACCTTCTGTGAGGGAAAAAAATTCCCTCATTTTGCTTAATTTTTTTTTGCATTATTACATTTCACTCCTGTAGTTTTTGAATATGAAGTTCCATTTGTTTTGTTGTTCTCGTGTCTAAACTGACTCTCTCTCTCTCTCTCTCTCTCTTACCTCGGTGGGGGTTTTGATACCAATGAATGGTGCTCATGATGCTTCTTCACATTTGACAATTCTTTCGTCTTGGATATGTAACCAATTGGGGAAGTGAAGCTGGCAGCGTTTGTTTCTGATAAAGTTCCTGAAATTGTTATGGGGGATCCGGGGAGGTTCAGACAAATTATTACAAATCTTGTGGGAAACTCTGTTAAAGTATGTGGATCATTCAAGCTTTAATATACTATTATGACTAGTTGATTACTCATATTGTGAATTTTACTTTGATTTATGATCTACTGTACTGGTGGTTTTATGGTTTCTGCCAGACCCAAATAAAACTTCAGTGTAAACTTTGCATTATTTGATTTTTTTCCACTACTGAATTCCTTGCCCCCCCCCCCCCCCCCCCCCTCTTTTGCAAATCTACTTGATATTAATTATATTGAGCATGTGGCAGTTCACTGAACGAGGACATATATTTGTTGAAGTCCATCTAGCTGAACAAGAAAAAGCCACTGTAAATGCAAAAGCTGATACTTGTTTGAACGGAGGATCAGGTGGAGGTGTATTTAAAGCTGAAAATTGTTTGAATGGCGGATCGGATGGAGGTGTATTTAAAGCTGAAACTTGTTTGAATGGAGGATCAGGTGGAGGTGTATTTAAAACTGAAACTTGTTTGAATGGAGGATCAGATGGAGGTGTATTTAAAGCTGAATGTTTGAATGGAGGATCAGATGGAGGTGTATTTTTATGTTGTGGACATCAGTTTAAAACCTTAAGTGGTTGTGAAGTTGCTGATGAGCGGAACAGTTGGGATACCTTTAAGCATCTGATTGCTGATGAAGAATTTCGTTCTGATGCTTCGCATAATATGTTGAATACTAATGAAGCATCTGAAGATGTCACTTTGATGGTATCTGTAGAGGATACAGGGATTGGTATTCCCTTATCTGCTCAGGATCGAGTTTTCATGCCCTTTATGCAGGCAGATAGCTCAACCTCTAGAAATTATGGAGGAACTGGTATAGGCTTGAGCATTAGTAAGTGTCTGGTTGAGCTTATGGGTGGTCAGATAAGTTTCATAAGCCGACCTCAGGTTGGCAGCACATTTTCATTTACTGCCATTTTTGGGAGGTGTAAGAAAAATGCATACAATGATAAGAAAAAGGCGAATTCTGAAGATTTGCCTTCTGGTTTTAGAGGATTGAAAGCAATAGTAGTTGATGAGAAAGCAGTTAGAGCTGCTGTAACCAAATACCATTTAAATAGACTTGGTATCCTGGTCAAAGTCGCTGGTAGCATCAAGATTGCCATTGCTATGTGTGGAAAAAAAGGTTCTCTGACATCTCGGTAAGTTTTTTTTTTTTTTTTTTTTCCTTCTTCCTTGTTTTGAATGTAAAATGCATCTCAGTCTTTAGGCAAAGCCACGTCAATGATATCTCAGGTTTACATTCATGGACTAAGAAAACTAGATTTTAGTAAAAGGATTTACTAAATTTCTGAGAGTGCATTTCAATAAATAATTTGATTGGACAGCTTAGCAGCCAAAAAAATAAAAAATGATTGAATCAAGGAATACTCAATTGTGTTCATATAACAACTGTTGAAATTGTGTGACAAATCTGTGAAAATTTTTGCGTAAAACCACACCCCTTAAATTAGAATTTTGTGACAAATCTGTTGAAATTATAAGATTCAGTTTGTTGAGTAAAGCTACATTATTTACTATGACAGAAACTTCCAGCCAGATTTAGTTCTAGTTGAAAAGGATATATGGGTCTCTGGTGAGGAAGGTGGTCTAAATTTTCAGCTATTGGACTGGAAACAGAATGGGCATGTGTTTAGTTTGCCTAAGATGATTCTTCTTGCAACGAATGTCAGTAATGCTGAATTTGATAAAGCAAAGGCGGCAGGATTTTCAGAAACTGTCATCATGAAACCTTTGAGGGCAAGTATGGTTGCTGCATGTCTTCAGCAGGTGCTAGGGATAGGGAAGAAGAGGCAACAGGGGAAAGACATGCCTAATGGAACTCCTTACCTGCAGAGCCTACTTAGTGGCAAGAAAATTTTAGTGGTTGATGACAATATGGTTAACCGCAGAGTTGCTGCAGGTGCGCTAAAGAAGTTTGGAGCTGATGTAGACTGTGCTGAGAGTGGCAAAGCTGCACTGGCGTTGCTTCAACTACCACATAATTTTGATGCCTGCTTCATGGATATTCAGATGCCAGAAATGGATGGGTATGTGTTGACATTCTCGAATGCAATCTATATATTTAGCTATTTATTGTTGACTTGGTCTTCTTTGATCCATTTAGGTAAATATATGTTCTATCCCAAAACTTTTAAAAGTAAAAAAATAAAATAAAATAATTGAAAGCATTGTGATGAGCATTTCAACTGTCTTGAATTAAACTGTTGCTACATATCCTAACTTTATAATTTGTATGGTAGTTGTTTTATTAGCTTCAATTTGACTGATAATGATATTTTGAAGAAAAATACTGATCTTCTGTTGAAGAGAAAGATAGAACAGAGAATGTAAGATCAGGATTGAAGGGGGTATTGTTTATGGAGGAAGCTAGTTGTTGGCAAGAATCACAGGATTTGTGGTTAATTGAGAGACAGAAATGCATGTATTTTTCGCCATTTGGAGACAAATATGCTTACTGAATCATAGCTTTAGTTGGTTCAATGTGTAACCAAATTTCTGCATGATAATGATATTTAAAACTTCTTTCTGAAAAACTGTCTATAATTTTTAGCACCAAACTCATTATTTACAACCCAAGCTTGATCATAAGACTTAAAAAATGCTAGTGAGCTATTAACACAGTTCAAGAAATTTCTCAACGAATATGTTAATTAACCAAAGTCTTAATTATTCTGTTCAGGCTGTGTGATGCTTATTCTTAGTTGGCTTTAACAACTCAAGTTGTATTAAGTTGTAGCATTTTTTTCTATTATTTAATTAGTCTCTTACTAGATTAAGTGATTAAATTCACAATTTTCTTATAGTTTAAGCTTTTGATAGAATCATTAATTTGTCATGGTAATAGAGCAGGAGGTCCTGGGTTCTAACCCTGTCTCCACCTTACCTGCCATTTTAAAAGGCAATTTAGGGCTCACAAGTGAAGGGAGAGTGTTAGATTAAATAATTAAATTCACAATATACTAATAGTTTGTGAGAATTGGTAATTTGTCATCTCCAAATAAACATTTTGAGCTATTTGGTATTAAGTCCCTTTCTAGATGATATCTGTTCATTCAAGGACTTGAAATGTTTTGGTTGCCTAAAATTAAAAGTTCCTATATCTTTATCTTATGCATAAATAAAATATTTTGGGCATTGGAATGAAGGAAAATGTGGAACCATTTAAAGGATATTAGTCTTCTTGAAGTACAATTCATTGGTACACTGACCTCAACAAAGCTGTATCTATGTCCTATAATTGCAGGTTTGAGGCAACCCGTCGGATACGCCTAATGGAGAGCAAAGCAAATGAGCAAATGAATGGTGGAGACACAGATGAAGGAGCTAATCGAAAGAGAGGGTGGCATGTGCCAATATTAGCCATGACAGCCGACGTGATTCATGCCACATATGAGGAGTGCTTGAAATGTGGGATGGATGGATATGTCTCGAAGCCCTTTGAGGAAGAGAATCTTTACCAGGCAGTTGCCAAGTTCTTCAAATCCAAACCCATGTCAGCCTCATAACAAGATCTTCCACTCATGTAAACCGGGCCACAACACTTGAAGGGCTGAAAAGTACCAGCAATTTTAATACTGCTGGTGTACTTCTCCCTCAGATGAAAGGCAACAGTTGGCGTCCTTGAATTTGAAGATTCTTATCCAACATTGTTTACAGGTTCAGCCAATCAATTCTAACCAACTTCAGTTTAACATGATTAGAATTCGAGTACATACTGCTATAAAATTCTCCATCCCCAGTTGTATGTATAGAGCCTTAGACGGGGAAGGAGCCCAATTGTGTAAATCATATATATATATATTTTTGTATGCTTTACCTGGAACTTCCTTTTGAGAAAGGGTCTCAATATTTTGATTCGTATAAATTGTCTGTTGTACAAGACTTTGGTCGATGAACATTTTGTATGCTGAAAATGAAATTTTTTCTTATTATTGAACCTAGATCTTGATATATATATATATATATATCATTGAAAGTGAAAGAACAACTCTCTCGCCATGAAACGCTCTCTATCTCGCGAGGAACAAGAACTTGCACGCAGTAAGAAGAAAGAAAGTAAAGGATGTTAGCCATGCTGGCTTCTATGAAGGCAAAAGCTCGGGTTCATCATCTCCAAGTCATGCTGGGGGGTTTGGGAGCAAAATGTCTCTTTTTAAGGATAAGCTCATGGGTGAAACACCAGGTGCTTACGCCCAGGCTTTTAGTTTTGATGATATCATGGATGATGGCGATGAGTCGGATGAGGAAGTAGAAACACTCTGGCAAGGTATTGTCATCGTGAAGTTTGATAAGGACTTCAAGTAGATGATTTGTAGACCATGGGCGAGAGCATTGATTGTCAAGGTGTATGGCAGAGTTGTTGGTTTAAATTTCCTTCAAGCCCAACTTGTCTCTGTGGAAGCCAGTAGGGCGGTTGGATTGTGTAGATTTAGGGCATGGGTTTTTCCTTACGAGGCTGTCCTTGAAAAGATTTTGAGAATGTCATGGAAAAAGGTCATGGTTCATTGGAGACCACTTTCTCTCACTCAGACCATGGGAGCCAAATTTCAAGCCTACTTCGGCCAACGTTTCCTCCATTGCAATTAGGATTAGGCTAAACAAACTACCTATTGAATACTATAATGCGGAGGCGCTGCAGCATATTGGTAAGGCCATGGGTAATGTCCTAAGAGTGGACACGTTCACTGCTTTTGAAACAAGAGGAAGATTTGCAAGATTGTGTGTTCAAATCGGTGTGGAGAAGCCATTGATCACCACTATTATGATAGGGAAGCTTGAGCAATCAGTTACGTATGAAGGCATGCATAGATTGTGCTTTGGATGTGGCAGAGTGGGGCATAGACAAGAGAACTGTCTGTACGTTATTCGGCAGGAGCAGCTGTGTAAGGCGGCGATGAAGGATGGCTCAAGTGACATGGGAGTAAGCTCACACGATGTGTGTGCTGCTGACAACCCAAGGACTGAGGTGGGGACCAGTAGCTTGGTGCATGACTTTGAGCAAGAGGTAGTGCATGAAGGGTGTTGACGTTGGGGCCGTGAACAGCTGGAAAACCGCCGAGCCTTCGTTCGACCACCCGCTGTGGGGATGCTCCTGCGTGCACGGGGCCCGTTGGAGGCCCCACTCGATAACTGTGTGGTTTGCGTAGTGCTTTGAGTGCTCTCTCTTTTGGTGGAGGAAGGTATTTGTCTACCTTTGGAGGTACAGTAGGAATCTTGGCTAAATTTTAAGGGAATTACCAGAGGTAAGCGAAGTTGCTACCAATCATTGGGTTTTTCTAAGGTGTGATTGGTCACTTGTTTTTAGTTGATTTTATTACTAATCACATGTTAAGAAAACTGTCTTTTTTCCTAATTTAATGTGGATGGTAAAAAATCTTGATTCTTGAGTTCGGAAGTTTGGTTACACATGGGGAAGATGTTAGGCACCCGACAACGCCTGTCCAAAGACAAACCTTTGTTTTGATAAAACCTTAATTTTTAGATATTGGCAGTAAAAACGTAATTTTGACATTGGCTTTCGGGGCTTTGCATACATGAGGGGGTTTTGAGGTTTGGCTTTTAAATGAGTGTGGTCCTAATCTATGCTTTCCTAAGGCGTTAGGGTAAATACCAGATTCCCACGGCGAAAGTCCGGCGACATGTCACCTTGCTTTCGCAGCGGAAATTAGACATCACTTTGTCATAGGTGACATAGATTGTGACAATCACACGAGGAAGGGGCGAGCAAGTATATATATATATATATATATACATACATCATGCACAATGCTAGCACACTAAGCAGGAAAGTAAATGCCTACATCCCTAGAGCATGGCCCAAAATATAGAGCATGAAAGTAAACAGGGGTCGCCATACCCTAGAGATGAGGACAAATGGTACATGACATGATATACTTAATACAACCCGTCTAAGAAAGAAAGGAGGAAGGAAGGAAAAGGGTTTAAAAGAGTATATAACCAAATGGGAGAGGCTAGACCCCTAAATTTACTAAACATTGCCGCTTAGCTTATATTTACATGCTTGCATCCTCGCCCTTTTTGCTTGCGCCTGGGAGACCATGCCCTAGCCCTATGCGTCTTTGCTCCATGTGTGTACATGCAAAGACAAAGATAAGAAACCAGCAGACAAGCAATGGAAGGAAAAAGATGCAAAGAACATGTGAAAGAGGCATAAAACAGATAAGCATGATAGACATGGCTAGCATAGCATATGGCAGGAGACATGAAGAGCCACAAGATAAACAAACAAACAAGAAAGCAAGAAGGAAAATAGGCAAGCAAGCAAACAAGAAAGAAGACAAAAAGCAAAAAGGCAAACAAAATGTGGTGTCCATGGGGGACAAATGTAGGTTTGGATCGGATGTCCATAACTTCATTGTGTTGAAGTATGGACGACACACTAGCAAGCAAGACTCATGCATGATATGCAAGCAAGCGTGTAAAGATGCATAGAAAGCCAACGGTTGGCAAAAACAAGCATGGCAAGCCTAATATCGCACAGAGCAGAAAGGGAAAAGGTATGCGCGGAGCAACTGGCATCACGTAGATGCGTCCCAAGCAATTACATCCAAACAAGATCAAGCCCACGGAGGGCGCGAAGCATGGCAAAACCTAGAACTAGAGAGGCTAACATAGAGCATAAATCATAGAAGCAAGTAAGCATAGACATGCAAATAGGATGATCTAAACCCTTTGATGTGGGCCTTGGTGTATGGACGATGACAAATACCATAGGGTCTAGATCGAGTCCTAACCATTAGGCCAAAACATAAGAGAATGCGAAAAAAGGAACAAAAGGGCTACAATAGCACATGGCATGACAAACAAGGTTTAGGCCTAAGCACATAAACATGACGTGAAGCACGCAAGCACATAGATGATGGCATAAAGCTTGTAGAGAACATCGATCTAAGCATGTCAGCACACTGATCTACACGTATAAGCATGGAACCATGTAAGCATGTGGATAACATCTAAGCATGTAGATATAAACATAAAGGCATGGGAGAATGCAAACCCAAGCATACAAGCATGTGACCGACATGGACGTAGGCATAGGAGCATAGAACATGCATACAAACATGTAGATCTAAGAAGGCATAGCCGGAGACATAATATCAAGCATGTGAGCATGTAGACCCAAGCATCAGTACATGGGAAAGAAAAGATCTAAGCATCTAAAGCGTGGCATAAATCATAAAACATGTAAAAGAGGCAACTGATACATGAACAAACATGGAAGCATATGGAAATAAGCTAAAAAGCATGCTAAAAGCAAGATAAAGCAAGAATTATGTTATTAAGGCAAAAAAGCAAGATAAATGCTAGAAAAAGATTTAGAAAGTTAGGGGTGTGGATAGTAGCTAAAAAGCTACATCCACACCCCTAAACCCTAAATCCAAAGTGTAGAACCAGGGAAAAGAAGATTGGGTATAAGGACAATACCTTGTATTTTTGGGGAAGAGAAGAATCAAGAGGCTTTGATTTGTTTTGTGTGTAAAAATGTGTTTGGAAGAGGGGGGAAACGTGTAGAAAACGTCCAGGCAGCGGAGAGCAGGACTCGGGAAAGTCTCTTTTTTTGTTTTTGTTTGGAGGTGCCTGGGGCCTTTTATAGCCTTGATACGCTTTACGAGGTGCACACCTTGTAGGACCGCCACTTATGAAGCTCCTCAAATGGGGTTGATCTTGACACCCCTGAAAAGATCTTGACTTCCAGTATCTAAAAAGGTATGGAACTCAAAAATCCAAAGATCAGATCAAAAGTTATGGCTTCGGGAAGTTAGTGGTGCATCGATCGGTGCGTTAACCAGTTTTTGTGATATCTCGACCGTTTTAACTCCGATTTTGACCCATGAGTAGTAGTTGGAATGAGAATTTTATAATCTTCGCAATGGCGTTGGGTTCAACCTGTTCTGATGGCCGGATCAAAATTAGGGTTTTTGGGGCCCACTTGGAGTCAACTCTGGGTCAAACTTGGTCAAAGTTGCCAAAAATCTCCGAAAAGCTCGGGTTTGATGTAAAACTATGAAAAATGATATTTTGAGGGGATTTTGACCTTGTTTAAGTTTCGGCCAACCTAGGGTTGACTAGGGGCGTTTTGGTCATTTTGGCTAAAAGAGGCATTTTGAGTGCTCCAGTGTTTGAACGGGTTGTGCCATGTCATTCTAGATGTTCTCGTGGCCCCATGGAGAGAAGACAATTTTTTTGGATTTTTCGGGGTTTGACACACAAATCGAGGGCAGACAAAATACGGTATCAGCAAAAGGTCGTATGGTCCGTGGGTAGCAGTGGCTCGAAGGAAGAATGGGACAAAGCTTCAAAGGTCGTATGGTCACTGCTTTTATTATCTTTCATTTGATTTAAAAAAAATCGGGCTTGTTAACTTTTGAAACAAGGGTGAATGTCCCAATATTGTCATACATGTATCAAAATACGGTATCAACAAAAGGTCGTATGGTCTGTGTTGACTTGCGGATTTCGTTCTTAATTTTGGGTAAGCTTCAGTTTCATTTTTGACTAAGTAATTGTTTGTTTGCGGATTTGGGTGGTCTTCATTTTTGATTTAGGTTGTGTTGTTTTGGCTGATTAATTGTTTGTGGATTTGGGTCTTTGATCAATTGTAATCTGTTGATGAAAACCTGGAAACAACCTTTTGTATTATCATCCCAATTTACTGTTATCTTCCCTCGTCGTAAAAGTGATATCGCTAAATTTAAACATTTGATTGATGATAAGATTTTAAAAGAGAACGTGGATTTGTCAAAATTTACATTTAATAAAAAAATATTAAATAGAGTTATAGCCTTAGTTTAAAACTAAAATTGTTGTCAAACTTTGTGCAAAGTTTAATATTGTCATATATATATATATATCATTCTTGACAAATGTATGACAATATTGGGACATTCACCCTTGTTTCAAAAGTTAACAAGCCCGATTTTTTTAAATCAAATGAAAGATAATAAAAGAAATGTAACTGTCATAAGATGGATACTGTGGGGTGCTTAACTTCTTTTTTACACATAATTAAACTCCTCGAATCTAGCTCTTAGTTTGAAGATCTGATTATATTAAATAAAAATAAATCAATTAGACTGGCTACCAATTATAGTTCAAAATCCCAACGGTTTATGGCTTACTCAAAATTTCAAATTAAAATCTCTAATGTACACAAGGAGTGTGTAAAGAACACCTTCAAGCACACACATCATATTCACGTTGATAGGTGAATAGGGTCAAACAATAGAAGTAAAAATTTGAAATTTCTCTCTCCCACAGGAGACTAAAGTTCAATGTCAACACCTACCATGATAAGCATTTAATGTAATATGATAGGACCTCCCCCTATAATCATTGGGAAGGTGCCCTCAGCCAATGCCCCTTAGAAATCATGGGAGGGGGGAGGATAATGTGATGTTGGGTTCACTTCATGCTTGCGTAGAACCCTACCAGCAACCATTGAGAACACACTATATAAGCCCATCTCAACTAGAGAAATAATGTGCATTCTATTACCTCCTTTTATCATTTTCCTTAAACTCATTCTATAGTTTTCTTTACTAGTTTAATCATTGAAGTGCCTTTGACGAACCCAATTTGTTGGTTTTCGACCTAATAAACAAGTCATTCTCATCCTGTTTGTTACATGTGTTTAAACACATGTTTTTAGTTTTTAAATAATATTATAGATATTTCCACACACTTTTGTACTCACACGTATTTTTAAAAAATACAAACAACATTACTAGAACAACGTTACCAAACAGTCTCTAAAATGTTCAACTTCCAACTTTATTCTCATTGGAATCTTTTTAATGGTTCTGTAGGGACATTGGGCCCAGTAATTTATAAAGGATGACCCAAAAAATCTCTTGGGCTAAATACCCAATCTGAGGATGTCAAATGAGCTAGGGGTACATGAATGTACCTCGTGAAGAAAAGGCTAGGGGAAGATGTGATAACGTGTGGACAAATTATGTCCGAGGAAAGTTTTGTCCTCGGATAGTAAAGCCGAGGTCATAGGAAGTGAGATTTAAATATCCTCAGAGCATGTTATAGAAATTCCTGTAGGTACGGGAAGACACGGTACACGTGGAGGACAATAGAGAGGGCGGTGTGATATCTAAGGTAAAGCTGCTACCACCGCCCATACATTAAAGACTCTGCGATTGATATACTGACTACATTAATGAAGAAATGGGACCTAAACATGAGGTTTGGAACTTGGTCCCTGATCCTAGAGGACTTCAGGGAAATTTGATGGGACAAGTATCTAAAACCAGCATTATGACCATGAGGTGGAAGATGAGAATGGACGAGGGAGGACGTATAAATAAGAGAAGAGACCTTCGGAAGAAGGGGGGCCTTTTCTTGGAGAAGAAAAAAGAGTAGTATAAACCATTGTAATCAACCTTAGGAAGCAAGATTATAAACTATCCTCAGATTGTGTCCGAGGAGGAGCTTTCATTCATATTATTTCATATAACTCCTTATTTGTGTTATTGGGCCCAAGGCCTTTTCTTCCTTTGTTGTTTAAACCACCTTCAAAATCTAAATATCAAGCCCACTCTTTACAAATTTATTGTAAAAAGGCCTTTCGAGCCTTTTCCCTTTGGATTGTGTATCGGGAGTTCGAATTGTGTCCTTACAATTGGCGCCGTCTGTGGGAATTTAGTCTTTGAAGAAGTTTAAAACATCATGGTGGGATCAGGACCACAACACCGTGCAGAGTCTGTGGGTTCTCAGCACGAGGATCACTCCTTGCATCCTGATCATGAGGAGAATCGGGAAGGTAGTGTGCATACTACGCACACTACCAAAAGTAGAAGTCATTCACAAGGGGGAAGCAGAGTTCTTCATGAGGAAAATACCAAGGCTATGCAAAAAGAAATTGACAGCTTAAAAAGGAAATTACGTCACGAAAGGCGAAGGCGAACTCCTTCTGTCTCCATTCCCTCTTCGGAGGGTTCCGAGGATGACAATTACAGGCAGAGGTCCAGAACTCCCCTAGATGAATCTTTCTCTTGCAAGGAGGACAACCTGCATGGGCGGCAAGGTAGGAACTATTCTTCTAGGGGCTTGGGAAATGATGCAATGGGCAGGGCGTTGCACCAAATCTCCAGGTCACCCTTCACACGCAAGTTGGAGGAAGGGAGGCTACCTCGGCGCTTCACACAACTGGCCTTCACTATTTACAATGGCCGAACGGATCCTATGGAGCATGTGAGCCATTTTAGTCAAAGGATGGCAGTACATTCCAAGAATGAGACTTTGATATGCAAGATTTTTCCCTCTAGCCTGGGGCCCGTGGCCATGAGATGGTTTGATGGCTTGAGGGCAGGCTCTATCAATTCTTTCAAGGAACTTACTAGAGCATTTGGCTCTCATTTCATCACATGCAGTAGAGTTCCTCGGCCTTTGGATTCATTATTATCCATAGCCATGAGGGAAGGGGAAACCCTGAGAACGTATTCGGACAGGTATTGGGAGATGTTCAATGAAATTAATGGGGACTTTGATGATGTGGCGATAAGGACCTTCAAGGTCGGCCTACCTACGGAGCATGACTTGAGGAAATCTTTAACAAAAAAGCCTGTCAGAAGCGTGCGTCGGCTCATGGATCGCATCGATGAGTACAAAAGGGTTGAAGAAGATTAGCAGCAAGGAAAGGGTAAGACGAATGTTATCCCTCAGGAGAGGAGGAATTTCAGGTCGGACAGATACAACAACAACAGGCCTGCAAGGGATTTTTCCAGACAAGCCGGTCCTACAGCCCCGCAGGTGGTTAACACCGTTTTCAAGGAACCGGTGCAGCAGTTGTTGGAGAAAATCAGGCATGAATCATACTTCAAGTGGCCCAATAAAATGGCAGGGGACCCTTTAAGACGCAACCAAAATCTCCATTGCCATTATCACGAGGAGAGGTGTCATACCACTGAGGATTGTCGAACTCTGTGGAATCATTTGGAGCAATTGGTTAAGGAGGGAAAGTTGAAGCAATTCCTGTATCAGCCTAATGGGCAAGGCAACCACTCAGGAGCGGCAAACCACGGTGGTTCTTTGTCGAGGCCTCCTCTAGGTACAATCAATGTTATTTTCGCAGCACCTGGAAGGACTGGCTCAACTCCTTCTAGGGTGATGTCTGTAGCTCGGACCCTGGCCGAGGAATCAAGGGATCAGCTGAAGAGGATTAAGGCGAATATCCTACCAGTTTTGGGTTTCTCGGAAGAGGACAAAATCGGGACTATCTAGCCACATGATGATGCCTTAGTTGTTACCTTAAGAATTGGGAATTATGATGTAAAGAGGGTGATGGTCAATCAAGGCAGTGGCGCGGATATCATGTACCCTGACCTGTTTAAAGGGCTAAATTTAAAACTTGAAGATCTTATGGCTTATGACTCTCCCTTGATAAGCTTCGAGGGAAAGGCTGTCATACCAAAGGGACAAATTAGGCTGCCTGTACAATCAGGCCCAGAGGTGGTAGACGTAGATTTCATTGTAGTGGACGCCTATTCTCCCTATACGGGTTATTGTGGCAAGACCTTGGTTGCATGCTTTGGGTGCCGTTTCCTCAACCTTGCATGTCAAAGTTAAGTTTCCTTCTGGAGATCAAGTGGTGGAACTGCTTGGGAGTCAATCTGTGGCTCGACAATGTGTCACGGCTGCAATTCTGCGTCAACCTGAATCGGAGTCCTCGGCCTCGGCTAGCGGAAAGTCGTAGCAATCAAAGCTTTTGGCCACTACCAAGGTAGATGAACCTGCATGTGAAGAATTGGAGAGGATTCTCATAGACGATGACCCTGAAAAATTCTTTCAGGTGGGGGTTTAATTGCCATAGGAAGAGAAGACAAAGCTGATTTTGTTTTTGAAGAAAAATATGGATGTATTTGCATGAAATGCTTACGAGGACCCTGGGGTCGATCCGAGTTTCATTTGTCATCATTTAAAAGTCAATCCAGCTATAGTACCAAGGAGGCAACCACCTCGGAGATCTTCCAAGGAGCATTCTGAAGCTGTAAAAGAAGAAGTGCTTAAACTCAAGAAGGCGGGTGCTATCAAAGAAGTTTTTTATCCTGAATGGTTAGCTCATACAGTGGTGGTGAAGAAGAAGAATGGGAAGTGGAGAGTTTGTGTGGATTTCACAGATTTAAACAAAGCTTGTCTAAAGGATTCTTTCCTAATGCCTCGAATTGATCAGTTGGTAGATGCTACTGTTGGGCATCCTCGGATGAGTTTTCTTGATGCTTTTCAGGTTACCACCAAATACCTTTAGCTGTAGAGGACCAAGAAAAGACTACATTTGTCACTCCTACAGGAAATTATCATTATAAGGTGATGCCCTTTGGTTTGAAAAATGCAGGGGCTACCTATCAAAGGATGATGACAAGGATGTTTGAGCCACGGCTGGGAAAAACTATCGAGGTATATGTAAATGACATGGTAGTAAAAAGTAAAGCAGTTTCTAGGCATTTGGAAGATCTGGACAATACATTTCAAACGTTGAGAGAGTACAAATTGCAACTCAATGCCTCTAAATGTTCTTTTGGTGTAGGGTCGGGCAAGTTCCTAAGTTATATGGTAACTCACCGGGGAATTGAGGTGAACCCTGCTCAGGTCAAAGCCATTAGCAACTTACACCCACCTCGAAATCCTAAAGAGGTTCAAAGATTAACAAGAATGACAGCTGCCCTCAATAGATTTATTTCTCAGTCCGCGGACAGATGCAGGCCTTTCTTTCAATTGCTGAATAAATGGAAAGGTTTTCAATGAACCAAGGAGTGTGCGGTCGCTTTTCAACAGCTTAAAGAATATCTTTCGCAACCACCCGTTATGTCTCGACTAGAAATTGATGAAGTTCTATTCGCCTATATTGCAGTAGCTAATCATGCAGTAAGTTTGGTTCTTATACGGGATGATGATAACGTACAGATGCCAGTTTATTACGTAAGCAAGTCTCTGCATGAGGCTGAGGTACATTATTTACCACTGGAGAAAGCAATCTTGGTGGTGGTGCATGCTACGCAAAGGCTTCCCCATTACTTCCAATCTCATATAGTTGTTGTCCTAACACAACTCCCTCTTAAGTCTATACTTCGAAGTGCAGATTATACGGGGAGAATTGCCAAATGGGGAACTATCTTAGGGGCTTTCGATATCAAGTATATGCCTCGCACCTCTATAAAGGGGCAAGTCATTGCGGATTTTGTGGCTGAGTTTGCTGAGCCCTCATTAGAAGAGTCTATTAAAGGATCAGGCATGGACAAAAAATCAGTAAACATGATTTCGTGCAAAGAGCCACCATTGTGGAAAGTGTATGTTGATGAGGCAGCAAACCAAAGAGGATCTGGGGTGGGATTAGTTTTGATATCCCCTGAGGGAATTACTTTTGAGAAATCTTTGAGATTGGGGTTCTCAGCCGCCAACAATGAAGTAGAATATGAAGCCGTCCTCGCTAGAATGAACATGGTTTATAAGATGGGAGGGAAGATAGTACAAATGTCCTTGGACTCACTATTGGTAGTAGGCCAAGTGGAAGGGAAGCTAGAGGCAAGAGATTCAAGAATGCAAGGATACCTAACCCAGATCAGGTATATGCAATCCAAATTTGAGTCCTTTTCTTTATTGCATGTGTCTAGGTGTGGGAATACTCATGCTGACTCCTTAGCCACACTCGCAACATCCTTGGCGTAAGGCCTACCTCGAGTCATCCTTGTTGAAGATCTGTGGAAACCCAATGGGACGAATAATGATGCCACTCAAATTCTTCAAATTAGGACAGGGTCTAGTTGGATGGATCCAATTGTGACATTTCTCAAAGATGATGTCTTGCCTAAAGAAAAGTCCAAAGCAGATAAAGTTCGCAGGAAAGCTCCTCGGTTCTGGCTGTCCGAGGATCAGAAATTATACAAACGCTCTTTTTCGGGACCATATCTGTTATGTATTCACCCAGAAGCAACGAATTTACTTTTGGAAGAATTATACGAAGGGATCTGCGGAAGCCACACTGGAAGAAGGTTTTTAGCTCATAGAGCCCTTACTCAGGGCTATTGGTGGCCCAATATGCAGAGAGAAGCACAGGATTATGCGAAGAAATGTGACCAATGTCAAAGATTCGCTTCTAACATACATCTACCGGGAGGTGTTCTTAATCCTCTATCCAGCTCTTGGCCTTTTGCTCAATGGGGCTTAGACATTGTTGGACCTTTCCTAAAAGCAGCAAGAAATAGGCGGTGACTCTTCATCGAAACAGAATATTTCACCAAATGGGTTGAGGCTTAGCCATTGTCAAATATCAAGGACATGGAAGCAAAAAAGTTTGATTGGAAGAACATTGTCACCAGGTTTGGAATCCCCCATACTCTTATTTCAGATAATGGTCTACAATTTGATAGTAAAGCCTTTAGGAAATACTGTGGTGATCTAGGCATCACGAATAGATATTCCACTCCTGCTTACCCTCAGGGGAATGGGCAAGTCGAGGCCGTCAACAAAGTGATAGTTAACGGGCTCAAGAAAAGGTTGGGAGATGCTAAGGGAAGATGGGTGGAAGAACTGCCACATGTCTTGTGGACGTATCGAACTACACCACGAAGGTCCACAAGAGAAACACCCTTCTCCATGACTTATGGAGCCGAGGTAGTAATACCTCTAAAAACTGGGTTCCCAACACTAAGGAAGAAATCTAGACTTAGTTGAAGAACGACGAGAGAATGCCATGATTCAACTAGCTTACTATCAACACAAACTCAAGCAGGAGTATGATTCTCATGTCAAACTACAGCCTCTTGCACCTAGGGACCTGGTACTGAGGAAAGTTTTGGGTACAACAAAGAACCCAGCATGGGGAAAATTGGGGCCCAACTGGGAAGGACCTTATCGTATTACCTCAGTCGTAGGCATAGGGGCTTATAATCTTGAAGATCTAGATGAATATGCTGTACAACGTCCCTGGAATGTAAATAACCTACGAAGGTACTATTATTAAATGTAAGGCACTTTGGCCATTTTTATTGACACTATATTGCGTTCATTATATTCGCTTATGTAAATATCAAACTGAAACTTGGTATGCCTGTGTCCTCGGACCACATACCTCGTCTAAATTGATATATTTTTCATCAAGTGTTAAACAGAACCTTAGTTATGTTGGGTCCTAGGATCATAGGATCATCTACTTTGGGAAAATTAACATTTCAATTCTTTCACTAAGTATCAAACTGAAACTTGGTATGCCTGTGTCCTCGGACCACATATCTCGTCTAAATTGATATTTTTTATCAAGTGTTAAACAGAACCTTAGTTATGTCTCGTCCTCGGATCATATACTTTGAGAAAATTAACATTTTTGATTTTTTACTAAGTATCAAACTGAAACTTGGTATGCTGGATCCTCAGACCACATACCTCGTCTAAATTGATATTTTTTACCAGGTGTTAAACAGAACCTTAGTTATGTCTGGTCCTCAGATCATCTACTTTGGAAAAATTAACATTTTTATCAAATTGAAACTTGGTACGCCTGGATCCTCGGACCACATACCTCGTCTAAATTGATATTTTCTATCAAGTGTTATACAGATTCTTAATTATATTTGGTCCTCGGACTAACAACTTTGGGAAAATTAATATTCCATTTCGTTTTTATTAAGTATCAAAATCAAAGATTAATATGATAAACGTTTGACAAAGCTTACTAAGGGTTTTTAACCCGTAGACGTGCCCCATTTAAGTGAAATTCAACCACTTATATCTTAAAAGTTTCTTTGAGACAGTGATAAATGGATAAAAATCCATGAGCATCACTTAATGCATCTACGGACATATGAAACATGTTTATGGTATAAAGTTCAATCCAAGTTATTGCTTTAATTTTAGTAACTTAACAAGTATGAAGTGGTATAATCAAGGCAAAACAAAGGTAAAAAGCATTAAAAAAGAAAAAAAAAATTAAATTAGAAATTGTGCTTTCATTCAAAATTCTTTAGAAATTACAAAAGTACTTTTAAAATTATCGAAGTTACATTAAGTAAAAATAAAGGAAAGGGTAAAAACAAGGGAAAAGCAGTCACTGCTTCAACTTTATCTTCAAAGGGCCTTTAGAGTCTTGAGGAAGTTGAGGCTGCGCCGAAGACTTATCAGCAATTCCTTTGCCTTTTGGATCATCCCTCAAAGTTATCGAATTTGCTTGATCACCCAGCATATCCTTGGAAGATTTATTAAGGTCAATTGAGGGTTGTATGTCCTCTAGTGCCTTTTCTTCTGTTGGATCAGCTTGCTTGAGGAGTTGATCGTCAGCAAGAGTAGAGTCTTCAACCAGTTCACTTCCCTTATCCTTAGATAGTAGTTGGGCAACATCGTTTCAGCTTGAGGAATGTCCGAGGCTCGAATGGCTAGAGGATAGTAGACACTCTCTGCTTTCCAAAGAGTAGAAGAAGCATCAATCCCAGCTTGGGAAAGTGCCTCATTCCACACTTGGAGGCAGTAATGTCTACATACCTCAAGAACCTGAGCCTTGAAGGTTTCCGTGATCTCCTTTACACCGATCTCGTACTTTCTTGTTCAGCTCGGTCCTTTCCATTCTTGACCTCTTCTTTTGCCTTTTCAGCCTCTTCTTTGTCTTGAAGGGCTTTCTTTTTGCCTTTGATAGCCTCCTCCTTGACCCTCTCGGACTCCTTCAGATCTTTTTTAAGATCCTCGATAAGCTTTCGTGCTGCAGCAAGGTTCTCTTCAGTTTGTCGGAGTAGCAGTCGTTGGTCCTCGGTCTGTTTAGTAGTTGTTTTGAGAGCAGCTTCTAAACCCGACTTCTCACTCTCTGCTTTAATCAATTTGTCTGAGACCTCCTGCAGCTTCTTCTTGTGTAGGTCCGAGATCCTCTGGGCGGTTTCGTGCCTTGACTCCTCGACCCTCAGAGATTTGTACGAGCTGATGGCAATCTCTTCTGCCCTATAGGCAGATTGATCAGCCTATAAAATATATATATATATAAGTTTTATGAAGTAAGAAGTAAAAAATAGACATGGTTTAGAAGGAAAAACTTACCATCGCAAGTTCATTCTTCAGGATCATGAAGACATTATGGTATCTCTTCTTTCTAAGCTCACCCATGTCCTCAGGGAGCAGCAACGCTTGCTCCAAAGCATCTGCTACGCACGCAGCAGTGCCCTCATCAGAATTTCTAATAGACGCATCAATGGTAATGGCCCAGTCGTCCATAGTCATGTCTGGAAGCCATAGTGGAGCGTGCACGGCCACGTGAGATTCGGTCCATTTGTCTGACCTCGTCTGCAGGTTACGGGCCTGTTTCCCACCTTTTTCAATCTCGGGCTCTTTAGGAAGAGACCCCTTTCCTACCTTTATCACTTCCTTTCCCTTTTGTTGATCCCTTTTCCTTTTTTCAGCCAGATTGGTACGTTGAGGTTGGGAAGGAGGAGAAGGACGAGGGAGCCTAGACTCAAGGCCTTTGTCGGCACCCTTATCTTGGGCCCTAGGGCGTAGTTCCTTAGGAGGCTCTTGGGAACTTGCGTGACCCTCAAGTACGTCTTTTAAGCTGGACTTAGCCTTACGCTGAATGCCCATATTATCAGATTGTTAAACAGAAGCTTGTGAGACTTGAGAGGAGGTGCCGAGGATAGAAATTGGGTCTTCGGGAGAGTGGGGTTGGTTGAAAACCTCGAACTCGTCCTCAGAATCAGATACCTCGATGATGTCTTCTTCTTCTTTTACGATAGAATGGGAAGATGTGGCTTCACCAAGTACGTTTTGTATTGGAATGGGGACTAGGGGAATCCCAACCGGAAAGGGTTGTGGGGGTTGTACAGGTTGGGTAAACAGAGTACCTTAAGGAATTGGGGCCCCCTCGGGCAGCACGAAACCTTCAACGGCAACGCTGATCCGGGGAAGACGGGGGTCCTTAGCTTTGATCACACACTTCGGCGCCTGGAAAGCTTTGGAAATGGGATCGTAGCCGAGGATGAGATGAGCCGCTCGGAGTTGACCGTCTGAATGCACAAAAACTTTGGCTTGTAAAATTCTGTCCAAACACCCAAAATCGACAAGGAAAGGATGACGATCCGCTGTGTGTGGATCTGCAGAATTGTCCGAAAGAAAACGAAGGTAAGAATAAATAGAAAGATAAAAGGGATGGTTTTTAAGGGTTTTAAATAAAATCCAAAAACTTCACCTGGTGTCCCCTCCCTTGTCGGACAGGGTAAGCCGTCGTGCCAATCTTCTGATATGATCAGGAAGTCGTTTTTTAGACCCTTATTGGATTCGGGCAGACACTGAATTAACCTAATTGCTGGATGTCTAGATTTTAGGTAATATTCATCTTTTTTTGTTAGGTAATGGAGGTTATAGACCCAGTTCACATCATGATGAGTGAGCCCTAGGTTCATCTTCTCATTTAAAGCATCTATAGAACCTAGGATCCCAAAGACGTTTGGGGCGCACTGGGTAGGAACTAATCTAAAGGCCCTAAGATAATCCCTAGTCACAGTCCCCAGTGGGATTCTCATTCCTCCTTCGATGAATGCAATCATCGGGATTACTACCTCCCCCGTTTTTCTTTTTTCAAAATACTCCTCTTCGTTACAGTGCCTAATTGATACGTTCGAAGGAATTCGGTATTTAGCCTTAAATTGTTCTATTTTTTCGTTTGAATCCACCAAGGATGCAAATCTACCCATTTTTGAAAAAGGGGGTGTAAAGAAACTAAAATGGACTAAGCCGAGGACAACGGAGTACAGAGAAAAAGAAAAAGAAAGGAAGAAAAACAAAAAGAACAAGAGTTGATAAGAAATGGAGAGAGTATGGGAGAACTTACTTTAAGAAAAAGAAGAAGGCAAGGTCACCTCGGATAGGGTATTTGGTAAAAAGAGAAAGCACGTGGAGATGGCAAATTATGGCAGGTACGATATAGGAGCGTTGTAGTGTGTGAGAGGATTTGAAAGAAATTAGTATTTATATATCAATAGGAATTATGAAGCGGGAGAATTCCCGCCTCAGCCCAAGAGCAATTCTCAACCGTTGGATATATGTCACATCGCTGAACGTGGGAAACATAGAGATGCCAGAATTTAATTCAGAGACGCTTCGCATGCCGAAGCATCGGGAGCATGCGATGGATAATTCAAAGGTCATTGTCCCTGTCAGCAATATTGCTAGAAATCCGCAGGATAAAAGGACACTTAAGTCGAGATCCTCTTTTCATCTCGAGTTGAAGAAATAAGAATCTCGAGGGGCTATTGTAGGGACATTGGGCCCAGTAATTTATAAAGGATGGCCCAAAAATTCTCTTGGGCTAAAAACCTAATCCGAGGATGTCAAATGAGCTAGGGGTACATGGATGTACCTCGTGAAGAAAAGGCTAGGGGAAGATGTGATAACGTGTGGACAAATTATGTCCGAGGAAAGCTTTGTCCTCGGATAGTAAAGCCGAGGTCATAGGAAGAGAGATTTAAATATCCTCAGAGCATGTTATAGAAATTCCTGTAGGTACGGGAAGACACGGTACGCGTGGAGGACAATAGGGAGGGCGGTGGGATATCTAAGGTAAAGCTGCTACCACCGCCCATACATTAAAGACTCTGCGATTGATATACTGACTACATTAATGAAGAAATGGGACCTGAACATGAGGTTTGAAACTTGGTCCCTAATCCTAGAGGACTTCAGAGAAATTTGATGGGACAAGTATCTAAAACCAGCATTATGACCATGAGGTGGAAGATGAGAATAGACGAGGGAGGAAGTATAAATAAGAGAAGAAACCTTCGGAAGAAGGGGGGCCTTTTCTTGGAGAAGAAAAAAGAATAGTATAAACCATTGTAATCAACCTTAGGAAGCAAGATTATAAACTATCCTCGGATTGTGTCCGAGGAGGAGCTTTCATTCATATTATTTCATATAACTCCTTATTTGTGTTATTGGGCGCAGGGCCTTTTCTTCCTTTGTTGCTTAAACCACCTTCGAAATCTAAATATCAAGCCCACTCTCTACAAATTTATTGTAAAAAGGCCTTTCGAGCCCTTTCCCTTTGGATTGTGTATCGGGAGTTCGAATTGTGTCCTTACAGGTTCATTTCTCCATTTTCCCCAATTCTCACCTACACGATTGTTTGAAAAAAACGGTACTTAATCCTTGGAAAAAAAAAGTAGGAGTTTAAAAAGAGATGATTAAAATTACGATTTTAGACCCATTGAAAACTGGCGCAAACTACAATACAAAATAAGCTGGTTTTTCTTCTCTCTCCATTTATTTATTTTCTGAATACAAATAAGCTTCTATCTTCCTTTAATTTTCTTGGCAAGTAAAAAAAAAAAAAAACTGTAAACTAATGATTTTAATTCTAGTAAAATTTATAATTTCTAAGCTGAAACCATGATAATGATATCATTAAACGACCAGGCTTTAAATGAAATTCATGTGTACTGTTGTTAAATCACATGTACATGTAATGATTAAACTAGAGGCTGTACAATCAAAAAACAAAAGAGGAAAAAAAAGAGGGAAGAAGATTGAAAGTCTTAATTTATAATCATAAGCCCTATTAAACAATTCCATGAGTGGGTGAAATTTGGGGGGAATGTGCAGATTAGCGGTGTGGGAGGCATCAATGTAGTAAGTTAGGCAACGCGTGAAAGAATAAAGGAAACTAACATCTCGAGTTTTTGAAACTCGAGATCCACATTAAAACTCGAGTCTCAAAGACTCGCTTTATGCTCGCTTTGCGCTCGCTGAAGTGGACAAAAATGCCACCTAGATCTCGAGTCTTAAAAACTCGTTTTGCGCGAAATAAAAATCGAGTCTTATAGACTCGATTTTCATTGGCAAAAATATCTTATCAAACGTATAGAACTAGAGTCTATAAGACTCGAGTTTTACTGGACAAAATAATAAAAACTCATAGAACTCGAGTCTTATAGACTCGAGTTCCACTGGACAAAATATTAAAAACACAACACTCAGCCCATATGTTACTCTCACACTCATTTTAACTCTCATAGAGAAACCCAAAAACAGAGCATCCTCCTCTCAGCCTCACTAACTCTCACCCTCACTAACTCTCACTCACCCATAACTCTCACACCACATTGCCTCTCACTCTCACAAAACCACATTGTCCACTCTCACTGCTCTTCCCTCTCAGCAAATTCATATCTCAGGTAAGAGTTTGCATAATTTGATTGTCATTGTAGTTGGGTATGTTGTCTATGGGTTGGGTTAAAGAGTTTGACCATTTATTTTGTAGATAGTTAACATAACTTAGTTAATTTACCAATATTGTGAATTATAGAACTTTGTTTTGTTAGTGTTAATTTTTTGAGTATTTATTTGCATAGTTTTTGTTATCAAAATTATATTCATCATTTCTAGGATTTTATTTTTATCATGATCTTACAAGTTTTTTTGACTTTATTTATCATTGGTTTGAGTATGAAATGGGTAGTGAATGAATGTAATGAATGGGTATGTAATCATGCTCTTACCCACCTAGTTCTTTCAGAACCCTTTTAGGCATTATAAGTCACCACACAATGGAGTAATAGATAATTCCGTCTCTCGATCCACTAGGATTAGAAGGTTTACGTGTTGGCCTTTAGATATTAATGGGCAATGGGGCACTCTATAATCTGGCTTGAATATGTTCAGCCTTAAGATCGCATTACTTTTTTCCCCCACTTTACGACTATGTGATTTAACTAACATAGTACTTAACTTGAACAGGCTCACAATGCCTGATATTGTTATAATCATATACCACGGTGGTCCGCTTAAGAATGCCAATGCAAACAAGGGATTGTCATTTGAGGGGCCGGGTATAAAGACCCATTATACCCAAATTGATCGTAGGTTGAAGACCCTTGACGAATTGAAGATGTTTGTCATGGAAGAGTTGTGTGAGAATCCTGATGTGCACAACATACAAATTACTTATCGTATGCCAAATGAAATCCTGAAGCACCGGATTAATTACAAGTATATGGTGATAGAAACAGACAAACATGTAAAGATCATGTTTGACAAGTTGGAGAGTATAGCTGAAGTAAGTAACATTGAGTTGTACATACAGTTGGAGCCGCGTGCAGTATGGCAAGAGGATATCCAACAAACAACCATAAGCTTACAGGTTACGATTCCGGATGCTCAATATAAGTATTCTACACATGTAGAGGATGATGATGTTCATGCCGATGGTGATGATGATGACGATGATGATGATGATGATGATGATGATGACGACGGCGACTATGTTGATGAGACTACTGCCGTTAACAATGATGATGACGATGATGATGACGACTATGTTGATGAGAATCTTGCCATTAACGGTGAAGATTTTGCCGATAAAGATGAGTATGAAGACATGATTGACAGAGGGGACTTTCGAGACTTTGAGGACTTTGAGAGGGACATTGATGACGATGAGACATTGGACGGTAGTGAACCTGATGCAGACAATGTTATTAGTGTCCAAAACATTACGAACACAATCGCTGCCTACGCACCTCCTGCGTTGTCATTCTCTGTAAATACTTGGGAAAATGTGGTTGATCCTTCACATATTGAGATGCCATTTGTGTCTACTTGGAGAGAGGGGATGAATTTATACAAAGGGTTGACTTTTGCCAATAAAGTGGAGGTGAAGCGCGTATTAACAATTTGTGCCCTCAAGGAAAACAAACATTTTAAGATCACTAGGTCGACGATGAAAAATCTTTGTGCGAAATGCGTGCATGAGTCATGCAACTGATATGTCTACGTAGTTATGAAGCTCGATCTCCACGGACTATGGATGGTCACTGTATATGTGGGTCCTCACACGTGTATACCGACTGGGGTGCGAAATGATGGTAGAATGATGAGTTATAATTTTATTGCAGCAGAAATCCATAACAAGTTACGTGAGGATCACACTTCTCAAATTACGCATCTCAAATCTCTGATAGAGTCAAATATAATGGCCATAAGCCTTCTTACTAAAAGGTATGGGATGCGAAACAAAAGGCGATTGCGTTTATGTTTAGAGATTGGGAAGAGTCTTACCAAAGGCTGCAAAAGTTGCTAATGACATATATTGATCAGGACCCGACTACCTAATTTTGCTATCGTGTCACACCCACCGATGAAGATCACACCGTATTGTTGCATTATGTGTTTTGGTCTTTCGGTCCATGCATATTAGGATTCAAATACTGCAAGCCGGTTATCAATATTGATGGGACCCCTCTGTATGGTAAATATCAGGGAAAGTTGTTGGTCGCAATGGCAACCGATGCTAACAACAAGGTATTCCCTCTCACCTTTGCTGTTGTGGATTGTGAGTCAGGGTCCAGTTGGAGGTGGTTTTTACGATGCCTCAGAGAAACGATTGGCCACCTAATACCTGACGAAGGCATTTGCATAATTTCTGACCGACATCTCGGTATCAAAAACGCCATTGCAAACTGGCCTAGAAGGGATGATGGAAAAACATGGGTATTTCATAGATATTGCCTTCGACATGTTGCTAGCAACTTCAACACCCATTTTCAGAACTCGACTCTAAAGTCAGCGGCGTTGAAAGCGGGATATGCTAGTCAGGTAGTTAAATTTGCTACCATAATGGAGTCCATTAAGCAGGTGGAAATTGAGGCCATTAGGAAGAAGAAGAAGGTGACGGGGAGGGATGGTAAGGAAAAGAATCAAGATTATCTTCCATACACATACCTAATGAGTGAGTCTGTGGATATGTGGACCTAGTCACATGATGGTGGGAGACGTTTTGGGGTAATGACAACCAATATATCAGAGTGTTTCAATGGTGTACTGAATGGTGCATGGGGCCTTCCTATTGCCGCGTTGGTTGAGTTCACTTGGAACAAACTTGTTCAATATGTCCACGACCGGCACAAAGAATACAATTATGAGTTGTCAGAGGGTAAAAAATGGAGTGAATATGCCTTATCCACGTGGGATGGAAATAAGCGTAAATCTGAGAAACACTATCTCAAGCCATTTAGCAATGAAGAGTTGATATTTCAAGTAGTTACCCAACTCAACATGTGTAGCGCAGGAGGGGGAAACCACAGTTACGAAGTTCAGTTACGGGAAAAAACATGCGGTTGTGGGAAATGACAAAACATAGGGATCCCGTGTTCACATGCAATTAGAGTATGTGACTATTTACATATTGATTCGACCACATATATTCACCCATGTTATGGTTTGAACCATGCCCTTAACACTTATGAGCATGCATTTGTGGTTCCTAAGTCACAGTCATTGTGGAGGGATCCCATGGGGCCAAAGTGGTTGCCTAATCCGGCATTGTTGCGGGCCAAAGGTCGACCGGTGAAGTCAAGAATAAGGAATGAGATGGATGGAGTGAGGAATAAGGATCGAGAACCAGGATGGCGGAGGGAGGACGCAGATTTGATAGAGAGTCAACCGAAGCAGACATGTGGACTGTGTCATGCTAACAGGCATAACCGCAGAAAATGTCCGCAGTCCCGTGGCGCTTCCATAAGCGGCCATGTTCCACACTAGGTAGGTAGATGGCAAAAAGTAATGCATTGGTTAAATAATTGTTGTTCATTCGATGTTTACCTAATGTTTACTATCTTGTCTCCTAACGTAATTACTCTACGTTTTTCAGGCATGCTTCCACGAACGACATTTTTGTCATGCGGACCGCCGATCTTAGGAAAAGTGACTACGTTGTATTGGCTCTATGTGAACTTTTTGGTTTTTGTTGAATGTACTTGTAATTCTCTATCCAATGTACCTCTATGAAGATTGTGATTTGAGTAGTATGGTTAGAACTGCAAATTAAGCGTGGTTGGACATGTTTAGAATGTTGATATATTGAGAATGACTTTTGTTGTGATTTGAGTGCATTTACATTGTAAAACTATGGTTATGCAAAGAGCGTAACGATTTCTATAGTTTGGTGCCTAATGACAACGCCTTTTGATGTAATTTAAGTGCATTGACATTCTCAACTTGTCTACCTCTCAATGAGTATTTGTGGATTACATTCTTAGCTTCTCTATCTATGTTTCCCAGCAGGTGTGTGCACATATTTCAGTTTTTGGTTTGCTGCATGTTTGGGGGGGGGGGGGGAACAGAGCATTGCTCTCTGCCTGAAACAGAGCATGCTTCTGTTGGGGGGAAAAAATTCCCAGTGAAACTCGAGTTTTAGAGACTCGAGTTCCACTGGGAAATAAACGCTACAATAGGGCATGCCTCTCTGCCTGAAACAGAGCATGCTTCTGTTGGGGGAAAAAAAAAATTTCCAGTGAAAATCGAGTTTTAGAGACTCGAGTTCCACTGGGCAATAAACGCTGCAATATAGCATGCCTCTCTGCCTGAAACAGAGTATGCTTCTGTTGGGGAAAACAAAATTTGTCTAGTGAAAATCGAGTTTTAGAGACTCGAGTTCCACTGGGAAATAAAAAAAATTCCCAGTGAAACTTGAGTATTAGAGACTCGAGTTTTATTGAAGAAAAATTTCTCAGTAAAACTCGAGTTTTAGAGACTTGAGTTTCATTGGGAAATAAACGCTGCAAAAGAGCATGCGTCTCTTCCTGAAACAGAGCATGCTCTTCTGGGGGAAAAAAAATTTCCCAGTAAAACTCGAGTATCAAAAACTCGATTTTTACTCAGCATGTTTCCTCTGGTCCAATACGACTAATTCGGTCCACTGTGGTCCTTTTGGTCCATTCAGTCTAATTTGGTCCCAATTCGGTCCCTGAAATCTACTTTGGTCCTATTTGGTTGACTTTGGTCTTATTCAGTCATTCGGTTCTAGTTGGTCTAATTTGGTCCATTCAAACCACTTTGGTCCATTTTGGTCAATTTCGATCCATCTTTGTGCACTTACATATATAATGGGAAACAACAGGTTTAGGTTGAGAGCTCTTATTCTAAATCTAAATTTATTAAAACAAATTCTCGAGTTTCAAAGGCTTGAGTTCGTTTCACATTTTTTTTTTAATGTCACTTTTTTTTTTTTTTTTACACATATGAGTCTTTTAGTGCATGTGGCTCTGCCACTGTGTTTCGAAAATAAAAATAAAAATCTATACAAATATGGGTTGCATAGAAAAGAAGGTAGCGAATTGAGCTACAAATATTTTTGAGAAATTTTGTAAAACGAAATAGATTTTATAAGTTGAATGTTATATGGGTCAACCCTTTGAATACACAGATATGCAACCCATCCGCACTCACGTGAATACACAGATATGCATAGTATAGAAATGCACCGTTTTCAAGGATGCAGAGCATCCGTGAAAAGTTTATGCATCAATTTTGGGAGTCAGCTATCCACCATTGCTACATTGATGTTCGCAGTGCTACATTGATGTTCGCAATGCTACATGTGCTGCTCAATAGCTTGGCACTGTTGAACCCTATCCAGTCATATCATTCACACTCACGTCAGTACACAGATATGCATCTTTTTGCAATGCAATGCAGAAAACCCCTGAAAATTTTATGATGCATTTAACACAACTCGGTATTGTCTTGTCAAGTTCATGTCAGATGAAACACAAGCATGCAGAATACTCTTCACATGAATACTCTTCAGCTGAATAGTCATGGCAGTACACTGCAACTACTGCCTAGAACAAGAGAATCTCACTGTGACATTTGGAACATTTGAACAAAAAATTTGTATCATGGTTTTCCAGCCTGTATTGACATGACAAGCCCAAATATGTTAAATTTTATTATTGAATACACAGTGGAATGAGGTTATAAATGCACCACAATTCTTTTCTTATTCCTACACCACTAACTTTGTAAGTTGACTAAGCTATGAGTCGCAACGCCTCAACATCATCTCGTACACATAGAAACAAGTTTCAATCTACTTCAACAAATGAATTATCACAAGTTCCAATAGATCAACAACTACAAACATACACAAACCACTATGGAGGGAAATGGGTTGGAAAGAAGAGAGATTTCGTTAATATGCCAATATACACGTACGAGAGTCTTGGAAGCGTTGGGCACATCATGGTCGGCAAATCTACAAACCTAAGTACAGATACCACTGCAATGGAGTTCACCGTAGCAGAACCACCATGGTCAATCCTATACGAGAAGAGGTGTGAGTTGGAGGTGTATTGTCGATGGCACGGGTTACGAGTTCCTAAGGCACGCTCAGCCGAGTTACCTAGAGATGAACCTGCCAACATACTTGCTCGCCTTGAATAAGAGAACAATCAAATGCAAAGGCGGCTAGACCGTTTTCATGCAGTCCAATAAGCTAGGAAGCATCTAAAGGGGAAGGCGCAAGAGCGAGCCATGAAGTCTATTAATGAAATTACTGCATTAGATGATGAAAGTGATATTTCAGACTTCTCAGATTCAAGCAATGATGATTTCCAAAAATTTCTACCTACGAACATTCAACGTTGTTGTTGATGTCTACACGTTTTGTGCAATACAAAATGTTGTTGTTAATGTCTGGCAAATGATCCTATTGTACGTGCACCTTTTGCAAATCTAAAGATGAATTGTTCATTACTTTTGGCTAAGTTTATATGAAATCACTTGCTTATTTTTTCCCTACTGTTCGTTGTTGGTATAAAATGAAAGGTGTACTTGTATTAGTGTTTGCAAGAATTATAAGTGCTTGGTGAAAATTATGGTCTGAACTCACATAATGTACACATCTATTTCAACAAGTTAAACTCACTTAAGGCCACTATATCCCCTGCACCACAGCTAGTGGAGAATGTTAAGGAAGAGGTGGATCAAGTTTACCCCAAGTTTGTGTTTGGTGACTACATGTCTGTTTATGCTGAGCAGAAGTTCCTCCCAAAGGAACCAAGGTTCCAGGCTGTGAGAGCCATGTAAGAAGGTTAAACTTCAAATATTTAGGAGATTACAAGTTTGGTTTTTCCTTCTGTGATAAAGATTGTCCTAATGGCAAAGGATACCCCTGGCTTGTCTTACTCTTAACTTCATGTAGGGGAGGAAAGAAAGCTGAAGTGGGTATTAGTGTTTGTGTGTGTGTTTTAGATTGCTGTTTTTCTTTCTTGTTATGCACTTATGGGTTTCTTTAATGCACCTACTAATTTTCTCAACAAAAAAAAATTAATATACCTACTAAAGGTTTGGTTTGTACAATAGATTATATAAATGGTACTTTTTGAATATTGTTCACAAATTGTAAGGTTTTCATTTCCTTGCTAGGTGTCAATGGAATTCTTATATAATCATCTTAAGATACTTTTTCTTTTTTCTTCATTCTTTTTTTTTATATATAGATACAATAAAATTTTAACATACGGCATCCGCTCTATGATGATTGTTCTTCATTATCAAGTTCAAGACCTCAATTGGTTTTTGTTATTGACATATCTCTTATCTACTGACAAGAAACTTAATAAGTTGGGTTCATTATTAATAATAAAGTTAAAGGTGGTCTCACGTATAGTTCTTTTCATTATGTTTATGGTTGAAACATTCCATAATTTGCTGTTGAGTTATTGAAACTGGTAGATTCAATTGGTCTCTTTTTTGGAAGATATTGTTAAATTCAACCACTCGATTTTCTTCCAATAGCCCAACTTGGACCTCAGCAAAATTTTACAAAAATAACAATCAGTGAAACAGTAAAGTTAAGAATACAAATAAGTCAACTGTTGTGTTTGCATAAAAATTGGATTTGATAATCTAATGAAATCTGTTTGAATTGGAAATCTAAAGGGCAAAAGAAATTCCACTCAATGATAGGAGAGAGAGAGATAGAGAACTACACCTATCACCATATAAATTAAGCAGTCAGCAAGTACTAGAATAAGATGTCTTAGAAATAATAATGGCAGTAGTGATCAACATTAAATTGACTCCCAAAAAAATATCAGTATGAAAATTATTTCTCATGACGTGTCATATTCCATAGATCTTCTAGTATTATTTCTCATGACATGTCATTTCGATGGATCTACAAGATTAAATCTTTATTGCTGTGTAATAGATGACACTATACAAGTACATTTTGTCATATTGAAATGAAGAAAAAAAAAAAAAAGATTCACATGGACGCCAACGTGGGAATGAATCGTATTATTTACTCTTTGTAAAGTCAAATATCCTTTGATCTAAGTTTACAATATGTACAGTAGTTTTGCACAAACTTCAATCTGAGGGTCCGTTTGGATAGAACTTATTTTGCTAAAACTGAAAACTGAAAACATTGTAGCAAAATAATTTTTAAATGTGTGAATAGTTTTGTGAGACCCATTTTTAATGAAAAAGTTGTTGAAAAGTGAAATTTGTGGAACCTGTGAACAGTGCATTTGTGCACTGTTCATGACTGAAAAGTCAATATATGCTGCTGGGTATAAAAAAAAAAAAAAAGCAAAAACGCAACATAGACGCACAAACGCGGATCCAAACGCCCTTTGAGACAGAAAGAGGCTTCAAAGGGCCTTTTGACCTAGCCTTTCATTCCAATTTAGGCAGCGAATCAAGCTGTGAAACCAATCACCTGTCTGGTCAGACTTGTTAACTGTTGGAAGTGGGTGCTGGCTTATAGATATTTGTACAGAATCTCCTCGTGAGAGTTGCTGCCTTCTCTTCCCATCAAAAGAAACCCATGCATTGCTTCTAGCATCGTTTGGAATCTGTCAAATACAACAATGTTAAACTCCTAGCAAAAATACAATGGCCAAAACACAGCACTCCTAACACTCAACTGATTCCTGATATGTGGTTGAATATGGAAATAAAAGGATATTAGAATCCTATTGCTCCAGAGATTACATAATATCAGGCCCTTCAAATACATGCTGGCATGTTGAGTGAGCATTCGCATTTGAAAAATGCGACTCCAAGACAAATCCACACTCAAAGCCATTTAGCATAGCTTTGTCAACATGCCTTAAGAACAACAATAACTAAATAGTGAACAAAGTAAAAATTATATATTCCTTCTGCTTCTTCTACATATGGTGATTCTCTGTTTATAGATATAGAGCAGCTCCCTCTATGAGTTGGGAACCACCAGGATACGATGTTGATTTCCAATTCAAATGTCAGCCTTGTATGTACACTTCACATGAAAACTCTGAAGAATTTTTCTCTAATTCCAAAAAGTGAAAAAACCAAAATGAAAGAAGAGACTTTGTCACTTGGCACCTAAAGTGCACTATGCTCTCTCAGACACAAGTTAGTCCAACCAAACCAGCACCCTTTTTTTTAATATAGGTAATGTAATTCAAAAATGCAAAAGGGATGCAACCCAAGTGCATGGGAAGTACACAAGGGAACACCCAATAGGGGGAAAAGAATATTATAAAAAAAAAATACAGAATTGTCATCTCAAATTAATATCATCAATAAAAGCTAACGAAGGGGGAAAAGAATATTATAAAAAAAATACAGAATTGCCATCTCAAATTAATATCATCAATAAAAGCTAACGAATCTGACGATGTAGATGGCCTGGCAGTATCCTATTTTGTACAGTATAAGAGCTATAGGTGGCAAAATCAAGACAATATACAGGCTAAAACCAAAATTTCTTCCAAGAAAAAATAATAGGATATCAACCAAAATGTGAGCTAAAGCTACAGATTTAATAATAACTAGTCACTAGATCATTAATAACATCACCTTCATTTCCAATCTTGCCGAATCCGGAAGTATAACCGGTCTAAATGAGAGGGAGTGGGGGCAGATTGGTGTAAACAGCATGCAAGGAACATTTGGATGCACCTGCATTTAGATTTCAATAGTGGCATTAATAGTTGTAATAAAGAGCAACAGCAAACAGCAACAAATGATGATATTTTGGATTGCAGAATTGAATTTATATATTTTGGGTCAATGAGTTTGAAAATAAGAGCACTGATTTGCTAGACACAAATATTGTGATTCTTTCATTGCAATACCATTAAATGAAGGATTTTAAGAAAAGTTCATTTAATAAACTAATAAATAAACAAGTGCAGCAGATTATACATACAACATGTAAAGTCAGAAAACTTAACACGTTATGTGCCAGCAGAGGACATAACAACAACTGTGTTGAACAACATAAGTTTCTAAAATATCAAATATTCTGATATCTGTTATGCTTAATTCAGTTTTAGACTTTTTCTGCTTCCTTGTGCACAAAAACGCACTGTGATCCCCCAAGAAGAGATATTATCTACTAAGCTAATACAAAAAGATGAAGGAATTTTCTTCATGTAACGATTAGACTCATTAGAGTTCCGATAATGGTCAGATGTCTTTGATGCATCCAAGACATATGGGAATTATAATTCATAGACACCAAATTTAAAAGCAAGCTTAAGCGAAGCCTGTCATTCCTACACTGCATCAATCTCATTATCAAATACAAAGCTCCCAATTCTAGCATAGTCCTTAAAGAGAGGAGAGTGAGATTTTCATATTTATAGCACATTTCTAGTTGCCAATAAAGTAAATAGATGGCTCCCAGATGAAAAATGGTTTCCTTTGTATTTAACCTAGGCAACAACATTCCAACACAATGTTGCTAGTTGTTTTTACCAGAAATGGTTGTTTTGATCCTCTTATCTTCATGCCAAAAAAAGGCTGTTTTAAAGTTTTTTTTTTTTTTTTAAATAATAATCATTTCTGAAAGCTCACGTTTAATTTGAGCTAAAAAATCCATGCCCTACAAATAATACATATCCTAGAACCAAAAGTTATATAACCATTACTTGAATACAAAGGAAAGCTTACCATGGAACCTCCTGCAGCTGTAGAGTAAGCGGTACTTCCTGTTGGTGTGGCTACAATGACTCCATCACCTTGCACCTAAAGAAATGGTACTCATTATTAAAAGCATGGCAATGTCATAAACTTATCTTTTCTAACTACATCAAAGTTTAGACATGAGATGTAGCTTAAATGGTGGCTATTGCTTTAGATTATATAAATGTTGGACTTCTTGTGATTGGAGAGGGCAAATAACAACTCCTCAGCCCACATAATAGTTAACATGAAATTTTCAAATAGGTTTCCCATTTTTCTTGTATTAACGAAATGAATTCACTAACCTCACCTTGGTTATGAGCCTGTCATGTTCATAGCATTCAATTTTAGAGAGGTATGGATTAGAACCCCGATCAAGAACGACCTCATTTAGGACATCAAATACTTTCCCAGGCATTGCTTTACCATTTCGAAAAATTTCACATCGAAGGCGCATTCTAAGAGTTATATAGACACCATCCACAGTGTTATTTCCATGGATGACTTGTCTTAAGTCTTGTTTATAGTCATCAAACTACATCAAAAGAAATATAAAAGGAGTCAAACAAATGGCTATTCATGAAAAAATAATTAAGACAATAACAAAAGACAAAGGCTGAGTTAAGAAGCTTACAGTATGGGAAGTCAGAAATCCAAGAGATCCAAGATTAAATGATACAACAGGGGGCACAGCATCTCTAAATAAATTTGACGCATCTAGTATAACCCCATCTCCCCCCAAGCAAGCCACAAAATCAACCCTTTCATGTAGATCACTGCATCAAGGACATCCAACAGGTCAACAAAATTCTCAATGAAGTATAGGAATATTAACAACTATTTCAATGTTGTTGCTCTTAAGACAAGGAGTTCCACTACCTGGTGTCTTGACTATAAAAAGTCTGAATAAATCCAAACCCTGGGATTCTAGCAAATATGTCATGCACATCAGGTTCCACAAGAACATTCATTTTCTCTTCATAATACAGAAAAGAGGCAACCTGAAATTCCATGCAATAAATGCAGTTAACAATAGCTATGCAAAAATTAAATAAGTAACTCTAAAAGTACGCATGACCTTTTTTATTGATTGACAGAGATCCTTCATTATACCACAGAATAGGATAACAGGGTATCCTCTTGAATACCAAACTGCTAGGCAAGACATCCCTTACCTGAGACAAATTCTACTAAGAACATGTTCTGATTACTCATCTCTTTTAAAGTTCACAAATAAAGACATATTTACTGCTCAATTTTCAATAACATGATAAAACAGCCACAACCCTATTGTCTGTGTTGTCTTTAGATATATCATATATCTTTATTTGGGACTGGAAGCTATAAGTCACAGTCCAAAAAAAAAAAAACTTATTACACCAAAAATAAATTTTTTTTCAAGGCAAATTATCAACAAGCTACAAACATGATAAGGAAAGAAAAATTAAGAAAGGAGCAGAAACCATATTTTGTTAGTAAACCAATTGATTTCCCAGATATTAAATTTTAGGAATTTACTAACAAGATATTTCTGATGGTACCTCTTTAGCTTGTTCCATGAGCTCTTGCCCCAGTTTCTTTAACAACAATACAGTCTTTGGTGTCGATTTCCACATAAGCATCTGCTGCTGGGTACTAGGATGAGTGAAGGCCAAGGAGGATTCTGTCACCTTTTCTCTGGTACAAGAAAATCCATCTGTTTGAACTAAAAACATTTCTGCTTTCCTTCTTGACTGCACCCTTACAACACCAGTTGCAGAAGCACACATATCACCTCCAATCGTAGCCAGGTCATCACTGGCTGAAACTAAGGCAGCTCCGCCATTGATCTTATGATCTTTCAGTACAGATTTGGATGTTACATGCTCATCAAAGTTATTAGTCACAATTGTAGAGATATTTTCTTTCATCAAAGAAGACCTTTCCCCTTTGCCCAGTCCATTCACAACTGGAACAGTGGCAACCAAAATATCACCAATCAAATACTTCCCATTGTCAGCAGGTGATTTTTGGGGCTCTGGATATAAATTTTTTCCAGACTCGCAAGACTCTGCTCACCATGATGATAAGCTGAATGCTCAGACACATAACTAGAAAACTGGGCAACTTTTGCTTCCTTGACAAAGTTCCTCTTGAAAGAGCAGAAAAGAATTTTCCTTTGACCAGGCTTCAGGCCATCAACCATGGAGGGAATGGACCTCTGAAGATCTGCCATTGAAAACAATATAAGCTCCTTGTTGACAAAGTCACTGTATTTTATGAGCTTGCCCATCTGATCAAGGTGAGTACTAGGCTGCACTTTCAGAAGGTGGTATATTAGATACATATTCATTCTCTTTATTTAAAAAAACACAAGAAGAAAACATGGCAAACCTTTGACCTCAAACTGCCTAAAGCCAACTCTTCCTCTCTTCTATCTTCTTCTTACTGAATGCCAGCTCAATGGCCTCCCCATCCTGTTCATCTTCCCAAATAAAATCTTTCCAGTGTTTCTCAAGATTTGCAAAGTACTCTCTTCCTTCCTTTGATGTGCTTGTTCCCAACCCCTAAAAAGACAAACAAATCAATATGCAAAAGACAGACAATAGATAATAGAATAAAAGGTTCTGTAATTGGTTCACATGTAACAAATTTAACAATGCAAACCTTATAGTACTTGATAGACCACCCACTTGCATTGCCTGTCAACTTGTGCTTCCATGACTCGTACTCAGGCATGGTATAAAATGATGGTTGTGTCCCATTTTTGTGAGTTGCCTGCAAAGATGATAAATGATTATTTTCCCTCAAGAAACATTCCACTTATATTGAAGTTGTGCTAATATTTGAACTAGTTAACTGAAAATACCAACCTTCACAATAGGAGTGATAAACTCAATTAAGAAAGATGGAACTTTTAACAGTGATTCTCAATAAGAACGAATAAAATTGATCAACAGCCCTTTGATGTGGGAACCATCATGATCCTGTACAAGAATTATAGTTAAAATTTTATATTTGTTGAAGGCTGTCAGCGTGCCTAGTAGAGAGAATTGTAAGCATAAAACAAGAACAAAACAATAAGAGAAACTTAAGGCACACCTGATCGTTCATTATCATCAAATGACCATATCTCAAAGATTTTACATTGGTGTATTCTTTATGCTGCTGAAGTCCAAGAATCTACTTTATGTACCCAATTTCTTTATTATCAGTGAGCTGTTTAGCGGTGGCTTCCCTCACATTGAGCAATTTACCTCTCAATGGGAACACACCATAGTAATCTCGACCCACAGCAGCAAGCCCAGCCAACTGTAATAGAATGAATAACGTCAAAAATCGTACAAAGTGAAACCCAATAGAGCTAACTTTAATGCTAAAATACTCTGCACAATGACACAACAACTTACTGCAAGAGCCTTAGCTGAATCTCCTTCAGTTAAAATCAAGGTTCATTTATCAGATTCCTTCCCTCCTGCTTTGTTAGCATCATCAAGTTTTTCAATACCATGAATCTTCTGTAATTTTTCAATACCGAGTCTCAAAGGTACATTTTTCCTTGAATTTTTCACTGGAATTTCCGCAAGCTGACCATTGACAACAAAGAGAGAGAGAGAGAGAGAGAGAGAGAGAGAGAGGGAAGGGGTGAGATAGAGAGAGGACACGGGCACAGGTAAACAAAGAGCACAAGAGAGATGGGGCAATACCTTGACACTCACACACACAGAATTTAAGACTTACTTGACTGCATTTGTGATGACATCAAAGGGGTCTGGTCCAGCAGCCACAAAAACCAAATGTGAAATGACTCCCCTCGAAATCCTCAACAGCTGGATCTCCTGCAAAGAACCAGTTTTTTTTTTTTTTTTTCATATCCATTTCAAAGATAGCCAAAATTTCCATAAATTGATCAAACAAAAACCAAAACGTTTCATTTCATACCACTTTCCAAGCAAATTTCCAACTCATTCTGCTCGTTTCCCTGAAGAACAGCCCTGAAATCACCTTCAAGAATTGGTAAGAAAGCAACATATAAGGCAGATTGGTCCATGCCATCTTTGCTTCCTTGTTCAACATTAGAACCATCGCGTGCCTCAACAATCAAAAACTGGGTCTCAAAGGGTATGTCTTGGCCACAATTACCCATCCTCTGTGTCATCCACCACATCTTGAAGCGAAAAACACACATAAACCTCAATCCCCTGCATAACCATTTGAATTCATCACAAAATGTAAGGAAATAATCCAGATTATTTTTTTCTTAAAAAACATAAAATGTGGGATGCCTTGGTGTGACCATTTCTCAAACAAAATACATACCATAAAACTTTTAAGAAACTTTTATTAAACATTTCACGCAACGAGATGGCCTTCCAAATTTCAAAACTAATATTCTTTCCAAAGTGTCCTATACAATAGGCTATAAAGGCAATCACAGACCTTGGCATAACCCACATCACCCCTAAAAAACTCAGGACTAAACACCATAATTCTCTAGCAAACTCAAAAGGTAAGAACATATGGTCCACCGACTCACTACAAGCCCTACGCATGCAACACCAATCAGCAATTATGATTCCCTATTTCCTGAAATTAAGTATTGTTGTTAGAATCTTGTCCTTTGCAACTGTCAAAACAAAAAATGCCACTTGTGGAGGAGCTCTAGTACAGCAAACCAATCCATAAATATAGGGCAGGAAGAAAGCCAACATTTAGATACCAGGTAATTTAACAAACACACACAACAAATAAGAGCCCCAACATAAAAAAGGATCACATTAGACATTACCTCTGTAACAAACTTCTTTTTCAAGGTTCACCAATTTTGCATTTTTTAACCCTTGCGTAATGTTTGGGCGGGAGAGGAGGTTGCGGGGCATCATCCTTAGGCTCATCATCGTGCTACAAAGACATTAGATGCATACAATCAATATTTGGTGTAATGATAAGAAAAACTGAACTGCAAAATAGGCCTATACATCGTAATTAATGGTATCGTACCATAGAGCTGCCTTTGTGCCCTATTTTGTGTCCACCTGTCCCACAAGTGGGGCTCTTCTAGCACGTTGCGGTCTACCTCGTGGGGGTGAGGGCTGATGAGGGGGATGCTCGTCCGGTACATCAGGATTTGGCTGTAGAGTGTCAATCCCAACTAGAGGTCCTAGAGGGTCAAATGAGGATGAGGTAGGTGGGTAATGATGCTTTGTGTAGAGGCCAGGAGTGGGGATCATTGTCATGGGTTCAGTACGGGGTGGGTCTATGGGCAAAGTGGGTGCACTGGAGCTGGTGGATGGGTTTGAGGGTGTCTCGGGGTGCATAGGAGGGGTTAATTGAGAATGAATACCGAGATAGAAATTGGGCTGCGAACGTGGGGTGGGTGAAGGGACCTCGGGCTGAGGAGATGCATCTACCATGGGTGGAGGGACCTCGGGCTGGAGAGATGCGTGCGGGATGGGTGCAGGTATCTTAGGACTACTTACAACCCGAGCGGTTGTTGCACACCGACCACGGCCCCTAGCTGCACTTGTGCTTCGGCTTGCTGTAGCAGGCCGAGTAGGCCGACCACGGCCCCTAGCTGCACTTGTGCTTGGGCTAGCTGTAGCAGGCCGACCATGGCCCCTAGTTGCGCTTGTGCTTGGGCTTGCTGTAGCAGGCCCACCACGACCCCTAGCTGCAGTAGCACCGGTCGGTGTACTTACAGGTACTGCGCTTGTGCTTGGGGTTGCAATAGCTGCTGATTCAGTCTCATGCCCATTGTTTGCCTCCCCATTTGCTGCAGGACCACCACCAAGCCCAGCCAGATCATTTAGGACGTGTCGAACATGGTTTTGTGCTCGGCTGCTTACAGGAAGCATCTCCAACAGCGCTAAATGGCTTTCAATCTGAAACCGAGAAAGAACCAGTACAATCAAATTTGAGACATTTACGTATCAATTGTAGAATGGATAATATAGTACTTATTAATCTACCCAAATACTCAACTAAGATATATCTAATTAGAACACATTACCGATATATCTAATTTTGCGCTGTTGCAGTCGACATACTTTCAAGTGACCGGACGGTACCAGCGGTAATAGTCATGATCGTGAGGCATCTCACTAGTCTAAGGAGGTGCATGGCAAAGTCGTTATTGTCTCATATCCCATGTAAGGATATACGGTCCATACTCCTCCCTCCAATTCTTTTCCACCTTCCCACGCAAGTCTATTCTATGTAGTCGTTCATCGTACACAACATGGTCGGGCCGCTCTTGCGCCAACCCAAACTGACGAAGGACACGATCTGGGTGGTGTATCTCTACTATGCAAAAGCACAGAAGTGGCACCCTTGCCGTCCACGTATCCCTCCCTGCAACGCAAAAGTGAGGAAGATGGCCGAAGTCTGCCTCGTATGGCTGCCACACAATCTACAATAGAAACAAAAAACAATTATCATAACATCAAAGAATGTGAAACAAGGGAGAATACATAGATAAAGGGAAAAACATAAATTAAAATAGAAGATATGTTAAAGGATGAAGCAATCATATTCTTAAGGAAAATTAACATAAAACAGAATTTTTGTATACTATTACTTGGTCCGGCTGCATTCTAACTAATTGCTCGCAATAGTGGATTAAGGTCATAGCAGATGGCCTACTCTTCAAGCTTGGCACCCGCACCCACCTACAGTTACGACCAAATAACATAAGATAAGATAATACCCATGTTATAGTTACTAAGAAGAGTATATTGCATAACACACTAAATATCAGGAAAATACTTACTTAAATGCAAGTGGAGCATATGGCCATGGGCCATAATCACATCCAGGTGGGGGCTCTATCCTCAGGCATAAGAATGGCAACCTTGCCCATGCCCAATACTGGACCAATGTGCATGCCCCACCAATCTGCGATGCCCCTTTCTCGCTTGCTCGACACAACTCTCTGTTCAACCACGCCAAGCAACCACTACCCCAACTATACTATGGCGAATCACGAAGGTCACGCAGGAACGCCAAGAACATCAGATGCACCCTATCTCCCGACTTGTCCATAAAAAGCTTATCCCCTAGCAGCGCTAAAATATAGCACCGGGCATACTGGTGTATCTACATCTCCGTTGCGTCATGAGGCAGTGGCGCTGCAATGGCGTCAACAAGGCGGCTAATGAGAATTCTTTGCCTCACCAAAGTTTTGTTGTCATTCGTCGGAGTAAAACCAAGCAACTCCATGCACAGATCTCGCCAATCCCCATCCACCACAGCAGTCGGCCCAACCAAGACCTCACCGTCTATAGGAAGTCCAAAAATGACCTCCACATCTTGTAGGGTGATTGACATCTCACCATGTGGAAGATGGAACGTATGAGTCTCCGGCTGCCATTGCTCAACTAGGGCCGATATTGGGCAATGATCTATCTCTCTAGAAGGGGCCCTAAACAATCCTTCCAGCCTTAGCAACTTGATAATGTCAATCACCCGATTATCTCCCATCTGAATGGTTGCCATCTCCTTAGTGTGACCACGGCACGTAGGTGGGCCCGGGTCCTGCAAAATCCATACAAATTATAGCGGTTGTTACAACTACAAATACAACTTTGAAAGAACTTGCTAACTAAAAGTCAAAGACAACGTAAAAATTAAAGCGGTTGTTAGAACTAGATATTTCACCTTGCCATTCCAAATGTCCTCTGATCGATGATATCGTTGTCGCGTCAACAATGACTCATCAATAGGACCAGGGTGCAAGATCTGTGGCTCGTCATCGATCCGAGGCTCCATACTGCAAATATTAGAGTGCTACTGTGAGATCATTAATAGTGTGAGGGGAACGGAGTGCTATTCTACATGCAAGGAAAATCAAAGCATACGCCAATATAAAACTGTCAAGCAAAAATAAGGCATTAAAAATGCAAAAAGATAGATCACTGGAGACATCATTCCTAGGACCACCAGTGGAAGAAACATACAATAGTTAAGATCTTATCAGAGCCACCATCAACTCAAAGAAGGCTACCATGGAGGGAACCGGAGCATGCAATTTCTAGTTAGGAAACCAATTCCCACTATCTCCAATGATCCAATCCACTTATCACATTGTGACATGACAGAGTTTCCCACTATTGGCCAAAATTTATCTAAATGAAAAGTTATTGGTTTCCTAAGTTATTTCTTATCTCTAGTGCAACCATGAATACAGGTTCAAAAAACTCCTTTTTAAGAAATCCTAGTAGAAGTTGTGTGTTTATGAACACTACCATGATCCAGGAGCAAACTTTATAATTTTTAGAAGTAGTTTCTCAGTTTATCCATAGAAGAGTGAACCCAGCCACTTTACCACTCTTGAAGGAAAACATAGGGCTCAAGAATTTGAAACACAAACTTAAGCCATCCACCAGGCTACAAAAGTTTAGGTCTACTTATTGAAGTCATGATTATTTTTTTATAAAGTTCAAATAAAAAATATAATTGCAAGAATTATGAAAGAGAGCACTTATTTATGAATGACTAGAATATCTGAATTGGACAAGCTAACAACAAATGTACAATTCAAGGAAAAAGAGAAAGCGTGTCAGAATTCGTCTCAACTTCTAATACCATCTCTAGAATTTTTTTTTATTTTTTTATTTGTTTTAGCCTTTTAGGTAAGTATCATCTCTAAATAATGCAGTACATCATGTGATAAAATACACACACACACACATATCTATATATTAACAAAGAGAACCAAAAGTTGCCATTTTATTCTAAAAAACCTTAAAGAGATTCCTAACTACAAATCAAATACAAAAGTGCAATACATAGACCAAGACACCCATTTTAGGTAACATAGCCCAAGAACTTATGACTTGAATGTAAAGACTTTTATGAGAACCAAGAATCTTATCATCATTTTCACTGTAATAAAAATCCAGTTTTGCACTTATATATGTCGACTTGTGACAGAGCAGTAGGAGTAAGATTATGACTTAACATGATTTTCACGATTCATGACCCAAATAGTCAAATACACTATATTTTTTTTTTACCGTTTTTCTGTTTTGAACCAAATCATCCAGAATACTCAATACAATAATACAACTACTCTCTCTCTCCCTACCTGTGATGTTCGTATGGCACCACATGGAATTGGAAACCTTGACAAACCTCCTCCTAAAATACAGAAAACACAAAAACAGTTCCTAACTTCTAAGAGATAAAACAAAAAAGCCTTTCCTTTCAAGTTTCAAAGTACAGCCTTTTAGAATTCAAAAATTAAAATTGTATCTAAGAAACAAAAAAACCCCCAGTCTGAACCAATTTTTTCTTATGATTTCCAAAATCTACAGTTTGAAACAAAATCTGAGGTTCCTGAGCCACATGAATATGCAGTGCCCAATTCATTGTGTGTTGAATCTGATGACGTAGAGGAAGGAGCCAATAGATTAACTAGATTGAGCCAATGAAACAGATAAGAATCAGTAGGTGAGACAGAACTATGACATTGTCAAGGAGTTGCATAAAAAAAAAAATCATAAATTTTCTAGATAGACTGTCAATCTGTACAAATCATATTAGCAAGACCATTTGTAGATACATTATTGTTGTCTTCTCAGAATTCAAGTTGGTGTCTTGGTTTCATCTCTTCTCATTTCTAAATTCTTTAGTTGCACATTTTTCATACGGCAGATGAATTTTTACTTCATTTCTGGGAGGAGTTAGAGCTCGTAACCAAGATGGCTTGCTAATTTGCAAACAATGTACTCAGAATCTGAAAATTGTAAATCGATTTTATTTAATAAGCACTATAGAAAACATAAATGGTTTTAATATCATGGATTATAGTGATAATCATATTCTTAGAACACCAATAAAAAAAACACACAAACAAAAAAACCGAAAACATCCGAAATTGAAAAACGAAAAACCCTAGGTCACATCATGAAATTCCAAAATCTAAAATTGGAGAAAGAGAGAGAGAGAGACAGAGGAATCTAAGAAGCAAAAACGACAAAGAATTGAGAAGAAAGAGAGAGTACCTTCGGCGTTGAGAATATGGTTGCTCGAGAGTGAATAAGTGAATGACAATGGGCTACGATTTTGCTTCAGCACTGGGCAACGATTGCTTGAGAGTGAATGAGTGAGTGAGTGAGTGAGTGAGTGAGTTTGCGGGCAGATCGAAAGTGCTGTGGATTTGTTTGAGGATTTTGAACTCAAATTTGTAATAAGTCGTTTGAAAGTGCTGTGGAATTGTTTTTATGTTGCAGACTTCAAGTCTTATAAACTCGATTTCTACATGAGAATTGTTTTTATGCTGCAGATTTCGAGTCTTATAAACTCGATTTCTACGTGGGAATTCTTTTTATACTGCAGATTTCAAGTTTTATAAACTTGATTTCTACGTGGCTCCACGTGGCAATTTTGTCCAGCTAAGGGAGCAAAAATCACTGAACTCGAGCTTTAGAAACTTGAGTTCTAATTAAATCTCGAGTTTTTAAAACTCGAGATGCTAGTTTCCTACTTACTTTCAAACCCGGGTAACTAACGAAATTGATAGAATATTATTGTTATTTGGAAAGGATGTCTTGAAATTTGAGATTTGAACAAAGAAAGACAGGGCAAAGATGTAATTGAGATTGGAGTGAGATCTGGGCTGTGTGGCCATGTCATTATCACAAAGATTTGTGATTGCGAACACATTCCAAACACACCCTCCATCTCTCTCTCTGTTACTTTTTTTTTTTTTTTTTTTTTTTTTCTGGGTGTGATCATTTTCTCTCTCTAACTGAAATTTGGTTAAAAAAGAAGAAGAAAGAAGAACCCAGTAGTGGGACAAAATGTGGGGTTTTACTTTACACTGTTACATAAGGAAAACAACATGTGTACAATTCTATTAACTGACCAAACAAAATTACATTATGGGTGTTGTTATTATTACCCATTTTGAAGCTTTTATTGATTTCTTCATATTAAAATAGATAAAGGACTTTTGGGGTCAGCCAGACCCAATTTTAGCTTCAAACCTATCACAGATGTTCAATATGGCTATAGTTGTTCAATTTGGAAAAAAATTCAGCTATCAGTGTCAATGGGTTCAGCTCAGGAAATGCAAAAGAAGAGAGAGAGAGAGAGAGAGAGAGAGAGGAGACAGGGCGTGGTGTAAAAAACATCATTATAAAGAAGAGGCCAGAGAGACACAGAGGGAGGACTTTAGATAGAGATAGAGAGAGAGAGAGAGAGAGAGAGGACCGAGAGACCAAGGAGACAAGAGCGTATCTTGGAAAATCCTAAAAATTCGATTCAGTGTTATATTTTTTTTTCCTCTGTTACTTTAAAAAGCATAGGACAAACAGTTAAAGAACTCCCTCATATGAAAATAAAATCAAAGTATTATTATACAAAAACAAAAACGCTTTTCCCATTGTGTTCATTCATTGTACCTCTCTCTCTCTCTCCTCCTAGCTTAAGCTAGTTCTACAGGTAAACATTGTTTCATACAGCAACAACTACCGCACCTCTGTCTCTTTTTAGAGTTGTTACTCTCTCTCTCTCTCTCTCTCTCTCTCTCATTCTGCTTCTGGGCTGTGTTTTTGCTTCGCTGTTTGTTTTGTGTGTGTCTGTGTTTTTTTTTAAGGTTGGTCAATCTGTGGCATTTGGTTGATTATAATATAAGGAATAAAAGCAGTGAACGTGCTCTTCTTTTGTCTGGTTGTTTCTAACCAAAACTTCACGCTTTTGATTGCAGTTGGAGAAGAAAACATTGTTTGAGATTACACTCTGTACTTTTCTATTCTTTTTTTTAATCTTTCAAAGGCCTAAGACAGAGAGGAACAGACCCTTTTGACACACAGTGTGAGAGAGAGGTTGCTCTTTGGAAAATGAGCCTTTTTTAATTTTTAAGTTTTTCCATCTTTTGAGAACCAGGCTTGTCTCTCAGAATTGAGTATTCCTCTTTTCAAATTCTGGGCCTTTCTTATACCTCTTCTCTTTCTAGTCTCTACCGTATAAATTTTGCTTGGTTTTTTGGTTGTGGCCTTGTGGGTGTACTTATGCTCTTTATGGAGCTTTGAATCACGCAAAATAATGCTGTAATGAAAAAATTACTTGCAGTTTACCCGTAGTACCTTTTTTTTTTTTTTTCCTATATCAGAAAAAGGTGTGTCTGTAAAAATTGCCAGTACTTTATCAAAAGTTGGTTTATATATGCGTATGCATGACTTGGAGGGTTTTTCTAGCTTAGATATGAAGTGGGTCTTAGAGAAACAAGAAGAAGAAGAAGAAGAAGAAGAAAAAGCAAAAGAGTCGTCAGAGAGATATTTGTGGTGATGGGTTTGAAGACACAGCAGAGTCAGTCTCAACAGCACCACTCTGTGGCTGTGAGGTTAAACGAGCAAATGGGGAGCAAAAGAGGGTTCATTCAAGCCATCAGGGACTGGCTTCTAACGTTGCTTCTGATTTGGATCATGGTGATGGTTTTCTTGAGCATGATAGTGTACAATCGCATAGATGCTGATAACAGAGTAAGGAGGAAGGATTTACTGGTAAGCATGTGTGATCAGAGAGCTAGGATGTTACAAGATCAGTTTAGTGTTAGTGTTAATCATGTGCACGCCCTTGCCATCCTTGTTTCCACTTTCCATTACTACAAGAACCCTTCAGCAATTGATCAGGTTTGTGCTTGAATTTTAATCTAAACTTGTTAAGGTTATGTATTTGTTGCCAGTTTGTTAAGGAAATTTTTGGGATTTTTTTTTTTGACATTTCCTGGTGTCACTGAGTCATTGTTGATATATAAATCAAAATATTAGTTAAATCTTAGTCAACTAAGTGTAGAAGAATAGTGGAGTTACTATTTCATTTTCTGAGGAGACCAAGACAAGAAAATAAATGGAATTTTGATTCACTCTGATTACAATCAAATGTAGTTGATTTTGTATGGTTAATTGCAAAAAATGCAGGAAACATTTGCGGAGTACACAGCTAGAACCGCTTTTGAGCGGCCATTACTGAGTGGTGTGGCCTATGCACAGAGAGTGATGGATTCAGACAGGGAAAATTTTGAGAGACAACATGGTTGGACAATAAAGACAATGGAGGAGAGGGAGCCTTCCCCGGTGCGAGATGAATATGCACCTGTGATATTCTCTCAGGAAAGCGTTTCTTACCTTCAATCACTTGACATGATGTCAGGAGAGGTATACTTCAGAAATTGTGACTTTCACTTTGCTTATCTTGTTTGGATTTCATGATGTCAAATAATATGTAAACTTGGTGCTTCATATGGCCTGCAATTTTTCCTTTGGATGATGTAGGAAGACCGAGAAAACATTTTGAGGGCGAGGGCTACTGGTAAAGCTGTTTTGACTAGCCCCTTCAGGCTTCTAGGATCTCATCATCTTGGTGTTGTGCTTACATTCCCTGTTTACAAATCCAAGCTCTCTGTGAGTGCAACAGTGGAAGAGCGCATTGAATCAACTGCAGGGTCAGTCCTCTGAGCTTGCTTTCCTGATTGGAATACTAAGTTAATTATTAATGGTTGGTTTAATGTTTTTCAGTGTCTGTATATGACAGTTCATGAACAGATTGAATTTAGATTAAATATAGACAATAGACTAGAAGACTGATCTAAATTGGTTTTGGGAATGATAGGAACAAGAATTTGGTGTTCTATTATTGCTGGAGCTTTAGTGACACATTTATTAACTTTGAAGTTTATCCTTTTTCTCCATATGCTTTGTGGATATGAAATCACTTGAATGGTGGCAGTAACTTGACAAGATTTCATATCAGAGATATAACATTAGCTGCTGTTGGAAGACTTTCATTATTATTTTTTCAGTTTTCACTTTTCAAGAGTAGGGTGTTATTTTCTTGTTTGTGGTTGTTTTTATAGGTATTTTAGTCAAAATTAAGTCTTTATGTGGTAATATTAACTATATTTAATTTAGGAAATTCCCTTGTAGAGTAGGTATGCCATTTATGAAGCCTTTAAAATGCTTGCCAAGTTGTAAAATTAAAGTTCAAGTCACTTATCAATAAAATTTTAGTCAGCTTGTTTTCTCTCATCTAGCCTTATGAATCAGAGTGTTGTTAGGGTCTAGTAATGCAATAGCCCTTTTTGTCATAATCATGCTGTGAGAGTTGATATCAGAGCCTTAGATGTACTTGCTAGGTCTAGTAGCCAAATGATGAAGCTGACAAGAACTGCTATATTGACAACGATTAAGGGGTGTATGCCATCTAGACTACAATTAAAGTTCAAAAGGTGGTGTTATGGACTTATGAATACCTATAAATAATAACTTCAAGTTGTATCGGAGATCTCGCTTGTGATAAGTGTAAATGTAACTGTAAATGAATACCTATAAATAATAAAATTCTTTTTTTAGATGGAATTGTGCATAAATAAGATTGCACAGATTGGTGGAGTAATTTAGAAGACTATTTTTATTACTAGGAGATCTGTGAAGAGGAAAAGGTAAGAATTGTATCAAATAAGCTAGACAGTAATTTGGGTGAATGTTGGGATGATTTAGAAGAGTATAAAGTAAGTCAAGTTAATGATGAAGTACATTCCTTTTTTGATAAAGAGTGAAATAAACATTGGCCTATTTCTTTTTCTTTTACACCTATGATTATTATTATATATTGAGTTATTCATGTTATGATTATGACTTGTGAATTCATATAAATAAAATGATGATGGTAGTGAAATTTTACATTATCCAACCACCAAGTCAAGATTATTGCCTATGAAACTGTTTCAGTAAGTTTCATATTCAAGCTCCAAGAGAAAAAATTCATTTGGAGTTTGACAATTTGAGGCCAAATTTCGAAGAAAATATTGATGATGCTGAACAAGATCAAGTCTTACCATTGCAAGTTGAAAATTACTACATCAAAGAGTAAAAGATAAGGTTGTTGAGAAAATTCATGAACAACTTGATATAGTAAAGAATCATGAGAATATTATGGAAGATCTCATTACAATCAAAATAAAAATCAAAGGTGAGCGTATTACCCATGTGACCATGTGCCCAAGTATCCGGTTGATTTTGTTAACAATTGTGCATCAACTGGCTTTATTGGAGTTGAGATTTTCAAGCTGGTTATCAACTGTTGCTTGATTTATATCATAAAGCAATTAGGCATTGAAGATTGAACTGAAGAATTTTTGTTTTGTGTTATTTGTAGAGAATAAACCTAAGAAGAGTTTGAAGATCACAAAATGTTGAAAATATCTTTCTTATGGAGTGGAAGATTTCAATTTGAATTTGGAGTTGAGGTGAGTTTGTAACTTATCTGTGTAATTTTCTGAATTTTCGTGAATAGGGTACTATCTCCTTGTTTGTGAGTGTTTTTAGAAGTATTTTAGCCAAAGTTGAGGCTTATACCATAGGACATTAATTATAATTAATTATCTTTTCCCTGCAGAATAGGTATTTTGAGCCTTGGATTGATCCCAAGCTATAAAACAAAAATTCAAGTAAATCATCAATAAATTTCAGTTAGATTACTTTCTGTCAACTGGTGTTCCAGATTTTTAGCATTGTGGATTCAAGATGGTTTAGAGTCTAGTTGTACAATAACCCTTCCTCTGCTATCATTATGTGCCGATATATTACATTACGATTCTTATATTTCAGTTGGTTTTTGCTTTTCCTTTTTTCTCCTATATTTATGAGTTAATCCAAGTTTACCTTGTTAGCACCTACTGCCAACTACAATCATCCCCGCTGATGAAACTGTCTCCACTGCTGTTTCTACCCCAACCACAATTGCTGTTTTTAACTTTTAGCTTTTAAACACAGGTTTTTAAAATTTCACTTTTTCAGAGTAAAAGTGTACTTAAGCGCACTTTCAACAAAAAAAATTAGCAAAAAACTAAATAAGCTGATGCCAAAAGCACACTTAGAGCCTGTTTGGCATCAGCTTTAGCTTTTAGTTTTTAGTTTATATGTAGAACTTTTTAAAACCTTCCTTTTTCCCACCTTTTTTCACTTTTCAAATTTTTTCAAGGTTCAAGTATACTTTAGCACACTTTTAGCAAAAAGCTAAATAAGCTGTTCCTAAACGGACACTTTAAAGTGTTGTAAAGTCAGGATATTAGTCGAGCGTGATTTTATCCTGGTTAATTTCTTTTGCAGTTTGTTTCCCTTAAAAGTATGTTCTGATGGTCTTATATTGGACAAGAGCTTAGACTTGTTGGCTTTCAGTTTTTCAACTTAATTTTGAACATGTTAATGTATAGGTTTTGGCTAGATGCCTTTTTGTTAATGAAATTTTGATACAAAGCAGATATGTTGGTGGAGCCTTTGATGTTGAGTCCCTTGTGGAGAATTTACTTGGGCAACTTGCTGCAAATCAGGCGATATTAGTGAATGTGTATGATATCACCAATTCCTCTAATCCCCTAGCCATGTACGGTCACCAATGTCAAGATGTTGACATGTCTCATTTCCATGAGAGCAAGCTTGATTTTGGAGATCCTTTCAGGAAGCATCAAATGATATGTAGGTAAGTGCACCCAGTCATTGATCATTATTTTAGAAGGTAGATGAAGAGTTCCAGGATTTTTGACTCATATATGCTCATTTTGGATGTTGAGCAGATATCATGAGAAGGCACCCATGTCTTGGGCAGCACTAACCACTGCATTCTTTACGTTTGTGATTGGTTTACTGGTGGGTTATATCTTATATACTGCAGCAAGTCACATTGCTAAAGTTGAGGATGATTTCCACGAAATGCAAGAACTGAAAGTTCGTGCAGAAGCCGCTGATGTTGCAAAATCTCAGGTACCGTTCCCAACATTTTTGTAAAGCAGACTTCAACTCAGTTTACAAGCTTCAACCTTTTAATATGAGCAATTCTTGTGATCTTGTTGCCAGTTTCTAGCTACTGTTTCTCACGAAATCAGAACACCCATGAATGGCATCCTCGGTATGTTCCAAGTCTTTTTATTTATTTTTCTCATATGATGGTGTCATGTTTTATTTACTTGAACACTTTGTATTGAATGATGAATTGTTATTATATTTTGCAGGGATGCTCGCTCTGCTTCTAGATACAGAGTTAAGTTCAACACAGAGAGATTATGCCCAAAATGCTCAAGCCTGTGGGAAGGCACTGATAGCATTAATTAATGAGGTGCTTGATCGGGCAAAAATTGAAGCTCGCAAGTTAGAGCTGGAAGCAGTCCCATTTGACCTCAGATCCATACTAGATGATGTTCTCTCTTTATTTTCTGAGAAGTCTAGAAACAAGGGCATTGAGGTAAGTCTACTAGCAAGTTTGAGTATTAAATATCTTTTTGGTGGCTGGTAGGTTGGTCAACCTTCTGTGAGGGAAAAAAATTCCCTCATTTTGCTTAATTTTTTTTGCATTCTTACATTTCACTCCTGTAGTTTTTGAATATGAAGTTCCATTTGTTTTGTTGTTCTCGTGTCTAAACTGACTCTCTCTCTCTCTCTCTCTCTTACCTCGGTGGGGGTTTTGATACCAATGAATGGTGCTCATGATGCTTCTTCACATTTGACAATTCTTTCATCTTGGATATGTAACCAATTGGGGAAGTGAAGCTGGCAGCGTTTGTTTCTGATAAAGTTCCTGAAATTGTTATGGGGGATCCGAGGAGGTTCAGACAAATTATTACAAATCTTGTGGGAAACTCTGTTAAAGTAAGTGGATCATTCAAGCTTTAATATACTATTATGACTAGTTGATTACTCATATTGTTAATTTTACTTTGATTTATGATCTACTGTACTGGTGGTTTTATGGTTTCTGCCAGACCCAAATAAAACTTCAGTGTAAACTTTGCATTATTTGATTTTTTTCCACTACTGAATTCCTTCCCCCCCCCCCCCCCCTTCCCCCTTTTCCAAATCTACTTGATATTAATTATATTGAGCATGTGGCAGTTCACTGAACGAGGACATATATTTGTTGAAGTCCATCTAGCTGAACAAGAAAAAGCCACTGTAAATGCAAAAGCTGATACTTGTTTGAACGGAGGATCGGGTGGAGGCGTATTTAAAGCTGAAAATTGTTTGAATGGCGGATCGGATGGAGGTGTATTTAAAGCTGAAACTTGTTTGAATGGAGGATCAGGTGGAGGTGTATTTAAAACTGAAACTTGTTTGAATGGAGGATCAAATGGAGGTGTAGTTAAAGCTGAATGTTTGAATGGAGGATCAGATGGAGGTGTATTTTTATGTTGTGGACATCAGTTTAAAACCTTAAGTGGTTGTGAAGTTGCTGATGAGCGGAACAGTTGGGATACCTTTAAGCATCTGATTGCTGATGAAGAATTTCGTCCTGATGCTTCGCATAATATGTTGAATACTAATGAAGCATCTGAAGATGTCACTTTGATGGTATCTGTAGAGGATACAGGGATTGGTATTCCCATATCTGCTCAGGATCGAGTTTTCATGCCCTTTATGCAGGCAGATAGCTCAACCTCTAGAAATTATGGAGGAACTGGTATAGGCTTGAGCATTAGTAAGTGTCTGGTTGAGCTTATGGGTGGTCAGATAAGTTTCATAAGCCGACCTCAGGTTGGCAGCACATTTTCATTTACTGCCATTTTTGGGAGGTGTAAGAAAAATGCATACAATGATAAGAAAAAGGCTAATTCTGAAGATTTGCCTTCTGGTTTTGGAGGATTGAAAGCAATAGTAGTTGATGAGAAACCAGTTAGAGCTGCTATAACCAAATACCATTTAAATAGACTTGGTATCCTGGTCAAAGTCGCTGGTAGCATCAAGATTGCCATTGCTATGTGTGGAAAAAATGGTTCTCTGACATCTCGGTAAGTTCTTTTTTTTTTTTTTTTTTTCCTTCCTTTTTTTGAATGTAAAATGCATCTCAGTCTTTAGGCAAAGCCACGTCAATGATATCTCAGGTTTGCATTCATGGACTAAGAAAACTAGATTTTAGTAAAAGGATTTACTAAATTTCTGAGAGTGCATTTCAATAAATAACTTGATTGGACAGCTTAGCAACCAAAAAAATAAAAAATGATTTAATCAAGGAATACTCAATTGTGTTCATATAACAACTGTTGAAATTGTGTGACAAATCTGTGAAAAATTTTGCGTAAAACCACACCCCTTAAATTAGAATTTTGTGACAAATCTGTTGAAATTATAAGATTCAGTTTGTTGAGTAAGGCTACATTATTTGCTATGACAGAAACTTCCAGCCAGATTTAGTTCTAGTTGAAAAGGATATATGGGTCTCTGGTGAGGAAGGTGGTCTAAATTTTCAGCTATTGGACTGGAAACAGAATGGGCATGTGTTTAGTTTGCCTAAGATGATTCTTCTTGCAACGAATATCAGTAATGCTGAATTTGATAAAGCAAAGGCGGCAGGATTTTCAGATACTGTCATCATGAAACCTTTGAGGGCAAGTATGGTTGCTGCATGTCTTCAGCAGGTGCTAGGGATAGGGAAGAAGAGGCAACAGGGGAAAGACATGCCTAATGGAACTCCTTACCTGCAGAGCCTACTTAGTGGCAAGAAAATTTTAGTGGTTGATGACAATATGGTTAACCGCAGAGTTGCTGCAGGTGCACTAAAGAAGTTTGGAGCTGATGTAGACTGTGCTGAGAGTGGCAAAGCTGCACTGGCGTTGCTTCAACTACCACATAATTTTGATGCTTGCTTCATGGATATTCAGATGCCAGAAATGGATGGGTATGTGTTGAAATTCTCGAATGCAATCTATATATTTAGCTATTTATTGTTGACTTGGTCTTCTTTGATCCATTTAGGTAAATATATGTTCTATCCCAAAACTTTTAAAAGTAAAAAAATAAAATAAAATAATTGAAAGCATTGTGATGAGCATTTCAACTGTCTTGAATTAAACTGTTGCTACATATCCTAACTTTATAATTTGTTTGGTAGTTGTTTCATTAGCTTCAATTTGACTGATAATGATATTTTGAAGAAAAATACTGATCTTCTGTTGAAGAGAAAGATAGAACAGAGAATGTAAGATCAGGATTGAAGGGGGTATTGTTTATGGAGGAAGCTAGTTGGTGGCAAGAATCACAGGATTTGTGGTTAATGGAGAGACAGAAATGCATGTATTTTTCACCATTTGGAGACAGAAATATGCTTACTGAATCATAGCTTTAGTTGGTTCAATGAGTAACCAAATTTCTGCATGATAATGACATTTAAAAGTTCTTTCTGAAAAACTGTCTATAATTTTTAGCACCAAACTCATTATTTACAACCCAAGCTTGATCATAAGACTTAAAAAATGCTGGTGAGCTATTTACACAGTTCAAGAAATTTCTCAACGAATATGTTAATTAACCAAAGTCTTAATTATTCTGTTCAGGCTGTGTGATGCTTATGCTTAGTTGGCTTTAACAACTCAAGTTGTATTAAGTTGTAGCATTTTTTTCCTATTATTTGATTAGTCTCTTACTAGATTAAGTGATTAAATTCACAATTTTCTTATAGTTTAAGCTTTGATAGAATCATTAATTTGTCATGGTAATAGAGCAGGAGGTCCTAGGTTCTAACCCTGTCTCCACCTTACCTCCCATTTTAAAAGGCAATTTAGGGCTCACAAGTGAAGGGAGAGTGTTAGATTAAATAATTAAATTCACAATATACTAATAGTTTGTGAGAATTGGTAATTTGTCATCTCCAAATAAACATTTTGAGCTATTTGGTATTAAGTCTAGATGATATCTGTTCATTCAAGGACTTGAAATGTTTTGGTTGCCTAAAATTAAAAGTTCCTATATCTTTATCTTATGCATAAATAAAATATTATGGGCATTGGAATGAAGGAAATGTGGAACCATTTAAAGGATATTAGTCTTCTTGAAGTACAATTCATTGGTACACTGACCTCAACAGAGCTGTATGTATGTCCTATAATTGCAGGTTTGAGGCAACCCGTCGGATACGCCTAATGGAGAGCAAAGCAAATGAGCAAATGAATGGTGGAGACACAGATGAAGGAGCTAATCGAAAGAGAGAGTGGCATGTGCCAATATTAGCCATGACAGCCGACGTGATTCATGCCACATATGAGGAGTGCTTGAAATGTGGGATGGATGGATATGTCTCGAAGCCCTTTGAGGAAGAGAATCTTTACCAGGCAGTTGCCAAGTTCTTCAAATCCAAACCCATGTCAGCCTCATAACAAGATCTTCCACTCATGTAAACCGGGCCACAACACTTGAAGGGCTGAAAAGTACCAGCAATTTTAATACTGCTGGTGTACTTCTCCCTCAGATGGAAGGCAACAGTTGGCGTCCTTGAATTTGAAGATTCTTATCCAACATTGTTTACAGGTTCAGCCAATCAATTCTAACCAACTTCAGTCTAACATGATTAGAATTCGAGTACATACTGCTATAAAATTCTCCATCCCCAGTTGTATGTATAGAGCCTTAGACGGGGAAGGAGCCCAATTGTGTAAATCATATATATATACATATATATATATTTTTTTTTGGTATGCTTTACCTGGAACTTCCTTTTGAGAAAGGGTCTAAATATTTTGATTCGTATAAATTGTCTGTTGTACAAGACTTTGGTCGATGAACATTTTGTATGCTGAGAATGAAATTTTTTCTTATTATTGAACCTAGATCTTGATATATATATATATATATATATATATATATATATATATATATATATATATATATATATATATATATATATATCATTGAAAGTGAAAGAACAACTCTCTCGCCATGGAACGCTCTCTATCTCGTGAGGAACAAGAACTTGCACGCAGTAAGAAGAAAGAAAGTAAAGGACGTTAGCCATGCTGGCTTCTATGAAGGCCAAAGCTCGGGTTCGTCATCTCCAAGTCATGCTGGGGGGTTCGGAACCAAAATGTCTCTTTTTAAGGATAAGCTCATGGGTGAAACACCAGGTGCTTACGCCCAGGCTTTTAGTTTTGATGATATCATGGATGATGACGATGAGTCGGATGAGGAAGTAGAAACACTCTGGCAAGGTATTGTCGTCGTGAAGTTTGATGAGGACTTCAAGTAGATGATTTGTAGACCATGGGCGAGAGCATTGATTGTCAAGGTGTATGGCAGAGCTATTGGTTTAAATTTCCTTCAAGCCCAACTTGTCTCTGTGGAAGCCAGTAGGGCGGTTGGATTGTGTAGATTTAGGGCATGGGTTTTTCCTTACGAGGCTGTCCTTGAGAGAAGATTTTGAGAATGTCATGGAAAAAGGTCATGGTTCATTGGAGACCACTTTCTATCACTCAGACCATGGGAGCCAAATTTCAAGCCTACTTCGGCCAACGTTTCCTCCATTGCAATTAGGATTAGGCTAAACAAACTACCTATTGAATACTATAATGCGGAGGCGCTGCAGCATATTGGTAAGGCCATGGGTAATGTCCTAAGAGTGGACACGTTCACTGCTTTTAAAACAAGAGGAAGATTTGCAAGATTGTGTGTTCAAATCGGTGTGGAGAAGCCATTGATCACCACTATTATGATAGGGAAGCTTGAGCAATCAGTTACATATGAAGGCATGCATAGATTGTGCTTTGGATGTGGCAGAGTGGGGCATAGACAAGAGAACTGCCTGTACGTTATTCGACAGGAGCAACTGTGTAAGGCGGCGATGAAGGATGGCTCAGGCGACTTGGGAGTAAGCTCACACGATGTGTGTGCTGCTGCCAACCCAAGGACTGAGGTGGGGACCAGTAGCTTGGTGCATGACTTTGAGCAAGAGGTAGTGCATGAAGGGTGTCGACGCCAGGGCCGTGAACAGCTGGAAAACCGCTGAGCCTTCGTTCGACCACCCGCTGTGGGGATGCTCCTGCGTGCACGGGGCCCATTGGAGGCCCTTCTTGATAATTGTGTGGTTCACGTAGTGAGTGCTTTCTCTTTTGGTGGAGGAAGGTATTTGTCTACTTTTGGAGGTACAGTAGGGATCTTGGCTAAATTTTAAGGGAATTACCAGAGGTAATTGAAGTTGCTACCAATCATTGAGTTTTTCTAAGGTGTGATTGGTCACCTGTTTTTAGTTGATTTTATTACCGATCACAGGCTAAGAAAAATGTCTTTTTTCCTAATTTAATGTGGATGGTAAAAAATCTTGATTCTTGAGTCCGGAAGTTTGGTTTCACATGGGAAAGATGTTAGGCACCCCACAACGCCTGTCCAAAGACAAACCTTTGTTTTGATAAAACCTTAATTTTTAGATATTGGCAGTAAAAACGTGATTTTGACATTGGCTTTCGGGGCTTTGCATACACGAGGGGGTTTTGAGGTTTGGCTTTTGAATGAGTGTGGTCCTAATCTATGTTTTCCTAAGGCGTTAAGGTGAAAACCAGATTTCCACGGCGAAAGTCCGGTGACATGTCACCTTGCTTTCACAGTGGAAATTAGACATCACTTTGCCTTAGGTGACATGGATTGTGACAATCACACGGGGAAGGGGCGAGCAAGTATATATATACACATACATCATGCACAATGCTAGCACACTAAGCAGGAAAGTAAATGCCTACATCTCTAGAGCATGACCCAAAATATAGAGCAGGAAAGTAAACAGGGGTCGCCATACCCTAGAGATGAGGACAAATGGTACACGACATGATATACTTAATACAACCCATCTAAAGAAAGAAAGGAGGAAGGAAGGAAAATGGTTTAAAAGAGTATATAACCAAATGGGAGAGGCTAGACCCCTAAATTTACTAAACATTGCCGCTTGGCTTATATTTACATGCTTGCATCCTCTCCCTTTTTGCTTGCACCTGGGATACCATGCCCTAGTCCTATGCGTCCTTGCTCCATGTGTGTACATGCAAAGACAGAGATAAGAAACCAGCAGACAAGCAATGGAAGGAAAAAGATGCAAAGAACATGTGAAAGAGGCATAAAACAGGTAAGCATGATAGACATGGCAAGCATAGCATATGGCAGGACACATGAAGAGCCACAAGATAAACAAACAAACAAGAAAGCAAGAAGGAAAATAGGCAAGCAAACAAACAAGAAAGAAGACAAAAATCAAAAAGGTAAACAAAAGGTGGTGTCCATGGGGGACAAATGTAGGTTTGGATCGGATGTCCATAGCTTCATTGTGTTGAAGTATGGACGACACACTAGCAAGCAAGACTCTTGCATGATATGCAAGCAAGCGTGTAAAGATGCATAGAAAGCCAACGGTTGGCACAAACAAGCATGGCAAGCCTAATATCGCACAGAGTAGAAAGGGAAAAGGTATGCGCGGAGCAACCGGCATCATGAAGATGCGTCCCAAGCAGTTACATCCAAACAAGGCCTCATGGGCGTTGGATGTAACCAAACAAGATCAAGCCCACGGAAGGCGCCAAGCACGGTAAAACCTAGAACTAGAGAGGCTAACATAGAGCATAAAACATAGAAGCAAGTAAGCATAGACATGCAAATAGGATGATCTAAACCCTTTGATGTGGGCCTTGGTGTATGGACGATGACAAAGACCATAGGGTCTAGATCGGGTCCTAACCATTAGGCCAAAACATAAGAGAATGCGAAAAAAGGAACAAAAGGGCTACAATAGCACATGGCATGGCAAACAAGGTTTAGGCCTAAGCACATAAACATGAAGTGATGCACGCAAGCACATAGATGATGGCATAAAGCTTGTAGAGAACATCAATCTAAGCATATAAGCACACTGACCTACACGTATAAGCATGGAACCATGTAAGCATGTGGATAACATCTAAGCATGTAGATATAAACATAAAGGCATGGGAGAATGCAAATCCAAGCATACAAGCATGTGACCGACATGGACGTAGGCATAGGAGCATAGAACATGCATGCAAACATGTAGATCTAAGAAGGCATAGTCGGAGACATAATATCAAGCATGTGAGCCTGTAGACCCAAGCATCAGTACATGGGAAAGAAAAGATCTAAGCATCTAAAGCATGACATAAATCATAAAACATGTAAAAGAGGCAACTAACACATGAACAAACATGGAAGCATATGGAAATAAGCTAAAAAGCATGCTAAAAGCAAGATAAAGCAAGAATCATGTTATTAAGGCAAAAAAAGCAAGATAAATGCTAGAAAAAGATTTAGAAAGTTAGGGGTGTGGATAGTAGCTAAAAAGCTACATCCACACCCCTAAACCCTAAATCCAAGGTGTAGAACCAAGGAAAAGAAGATTGGGTATAAGGACAATACCTTGTATTTTTGGTGAAGAGAAGAATCAAGAGGCTTTGATTTGTTTTGTGAGTGTTTTTGTGTGTAAAAATGTGTTTGGAAGAGGGGGGAAATGTGTAGAAAACGTCTAGGCAGCGGAGAGCAGGACTCAAGAAAGTCTTTTTTTTTTGGTCTGGAGGTGCCTGGGGCCTTTTATAGCCTCGACACGCTTTACGAGGTGCACACCTTTTAGGACCGCCACCTATGAAGCTCCTCAAATGGGGTTGATCTTGACACCCCTGAAAAGATCTTGACTTCCAGTATCTAAAAAGGTATGGAACTCAAAAATCCAAAGATCAGATCAAAAGTTATGGCTTCGGGAAGTTAGTGGTGCATCGATTGGTGCGTTAACCGGTTTTTGTGATATCTCGACTGTTTTAACTCCGATTTTGACCCATGAGTAGTCATTAGAATGAGAATTTTATAATCTTTGCAATGGCGTTGGGTTCAACCCGTTCTGATGGTCGGATCAAAATTAGGGTTTTTGGGGCCCACTTGAAGTCAACTCCGGGTCAAACTTGGTCAAAGTCGCCAAAAATCTCCGAAAAGCTCGGGTTTGATGTAAAACTATGAAAAGTGATATTTTGAGGGGATTTTGACCTTTTTTAAGTTTCGGCCAACCTAGGGTTGACTAGGGGCGTTTTGGTCATTTTGGCTGAAAGAGGCATTTTGAGTGCTCCAGTGTTTGAACGGGTTGCGTCATGTCATTCTAGATGTTTTCGTGGCCCCATGGATAGAAGACGATTTTTTTGGATTTTTCGAGGTTTGACACACAAATCGAGGACGGACAAAATACGGTATCAACAAAAGGTCATATGGTCCGTGGGTAGCAGTGGCTCGAAGGAAGAATGGGACAAAGCTTCAAAGGAGTGGTGGGTCCTTTTCTGATCAAGGGAATGGATTTGCCTCCAAGAGTAACCGTAACCATGAGGCAGCAAAAAGGAATTGGATAAGCAAGGAAAGGGCCTTAGTGCCAAATGGGCCTCCTAGAGAAAGCAAGAGAAAATTGTCCCCTCTTAGGATTGTGTACAATGCCCAATTGGAGAATTCTGTTTAAAGATTAGGGAAAGAGACCACAACACAAGCCCAGACCACTCTAGTTCGAAGTCAAAGCCTTTATGAATCCAAGCCTTCCTCAAGCTGAGTTGTGCTCGCTTAAAACTTACTGAAGTCCAATTCGGTGAAGGGCAAAAAGGGTATTGCTCGTACAAGGGCTTCCCAAGCTGAACAAACTTACGTCGTGGAAGGAGTTAGTGCCAACGCTTTCTCTGTAAAGCAAAATAAGGAGCATTTAGCGTAGAATTTGAATGGCGGAGAGCACTACAATGGAACCTCAAAGCCGAGAACTGCTGGCAACCTTCAGTTCGGTAACACCATCATGCCAGAGGTGGGCTATAAATTTGGAGGGAGCAGTGGTGGAAATTCTAGAGATTGTTCTGGTTGAAATTCGAGCAAACCCAACTCGAATAATGGGATGGTTCAACACCAAGTTCAAGAAGGCATGAAGGGACATTTTTCCTTTAACAGAGAGGAGTGTCAGGGATGGTTGGCTACCTCTGTCCAATCCGGCATGGAGGTAAGCAACAAACTCGTGGTGGATTTTTTTGGTGGATGTACCTTCGTCGGAGGAGGAACATAGATTGAGATGGGAGTCCATTCCACAAATATCTCCAGCACTCGTGCTATGCAGTGTGAACCCGAAGGAGTGTCTCTCAGAGCGACGAATGTTGGAGAAGTAACCAATAGCTACCTTTATAATGGGGAACAAGTCAACAACGAAATTGATACAAGTCTTCAAGCCAACAGTGGCATTCAATCTGCACATAGTCTCTCAGGAGATGGATTTGGGAGTACTACAACACATGGTGACATTGTTTCCTGGAGAGGGTTAGACGAAGGAGGTTTTGAAGCAGACCGGATGGAATTTGAGGGAGAAGGCGAGATTGGGAACTCTGTTTGATGAATTTCCCACACCAGATCACACTTTCCTCATGAATATAATTATTTGGAATTGTAGGTGTGCATTGAAGCTCTCCTTTCAAAATCGTGTTAGAGAGTTGGTTCAAAACCACAATCCAGCAATTTCAGTTGTTATGGAAACCTGAGTTGGGGGAGACAAAGCAAGGGAAATTATTGACAGGCTTCCCTTTGATGGAGCTATCCATACCGATACTATTGGATATGCTGGTGGGCTTTGGGTGTTGTGGAGTTCATACAGAGTTGAGATTTCTCTGCTGTCCAGCATTAAGCAGGAAATCCACACCATGGTCAAAGTATGCTTTTAAAATGCTTGTTGCTTATTCTCTGCTCTGTATGCTAGTCCTAGGAGTGGTGAAAGGCACATTTTGTGGAATAACCTTACCAAAGTAGCAAATCTCCAAAATATGCCTTGGGTTATAGCAGTGGATTTTAATGAACCTTTGGTAGATGGTGATAAATTTGGGGGGAGAGCGGTGAGTGTCAACAGATCATTGTTGTTCAAAGAGTGCCTGGATAATTGTAACATGATAGATATCGGGTTTGCGGGGCCTCGTTTCACTTGGACAAACAGAAGGGATTTAGGAAAGGCTAGGTAGGTTTTTTGTCAACCTCAATTGGTGTTTGATGTATCCAGAGGCTAGAGTTACCCACCTTACAAGATGTCATTCGAATCACTACCCTGTTTTATTGGAGATGCAGCCAGGAATAAGAGGTGGGAAGAAGAGGCCTTTTAGATTTCAATCTTGTTGGTTGCTGGGTGCAACTTTTCCAAACATTGTCTCTCAAGCGTGGGGATGTGCTAATAACCTTGTGGATGCCATAGATAGCTTTATTGAGAAAGCCATGGTTTGGAATAAAAATCAATTTGGAAACATTTTTGCAAGGAAAAAGAATCTGATGGCTAGGATTTATGGTATTTAGAGGGCCATTGCTATCAAACCTTCTAGTTTTCTTCTTAATTTAGAAAAAGAGCTCTTGAGGGAACTTGATTCGGTGCTTAATCAAGAGGAGGAACTTTGGGCATTAAAATCTCGGGTGAATTGGATGATTCAAGGTGATTATAATACGGCCTTTTATCATGTCTCGACATTAGTAAAAAGGAAAAGAAATTAGATTATGGCTATCAAAAATGCAGTGGGGGATTGGATTCATGAGGAAGGGGACATTAAGGATTTTATTAGAAGTGGATTCAGTGGAATCTACTCGACATCTCATATTGTTGTGGCTAGGGCTGATCCTATCATATCTCGATGGCAATCCAAACTTTCTGAGGTGGAGAAAGAAAATATTAGTGGGGGTGTAACTGAGGAAGAAATTAAGGCAGCCTTATGGTCCTTAAAACCTTTCAAAGCTCTGGGTTCGGATGGTCTTCATGCGGGTTTCTTCCAAAAATTTTGGCCAGTGGTGGGGTGTTCTGTGATTGAAGAAGTTAAGAAGATCTTTGTGAGTAGGAAAGTTCTTGAATTTTTAAATAGAACCCATACTGCCTTGATTCCTAAGATCCAAGGGCCTGAGACTTTAGGTAACTAGAGACCTATAAGTTTGTGCAACACGGTGTACAAAGTGGTGACTAAAGTAATTGTGGCAAGACTAAGGCCTTACTTGGATAAGCTCATATCTCCTATACAAATGGCCTTTGTGCCGAGTAGAAAAGGGATAGATAATGTTATCATTATACAGAAGATTATTCATTCCTTAGGAAGAAAGAAAGGGAAAATGGGGTATATGGCCTTGAAGATTGATTTAGAGAAGGCTTATGACAAGCTAGAATAAAGCTTCATTCAGGATATGCTTATAAGGATTAATCTTCCTAAAGATCTTATAGAAATCATAATGAGCAGTGTTACATCTGTCTCTACATCCATCTTATTTAATGGGGAAGCTTTAGACTCGATTTTCCCTTCTAGGGGGATAAGGCAGGGTGACCCATTGTCCCCATACCTCTTCACTATGAGTGAAGCCAATTCGAGAGTTTATTTTTCTTCGAATGTAGATAGAGATACTAGGGAGTTGCTTTGTGACATCCTTGGGTTTGCTTCCACCCCTTTTTTGGGTAAGTATCTTGGGTTTCCTCTAAAGCAACCAGGTTCCTCATCTCAGGACTACAATTTTATACTTGACAGAGTTAAGCAAAAACTCTCCGGATGGAAGGCAAATATGCTATCCTTGGTTGGGCATTCAGTTCTCATTCAAGCATCCTCGGCTACCATACCTTCGTATATCATGCAATGTGCTCACCTTCCTAGCAGAATATTGGATGGGGTCGATAGAGTTAATTGAAATTTCCTTTGGGGATCTTTAGATACAGCCAAGAAAATTCATTGGATTGGATGGGATAAAGTGACAAAATCAAAGGAGGAAGGGGGTCTTAGGCTGCATTCAGCTAAGGGGAGGAATATTGCCCTTCTTTCTAAGCTTAATTGGAGATTTCACACTGAAACAGAGGCTCCATGGGTTAAAGTGTTGAAGATGAAATACTGTAATAAGAGGAGAAGGGTTGCTATAAATGCTAATAAGCTTCCTTGTTCCTTTATATGGACAACAATGAAGAAAGGTAGGGACACTTTCAACAAGGGAAGTAGGTGGCTGGTTGGCAAAGATAGTGGATTGAGTGTATGGCATAGTAACTGGACAAATGAGGATACACTTAGAGAGCTTATACAAGGACCCATTACTTAGGAAGCTAGTCTCTTGGAAGTTAAGGACATTATGCTGGACACGGGTTGGGATTGGGAGAAAATTCCATTTAAGATCCCTCTAGAAATCAAAAGGATGATTCAAGCTATTCCTGTGACAATTATGGGTAGAGGCACTGTTAAGTTGGCTTGGGTTGGATCTCCTCAAGGTACCTGTGATTTGAAAAGTGCTTATAGGATTGCTATGGGGCTTGATAAAACTATCCCTTTCTCGGCAAGCTGGATATGGAAAGTGGAAACACTCCCAAAAATAAAAACCTTTCTTCGGAGATTTGCCCATAACAACATTGGAGTTAAGGTTTGCCTTGGGAGAAGGGGTATAACCCAAGATACTATGTGTCCTATCTGCCAAGAAGGGTCTGAAACCATTTTGCACGCTTTAAGGGACTGCCTTCATCTAAAACGAATGTGGAACCAGCTGGAGATTTCATCTTCAAATCAAGATTTTTGGAGAAGCAACCTTCAGACTTGGCTGTCCCTAAATGGTAGTTTGAAGAGTAGTTTATGTGCTACACACCCCCTTGGAGAGTTGTTTTTCCGATTGCAATTTGGAATGTTTGGAAGAGTAGAAGCAACATTGTGTTCAATAGGTAGAACAGAAACCCGTATCTAGCTGTGGAGATTGTGAATTAAGTGATGGAGTTTTATCATTGTGTTGCTTCCCCAAGGCTTCTAACCCGTAAAGTTATGAAGAGTATTCAATAGGAGAGACCGCCACAAGGTTGGATGGAGTTTAATATAGATGGATTGGCCAATGGTAATCCCAGTTTGGCAGGGTGTGGAGGTGTGATTAGAGACGATGCAGGGCGGTGGATATTAGGATTCAGCAAGTGTATAGGCATCACAAACAACTTTGCTGTTGAATTATGGGGGCTTAAGGAGGGGCTTATTCTGTGCTGCAATCTTAACATAACCTCTCTTAAGATTGAACTTGATGCCAAATCTATTGTGGATGTTTTAGATAACCCCTCCTATGTAAATAATATCATTTCTCCTATTTTGGATGATTGCAGGTTGTTGGCTTCCCGCATTCCTTAGATACGTATTAAACATTGCTTATGTTAGGCGAACAGGTGTGCAGATAGTCTTGCTAGGATGAGTTTTAGCTTAGATGTTGATTTTTCTTCTTTTGATAGTCTACTTGTGGACTTAGTTGATGTTTTTAAGGATGATCTCAATGGGGTGTATTTTAACAGGATCTGTCCTGAACCTGATGTTCTTCTTTAGTTGTTTTTAATGAATCATCTTTTCACCAATATATATATTGTAAATACAATGGGGTCAGCGACCCATATCATCACTTGCTGTCCTTCTGTGGGGAGCTCCTAGGCCGGGACATCTGGCAGAATGCTTGGCCTCCTGCCCTAGAAGCAGCACCCTAAGGGTGAGCTTCTAGCGATTCGCTTTAGAACTAGATATTTTAATAGGTGTGTGTGTGTATATATATATATATATATTTGAGAATGAACCTAGATATTAATATGATGTTTTGTTTGAAAACTTCATATATTATTTATTTTTGACAAGGGTTGGAATAAGATGTTTTGGGAGTAAATATGTACATATGTAGGAAAGTTGTAGGAATAAGTTGTAGGGAATGAGTGTTCCCTCATATAAATCCCATTTCCCCTTTCCTAAACTTCCATATAAGAGAATGATGTTTTCATTCTCTTTATTAAAACTTCCAAAGTAGAAAATAAAAAGAATATTTTTAAATAATTCTTTTTATCCCATTCATTTTCATCCTCAAACAGAGTGCAAAGAAGAAAAAACTGGTCAAACTTGTTCTGAAAAGGGGACTTGGAGATGCAATAATACTCCATCAATAGCAAAACCTTAGGGTACATAGACATAAAAAACTAGTATTCTTAACTAGACTTTGCTTTATACTAATTATTAGGGTGCCCCAGTTTATATTATTTAATAATGGTAATATTCCACGAATTAGTGATTTGGTATTTGTCTACATTCATCCTTTCTTCTGTATTCTGAATCCTGACTAATGAGTTCGAGTTGACTCCCTATGGTCCCAGAGCCATTGGCTTGAGTACACTTCTAGAGTCTGTCCCAATAAAGAGAGAGATTTATGAAGTGTTCAATTAATTCTTCTGTCAATAACTCCCACTTGGGGCCAAATCTTTTTTATTGTTATCTTTTTAAGTTATTCCATCGAGATGTTTAGGTCAAAATTCTAATCGACCAGACTTTTTAATGTTTATTATACACATTTTGTTACACATTTTTACATGCGAAAATTACGCTGAAATTGTGACTGAAAAACATGATTTTCAAGTTGAAAATCGTGACTTTAAGTCACAATTTTGAAGTAATTTTCATGTGTAAAGATGTGTACAATAAGGTGTGTAAAACATATGTTTTTTACTTTATCATTAAACCCCAAAATCTACTGCTATTTCTTCCATGACTTTAGTGTCATTACTCATTAGAGCTTTTGTAAAGATTTGTACAATAAGGTATGTAAAACATGTGTTTTTTTACTTTTATCTTTAACCCAAAAAATCTACTGCTATTTCTTCCATGACTCTAGTGTCATTAGAGCTTTTATAATCAAGACATGTTTAGCGATGTTTAGATTTAGTTATAAATTTTACAATTTCTTATATGCTCCGACAAGAGCCATATATATTCACATTGCAGAAAGAATGTTACTACACAAATCAACGAAATTTAAAAATGACTAAATATAAATTTAGATCGATGGAAAGAATTACCCTAGCAAAATAAGCCACAAATGGTTTTTTGGGGTTTTTTTTTTTTTTTTTTAAGGGATGAGTAGGTTTTGTGAAAATTAAAGAGAACAATGGAGAGTTATAGAGGAAACAGAAGTGTAAATAAGGAGAAAAGAGATAAAGAGAAAATACACATGGCTTGGCTGCTTACCACACCACTAAACACTAAAAGACTAATATTTTGATTTACATGGCTTGATGACACATTACAAGAAATTCATGTTTATAATGAGATTATATATAATAGTAAAAAAAAAAATAAATGAAATTGAAATGCATATTAACTTTCTCAATTCCATGATTCTCTCTAGCAATCAATCCCATTAATTTTCTCTTATAAATCAATCTCTTGACTGGTCTTCATTAACATGGAAAGTGAAATATACTTTCCAACGGGTTTTGTATTTCTTATTTATTTTCTTGGGTGAACTATATATTTAATCACTAACCTTTGCTTTGTATTTCAATTTGGTTCATAAACTTTTAAATGTGTCAATTTAGTCCTTAACCTTTTAGTAATGTGTCAAAATGGTCACTGTTGTGTTGTTAAGTGATAGATAAAAAATACTAACGTGACTATCAGCTCAAATAAAATATTATTTTTATGCTACCTAAGACGCCAAGTGGACTGCCAACTCAGCAACTTAAATCCCAACTCATCTAATATTTGACTGGCTACCCAGTTAAGTGAGTCTTAAGTCCTTGTCCCAGTCGTCCCCGGGGCTGTCCTCTTCGCCAGCAAATGAAACAAGTTTCTCCTTGAATGTTCTTCTTTCCTAGAACATTGAGAAAATCAGTCCCAATTAAGCTGCATAATTAAATAAATCTGAGTAGTAATTTTTTTTTCTATTTCTCAATACCCAAACAATGAAACAATCTAGCATCCCATAACCATTAATTTTGCTTCAACAGTGTAAACAACTCATTTCCCAGTTCCCAAAAATCATAATCAACTCAACTAAGAAAATTTTCATAACAAATTCACCTAAAAAGTGATCCAACAAAGAATTAAGAATTTTTAAACGTCGATTCTACACAAAACATATCCACATATCCGAATTGGAACAACTGGAATGTTGCTGCAACCCCAAGGCGGACCCAATATGCATAGCAATTCATGGTGTGAGATCATACACATTAAGACAAACTAGTATTGTTCCCTTCCTCTCCTTCTTTGGTAGAAACACCAATATGCACAACATTTTTCAACGACCCACCACGCCCCAATATGTTATTTTCACATAATTTTCGAGGGGCATATTGGGAAGAGAAAATCGAAATTCTTAGGTATATTTCTTCTTAATTAGTTTTTCACTCGGAAGAAGAATCTTGTAATTCTGACTTGGTCTCAGCAAAAAAAAAAAAAACATTCTGACTTGGGGTCTTCATTTTACTTGGTTTCAGAAGCCGAAGCGTCATTTGCAAACATCAACTCTACCAGCATGCCGTTTAAGAGAAGAGGATAGCACCAGTGATGACTGGGAGAGGGACTTAACTAGGTAGCCGGTCAAATATTAGGTAAGTTAGAGCCCGTTTGGTAATAAATTTTTAATAATGTTGTTTAAGTATTAAGAAAATATGTGTGGATAAAAAAGTATTATGAAAATACGTGTTGGGGTGTTTAAACAACGAAAACTATTATTTAAACAACGGTACCAAATGAGCCCTTAGAATTTTATTTGCAAAGTTAACAATCCATGTGACATCTTAGATAGCATAAAAATAATATTTTATTTGAGCCGCTAGCCACATCAGTAATTTCCATCCATCACATAATGACAACTACCATTTTGACATATTATCAAAATGATAGAGACTAAATTGACACATTTGAAAGCTTAGGGACCAAATTGACATATAGCAAATAGGTTAGAGACCAAATACACAGTTTACCCTATTTTCTTTCTTTCTTCCTATGTGTCTCTTGGAGTGGTAAATGAACTACAAATTAGGATTGCCAAATGCCAACAAGTGATGCAGGTTAGGCAAAATCAGACTCCAATCACCACCAATGCAAAAGAATGCTAAACCAATTTCTCCATTCAGTAAAGCCGAAAGAGATGAATAGGGTTTGTGTTTTTTCATATACAACTTGTTGGTCGTAGACATACAACTTGTTATCAATTAACAAGTTAAATCCTATAGTGTAGATTCAATTGGGTTTTAGTTATTTTAACTGGTAAAATTTTTTATGGTTGAATAAGAGGTTTGGGGATCAATCCCCGCCTATACCAAAAACTGATTGTTGTCTTGGCCTGAAGATAAAATAGTTATCATTAGCAAGGAATGCCATAGGTTAACAAACTCTCTCAAAAAATTCAAATCGATATAGTCATAATCTTGAGAGTGCTTTTATTTAGTAGGCTACCTTTTTATTTTTTATTTTTTGAATGAAGGCAATAGAGAAATTTCTACTATATCTATATTTCGAGCTTCTATGGCTAAAGCATGCATAGCTGTATTGCACTTTTTTGGGAGAAACCCTTGACTCATTAAACATTATTGTTTAATTTAACAAAATATTTTCATAATTGTAAGTGCACAATTGCACCTGGCCCCAAGAACAGTTACTGGCTCAAGCCCAATGAGCCTTAAACAATATGAATTTGTAGAGTGTGGGCTTGAAACCCAGGTTAGAAGTGTTTGAGGATTAAATGACAAGTCAAAGATTGCAAACACTTGAAAACAACAAGGAATATTGTAAATCAACCTGCTCGGACGTAAGCCGAGAGATGTTCTTATATTCTCTCTTTCTCTTTTTTCTTTTTCTTTCTAGATTACAAAGAAGGGATCCCACTTTCTGTTCTAAGTTCCTCCTTAAATACTCATCTTTTTGATACTTTATACACGTGTTGCCCCAACTCCCCCTTAGCCTAGATATTTTTTTTCTCAGTGCCTTTGAATAGTAACCAGAAGTTTCCCTTCCACTGTTCAGGTGTCACTTCCCCATTAATGCGGCCAGGGTGGTAGGTGCAGGGTCTTTAATGTGGAGGTGACAGCCTTTATCTTTGGTATTTCCTTAACATCGGTGCTTTTAGGACATTCAAGGGTTTACCCCCTTTAACCATTGGTCTTGACCGTGTCATTCCCTAACCTTTACCATGAAGTCCCGGGTTCTCCGGTGTCCGTCCGAAGAGAAATTCACCCTCTGCTGGATCCTCGGATCCTCGGCGTATGGGCCGACCCGTAGTACTAACAAGTTCTAAACCCAAGAGCAGGTCGGCCTTCCTTAGTATGGCCCAAAGGCCCACATCCCCATCAGGGTCTTTTTACTCCCCACAATAATAATTTCACAACTAAATCTAGGTGGCAAGTTATTATTGGTTCTTATTTGAACCCACCACTGATATCATTTTTTTACTTACATTTTACCTATTCTTCCAACTTAGTCATCTAATTTAGGATACTAGAGATGAGTCAAGGGTATTTCCAAGTTGATTTACTATATGTTGTTAAATTAAACATTATTGCAACGATATATTCAATGTAATAGATAAATATTTCATGCTTGTCATTCCAATAGATTGTAAAAATAATTGATATTTGGTTATAGCAATGATATCTTAATATTTATCATTGCACTAGATTGTAAAATAATTTATATCAAGTTATTTATATCAAGTTATTGCAATGATATTTTAATATTTGTTATTGCAATAGATTGTAAAATAATTTATGTCAAGTTATTGCAATGATAACTTTCGCTGCAAAAAAAGCTATTATTTCGAGATTTTTGTTGCCGTAGATTGTAAAAATAATTGGTATCAAGTTATTCCAATTATTTCTTTATTTTAAATTATCGCAACAAAAGTTTTTAGTGTAGTAATGTATTAAATCTTGTATTGCAATATAAAATTATAAGTTATTGTAACTAATAATTGTTGATGCAATAATTTACGAATTTTATGTTACTATTGTAACAACTTTTAACATATAGATTTAATATTATTTTAATACCACAATACTAATTTTGCTACACTTACAATGCAAAAAAAATTTGTCAAAACTTATATAATTTTTAATCCTCTTACCAAAGAACGTGTTGTTTTTCCTCACCATAGTAAACAATATGGTATTGTTTGGTATGCATTATGTTCAGGGTTCTTTTTACGTTTCCTGTACTTTAGACACGTGTCTTGATGTTATTGGACAATGCTTAGTCTAGGTTTTTTTTCTAAGAAGGAAGTTGGGCTTAGCGCTCCGCGGAATGAGCTCCAAAGTATCATTCTGCTGTTGCCAGTTTGTGTACAAAAGTTTAGTCCAAGTCCAAGGGAAGATGCTGCAAAGTGGGCTTATCCTTTGTTTCTGCTACAGAATGAACTTTTCTCCAGTTTTTGCCACAGGTCTGACTTTTTTGCTATGTAGCAAAACTTTCTGTTGTGCAATAAAACTGTCTGCTATGCAGTAAAACTTTCTACTGTGCAATAAAGCATTATGCTGTGCAGTAAAGCCTTTTGTTGTGCAATAAAACTTTTTGCTGTGCATTAAAGCCTTCTGCTGTGCAATAAAGCCTTCTGTAATGTGAATGACCACTCTTCATTTTTTACTGCAGAAATACTTTTTTACTTCCTGCTCATAAACAAATCTAAAACCCAAAGAAAATATCAATCAAGCAAATGTTAGCTTACATGGGTTAGCATATTCTCAAATATATACATACATATATTTGTAATATACTTATACGTATTCACACACACACACACACACACACACACACACACACATATGTATATATAATATATTCTGCAGAACATAAGAAACAAGATATATGTGTGTATATATATAAATATATATATATATGTGTGTGTGTGTGTATATATATATATGTATATATATATATATTTATATATATATACACACATATATCTTGTTTCTTATGTTCTGCAAAATATATTATATATACATATGTGTGTGTGTGTGTATATATATATATATGTATATATATATATATATATATATATATATATATATATATTTATGGCAGGATAATGATTAGTTTGTGTTAAAAGTAAAATACGTAATAACAAATAAAGAAGAAAGCTTCGACAGAAAAGGTTTAGCTAGTATAATAGCTAACACGGTAAATATAATGAAAATGTGCTACAACAGAATAACTAGTATAACAAGTAAAGATACCACAGCAGGACAATTGATGCAACAAACGTGATAAAAACGTGCTATAGCAGAATGACTAAATACAACAGATATAATTTATAATGAGAGAAATCAAATATATTTGCAATCGAAATCAAGTATTGAATCTTCTCATAGAATAAGTAAACCAAGAAGGAACCCAAATCCTAACTTGAACAACCTTGTCATAGGCTTCTGCCATCAAAGTTGCTAAGAGGGAGAGAAAAGATGGTCTATTGATGCATGCCCCTATTCCAGCTATGTTTTTTTTTTTTTTTTTACCACTTTCTTTCTTTCTCTTCGTTCTTTTTTTACTCTTAGTTTCTAACTACTATCTTGCTATGGGTTGTTTTTGTCACTTGAATCTTTTCCCTTTTGGATTCCGCTCTGCCTGGGTGCCTCTCCTAGGTGCTTACTACTCTCTTACCATGGGTTCCCCCCCTTTCGGTGCTTCTCCCTCCATCGGGTCCCCCCCTTTCTCATCCATGGCTACCTCCTCCTTTTATAGTGAGCTAATTCAATGGGAATTCTCCCTTTTACTCCTAGGGCTTCGCCAACTATTTTTAGTTTGTTGTGGGCATCCCTTTAGAACTACCCACCACCCATTGGTTGCCCCGACCACTGCCATTGCTTAGTACATATTTGGTGCACCACTACTCATTTCACAACAAAATTCTCTTTTGTTTGTTCTTGCTGTATCCTCTATCTTTAGGTTGAAATGAATAAAGATTGGGCTACTTCACTACCTAGCTCTAAGGCATGCATCAGATGGTCCCACCCATCTACTACTTCTTTTGGGTAAGATACCATCCTAGCAAGGTATATTCCCAAAAGAAATCACGGTAGGAAACAAAATATAGACCCCATTTTCCCTCCACCACCAAACCACACCCTCTGAATCCCCTTGACCGTGGGCCCACCTCTCTTGTATTGGCTGGGTACAGGTTAGTGGTGCTTCGGCCCTTCTGTGCTTGCTTTACTGTCTTCTGTTTTTGTCTTCTTTCGTTCCCATGTCGTTTCTGCTGTAATAGATTAGTTTTGTTTCGTTTTGCTGTGTGTTTTTGTCTTATTCCTTCATGCATTTCCTGTTGTGTTTGTTGTTTCATTTGGTTTGGCTTTTCTTTCCTTCACGCAATTTCTGCTACTGACACTTCCTGCTGTTCTTTGTTTCTTTTCAATGTGCTTCTTCATATTAGTTTTCACGCCTATCTTTTTATACAAAAGGATTTGGGCCTTTGTGGGCCAAATAATATTGAGTGGATCAAAAGCGTCTTAGGCCCAATTTGTCTTTATCCACTAAAGCCATTCTGCCAGAGAACTGTATTCTGCGGTAAAGCTGTATTTTGCTGCAAATCGCTTTCCCTTGCATTTCTTTCTTTGGACCTCTCTTGCTCTTTAGTCTTCTTGGTGGGTCTTAGGGTCTTGCTTTTCACTGGCCTTTCCTTCGTATGGGCTTTTGGGTACGGATTCAAAAAATGGGCATCAACACATTGCTCACCAATACCACCACTCTTGGTTACTTACAATATAAGGTTCTTTGTGTTTGTAAACTGAAAGGGGAAAAGAAAAAAACCTTGTTCTATTTTGTCTATTTTTTCACAGGAGATGTGTGAGTTGGAGAAATTTGATAACAGAGTTTTACCATCATCTAACTAATATAAAATGGTTTCAAAGGTGGTGTTCAACAAAAATATTTTTTGGGATTGTCTTGTGGGGGCACATTCTTATATGCCACTTGAATAAAAAAGGTCAACATTGCTATGAGCTTATTGAATCTCCTGGGGTTTGGTTTGGAAAATATCTTTGGAGATCAAATAATGAGATTTAATGTTTTTGCTTTGGGGATAAGTTGTCTTAGATTGGGGTGGAGTGGAGTGGGGATAAGTTGCCTAAGAATGAAAAATATTTTTTTTTTTGAAAGAGTTTTAATCTATGGCGTTTGCTTTGATGAGCACTTTTTATCATCAGAATAAAAAGTTTATAGTTCATTACTTCATTGTCTTTATGTCTATGGACAGAAAGTGGAGTGGAGGGTTAGAAATAATACCAATTAAATATACATTTTAATCATGTAATTTCACGTCTACATCTTTAACATTGCATAACGGTAATGGGCAAAAAGAAAAGAAAAAACGTAGCCTTGAAATATTCTTTGTTTCTATACTCTTGTCATGGTAGAAAAATGTTCAGGAATCAAGATATCTGATTTAAGTTGATTTGTCTTATTGAAAAATATATTTTCATTACATAACCCCGCAAAAAATCGCATAATACTTGACACATTCTTTGTTTCGTGGGGCGGGCCTCTTTCGAATGTCAAATTGTCAATTTCAGGATTTCCTTGGGTGACACCATTTGGAAGATTTATTTATTTTTAATTTGTTATTCATGTTGTCGAGGTTAGGGGAATATACTTGAAGATCAATTTGTACCAACAAATTGGTAAATTATCTTCATATATTACACTACTCAATATTTTTTAATTAGATTCGAATTTTGACAAATCTACCGTTAGATTAAATTATCTTCATATATTCTCCATGTTTGTAAAATTTCAAGATGATCAAAGATTAATAGTCAGGTCATCAATTAATTGTTTAAATTTAAGTTTTTGTAGTTTAAAATAATGCATAAAAAATGAGTTTATGGAATTAATGATAAATAACATCTAATTGACATGAAAATTAGCATGAATGTTAAGAACATATAAAACATGTAATTTAACGGTGAAATTTTCAAAATATGAATTTTATAACAAGTTATTGCCGATAATTGGTGAATACAGTGGAAATTTTTAATTGCCGATAAATTTCGTAACAGCAATGTTACATAAAAAAAAAATCACAATATTTTTCAAAATAATTGAGTTAGTAAGCTTTTACTAATTTTGATCTAGCATCACTACTAATAATATTACTATTTTTAATCTATTATTAATAATCTGCCATGTTAGCAGTTGTCAAATTTTGTGAGGGAAATTCCACCCTAAATTATATACCACATTTTACACTTTAATCTTTGAACTATCGAAATGCTCAATTAATCTCCCCAAAGTTATAACTTTTTTTGATCAATTAATCTCCCCGAAGTTATAACATTGTAACACATAATCCCCTACTGTCTATTTTAGGTTAAGTTTAACAGAATTTTGTATTAAAACACCATTTACTCTTCCTCCAAAAAAGACGGGACAGGGTAAATCAGTCTTTTGTTAAAACTTAACATCAAAACAGATGGTAAGGGGTTAAGTGTTACAAAATTACAACTTTGTGGGTTGATCATGAATTTTGATAGTTTAAGGGGCAAAGTATAAAATAAGATATAGTTTAGGGTAAAAAAAGTGTAATTGCCCCAATATTTTGTGTGTTTGTACTCTATAGACTTTCTCATTTAATGAGCGTTTGGATTGCGTTAATTTCTCCTGCGTTTGCGTTTGCGTTTGCGTTTTTTTCTTTTTTTCATGACAGCGCCTCTTGCACTGTTCATGGTCCATGAACAGTGCATTTAGGCTTATAAACCGTAACTTCTTCGTGAACAATAACTTTTATATTATTTTTTTAATATTGTTTTTAGTTTTCAGTTTTCAACAAAATAAGCGGTATTCAAACAGACCTTTAGTAATGAGTCCTAATTTCAGATCGTCCTGCACCAGTCCAAGTGTTTTATATTTTTTTGATCCTTTGAAGATTGGTTTTTGCTGAATAATTTGCCTTCCATTGCAGATTGGTTATAGTCTTACGGGTTATTCAATAGGATACAGTTCTCTTCTTTGGTCCACATCATATTTTCATTACTTATTTGGCGTTAGGGTAAATCTAAAGATTGTAGACGTTGTCAACATATGCATCAGGGTGCCAAATATTCAAATTGAAGTGACAAGAGGTTACTGTTAGAGTTACTCGATCGGACCACGTACGTACCAGCGTCATTAAATTGCATAAGCATATAGTTAGGTATCAAATCCTTACAAAAACAATTATTTTCTATGTGTCAATATCAATTAATCAAAATCGTCAATAAATTTATTTTTATTTTTTATCTGTAGTTTCATTCACCTTTTAGCTGTGAGGTGGGAAATTCAAATTCGAAGTCTCATAAAAGAACTAATAAATAATAGCATCACTTAGTTACACTACCTCTCGATAGAATCTAACATAATTTAATAGATTAAAGGTAATAATAATGCACCAGGCTTCAGAGTCAGACTTGTTAATGGTCATAATGAGTTAAATGGCAATAAATCTTATCCAACCAAAATGCTAAAGGATATCAATGAGATATGATAGAACAATGTATCTTCTTAATTTCTTATTATGTGTATAATCTTTCTCAAAAGTAATTGAGTGAATATGGTGATTTCCACCTCAACTTTTTCTGATTTGAATACTGTAGTTTTTGAAGTGTCACTGTGGCGTCACACAAGAATATTAATTTATTGTATAGTTAATGAAACTATAATTACATAAAAGAAAGCTTTCACGGTCAAAATTAATAGAAAAAGTATCCATTATTGTTGTTAAATATAGTATGATTGAAGCGGTTCAAATTAATTGTAGGTTCATGTACTTATAAAACATACAAATTTACCTTAGGTTAGTATATAATTAGCCTAGATTCAGTCAAAGTTCTAGTATGTAAACCGTATATTGGATTCATTGTAATACAAGAGTTTTATAGTAAATATGTAACTTTCGAGTGTTTTCCATCATGAACATAGGCTTTTGTTATCTTTATTGTGGGGACCCAAAAGGCCAAAAGACCTCTTAAGTGGAAGTGAGGTGAGGGGGAACCAAATCCTGACCATGTCTCACATCACCTATAAAAGGGAGGTCTTATGCCTTATAGGGCCTTCGACTCTAATTAGTATAATGTGTTTTAAAACCTCAAGGGACAATCTAAAGCAGAAAATATTAAGTGAATAATATATGTTGGGCCAAAATGGGCATTTGACCCTTTTGCCCAAAATAAGTAGCAAAATGCTCATGTTCTGAAATTATCTAGCAAAATGCCCTTATTTTGAAACTCGATTTAATGAAAATCAAGTTACTTGGAAAATGTTACATGGAACTCGAGTTTCATGTAATTTTTTTTTTTTTAAATTTTTTGCCTATAACTCGATTTTCTAACTCGATTTGCCTATAGGAGCATATAGCTAAATAGTTTCAAAACATGAGTATTTTGCTACTAATTTTGGGCGAAAGGGACAAATGCCCATTTTGGCCTAATATGTTGGGGTGATAGAATGTATCAAAGTGGACCCTATGCAATAAGATGGTGGGTGGGTCCCACATGAGGACATGTAGCCCTTTAAAAGGGGTGGATTGTGGGGACCCAAAATGTCGATCATTTAAGTGAAATGAGGTGAGGGAGAATCAAATTCTGATTAAGTCCCATATTGCCTAGGTAAGAGGAGATCCTGTGTCTTATATGGAGGATTTTAAAGCGTGAGGGGCAACCTGAATAGGATAATATTAAGCCAATGATAAAATTAGGTATGACAAAATAGTATCAAAATGGACCCTACACCACATGATGGAGGGTAGGTCCCACAAGAGGACTTGTGGCCTTTCAAAGAAGGTGGATTGTGGGGACCCAAAGAGCAAATGGCCTTTTAAGTGCCTTAGACTCTAATTGGTATGACGTGTAACCTTGACAATCGTAGCAAAGTTGAAATTACTAAAAGATAGTGTTAATGTACAAAACTCTTATTTTTATCAAGGTCTATGAGAGGTGATTGTTAGACACCCTTACACGATTTTTATTTTATTTTTAAGGCCGATTTTTATACTCAATTGCAACCTATATCTTTTGGTTGAAGGCACATACTATAAGATAGAGGAAATTTTTCCCAAAACATTTATATATCCGCATGAACCTTGTGCTACTTTAAACTTCTTCCGTCTTGTATTAATGATTCTTATAGTACTTGTCAGAATTATAACATTTTGAAGGTTTTTAAATGAGAATTCAATTAACATGTTAGCATATCACCTTACTCCAAAAACTTAAGCAGGTGACTATATTAAATTATTTTATTTAAACTTCAGCTAGCTTTATTCCTCCTTGTATGATTTTCAATCATATGTGAAATCCAATGTGCTACCAAGCTGGATTAAGATTAACTCTCTCTTGCGTACCTGTAAGAGTGAATTTATTCAATCATTTTGTTGGCTTTATTCCGTGACAATTTACTTGTAATTCAACATTTAGAAACCCAGTGTTTAGGTGGGAATCATGTAAGGGTAGTGTGTGAGAAAGTGTGAAGAAAAGCTCAAGAGTGTGCGAGAAAGTGTGAAGAAAAGCTTAAGAGTGTGCACTCAAGCTGGGCCTTGCGACTGGCTCGAGGCTGGCAAGTCGCCAAAGGAGGCACACGTGTGAAGCATGCAGAGGAGCTGAAGAGTCACGTCAGTTGGAGCACTACAAGACAAAACTTCCAATCTGGCCAAGCAGTTAGCTCGCGACTCAGACTCATGACTTAGTCAAGTCACGAGGTCAAGTCGCCAGACCACTCTGTTTGGGAAAAACTGACCTTTCGCATTCCAAACACACACCAGTATAAATACCCCTTATACCCACGTATTGTAGAGAGCTTCTAGAGAGAATTTTGAGAAAGAAACCCTAGAGATAAACAAGATTGACTCATCCACAATCTTCATCATTTGATTCTCCAAATTCCTCTACTCTCATCCTCTCCATTGTTACATCTTTGAAAGTTACATTTTGCCAAATCCTTTTTCCACCATACCTATATCAGTGAGAACGTTATTTGGTGCTTGGGAAGCATTTAGGAAGGGACTAATTGATATTGGTTGATGCTATGGGCTATAGCGAAATCCAGTAAGCTAGAGAAGACAAATGTTTAGCGTAACCTTATCGGAACAAGAAGCTTGGAGGGCTTAGGTACATTGAGTAGATTAGGCTTGGAGGGACTTCTGCTGTTCATGTATCCCAACTTCATTCTCTAGTAAATTATTGACCGTTTGGAGGGCGGCGGAGATGTTTTAGGCCAAGGACTTCGGTTTCCTCTTTGATAACACATCGTTGTGTTGTCTTTGTGTTTGCATCTCTCTTCCTTTAATCTTTACCTTTTAATTGTTACTGTGGTTGTGATTAATTTTAGTTTAGAATGTTTTACCAATTCTGATTTAGCTTATTTTCATATTCCGCACATACATTTTTTGATAATAAGCTTGTGTTGGTAATTTGTTAATTGGGGGTCTAAACGTTCATAGGTGTTTTACACACTTTTTGAACATTCAATTGGTATCAAAGCAAGTGCACTTGTTGTGGTTTAATTACCTAAGTACGATCCTAGACTTCTTAGCTATGGATGAAGCTATGAAGAAGGCTATGCTGAACTGTGGTTCAAATGTTTGTAATAATGACTCTATGAGTATGTTTGAAGGGTGTCCTAACAATGAACTCCTAGAGTTATTAAAAACAAAGAAACATGCTAGAATATTTGTTCACGTGTTGAAATATTTTGAAAATAAGAACCACATCTTACACAATAGTCTATGTGAGTCTAATTCTTTAGTCAAGAAGTATAAAAGAAGAAATAGAATATTGTTTGATAAGGTTGATAGTCTGAAAAAGAAAATTCAATCTAACAAGAGCATGGAAAATGAAGATAAGTTTCTGTTTGAAGGTCAAGAGTGTTTGTCCCAGGCTTGCTTATTTGTACACACTTCTTTGAAGGTATTTAATTCATGTTTATGGTACCTTGATAGCAACTGTTCTCGTCATATGACAGATAAATCACTGTTTAAGACACTCAAAGAGAATGTTGGTGACTATGTGACATTTGGTGATGGGAGTCATGCTCAAGTTCTCGGCAAAGGGACTGTTGAGATACCGGGATTACCTCTATTGAAGGATGTCTTATACATCAAAGGGCTAAAGGAGAATCTCTTAAGCATCACTCAAATATGTGATGAAGACTTTCTTGTTCAATTCTCAAAGAAGGGGTGCATAATCATTGATGAAGAAGGGATTCAAGTCCTGGAGGGAAATAGGACTACTGACAATTGCTACAGTATAGTCCCTACAGCACCAATTTCTTGTAGAAGTGCTTGTGTTGACATGTTGGAACTTTGGCATCACAGATTTGGACATGCAAACTTCAAACAAGTAGCTAAATTATCTAAACTTGAAGCTATTGAGGGACTTCCCAAATTTGGAAAGGTAGAGAAGACAATTTGTGGTGCATGCCAAATGGGAAAGCAAACAAAGGCGAGTCATCACAAGGTGAATGTGATTGCTACCTCATGTTGTTTAGAACTTGTACATGTTGACTTAATGAGACCTACAAGAACTGAAAGTCTAGGAGGAAAGAGGTACATTATGGTAATAGTTGATGATTTCTCAAGATACACTTGGGTGGAGTTTCTTAGAGAAAAATCAGAAGCATGTGAGAAATTGGAAATTCTGTGCAAGAGATTACAAAATGAGAAAGGGGTTCCGATTGTCAAGATAAGGAGTGATCATGGTAAGGAATTTGAGAATACAAGATTTGAGTTATTTTGAGAGAAGAATGGGATCAAAAAGGAATTTTCAGCTCCCAAAACTCCTCAACAAAATGGGGTGGTTGAGAGAAAAAATTGGGTGATTCAAGAAATGACAACAGTTATGCTACTCCACAAGCAAATTCCTCAAAAATTTTGGGGAGAAGCTGTGAACACCTCATGTCACATTGGTAATAGGATATTCTTCTGAGCGGTAACAAAGAAGACCGCTTATGAAATTTGGAATGGAAAGAAGCCGAAAGTGAAGTATTTCCGAGTGTTTGGAAGCAAGTGTTACATCCTAAATGATCGGGAGAACCTTGGAAAATTTGACGCAAAAAGTGATGAAGGCATTTTCCTTGGGTATTCTACTACTAACCGGGCATATAGAGTTTACAACAAGAGAACAAAGACGGTAATGGAATCCATCAATGTAGAAAATTGATGATGCTATAAAAAAAGTTGAGATGGTTGATGATGGAGAAGGGCCAAGCACCAAAGAGCCCACAACTGAGGCCGAAGCTCTTGATATTGAAGTTGAAGGACTTTCACCGGAAAATGAATCAACTCCCTTAACTCAAGAATGGAAACAAGATTAATGTCTAGAACATCAAGTCCTCTCACTTCTCCTGAAGGTCATCCTCCTTTCTCCAGGAATGATGAAGTGTCCACATCAAAGAAACTATCATCAAGAGTGGCTAAAAACCATCCAGATAGTAACATCATTGGGTCTTTAGATGAAGGTCTTCGCCTTAGAAAGGGAAACATTTTTTTGGCCAATCATGTAACATATCACTGCTACCTTGTCCAATTTGAACCGAAAAAGGTAGAAGAAGCCCTTCAAGATGAAAATTGGGTTGAGTCAATGCATGAAGAGCTGAATCAATTTGTGAGAAATGATTTGTGAGAAATGATGTATGAGAACTTGTTCATAGGCCTGAAAATGTTCATGTCATCGGCACCAAATGGATCTTAAAAAACAAGACCAATGAAGATGGAGAGATTATTCGGAATAAATCTTGGCTAGTGGCTCAAGGATACACTCAAGTAGAATGAGTAGATTTTGATGAATCCTTCGCTTCTGTGGCAAGACTTGAGTCTATCTGCATTCTTATGTCAATTGCTTGCACTATGAACTTCAAACTCTACCAAATGGATGTAAAATGTGCATTTCTAAATGGATACTTGAATGAAGAAGTGTTTGTTGAACAACCCAAAAGCTTTGAAGATCCTTACTTCCCGAACCATGTGCTGAAATTGAAGAAAGCTCTCTATGGCTTGAAACAAGCTCCTAGAGCTTGGTATGATCGACTTACCCATTATCTCCTAGATAGAAAATTCAAAAGAGGGTATGCCGACCGGACTTTATTTGTTAAAAATGATGGGGATTATCTTCTTGTGGCCTAAGTATATGTTGATGACATAGTATTTGGAACTACCATTGATGCACGAGCTATAGAGTTTTCCGAGGAGATGAAGAAAGAATTTGAGATGAGTATGGTGGGTGAGCTAACATTCTTCTTGGGTCTTCAAGTCAAGCAAAAGAAGGAAGGCATATTCATTTCACAAGAAAAATATGCTAGAAATATTGTCAAGAAGTTTGGATTCGAGTCCAAAAAGCATGCCCTTACTCCCATGAGCTCATCCACAAAGCTTAACGTGGATTTCTTTGGGGTAGAAGTGAGTCCAACTTTGTATAGGAGTATCATTGGGAGTTTACTCTATCTTACGGCCAGCAGACCGGATATTGCTTTTAGCATGGGTGTTTGTGCTCGATATCAAGCTGCTCCAAAGGAATCTCACCTGACTGCAGTAAAGCGAATCATACGATATGTCAGTGGAACTTCGGATTATGGCTTGTGGTACTCAAAGGACTCTAATACTTGCCTTGTAGGATATTCAGATGCAGATTGGGATGGAAGTGTGGATGATCGAAAGAGTACTTCAGGTGGTTGCTTTTATCTTGGTAACAATCTTGTCTCTTGGATGAGCAAGAAACGAAATTCCGTGTCTCTCTCTACGGCTGAAGCAGAGTATATAGCTGCTGGAAGTTGCTGTACACAACTCCTTTGGATGAAAAAGCTACTTCATGATTATGGGATTCCTCAAGATACAATGTGTGTTTTCTGTGATAACACCAGTGCTATAAATCTCTCTAAGAATCCAGTTCAGCACTCAAAGTCAAAACACATTGAGATACAATACCACTTCATCCGGGATTTAGTGGAAGATAAAGTTTTGTGTCTTGAATTCATACATACAAATAATCAAAAAGAAGACATCTTCACCAAGCCACTTGATGGTCCACGGTTTGAATCACTCTGTAAGACCATCGGTGTCGATACAATTCCTTGAATCTCATGTGTGATGTGTGCTCTACCTCACTATCTTGTTATGATTTCTCTCTTATTGGGTACACACTACTTTGTTGGCTATTTGTATAGCATATTATGTTTGTTTGCTTGTTTTTGCTTTGAATGTTTTTACATTTTTTTTAGATCAATCTTTTCTTGCATTTATGTCAAAAATCCAAAAACACATAAAAAGTAGAAAATCCAAAAAGTTTGATCGGCATTGTTGTGTTTTGTCACAAGCATATTTTTCCTTGTACCTTTGTATTAATGGCTTTGTCCATTTAAGAGCGTAACTTGTTCTCTATGCACTAATATCATTGTGGGAGAAATCTTGACATCTATGTGACTGTTGTAAATAGATCTTCGAACTTGTCATGAATGATTAGTCAATGGTTTTGTTGATCTTGAAACTTGCATAGACTTGTGCCTATATTTCTTCCCACTCTTTTATTTTTTTAGTTTAAAAAGCTCAACAAATGTAAATCTCAAAATGAAAAGAGATAATGAGCTGCAAAAGCCTTCGCACATATTAGTATTTGACTAGGAAAAAGGGAAAGCGACTTTTGTAAAAATTGTATGATGCCAAAAAAGCCAAAGACTTGCTCATCAAATTGAAATATCAAAAATTTCAGGCATCGATCTCAAAATGAGATGTATTGACTATAAAAGATCAAATGATATGTTGTGTATGAAGCCAAATGAAAAGCTTCAGTATCTTGTATCCAAGTTTTGTGGGAGGTCATATATGCATATTTCTATAATTGAGATAGGTCACTTTTCCTTGTACTAATTGTGTATGTCTTGGTTGAATTGATCATTGAAACTTCACATTAGACTAAGGACCATCTCATCTTTGATACCCACCCATATCACACATGTTTATGTTCAATGAATGCCTTATTCATTTGTGTGATTGTACATGATTAAATATGTTGCACATGCTCAATTATATGTTGATCAAACACAAAAATATTTTTGAGTGTTTTAGTTGTTTTTGGAAAGTATTTTTGTTTTGATAAATTTCAAAAATCTGTGCAACCCTGTTTTGACGACATGCCTTGTGGGTTAAGCCAATCACATGCCTTAGTCACGAGCTTACTCAGAAGGTTTTCGCAACTCCCTGACGAGTCAAAGTCCCAGTCGCGAAAAAGACTTAGAAAAATTTTCAAAAATCTGAGTTTTTAAATTTGTCGCGACTCAGTTTGGCAACTTGTTCGCGAGTGGGAGCTTCAGTCGCGAGTTTACTCAAAAGGTTTGGCGACTCCTGTCGCGACTTACTTGCGGGTGGAACTTCCAGTTGTAAAAAACACTTAGCAAAATTTTCAAAATTTTTTCTGAAGAGTTTTCGGCGGGTTATTTTAGCGACTTGTTTGCGACTTAATTCAATCGCGAAAATTGCGTGCTTTGCACAATAAGGGTTATTTCTAGGACAGTTTCACAAAATTTTCAATTTTCCCACACAACTAGTGACTATTCATCTTGTTGTTCTTCTTTCCCTCTTTCAAACCCACCATGTTCACACACAAACTTTTCATATTCTTTAACTCTTCTTCAACAATCTTCAAGAAAAGGTATGGGCTCTATTTCTTACCTAATGTATTTCAGGTTTCTTTCCTAAGATTTCTTGATTTGGGTGTTGTTGATGATATTTGTGAATATGTTGCTTAAATATGGGTATTTGATGGTTTGGTAAGAGTATTGTGTGGATTGTGTTGGATACATGTTGTTACACTCTACCTTTGGTTGCACAATGTGTTATATGTGGGACACACAAATTCAGTGACATGATTGGAACCTCAGGATTTTAGGGTTTTCTTTAATTTTCAATTTTGGGACTAACTCAGTGCTAATAGCGATTCTTGTCTTGTGTGGTTTCTGTTGTGTTTTTGGTGTACCATGATGTAGCCTAAACATGTCCCCGTTCAAAAGATCTGCTGTGAAAGGAGGCAGCAACAAAGGGAAAGAGCTTGTGATTGATGTCGATGATCTTTATCCTAGGTCAAAGAGGACCCGATCATCAATGGGAATGTACGACCCTATCAAGTTCAAATTTTTGCTACTTTTCAGACTTATGAGAATTTCTTTAGAGATGCCTCATTGCTGGTTGAAAGGGCTGTTGACCAGCCGTCTCTCCTGGACACTAATATCCCTAAATGGTTTGCTACCAAGGATTGGAACTTCTTTCTCTCCAACCTTGATGATGCATATGAAAATTTGGTAAAAGAGTTCTATGCTAATGCCATTGTTGAGGGACATGTTCTCAAATGCTGCGTTAGAGGTAAGAGTTTCTCTGTCTCCCGTTTATCTGGCAGATATCCTACACATCAACCGGCCAATGTTCCCTAATGCACTGGTATATGATGATTTGACATCGGATGAAGATTTACTTCAGGACGCTCTTGGACGAAACCTGGAATTCTTCCAAAATGGGAATTCAATTAGTGTTTCCTCCCTATCTCCGGAATTAAGGGTGCTTATAATAATCATGTTCCACAATCTCTATCATCTATCTAGCATCGGGTACATGAATCTCGGGAGAGCTTTATTTCTTCATGATCTGATAACTGATGAAGAGATTGATATTTGCGCTCATATATTTCATATTTTGCGCAAAACTGTTGTAAGAACTGAATCAAGGACTTGCATTCCTTTTTGCTGTCTCATCTCAAGAATACTAAAACTCAAAGGCATTCATCCATCGGTAGATGAGTCTCCCTACCAGAAGCCAAGTCCAATCAACATTTGTACACTCAACGCTAGCATTGGTCATAGTCCGAAGGGAATCAAGACAGAGACTTCAACTTCTCATAGTGGTTCACACTCTAGTTCATCCTCCTATGATGAGAAGTTAGACAAAATTTTGGCATCCGTCCACGACATAAGTACCAAGATGTCCGGACTTTCCTCTCTCCTACACTATCACAACATCCGTTGTGATACGAGGTTCATTTCTCTCCAAGCTCAATTGGATCAGATTCAAAGACAGTTAGAAGAAAATGAGGACTAGCTATTCTATGACAAAAAGGGGGAGATGATGATGATAGGGGGAGTCTAAATCAAAGGGGGAGTATTGAAGTTGAAGAACAGGAGAATGAACAGGCCTATGTTTTTGTTGTGTTTTTAGATTATCTTGTGTTTTATACCCATGCTTTGTAGCTTAGTACTTGTTGTTAATGTTATGCATTTCTTTAAGTACATCACTCTTGTACCCTTGTTGGATTTTATATCCTAGATGCAATTACCTTGTGTTGTTTTATCAGTTGAGTGTTGAACATGCAAATGATACTTTGCATTAAGCTTATTTGCTTGCATGTTCGGATGTTCATTCCTTGTGAGAATGATCATTGTAGTCACTATTTATAGTGATTGATCATTTTTTGGTCAAGCCATGCTTTACTGTTGTTATTCATTATTGCTTGATTGCATTGTGCTTACTCCATATGCATTTCAAGTTTTCTGCTTACAATGATCGTATTGTGTTGTTGTTTTCAGGAAATACTTGTCCGTATAGTTTAAGAGCTTCATAGATTCTAGAGTTAGGTGTGAGTGAGTTTTGTTTAACTATTCCCAACTCACATGTTAAGTCTAGAGTTTGTTTTAGGGTTTTGTCACGGAATAGCCAAATGGGGAGATTGTAAGAGTGAATTTATTCAATCATTTTGTTGGTTTTATTTCGTGCCAATTTGCTTGTAATTTAGCATTTAGAACCTTGTATTTAGGTGGGAATCATGTAAGGGTAGTGTGTGAGAGAGTGTGAAGAAAAGCTCAAGAGTGTGCACTTAAGCTGGGCCTTGCGATTAGATCTCGCGACTGGCTCGCGGTTGGCAAGTCGCCAAAGGAGGCACACGTGTGAAGCATGCAAAGGAGCTGAAGTGTTACGCCAGTTGGATCATTACATGACAAAACTTCCAGTCTGGCCAGATAGTTAGCTCGTGACTTAGACTCGCGATTCAATCAAGTCACGAGGTCAAGTCGCCAGACCACTCTGTTTAGGAAAAACTAACCTTTCGCATTCCAAACACACACCAGTATAAATACCCTTTATACCCACGTATTGTAGAGAGCTTCTGGAGAGAATTTTGAGAGAGAAACCCTAGAGAAAAACAAGATTGACTCATTCACAATCTTCATCCTTTGATTCTCCAAATTCCTCTACTCTCACCCTCTCCATTGTTACATCCTTGAGAGGTACATTTTGCCAAATCCTTTTCTCACCATACCCCTATCTGTGAGAAGGTTTTTTGGTGCTTGGGAAGCAGTTTGGAAGGGACCAATTGATATTGGTTGATGCTATGGGCTATAACGGAATCCGGTAAGCTAGAGAAGACAAATGTTCGATGTAACCTCGTTAGAGCAAGAAGTTTGGAGGGCTTAGGTACACTGGGTAGATTAGGCTTGGAGGGTCTTCTACTGTTCATGTATCCTAACTTCATTCTCTAGTGGATTATTGACCGCTTGGAGGACGGTGGAGAGATTTTACGCCGAAGACTTCGATTTCCTCTTCGATAACATTGTTGTGTTGTCTTTGTGTTTGTATCTCTATTCCCTTAATTTTTACCTTTTAATTGCTGTTGTGGTTGTGATTAATTTCGGTTTAGATTGTTTTACCAATTCTGATTTAGCTTATTTTCATATTCCGCACGTATCTTGTTTGATAATAAGCTTATATTGGTAATTTGTTAATTGGAGTCTAAATATTTATAGGTGTTTTACACACTTTTTGAACATTCACTACCAAATTATCAACAGGTAGAATATCATCAATTCTATTAATGGGCCCCAGTGGTAAAATCATAATCAATAATACAGCTTGATTTTATAATTCTTCTGACAAGGAGACCAACTACAAGACAAGGAGTTTATGTCAAATAATATTTAACAGTATGTTCCTGTCCACGTTAAACGCATACATGAAAATCTCCGCTACATAGTGTTCAAAGAGTTCATATATATATATAAAACTGTTCTTAGTTAAATGAATTGCATCATTGCTAATCACTAGCTAGTATAGCAGTAATTAAGATCTACATAGCGCAAACTAGCTAGTGATGGCAACACTGCACCACCCTTTAATTGTCTCAGCATTCTTATTATTTTGCTGCTTTTCAGTTACAGTTGTTGGAAGAACCGGGACTGCAACCTTCTACACTCCTCCATACACTCGTAAGCCTCCATAGGCTAATTATATTCCAGGGTTGTTTGTATTTTGGATGACTGAAGTTTGTTTTCAGTTAAAAACCTTTTAGATAGAAAGATGGCTACTTTTGTTTCTTTGTAAACCCAATGAAGGTTCAGGTGGAGTGTGTGTGTGTGTGTGTCTCTCTCTCTCTCTCTCTCTCTCTCTCTATATATATATATATATATATATATTATACCAATCAATAACTTATTTTTGAATTAATATTTTGAAAATCTTATTATTGGATTATATGTTTTTTATGTTCTTAATATACACACTAATATCCATGCTAATCGGATATTATTTACTATTCGATTCATAAACTCATCTTTTATGCATTATTTTAAACTATAAAAACTTGAATTTAAATAATTGATTAATTACATGGCTATTGATTTTTGATCACCTTAAAATTTTGCAAGTACGGAGAATAAACAAAAATAATGTAATCCAATGATAGATTTGTTAAAATTTGCATTTAATAAAAAAATATAAATGGTATAGCATTATTTAAAGTTATACCAGATGTAATTGAAGTCAACTTTTTGAAACAATTTTGGAAATTTTGCTCATTCCATCGATCCTATGTTGCTTATCCATCTAATATCTATTCAACAAATTCAGTGAAGTTCAGAAAGTTGAAAAAGGAGAAAGTTTGTGCACATAACTTGTGTGACACAATTTTTGTCACAATTTTGATGTGATTGACTATAATTCGTAGAAACAAAAAGAGTAGAATCCATGTAAAAGTGTTTTTCTACTCCCAAAAATCCATCACATAAAAGTATAACTAAAGTTGTGTTATACAAATTGTGGTTTGAAAGTCAACTTAAAAGATAGACTTCCATATGTTCCATGGTTTGGTAGCATAGGCAATAAGAAACTTTACCCTTTCTTTCTTTAAAATAAATGGCAGCTATGATTTGATGATTAATAGCCATAATGCCTATCTCTGCTTTTCTTTTCTTTTCTTTGTCTTTTTCTTTTTTTTCCTAGATAAAAAAGGTGAGGCTGTGACCAGGGACGGAGCCAGAAGTTCAAATTAGGGGGGGCAAAGTTAAATTAAAAAAAAATCTTATTAAAAAAAAAAGGCACATAATAACACGACGCATATAGCATAACACTAAAATCAACAAACTTTATTAAATATTAACAACTAACCATTAAAATTTCATCACTGCACACTTTCAGTGCGATAGTTACTCCTCAAGTATAAGTGTTGTAGGATGTAGGGAGTAAGGGTCGGGGTTTAAGTCTCTATGAAGGAGACTCACACACATACATACTTAAATTAAGTTAAAATAGAATTTCTATCTTATCTCAAAAAAAAAAAAAAAAAAAACTATTAAAATTTCAAACCATCTCAACTTTAAAAAAAATAAAAAACACTAAAAAGACAAGCACAACCATTAATTATTTGTTTTTCCTTTATTCATTGATATTGTTGCTTCTTTATTCAAGCAGGCATATGTAATAAAAAAACAAAATCACCAAATAGAGGGGTAGTTCATAAAAAAAATATAAAAATAAAAAACATCCAGTACGTGGGTCCAAACTCCAAACAGTAAAAGATAGTTAAAGTATTGATATAGAAATAGTGATTTTTCATTTAGCAAAAAAAAAAAAAAGTATGAAAGTTCTCCATCTTCCGTTGAAAAAGAGAGAAAAGAAAGTTGCTCAGCTAAGAGGCTCTACCTGCTCAGCTAAGATGAGAGAGGGAAATACCGTGCTGGTGCTTTCTTGGTCTCTCTCAGAAGTAGATCTGCTATCGACATGCCGTGCGGTGCTGCTGCATTTTTGGTCTCAGTCTTCATTCCCTTTGCCTCATGTCTTAGTACTAGTGTCTCTCTTTGGGTTAGGGGTTTTTATTTTTTATTTTTTTTATTTGGGCAATTTGATGGAATGATTTGATGTCAAATTGGTTTTGTTTCAAATTTTTTAAGGGCTGGGCTAATGTTTTTGGTAAATTTTCTGATTGTGCTCAATTTTATTTAGCCTTTCTATTTTGGTGACTTTCTTGTTGGCCTGATTTTTTGGGTTTACCGATTTGTATTTTTTGGGATTTTAGATTTGTAAATTTTTAATGGGCTTTTTCTTTTTGTTTAAAAGATTTTGCTTAGGGGGGCAATTGTAATTGTTTTGGGCAAAATTGCTCAACCCTGTAATATATATATATATACTCCTTGATTTTTTTCCAAAATGGGGGGGGGGGGGGGCAATGGCCCCCCAAAGCCAAAGAATGGCTCCGTCCCTGGCTGCGACCCTACTTATTGTAACTATTGTATATAGTATATGGTTTTACGAATTCACTCCAAAAACAAAAATATTGCCGCGGCCTTGATCACCCCGAAAGGTTGCCATGGTACTTATCTTGCAAACTAATAGAATGTTATATAATGACATGCATGGTGCCTTTTGACCATGACACATGTGACATACAACCTCACTTCCATATTAGCATTCAAAATACACCCGAACAACTTTTCTAAGAACTTTAATTATGTAATATTTTTATTGTATGTATATGTATAGCATATTTTATTCGGAAAGATTAACTTGGCCAAGTAATAATATGATCATGAATTGACTTTCCATATTTGCCAAATCAGGCCCTAGTGTAACACTACTAGTAGTGTTAAACATATTGCTAGGTTATATGACAACTACTTACTAGCTTCATAACCATTTAGAGACCACACCAACAGTCTGTCTGATTCCATGATCCAACATCGAATAATATACTGAATATTGTTTGATATCTCTTGGTTTACCCAGCTTCTGCTTGTAATGGGTTTAAAAACGACGGCGTGATGATTGCGGCAGCAAGCAATGAACTTTGGGGGCAATGGAGCTGCTTGTGGAAACAAGTACAAGGTTTAGTGCCTGAGTGGAACCAACGCAGGAGTACCTCACCCTTGCAAACATAATACAGACGTAGTTGTGACCATTGTCGATTTTTGCCCACCTGGCTGTCAAGGCACACTTGATTTGTCACAAGAAGCCTTTGCAAAAAAAAATTGCTGATCGCAAAGACGGAAAGATAAACATTGATCTTCAACAGGTGTAAGGGATCAAGCCCTACGGTTTGTTCAATTCACTATAATTAAGTGGATATGGATGCGGCAGTTGAAAAGTGACTGCTAAAATATGTGTAAAAATAACAATTACGTCTCTTTTGCGCGTTAAAATAAATTGAATGTCTTTGTTATCCAGTCTTGCTGATAAATCTTTATGCAAGTTGGTTTTTCTAATGTCTTCATTTGGTTTTTGATGGTGACTTGAACTCAATGTGATCAATACATATTTTTACTACCGTAAGTGAAACTTGGATGAAATGAATTAACATTTAACATTGACTTGGCCATATTGGGGTCTTCAATTCCCTCCTCTTTTTTTGGAAAAAAAGAAGGGGCCCAATACAGGACTGGATCACCCCGTATCCACTACAACTGGGTGAACAACGGAGAGGATAGGAATGGATCCTGGCCCACTAAAAGGTTACAAGTGATCCGAAAAAAAAATGAGCCATAGTATTTTGCTGATTTGAGAACATGATAAGCACACCAATGCAAGAAGAAAAATTAGGCAAAAAAGCTTTATACCATCAATGATGCCAGCAAGAAGTCTAGAGGGTTAAAAAAAAAAAAAAAAGATGAAGATTTTAGGCGAGGAACATTAACGCTGAAGGCATCCCCTTCTAATTCATAACAGAACAATCCCATGGTCTTTGCTTTCAAAACTATTAGAAGTGTTGCCTTAGCTTTTGCCTATTTAGACAAAAAGGCAATGTTTTTACTTCATATTTGTCAACTTTTGATAAAATTGCCAAAGCTAAGTGAAGTAGAGAAGCATGGAAGACCCAAACTTTCTTCAAGGGAGTTGATTATATGAAAAGAGTTCATTTACAAACTCTCTGAGTTGAGATTAAAGCTGCTCACATGAAAGAAGGCAAGAAAATTCTCATTATTTTTCATAATTACTTCTAATTGTTAATTGATTGAAGAGTTACGGAAAGAGTGTTCAAGATGTTCGTGTAATGGAGAAAATATTAAAATCCATTTTAACTATTGAAGTTTCAAGAGATTTGGAGACTCTTAATTGAGGAATTAATGGGATCTCTTTAGGTGCATGAGTAGTGTATGCAAAAACACACTAGCTCTATTGAACAACATCAGAGTCAAAATTGACTCGAAGAAAGCAGAAGCCTAGTTGCTCCCAGCGTGGAAGTCGTACCAATGGCAACCATGGTAGGGGCCATGGCCGAGGAACATTCAAAGGCAGATCCAGTCGTGGAGTTGAACACTACAAAACCAAGACTCGATGAAGTCATGAAGCTATTGAACACTACACACTTGTAGCAGTAGGGGCCATGCCTAATCTAATGCTATTTGGGCAGGAGATCCTATGGATCACCGTTTTAACTACTTGATTTTTCTATTTGCTTGGAGACTATCTCATCTCTTAGGGTAGCAAAAGACAAATTGTGGTCGCTTATTTTAGTACAAAACCATTAGAACTCTTGTGGCTATAAATGATGACTTCTACAAAATTTAGGCGTCTCCTCCCTGTGGTAATGCCTATCTACTGTGACAATAGGAGTGCAATCCAAATTGTACATAATCACATCTTTCATGAACATACCAAGCACAATTGATTATCAATTCATACATCACCATTAATTTGTTACAGGGTACCTTACAGTTACACTCCATCTCCCAATCAGTTGGCCAATATCTTCACCAATTCCCCTCCGCCATGATGCTTTCATGATCATGTATATATACGAACTCTAGTTGATCTCACACATCCCCAATATGAATTCCAAGGGGCTATTACAATTTAGGCTCAAGAGCTCAAGGCCAAGTCATATGTACTAGATTGTACTATCACTATATTGTAATCCTGTCAGTGTGCTATCTCTGTAGTATTGTATTACTAAACCTATTTTGCATGCCTACATAAAAGTCTTCTAACTTCAATTCAATAGACACAATATACAGAGGCCGCGCCGGGGGAAAAGAATACAAAGTCTTTTATCTTCAATTCACTGACTCGGGGGAAAAAAATTACAAATAAAATATCTTTGTTTTGATTACCTTGAAATAAAAATTTGAACTCCTTAAAAAGAAACTTGGCAACAAACCAATTCAATGACAACCTTTATCTTCGCATTTTTAAACAGAAAGAAAAAAAAGAAAAAAAAGAAAAAACCAACAACAAACCAATTTGATCTAAATATGGAGAAAAAAAAAAAAAAAAAGGAATCTCAATGGCAAAAATTAGTAATTTGTTGATATATCTTAAATCTCATAAAAAATAATAATTAGGTAGACAGTAAAGTGTAAACACTAAAAAACAATTAAGTATGAGGTAGTAGAAGTCAGACGTGAGACAATGGAGAGTGAAGACAATTTATTTTTTTAAATGATTGTATTGTTGTGTTGAATTCTTAATAGAGTAATGTAAAAGATACAACAAAAATTCTTCTTAATGAGTAACAAAGACCAACAACTCGTCAAAGTTGAGTTGAATTGTTAATTACTCTCTCTGTCCTAATTTGTTTGTCCTTTATTCCCTTTTGGGATGTCCCAAAATATTTTTCTATTTCTAAAAATAAAAGTTATTAGTTTACTAATATTCCTATTATATCCTTACTTTATTTTCAAAACTATTTGAAAAGAAAACAAACAAATATCTTAAAAAATCAATGTAATTAGGGCACCTTTTTAGTTGCCTCATTAAGAATAACTCTTTTAAAAAAAAGTTGATAAATTTATGTAAGGGTAGTTTTGTAAAATTATATATTTTTATAAGGCAGACAAGACAATAAATGATGTTCCCTTAAAAAGTTTGACTTTTCAAATAGGACAAACAAATTGGAACAGAGGGAGTAAAAAAATTGAAAAGAGTAAAGAAAAAAAATTAATAAATAGTAAATTAATTTATTTTAAGCAATGATAATGGTTGGTGTAATACTACAACAATAATTAATGTTCACTTAACACTAATAATTGATAAATTTATTATAGTAAAGAAAATGATGATTTCCAAGATTTAATATTAGCAACAACAATTAATATCTTCATTATACTAAGAAAAAATATGTCTAATAAACTTATAGTTTATATATCATTTATTCTTTTACTAGTAACATGGATAAATTTCTGACAAGGAAATAATGTGTATTGCAAAATTCATCTCTTACCTATTATTCATTTTCTAAGAGAAACTCGTGTTGTCTTCAAAAAATCTTCATTCACATCATGAGTTAAAAGAAAAAATATTTATCTTATCATCTTAATTATCAAGAAGAACTAAGAAAATATTATTTATAATCATTATTAACCTTTTTAGCACAAATTTAAATGATCCCCTAAAAAATACTGGTAGAGCCGCCACTAATAATATAATAAAGAGATCTGGGGTTCTATCCTAAAAATTAATTAGTGTCTTGGTTTAATGTTAAAGAGTTATTATCAGAGCGGATATTATAGGATGAAAACTCACTAAAAAAGGTAGTCATTATTATTTTTCAGTATCAATGTCACTTAAACCGATTATCATTGTAAATTGAGCTGAATTCATTGTAATGCTAAATGAATTGTAATACTTGCTGACTACCTGAAAAAACGATTATCAATGTGAAATAAAGATCTCCATGCTTACCGAATAAGTTGAGCTGAATTCATTGCAATGCTTGCTGACTACCTGAAAACCCAACTTAACTCAACTTTTGACCACGATATAAGAATGTGTAAGTTGGAGAATTCCATGAATTCATTAGTATCAAAATTTATATCTCTCTATTTTTTTTAAAATCACATATCATAAAATAAATAAATAAATATTACAAACTGCTAAAATAAATATATAGCTTCTTTAGTGATGCTCTCCATTCTACAACATTTTTAAAAACTATTACTGAGTGGCCCGTGCAATGCACAAATAATGTAGTAATATTTTATATAAGATAGTTTTGGAGAATGTCGTACATATATTATAACATAATTATTATAGAATTTTGTTAATAATGAGTTGATCATAAGAAAAAATAATTATAGATTACACACACATATCCGTTATAATTATTTAGTTCAAGTAACGTGAAATAAAAAAACAATTTTGAAGAAATATTGTAAAATAAAAATAAAAATAAAATGTGTATTTCTCTTTCTCCTTAATTCTAAAATAAAATATAATTTCAAAAAACCAAAATCAATCACATCCTTTATAAAACTCACAAATCTACAACATTTGACCTTAATATCAAAATTGTAATTGCCACTATTGTCACTAGGGGTGTCCAGACCCGACCGTGACCTGCCAGACCAACCAACCCGCCCGATCTCCACCCGAGTTCAGCCCGAACCAACGCTCCTATTGGTTGGTTTCGGGTTTCCACGCCCAAGGCCCGATGCCGGCGCGTCGAGTGGTGGGTTTTCTTCTCCAAAACTCGAGCCACCTGACCCAACGAAGGTTATATACAAATCCAGCAAAATCACACTCAAATCCGAGGAGATCCAGCGAGTTCTCAATCATATTTGGTGAGATTTAGCTAGATCCGGCCATTCCCAACAGATTTCAATGATTTTGGTGTAGATTTTGGCGATTTTGATGCAGATCTGGTGAGTTTTTACATTTTTCGGCAATGATTTGCAGATTCTGGCGATGATTTTGCAGCTCTAACGACGATTTTGCAGCTTTGGCGACAACCTAAAACTGACCAACGAGACTCGATCTCCACTCGAACCCAAAAGACCCGATCGATTGACGCCGGCGGGTCGGGTTCGGGCTTGGTCAAAAACTGACCCGGCCCAACCCGTGGACACCCCTAATTGTCACTCAATATAAAATGCAAACCACCCCCTTCCTTGGTTGTAGCCAACTCATACGAGTCCGGATAATGATGTTAGAGCTAAGTGTCTTTGAAAGATTGAAGATAAATGAAATCATTTTTGGACTATTGTATTTGACATGGGATGACGTGAAGGGCTATATGGAGATATATATAAAGGAGTAGAAGTGCAAGAGGTGAAAATGATGAATTAAAATGTAAAGAATTTTGTGTATATGTGTGAGAGGGGAAAAGTCTTGAAATATTAAACTAAATGATACAAAAAATATTTACTTTTTAATTAGAAATTTCAAGAAACATTGAACCAAATAAAACAAAATTTTAATATTTTATTTTGATGTGGCAATTGAAAATATTTTAATTTTCATTGTTAAGAATGTGCTACTTGATAGAACCTAATACTTACCTAAATGAATTTTGTGAGATATATATATTGATTGCTATTGCACCCACTCACTCTAGTAAGTTGTATCCTTTGTGTTAAATCCATTAAAAATAGAAGATGCTACTGCCTTTTTCACCTGTTCCTTGACATGACGAGTTTTCAATCAAAACTTTATACATACTTAAACACAAAATATTATTAAAGAGCCAATTTGACAACTTCCGTGTAGCATTAACCCTGCATTTTGTGAGTTGCGGGGTATACCAGTACACCTAAAGTCTTCATGAGAACAAAAATCAAGCCTTTAAACTTCATGAAATCCGCTACTTTAATGCCCATTTGACAAGTAACCTATATTTTTTTCGGGCCACCGTGCCAACTTTCCGTTGAATTTTTATCATTCTAAGTATTTAATTGTAGCGGAATATGGCATACCTTTCACAGTGATTAGTAAAGAATTGCTAAACTTGGTATTATAATAATGGAGGTGGAGTTATAAGTATGGAGCAGAACCCACCAGCCATAGAAAATGCATGGGGGCTTTGACTCCTTTGTCTTGAAGTCTCAACAGTGCTAAAGTGTAGAGTGTGGACATGGAAGTATGAAACTGATAGAGACCAGGTACGTGTTTTCTGCTAAACTTTACAGCCTTCAGGGGCAGACAGAAAGCTTCGTATGTATTGTCTGTATAGCAAAAGCTACATGCCAAGACGGGCATGGATGCCCAACTTGAAGGTGTGACATCAACCTATGTCCAATAGAACATTAACTTGCTCACACAAACATCGTCATGTCTTTCTTGTTTGGTTTATAGTTGTTTAGGTTAGTAAACCGTGAACAAAAATTAATTCTTGTGTCAAATAGCATCATTTCAAGATTAACACTAAATCCCACGATTAGCTAAAGATAAAGGAAGTCATTGAATTCTCGACAACTACTTGACACCTAATTGATCGATTGAGATGTGTCTTGACACTATCGATCAAAAATTGTAAGACCTGATTTTTACTTAGGTTTGTTAAGTCGACTAATCACTTAGAATTGAGTCCTACTTACCAAATTTAGTATTAAAGGGATGATTTGAAGTTGACTAAATTGAAGAAGAGAGAGCCTTTCACATATAAAAAAGGGATGATTCCATGCGACTAAAAATCAATATTACTGATGTTTAGTGATCTAATTGAAGCCACAATACTTTCACAATCAAGATTGCTGTGAAATCTTCCAGGTGGTTCTTAAAGTAACAAATTGTTTATGTTGGTGAAATCCACAATAGTAGACTCCAATCGAGTTAGACTGGTAGGGCACGTGAGTAAGCCACTATTGAAAGTAGAGATAAAAGTTAGGATTAATTTCTATTATAAGAACTTCAATTTTACATAGTGGATTCTTGCTTTGAGTCCGTGGCTAATCTCTCAATGTGTTTTATTCCTTTCATGTTTATCGTTGGTTTTTCACATTGTAAACAAATTATTGTCTCAGTTATATTTCCACACTTTACCTCATACTGTGATTAATTTGTTTGTCGTGGATGTTAACTAGACTTTGAACAAACTACGTATGTGATTAATTTGATTATCGTGAATGTTAATTGGACTTTGAACAAACTCCATAAACGGATAATTAATTCAACTTGACTTAATTCTACTATAATTGTCAATAGGTTTAACATAAATATTTTTATTTATCTCTTACTCATTCTCTATGTAGATGTCAAATTTAAGAGGACTACCTAAGAGCTATCTACATAACTACATTGAAATAAAACATGACAATCATTTTAACTTGATTTATCTCTGTTTGATGCTACATAGAGGAGTAGGGTACCTTAAAGCTTCGTTGATTGAGACCAAGACACTTTTTTTTTTAAATTTCTAACTTCAACTCTCTCTCTCTCTCTCTCTCTCTCTCTCTCAAATTACAGTTTTTAATTTTTTTTTTCTAATATACAGTGTTTCAGAAAGTGTTTTAATTGTTTCATAACCAATAATATCTGCACTGTTTCACATCATATCTACATTCTCTTACATAACGTGTGTGGACAATTAATTTGAAATTGTGAACATTAATTATGTGAAACATTTTACATCCAGGGTTGTGAAACATTTTACATCCAGGTTGTAAAACAATAATTAGCCATTAGCTTATAAATAAACTAAGGATTTTAACTCCTCCAGTCCCCCTTCTCATCCTCCATCTCCAATATCAGACAAAATTTTGTGCGATATAGATATATATATATATATATATATTTTAAAGTGAGGAAGTTAATGGATGATGATAATGTAACAAAACATAACACTTCAGCCACCTCATGACCTTCCTTAATTGGGCACTTCAATCAGCAGACAGGATTACAGACACCCATTATAAAAGGAAAAGCAACGCTTCTCTCTCATAACTTGGCATAATACAAACCCCGCAGAAAACAACAAAACCTAGTCACCAACTAGGTGCTTAATTGCCTAATCATAATCCATATTACAACACGAAGCTTCTTTATATCATTGCTTGTCTTTATTCTCACCACACATCTGTCTATTTGATAATATTCTTTATTCTCTATTCGGTACTAGATTTGCCAATGAAAGTTTTTTCACTTTTTTTTTCCTTTAACTACTTTGAATTTCGGACCTTGCTAATCCCACTACACACTTCTTTAATTAACCTCACCAAACAGCATGTTCTTTGTTTATATTTTCACTGGTTTATGGTTCTGACCTTGTATAAATCTAGGGTTTTGTTCAGTTGGTATGGTAGGAATAGGTAAAGGAAGCTCTCATAGTTTCTGAAGTAGTACCCATAAAACTATAAGCCATGGACTTAAATGTTTTCTTGAAGGAAACAGTTTGTCTAAGGCCATCTGAACAGTCCCAAAGACAAACTATTGAACTTTCTGGTCTGGACAGGATATCCCCTGCAATTCTCTATGCTGTCTTCTTTTATAAATGTAATTTGAACTCAGAGGCAGAAAATAGTATTGAGAGAGCCAAGAGAGCTCTCCAAAGGGTTCTGGTTTCATGGTATCCAGCTGCTGGGAGATTTAGAATCAGTGATGCAACGGGGAAGCTAGAGATTGACTGCAACGATGAAGGTGTAACCATGATCACTGCAGTGTGTGATTCCAAGCTTGAAGAGCTTGGCAAACTGCATGAATACAAACCATGCTATGTAAAGCTTGTTCCGCAGCTTTCTGATGCTGATGATATATCAAAAAACCCACTTGTTCTTGTGCAGGTTTTGGTTTCATTTGCTTATGAACAATACATACGCTTTTTATTTTGCTAAGTAAATAGTACTGTAAAAGGGAGAAGTGGAGCTCAACTCCTGATATCAGGCATCATAAAGGGTGCCAGTAATACTGGGCTGTCAGTCGAATCCCATCAAGAAAAACCCTACTTTTAACAATTTATTTCAGCAATTTTTTAAGTCTCTAACAGCTAGCTATAAAATTTCTTTCATATTGAAGTGTTTCTACAATCCTTGAAAATTATTTTTGGAAACTTTATGAACCAGAGGTCATGCCAGTCAAGTTTTGCACTCCAAAAAAAGAAACCCTAAATTTGTCTTTTTGACATTAAAGTTCAATAGTGTATAGTTAATTTCTTTTGATCCCCACCCAAAAGAGAAAATAAAGGTTTACCCTCCCAAGGCTATTAATAATTGTGTATATAAGCTTAATTTAGGTCATGAAAGTAATCATGTCTCTTCACTATCGTTCCCCACTTTCTGCTGCTGATTTATTTTTGTTTAGATTTATGTCTTCTATATTTTAAGTGAGAAGAAAAATAATCTAGGTCCGCTAATGATGTACGGAACCCTAACCCTAGATACTAATTTTCTTTATTTGTCTAGTTGATGATTATAGAGCTATTACTTTTGAGGATAATATATTTACTGTTATAATCAGTTATCATTATCTAATCATTTCAATCTAGAAATTTTAATTCAGCTAGCTTCTGTGTGAAACTTGAGAAGCTGTTTTCTTCTAGGGTTTGACGAACAACAATTTACTTATATTTGCTTCAAGGAATGAAAATTAAGTTACACCGGATAAGACTGAACAAAAAGAAAAAAGAATCCAAAAGCTACACCTTGGTTATATAGTTTTAGACATCATAAATATTCTATGAATCCACTAAAGCATTATAAATGTTGTGTGGGTAGTTTAATTGGTGATTGTGGTTATACCCCACTAAACCAAAGATGGCCATGAAAAAAAAAATGGAGAAATCAATTCCACTTCGCTTTTTCATTCAGAATGGATTAGATGGTAGATATAATATTAAGCTTTTTCTTTCCCCTGTATAGGCTCTGTGTTTGTGTGTGTTGTGTTTTTCTCGAGAATTTAACCCCAACATTTTCTATGTTAATGTTCCCTATATATCTGCAGATAACAAGGTTTGCTTGTGGAGGGCTTTCAGTTGGTGTTGGAGGTAGCCATGCTTTATTTGATGGTAGTGGAGCATTCACTTTTCTAGCATCATGGGCTCATATATCAAGTGGGAAAGATGAATCTGACCTTATTGTTCCCAACCATTCAAGAGATGCGATTTTGCATGCTATCTATTCTCTGCATTCAACCCCTTCAGCTGCTTCAATTTATGAACAAGACCACATAATAGCTATTGAAGATCTCTATGGGATACCAATGCAGGCCATGGCATCCGATGATAGATGTTGGGAAACTGCACTAGCAAAATTCAGCCAAGTTGATCCTCAAGGGGGGCTTGAAGTTATTACATTGTGCATCAATAAGGAAACTGTTGAGACATTGAAGGCAATAGCAATCGAGAGGGGCAAGCTCTTGAAGTGTTCTACGTTCGATGTTTTATGTGCACACGTATGGAAGGTATGTTTTAGAAGCAGGAAAGGAAATGATATTTCCATTCAATAAATCAAAAAAACATTTTTCAGGACCACCGGACCATGAGTATATTGACTTCTTAAGGTTATGAAGCATTAGATTTTCTTTTTGAAAAGAATATATAATTGCGTATAATACTCAAAAGTTTAATTGCGTATATTCCATAGCCATATACAGTTGTAAACAAAGTTAATTTCCTCACCATGCATTAACTTTTAAGCTGTGTGCTTGAGTTCATACTTTGCAAGCATCTGCACAAATTTGATAAAAGAACTATATATTTATAGACATGCATGGTAAATTCTTTGTTAAATTAAATCAAGGATGAATGATACAATTTGTAGGAGTTTACCAGCAAAAATCACAAACAATGCATCAAAAAGGGATTATAACAAATAATATATAAGTTAAAAAAAAAATTAAGTTGTGATTTCTTTTATACATTTTATTAAAATCAACAGATTCTTGAAAATTTTTTCCTCCATTATTGGAAATCTATTTTTATTTGAGAACTAGGTTGAGAGCAGCCCATAGTAAATCTATGATAATCTCATATAGGGATAATCAGTTTAGGGTTAGCAATAAGGTGTATAACACTCTGTTTGTTTCAATTTGCCGTAAAATATTTTACATGTAAACATTTTCAAGAAAACATTTTCAACTATTTGGATTGACCTCAATACTAGAAAATGCAAATACAAACCAACAACCACCACAAACCCAATCACCATAGTCACCACCAGCCACCTAAATCACAAATTGGAGAGGAAAAATCAACAAAAGCTAGTCAGCCACAGCAGCCTAGCCAGCTAGCCATTACCTATAAACCCACCCAGCCACCCACCACAACCCCTAAGCCATCCCAAAAACCTAGATCGTGAAGGGAAAAAAAAAAAACCCCACTCACTCTCAGCAATTTCATATCAAAGATCTTAGTGGCAACGTTTCTAGATTTGAAACTAGATTTGAGCAACGAGCGATGGAGCGATGGTGACAAGGCTCACCTCAGGCCTCACAATGACTTCTCCAACGACAAAATAGGTCGAGATCTAACGGTGGTGCCACCAGAATGGAGGCGAAGGGTGCCGATAGAGTGGAGGCAAAGAGCGGCGAAGGGTGCTAGTAGAATGGAGGCGAAGAGTGGTGTCGTTGGTGGGTGTTGTCACTGGTTTGGGCAAGTGTGAGAGAGGATGAGTAAAGTATGGGAAAGGGGGAGGAAGAGTCGGCTATGAGAGATAGTCGGCTGTGAGATTTTTGTAAAATGTTTTACACTTGTTTTTTTGGGTAAAATAATTTTACAAGTTTTTACACACAAAGTTTTAGTCAAAGAAAAATATTTTACAACTTTGACTATATTTTACATGCTATCAAACACTTGTAAATAGAAAAATATTTTATATCAAAACAAACAGAAAGTAAATCACCCAATATAAATATGTACATTGCTGAGTAAACATGTAGTCATCTAGGGTTTTATAATATAAATCAATGTGGGTCATGAGACCGTATACTATTGAGTAAACATGTAACCGTCTTGGGTTTTATTTTAATATAAATCATCATGCATGGTATTAGAGCCACCACCTCAACAATCCACTACCTAGTCACTTGCACTTCACCATCCACCAGCAGACCTCAAAATTGCCTCAATACGGCCCATTACTAGGTCTTTTTTTTAACAAAAAACATGCTATTTAGACTTAGTGTACCGTTCAGTCTTTTCATAATCACTGTAAAATGTGACATATGCTCTCACACGCTCCCCCAGCGTGCTTAGGGGCATGCTCACATCGCTATATATAGCTCTTGAGACATATTCTCATACTCATTTATGTGTTGGCTCCATCTTGACAACACATTTCACATGCTCCAAGCATTGTACATGCGCGTCACTCTATCACGTGTTGGGATGCACTTAGTGGCTCACGTTTTCCCTGCAACTTAGTATTGGGGACTCACTTACGTATCAAATTTCTTTAAATGCTACACACACCTTACATAGTTTTCCTAACCGTCAAACCACCTCTAATGAATTTCCGAAAACCGTTCGACCACCTTTAAATGCTCGTGAATTTTACAATCGTGTGCGTTGTAAAATTATATTTTTTGGTAGCTGGTAATGACAAATTCTTTTTTGACAAAAAATAATTCCAGAAATCCACTTTTCAGGACTAAGAATATTATCACCTCTCTAAAACTCATGATTTGGGCCGGATTATACATGTGTCTTGAACCTCTATTCATCTTTTCAGTTTTCTAAACCATTTTTTTTTAATCTACCATTTTCAATGTTAAACTATACGCAGAACGTCAATAACATCTATGCGTCATCTATAAACAAATAAACTATGGTTGTAAAAAGCATATTATATATGTCTGACTAGTACACTAAAGTTCAACAAAACTGAATGCACCTTTAATTCCCTTGGTCACAAACATGGATTCCGGTATACATCCTTGCATTTGTGGTCGTGATTTTTCATACACCTCCACATATACACACACTAACTATACATATTATTACTCAACATATCTTTGTGCTTACAACTAATTAAACAGTAATAATTGTGTTTGTGATTGATTTTCTATTTTCTAATCTTATAGGCAAGAGTAAAGGCTCTTCTTCTAGATCCCAACACAAATATATGTTTGCAGTTCCCAGTTGATTCCCGAAACAGGTTCCAACCTCCACTTGGTGAAAACTTTACTGCCAATGCCTTTGTTCTCGCCTCAGTTTCGTGCTTAGTGAAAGAACTATTAGAAGAACCTCTTCACAGCACAATTCATAAAATTCAAGCAGCAAAAGATATTATTACCGATGAGTACATCAAACTATACGCAAAAGCTCTCGAGTCCTCGAACAAGTTTTTACCTTCTATGCGAGAATTGACAATTATTACTGATTGGTTGAAGTTCCCCTTCAATGCACTAGATTTTGGTTGGGGAAAACTTTCTAGTGCTGCTCTTTTAGCATCTCCTGTAAAGGAAACTGCATTTCTGATGATGAATCTTGAAGAATCTGGAGGTTTCTTAGTTCGGATTGGAATTGGAGGTCAATACGTGCAGGATCTTATCAGCAACTTCAATAACTTCAACTACTGCTGAAGTGGCAGAGCCCCTTTATTCAAGTATGTTTCTTTTTGATGAAATGTATGTTTCGTACTATGTTAAGTTTTTGTAAGAAATTAGTTTTCAGTCTGACTGGTGTTGTAGTATAGATCTCAGTGTTTTGTTTTTTTGGGAAGAAAGACCTCAGTGTCTTATATTGTAGCATAAACTTTGTAAAAAAAACCTAGTCAGAAGTATGTAAAATAATGTTTGTGAGTTTGTGATCTTTTGATTAAGAAAGCTATTGTGTACTATTATAAATAATGTACTTCTAATCTTTCGTATATACATATGCGTTCACGACTCAACCTTCTTTAATATTCTGTTTTTGCCCTTGCACCATTATTCCTTATGGAATGGTTGAGTAACTCACTTCTCCTAGCCTGATAATTCATGAGAAAATATCCTCTAATTCTTGTTTACATCCACTATTTTTCATCAATATCCATAATTGATGCTAAAATGTTCAAATTTTAACACATGATAGTAGATGTAAAAAAAAAAAAAAAACCGAGTATAAGAGTATGACTCCCCTAATTTATGTGTACCTTCATAATCTTGTTTAGCATCAATTAAATGTCAAAACTACTTTCCTCAATGGGTATTCATGTTTAAGGACATGAAGGAAAGTTTACAATTTAAAAAGATCCTTGTATGGATTCAAGCAATCTTCCAAGCAATGGTATTTGAAGTTTCAAAAAAAAAAACTAAGTTGGTTATGAAATGATTCCCATAGATCACTATGATTATGTATGGAGGTGCAATGAAAAGTTAATAATATTGTCAATATTGTTGTTATATGAGGATGACAAATTATTAGCAGGAAACTATCCAAATTTGATGTTAAAAACAAAGCCCTTCCAAGTTTCAAAGTTTGAAATGAAGGACAGAGGTCCAACAACCTATGTGTTGGGGCCTTGGGGGTAGGGCTGTCCAAACCACCTGCCTAGATCAACCAGGCCGACCCAAAAACCACCCGATTTGAGGTTTGTGATGGTCAGCAGTGGGTTCCAACTTCTAGAAACTAATTCCAGCGAGTCAGTTGGTGGTTCATTGCTTCAAAATCCGACTCCAACCAATCCGACTGATCTCCACCAACCAAAAGCCACCATTCTCTGCTATATGAAGCATTATTCGGTCAGATCTTGTCGAGATTTCATGTAGATCTAGTGAGATTTGTCTAGATCTAGAGGATTTTGACTAGATCAAGCCAAATTTCGACTTGATATGGCTTGATTTCGACCAAATTTGACTGAATATCAACCAAATCCAGCGAGTTCTATCCAAATCTCCTTCTCCTTGACCCGATCGAGACCAACCACCCACCGACAAGAACCTGACTAGTCCAACCCGAGTTCTTCATCGGTCAGCAATAGGTCTGGAAATTTCACACCTGATTTGGTTGGGTCAATTGCAGGTTAGACACAAATCTGATCCATGGACAACCTTACTTAGGGGAATAAAACTTACAAGAAATAGAGATGCAAATCTCTTATATCTAAATTAGGAAAATTATTTGAAGAAGGTGCTCAAGAGATTCATTATAGCCAATTATAAACCTTTAAACACACTAATCAGTAAATGAACTATCTTGTGTCCTAGAGATGAGGAAGATATAAGAGCAATGGAAAATGTCCACTATACACAAGCAATGGGCAACCTCATGTACCCAATTTATGCTTAGGATTGGGAGGGTCTTAGGGTTTGATATGACTTGTGACTTGTAGTACCGAAGATGTTTATGAAGTTTTGTGTTTAGTTGGAAGATTTGTCTGCCCAATTTTGTGCAGTACGTTGTACTTTCTAATGTACCCATATTAATATACATATTTCTAAACTTTATGGAAAAAAAATTCAAATACATAATGTTCTTGAATTCCGATAATATAGGCAGGAAAGAAAAACATTAATTGCCAAAAGTAAAATATTAGATGAAAAATTTGCTGTTGCTGAAGCAATTAAAATACAATATAATTAATATATATATTAATTGATTTAAATTTTATTCTAGATTTAAAACATCAATCAAAATCTTACCAAATAATATTTTCTTTAAATAGTAGAGTTTATAATTTCAAATATAAACACAAACATAATAAATTTATGCTAATAATTACCATAATTATTGAATTTCATAACTAGACAAAAAATTAAAGAGTGAAAAAAATTATACTATGTAAAACGTTTTCATGCAATGCACACATTAAATACTAGTGTCTTTATATTAGTAAAAACAAAGTACAATTTCATAAATATAATTAATTAATTTCAAGTAAAGTTTAGAAAATTTAAACATTTTCTTACAAAAGTTTTTTTTTTTGGTAAACTACATATATATTTAGTCTCTAACCTTTACAGTTAATGTCAACTTGGTCCCTAACATTTTAATTGTGTCAATTTGGTCTCTAACATTTTAGTGATGGATTGAAGACTGTGTCCTTTGTGCTTGAATTGGGTTTTCGAAGTGCTATTCCTGAAGGGGATTCACTTGGACTGATTAAAGCTCTGAAGTTAGCGGAGTATAGCCTATCTCCAACAGGTTTGCTGATAAAAGATGTGAAGAGGGTTGCTAATAGTTATGTAAGATTGTTTTATTCTCATGTTACGAGAAACGGCAATAAGATAGCTCATAGTCTGGCGAAAAATGCACTATACATACCAGATTTTCAAGTATGGATGGAAGATGTCCCATTGCATGTTGATTCGATTGTACAATTAGATGTAGTTGATTCAAATTAATAAAACCAAGTCAGCTTCCTTCTCAAAAAAAAAAAAACTTTTAGTGATGGATCAAAGTAGTTCTTTCTATTAAATGTTGGATGAAAAATACTGACGTGACTAATTGACTAAATAAAATATTATTTGTTTGCCATATAAGCTAACACTTGTACTATCATGTCATGTTACTTTTTTTTTTAAAGTGTGATTCATGGATTTTGTAACTCACGCGAGGGGATATTTGATTTGGGATCAAAATCTCTAATAAGAGCATCCACACCGAAACCCCAAAGCAAACAGTAGAAATAAAAGAAGAAAATCTCATAGGACAAAGTGATTGAGTTGACTTTTGCTGCTCAAGACATCCAACAAGTTTACTTATCTCTTAAATTGGACCGTGAAACAATTAGATAGAAATATTTCTTTGGATTTTTGGACTTCACCATTGCCGAGAATAGTAAAAGGTTGGCCAAAATGGGCTTTTGCATTTTTTTTTTGTTTATAAAAAAATATCCAGTAAAATGCTCCATGTTTAAAATTATTTAGGAAAATGTTCCTATTTTGAAATTCGATTTTTTAAAAATTGAAATTCAAATGTAAAATTCGATTTTTAGACAATCGAGTTATAGCGAAATTAAACTTAGAAAAAAAAAAAGGAACTCGAATTCATGGAACTCGAGTTCCACTTGAATATTTTCAAGGAACTTGAGTTCCATAATTTTTTTTTTCTTCAATTCGGTATAACTCAATTGTCAAAAATTCTAGTTTTAAATTGAAACTTGATTTTTAGAAAATCGAGTTTCAAAATAGGAGCATTTTCCTAAATAGTTTCAGACAGGGGGCATTTTGTTGGATATTTAAAAAAAAAAAAAAAAAAGGCAAAAGCCCATTTTCTCCGTAAAAGGTTAATTTTGAAGTGGCTGTGAGAAATTCCTCAATGTGACTGGCTATGATGTGTAGGGATCATAATGTGGAGGTAGTGTTGGTTTTGACTAAGAAGATGACATTTGGAGATTTGTTGTGGGCTAGAGCTAAATTGCAATCACTATGGTCAAAGTTTTGAAAGATGAGGGCTTTTAATTCTTGATGAGGATGCTCTAAATGCAATGGAGTGCATCTTATGTTTAGAGATTTATGAACTCCCTTGCCCACTTCATTGTTGGATGGGCTTTTTGCATTTGGAGCTCTCATTGCTAGAAATCTGGGTTTAGGCGACATTTGTAAAACATCACCAAAAACCCAAAAAAATCGCCAAAGACACAAATAGTCTTCAGCAAGCTTTTTTGGTGACATTCGAAAACATCGCAAAAAAGCCATCAGTATAGGTCTTTTGCAACGTATATAAAAATATCACCATTTTTAGCTCTTTAATGGCATTCACAAACCTAGATAATATAAAAATTTTAGGAAAATACATTCAACGACGTTTTTAAAACACTACAAACAATCAACTCTATAGCAACGTTTCAAAAACGTCGCTATAGCATTTGTCCTCTTGCTTTTTAGCTACGTTTTTAAAACGTCACTATAGAGTTGATTATTTGCAGCGTTTTAAAAACATCACTAAAAATCATCTTACTTTTTAGCAATGTTTTTAAAACGTCGCTAAAACCTACTCATTAGGTTTTAAAAAAAAAAATATTAAAAATGCTATATAAACTGCTCAAAATTTAACAATATCTAATATGAGCTTGTGATAGATCAAATATTTCTATTGATTATCAATATTCTACAATAACAAATGTCCAAACTAACACACTAACACCATTTCACATAGATTCAAATAGATATATATTTAATACCAATACATACATAACATATGTCTAAAGTATCATCTTAAATTTAACAAAACACTTGTCTACTTACACACACAAAAAAAAAAAAAAAATCCCCCAAACTATGACAATATTATAAACAAAGTACAATACTTCCAAAATAAATGTGGTTGTTCAAAACAACTATGTGATAGCCCATACAAAAGAAAACAACCACCCAAACTATGACTATATTATAAACAAAGTACAATACTTCTAAATAAATGTGGTTGTTCTAAACAACAATACTTGTTGCGACGTTTTAAGAAACGTTGCTATTGTTTATAGCAACGTTTTTTTTTTTTTTAATATCATGAAAGGCTTACTCTTTATTGGTGCTAGTAAAAAACATCGCAGTATAACACTTATAGCGGCAGATTTAAAAACGTCGCTAAAAAAATGCTGCCTAAAGTTAGATTTCTTGTAGTGTTTGTCTTGCTCTTTTGTAGAAGTTGTGTTTTCTTTTCCATTTTCTTAATAATATTTTCATTACTTATCAACAAAAAAATAAATAAAAGAAAGAATATAGATTCTAAAACAAAGAGATCATTGATTGTATGTCTTTGCACTTCATGTGTCACCCTTTCTCTCAAGAGTTTTGACCAAGTTATGGATGCTTTGGGGCTGTGGTGTGGGTGTTCTCTCAAAATTAAACAAACACAATAATGAGTTCCAAAAGTGCAAGCACTTGTCAAAATGTAGAATAACACATAAACAATATGCTTTAATACCATACAACTGTGTAGTATATTTTGCAGATGAACCAGGAAGTTACACGGCCAGGGCCGACTCAACGAATTTGGAGGCCCCAGGCGAAAACTTTAAACGGGGACTTTTGTTATATTTAATTATAAATTCATATATATTTTTTCAATTAAAATTTATTTTTCTTGCTTTTTGAGAGGCAAAATTACTAATTAAAATTTTGCATTCAAGTTCCGCTAACATTTCTTTTTCAATTGATAATATGGCTAATCCACTTAATCTTTCTTGCAAGAAAAAAGTCTACAATTGTGACATAGTTGATCTTAAATAGGATTTTATTAATTTTAATTTTGAAAAACTTCTTTCTGCGGAAGCAACTGTAATAGGTATAGTTAGTAATATTCTGAAAGCAATACATGCATTTTGGAAAAGATTCTAGCCTCTTTATATAATTTAGTACATTAATTGGAGAGTTTTTATTTATTTGCAAAACTTCTTTTAAAACTTTTAGTTCTGAAAATAAATCTAAGCCATCAATATCGGAATAAGTTTCATGTGTGAAAAAACATTCAAGATTAAGACAAATTTTTTTTTCAAACTATCATCATCTAGTGATTTTAGTTTTTCAAAATTAAGTAAAAAACCAAAAATATTTTCATATATTTGAAATTGTTCAAACCTACTTTCAATTGAAGAAATAGCTTGATCTACTATATATAAAAAATAATTAATTCTAAAATATTCTTCAGCGGATTGTGTTGTCTCATCATTGACATTCTCATTAAACTGTTTCTTCCTACGAATTATACGTTTTTCACGAAATATAGGCTCTATTTCCATTTTGGTTGCAATTTCTTTAGATGAATTCATAGCAGATGTAAATCTATCTTCTCTATATTTTTTTAAAAAAGACATGAGACCTTTTAATTGATCTATAGCAACATCAATATGCATGTCTTTCGATTGTAAATTTTTACTAACAGAGTTAACAGCAAATAATATGCCATACCAAATAGTCATAGCTAGCAAAAACTCAAAACTTTCAATCTCATATGTTGCTAAACAATCAGCTTCACTTTTTGTTTTGGGATCTTCACTTGTTTTTGCCAATTGTAACAAAGCATCTCTTATTTCTAGAACTTGAAATTTTATTGCTTTCACACTTTAAATTCGACTTTCCCAGCGTGTTTGTGACAATGCCTTAAGAGTTAAACTTGTCACATTATCTTGTAAAATTTTCCATCGCTTTGTGGAAGAAGAAAATAGTGTGTATATACGTTGTACTACTCCAAAAAAAGATATAGCTTTAGGACAAGAATTAGCCATATCACATAGGAGAAGGTTGAGATTATGACAACCACATGGTGTGTAAAATGCTTTAGGATTTATATCATGAATTCTTTTTTGTACCCCTTGTTTTTTCCCTTTCATATTAGACCCATTATCATATCCTTGTCCACGTACATCATTAATATCAAGTTCAAGATTTTTTATTGCATTTATAATTTCATTGAAAAGACCTTTTCTAGAAGTATTATCTACCTTTAAAAATTCCACAAAATGTTAATCTATTTTTATCGGACTTATTGAAATATCCACGCATCTTAGTATGAGAGTCATTTGTTCTTGATGACTTACATCAGGGGTACAATCAAGTATAATTGAAAAGTATTTTGCAATGTTCATCTTTTTTATAATTTTACTTTTAATTTCATTTGCTAATAATTGTATCACTTCATTTTGTATATTATGTCCAAGATAATGATTATGGATTGCACCATGTTGAATACGTTGAACATGTTCTTGCATTACTGGATCAAATTCTGCAATCATTTCAATTATACTTAAAAAATTTCCTTTATTTTCTTGATAGATCTTTTCGTTTTTCCCTCGGAATGCCAAATTATTGTTACCAAGATTTTTTACCACCGCTATTATTCTTAATAACATTTTTTTCCAATGATCTTTCTCTTTCTTAATTTGTTCTTGGACATTTCTATCAATTGTTTTATTCTTCAATAATCTTAGTTCTAAATCAACCCAAGTATTCATATTAGTAATATGTTCATTGGTTGTTTCATGATTTTTAAGAATAGAACTAATATTTTTCCAATCCTTAGTTCCTCCATTAGCTAGTTGATTTGTATCAGATTTTAAATTAAACAACTTGCAACAAAAACAAAATACTTTATCTAGGTCTTTTGAATACACTAACCATTTTCTATCATGTTTCTCCCTATTTGGTAATTTTCTAATATAATGCGTAGTAGAAAAATGTCTAGAGTTCTTATCTATAGGAAAGTTTAGATCATCAACTCTTATTGGACCATTTTCTACTAACAAATCTCTTAATTTTATATCACTAGTTTTCCATTGACTTGGATCAAAAATATTTGTAGGAATATAATTAGGTTGATCATTAATATTTTCACTCTCCTCTAAATTATTTTGAGATTCATTATCAAGAATGGTGACATTACATGTTAACGTTTGAACATTATCATGACCACCTTCGTTATTATCATTTTGTTGTATATTTTCATTATCTTTTAACTCTTTTTGATGAATTTCTTGTTCATTTATGAAACCTTCACTCAAATTTTTTGCAAGATTTTGTTTTTTACTAGTAATAAATTTGTCCATAGCTCCTTTTTGAGATTCAATTAGTTCTTCTCTTTGTCTTTTTTTTTTTTTAGTTTTTCATATCCAGATGGATATTTTCTAGTAGACATTTGTAATTAAAAAATATTTATGAATAAATGAAACACAATTTATAATAAAAAAAATTACAATTTAACTATAATAATATAAATTTAATGTATAAAACAATAGAACCTAGTTTATCAAAAGCACAATTGTAGTTTTACTTAATATGATCACTTTACACTTTAAACCTGCACAAAAAATTAAAATTAATATTAATACAAAGTAAATTATTCTAAATTTATAATTTTGTTATCAATACTCTTCTTCTTTTTTTGTAGCAGTAAACCTTTTTTTTTAGCAAGGACTCAACTTGATCCACTAAGACTAAGACCAGCCCCTCCATGGCTCCATCCCACATTCCCACTAAATATGATTTCTTAAAAAAAAAAAAAAAAAACGTGTAAGACTTCTAGAGAAATCTAAGACTTCTATAGCCTTCAACTCTTTAAGTGGGCCCATTGACCAATGACCATTTGATTCTACAGCCTTTTAGAGAAATCTAAATTTAAGAGAACAAACCAAAAAAAAAAAAAAGTAAAGAGTTGCAGCAACTAAACTAAAGTTCGGCCAAAACCCAAAAAGAAAAAAAAAAAAAAAAAAAACCAGCAGGCAAGCAGTAGCAAACTCCTCTTCAAAAAAAAAAAAAAAAAAAAAAAAAAAAAACCCAGACACCCAACAGCAAACCATGAAGAAGACGAAAGAGGCAAAGGAAGAGAAAACAAGAAAGGAACTTCAAATGAAGATCTGTGAACACACTAAGTCTATTGCCAACATCAATTGATGAGTAAGCCAACTAAAAAGAGTTTTTTTTTTTTTTTAGAATGAATGAAGATGGTGAGAGTCAGAGAGTGAAGAGTGTTTTTTTTTCTTTTTTCTTTTTTTCTGCCTTTTCTTATTTGTCTCTTCTTTCAATTTTTTGTCTTTTGTAATCTTTTCTTCTAAAAGCTAAAGATTTAGTGATGGGATTAGCCTTCATGTCACTTCAGAGAAATGGGCCTTTTTTTTTTTTTTTTTTTTTTTTTTTTTTTTTTTTTTTTTTCTTCAGATGAGAACTGCAAAGCTAAAGATTTGGTGATGATGATGGGATTACTCTTCATATCACTTCAGCCTTTTTGCTTTGTGAGAAATAGGCTTTTTTTTTCTTCAGATGAAAAACCAATATTATATAATATATTATTATTATTGGGGCCCCTCTTACAAGTGGGGGCCTTAGGCAGTGGCCTAAATTGCCTATAGTTTCAGTCGGCATCGTTCACGGCTTGAGTGGGTCAAGCAGCAGGATCTTCTACAAAGATCACATGCTAGCCATTTGTGAATTAGATTTTGCCAGATGGGTCGCCATGGTGTAGAAGACAAGGTGTTATTTGCATGTTATAAAAAAGGAGTCTTAAATTGAGCCAAAAAGGAGGAACTCATGATAAGGACAATCAAATCACTGCCATAATAACCTGACTTTAACAAACCACAATTCCACACTTCACAAATTTTCAATCACAAATACTCATATAAGTATAACAACTGCTTAATCAATACCTACTAATAAGGAAAAACAATACCCAAGTTCAATACCATATACATAAATTAATTTCAAATCTACTCTCTCAAATAAAAACAAATTCTTCAAGAAGATACACAACCAAGTTTGCAATGAAATGTATCTCCACTCAATATCATCAGTAGCCCAAGGCATGCGACATTTTAACCTGAAATAAAAAGAATAAACCAGTGTAAAGGTCAACTAAAGTAGATGACAGAAATGTGTACAAAATAGTTTTAACATCCAAGAAAAACTTTAACATTTTTATTTTTCAAGAATACCATAGCTTAGAAGATATGAAAGCTTTATGTATTTAAGAAAACTTAACTTGCATCAAATCTCATCTTAATCTTCATCCCCAAGATCTCTGATAGATTTACCATTGCTAGATAAATCTTTTTAATGATCTGAGCTTGAAATATCATCATCATTATATATTTCTTCTTTATAGTTGGAGTTTGTATCTCATTCCTCATTAGACAAGTCATCATTGATGAGCATACTTCCATCAAGTTGCGCATATACATCATCAACAGGTATTAAAGCCCCTAAATCTATTGTTGGCACATCATCTCTATATAACAAAGTTGAGTCTTCATCATTTTCTCATTGAACTGTTGCATTAACCTCAATATATTCACTTTCTTGGTATACCTCATCACCATTATCTTTTTCATATTCTTCATGCACTTTCTCTGTACCCGTAGGAATATCATACATGTTTCTATGCATCAAATGTTGCAGCACTCGCCAACTATTGCCCAATTTGGTATCATTCAAGTAAAAAACTTGTGAAGCTTGGCATGCTATGATAAATGGGTCAGAATTATACCATGTACGAGGTGTATTCACACTTGTAAAATGCTCATCCCTTTGCATTCATGTTCCATTTCTCATGTCCCACAAATCACACTCAAATAAATATGCATGATTGTTGCCCGAGTAGTTTAGCTCCAAAACAGTCCTCAACTCACCATAGTAGTCAGTTTTTGTTACGTCATCCTCACCTGAAAAAAAAACACCACTATTTTGGGTATGATAAGTATGCTCACGGTCTTTTGTGTTGAACCTAACACCATTCACAATGTAACCTTTGTAAACTACAACTAGAGAATCAAATCCGCATGCAAGACTATATGATCAATTACTCCTACATGCACTTTCATATTCTTCATGCACTTTCTCTGTACCCGTAGGAATATCATACATGTTTCTATGCATCAAATGTTGCAGCACTCGCCAACTATTGCCCAATTTGGTATCATTCAAGTAAAAAACTTGTGAAGCTTGGCATGCTATGATAAATGGGTCAGAATTATACCATGTACGAGGTGTATTCACACTTGTAAAATGCTCATCCCTTTGCATTCATGTTCCATTTCTCATGTCCCACAAATCACACTCAAATAAATAGCATGATTGTTGCCCGAGTAGTTTAGCTCCAAAACATTCCTCAACTCACCATAGTAGTCAGTTTTTGTTACGTCATCCTCACCTGAAAAAAAAACACCACTATTTTGGGTATGATAAGTATGCTCACGGTCTTTTGTGTTGAACCTAACACCATTCACAATGCAACCTTTGTAAACTGCAACTAGAGAATCAAATCCGCATGCAAGACTATATGATCAATTACTCCTACATATACAATTTCTTGCATTACTCCTACATATACAATTTTGGAACCAATATTTGAATTCAACTTCGTGCTTATTATCAATGCCAATGATGCTTTCTCCCTAGATCTTCAAATAATGCTCACTACATTATAAATACATATAAGCACTTCATTTTATTTTCAAGTAACATGAAAATTTTCAAAAAAAAAAAAAAAAAAAAAGGATCTTCATATGATGCTCACTACATAATAAAAACATATAAGCACATCATTTTATTGCTAAGTAATACGTAAATTGAAAAAATAAAAACCAATGAAGCACTTATGTTTTGTATGAATCAATTTCTAAGCAATTGCTAAGTACATACCATCGAGCCCGCGTGAGATGCATATCATCAAGTCTTATATATTTTTCTACTCCCAAAGGACGTACTGGTTATGAAAAAACAGACAATCTTACATCCCTTTTCCTCTGGCACCTTCACTATTTTGCTTCTCACAACTCCATACTGTCTCAATCTCACGAAGATACATGGAGAAGAATGTAAAACATTCAATAGATAAATATCCCTTAGCAATTGACCCTTCTGAATGTGCTCTATTTCTCACAAACTGCTATAATTTACCAAGAAACATTTCATTTAGATACATCCAGCAAAATTGAACGAGTCCTGCAAGCTCTACCTCTCGAGGTAAATGAAGAGCTAGATGTACTATTATATTTAAAAAAGCAAGTGGAAATATCATTTCCATTTTGCATAAAATCGCAACAATATCATCCTTCATTTAATTTAAAACATCTTAACTTCAATGTTTGTGAGCACAAGTCCTTAAAAAATAAACACAATTCAATCAATGTTGTACATATATTATCGTTGAAATATTCACAAATTGCAACAGGAAGTAAGCGTTGTAAGAGTACATGACAATCACAACTTTTCATTCCTGAAATAGTACCCTCATTGGTGTTCACGCATCTACTAATGTTAGATGCATACCTATTATGAAACTTCACATTTTTCAACCAATCACAGAAAATTGTATTCTCTGCCTTTTTCAATGTATACATTGCTTGTGGCATTTTTGTAGATGTACTGTAAGTGCAAATCGTTGTGTATGCCCATATCTTCTAAATCCTTTCGTGCATTGGGAGTGTCTTTAGTTTTTCCACTATCATACATCAGTGTACCTAAGACACTATCACATATATTCTTCTCAATATGCATGACATCTAAGTTGTGTATTAGTTTCAATGTTGACCAGCAAGGTAACTCAAAAAAATACTTTTCATTGTCCAATTCAACTCAATCTATGTGCGCTATCTTTTTCTTCTAGCTTCATCATTTCCAAATTGCATTTTTGGAACGTTCATTGGTTGTTGTAATAATGGATCTCCTGATAATTCATTAGGGGCTATCTTATGCTCTTTAGTTCCATAAAAAAATTCTTCTTTTTTTGCTCCAATTATGCTCCTGAGTTAAGAATCGATGATGACCCATGTAACACAATTTGTGGCTAGACTTCAAATAACTCAACTCTGTATTCTCATTACATACAGGACATGTTAACTTTCCCTTGGTAGACCACACAGATAAATTCGCATATGCAGGAAAATCATTTATAGTCCATAATAATGCTGCATGCAACTTAAATGAATGTTGCATTGATGCGTCATACGTCTTGATGCCTTCATTCCATAATTCTTTTAAATCATCCACCAACAGCCACAAGTACACATCAATTTTGTTTCCAGGTGCCTTATGTCCAGGAATAAGTAAAGACAAAATCATATACGGATCCTTCATACACCTATATGGAGGTAAATTATACGACATAAGTACTATTGGCCACATGCTATATGATTTACTCATGTTACTAAATGGATTGAAGCCATCGCTTGCTAAACCAAGTCACACATTGCAGGAATCTGTAGCAAACCAAGCATGTTTTTTTATCAAACTCTTTCCACACTATTGAATAGGCAAGATGTCTAAGGTAATCTCCATCTTCAAGTCGCTCATCTTTGTGCCACCTCATGTCTTTAGCTATATCTTTCGACTTAAAAAATCAATGCAACGTTGGTTTAATTGGGAAATACCTTAAGACCTTCCAAGGATTTTTTTTCCTTTACCATTTTCCTCTTTCCATCTTGAAGTAACACATTTTGGGCATTCGTCTTTATCAGCATGTTCCTTCCAAAAAAGTGTACAGACTTTTTTACATATATGCATCAACTCATAACTAAAACCCAAGCCTCGCCTAAACTACTTTGCTTCATAATACAATTTTGACAATGACTCCCCATCTGGGAGTGCATGCTTTATCAAGTCAATCACCAAATCAAACAACTTATCACTCCAATTGCAAAGTGTCTTTATATGAAACAAGTTCATACAAAAAGAGAGTTTAGAAAACTTCTTGCAACCTGGATAAAGCTCACATTAGACATCTTCCCACAATTTATCAAAGGGTCTTGCTTTGTGATCATTGTTTGATGGACCTAGCGCAGTGAAGGATTCAACTATATTTGCATTTGGAAATGTCCCCATATAAATGTCATCTAACATTTCCTCAACCTCATCAATGTCCACTACTTGTGAATTATCATCATTATGCTCAGCTTGCACATATTTAAAAAACGGGTCTTCTTCCCCATGAAATATGCATTCAGTGTAATCCAAATCAATTATATTCAAAATCAAATGAGTCGCCACCACATCTATATGGTGATAAAATCGATTTGTGCATTATGACATGGCCACTTATTCCTTTCAACTCGATTTGCATGACCACTTGCCATGTTAATGAATTGCTTAATGCTTTAATATATCGTTTACTAGTTCTATCAGTTTCATGCATCCAACTTTTATCCACCTTGATGTCCCATAATTTCAACAAACACATTCTTCCTTGAGATGAACTAGGTCAATGAGTTAAACAAGTTCTCTAACAATTGAACTTAGTAAGTTATTCTAGAGAATTTTCCATCATTTGAGTATTATCGACAAAGTAGTTTACAGACATTAATTTTTCATGATAATTCATAGATGTAATAGAAGTGAACTACTTACCAAATATAACCCAACTTTCTTCAAAAATAAAACCAATTAAAAAATATAAACAAAAAATGTCAAAAATAAAACCAAATAAAAAATTAAAACTTACATTTGATAAATTTATATATATAAGAATTGATATACATAAAGGAAAGTCAAGTATAGCACTAAGAGGGTAATATCCATTCTTACATGTGTTTGCTAGTTCTCCCTAAGTTTTACGTACATAGTGCCTTTTTTTTCCTACGTGTTCACAGGACATAGAGCACAGAAGCCAACTTGTGTTCACAAGCATTACATAAAACAAACATACACATCCATAGCAAAATCATCACATGCACACAACACACACACATCCAGCCATAGAAAACCCGTAGCTTCAAAATCACAATGCAAACACACAGCCACACCCAAGCCAAAAATCCAACCTTTTGAACACCTAAAACTCGAAACAAAAATCCTTTCTTTCTTAAAACCACCAAACCCAAATCAAAATCCCTTCTTTTTCCAAATCATTAAACCCCAAAAAGAAAACCAAATTCCCAAACCCACAAATAGACCATAATAAAAAGAGAAACTTTCGGCCATAAATCAAAGAACAACAGTAGAAAAATAAAAAGATAAAAGAGAAGCCGAGGGATAATAGGGCCACCCCACCGGTGGCTCCTGGCGGCGGCTGCAGCGGCTATTGGTTGAACCATAAAGGTTCGGCCTATTGGTATTGAAATTAAGCTTAGAATTTGGCTAAATTCTTTAATACACAATTGATGAAGAAGAAGATTCAAACCAATTCCACCCAAGAATGCAATATAATGGTCCAAAGTACAATCACAGTAGAATTACATACCTGGAGATTCGCCAGCACCAAAACCTAGCTGAGCCTGAGTACCACTTTCCACCGACAAAGCCTTAAAAAAAAAGGCATGAGCATCAAAATTGATTGAAGAAATATATGTAAAAAAGCAAAATAGTAAAGATATATGTAAAAAAATATGCAAACCAAGTGTTGAAATTGGTCTTGTAGTTGATGTTGATAATAACGATATTCATGGTGCAAATCAGTCTCACAGTTGAGTTCGACGAAATCGCCCTATTGTGAGTTATTGAGAATTGTGAGTATGAGAAAAGTGAAAACCACAGAGATTTGAGAAAAGAAAACACAACCAAAAATTAAAACGGTGCATTTTTTTGAGTCTTCAAGGTGCATTTTTTTTTTTTGTAGCTTTTCTTTTCTTTTCATTTTTTTCTTTTAATAAAAGTTTTGGACTTTTTTACTTAGCCAGCTGAGACTATATATATGAGCTCAGCTCCTTCTTCTTTTTTTTTTTTTTTTTTTTTTTTCTTCTCATGGGCTTAGCTCCTAAATGCCTAAATTTCAATCAATTTGACTATGTTATTGTGCTTAGTATGTAAATATGCCTAGTTTTTCCATCATTTAAGTATCACGGTTGGCAATTACTTAAATAGGGAAATTGAATGAACATATAATAATTTATTAAATCCTTGATCAAAGGTGGCCAATGCCTCACCAAGTGAGAAAGCAATCAAGGAGAAAAATTAGACTGCTTAATTGCCTTTAACATGTATCTAAAGTGTCCCATGTCTGTCTTCAGATAGTTCCATAGGCCATAAGGGCACTTAATAGGGGCCCAATAATGAATGGAAAATTAGTCACAAGAACTAATATGATTCTTTACCACCAAATTAGTTCCCAACATTTGTAGCACATTGAGAGAAGGCTTGCTCTTATATATATGCCACATTTGTGGAAGTTTTTACTTCATCCCTTATATTGCAAAAAGGGAATATTGATTAGTTGCCTATCTTATAAAAATTGAAATAACTTTTAGGAAAGAGCATATTTCTTTTCTTACTTTTTTTTTAATGAATAATTGGCACATTCCTTACTAAGGGAAGTGTCTTCCTTTGGTACAAGAGAGAATTTTAATGGGCTTTCTTCATGAGCTAGTCTCATGTTCTTAAGTGTTTTGGGGAATGATAATAAAATATGTATAAATTTATTGTAAATAGTATATGTATATAAAAACATTAAATTATATAAAAATAATTTCAAAATATATTGAATAAAAATTTATATACACACTCAAATGGCTCATGGGTTTTGATTCTATAATCTCACCCTTCATCCTATTCTTATGGGGGAAGGAAGAAGTGTCATTTGAACTACAATACATTGGGTACTTAATTTCTTATATGCAACAACTAGTTATTTTGGAAATTTGGTTGAGTGAGGCAAATGGATTTTTAAAAGTATATTAGGAGAGTCAAGTCATGGTCAAGCACAAAGTAATATGCAATTGAGTAGCTTAGTTAGAAAAATGGTGGAAGAGGAGAAGGAAATGTTTGGGGAAAGTAAAAGTAAATAATATATGCTAGAAATGTGAACTATGTAATCATTTTGCTGGAAAACCTTCTAATAATGGAGATAGAAAATTAGAATTTACAGGAAGTAAATTGCATCACAAAACTCCCCCTCCAACTCATGATACTGCACGTTTTTGAAGCAAGCTCTGCTTATGAGTGGATTGGGCGTCATGCCTTTGAATCAATATTTATAAGTAGAATGGGGCTATATTCTACTGTAGAGACCTGGGAAAGCATCAAAGGAACAAGCAATAACTACTAATAAGGAAAAAAAAATACCCAAGTTCAATATCATATACATAATTTAAATTCCAATCTCAAAGACTAATAAAGTAATAACAAACTCTTCATAAAGACATACAACCAAATTGAAACTTGTAATGAAATCTATCTACCCTCTACATCATTAGTAGCCCAAGGCATAGTACATTTTAACCTAAAATAAAGAGCATTAACAAATCTAAAGCTCAACTACATTAGATGACAAAAATGCTTACTAAATAGTTTTAACATCCAAGTAAGATTTTCAAATTTGTATTGGACAATAATCATCTTAGGCTAGCTACCAAATCTAGCCATTGGTATAGCTATTTGACGTCTTTGTTCCTCTAACTGACTCTGTAATTGTGCCATTTATTTCTGTGTTTCAGCCTGTTTTTGCTCTATCTCACCCTCTTTTTGCTTCACATCAGACAGTTTCAACATCGCATTGGAACAATCTTGCTTGCAGTTTTCTAACTCTCTATTTATACTTGTCTCATATTGCAAATGAGAAGAAGAGGTTGGGGTAGGAATCACAAATTTCCATATCCCTCTTACAAAGCCTTGCCTTGTCCCTAGTACTTTTGTAAAAATTTCCTCCTTAGTGCTTTGATTCTTTTCATTAGTTATTTTCTCTTTCATTAGATTTTGCATAGGAGACATAAAATTTTATTAAATAATTTATGTAATTAATTCAACATTTACTCTATAAATTATCTATATCAAATCAAACTAGAATATTAATTATATATTTTTCTTCACTGATAGTAGTCATAAAAGAACCTTCTTTCTTTGTGCGGTCATCTTATAAAATTCCACTTTTCCAATCTCTTTACCACTTTGTTTTTTTCTGCACATAACAAAGATAAAATTAACATGTATACACTAGCATTATTATAAAATAATAAAAATTAAATTGTTGCAACCTCTTCAATATAAGCAATAAATGATTTGGATCCACAAGTGTGACCAGTTTTGTTCTTTCCTCTGTTCTCCTTATTTTGTTTTGACTTATCCTAACAAGTATTAGATAAAAAAAAAAGAAAAAAAAAGATAACAATTAAAACGAAGAGAATTAACAATCATAAAAAAGAATATATCAAATATACTTGTGTTAAAATTATTAACATTTTAGTATTAACAAGATTTACTGTCCATTTTTCAGTTTCATATAATGAATATACCTTTCATATATTTATAATGAACTTATTAGTTTGCTAAATATTGACTAATACCTTTCTTATGACGCATGATACAGAAAAATCAAAAATTGATTCACTATACAATTCACATTTTGATAAATATGGGAATTAGTTAGTATTTTGAGTGGAATCAGAACTTTCTTAATTTTTGTTATTTTATCGATTTCGAGTTTTAAATGGGTAACATTGTGACTTGAGAGTATTTTGAAGCAACAAGCCCTCCCTTGTCTCAATTTTTTCTTTTTCTTTTTTCAACGGATTTGAGATTTTTAAATTACTTTGAAGGTTTCAAGGTTATTTTATTCATTATATAAGTTTGTGGGTATTTTGGTGATTTTGACGAGGTTAATGGTATTTTAATCATTTCAAATATTTTAAAGGAATTTATGTCATTTTAAATATTTTAAGAGGCATTTGGAGGAATTGATAAATAAATAAAAAATCATATTATATCAAAATTATTTTGGCCACATATTAGTGACGACAATCTTTGCCTTCATTAAAAGATCCCTTAGAGTGATGACCTAATTCGTTGCTAATATATAATCTGATTCCCTCCAATAATTCCCACCACTTGTTGAGAGTGAAAATTTTTACCTCCATTATATTTAGGTAGATATATTTGCGACGACATGATGTGTCGTTGCTAAAAGGTGATTATTAGAGACGACAAATTATATCGTCGCTAATAACCTTCTAATAGCGAAGGCCAATGTGTCATCGTTGATAAATAAAGCATATTTATAATATATTTACTATATATATTTGGCTACATATTTGTGACAAAACATAAGGTTGTCACTAAAGATGATTATTAGCGACGATAGATGTTGTCATTGAAATAAACCTTATTTAAGCGACGTAAATGTCGTCGCTACAAAATTTATTGTCATTGCTAAAAGTTTCCCTCCATTTTCCAAAAGTAAATAAAATTTACTCCATGGCGTTAGCAATGACTTATTAGTGACTACCTTAGTGTCATCGCTACTATACACTTATTAGGAATGACCATATATTATTGTCGCTACTATGTACCTAATAGTGACAACTCTTTGGTTGTCGCTAAAACATTGGTTGCAAAAGACCAAAATTCTTGTAGTGAAATATGAGGCGCTTGTTAGGGATTTTCATCCCAAATAACCTGATTTACAAAATTTGTGAATCACAATCTTGTTTGTAATTTTAAAAAAAAAATGTAATATGACATAGCAAAACAGATGTTAGCTTACGTGACAAAAAAATAATATTTTATTTAGTCCGTTAACCATGTCAACATTTTCCATTCAACACTTAACAATAGGGACTATTTTGAACTAGAACTAACAAGGTTGGAGACCAAATTGACACAATTGAAAGATCAAGGACCAAATTGAAATTATGAGTAAAGGTTAGGCACCAAATATCTAGTTTACCCTTTTTTTTTCAAAGGATGGTAGTATATATATGGTAACAAAAAAAGGAAAATAGAAAAATAATAAACAAGGGCAATGAGGTTGAATGGCCCATCAATCCAAGCCAACAAAGCCCAAAGCATCTGATGGTGATGTCTATCATCTATAATTCTATATGACATTTAAAAGTGGACAATGCCATTTAGGTGAGCATTATTGGCGTAAGGGTCGTTAGGTCGGGCCAGGTCGACCTAGCTTATTTTTACTTGGCCCATGGACCTAATAGGTCGGGCTTAGCAAGCTGTTAACTAAACAATAGGACAATATGGGTCGACTTGGTAGAGAAAACCCTAACTCATGGCCATACCTATGGGTGATACCCATTTGTCTCTAGAGAGTTGGGCCTAATGGGCTACATGTGAACTTTTTAAACAACCTTTGATAGACTTATAAAATTTAATAAAATAATTTATAATTATATTATATTATATTACAAAACACAAATTGTCAAATTGAATTATTAAATGTACTAATAAAAACTATTGATTAACTTATATTGATTGGAATAAATAAGTATATTGATGAATTTATGAATGTATTTTTTTTAGAGAGTTTCAACCTATGGAGTCCACTCCTGATGATGCTCTTTATCATCAGACCAAGATACTAATCGGTTTTTGGTGTAGGTGAGGATTGAACCTTAGATCTTTTATTTAACTATCAGAGACTTTACCAGTTAAGCTAATTGGAACCCACATTTATGAATGTATTTAGGTGAGAATAATTGAATCACTACAAAGTAAGGAAAGAATCAAAAAAAAAAAAAAAATAAATTTTAGGAAAGAAGCAAAAATTCAAAAATTATTTAATTTTTTATTTTGGTTTTAAATGGTTTTTTCTTTTTCAATCTTTTAATAAAGAAAATTTCCAACAATTAGTTTTTTTTTAATAAAGAAAATCAAATTCCCTAGACTACTAGTAAAATATAAATCTCTTTTGGTATACTAGTGGTTAGGTGTGTGGTTTTAAAGTATTAGGAAGTGTTTGAATTTTATGTTTTCTATCACTCACACTCAAATTTTGTGGGTCCCACGCATGCTACACTTGTTTGGATTTGTTTTCAAAAAAATTTTCCATCACTCAAAACTCACCAAAATGAGTTATGGGTGAGTGAGAATGAAAAAAAAAGAAGTTTTTGAGTTATGGAAATAAAGATGGTGGCATTTTTGTAATATTCATATTGTGGGGCCCAATGTATGTGTCTTGTCTTTCCCTTGCCAGCTCACATGACTACTAATGGCTCTCTCCTCTCTACTAGACCATCTCTTTTCTTCTTCTTCTTTTTTTCCTTTTTTTCCTCTTCCTCTTCTCTTCATACCCATCTGTCATTAATACAACTCATTAATCTCACCGTTCTGGTCTACCACTCTAGTTGAAGCTCAAGTCTTCCTTCTGCTCCGTCTTCATCTCCGTCTTGGCAGTGGGTCTCGTGGTTCCAGGTTGTGGGTCGTCATCTCGGCGGCATAGGCGTGGTTCTGGGTTGGGTATCTATGGGTTTGTGTTTGTATGTTTAAGAGAGTTTGTATATGTACGTTGTTTTTGAGTTATGGGTAAGAGGAAAAAAAATTCTAAAATTTGGAGTGGGGAAGAGAGAAAATCTGGGTATTGGATAAGGCAAAAAAATCTGAGATTTGGAGTAGGGAAGAAAAAAAAAATGATTTGTGCAAATTTACATGGGACCGACCTGTAACGAGAATATAGATATAACATTTCTTGAAAAATTAAGGTACAAAATATCTACGGTATGACCATTAATTAATATTAATTAGTTATATTAAATATTTTTGACCTAATATTTTAGGTTTTGTAAATTAAGTAACAATAATAAAGACAAGAATAAATAGTAAAAAAGTACAATAATATTCATAAAATGTTGTTTAAACTACTTATAAAAAAACTAAAAGTTTAAATAAATTAAACACCTAAATTGTATGGGTACTAGTGGGTACCTATATGGATATGCGTGCTTAAATATTTTAGCCGTGTCCCTACAACATAAATTGTAATAATATGATAAACTTCTTGTTAAAATTCTAGAAAGAGTTTGTTAACTTTTTGTGAAAACTCCGGAAAGTGTTTGTTTTTATTGTGAAAAAATAATTTTCAAGTAACAACAAAAATATGTTTGAAATTAAACATAATCATTGTGGTCCCTAAAAGGAAATATGAGACAAAGTAGAATCAATCAAGGGATAAACAGCTCTTTAATATCTTTTCTAGTCACACTAGTTCAAAAAAACAAAAACTCCACACGTAATTTCTGACTTGGAAAGACATCTGTACAGCTGGATCATAAAGAAGAAGTAAAGACTAAAGAGATAACTTTTTATATTTTTTTTTTTATTAGAAATCTGGAAAGAACTTCATTAGACCGAAACATGATACAAATTTGTTACATCTTTGAGCACTTGGTCAGCAATAATGGGAGGAGTATCTTCTACCCATATTTTACAATTCTTAATAGATTTGGCCATCCTAACCATCACATGAGCTGCTACATTTCCTTTTCTGCTAACATGGGATGCAGTCCACGTCTTGAAGCAGCTAAGGCTTTGCAAACAGCCCTCAATTATTTTCTGGATAGACCACGGGCAAGCCTCAGGATTAAGCAAAGCATTGATAACTACTTGGGCATCTCCTTCAACTATGATCTCCCTCAACCCCAGCTCCCATGCTAGCTGAACTCCCACACTAGATAACTTTTTATATGATTAAAAAGGTAGGAATATATATATATATATATATATATATATATATATATATATATATATATATTTATATATATATATTTTTTTTTTCAAGTAGGTAAGGCAAGTTTGTACCGGAACCTATCATTTTTTGTTTGGCTAGGCAATTTAAGTTTGGGATAGTCAATCAGAAAATATCTGTGTAAGGATTATCCAGTTTTGTACACTGCTATTAGTCTATTATCATAATTAGACGAAAATACAAAAAGGACAAGAAATTTTTAAAATTGATTTTACTAAAATATGTTAATTCATTGGTTTTAAAAACTTTCAGTCCGCGTCAACAGGTACACTAAAACCTACCCGCAACTACACAATATGCTTGGAGTTGGATATTAATGTATGATTGTATTTTATATTTTTATCACTTACAAATAGACCACTTTTAGTATTTGGTGAAAATAAAATTTTGTTACACGAATTAAAAAAATTAAAATTTAAGGATGCTGTGGATTTTGGTATATTCCTAAATTTTCTATAAAAATAATTTATTACATGAGAAAGATTCAAAAATTCAAATTTTATAAAATTCAGAAATTAAAAACAAGAATATTTATTTAGGACACTGAGGATATAATTAGTTAAATAGTTTTATAAATAGTTTTCACAGAAAAATAAAATTACCATAAAACTAAAAAGAAAAATTACAAAAAAAAATCAACAACTCTATGAGTACGTTTTGTACACTGAATGTAAATTACAACAGGAATGATAATCTTTATTGCTGGGAATAAAATGTGTTGTAATAAAATAATTAAACATATTCATTAGTTTGGTTGTGAGTTGTAATATTAGAATAAAACTTATGATCTATTTTAGGAAATATCTCATTCATACAATTATATTTTCTAGAAAATTATATATTTTAAATTTTAGAGAGATGAGTTATTTTTTTATGATTTTTTATTTCCATAATTTTTAAGTGAATATGGAAAGTTTATTTATTTGGAAATATATTAATGTTAGAAATTATTACATCTATTAAGGAATAACTATTACAACCCTTTTAGAGAGGAATAATTATTACCCATTTTAAAGAATAGCTATTCATAAAGAATGATTATTCTCTGTGAGTAATTCTTAGGTACTCCCGGAGCACGGAGAATGGTGCTCCCTCCTCTCACATTCATGATAGGGTCCACTCATTAAATTTATGGTGGGGTCCACCATAAATGTGAGAGGAGGGAGTACCATTTTACTATACTCCGGGACTACCTAAGAATTTTCCATTCTCTGTAATAAAAATATAACCAAACTATTAAATAGCTAAAACATAGGAATAACCATTACATTACAGTGCTTATTACAGTCTACCAAACATGTCCTATATGTTTGTGTTTGGTAGTAATACAACAAAGAGAGTTTAATCCTTATCTAAAAGAAATGATTAAAAAAAAAAAAAAAAAAGACAACCTCTTTTAACCCCCACTAAGAGCATTCACATCAAAGAAGTTAAAATTTTTAGCATTTAACAACTCAAAAACCTATTTTATCTATTTTAACAACTTACTTTATAATACATTCAACATTAAAAAAATCTATTTTTCACTTTAGCTAAAAAAATTTTATTTTTTTATTCATTTCTCTCTCTCTCTCTCTCTCTCTCTCTCTCTCTCTCTCTCTTATCACAGTCTCCCTCACCACATCCACAAACCCATAACCAACCACTACAGGCCTGCATAAATCCCAAACAACCACCACAAACATCCACAACCCACTACCATCAGATCCTCAATCTCACCAAAAATGTCTTTTTATCCCTCGAATTGCAACTATCTCTTCAAGCACTCTCTCTAAAAGTCCATGACCGAAGCTCAAGGAGCTTAACCACAATCACCATGAGCAGTCATTGTTACCCACGATACAACCAGCCACCGAACCCACCATTGTTACCCAGCAACCCAAGCAAAAAAACTCACCATCATTAACTACTTTGCCCAATAGCCCAAGCAAGAAATCAAGTAAAACAACAAAAAAGAAAAACAAAACCCCAATGTTGTGCACGTTCTGCCCACCTCCGAGCCCGAACTCGAACCAACCAGTCTAGCCATACCGCCGTCGCTGAGGCACCTCTGATACAAACAACCAAGACCTACTAGCACCGACCCACTCACCCACCAAATCAAACCCACGAACCGCTGGACCACAATTGCCACCGAGACTTACCAAATCAGTCCACGAAACCCACCAAATCATACCCATATCACAACAGTGTCTCATGACCACATTATCCGAACCACCACCGTGCCTCTTGACCACAATTGCCAGATTATAATCGCCGAACCACCAAGCGCAAATAAAGGCATAGGATTGACTAGTGAGTGAATAGATAAGAGAGAAATTAGAGAGAAGAGAGAAGAAAGGAGACTGAGGGGAAAAAAAGAGTCGTTGGTCAATACTTTTTTTTTTTTTTTTTTGTATACCTTTGTGCTACAGTGAGTTGTTATCAACAGCTCACTGTAGCATGAAGGCAAAATATAGCAAAATTTTTTACCTATAGCAACTTTATTGTAGGGCCTACTTTTAGTGTTTGGGTTGCTAAAATGACTAATAGTCATTTTAGCAACCTCATTGTGAGTGCTCTAAGCGTTACATGTAGCACAATTCGTATACCAAAAATGTTATGTTGTCCAGACCATCGGTTTTAAACATCCTCCCCAGAGCCCACGCTTTATTTTGCCAGCCCTTATTGCCCAAACAAACTAACACACTCAACCCCGAATCACCATTGTCCATTCAACAATTTCATATAGGACCCACAATAATTAACGATTCTGATTAAGAAATCAAAATATTAAAAATTCACACCCTTGTTATATGCCTTTTTTTGTAAACGTTTCTTCTCTCTTCCCCAGCTCTATCACCGCCGCCGCTTCATCTTCCAAACATTATTCCTTCTTGAAAAAAGAACAAATGCTTTTTTTGTTTTATATGTAACCACTGTTTCATAAACCCTAAAAAAGTCTAAGAAGAAAAAAAAATCCACCTCTTTCTTCTCCACAGCTTTGATTTTGTCAAGAAAAATAACAACTTGTCAAGAGAAAAATAACAACTATAACAACCCGGAAAGGCGTGACTATTTTGGGTTTGTTCTGGAAACTAGCACCAGAGAGAGAAAACTCAAGAAATAATATCCAATGTGTCATCATTGATAAATAAAGCATATATATAATATATTTGCTATATATTTTTGGTCACATATTTGTGACAAAAAACACAAGGTCGTCACGAAAGATGATTATTAGCGATGATAGATGTCATTGTTAAAATAAACCTTATTTTAGCGACATAAATGTCGTTGCTACAAAATTTATTGTTGTTGCTAAAAGTTTCCCTACATTTTCCGAAAGTAAATAAAATTCCCTCCATGGCGTTAATGACGACTTATTAGCGACTATCTTAGTGTTGTTACTACTATACACTTATTAGCAATCACCATATATTATCATTGCTAATGTGTGCTTAATACTGACGACTTTTTGGTCGTCACTAAAACATTGGTCGCAAAAGACCAAAATTCTTGTAATGAAATATGAGGAGCTTTTTAGGGATTTTCATCCCCAATAACCAGTGAGTTACAAAATCCATGAATTACAATCTTGTTTATAAATTTTTATAAAAAAATGTAATATGACATGGTAGAATAGATGTTAGCCTATGTGACAAAAAAATAATATTTTATTTAGTCCGTTAACCATGTCAACATTTTCCATTCAACACTTAACAATAGGGACTATTTTCACCCAAAACTAAAAAGGTTAAGGACCAAATTGACACAATTGAGAGGTCAGTGACCAAATTGAAATTATGAGTAAAGGTAAGGGATCAAATATATAGTTTACCTTTTTTTTTCAGAGGATGGTAGTATATATCTGGTAACAAAAAAAGGAAAAAAGAAAAAAAAGAAGTAAACAAGGGCAATGAGGTTGAATGGCCCATCAATCCAAACCAGCAAAGCCCAAAGCATCTGATGGTCATGTATATAGTTCTATATGACATTTAAAAGTTGATGGTGCCATTTAGGTGAGCATTGTTGGCGGTAAGGGTCATTAATGGGTCGGACCAAGTCGACCCAGCTTATTTTTACTTGGCCCATGGGCTTATTAGGTCGGGCTTAGCAGGTCGTTAACCAAACAATAGGTGGAGATGGGCCGGCTTGGGAGAGAAAAGCTCATGGCCCTACCCATGGACAATACCCATTTGGCTCTAGCGAATTGGGCCTAATGGGCTACATGTGAACTTTTTAAATGGCCTTTGATAGGCATATAAATTTAATAAAATAATTTATAATTATATTATATTACAAAACACAAATTGTCAAATTGAATTATTAAATGTACTAATAAAATTTATTGATTAACTTATATTGATTGGAATAAATAAGTATATTGATGTATTTATGAATATATTAAGGTGAGAATAATTGAATCACTACAAAGTAAGGAAAGAATCAATTTGATTTTTTTAAAAGGAAAGAATCAAATTATTTTTTTTAAGGGAAGAAGAAAAAATTCAAAACTTATTTAATTTTTTATTTTGGTTTTAAATGGTTTTTTTCTTTTTCAATCTGTTAATAAAGAAAATTTCCAACAATCAGTTCTTTTTAATAAAAAAAATAAAATTTACCAAACTACTAGTAAAATATAAATCTATTTAGGTATACTAGTGGTTAGGTGTGTGGTTTTAAAGTATTAAATCTCTCATGTTTCAAGTTCCACACCCCACCCCAACCCCAACCCCAAAATATTTTGTTATAAATTTCAAATTAATGGGCTAGAAAAACAAGCCAAACTAATGGGCCATCCCAATGTGAAAAAAAAAAAAAAAAACTAGCTCACGATCTACCCTACTTAGCTAATGGGCTACCCATGAACCTTAAAAGAATTAGGCTAGGCCACCCAGTAGACCGGTGGGCTAGCAAGCTATATGGCCAACTCATGGGCTATGGACTATTTGGTGACCCTTAACTGGTAGCAACCAAATTTAATTAGTTCAATTACCATTTTTTATTGGATTTCCATTCAAATGGGTTTTACTGCTTTTAGGGTATAATATTAACCATTGGTGGATAGTTAAACTGTTGAACCCATAATAATAATTATTATATATAATAAGATCATACTTTATAATCCATTTTATCTAATTAACCAACACAAAAAGTCATAAAAGATAGAAAATTTAAAGCAAGAAATATAAAGGTTCATAAAATCTCCTACATAATTAAACAAACTGAAAGTTCAGAAAATCTCATAAACTAACTAAAAGTTCATAAAATCTCATCTCATATTGTTTAATAATCTCATAAAGGTGGCTTTTCTTTCTTTTCAAAAAGAATAAAGAAAAAAAATTAAAGAAAGAAAATTATTACAACAAAGCCATAAAATATTTTTAGTTTGGAATGCATTTTCTACTAAAAATGCTGGAATTCTATTTTTTTTTTTATTTGAAAGAAAAATTTGCATTCAATTAACCAATAATGTTTGCATCATGATACAAAGCTTCCCTAGCAAATGGAGGCAAATCTTCCATCCAATACATATCATCTATTAAATCTTTTGCATATTGAGCTAACGCATGAGCCACTTTGTTTCCTCCCTTTCTTGTAAACTCAACATTCACCCAATGCAGCCCTCTAATCATCAGTTGGATGTCACCTACCACATTCCCCATCAATGACTCATCTTCATTCAGAGAGGATACATCTTGCATGATTGTACTATTATCCTTCAACAATGAATTCAGAAAAACCAGTATCTGTGGCAAATTCGATCGCCTTTCTACATGCAAGGAACTCTGCTTCTTCACTGCATAAAATTGATGGTCCCTTGGCTGACATTGCAGCCATAACTTCCCCTTTATCATTTCTAATCACTGCTCCCAAACCGGTCCTATCCAAACCAGAGAACATAGCTGCATCGAAATTTAATTTGTAAACCGAAGATGGAGGAGGCTGCCATGAATCCCGACTTGGCTGCTACACCCGGTCTGCATCAAACTAATTCTGTATAGCCTGATACTCCTCTAAATATTCCATTGCTCTTTTGTTCAGCCAACCTGGATCATGGAATCGCCCTCCATGTATCACTTTATTCTGCTGAGTCCAGATCAGCCACGCTTGAACTAGCATCAACTCCAAGTCTTCCCAAGCCAACCGCTCCATTAAATACTCCATCAACTGGAACATATCAAGCGGCCCATGCTTTCCTTTCTGCAGCGATTTCAAGCTACCTGGCCACACATCCTGAGCAGCGTCATAATCCCAAAGCACATGCACGACTGTCTCTTAAAACCTAGTGCAGATTGGACAAGAAGCATCCGCGATAATCCTTCGGTTAACAAGATTCATCTTCATTGGTAGAATATCATTGCAAGCTCTCCAGGCAAACACCTTCACATTGTTTGAGATTTTAAGTTTTCATAGAGCAGCCCAAATCCTCTTCCCAGCACAACCACCAGAGCTCTTGGCCACATTCTCTCTTCGCAACAGCTCCCTAGCCACCTTATAAGTAGATTTGACAGTGAACAATCCCTTCTTATTAGGCAGCCAGAGTATAGAATCATCCACATCCCGTCTACTTAAAGGAATTCTACAAATGGCTTCAGCATCTTCCTTATCAAATATCTCCAAAATCCAATCAGTCCTCCACAAATGTAGCTCTTGATTTATTAGGTCCGAAACAAGAGCATCCTGGACTTCCTCCTTGGTCGAATGAATAATAGAATTTGTAAGATAATTAGGAATCCATTTATCCCCCAAAACCCGGATTGAATGCCCACTTCCAACACTCCAACAACAACCCGACTTTAATGTAGGCATGGCTGCCATAATACTCTTCCAAACATATGAACAATTAAGAGACACCTTGGACTCAAGAAAATGAGTTCTTGGAAAATACCTTGCTTTCATGCACTTGTACACCAAAGAAGTATTATCATGCAGTAACCTCCACCCTTGCTTGGGTAACATAGCTAAATTAAAGGCCCTTAGATCTCGAAAATCCATTCCACCATCTCTCTTCGAGAGTGTTAGCTTTTCCCAACTTTTCTAGTGAATTTTCCTTGCATTCCCAACTTGACCCCACCAAAACTTAGCACACATCGCATCAAATTCATCACAAATTTTCATAGGGAGTTGAAATACAATTATGGTATAGATAGGAATAGACTGAGCCACCGCCTTTATAAGCACCTCTTTACCCACCTTAGATAACATCATACCCTTCCAGCCCTGTAATTATTTTCCGATTCTATCCTTCAAGTACATGAAGGTATGGTATTTAGTTCTCCCAATCAAAGTTGGCAGCCCCAGATATGAATCAAATCTACTCACCTCCTACACCCCCAATATTCTCTGAATATCTTGCTCCTGATCAGTAGATGTGTTGCTACTGAAATAGACTGGGGATTTCTCCAAGTTGATGCACTGCCCCAATGCATTTGCATATGTCTAAAGGATCTCTGAAATGGTCTCCACTTCATTTTTTGTAGCCCTGCAGAACAATAATGAATCATCTACAAATAATAAATTAGAAATGTTGGGTGCCCCTCGACAAATAGATACTCCATGGATTTTGGCCTCATTTTCTTCCTTTGTCAGTAAGGAAGTAAAGCCCTCTACACACAACAAAAATAAATATGGTGAAATAGGATCTCCTTGTCGAATTCCTGTAGAGGGAAGCACATTACCATAGGATTTCCCATTAATTAAAATAGAGAAGGATGAAGTAGTAACACAACTCATCACTCTATCAATCCATTTTTCAGGGAAACCCAATCTTTGCATAATACTCTATAAAAAAGGCCACTCCACCCGGTCATATGCCTTGCTGACATCCAACTTCAAAGCCAAAGAACTTGTCTTACTCTTCTTCCTAGAATGCATAGTATACAAAGTCTAATAAGCCACCAGAACATTATCTGTAATTAGGTGACCCAATACAAAAGCACTCTAGGTAGGGGATATAATTTCAGGAAGCACTTGTTTCAACCTGTTTGCAAGAACTTTGGAGATAATCTTATAGATAACATTACAAAGACTTATTGGTCAAAATTTCTGGCATGTTGTGGGTGATATTGTTGTTAATGCTGTTTTAGATTTTTTGAATGAACGGATTATGTTGCCTGCTTTAAACCATACTAAAGTTAAAATCTAACATTTAAAACAACATTAACAACAGTATCACCCACAACATGCCAGAATTTTTGATAAAATAAAGCTATCATACCATGGGCCAAGTGCTTTTGTGGGTCCCATATGGAACACCACTATTTTAATCTCCACAGCAATAAAATCACAAGACAAAAAATTCTGCATCTCAGATGTTACCTTGGCCAAAACAGATTCCAGACACTCCTCCATTTGATCACATGAACCTGCACTAAACAGATTATCAAAGTAATCAATTGCCACCTTTGCAATATCCTCTACCTCCTCCACCCAATGTTCCTGTGAATTCTCAATCCCCTTGATATGGTTTCTTATACGCCTTTGTGTTGCTTTCGAATGAAAAAACTTCGTATTTTTATCCCCCATGCTTAAGCCAAGCCACTCTTGATCGTTGTGCCCAATAAATCTCCTACTTTACCAAAAGATCATCCAATTTTTTGCTCACCTCCAAGTACTAAGCTTGACTAGCATCAGTACAATCGGCCTTATATAAACTATCAAGCCGGTTTTGTAGCTACTTGATTGCCTCCACTTCAGGTTCAGCCTTAGAAGCTCCCCATGCTTGTAAATCCACCCCACATGCACTAATTGTTTCCTTAATTGCTGCTATAACGGTCTCCCTACATCTTGCCATATTCTATGCCCCTTGGATAACCTCTTCACAATCATCCCAAAGTAGCCAATTTTCCTTAAACTTGAAGCACCTATCAAACCTTTTTTGTTGGCGGCTGAATGTCTGAACCTGAACAGTATTAGGTAAGTGATCTGAAGCATGAGGGGGGAGGTGTACCACGGTACTCATTAAGAATTTCTCCCTCCATCCCTTTGAGTCAACAGCTCTATCATGCCTCATCTTTGTATTTGCATCTCCAAGCCTCTTGTTTGTCCAAGTAAACGGATAACCTCTATAACCCAAATCTTCCAATTGGCAAAAATCAAGAGCATCTTGAAATTCATTAATCTGACTTGAATGTGGCTGCCTTATGCTTAATTTCTCCAAAGCATTCAAAAAAGCATTAAAATCCCCTACACATAATCATGGACCATCCACAAAATTCTTCAAGTGTGCCAATAACTTCCATGATTTAAATTTTTGTTGTGCATCTGGCCACCCATAAAACCCGGTCGTGTACCACACAAAACCATCTTCCTCAGTTATCTTTGCTAGAACATGATTGGCAGTGTAATTAACAACTTCCATTTTAATATTGTATGGTTTTTAGGCCCCTTAAAACACAAGTTGTTTAACCTAGTTATTTAGCCAAGTGATTAACTTAGGTAAATTATTCAAATCTAGGTTAACACAAGTAAATCATATCATTGACAAGTGCGGAAAATAAAGAACACAACGATATGATAACCCAGGAAAACCAAACCGGTAAAAAACCTAGGGAGGATTTAACCTAGCTATCCTCAAGGTAAAATAGATCCACAATGAAAGAATTGAAGTTTACACAATAGCGACTTAGACCACTAACATCTTATCGCTACTTCGAGTGGGAAACTTACTACTACAACCACATGACAGCTCCAAGTCCACCGACTACTTCTTTCTCACAAGTACACCACTTGTATCTCTTTAAGCTCTTTATGCAGCAACTGTAGCGATCATCAAGCTCTTGACATAATCTTGATTCTTGATAACCCCAAGTATATGTGAAGGCAAACACATCTAGATCTCACAAGAGATTCACATACACAGCAACAACAACTACTAAAACGTGGCTAGGGTTTTCCTATTTATATGAAACATAAAACATAAAACCCTACACGTCAAACGAGCTTGGGTTGAGTTGGAAAATTCTGCAGAAAAACAATCTGCACGAACTTCGATCGATCGAATCTAATTTTCGATCGATCGAGCCTTGCAAAAAGTGAACAGTAATTTTCTGCAATTACTTTATTCCAACTTTACATTAAACATGCTTTGAGCATCCTAAATCTAGACTCTAATTTTTTATCATGGTTTGACAACATTACACATTGATGTTCTAATACATTTAGATCCTAAATCCTTAGAACCTAACAAACTCCCCCTTTGGCAATCCGTGACAAAACACAAAATAAACTAAAAAGCTCAAAGTTACAAAAACAGCCCAACCAAACATAATTCAACCTAACCACTATCTATCAATTGCAAGTGTAGACAGCAGCATGACTGAATCAACCTGTAAATTCTTGAAAAATTTAACAGACACAAAAACGCACGCATGTGTGGAAAATACAAGTAAACCAAGAATATGAAACACATAAAAAATAAAAAGTAAAAAGTAAACTAACTCTCCCTCTAAGTTAGATACATCAAAAAACTTTTCAAAAACAATTTCAACTCCCCCTAAACAAAAGAAATAGGGTTCCCACATTTTATCTATTTCTCCCCCTTTTTGTCACATATTGACAAAGACAACCCAATCAGAAGTTAGACTGAAAACATACGCAAAGAGAATTGAGAATTAAGGGAACACAAAACAAATCAACTCTATAGAAAATAGAGACAACTCCCCCTATAAAAATAGGAAAAAACAAAATAAGTTTTGGGAAAAAAAATTTTTGGGGAAAATATAGGAGGTGGGGAAAATAAAGACACACAAATCAAACATAAAAACTAAGGTGAGGATACACATGAAGAAAAATATTCTCTCTTTCAATAAATACAAACTTGACACTATGTGACCCATAAACAGTTGTATGAATATAGAAAATATTTGCACATTGATTATCCATCATATCTTGTAAGAAAAATATTTTCTGTAGTTCATACATAAAAAATAGCATATACTAAAAAGTAAATAACTCAAAAATTAATCAATCAATTTTTAAATCAAGTTGAGTACCCAATTTATCAAAGTGTATGCATGTTATGTGTGAGAAAAATGAGAAATATGACTGCAAAACTGCAAGATGGATAAAGAAAAAACAATGCAATGCATGGGAATCCTAAACATAAGTGATTCATGAAAAAATAGATTGGTCAAATACTTAAAAATTGAAAAATTTTCAGTTTCGATCGGTCTAGCATCGATCTAATACCAATCGAGCTAGGCAGATTCAAACCAAAATTTTAACGCATTTTCAATCGGTCGAGAAATAGCTTCGATTGATCGAAAATTTGGAAAATTTAAATTTTAAAAATACAGAGCAATTTTATTCAGAAACTCCTCAAAGCACAATATTTCATGAATGAAATACATGAGTATGACATCAAAAGTTTTTCAAAAACACTTGTATTCAAAGCCAGATTTTCCAAAAACGAGTTTTTCAATCAATTTGTCCTAAAAAACTCAAACAGTAAATACATTTTGCATTAAAATCAAGGAAGATATAATCTTGGATGGCCACAACAAGATCACACACAATATAACGTACCAAGTTTAGCAAAGAGTAACTTATGTAGTGTGTGCAACTAGCAAGAGCTTGATATACATGTGAGGTGATAAGTAGATAGTAATCAATCACAATTTCTACAAAATTCATCACATAAATTTGAAAGAGACTATCACTTAAAGAGTTACATCGTATAACTCCCACATCTCCTAAAATAAAAGCTTGCAATCGTGTAAGTTTCTTGAATTTGCCTCATAATGTACACACCAATTTTATTTGTTTTGAAACTTATTAAAATAGCCAAGATAATGTACACACCAATTTTATTTGATTGTGAAATTACTATAGCCCAATAATGTACACACCAATTTTATTATTTAAACCGATGCTACACCTTATATTCTTTTTGTGTCTGTGCTACACTTTCTCGAGTACAAAATCTTATGATATGTACTAAGATGTTCATGATTGGCTAGTAAATAGTGGTGAGATAGTTATTTATGCTTTTCTCATTAAGTTCAAGTCCAATAATCAAAGACATGTGACTTCAATATAAAGATTATGTGATCAAAAACTATAAACAATTCTCACACAACATGCACTACAAAGCTCAAACTAGTAAAGTGCAATAAAATAAGCTCATTCAAGCTAAATAAGGTACATAAACATGTTATGTAAAGATAATATGGCCGGCCTTAATTACAAATCCATGATATGTAATACAAAACACAAAAATCTTATTGGTTTAAAAAAATTTATGACAAAAAACAAAAAGCACACATTATGCTAAATGAACAATGCAAAGTTATGCATGATAGTGCTTAACTAAGCAATAGAGGATACACAAACAAGAAATATCAATTTCTTAATTAGCTCATGAGTACATGTACAAACTAGTGCATACTCACACAAAATCAGAAATAGCTTAGCACTTATATAACACACTATTCAAGCTTCTACACAATGTCAAGCATGCTCTAAATCAAGAGAGAGATATCATAATTCATGTAATCCTCAAGAAAAATAAAACAAGACTCAAAATAAAATATTTTTGCCTTTTTGAAAATTTTCAATGTTTTTGGGTTTTTTTTTTAAACAAAACAACCTAAGAAAATAAAATAACCAAAAACTAAAAGAAAACATGTCCACAAGGACAAATAAACAAACACTCACCTTAGCAAGTCTTTTCTCACTCATATAGCACGAGTCTTCGGCTTTGTAGGTGAAAATTCATGAGAAGCAGAGTGTATTTGAGGAATTACTCCAATCTTCTGAGAAAGACTGAAATCCTACAAATTCCTTTCACAAGCCAACAAGCTTAAATTTTTCAAATGCATATGAAACAATTTATTTGGACTTATGGCAGGAGAAATATCATCACATATCCTAGATTGAAATACAGAATGTTTAAATTTCAATTTATGACAACTAGGACGAATGTGATCGAAGACACCACAAAAGTGACAAACAGGAACAAATTTAGGAACATCAGCATTCCTAACAGCAAGTCTAGTCTCAGATTTTGGTTTTTGCCTCAACAAAGAACAACTTGGTCTAGTATGACCAATAACACCACAAAGGTGACAAGTAGGCACAAAAACATATTTATTATGCTCTCTAACAATAGGTTTAGACTTGGGTTTAGAAACTTTAGCATCTACATCAAAACTTTTACCTTTGTCTAACTTAGCAACATAAGCCTTTTCTTTATTTTTCCTCTTGAAAGGAGGGATATAAACTTTTTCAGCTTTAGGCTTAAGAGAAACAGACACACTTCTGTTATCAACAGTAGGCTTAGCACTAGACAAATTTTCAAGTTTAGCTTTAAACTTAACTAACTCTTGTTCCAAGCTTTTCATCTTGAGAGGAAATTTGATTTCTCAAAAATTCATTCTTTTTATTAGATTCATCTGATCTCACAATCAATTCCTCTTTTTCAAGATTAGCCAATTTTAACTCTTTTTTAAATTTCTTAGCAATTTTTAAAGATTTCAATAATTTCTTATGGAGAGTTTCACAGGCATCAATAAAATCAATAGAAACAACAGTTTCCATTTTATTCAAATCATCACAATCAAAATTAGTAAGACACTTAAAATTATCCATGATAACAAGGATCAATGATCAACTCATAGATTAAAAGATCTAAACACTGGAGTTAACTCGCTCTAATACCACTTGTACGGTTTTTAGACCCCTTAAAATACAAGTTGTTCAATCTAGTTATTTAACCAAGTGATTAACTTAGGTAAATTATTCAAATATAGGTTAACACAAGTAAATCATATCATTGAAAAGTGTGGAAAATAAAGAATACAACAATATGATAACCCAAGAAAACCAAACCGATAAAAAACCTGGGGAGGATTTAACTTAGCTATCCTTAAGGTAAAACAAATCCACTATGAAAGAATTGAAGTTTACACAATAGCGACTTAGACCACTAACATCCTATTGCTACCTCGAGTAGGAAACTTACTAACATGACCACATGACAGCTCTGAGTCCACGGACTACTTCTTTCTTAGATCCACAGCATTCACAAGTACACCACTTGTATTTCTTTAAGCTCTTTATGTAGCAACTGAAGCGATCATCAAGCTCTTGACATAATCTTGATTCTTGATAACCCTAAGTATATGTGAAGGCAAACACCTCTAGATCTCATAAGAGATTCACATACACAGCAACAACAACTACTAAAACGTGGCTAGGGTTTTCCTATTTATATGAAACATAAAACATAAAACCCTACACGTCAAACGGGCTTGGGCTGAGTTGGAAAATTCTGCAGAAAAACAATCTGCACGAACTTCGATCGATTGAGCCTTGCAGAAAGTGAACAATAATTTTCTGCAATTACTCGATTCTAACTTTACATTAAACATTCTTTGAGCATCCTAAATCTAGACTCTAAGTTTTGATCGTGGTTTACCAACATTACACATTAAAGTTCTAATACATTTAGATCATAAATCCTTAGAACCTAACAGATATTATTCTTCCATGAAAGAGCTAATCCACCACCCAAGTTCAGATGTTTGACTTTATTTTGGTACTGTAAGTTACTATAAAGTTTATCAAAACCCTCCTTATCCCATAAGAAAACACAGTGGGAGCTTGTTCCCTCACCAATTTGCAAAGGCTACGACCTGTCAAAGGGTTCCAAGCCCTTGGTAGTTCCAACTTAAGATCCTCATTGCTCCTGGCAAGGGTGGATCTCCACCCCTGCTAATATATCATCAAAATCAATATCATGTTGTTCCCCTTCTCCACGCTTCACCATCCTTGTTTCTGAATCTACCTCTGTCCCCTCTCCTACATCAAGCTTTGAATTTCTTTTCCCAAGTGAAGGCAACTTAAAGGCCTTAGAAATCTCACCAAGCCCAAATTCCATTGGGTTTATTCTAGTCCAAGTGGATTTGGGCTTTGAAAGTCTAAAACCATGCAGACTCGATTCTTGGTCCACAATACCAAATTTTAGACCAAACTTTTCTCCATACAACTTGTCATGCAGCCCCTCAACCACCTTTGTTTGTAGTCCAGTTGTCTTCATAGCACTAACTTCCCTTTGCACCAAATTAGACTCTTGGAATTTCTGCTCCGATGGCTTGCTTTCATTGTTTCCCTCATCCACATGTTTATCACTTGCACTGTCAGCATTATCAAGTTGCTGAATTTTAGGTCTAAATCCTAGATTCTCAGATTCTCCCTCATCCATCGCACAAGGGTTTCCAGCCTTCATTCCATCCGCCGTTCTTTCACCCTGCATCTTTCCAACTGGACTGGTCCTATTGTGTTGCACATCCCCTGAAGTCTGATCCCATTCAGCACTTGGACTTGTGTTTTTATTTGGCGAAAAGCGCGGCCGACCCCCCATTGCACGTAGAAAATCCCCATATTGATAGTCTACCTCTCCACCATTCTTAACCACTGCAAAGTGTGAGGCACAGTGCTTGACATCATGACCAAGCATGCCACAGTAATGGCAAAATAGGGATAATCTTTCATACTTAAATTTAGCCCAGGTATGAACTCCATCTAAACCTGCAATAAAAGCACCCCTTCGATTTGGTTTTGCTATCAGCAAAGGAACTTTGACTTGCATAAAAAAATTAAAATCATCCTAACGCTGCTTCCTTTCTTCCACCACTCCAATCTGACTCCCAACTTCCTTTGCCACTTGAGGAGAGATCAGGTCAAGTGGTGCACCCCAAAATCTGAACCCACCCAAAGAGAAGCTTATTCAAATTTAAGGTTCCCCACCGTCATCCCTTTCTTCCACTATTGGAGTAAAATAAGCTGATTATCAAATGACCAAGGACCCCACTGAGAAATTTAGACATATCAAACTCCGATTGGAACTTGAATTGGAATAGATTCGGCCCTACCTCAGTTATGTGCATCCTGTCCTCCAAACCCCATGCTCTTTTCAATGTGATCTTAGCCGCTCTTTTATTGAATGGTTTGCATGTAAGGAATTTCCTAAGAAGACTCAAACTACAGCTTTCTATGGCCTCTAGTCATCCTTCATCAGAGATAGGAATAATTTCCTCCTCCTTAGACGTTAACCTCATATTCCCTAAGCCATCAATAACCTCATCCTCCATGTTCACGTACAAACCAGGTAAAGAAAAGAAAAAGAATACCCTTAGACCAAGGTCGAGGGAGAGAAAACCTCACGCCCCACGAGAGAGAGAACTCCCACAGCAGGGAGAAAAAAGAAAACCAGAATTCTGTTGAATTGGCCAGTACATGTCAAAATTTTAATCGACTTTAGTGCATTATTTCTAACCAAAATAGAACAAAACTCAAAACATTAGTTCAAATCCTAGTGTTCAAGCACCATAAGAGGTGCTAGAAGTGCTTGGAACCACTAGGATATCGATGTCCCTTGAACCCCAATCGGTCAATCATCCTTGTAATATGTTTTTGTACTATTACATGATTATTAAAAAAATGTTTCTTAGATACTTTTAATTGTAATTTTTTTTTGTTGCCAAAATACACTATTAGTCATTGTAATTTAAAGTGATTGTCTTTAGTCTCTAAAGAGTGATGACATGTGAATTTTTAGTTTGAAAATATCATCTAATGGACTAAAAGCCACACTCGTAAGACAAGATTTAGTAGTGAATACTAAATAGTGTAATTAGGTCTACATTTTATTCGCACAATAGATTTTTATCTGAAAATATATAATTGGATAAGTAATGTTAAATATAAACATAATTTTATTAACATTACTTTCACATAAATTTATTATTGACATATATTTTTTTTTGAAGGGACAATATTTTTACTATACACCAATTAGATCATGTCATATCCTTAGTTATATTTGAAAAAAAAAAAAGTATGTCATCAACTTTATTGATAATAGAATATATAGTTTTTTTTTATTAAAAAAAAAAAACCAAACATACTCACAAGAGGGGGGGAATAAGATTCTAACATAAAGACATGTGTATAGTTTGATTATTAAAAAAGAAAACATATGGTTTGTAAAAAAATAATAAGATTAATCATCATAATTTTAGTTTTACTTTTTCTTGAGAAAAGTTTTAGTTTTACTTCAATCCCTACAACTATACAATTTTATCCCCTATATTTTGGAGTTATTTTTAATTTATTCTCTATGTTATTTTTAACTTACAATTAATTTAGTTCACACTATTAACTCACTAAGGCATTTTATGGGAGTTCATAAGAGAATAGAATGGAATGAAATATAATGAAATGTATTTAAGTAAGGGAAATGAATGGAATAAAAGAAATTAAGTAACCTTGATTGGATGTTTTAAAATAAAGGAATGAAAATGAATAGAATGTAAGCAATCTAATTTGGGAGTAATATAGAGGGAATGGAATGAAATCATTTTATAACTATATTACTATTAGACCCCTATTTTAAAATAAATATTTGAATATATAAGGGTATTTTGGGAGTAATTAGTAAAAAATTCATTAAATCTTATTTCATTCCCTCCCATTTTTCCCAATTTTGAGGGAATAAAAATTTGAGGGAATAGAAAGGAATGAGTGTTCCTTTCTACTCATTTCATTCCCTCTCATTTAAATTCTCAAACAAGAGAATGAATTTTCCATTCTCTCCATTAAAACCTCCAAACAAAGGAAGTGAATAATATTATAAAATTATTCTTTTCATTCCATTCCATTTCCTCCTCCCAAACGAGAGCTAAGAAAAAATGCCTATGTAGCACACAGTGTGCATAGTTAGCATACTTGAAGCTAGGGGTGACAAAATCTGACACAACCTGTGAACCCGGCATGACTAACCCATTTATAAACAAGTTATGGGTTGATGTTAAATGGATTTGGGTTATATTCGAGTTGACACGGCTAATTCGTTTAATAAACGGATTTTGTTCGTGTTCAACATACAAACCTGTCTGACCCGATTGATCCTTTTAGCTTATAAAATTATTAGTTATTTTAATATTATCACTTAATTTATGGTTTTTTATATATGTTTATTACTATATTTATGGTTGTAATTGTATTTTGATTTTAGATATATGGGAATTGATAAAAATTATATAAGTTAGGTATGGCCTATTAATAAAATAGATTATTAAATGGGTCCTTTATATTGACTTTTACATAACTTTTTAATTAAACGAGTTAAACGTGTCGGGTCTGGTCAAACTGTTTAATAAACGGGTCGTGTTTGGGTTAAGGATTCCTTACACGTTTACTAAACAGTTTGGATTCGGGTCAACCCATATAGCTAAATACTCATGGCTCAACACGACATGAACCCGACCCGTGAACATAAATTGCCACCCCTACTTGAAGCTTATGTGGCAATTAAAATAATAATAATAATAAATTTTATTTGACATTTAAAAATTCCAACAACCCAAAAAAGGTCAACATTTAAAAATATGCTTCTTTTTCTTTAAATTAAAAACTTTCATTTTCCCTACAAAAAAAAAAAACATTTTCTTTTATCTTTTAATCTTTCCAGCACTCTACCCACAATCAAACATATCTAAATTCATTTAGTCCCTTGTTTCAATAGATTCAACAATCACGTAAGGTTTCCAATCTAAAGACTTGGAATGAGGAAGCTTAAACAAACAAACAATCTAAAAATTTGAAATGGAAGTCTTTAGATTCAACAACCATGTTAAGGTTCAGTACAATCAACCTAATAACCAAACGGATAAAGCTTAGCTACAAAATTGGTTGTAACCTAAAATTGCAATCTTATTCAATAAATTAAACATTACTACGTATTTTGTAAATCTAACCGTTGAATTGCATGTTCTTTATACTCTTAATACACATATCAAATTTTGTATCAATTAGATATTATTTACTATATAATCTATAAAATTATATTTTATGCATAATTTTAAAATAGAAAAACTTGCAATTTAAATAATTTATTGATGACAAAGTTATTGATCTTTAATTTTCTAGAAATTTTGCATGCATAGAAGGTATAAGAAGAACATGTAATTCAATGGTGGAATTTTTGTCAAAATTTATTTCCAATAAAAACATGCTGAGTAAAATTGTAGCCTTAAGTTATAATCAATTTTGTAACTAAACTGTGTACTAACTAAAGGCAACACACCTTCCGTATAAAGTGTAAACACCACGAACAACCCAAAAAAGCCACATCCAAATCTGTTCCATATATGTGTTTTGAAACCCACAGATCTAGTGGTGTTGACACAGTGACAATGTGTTTGATAATCTTACACCTATCAAAGAACCAATTTCACAAACCAGTGACCAAAATTGCTTATTTCATTTCTGAACTTTGTCCAAGACCCACCTATTCTTCATCTTTTTGGAGTGTTTGATAACCCATATACATATATATCTAATAGTCTCAGGCGCTTTTAATTTTTTTTTAATGTCTTTAAAAAGTGAGCTATAAAATAATACAACTCGTAAAAACACCTAGTAGATCCCTTAAAAACACCTTAAAAAAAATACATAAAAGATTTTTTAATGGAAAATACTAATGAATGCCCTTAGAGGATTGATTAATAATTTATTTAAAGAAAATTTTTATTAAAAAAAAAGAAAAAAATTAATATTTTGACAATTTTTTTTTTTATTTCCTATAAAATTGGTATCAAAACTTTTTTAGAATATAATTTTTTTTTTTAATTTTAAGTAACATATTTTTTTTTGCTAGCATGACCCTTCTTTAATAGCTTTGTCAGAAACTGTTGTGGATGTGGACAAAAAAAATATGGCAACGCGTAAACCAGCATTAAAAGTTCTAGAAGCTAAAAACTGCAATATGGATATTTGATACAAATCCCGTAATTAATTAATGGTAATTACTTAAAAATCCTGATTATTAGAGTTGGATTCGGGCTTCCCGATATGGCAAACATGCTTAAAATGTGAACACAGTCAGATAATAAGACCGAGGAAGATGAATATTTAACTCTGATCCAGTCTTTGACACGGTTGGAACACTTAAAATTCTTTTTTTTTTTTTTTTTTTTATTGTTTGTAAATTGTAATCTAAGTTACATGGGACCGGATTCTCCCAAAAAAAAAAAAAATTTACATGGGACCAACCTGAAATGAGTATATAGATATAACATTTTTTGAAAAATTAAGGTACAAAATATCTATGGTATGACCATTAATTAATATTAATTAGTTATATTAAATATTTTAGACCTAATATTTTAGGTTTTGTAAATTAACGATAATAAATAGTAAAATAAAATTTCAATAATATTCATAAAATGTTGTTTAAAGTATTTATAAAAAAGCTAAAAGTTTAAATAAATTAAATATCTAAATTGTATGGGCAGTGGGAACTTACATGGATACGCGTTTTTTAAATATTTTAGCTGTGTCCATGCAACATAAATTATAATAATATGATAAACTTCTTATTAAAACTCTGGAAAGTGTTTGTTAACTTCTAGTGAAAACTCCAGAAAGTGTTTGTTTTTATTGTGAAAAAATAATTTTCAAAGTAACAACAAAAAAATGTTTGAAATTAAACATAATCAGCATGTGGTCCCTAAAAGGAAATATGAGACAAACTAGAAGCAATCAAGGGATAAGAATCTTTTCTAGTCACACTAGTTCAAGAAAACAACCCCACACATAATTTCTGAGTTGGAAAAACATCTATACAGCTGGATCATAAAGAAGAAGTAAAGAGAGAACTTTTTATATGATTAAAAAGGTAAGAATATATATATATATATAAGGCAAGTTTGTACTGGAACCTGTCATTTTTTGTTTGGTTTGACAATTTAAGTTTGGGATAGTCTATCAGAAAATATCTCTGTAAGGATTATCCAAGTTTGTACACTGCTATTAGACAATTAGACAAAAATACAAAAAGAACAAGAAATTTTGAAATTGGTTTTATTAAAGTATGTTAATCTATTGATTTTAAAAACTTTGCGCCCGTGTCTACAAATACACTAAAATCTACCCGCAATTACACAATATGCTTAAATATCAATTTATAATTGTATTTTAACAATTATAAATGGATCACTATCAGTATTTGGTGAAAAAAAAATATTTTGTTACACGAATTAAAAAAAATTAACATTTAAGGATGCTGTGGATTTTGGTATATTCCTAAATTTACTAAAAAAAATTAATACATGAGAGATTCAAAAATTCAAATTTTATAAAATTCAGAAATTAAAAAAAAATTTATTTAGGATACTAAGGATATAATTAGTTAAATACTCTTATAAATAGTTTTCATAGAAAAAAAAATATTGCCTTAAAAATAAAAAGAAAAATTACAAAAAAAATCAGCAAAGAGAGGTTAACCCTTATCTAAAAGAAATGATAGATTAAAACAAAAACAAAACCTCTTTTAAGCCCCACTAAATGTTACGTGTAGTACCGGCCATATGCAGGGTGTTATACTGTCCACACCATTGGTTTTAAAACTCCTCCCTAGACCCCACGCTTTATTTTGCTAGCCCTTAGGGCATTCTCATTAAATGTGTCAAATGTCAAATATTTGGCATTTGACACACCAAACTTTAAAAAATTACTTTCATCAAGTATTTTAAATGTCATAATATTTGGCATTGATGAACAGTGTGATCTCAAATTTAAGACCGCATTGTTCACAAATTGTAAAACTTATATTTTTCTTTTCTTTTTTCTCATTTCCTTGTCTTTCTTCCCTGTCTCTCATTCTTGCTCTAAGCCTCCAACCATTTCTCTCTCTCTCTCTCTCTTGACAGCTCTGCCTCCCTCTCCGACGAAACGCAGGCCGAACCATCAAGCCAAGCCGATATCTATCACAGTGGTTTTTTTTTTTTTTTTTTAGTTTGTGATATGATGGTAGATTCGGAAGCGGTTGTGTGGCTTATGGATTTGGCGTTTTGGGTTATCTCACGCCTTGGGTTCCAATTTGGGCATATTTTGGTGGGTTTGTGATTTGGTTTTGGATGGGTATGGTTTGTGGTGGGCCGGTGGTGGTGGGTATTTGTTTGATGGTTTTTTGCGGTGGACTAGTGGTGGTTGATGGTGGGTGGGCATGAGTTTTATGGTTTGGTTTTGGGTTTGGGTTTGTGATTTGATTTTGGGTTTGTTTTTGTTTGTGATTTTAGTGGTTAGGGGTTGAGGTTGTGGGCGGTGGTGTTTGGCCGTGAGTGTAGTTTTGGTGATGGGTCATGGGTTTGGTTAGGTTAAGTTGGGTATGGGTGGTGGTGGGTTTTGTGGTGGCTGTTGGTATTGGGGTGAGGTTGGGCCACGGTGGTGGCTGGTAGTGGCTAGCCGTGGGTGTGGGTTGTGCCGTGGGTTGAGAAAGATGGAGAGACAGTGGGAGAGAGAGACAGAGGGAGAGTGAGAAATAAAATTTAAAAAATTAATAAAAATATTAAAGAAAGATATTTAAATAAAGTTGTAAAAAAAAAATAGAATGTTTGATGTTTGGTATATTATAAAATGAGGTGTTAAAATTGTAAAAGTAGTGTTTTGAAATTATAAATGCTAAAATTTTTACAATTGTTGATGAGAATGCTCCCCAAACAAACAACACACTCCACCCCGAATCACCACCGTCTATTCAACAATTTCATATAGGACCCTCGATAACCAACGGTTCTGATTGAGAAATCAAAATATTAAAAATTCAGGCCCTTGTTATATGCCAATTTTCTGTAAACGTATTTTCTCTCTTCCCCAACTTTATCACCACTGCTGCTTCATCTTCCAAACATTATTCCCTCTTGAAAAAAGAACCAAATGCTTTTTCTTATTTGTAACCACCGTTTCATAAACCCTAACAAAGTCAAAGAAAAAAAAATCCACCTCTTTTTCCTCCACAACTTTGATTTTGTTAAGAAAAATAACACCTTGTGAAGAGAAAAATAACAACAATTATAACAACTCGAAAAGACATGACTATTCTGGGTTTGTTTTGGAAACCAGCACCAAAACCAGAGAGAGAAAACTCAAGAAATAACATCCACATTTTGTGAGTTTTATCTTGAAAATAACTTTAAACTATGGCAAAAACCCAGAAGGGTGGTTATGTGGTTTTGAGGATTTTCTCTCTTTGTTGTTTTTGTGCTGTATGGCAATGTGGTTGTTGTTTGCTGAGAAGATGAAGAATTTTTTTTAAAAAAATTATAAACCTTGCGTCCTTGACAATAGAATGCTTCTTGATAGAAAATTTGAAAACATTAAATCCAGTGTTCGGCTTCTTAAAACTTAGAAGCATATATAAATCAAGTGTTTGGACAATTTGGCATTTTGGTATTTATCAAATACTTTGTAGTTTGTACTAGACTATTTTGCAAGTTGAGCTATTTAGCCGATGTGGCATTTTGAACTATTTGAAATGGAACTTGATGGTGAACTAAAAATTGGACTATCTCCAGTTCATTCATAGTGTCGTCCAGGACTAAAAATTTTAACCTAGCATAAAAAGGTCGTCCATCGTCAGGAGGTCGTCTGTGGGCATGAAAGTCGTCCATTAGGGAAGCACCTGATGGACAACCCCTCGACACTTAGAAATTTTCAGAATAAGTTTATATCCAAAAGTTTATAATTCGAACCATGTTTTACTATTCAAGTTATGAGCAAAATCCTCACCCATCGCTCTAACTTTCCACTAAGCTCTTAACTTCTAATAGCAGTTGTAGAAGATAAGTCTAAGTCTTCTAACTTCTATAGCAGTTTAGGAAGTTAAGTCTGAACCTTCCAACTTCCATCCATATGGAGGAAGTTACTAAAAAAGTAACCACTCCAAAACTCACTATAAAAGGACTCATCCATACCAAATAAAGATAAGTTTCCACCACTCCTAAAGTTGGAATTCTTGAATTTTAAAGAGAAAACTAACTTAAGTATCGAAGAGTTCTTGGCCGGTTCACCCCAGTCACCATTGATATTGTGTTTCTTTCTTTTCAAGCCTTCTAGACAACCTCAAGCTCATTGAAGCCTGAAGCATTCAGCCTGCTGATTTTTTATGCATCAATAGTTGGCGCCATATGTGGGGAGTTAAATTTGTATTTTGCAATTTATCTTTCTTAGACAAAAGGCTATATGGTCTGGACAAGGTCAATGGCCAAGTCCAGGCCACCAAGAGAGTGGAAGTGCTTCCATCCATCCCAACTACATTCACCAGTCAGCACCTGTCATGCAACCATCTTTCGTCCAACAAATGTAGTCTATGGCAGCCCGTCAAAACCAAGAGTTGACTCGGGAGATTAACCAAAGAAGGAAACATCATGAACGGTGTATAGAAGGACAAGCTCAGAGTCAAGAAGTTAGAGAAGGAGAAAATGTGGAGCACGAGAATCAATCAAGGGGTATCGCTTCATGTGGAGTGCCACACTTGGAGAAGGAGATGGATCAAATGAGGAAAGCCATGGACAAGATGAGGGAGAATATGAGAAGAACAAATCCTGTAGATGACTTGGCTCATTGAATTGATTCCCCCTTCATAACTTTCATCAATAGTCATCCCTTGCCTTCCAAGTTCAAGATGCCTTCCTTGGACTCTTATGATGGAACGCACGACCCATGTGACCACAATGCACCTTCAAGGAATACCAGATAAGATAATGTGTACGGCATTCCCAACCACCCTTAAGGGGCTAGCACGAGTGTGGTTCAGTAAAATACCTCTAAATACTATTGGTTCTTTTCAGGAGTTGAGTAAGTTGTTCACAACAACTTTATCGGAGGACAAAGGCATAAATGCTTCTCGTCCAGCCTGTTGACCATAGAGCAAGGGGATAATGAAAGTTTGCAGTCCTTCATTACTCATTTAAATAGGGAAGCCTTGACGGTAGACGAGATGGACGACAAGCTGTTGTTAGTAGCCTTCTACAATTGAGTTAGTGCAGGATTTATTCATTCTCAAGCTCTATGAACAAGAACCACAGACCATGGTTGAACTCGTCCATTCAGCCCAAAGCTTTATGAATGCAGAAGATGCGATCATCGCTAAGAAAAGGAAGAAAGCAGAACAAATGGAAGCAAAGTTCCCTCATCATCCAAAACAAAGCCCTTGTCCAAAGAAGGCCCAAACTGGAAAGAAGAAGGATAGAGACAATAAGATGGCAAGTTCGTCTTTAGGACAAAGTCAACATTACACACCTTTGAACGTTCCACTTGACCAAGTGCATGCAGATCAAGGATGAGCCATCCTTGAAGTGGCTAGAGAAGATGAAGGGAGATCCCAACAAGCATAATAAGAACAAGTATTGCCGCTTCCACAAAGATCACAGGCATGATACGGATGAGTGCTATGACTTAAAGCAATAGATAGAGAATCTTATTAGGCAGGGAAAGTTGAGGAATTTTCTTGGACGAGATCACAAAGATGAGAAGTCGAAAGGAAAGCTAGAAAAGCCATCACGACTCCCACTTGGAGAAATAAGAGTTATTGTAGGAGAAACTTTAGTAAGGCAATCTTCCAAGTCAAGGAAGACTTACTTGAAAGTGGTGTAGAACGTCCAACTCTTTAGACGAGCTCCAAGGATGAAGGGGGCAGACGAGCAGGCCATTACTTTCACAGACGAAAATGCTGGAAGGGTCCATCATCCAAATGACAATGTAATTGTCATTACTTTGCTCATTGCGGATTACACGACTAGAAGGGTGTTGGTAGATAATGGGATTTTAGTAGATATCCTATATTACCCCGCGTTCTAGCAAATGAGGCTTGGATAAAATCAACTTTGTCTAGTGAGTTCACCCTTAGTTAGATTTGGAGGAATGAAGGTACAACCAGTGAACACTATTACTCTACCCATCATCGTAGAGGCATATCCACAACAGATAGCTAAAGAAGTGAACTTCCTTGTCATAGATTGTTGGTCTTCCTACAATGCCATCATTAGACAACCAACTCTAAACAATTGGAAGGTAGTAACATCTACCTACCGCTCATCTGTCAAGTTTCCAATAGATTATGGAATAGGGCAAGTATAAGGAGAGCAATTAGTTGCTAGAGAATGCTACTTAGCCATGTTGGCTATGGACGAGCATGTACAGACGATGAACATAGAGGAGAGAAGGGTTACTGCAGAGCCCACTGAAGTGCTGGAAGATGTTCCTCTGGATGAGGATAACCTTGAGAAGTTTACCAGAATTGGAACGAGTATGGAGGAAAAGACGAAGCAAGACCTCGTCTAATTCCTAAGGAAGAGTATTGATGTGTTCACGTGAAGTCATGAAGACATGCCAAGGATCGACCCAAGCATCATTAATCATTGTTTGAATGTTTATCCATCTTCCAAGCCTGCTATTTGTTAGAAGAAAAGAGTCTTCGCTCCTGAGCGAGATAAGGCTATCGAAGAAGAGGTCCTAAAGTTAACCACAACAGAATTTATTCGGGAAGTCTATTACCCAGATTGGTCAGCTAATGTGGTGATGGTCAAGAAGGCTAATGATAAATGGAAGATGTGTGTAGACTTCATTGATTTGAATAAGGCTTACCCCAAAGATAGTTATCCATTGCCACTCATTGACCAATTGGTGGATTCAACAGCAGGTCATCAGTTACTTAGCTTCATGGACACCTTCTCAGGTTATAACCAGATAAGGATGGATGAGGCAGATCAAGAGAAGACATCCTTCATTACCAGTCAAGGTTTATTTTGTTACAAAGTGATGCCCTTTGGTTTGAAGAATGCGAGGGCAACTTATCAGAGGTTAGTCAATCACATGTTTAGTCCACAGATAGGACAGAATGTAGAAGTTTATGTGGACGATATGTTGGTGAAGAGCTTGGACAAGAAGAAACATCTGGACAACTTACAAGAGATCTTTGACACACTTAGACGATACAATATGAAGCTAAATCCAAATAAGTGTGTCTTCAGGGTTTTATCAAGGAAGTTTCTAGGATTCATGGTTTCACAGAGAGGAATTGAAGCAAATCTTGATAAAATCTAAGCTATACTGAAAAAGAAACCACCAAAGAATGTCAAAAAAGTCCAATCCCTCACTAGACGAGTTGCAGCTCTAAACAGGTTTGTTTCAAAAGCTACAGATAAGTGTTTTCCTTTTTTCAAAGTTCTCAGGAAGACATTTGAATGGACGAACGAATGCCAAAAGACCTTCCAAGATCTTAAGGTCTATCTTACTATAACTCCCCTACTAAGTCCGTCTATTCCAGGTGAGGAGTTGTATTTGTACTTAGCAGTGTCCCTACATGTAGTAAGTTCAGTATTAATCAGGGAAGAAGGGAAAGTATAGAAACCTGTGTATTATACAAGCTGAGTACTAAAGGGAGCAGAAGAATGATACCCAATGATTGAAAAGTTAGCATTTAAACATATAATAGCTTCCAGGAAACTAAGGTATTACTTCCAGGCACATGTCATCAACGTTATGACGGATCATCTGCTCAAGAAGGTGTTGAACAAGTTGGAAGTCGCATGACGATTAATCCAATGGGCTATAGAGCTAAATGAGTTTGATATCAGGTATTAGCCTAGGAATGCAATAAAAGCTCAAGCTTTGGTAGATTTCGTTATGGAATTCACTCCAAGTCATCTAGACGGAGTGGAAGAGGCTAAGACATAGGTCGTCCATGTAGATGGGTCGTCTACACTATATGCAGGAGAAATAAGAGTTGTATTGCAATCTCCAAAAGGAGAGAAGTTAAAGTATACGGCTCATCTACAGTACCAAAAAACCAACAATGACGTTGAATATGAAGTCCTTCTTAAAGGGCTAGAATTGGCTAAGTCCTTAGGGGCAGAGTCAATAGTCGTCCAAGGAGACTCTTAGTTAATCATGAGCCAAGTAAATGGAACATGTGAGGCAAAAGAAAAACAAATGAAGAAGTACCTTAGTAGGGTGAAACGCCTTATTAAAAAGTTTAAGGAAGCCAGTTTCTTTCAAATCCCAAGGGAGGAAAACATGGAAGTAAACACCTTGGCAAATGCAGCATCTGCAGACGGATGAGTGGATCAGCCTAATGAAGTTCAATATATGCCTAGCATAGATCTTCTAGAGGTGCAGCAGATTGAAGGTGAAGAGAATTGGATGACCCCCATAATAGTTTACCAAAGGGATGGAAGGCTTCTAGAGGAGAGAGATGAAGCCAAAAAGCTAAGGATTAGATCAGCCAAGTATGTCCTTATAGACGAGGTGCTATACAAAAGAGGCTTCTCTCAGCCTTACCTAAGGTGTTTAGCTCCAGATGAAGCAAGCTACATTTTGAGAGAAGTTCATGAAAGAGCATGTGGCAACCATTCAGGAGCTAGAGCACTTGTCCATAAAGTTGTTCGTGCAGGCTACTACTGGCTGACCATTTAAGCAGATATAAGGCTTATGTGAAGGTATGTGATCAATGTTAACGCTTCAGTAACGTCCCTAGACAACCATTGGAGTACCTCACCCCGATGATGGCCCCATGGCCTTTTGCACAATGGGGATTGGATATTTTGGGTCCCTTTCCAATTGGAAGTAGTCAGATGAAGTTTTTGGTGGTAGGGATTGATTACTTTACCAAGTGGGTGGAAGCTAAACCCTTAGCAAAAATCACACAGCAAAATGTCAAAAACTTCATCTGGAAGAGCATTGTATACAGGTTTGGGATACCTAGAGTACTAGTGTCAGATAATGGATGACAATTTGATAACACACCTTTTAGAGAATTCTTCGAGTAGCTAGGAATCAAGAATCATTATTCCTCACCTTCCCACCCACAAGCAAATGGACAAGCTGAAGTAGCAAACCGGTCCTTATTGAAGATCATCAAGACTCAGCTTGAGGGGGCAAATGGAGTATAGCCAGATGAGCTACCAGGTGTACTATGGGCTTATAGGACAACTGTGAGAACCCCTACAAGGGAAACTCCTTTCAAACTAGCCTACGGAAGTGAAGCTGTCATACCAGTAAAAGTGTACATGGCCAACCATAGGGTGATGAGGTATCAGGACAACGAGAATGAAGAACAACTTCATTTTAACCTCGATCTTATAGACGAGGTAAGGATGGATGCAGAGCACAGGACAACAAGATACAAAAATCTTATGGCTAGACAACATCATGCAATGGTGAAACCTAGGCACTTCAACATTGTGGACCTTGTCCTAAAAAGGGTCTCCTTGGTAACCAAGAACCTGGCCCATGGAAAGCTGGGACCTAATTGGGAAGGACCCTACAAGGTTATCAATTGCAAAAGGGAAGGATCATACTAAGCCCTAGATGGACGGAAGCTAGAGCATCCCTGGAATGTTGAGCATCTAAGAAGATACTATTAATGAAGGGTTAGCCTGGACGAGCATCATCATGGACGAAATTGAAGCTATGTGTTATTTTCTCCATATTCATTTGTGTTTATTGCTAGTACTATATGTCTTTAATATTTCAATTCCCTAAAAGTGCATTAGTCTCCAACTTTTGCACTGTCTATGGACGAATTTGTGATGGACGAAGTCATGTACTTAGTCCGTCTGTTTGTATATAAGTATTTTTAATTCCCTAAAGGCACTAGCTTCTAAGCATGTGCTACGCTTGTGGATGATGTTTATGTTATGTACATATAGTTTGGATTCCCAACGTATATAATTTTGTGTGAATTTCTAATTCTCATGTTATTTTTATTCAAACTAGTCCACAAGAAGGCTAAAAGCCCAAGATGAGTAAAATCTCTGGACGCAGGGATGTAATGTCTTTAAGCTTTCCTTAAAATAAGGACGAATCAAGAAAAATAAACCTAAGGTATATTTGTCTAATCAATGGATGAGGTAAAAACCTAAGGTATATTCGTCTAACTAATGGACGAGGAAAAACGTGCACGTAAAAATATTCAAAATCCACGGATGAATTTGACCAGCCAAATAGTCCAATCTTTGGACGAGTAAATGTTGGCTACATCTTTCCCAAAGATGAGTAAAGGACCGTCTAGCCTATGGACGAGGCAAAGTCAAATTTATGGACGAATAACGTTAGCAAAAGAAATACCATTCATAGACGAGTTATGCTTGTAAAATTTAAAGAATGGTAGAAGTGTTGAGCATAAAAATTTTATTCTAACATGGAGGAGCTAAATGCCTTCATGAGTGGACGGACCACACTTAAAAACCATAGAAACAACATGGACGATGTAAACAGGGGAAATTCATTCATGCATACAACATGTTCAATGCCATATGAGGAATGAAAATAGAAGTAGACATTCGTTTATATAATTTAAGGGTAGACGACCACCGTCCAAAAACCCTTGAGTTGTTTAAAGCCAATGAAGGCAATTGTATTTGTTACTCATCCATAAACTTGGACGAGGAAACTGTACTTAAATAAATTTGAAATAAAGCCCCAAACAACGGGCATCCCAACAAACAAAAATAAATAAATTTTCTAAAGAAGGAAATAAATTACTAGGATAAACCACTAGGGGCATCACCCCCAGACTTTGGGTCATACTTGCTGGCATTAGTGGTGTCCTGAGCAATTTCAATTGAGGCATCATCCACCATGTTGGCGTCTTCAAAACTCGTCGGAAGAAGGGAACTCTCTGTGGCAGTGGAGATTTTGAAAGAATCAAAGTCCATCTCAAGGTAGGCCTCCTTGGCATCAGAACGGAAGTCCTCATAGCTTGCAGCATACTGACGATCTAGACGAATCTTGAACTTGTCTGACTTCATAAAGGCTGCAACGGCTTCCTTCTGAGCCTTCTCCATAGACAAGGTGCGCCCTAGTACCTTCCCTTCAAGGTGGGTAATACGAGTCTCCTTGTCAATGGAGTCTTCCTTGAGCTCTTCCACCTCATTCTTTAGCTTCGTTTCAACTACCAAAAGATGAGCAACCTCTTCACTCTGCCTAATTACTTCCCCCTTTCTCAAAAGGACCTCATTAGCCAGCTCCTTATTTTTCTCCTTAGCTTCATCACAAAACTCCTTGGCTTGGGTGGATGCAGTGTAAAACTTCGACATGGCTTGAAAAATAGATGGACGAGGGAGAGTTAGAAATTTTCTTTAAATTTCTTAGAAAATAAAATAGTGATAATGAAAAACTACTTACCTTAAAAAGGTCGTGGATGGAAAAACGTTCAAAGTCCTTCATTGACATATTGTAGCAAGCATTCACCTCATTTTCAGTGACGAATCCTTTGGGCGACCTCCAAGCATAACCCTCATCCAACACCAAGTTAGGAGGACGCTTGGCTGGCTCTGAAGGATGAGTCCTATGAGGAGCTTTGGCTGCAAGAGGAGGAAGGTTTTCAAGTTGGAAAGATGGAATGGTCTGGACGGGAACCAAGTTCACTATTGGGTCGTCTAGGTCTACCGTCGGAGGAGTAAACTTTGGAACCTTGGGAAGAGGAGTTTTGCCAAACTTTTGCTTCTTGGAACCTCGACGACTTGGAAGGTCACCAAGGTCCACAAAACTAGATATGCCCTTCCTCTTCCTAGTCTGGATGACTGTTTTCTGGACGACTAAAGGAGTTGTATCGTCTTGGACCTAGACGTCCTCCTCACCCTCAGTACCACTAGTAACAATCTTCTCCTTGTTTTCTTTCATGGTAGCCAATCCTATGGTGAAGAAGACAAAGTTAGTCATACATATAAAAAAAAAAAAAGGAATGGACAATACTTACTTCGACGAGTGATCTCCTTGTGAGCAAGATTTTTAGCAGTAGGCTCAGGACCAAGTCCCCAAGCAGTTAGACGACTAAGGGTCACCAAGTTGTGGAAGGACCTCTCAGGGAAGGCACAAGACCTGTCAATACACTCTAAATGAAAACTATCCAAGTGTGGACTAGTAATAGCTGTACTAATATAAGAGAAGGTTAGACGAGGAAAAAGTTAAATAAAATAAACAAAAGAAATGAAGAAAGACATAACCTCAGGACAAAGACGACCTAGGGGGCTAGTAAAAGGAGGGATGGGGGCACTATTTACATCAATTGGGTCCCCAGCCCAATTTCTAGAAATAATAAAGAATTCTTTCTTCCAAAGCCTGTCAGAAGAACTACGGCCTTTAACAAACTAAATTGAGGGCCCCTAGATGAGAATTGGTAAAAACTAGCAGATTGTTTAATTTCTAAGAGCTTATAACAATAAAGGAACTCGCCCACTATGATTGGACGATTCCCCTCAAGTGCCTTACGCCATAATACTTGCATGGCAACTATCGTCCTCCATCCATTAAGGTTGAGCTGGTTTGGTCCAATACCCAACCTATGGAAGAGGCCTCTACAAAAAAGGTTTAAAGGAAACCTAAGACCTGCCAGGAGATAAAAGGTATAAACACCAAAACCAAAATAAGGAGAACAATACCATTCCCCCTCTTTAGGTAGACGAGGCCTAAATTCACAAGGAATCTGGTATCTACTTACAAGGGTATTTAGTCTACAAGCGTCCAAAGTATACGCCACCTTGGGGAACAACTATAGATTATATTTTCTTCCTCCTCTTTGTCTTGACTTTCTGGATGAGCTAGCCTCAGCCCCAAAGCCATCCTACGTTGCATCTCCTAGAAATCCTTTAAGGGAAAACCAGGGACCCTAGACGAATAATGCTCATCTAAAGAACTACTATCACTACTATTACTAGTATTACCTTCACCACTCTTTTAACTACTACCACTACTTCCAGGGGACACGTCCTGGTACTCGTCTATCTCTCTTTCTAGACTACTACTAGACGCAAACATAATTGGAAGAATGAACAAAGACAAAAACCTAAGGATGAAGGGAAGGAAGTACCTGACGAGACTAGAAGACGAGGACAAGACGAGGACTAGACGAGGCTCTTGGACGAGATGGTAGAAAAGAAATTATCAGAACAATGAAGGCTAAGAGAGAGAAAGCACATATTTATAGGGCCCAGAGGTGGGGTCGACGAAGCGACGCAGACCAACCAGAAGCTGACATGTGGCATTTTTCTCAAAAAGATGAATAGATGCGATAAGTCAACCAATGAGATTATGACACGCAGCACAATCTAGAACAATAAAATTCAACCAGAGTAAAGACGACACATGGTGCAACTATTGACCATTAAAATGTTAACGCGTGTCAGAAACTAACAATTATACTACAGTGTTCTGGACGACCCTTGGACAAAGGGGGCAATTGATGGTGAACTAAAAATTGGACTATCTCTAGTTCGTCCATAGTGTCGTCCAGGGCTAAAAATGTTAACCCAGCATAAGAAGGTCGTCCACCGTCAGGAGGTCATCCATGGGCATGAAGGTCGTCCATTAGGAAAGCATCTGATGGACGACCCCTCAACACTTATAAATTTTCATAATAAGTTTATATCCAAAAGCTTATAATCCGGACCACGTTCTACTATTACAAGTTATGAGAAAAATCCTCACTCATCGCTCTAATTTTCCACTAAGTTCTTAACTTCTAATAGCAGTTGTAAAAGATAAGTTTGAGTCTTCTAACTTTTATAGCAGTTGAGGAAGTTAAGTCTGAACCTTCTAACTTCCATCCATGTGGAGGAAGTTACTAAACAAGTAACCACTCCAAAGCTCACTATAAAAGGACTCATTCATACCAAATGAAGGTAAGTTTCCACCACTCCTAAAGTTGGTATTCTTGAGTTTTAAAGAGAAAACTAACTTAAGCATCGGAGGGTTTTTGGCCAGTTCACCACAGTCACCTTTGATCTTGTATTTCTTTCTTTTCAGGCATTGCAGATAACCTTATGCTCATTGAAGCCCGAAGCATTCAACCTACTGATTTTCTATGCATCATCAGATTTTATGGTTATTTTTAATTATGAGAAGTATGGTTGATATATATGTGTGTATGTATGTATTTTACCATCCTTAATATATGAGCAAGATGAGTGGTAGAGATTAAGAAAATTGGAGAACTAATTTTAATTGTCTTTGTTGTCAAAATTTTATTTGAAAACCAAATTCATACTTAGTTTTTTTTAACTATTTATATTGATTACATTAGTTGAGTTTACACAAAACACATGTTATACATATTTTAAATTTTATAAAAATTTGAGCATATCAAACACTAGAAAATGCTCTCAATCTCATTTTCAATGTCATTACCAAACACCGGAAAATGTGATAGTTTTCTAGAAAATGCTTTTGGAAAATAATCAATTTTTCAGAAAACATTAATACTAAAACAAACAGAGCGTAACTCTAATTCTATTTTCTCCCATTCCTCCGAATTTCGGGGGAATGAAAATTTGAGAGAATAGAGAGGAACGAGTGTTCCCTTCTACCCATTTCATTCCCTCCTACTTAAACTTCCAAACAAAGGAATGAACTTTCTATTCTCTTTATTAAAACTCCCAACAAAGGAAGGGAAGAATATTAAAAAATTCTCTTCATTTCATTCCATTCTCTTCTCCCAAACGAGGGCTAAGGGAAAATGCCTATATAGCACACGGTGTGCATAATTAGCATACTTGAAGCTTACGTGGCAATTCAAATAATAATAAAAAATTTTATTTGACATGTAAAAATGCCAACAACCTAAAAAAGGTCAACATTTAAAAATATTCTTCTTTTTCTTTAACCAAAAACTTTCACTTTCCCTATCAAAAAAAGAAAAAGAAAAGCATTTTCTTTATATTTTCTTTTTTCTTCTAATCTTTCCAACACTCTCCCCATAACTAAACACATCTAAATTCATTTAGTCCCGTGTTTCAATAGATTCAACAATCACGTTAAGGATTCCAATCTAAAGATTTGGAATGAGGAAGCTTATACAAACAAAAAATCTACAAATCTGAAATGGAAGTCTTTAGATTCAACAACCTTGTTAAGGTTCAGCACAATTAACCTAATAACCAAACACAACACACCTTCCATGTAAAGTGTAAACACCACGAACAACCCAAAAAAGCCACATCCAAATCTTTTCCATATATGTGTATTGAAACCCACAGATCTAGTGGTGTTGACAAAGTCACAATGTGTTTGATAATCTTACACCCATCAAAGAACCTGATGATGCAAAAAATCAACAATTGAGCTCTTCATCGTAGCGGATGGACGATGCTGTGAATGGGGTCGTCTCTATAGATGAAAAACCTGCAAAATGAACTAGGTGGAAGAGTAACACGCCGGTGTGGCGTCAGCCAAACCGCCTCCGATGCTTAAGTCAGTAAGGGAGAAGGATTTTAGAGAGAAACAGACTGGAGAGTGATTTTCGTAGAGTATTTGTGTGCAATTGGGTGTACCTTAGGTTTCTATTATCTTCTCTTTTATAGTTGTATGCCTCATTAATGGGTAATGATGTGCTACATTTATGCTCAACAGCTAGTGCGTTACAGAATCTTTGTCTGGAGGCCACAGCTCATTCTGTGATCGTTGCTCTATCAGTTATGTTTTGTCATCAATGATCATAATAAATGCGTAACGTCTTCTCTGGGTGAATGAAGACCTTTGTTTAATGACGACCATAAATTTCTAGTTCATCAGCTGCCCCCTTGTTCGTTATCTCGTCTTTTAGACGAGATAAGAACAAGTTTATTTGACGCTTTGTATTCCATGTGCTGCGCATTTATGAAGTTTTGATGTCTGGGTGGTTGAGAGCCACATGTACGCCTAGGATGTGTTCGACGTGCGAACATATCTCGGTTTTCCCACATGAGTTTTGGTCACTTGATTTGCATTTTTCCCTCCTCTTTCCTTTCTTCTGTGTTTTTCCTTATTCAGTTCTCCGTTCTAGGGTTTGTTTCTACGAGCTTCCTTTCTTTGTTCTGCATTTCCTGGTAAGTCCTTAGTGCGTCTTCTTCTTTTCTGATTCTTCCATGGAAGATTATTTTGTTGTTAGAGCAGATTGTCCTTCCCTAGCCTTCTTTTTTGCTCATTTAGGTAGTTTACTTGAGTTTGTAAAGGGGAAATGTCTTGAAGGGATCAGTTCTTTCGTAGGAAAGGACTGTCTATATACTTCTGTTCTTTCTTCCTTATTTTCTTTAGTTTCCCATTCTGCTAAGGTAGCTAGATTGTTGAGGATGTCCAAGGTAAGGTCAAGTGACCTGGAGACGGGGTTATCCTCGTCTGATGATCGTGTGGTCTTGGAAGCCACTTTTGTTTCTACCGCTTATAAGGCCTAGAACATCTCGTGTTCTCTCTCTAAGAAGGATGAGAAATGGAGTAGGGACAAATTGTAGTTCCCTGATTCAATAAAAATTAGGATCCTAAGTGACGAAGAAAGAGCTTGTCACTAATATGCTGATGAGGTTTGTTTCTATGAGGCTGATTTTACCAGCGGCCTTCGTTTCCCTGTTCATCCCTTTGTTAGGGAACTTTTTTCCTATTTGTATCTTGCTCCGGCGCAGTTGGTGCCTAACTCTAGGCGAATCCTTGTTTCTTGTATAGTGGTATGGATGTCTGCCAATGAGGGCGATGTCATTAGGAGGGACGAATTCCTCCATTTTAATCGTCTAAGGAAGTCTAAGGACCCCGACTATTATGAGTTTAAGGCATGAGATAGGGCTTTTAGGTTAATCCTTAATTACCCCTTGTCTCTTTGAAACTGGAAGCCAAATTTCTTTTTTTTATCTCTAGAAATGGTTGGGAGTTTGTCCTTGGTGAGGACTTGGACGAAGCCCTTTTTCGTAGTTGGGGAGTTCCTGTGTCTGGTGCGTCTTCCTTGTCTTTCACCTGTTTTTTCCTTTTTCTAGGAGTAACAGTGATAGGTAACTTACTCGTATTCTTTTTTTTGCAGTTGCCCAGCTACGTGTGGAAAAAGTAAGTGAATATTTGGAGACCATCAAGGATTTTGACGAGCTTGTCTCTCCTCAATCTTTATTTCTTCATTTCTTGGGTTCGGAACTGTCTATTAAGGTTTAGAAAGACTTGGAAGTTGTGAAAAAGAGTAAGTGCTCCTTTTCCTTTTGTCTTCTTCTCATCTATCTTTTTTTATTTTTTATTTTTATTTTTTAACCTTTTATTCATCCTTTCAAGAATGACGACTAGGTTTAGCAAGCAAAATTTGGCCGAAGTTCAAGAGAAGAAGGCCAAGGGCGGAATCGTCAATGGCCTTTTGTCCAAGAAGAAAGCTGGTGGTGTGGTTAAGAAAGATCCCATGAAAGCGCCTCCTCTTGCTAAGCACCCTACCTTCTGGGACGATGCAGATGCAGTGGCGTTAAAGGCCTACAAGGCACTTTCTGTGGACGATCTAAGTCCTCTGATGGCGAAGTCATCCAATGAGGTGATGTCATCTCACATTCAAAAGCTTGTGCAGGTAAACATTGTAGGCCATCTTTGCTTCTTCATTTCCTTTGCTTTATTTCAGCTAAAAGAGGTTCTTTGCAGGCTTTGGGGGAGTCTTTGCTTGTCTCTGGGAAGTTCTTGGACTTGGAAAAGAAGGTGGCTACGTCTGAGCCTTTGATTAAGTCTTTATCTGCTGAAAATGAGACATTCAAGAATAAGGTTGCCATCCTTGTTGCCGAAGCTGAGAACGACAAGGAGCGTGTGGCAACCCTGGAGAAAAGCCTACAAGTGGAGAAGGACTTCTGCAAGCTGAAGGACAAGCAAATTGGTGACCTGGAGCTGAAGCTATAGAATGCTGGGGCCACGGCAGTACAGGATTTTAAGGACTCTAAAGAGTACTCTGATGAACTATGCAAATACTATGTGGAGGGCTTTGATCTTCTTGTGAAGTGGATCGCAAAGCATTACCCTAGCTTGGATCTCTTTGGCTTGGCTGTTGAGGATGCTGAAAAAGAGCTTATGTCTAATTGCCCTTCTGAGGCTACGGCAGAGAATGTGATAGAGGAAGCCATAGACGTTACTGAAGGAGTAAAGGAGGCCACTGTTGTAACCCCTGCAAATCCTGTTCCTGAAGATCAGTAATCTTTTTATTTTTTCTACTTTCTTTTTTTTATTTCCTTGCAAGGCAAGAACAATATTTCTCTTTTGGGCACGTTATTTTGGGCAACTAAACAATTCCTTTGGGTCCGTTGTTTTGGGCGACTACATAATTCCTTTGATGATGATAGATAGTTTTATGGATTTCCTGATTTTAGCTGTAGTAAGCAACTCTTTTATGTTTAGACAACTCTCTATGACGAGGTTAGTTATGTTGAGACAACTCTTATGTTTAGCTTGTATTTTAGCAGCTTTTTCATACGTAGCTTGTATATGAACAGCTCATTGCATCCGGTTGTGGTGGAATGACTTTCTATTGAGTCATATTTGACTAAAGATCTTAGTTGTGTTTGAACAACAAAGTATATTTTAACCGTGATTGACCAGTTTTGTATTAGGTAATGCTTGAATGACGATGTTAGTTATGTTTGAACAACTTAGTATTTTTAGCTGTGTTTGAATACCTTTTGGTTGAGTCATGTTTGAATGACGATGCTAATTGTGTTTGAACAACTTAGTATTTTAGCTGTGTTTGAACAACTTAATATTTTTAGCTGTGTTTGAACAGCTTTTTATTGAGTCATGTTTAAATGACGATGTTTGTTGTGTTTGAACAACTTAATATTTTTAGCTGTGTTTAAACAACTTTTTATTGAGTCATGTTTAGATGACAATGTTAGTTGTGTTTAAACAACTTAGTATTTTTAGTTGTGTTTGAACAACTTAGTATTTTTAGTTGTGTTTGAACAACTTAGTATTTTTAGTTGTGTTTGAACAACTTTCTATTAAGTCATGTTTGAACGACGATGTTGCACTCTACTCGTGACTTAGGGTCGTGGTATTAGAGCATCTTTTAGGTTAACCAATTTTGTTGTCTTGAATGACGATTATGTTGGTTGTGTTTAAACAACTCTGATTTAGTCGACTTTGGTAGTTGTGCATGAGCAACTTCAATGGCTATGATGCCGTTGGTTATGTGCAAATAGCTTTTGATTTGAAACTTTAATCACGGAGATCCTTGAGACATCTCCCAAGGACGACTCCTAAGCGTTGCACACGTATTGATAATGATAGTTCATGGATAATCATTGTTAAGTATGTATTGACAAGTCGTGGATAATCACTGATAAATACGCATGGATAATGCTTTCATGTATTATTGATCTTATGAATGACGAAAGTAATGGTTGTCATAATACATGTTAACATGAAGATTAAGCAACTTGAAAATGTAAAGCGTTCCTTACTGGTAGTATTTCTTCAAGTGTTCTATGTTCCATAGTCGAGGAAATTCTTGGCCGTCTAGAGCCTTCAAGTAGTAGGAGCCTTCTCTGGAATGACGGATTACTTCATAGGGGCCTTCCCAAGCTGGTCCTAGTTTTCCTTGAGATGGGTCCTTTGTTGCTTGCTACACCTTCCTAAGGACGAGGTCTCCTGCGTTGAACCTTCTTACTCTAACCTTTCTGTTGTACTATCTGGCCATTGCTTCTTTGTGTCTGGCCATTTGCTTCATAGCTTCTTCTTTGACTTCATCAATTAGGTTTAGACTGCTATTAAGCTCTTGCTCATTCTTCTGGTCTTCATATGTTTTGACTGGGAAGCTTGTCAATCCTACTTCCACTAGTATGACAGCCTCAATGCCAAATGTTAGTCTGAATGGTGTTTCTCCTGTTGGGACTCTTGTGGTCGTCCTATATGCCCAAATGACGTTTTGTAGCTCTTTAGGCCATGCCCCCTTTGCCCCCTCAAGCCTAGTTTTGATAATTTTGAGCAAGCTTCTATTCGTCACTTCTGTCTGGCTGTTGGCTTGAGGGTGTCTTGGAAAATAGTAGTGATTCTTGACTCCTAAGTATTTGCAAAATTTTCAAAACTTAGGGTTGTCAAATTGCTTTCCATTGTTTGATATTATGACATGTGAGACTCCAAACTTGCATATTATGTTTTTCCATACAAAACTTGTGACTTTAGCCTTTGTTATTGTCGTCACTAGCTCTACTTCTACCTATTTTGTGAAATAGTCAATTGCGACGATCAGAAACCTAAGTTGCTTCTTCACTAGAGGGAAGGGACCCATGATATCAATTCCCCATTGGGCGAAGGGCCATGGTGAGGATATGGGTGTCATCGCCTCTCCTGGTCTCGTCTAGACATTTGCGAAGCATTAACACTTGTCACATGCTCTAAAAATGTTGTAAGCATCTTTCTGTAGGGTTGGCTAGTAATACCCTGCTCTGAGCGCCTTTCCTGCTAGGGATCTTACCCCAGCATGATTTCCACAGATTCCTTCGTGTATTTCACAGAGTACATAATCTGCTTCTTCAAAACCAACGCATCTTAGATATGGGAGTGAATATCCTCGTCTGTAGAGCACGTCATCAACAATGACGAAGCAAGCTGCTCTGATATGTATCTTCCTTGCTTCCATCTTATCTTTAGGGAGCCATCCTTCTTTCAAATAACGAATGATGGGAGTCATCCACTCGTCTTGTTCTTTTATCTTCAGAACTTACCCACCTTCTATGCTTGGCTGCCCTCTTATCTCTCCACACGGTTCAGAGGTTGCATTGTAGTCATCTGAGGAGGCCAATCTTGCTAGGAAATCAGCTTCTGTGTTTTTGGTTCTTGGGATTTGCACAAAATCTAGGCTTTCAAAGTCTTGTGAGAGTTGTTGGACGATCTTCAAGTAATTCTGCATCCTTTCTTCTTTGGCTTCATAATCTCCCTTCATTTGTCCAATTATTAGTTGAGAATAAGCTTGGACGATAAGATTCTTTGCTCCTAGAGCTTTTGCTAGGCTTAGCCTTGTTAGCAATGTTTTGTATTCTGCCTCATTATTTGTTGCTGGGAACTGTAATCTAACACCATACTTCAATGTTTCTTTTTCTGGAGATATGAGCACTACTCCTGCTCCTCCTACTTTCCTTGTTATAGACCCATCCGTTTGGACCGTCCATGTTTCCATAGGAGGTTCTTCTTCCTTATAGGGGTAAGTGAACTTTGCAATGAAGTTTGCCAGCACCCGGGCTTTGATTGCTGCTCGGGGCCAATATTCAATGTCAAATTGGACCAACTTAATTGCCCATTGGATGAGTCGTCCTGTTGCATCCATCTTGTTCATCGTCTTTCTTTTGGGTTGATCTGTCATGACAACAATGGGGTGTGCTTGGAAATAAGGACAGAGCTTTCTAGAGGCGACCAGCGACACGAAAGCTATCTTTTCCATCCTTGGGTAACTCACCTCTGCACCCTGAAATGCCTGGCTGGTGTAATAGACAAGCTTCTGCACGTTCCCTTCTTCTCTGATCAGTGCTGAACTTACCATAGTATTGGATACTACCAAGTAGAGGTACAACTTCTCTCCCATCACCAAGGGGCTTAGCAAAGGTGGCTTTGTCAGGTACTCCTTTAACTTGGCAAGGGCTTCTTCGCATTCGTTAGTCCACTGAAAAGCTTTTTTCAATACCTTGAAGAATGGCATGCACTTGTCCGTTGCCTTAGAGACGAACCTGTTTAGGGTTGTAACCTTTCCTGTCAGGCTTTGCACCTCATTCACTATCTTTGGTGATTTGACCTCGATTATTGCTTTTACTTTGTTTGGATCTGCCTCTATACCTCGTTGGGACACCATGCATCCTAAGAATTTTCCTGAAGCAACAGCAAAAACACACTTTATAGGGTTTAATTTCATATTGTACTTATGTAGTGTGCTAAAGGTTTCTTTGAGATCATCCAAGTGGTTGGCTTCATCCTTGCTTTTTACCAACATATCGTCTACGTACACCTCCACATTCCTTCCAATCTGATGAGAGAACATACAGTTCATCAACCTTTGGTAGGTGATCTTGCATTCTTTAGTCCAAATGGCATAACTTTGTAGCAGTAGAACCCTTGGCTAGTAATGAATGAGGTCTTATCTTGATCGTCTTTGTCCATGAGAATTTGGTTATATCTAGAAAATGCGTCCATGAAACTCAAGAGCTTGTGTCTAGCAGTCGAGTGTACCAGTTGATCAATCCTTGGCAAGGGGAAGTTATCCTTTGGGCAAGCCTTATTCAATTCTGTGAAGTCGACACACATTCTCCACTTGTCATTACTCTTCTTCACCATAACCACATTTGCAAGCCAATCTAGATAGAAGACTTCCCTGATGAAATCATTCTAGTAGTTTCTCTACTTCTTCAATTACAACTTTGTTATGTTTTGGTGCAAACACTCTCAACTTCTGCTTTACAGGTTTGTATTCTGGGTTGACATTAAGACAATGCTGTATGATCTTCCTATCAATCCTAAGCATATCTTTGTGTTTCCAAGTGAAAAAATCTTGACTTGCCCTTAAGAAGGAGATCAGTTTCTCTTTCTCAGGGGTTGGAAATGCCATTCCGATCTTTAATATCTTCATTGAGAGTCTGTTTGAATAGAACTTATTGCTGAAAATTGAAAACTGAAAACTGAAAACACTGTAGCAAAATAATTTTAAAATGTGTGAATAGTACCGCGGGACCCATTTTTAATGAAAAAGTGGCTGAAAAGTAAAATTTGTGGGTCCGTGAACAGTGCACGAATGCACTGTTTACGGAAGACTTGGTCAACAACTGCGGCTGGGAAGGAAAAAAAAAAAAAACTGAAGGCTGGACGTGGACGTGGACGCTGGACGCTGGATCCAAACACATTCTGAGTCTCCTAGGATCCACTTCTTGTGGTGTTTTTGACGGTTCAGGAATGGGCTCTAGTTCGTTGATCACCCATGTGTGATTCTCTCCAAATGCTAAGGCAGCTTGATAGCACTCTCTTGCCAAAACCTGGTCTCCTTTGATTTCTCCTATCCCATGGGTTATTGGAAACTTTACTTTCAAGTAATATGTTGATGTTACTGCTCTTAGTCTGTTGAGTGCAGGTCTTCCCAAGATGATGTTGTATGTTGAAGGACAATCAACTATAAGGAAATCAATTTCCTTGGTGACATATGCTGGATAAGTTCCTGCAATCACAGTTAGAGTGATGATGCCTCTAGGGACGATCCTATCTGTCGTAAAGCTTACCAGAGGCGAGGTGAATGGCCTGATCTTCTTCTTATCCAACTTTGTTTGCTGAAATGCGGGCAAGTAGATAATATTTGCTGAGCTTCCATTGTCAATGAGTACCCGATGTATGTTGAATTCTTCTACTCTGAGCATAATTACAAGTGGATCGTCATGGGGTTGCTTGATGCCACGACCATCTCTCTCTGAGAAAATAATATCGGTTTCGTCATTCCTTGGCATCTTCATTGGAGGGAGCCGTGAATGGACGCTGTTTATCTCCCTTCCCTGTGCCTTTTTCAAGGATTCTAACGTTCCGCCTGTTGTTTTTCCTCCCAAGATCATCTTTATTTCTCCTGTAGGGGGTTTAGTATCCCCTATCTCCGGAGTTCTGTCCTTGTTGTCCTTCCATTGGTACCTGTATGGCTCCGTCTTTCTAACATATTTCTGCAACTTCCCTTGCCGAATTAAAGTTTCCACCTGGTCTTTCAAGTGCCCACACTCATCAGTACAATGCCCGTGGTCCTAGTGGAATCTACAGTACTTGCTCTTATCTCTTCTATCTGCTGGAGTGCTAATTTTCTTCGGCCATTGCAGGGAAGGATCATCTCTTATCTGCATAAGGACCTGCTCAATTGACATTATTAGAGGGGTGAAGTTGGGTTTCCTATCTGGAAGCTCCTTCTATTTCCCTATGTTTTGTCCACCACAGCGTGTCTCCTTCTTCTTATCCCGATTGATGTTTATTCCTTCGTCTCTCTTCCTTTTCCCCTTCATCTCCTTTGCAAGCACTGCATCTTTTGCATTCATGTACTTCTGGGCTTTACGGAGCAACTCCACTACTGTTTTTGGTGGACTTTTAGTAATTGAGAAGATGAAATCTCTTGGTAGCAACCCTGCATGGAACGTTGTTAGGATGACTTGATCTTTAGCTTCGTCTACGTGGAGCAGTTCCTTATGGAACTGAGTGACGTACTGCCTTAGTGATTCTCCTTTTACTTGCTGAATGTTGAGAAGATGGCCAGTTGGCTTTTTGTGCCTTTGTCCTCTAATGAAATGACAAACAAAACCCTTGTTGAGTTGTTCAAAGTCTGCAATGGTTCCTGAGGGTATCTTTCTAAACCATACTCTGGTTGCTCCCTTCAATGTTGTTGGGAATGCCCTACACATTACTTTATTTTGGGCCATCTGCAATAGTATTAGCGTCTTGAATGATTCAATGTGATCCAAGAGATCTTTGGAACCGTCATATGACTCCAACTATGCGAGACGGAATTTTGGTGGGAGGGGACGATTTAGTACTTCAGAAGTGAAGGGTGAGTCCGTCCTTCGAATCATCCCATCTAGATTCTCTCTGCCTTTGTCCTTCAAAGCACTTTTTAGTTCATCCACCTCCTTCCTCATGTTGCGGAGCTCATTCTTCGTCCTAGTGAAATCTTCTCCTGAAGTTCAGTCTCGTCTATTGGCTTGAGAATTTGATTCTTTTTCATTTTGGTTTTCACCTATTCGCCGTTGATCTGCGTTTTGAGACTCCATCATCTTTCGTAGCTCTTCATTTTGGCGAGTCAGCTCTTCCACATTTGCCAAGAGGGCCTAGATTTGTTGTTGTTACACAGCATTTGGTTGTGGTCCAGTCTCTGCTTCCATCTCGTACTTCAAGGAACTCTTTTGTCACTAGGAAAGATAGTTTGAATGATTACGTTCCCACAAACGGCACCAAACTGATGATGCAAAAAATCAACAGTTGAGTTCTTCATCTTAGTGGATGGACGATGCTGTGAATGGGGTTGTCTCTGTAGATGAGAAACCTGCAAAATGAACTGGGTGGAAGTGTAACACGCTGGTGTGGCATCAACCAAACCGCGTCCAATGCTTAAGTCAGTAAGGGAGAAGGATTTTAGAGAGAAACAGACTGGAGAGTGATTTTCGTAGAGTATTTGTGTGCAATTGGGCGTACCTTAGGTTTCTGTTATCTTCTCTTTTATAGTTGTATGCCTCATTAATGGGTAATGATGTGCTGCATTTATGCTCAACGGCTAGTGCGTTATAGAATCTTTGTTTGGAGGTCACAACTCATTCTGTGACCGTTGGTCCGTCAGTTACATTTTGTCATCAATGATCGTAATAAATGTGCAACGTCAACTCTGGGTGAATGAAAACCTTTGTATAATGACGACCATAAATTTCTGGTTCATCAGAACCAATTTCACAAACCAGAGACCCAAAATTGCTTATTTCATTTTCTGAACTTTGTCCAAGACCCACCTCTTCTTCATCTTTGGAGTGTTTGATAACCCATTTATTCTTGCCCAACTTGACCCAAAACTTGAACTGTGTAGCACTCCCATCCCAAACCGGACCATCCTCATATCCAACTTTATTTACAATAGAATATACAGTTTACAACAAAATTTTAATTATCTAAACTTAGTTCAACTTCAACCCGTAAAATTAAATTTTGATTCTGCCATTGGATCAGCATTCAATAGCCCTAAAACTAAATTTAGGGTGCGTTTGGATACAACTTATTTTGTTGAAAGCTGAAAATAATAAAAATAATAATTTTCGGATTACTGTTCACACCAAAATACTGTTCATTTGCCTATTTGCACTGTTCATATCCCATGAACAATGTAATAGGCGCTGGTTTAAAAAAAAAAAAAAAAATAAGAAGCTAAAAATGCAAAACGTGGCTGAAAACGCAAAACGTGGCTGAAAACGCAAGAACCAAACGCTCACTTAGTAGAAAAAATATATTATTAGCTACACCAACCAAACTTGTACTTTTTTTTTCTTTTTCTTTTTAACGAAAACCTGTAATACTTATGAATGTCTTTAAGACATTAGTTAATAATTCATTTAAAAAAAAATTTTATGGGAAAAAAAACAAATTAATGTTTCAACAGCTTTTTTATTTTTCATAAAAATAATATCAAAACTTTTTTAAAATAAATTGTCAACCAATGTCACAAAAAAAAAATATATAAACTCAGGTGCTTTTAAAAAAATTTTTTAATGACTTTAAAAAGTGCGCCATAAAATAATACAACTCGGAAAAACGCCTAGTTGATACCTTAAAAGCGCCCCAAAAAAAAAAACTGGGGCTCTGTAATAAAAACATGAAAGATTCTTTAATAGCTTTGTCAGAAACTGTTGTGGATGTTGACAAAAAAATATGGCAACGCGTAAACCAGCATTAAAAGTAGTAGAAACTAGAAACTGTAATATGGATATTTGGTACAAATCCCATAATTTATTAATAGTAATTACTTAAAAATCCTGATTATTAGCGTTGGATTCGGGCTTCTCTGCTTAAAATGTGAACACAGTCAGACAAGACCGAGGAGGATGAATATTTAACTCTGACACGGTTGGAACAGTTAAAATTCTTTTGTTTGTTTTTTTATTCTTTGTAAATTGTAATCTAAGTTACATGGGACCGGAATCTATGAAAAAAAAAAAAAAAATTTACAAGGGACCAACCTGGAACGAGTATATAGATATAACATTTCTTGAAAAATTAAGGTATAAAATATCTATGGTATGACTATAAATTAATATTAATTAGTTATATTAAATATTTTTGACCTAATATTTTAGGTTTAGTAAATTAAGTAACAATAATAAAGACAATAATAAATAGTAAAAAAATACAATAATACCCATAAAATGTTATTTAAAGTACTCATAAAAAAGCTAAAAGTTTAAATAAATTAAATATCTAAATTGTATGGGTAGTGGGTAACTACACGGATACGCACTCTTAAATATCTTAGCTGTGTCCATGTAACGTAAATTGTAATAATATGATAAACTTCTTGTTAAAACTCTAGAAAGTATTTGTTAACTTCTTGTGAAAACTCCAGAAACAAACAGAAAGTATTTGTTAACTTCTTATGAAAACTCAAGTGTTTGTTTTTATTGTGAAAAAATAATTTTCAAGTAACAACAAAAAAAATGTTTGAAATTAAACATAATCATCGTGGTCCCTAAAAGGAAATATGAGACAAACTAGAAGCAATCAAGGGATAAACAGTTCTTCAATATCTTTTCTAGTCCCACTAGTTCAAGAAAACAACTCCACACGTAATTTCTGAGTTGGAAAAACATCCATACAGCTGGATCGTAAAGAAGAAGTAAAGAGAGAACTTTTTATATGATTAAAAAGGTAAGAATATATATTTTTTTTTCAAGTAGGTAAGGCAAGTTTGTACCGGAACCTATAATTTTTTGTTTGGTTTGGCAATTTAAGTTTGGGATAGTCTATCAGAAAATATCTCTGTAACACATCAAAAAAAAAAAGAAAAGAAGAAAATATCCCTTTAAGGATTATCCAGGTTTTGTACACTGCTATTAGTCTATTATTATCATAATTAGACAATTAGACAAAAATACAAAAAGGACAAGAAATTTTGAAATTAGTTTTATTAAAATATGTTAATCTATTGGTTACAAAAACTTTCAGTTTGCGTCCACAAATACACTAAAATCTATCCGCAATTTGCCCGTTTGGATTCCTGTTTTTCTTCATGCATCTGCGTTTTTTTTTTTTTTTTTTTTTAAAGATCAGCGCTTGGTGCACTGTTCATGGGACATGAACAGTGCATCAAGGCATATAAACAGTAAAAAAAGAGTGAACAGTGTTTTTTTACATATTAAAAAATTATTTTGCTACAGTGTTTTTAGTTTTCAGTTTTCAGCAATAAGTTCTATCCAAACGGACTAATATGTTTAAATATCAATTTATAATTGCATTTTAACACTTATAAATGAACCACTATCAGTATTTGGTGAAAATAAAATTTTGTTAGACGAATTAAAAAAATGAACATTTAAGAATGCTGTGGATTTTGGTATATTCCTAAATTTACTATATAAAAAAATTAATACATGAGAGATTCAAAAATTAAAATTTTATAAAATTCAGAAATTAAAAACAAGAATATTTATTTAGGACACTGAGGATATAATTAGTTAAATACTCTTATAAATAGTTTTCATAAAAAGAAAAATTACAAAAAAATCAGCAAAGATAGGTTAACCCTTATCTAAAAGAAATGATAGAAAAAACAAAACCTCTTTTAAGCCCCCACTAAACATTACGTGTAGTACCGTCCGTATACAGAGAGTGTTATGCTGTCCAGACCATTGGTTTTAAACCTCCTCCCTGGACCCCACGCTTTATTTTTGCCAGCCCTTATTGCCCCAAACAAACTAGCACACTCCACCCCGAATCACCACCGTCCATTCAACAGGACCCACGATAACCAACGGTTCCGATTGAGAAATCAAAATATTAAAAATTCAGGCCCTTGTTATATGCCAATTTTGCTGCAAACGTGTTTTACCCCTCTTCCCCCGGCTCTATCACCGCCGCCGCTTCGTCTTCCAAACAGTATTCCCTCTCTTGAAAAAAGAACCAAATGCTTTTTCTTATTTGTAACCACCGTCTCATAAACCCTAACAAAGTCTAAGAAAAAAAAGAAAAAAAAAACCACCTCTTTTTCCTCCAGAGCTTTTGATTTTGTCAAGAAAAAATAACAACAATTATAACAACCCGGAAAGCCGCGTGACTATTCTGGGTTTGTTTTGGAAAACCAGCACCAGAGAACCAGAGAGAGAGAGAGAAAACCCAAGAAATAACATCCGCATTTTGTGAGTTTTTAACTATGGCAAAAACCCAGAAGGGTGGTGGTTATGTGGTTTTGAGGATTTTCTTTCTCTTCGTTGTTTCTGTGCTGTGTGGCAATGTGGTTGTTGTTTACTCCGACGACGCGGCGGTGATGAAAAGCTTTAAAGGGAGCATAAAGGACACGGGGTCTCTAGGATGGGCAGCGACGAACCCGTGTGACTGGGACAACGTACAGTGCGACGGGTCGAACCGGGTCACGAAGATCCAAATCAAGGACATGAATCTCCAAGGCACACTGCCGAAGGAGCTTCAGAACCTTACGGCTCTGAGCGATTTCGAGGTGCAAGGGAACCAGTTCTCAGGCGATTTCCCAAGCCTCGCGGGGTTAAGCTCTTTGACTCAAATCATAGCTCACAGCAACCAATTCAGTAGCTTCCCTTCAGATTTCTTCACCGGCATGACCTCGTTGCAGTCCATAACCATCGACGACAACCCTTTTGAAAGATGGGCCATCCCAGAAAGCATCAAGGAAGCCACTTCACTCCAAACGTTCAGGGCCACCAACTGTAGCGTCACCGGTAATATCCCAGACTTAAGCTCTTTAGTGTCTTTGACGACTCTGCATTTGGCTTTCAATTACCTAGAAGGTGAATTGCCTGCAAGTTTATCTGGCTCGAGTATTCAGGAACTTTGGCTAAATGGGCAACAGGGTGACACAAAGCTTAATGGGTCTATTGCTGTTTTAGCTAACATGACTTCCTTGACTAGTGTTTGGTTACATGGGAATCAGTTTACGGGTCCGATACCGGACTTTTCGAAAGTAACTACCTTGAGTGATGCTAGTTTTAGGGACAATTCATTGACCGGAGTTGTTCCGGATTCTTTTGTGAATCTCCCTAGCCTTAAAACTGTGAATTTGACTAATAATTTGCTTCAAGGGCCGACCCCTAAGTTTCCTAGTAGTGTGGATGTAGATATGAGCGGGATTAATAGTTTTTGCTCGGATGTGCCCGGTGAAGCTTGTGATTCCCGTGTTAATGCTCTGTTATCGGTTGTGAAAGCTTTTGGGTATCCGAAAGTGTTTGCGAGTAGTTGGGAAGGAAATGATCCTTGTAAGACTTGGCAGGGGGTTGTATGTGTGGGAAGTGGCAACATTTCGGTTCTTAATTTTCAGAAGATGGGTCTTTCGGGCACGATTTCTCCCAATTTTACACTGCTTCCGTCGCTTCAAAAATTGATCTTATCGGGTAATTCTCTGACGGGTACTATACCGAGTGAGCTTACAAAATTGCCTAATCTTGTGGAACTTGACGTTTCGAATAATCGATTGTATGGGGCTGTACCGGCTTTTAGAAATGGTGTGAAGGTGAACACGGATGGGAATCCTGATATCGGAAAGGCTACAAGTAGTTCCCCTTCACCGGCGCCTCCTGGCTCGCCATCCAGTGGTGGTGATGGTGGTTCTGAGAGTGGTAAGACAAAATCTAAAGTTGGAGTTATTGTGGGGGCTTCGGTTGGTGGTGCTGTGGTACTGCTATTTGCTGGGGCTGCGGTTTACTGTTGGTTAAGTAAAAAGAAAAAGCGTTCTAGTAAAGTACAAAGTCCTCAAGCAGTGGTAATACATCCTCAATACTCTGGGGACCAGGATGCTGTGAAGATTACTGTTGCACCAAATGGTGCAAATGGTGGTGCATATGATGCTTTCAGTCCCAGAAGTAATGGTCACAATGACGTTCATGTTGTGGAGGCTGGGAATATGGTAATTTCCATTCAAGTTTTGAAGAGTGTCACCAACAATTTCAGTGAGGAAAATATATTGGGAAGAGGGGGTTTTGGAACCGTTTACAAGGGGGAATTGCATGATGGGACAAAGATTGCGGTGAAGAGAATGGAATCAGGGCCAGTGGGTGAAAAGGGTCAGACTGAATTCATGTCTGAGATTGCAGTTCTTACAAAGGTTCGACACCGGCATTTAGTTGCACTTCTTGGGTATTGCTTGGATGGAAATGAGAGGCTTCTTGTTTATGAATACATGCCCCAGGGGAGTCTTAATCAGCATCTGTTTCACTGGAAAGACTTGGGGTTGAAACCACTTGAGTGGACACGAAGGCTGACCATTGCCTTGGATGTTGCCAGGGGAGTTGAATATCTGCATAGTTTAGCCCATCAAAGCTTTATCCATAGGGATCTGAAACCATCAAACATTCTTCTTGGAGATGATATGCGGGCTAAAGTGTCAGACTTTGGACTGGTTCGACTTGCTCCAGAAGGAAAATTCTCTGTTGAAACTAAACTAGCTGGAACTTTTGGGTATCTTGCACCAGAATACGCAGGTACCTTCTTAAATTTTCTTTGACTTAAATATTAGAGGTATTAAATTTTTTTTAAACTTTTCTATGCTCAGAAAAATCTATAGCTGATTGTCCTTGAAATAACCAAGACTAACCAAGATTAGATTTTTGAATTTAAGCAACAGTCAAACATTGAACCTTCAGAAGAAACCACTAAGTGGAAAGTTGAGTGGGCACATAGGCTTACAGCATTTTACATGACTGCAAAATAGCAGCCCCTTGTCTATTCCACCATTCACAATATAGAGCCACTTCCTAAGAAGACAATTGTTTACATGTTACTGCCTGAAAACATCTTTAAGAATCCGAATGAAATAACATAATTAAATTGATGTGGGGAAAATAATGTGCAATGTGACTTGTGAAGACACCATCTTTGAACTCAAAATCATATTCTATTTGATTAGTTAGGTCTTCATTACGCCCTCAAAACATGAGAGCTAAACTCATATTTCTGCAGTGCCTCCTGTACTAGTACTACGTTGCTCTCATTCCTTGCTAGATACATTGATTTCAGCGTATAAGTTTAGTGTTGGTTTCATGAGAGGACATTAAATTCATTTATACTACATTTTATTTGTACCTGTGTTTAATGTGTATCCATTCTGTTGTTTGCATGAATTTGGTTATTTTTGTATGCTGCAGTTTTGAGATAAGAATTTGGTGCATGATAAATAGTCAGTTTGCAAAATATAATGTCATCCTTTTATTTTGGGGGCCAGGGGTTTTGACAGTTCACCATGTATGTCGCTGTTAATATTGTGTGATGGTGGCGCTTTGTATGTAAATTCCATTGTTTTGTGTGTTCTGTTTATCTTGTTGCTGTCAAGGTCTCCATTGTTAAGGAGTAAGGACATAAAAATTTATTTTCTTCTCCGATATATTTTAGACAGTACTTGAACATTTCTTTAATGAAATGCTATGGAAACAAAATGGAATGGCTTTTGTCCCTGCAAATTCATCTCATGGGATAAATGAATCCTAAAGCAGACATTTGTTATTCATATATAATACCTATTTGTTTATATCGCCTTTTTCTGCATACCTCACCATAGTAATGCATAAATTGTTGTAATGATTGTGGTTTCTGATCAATTATCAATCCTTGTGGTACTGACATTATACTTTCATGGATGACTGAGCAGTGACCGGACGGGTGACTACCAAGGTTGATTTGTATAGCTTTGGAGTGATTTTGATGGAGCTAATCACAGGTAGAAAGGCACTCGATGATTCCCAGCCTGAAGAAAGCTTGCACCTTGTCACATGGTTCCGTAGAATGTACCTTAACAAGGATGCATTTCAGAAGGCCATTGACCCAACAATTGATCTTGACGAGGAAAGCCTTGCCACTATTAATACTGTTGCAGAGTTGGCTGGCCACTGCACTGGGAGAGAACCCTACCAGAGGCCCGACATGGCTTATGTAGTGAATGTGCTTTCTTCTCTTGTTGAGCTCTGGAAACCGACTGAACCCGATAATGAGGACAATTATGGTATTGACCTTGATATGCCCTTACCGCAAGCACTCAAGAAGTGGCAGGAATTTGAGGGAATGAGCAATATAAATGAATCCACTTCGTCATCATATCTTGCTAGTGGAGACAATACCCAAACCAGCATTCCAAATCGGCCATCTGGTTTTGCAGAATCATTTGCATCATCAGATGGACGTTGAAGCTTGGGAGTGAAGTTGGATTATTCTTAATGGCCCCATGTGATTTATCGTGTTTATTCCTTCTGCCCTTTGCGCCTTATTTGTTCCTTTTTTTGGGTGAGGTTTGTCCTCTTTTTCCATGATGGAGATTCTTTTTTTCTCCCCCCTCCTCCCTACAGCTTGAGCGGTTTTGATGTTATGGTATTTTAGAAGTCCTTGATATGCAGATAGACAGAAAAACTCAAGGAGGTGTCTTTAATCTTCCCCTTTGTGCCTGAGTTAGATAGAGTTCATCCGTGTGATGTTTGTTAGTGCATCAAGCATAAAGAAAAGGACTAAGTTTATGATTGGAGGGTCCAATTTCACTTATCCGGTGTACAAATTGCGACTAGATTTCAGTGAATTTTAATTAATTTTATATGGAATTATACATATCCTCAAAAGTTGTCCTTCATTCACATAATTTCAATGCTAATTTTTTTGATGTCATCTCATTGAGTTGATCTCATGAAAACAATTGTTCAATCAAGTTTCTGTGACAATGCTTTGGCTCAAAATTTGCCTGGTTATGAAATTTCATGTGTGGAATCCAATTCCTACTAATGCTCTTAAAATTCTAATTCCCACTATCATTAAAAAAAAATTCTCTTAAGGGATTCAGAAATTACTGTTGAATCCAATTCCTACTGTTGATTCAGAATTTAGAATTAGGGGATTGATGTTATGAGGGTGTGCTTAACTTTGCATGCTGTTCTGCTTTTACTTCGTCATTCATTGGCACAATGGCATCACAAGTCTCATTTTGAACCAAAAGATGTATATAGGAACATATCCTATTATCCTCCATAACCCAAGAAATATAAATTGGTGTATTCCTAGATATATACTAATAAGTTACAGACCTTCTCCCATAATTTTTTTAAAGGTTATACCTCAATAAATAACTGGAAAAAAAATGAATTAACCAATAAATTGTAATAGACAAGCACTTCATTAAAGGAAAAATAATTTCAAAATAGAAAATGAAAAAAAGAAAAGAAAAGAAGCCCAGTCATTTTTCAAATGTCCATTTCTATGGTATCTTTGTCCTTAATGATGAGGACTGCTTTGTCAACCATATGATTAACATAATAATTAATAGTAGCCGCAGGAGTCTATATGTATCCCATACTAGAGTTTGGTAGCATGTCATGAAAATGAGATTTACGTTATATTTTGACTCAGCCAGCCTCACCCCCATGAATATGATGACTGATGATAAATCCATGTTACTGCATAGTCTTCTAGGGCGTTAGTATTGACACGTGTCTTTATGGAGTGACTGGTTCAATATGCATGCCAGCTGCATTCCTCGTTCTGTAATATATAAATTCCAATTCCAATTCCAATTCCAATTCCGAGTCCCGACCATGCCTGCATGTCTCTTCTTTATTCACCAGCAATAATCATCTTTATCATTATTGTATGATACTTAGCGGATTTTATGGCCAACTGACATTGCTGGTGCCTTTAACAAAAAAGAAGAAGATATTGCTGGTGCCCACCACCTAAAAAAAAAGAATTACAATTTTCGCTGAAATTCGTTATTCATATAGCAAATTGTAAATAAAAGAAAGAAATATAGACTTTTATAAACCTACTATTTTTTTTTTCTTTACTGCTCTCAATTCACTCAATTCACCACGGGCTAAATTGTACCAAAAATTATGATATTTTTTTGGTGACACTAACATTTTTCATATTTTACTATAAATGTCATTGTGCGGAATTTCGACCAAATTTTTTTGGGGTGAGTTCTATATTGGTACGATGTTTGAACTAATATTACTATCATGGAATAAATTATGAATTAAAGTATTTTTTTCACAAAAAATATAAGTCATTATTTGATACTTAAATTCTTCTGGGAAAAAAAATTGACACTTATAAATAAGATATTAATTTTTGTTCAACAACCGAAAATATCATCTATTTGGTTTATATCATTTTAATGGTTGGTGTAGAATTGATTCATGCACATGGGGATTGGCGATCCCTCAAGTAGGCCTTAAAATATCCTACGAATTGAGTTTTTTTGTGTGGAGAAAGTCCTACGAATTGAGATTGAGAAGCATATTCGGTACGAATTATGTATGTATGAAACTAATATTAGTTTCTTTTAATCTTCAACTTTTAATATTTAACTCGACTCACTTGATCAAAATTCCTAATATTTTTTTCTATTCTATTGGCTTGTAGTTAGGATTCTAAACAAGGTGAACCAAGGTAAATATTAAAAGTTCAAGATTATTCAATTAACTTATACCTTTTATAACACAAAAACCTTAAAAACTTGTACATGCTTCTCAAAAAAAAACTTGTACATCTTTTTTTTTTTACCCCTTCTTCTCTTTTAATATTTTTTATAGTTTCAAATTTTCAGTTTTTGCTATAAACTCAAAATTTTAAATGCTTAGAAGAATAGAGAAAGAAATGTTACATTTTACTATACTTGCAATATTTTTTACATTGATTTATCTTTTCTATTAATTTTTAAAAATCATATATAATGTTCAATGACTTGGTTTGTTCTAGTGCATCCAATGCACCAGACCCAAGGTTGTCAAAATCGGGATCTTACGTAAGATCGTGGAAGGTAGGTAGGATCGAAGATCGTAGGATCGAATCGTGGATCGTAAGATCGAATCGTGGATCGTAAGATCCTACCTATTTTCAAATTTTAAGTAAAAAACCTATTGATAGTGACTTTGTATATTATATAATCACTTAAAATATGAATCCATCCATTAAAAAAAAAATTGCATCATAAAATGTAATTTGCATGCACTGCATTGTTCTTATGTCATTCTAATGATGCAAAATATATTTAACTTTTGACATAAGGTATCTAAAAAGTTCAGTACATGTTTAATTAGAACTAAGTACCAAAATATTATCTACACAAATGGAAAATTCACTTAATTTTCTTTCTAGCCAAAGTAGACATTGTATATTTGTACTAGAGCTGCAAAAAAAAAAAAAAAAAGACACCAAGATACAGAGCATCCTCAAAAAATCACACAAAGAATTCATCAAATAGGTTGTGTGCAATTCTAAACTACTAATTGTGTTTACTAATATTTCTCAAAGATTCAAATACTGAAGATCATGTTTCATAATTTTTCAAATTTTACTTAATTTAGTTAACAAAATAGAAAAATAAAAACCTTAAAAGTTTTGTCAAAATCATATACACAACACAACAATATGGAATCAAACTATCAAAGTACAAATAAATGATAAACTACTAAGTACTAACTACCAAAACAAATTACCAGAAAGCTTAAAGGCAGCGATGGCTCAGGACAACATTATTGAGAGGGCTGAGAGGTTCTGGGTTTTTGACAGAAGAGGGAGGAGGCGTGGGATTGAGGTGCTGGGTTTTTGACTGGGTTTTTTTTTTATATAAAAAAAAACGTTAAACTTAAGTTAAGAAAGCTTCAAGGCAGTGATGGCTCACCATTAACAGGGCTGAGAGGTGTTGGGTTTTTGACAGAGGGTTGAGGAGGCGCGGGATAGAAGTGCATGCTGGAGCTTTGTGTTTCTAAATAGTTTAGGTTTTGTTTTTGAAAACGTTAAATTTATACCATAGATTTTTTAAAAATTTTATGTTGACATAGGGGTAAATTTGGGACTTCAATTCATTATTAAGCTTCTAAAACCTGTTGGACTTGTGGGTTTAGGTTTACACAAATGAATCCCACTTATAAAAATAAAAAAAAATAAATAAATAAAAAAATTCAAGCCAAATGGTAGGATCGGTAGGATCCCATACGATCCTACGATCCTATACGATCCTACCTACGATCTTAATATTTTTGCGATCCTACTACGATTTTAAACTTTTTGGTGAGGTAGGATCGTAAAATCGTGCGATTTTACGATCCGGATCGCGATTTTGACAACCATGACCAGACCTATTGGGATGATTTCATGTTAACAAAAGTAGAGACATGTCACTATCATAACAGGTCTAGGGCAAATAGACATTGGACCCAAACTTTGCCAGATGTTTAAACTTTAGCAGCTATTTGCAACACGACATTAGGGTTGATTGGTTGGGCAACTTATGTTCAAACTTTATGTATATAAATTATTTTTTGGATGAATTGTGTATATAGATTAACTTTAATTGTTATTTATTATAGATTGATTATTTTTATTTATTCTAATAATGTGAAATAAATAATTTAATTAATTGTTGTTTATTTATTTTATTGTTAGTATAGATTTAAAAAATTTTAGTTTATTTTCCTTTCATTCTTGTCTTTTAATCTTGGCCCTTAAATGAAACCCTATCTCCGCCACTACAAGTCGCAATGACAAGCACAACATTGTTATATAAAACTTCATCAAGTTTTGTAAGCACACCTTCAACAGCTTTCTCTAATTTGTTTTTCTCTTTTTTTTGAATATTTGTTTATACTTGAATCCCAAAAAAAAAAAGAAAAAAAAAGAAAAAGAAAAGAAAAGAGCACTGGTGGCTTTCCAAACAGGTGCTTCAATACAGAAACTAATCTCATCATCAATGTGCATTCAATTGTATGTGAATTGTTCAGCAGTGCCAGTGTGGCTTGCCTTGGCACACTTTGGAAGTGGGATCACGGGGCTCTATGCCTCAATCCCTCTCAACCAATTCTGATAAGAATGCTCTTATTGTGGTCTATAGTCTATACATTTTGGTTTTCGTATATGACCTCTCTATGACTCTATCCATTTTAGTTAAAGTAGTATGTGGCAATAACACATATGGATTTTACAGAGCGTAAAAGTTGAGAACTCTTTCTTTTCCTCTTCATTATTATTTTCCCTCAATAATTTATACTACTTTTTCTTCTGTCTAGGTCTATTTTTCGTTTGGCACCTATCTCAATTATGGTTTTTTAACATCTATTAGCTAGCCTTGTAGGCAAGGTAGCAAACGAGTTGGTTGGATTTGTTGGAGTTCTGCTTTTCCCTCTTTTAAAGCTCGTAAAAGCATAAGACCTAACCCCAACGCTTCCAATAAAAAAAACCTTTCAAGTTTCTTGTTAGGATTTTTTTTTTTTTTTGGGATAAATTACAAATTGAACTTTCTAAATTTGCTTGAAATTCCAATTTAATCTTCCAACTCCACTTTCGTTTGATTTAGTTCTCTAACTTTTAATTTTGTTCAATTTAGCCTTTTTTTTAGTCTCTATTAGAATTGTGCTGTTAATTTTCAACTTTGTTCAATGCAAAATTATGTCGTTTTGGGGGTTTTTAATGACTAAATTTTGACAGAGATTAATGGGAGGATTAAATTGAATTTTTTTTTTTGGGTGAAATGATGCCATAAATTAGATTAAACACAAATCATTCTATTACAAGATAGCTTAGCTTTATCAAAAGGTAGTAAAGTCTCCACCATAGGTAAAGTTAGAGGAGTGTATTGAATTTTAGGCAAAGTAAGAGGGTGATATTTATAATTTATCTTTTCTTAAAAAAGTAATAACAAACACATGCTAGCCCAAGACAATTTAAGGCCTAAGGCAGCAATGTTAAATGGGGCATTTTCTATTTAAATATTTTTTTAATATGAGACATTTCTTTCAAAATTCGTTCGATCTTCTTGCTTTTTGATATGGAAAATTATTAATTACGTTTTTAAATGCAAGTTTTTCTAATATATACTTTTCAATTGATGATATGACTAATTCACTTATTTTCTTATGATATATATCAATTTTAATTAGAATTTTATCAATTTTCATTTTGAAAAACTTCTTTGTACAAAATAAAAAATAAAAATTGTAACAGTATTGTCAATAAAATTCATGAATACATGCATTCAGCAAAAAAAAAATCATTAATACATGCATTTGAAAAAGAATTTAGTCTTTTTATATTTATTAGGAATTTTTATATTACAAGTAAATTTCATTATGGTTATTTTCATTATTATCTTCCCGTTGGGTTTCACTTCATTATATTCTAACTATGTTTTAATGAATTTTTGTTAATTTATGAAATTTCACACACACACACACACACACACACACACATATATTCCTACTAATAGATTAAGAGAGCTATGTGAGATTCAATTAAAATTTCTATTCTTCTATCATTTTCTTAAGTTTTTCATATCTAGAATTATAAAAGAAATGCTATTTACAACATAAAATTATAATGTGAAAAAATAAAATAAATTATAAAGCAATTAATATAATATAATTTATCAAAGGCACTAATTCAAATTCATTTTATAACATAATCAACTAACAATCTCAATTTGCCAAAATAAAGATGAATTCAATACATAATTTGATGAATTAATACTAAAACAAATCAAGATTAAATGGATATAGAGAATTAAATATCGTGATTCATATATAATTTTTTTTTTAAAAAAAAGAGAGAGATAGAATTTTGTTTTTGAACTCTCACGTTGTTATAGAATATTAATAATTAATAATTATTTGGTAGGCCTACAAAAATTATTTTTATTAAAAAATTTAGGATTTCAAATGAGTTGGAATTCTATTATCCCAAAATTATTAAAATAATTAAAATTCTTCTTGAAGGGAGTGAGTTCACCTATTTTTTAAAAAACTAATTATCCAGTTAAAATTCGGGGCCTATATATTTTCAGCAGAGGCCCATAGGCAATGGCCTAAGTGGCCTTGCCCAAGGGCTAGCCCTGAACAAAGACGTTCAATTTAGCCTAAAATGGATGCTTTTGGATTAGAGTTTAAAGTCAATTTATTTTACTATTTAGTTTATTTTTGCTATTATTTATAAGTTCTATTGTACTTTTTGGTACTATTCATTGATCCTACTGTATTATTTCAGTTAGTTTCTACCTTTATTTATAGTACTTTCAACAAAAAGTTTTCAATTTTAGCTAAATAAGTTGTTCTCAAACGGATTCACAATATGTTGTAAAGGATGTAATATTTGATTAATCTAACACATTCGCAATTACTAATTATAATGCGTGTAAGGTTCAAGCTCAATACTGATGGTGCCTTAGGGATGAGGACAAGCTTTTAGCTTGCTGGCTGAAACTTGGGCCTTACAAGATGGTCTCATTTTAGCAAGGAAGCTGGAAATCCATTATCTAGTTGTAGAACTCGATGCTATGGAGATTGTGTTGGCAATAATGGTTCCCACTTGAACCTATTATTTATTAGCAGCATTGTAAATAATTGCAAGAATTTAGTCCAAGCTTTCTATACGAGTGAACAGGGGCGGCTTGATGCATTTTGGTCCTTTGGGGCCTAAGGCAAAAATTGATTATCTTGTTTTAGAAGCAAAATTACTACTACTTAATATGATGTATGTAAAATTAATACCCGACTAGCACTTGTCTACCTATACTAAAAAAAACAACCACCCAAACTATGGCAATATTATAAACAAAGTACAGTAGTTCCAAAATAATTGTGGTTGTTCAACTATGTAATAGCCCATGGAGTCCTTAAAACACTGCATGTACCGCTATGCGCTAGTTTCTTGATGGGATAAAGCCTGTGACCCATAAGGAGTTGAAGATTGATGATCTAAACTGAAACCACCCTGAATACAAATTAAAGTATCTAATAAGTTCATAAAGAAATCATTTCGAGTAACAAAATAATAGTTGCTATACTTAAAAAATTTAAACACCAAATACATTCTTAAAACAGTAAAATTTAATACCCGACTAGCTTCTAAAGAATGATTTTGCTGATTTTGCACTAGTTGCATCAATTGGGTCACTTGCTCCTCCAAGTTTTCATAACCATTCACTTTCTCCATCAAAGAAGCCACTTGATTCTTCAACTGAGTCACTTCAGCATCCCTTTCTTGGCTTCTTACTTGAGCAATTGCAGTAGTGCTCTTGGCAGGATGCATACTTGGAGTTGGGCCAAATCCCACACCCTGAACACGACCATTGTGCTCATTACCAAACACTTGAGCATATACATCATCTGGTGCCCATAAAATACTACTAGTAAGGTCGGATGATTGCACACGATTTGAGGACTCACTCAACAGTTCGTTGATTTTTTTCTAATATTCAAAATTTGAACACAATAACACATTAGAAATTAACAATGTTAATAGATTTAATATTACACTTAGCAAATCATGATATTACTTACAATGTTGCTTGTTGCTTCGGCGTTAACAAGACTACCATCATTAGCTACATTTGGGTGAAGTTCCTTTAAATGATCTCTATGCACACTGTGTAGGAAAATGTGTGTTAGTATCATAAACTTGAGTTATGTTATGACATTAAGCAGTACCGAATGATGTCTTAATTACTTACGTGTGAAATGGGGTAATTTCATCACAACTAAATAGCACATAACGATGGGCTTGGGTCCATGATTTTGAATCTAGGGTGATGCTCAACATCGCACCTGTAGATTCTTCAATATTCCTTATGGGCTGGTGAAGACAATTTCGACATTTTTAAAATATCATGAACATAAAATTAAGCACTCCTCTGCTAAGTACCCTTCTGCAATACAACCTTCTGGACAAGCCTTATTTCGAACATAGGACTTCAATCGTGACAAGTACCTATGTGAATAAAGAAGATCAACAATGGAACATTGAATTTGAATGAAAGCAAATGCACAAACTTACTATATATGTCTTACCACTATACGGGATACATCCAACGATAATGAACTGGGCCAGCAATCTTGGCTTCGCCAGTCAAATGAATGAGTAGATGTACCATAATTGTAAAAAAATGAGGGAATATCCTTTCCAATTCGCACAACGTCACTGCAATTCTCTTCTGAAGACTCTCAAGATCTTCCAAACTCAATACTTTGGAACAAATTTCCCTAAAGAAACAAGATAACTTAATCAAATGCTTGCTTACTTCATCCAGCAAAGATCCACGTATAGCAATTGGAAAAAGTTGTTGCATTAAAATATGACTATCATGGCTCTTCATCCCAGAAATCTTGCATTCTTTAAGTTTAGCACAACGGGATACATTTGAAGCATAGCCATCCGGCACACTTACACCCTTCAAAATTTGCAAAAAACTATCTTTTTCACTAGTAGTCATTTCAAAGCAAGCAGGTGGCTTATATGTCTTATCACTACCAAGCTCCTCAAGATAAAGTTCACTTCTTATACCCATTTCTTCTAAGTCAAGGCGTGCCTTTAAGTTATCATTCGTCTTTCCATCCATGTTCAACACTGTGCCAATTACATTGTCAACCACATTTTTTTTTTCTATATGCATCACATCATGATTGTGACGCAACCTGTGATTCTCCCAATAAGGCAAGCTAAAAAATATACTTCTCTTCTTCCATATACACAAGGCTTCCTCCCCTCTTTTTCTCTTATTTGTCAAATTAACTTTTTTCTTCCCAAAAACAACATCAACCACAGGTTCTGTTTGTGCAATGATTTCACTTCTTGACACTACAACAAGAGCTTGACTAAAATCTTCACGCCCATCAAACTCCTTATCATGATTGTGAAATTCATGATCACTATCCAAGAATCGCCTATATCCAATATAGTTGAATTTTCTTTCATGTTTTAACCAACGAGATTAAGGATTGTAGTTACAAGAAGGACATGCAAGAGCACCTTTGGTATTCCAACCTGAAAGATTAGCATATGCTGGAAAATCATTTATGGTCCATAACAATGCTGCATGCATTTGAAATAAGCTATTGGAAGACACATCAAACGTTTCTACTCCAACATCCCATAATTCCTTGAGTTCTTGTATTAAGGGCTGTAAGTACACATTTATATCGTTCCCAAGAGAGGTTGGACCAGGAATCAATAGTGATAACATGAAATAAGCCCTTTTCATACACATCCAAGGAGGAAGATTGTATGGGACCAACATGACAGACCAAGTACTATAAGCAGTACTCATATAGGAGAACGGGTTGAATCCATCAGCTGCTAATCCAAGTCTAATATTACGAGGCTCGGGTGAGAATTCTACATACTTAGAGTCAAATGACTTCCAAGCTTCAGAGTCAGCAGGATGCCTCATTAACCCGTCATTTGTACGACCATCAACATGCCATTTCATGTGGGAAGCTTCTTCGGTAGACATAAACAATCGTTTCAACCTTGGCTTCAAAGGGAACCACCTCAAGATCTTTGCAGCTTTCTTCTTTACCTTCTTGGAAGGAGCATTTGTATTTTTTGGAACTCCGGCCTCTTTGCTTGCCCACCTTGAATGGTTACAATTTGAGCAAGCTTCAAGGTTGAAATTTTCCTTCCAAAACAACATACAATTGTTGGGGCAAGCATCAATCTTCTCATAACTCAAACCCAGATCCTTAATAATTTTTTTTGCCTCATAACAGTCTTTTGGCAACTTCGCACTTGAAGGTAGTAGCTCTTGCAAAAATTAAAGCAAGAAGGTGACTGATTTGTTGCTCCAACCAAGTAGACACTTCAAGTGGTACAGATACACAATAACTGACAATTTGCTAAACTTTGTACAACCTTCATAACAAGGTTCCTCAACATGTTTGAGCAATTTGAGAAATTGGAGTGACTCTTCGTTAGGACCTTGTGTAGGTTGTTCCACACCAGGGCCTCCTACCACATGATCTGATGCCATATCTTCTTCCATTGGTTCGGGCACCATATCATGCATAGGGAACATGTGATGCAACATTTCACGCATATTACTATTTTCATTTGAGTTTTCTTGGACAGAGGTACTAGGAGATCTAACAGAAGTCTTTCTAAATGATGATTCCCCGTGAAAAGTCCAACGTCGATAACCCCTACAAATCCCATGTGATACTAGATGAATTTGTACAACATCTATAGCCAGCATTGTTGAATGTGCACATTTTTGACATGGACAAACAATCGTACCATCTCGTTGTGCATGTTGAGATGCAAAATTCAAGAACTGTGCAACTCCATTTCTATAACTCACAGATGTCCTATCTCTAATGTCCATCCAACTCTTGTCCATAGCTATAGAACAAATTTACACAATAAATACCTATAGCACGATATCATGAAAGAATAAACCAACCATTAGTCCATATTTGAATTACTCTAACAAAACAAACCTATGCTTCTAAGAAAACGAGGCTAAATTTTCAAATTTGAGAAAATGACTTGCAAGTCACACCAAGGTCCTAACTGTAGGCATAAGGAGTCAAAATTCATAAGTTATTTATTAATACATTTGGTAACTAATCAATATCTCTTGATAATTTCCATTTAGTTTGCATGTTCAACATGTGAAAGAAATGAAATAATCAAACTACAATCTATCACAAAACAATTATCAATGCAAGCCACCCGCTTGCTCCAACTAAACAATCCACCACAAAACAATTATCAATATAACAATATCAATGCAAGCCACCCGCTTGCTCCAACACAACAATCCTTCCAATACAATTGTCGTAATCACAAAAATAAAATGCTTACAAGTATTAAAGTCCAAAAAGTAATCAACAAATATAACTCAAAAAATATTCATCCATATTTTCAAAAAATAGTAAACACTTCCAATGTGGATGTAAACCGTCTTATAGTACCATGTAAGCTACCCGCTTGCTCTAACTCAATAATCCACCCCAACGCAATTATCATAATCACAAATATAGAATGTTTATAAGTATTGAAGTTCAAAAAGTAATAAAAAAATATAACTCAACCATATACATCCAAATTTCCAAATTTAATAAACACTCCCAATATCAATTGTAACAACCTTATAACACCATGCAAGCCACATGTTTACTCCAACACAACAATCCACCCAATACAATTATCAATATAATAATATAGAATACTTACAAGTATTGAAGTCCAAAAAGTAATCAACAAACATAACAACATCCAAATTTTCAAAAAGAAGTAAACACTTCTAATATGAATGTAAACCACCTTATAACACCATGCAAGTCACCCGCTTGCTCAAACTCAACAATCCACCCCAACACAATTATTAACACTTCAAGTACAAAGTTTTAAGCAAAAATTACTTATTATGCTCAAGCCAGCAATCACCTTTCCAAAAAAGTCCAAGCTTATCACAATAAATGAGTACTTAACCTGCAAAATGAAATAGGACAATTAAATGATGTGGAAGGCAAATAAAGGTGCCATTGTAAAAAAATTTTATGAGTTAGGACTTGGAACAATTAGGCAAAAAAATTAAGGACCACTTTGCAGAAAATATTTGATGCTTAATTGTATCCAAACTTTGTCATTTGGTACACATAAGGAAACTTACCCATTATGCATAAATGTCTCAATTGAAAAAGGTACTCCAAATCATCCAAATTTTGCATATGAGAATACTATTGCAGAAAATTTTAATGAGTCATGGTACATGAAAATTTAGTAATAATATATATATATATATATATATATATATATATATATATATATATATATATATATATATATATAATGAGTCAATAGTTCCAGCACATTAAAAATAATGCAAGACTTTAGAAGTCAATAAATTGCATGTCTTTGGTTTTGTTGATCAAGTCAAACTTTCTAACATATGCATGCATTTATTGCCAAGCTTGCATTTATTGTTCCTTACTTTTTGACAATTCATGAATGCCAATGGAGTCATACATTTCGGCTATCAAGAAGAATGCATGAATCTAGTAGTAGTAGTACCATATGTAATTTCTAATATAATGTAATAATTGTTCCTTACTATAATTTCATATAATGTAATAATTGTAATTTCTAATATAATAACACACACACAAACACAACTTAATAAAAACTAATTCTCTCTCATTCTCATTCTCATTCTCTGCATTCAATGAAAAAATAAAAACTAAAGCAAGCATATACATAAATATATATATATATAAAGAATAATGATAACACGTTGAAAACATAATTTTTAAGTAGAAATCCTCATCTAATGGAAGAATCCTTATTTTTTTTTAATAATAATAAAAGGCCTTTAGTTTTGGGTGGAACTTAACAATTTATTTACTTTTTAAAATTTTTTTTAGATACAATTATACCTTTAAAAAAACAAGTCAATCCAATCTAACATTTAACATAAATCATTAATAATCTATATATATAGACACACATCAAGTATACAAGATAGAGGTGTGTGATATATGTGACAAGATAATCTTTTCATTAATTTAAATATTCATAATAACAACACATTGCATTATTGTTCTTCAAAAATAAATAATGCAATTAATTATTGTCATCCAATAACTATCTACAGGTAACATAGCATAGTGCACCATGGGTCATTTGTTAACCGCATTGGCACATTATATACCATCATTGTTTAACCATATTAATAAATTGTAATTCTTCTATATCTACCATCATTGTTTAAGCATTTTCACATTTTCCTTGTACACATTAGTGGGCAGTGGCCTTTAAAAAAAAAAAAAAATAATCTCAAGATTTACAAACTTATATATAAACTTGCAATGATTTAGCCTTTGATGATCAGGTCTTTTTGCTCAAAATCCAAATTTGAATAAGTGTTTTCTATACCAAAATCCAACCAAAACAAGCAAACAACAAAAATTAGTACAAAAGTTCCATGACCCATTAAAGAAAAACTAGATCAAAGCAAACCCATAAGCCAAAACAAAAAGACTCCATGACCCATTAAAGAAAAAAAAATCAAAGCAAACCCATAAGCTAAAACACAAAGACTTACACTTTAAAGACACTTGAACACCAAAAAAGAGGGAAAAAGTATGGTGGTGGCAGTAGGTGGTAGTGGAGGTTGACGATGGCCGCGGTGGCTATGTTGGTGGCAATGGGTGGTGGCTAGAGAGGAGCTTGTAGAAGTGATAAGGTGAGGGGGAGAATGTAAAAGTGGGAAAGGAAGTTTGTCTGAGAAAAATAAGAAATGAGAAGAAACAAAACAATGAAAAACGTGTAGGGGAAAAAACAAAAACAAAAAAAAAAAAAAAAAAAGGAAAAAGGAGGGACAAAATACGGGGGAACTGAAAAGTCAACGAAATTTAGTGTGGAAAAAAGGCGAAAATTTTGGGGAAACATATAGCGACATTTTCGAAACGTTGTTATAGATTTTTTGGATTATATGGTGGTTGTTCTTTAATAGCTATAGCGACGTCGCTATAAAGAAAATATATGCCACTATATGCAATGGGTGGTGGCTAGAGAGGAGCTTGTAGAAGTGATAAGGGGAGGGGGAGAATGTAAAAGTGGAAAAGGAAGTTTGTCTGAGAAAAATAAGAAATGAGAAGAAACAAAACAATGAAAAACGTGTAGGGGAAAAAACAAAAAAAAAAAAACAAAAAAAAGGAAAAAGGAGGGACAAATTACGGGGGAACTGAAAAGTCAACGAAATTTAGTGTGGGAAAAAGGCTAAAATTTTGGGGAAACATATAGCGACATTTTCGAAATGTTGTTATAGATTTTTTGGATTATATGGTGGTTGTTCTTTAATAGCTATAGCGACGTTGACGTCGCTATAAAGAAAATATATGCCACTATAACTACACTTTTTGCGGCATTTTAAGAAACACTGTTATTGTTTTGGGTTACAGTGATGTTTTTTAAAATACGTCGTGAAAGTCTAACTCTTTAGCGGCATTTTTTAAAAACGTCACAATATACTACTTATAGTAGCGGGTTTAAAAACGCCGCTAAAAAAAACGCTGCCTAAACCCAGATTTCTTGTAGTGGAAGGATCTTGGTCTATAGATGGTGCTCTAATTGTTTGGAACAATGGCGACCTAACCTTATGCTCAGTAGGCTACAGTTGAACTATATCTCTGTTTAGGTTCAACTCCATGGACTTCCTTTGGAATATCAGTACCTGGAGCTTACAGGAAGGATGGGTCAGATCATGGGCATCTTTGACCGTGTTGATTGGGAAGATCGCATACCTCATAACATCCGTTTCATGTGAATTAGAGTTTGAATTGACCCCTAGCTCCCTGTTGTTGTTGGATTCATGCTAAGGTTGGATGATGGGTCAAAAACCTGGATCCAGTGTAGGTATGAAAGAATCCATAAGCTCTGTAACAAGTGTGGTATGATTGGGCATACGAAAGGTCAATGCACCAAATGCATGGACAATATCGAAATGAAGTTGTTTAGGCAATGTTTAGGCAATGCTAGAATTGTCGGATTCTTTCATCAAGTCCTTGGTTTAGAGAGTCAACAGAGGATGCTTCAGGTTTGAATTGGGCAATTCCAGCAACGGTCTACAATTATCCAAGCCACAAGCCCAACATTATGAAGCCCAGCATTTGAGAGATAATACAGATCATTTAAGTTTGGACCAGGATGACAATGGTCCTAACCTAAATGTTGGCCCAACATTGCATGACCTCCTCGGCCCGAATCCGCTTGATGGGTCTAGATAGCGCTCCCATAGCAACCCTAAGCTCCCATCTATTGGTCCAGGCCCACCGTCACCAATATTGACCCGATTAGAGTCTAGCCCTTTAACCTGTGTCCATGGTAGTGAGTGTCGATGTTCATATACAAGTTCAAATGCTAGAGATGGTGTTATGAAGAAAAGATTGTGAAAAGAAATAAGCAAAATTGGTTAGAATATTCGCCAGAGGATCTTATGTGGGTTCTTTTCAAGAGATGGGTATGGTAGGAATCGAAAGGATGGCATTGATATTGAAGGAGCTGATCAAACCCATCTCCAAATTTCAAACAACATTCTAGATGAGTCTCACTTCGCAGATCCAAATGGGTTATGGAAAGCTGGCCCTCATCAACTTCCCCATCAACCATGAAGATTCTCAACTGGAACTATAGGGGTTTGGGCAAACTTTCTGCAATTCTACAATGCCAAAAAAAAGCCCTGGAGTCCAAGCTTGATATTTTATTTCTTATGGAGACTTGATTAGTGAAAGACAGGGGAAATGAAATTTGTGATAAATTTGGCTTCTCTAAAGGTTGGGAGCTTCCTAGAGGGGGGCTTAGTGGTTGACTATTGCTTGCCTAGATGCCAAAATAGATCCTACATATCATCTATAAATCAAAGCACCTTGTTCACATAGGCTTGCTAGATAATAGAGGTAACCAACTTTCCATTACTTTTGTTTATGGTAATCTTGATCACTCCAAGAGAGAGGAGGTGTGGTGTAAACTTAGAAGCCTCAAGTTTTTAGAGCACCCAAGGTGGTTTTGCTTTAGGGATTTAACTATAATGATGCAAAGAAAATCAGTAGGTTGGATGCTTCGGACTTGAAAGAACCACTTGCTCTCTCAACGGCCTGAAAAAAGAAAGAAAAGCGATCAAAGGTGACCGGGGTTGCCGGCCAAGAACCCGCCGATGGCAAAGTTAGTTTTCTCTCTATATTTTTGGAGTTCCAACTTTTTGGGAGCAATAAAAACATACCTTTGCTTTGTCTGAATAAGCGTTTATATAGTGTTCTAATAGACGGTTATCGCAATTATAACCTCCCTTGGATTCAAGGAGGCGTAAGTATTTAAAAATAACTTCCATAACCGTTTAGGAGTTATGTATTACAACGGATACCTAGAAGTTACGCGTAAAATAAGGAATTGTCACATTATACTCGGAGATTTTCCTAAGTATGATACCTTCGTCCTAGTATCCCCTTGTCGAGTGTGCTTAGCTCATGAATAGGGGTTGTTCTGTCTACGGACGAATTTATTAAGGATGAGATCGCCGACACCCTGGACGAGCATCTCATTCCTTGGTCACGACGACCTCATCCTAGTCTCTTCTTCTTTGGACGAGATGGTTATAGGTAAGGTTTTCTAGGGTGCTTGCAATACTGTTGGATCACGGACGACCTCTATGGACGGCTTCAAGATGGGAAAAATCAGTACCCCATCAAACTAAATCCTCCATTGTGAGGATAAATTATCTTTCAATTGTGGCTCAATTCCAGGAGTAGAGTTGTTCCAATAAGTGATCTTTGTTTTAGAGTTATGTAAACTTGCTTCCACTGGTCAGAAATTCCCGTGGATGAATAAAAGGAATGAAGAAGATTTTGTTATGGAAAGGCTTGACAAGGCCTTTGCTTTTGTAGATTGGGTGAATACCTACCCTAACTATGCTCTAAGAAACCTTCCAATCATTAGATCAAATCATGGGCCCATCATACTTGAGTTTGAGTGCTTGCAACAATTTAGTAAAAGACCCTTTAAATTTGAGTGAATGTGGTTATCTCATCCCACATGCAAAAATGTGGTTCAATAAGCATGGAATAGTCATACAGCCGATTCTAGAGCTTTCTAGTTAAGGCACAGATTGTTTAGTGTTAGGGATAAATTTCTTTCTTGGAACGAAGGAGTATTTGGAAAGATTGACTAAGAGATCTACCAAAAACAACTTAAACTTCAAGCAATTTAGAATTCTATCTCCACTGTTGATGATGTCTAGGAAGAGAAAATTGTTAGAGAGGAGTTGGAAATTTTGCTCCAAAAAGAAGAGGTGATGTGGGCTTAAAAGGCTAGGAGTGACTGGATAGTGTTGGGGAACACAAATACATGCTATTTCTAGGCTGTGGTAAAACAAAGGAGAGCTCGAAATAGAATCTTACAACTTCAAACACCTAATGGAGACACTACTAAAGACCAATTGGAGATTGAAAATATCTTGGTACAACACTTTAAACAATCTTATGAGGACTCTATTACTGCTGGTTTTTATCATATCCTTAAAGAAATTAGTGCCTTGCCCATACCCCAACTCCCTGCCCATCAACTGTATCTCCTTAACAGACTAATTACTAAAGAAGAAATTGAAGCCACTATGTTCTAATTGGGTCCCAACAAAGCCCCTGGTCTAGATGGTATTCCTGCTTTCTTCTGCCAGGAGTATTAGAGCACTGTCAAATTTGATATCTTCAATGTTGTCCATGCTTTCTTTCACTCAAGTTCTTTACTCAAATCCCTCAATTATACTTACATCACTTTCATACCTAAAACATCTTTTCCTAATAATGTCAATCATTTTAGGCCTATAAGTCTATGCAATGTTAGTTATAACATAATTTCTAAACTCCTGGTTACTAGACTTAAGCCTTTTATGGATTCCCTTATCACCTCCTCTCAAAATGCTTTCATTAGAGGGAGAAATATCACTGACAACATTCTGATTACTCATGAAGTTTTTGATACTCTTAGAAAGATGAAAGGTAGAAGGAAATGTTATGGAGCTTTGAAAATAGACATGAGTAAGACCTACGATAGGGTTGATTGGAAATTCTTAGAAGCTATGCTTGTGGCTATGAAATTTAGCCCCAATTGGATAAATTGGATCCTTCAGTGTGTGACCTTTGTTCATTACACCTTGTTGGTCAATGGTAGTATAACTTAATCCTTTACACCTCTTAAGGGACTAAGACAAGGGGACCTTTTATCACTCTATCTCCTTCTTATGTGTGCAAACATTTTGTCCCTTTCTCTTATGCATGTTGAACATTATAAGGATATACAGGGAATCAAAATAGGAAGAAATGGTTGCTCCTTCACACACCTGCTTTTTGTTGATGATTCTCTCATTTTCTTTAAAAAGGACAACAAATCTCTTGACAACATTCAAAAAATTTTGGATTGGTACTGTTCCTTATCGGGAAAAAGCATTAATCTATCTAAGTCGGACTTCTTCTAATCCCCTAATCTACCTAGAGAGGATCAAGAAGCCCTTGCTTTGTCCTTACAAGTTAACTTTGGTCCAAAACTCTAGCATATATCTAGGTTTGAATTTTAAATTGAAAGGAAAAAGAGTGGCTGACTTTCAGTTTTCAGTGGATAGACTCAACCCTAAGCTTCAAAGCTAGAAGGCAAATAGCTTTCACAATCTAGTAGAACCACTTTGGTAGCTTCAATCCTACAAGCTATGCCTCTCTACACCTTTTCATGCTTCAAAGTGCCTGAAACCACCTATAACAAGTTGGATGACTTTTCTAGATCCTTTTGGTGGGGTCATGATCAGGGGTTTCAGAAGCTTCACCAGTTCACCTAGTGAATTGGGACAAAATTTGCATGCCTAGGGGAGACGGGGGGGGGGGGGCGCTTGGTCTGAAAAAGTTTAGCTTGATGAACCAGGCCATGCTTGCCAGGCAGTTTTGGAGGATACACCATAACCTTCAATCTTTTGTTGCTAAAACTTTCAAAGCCAAATACTTCCCTAAATGCCCCATACATGAATGTACTGCCAAACATTAGTCTTGGTTCTAGAGAAACATCATTAAACATGACAACAACAAACTCAAGGAAGGTAAATGGTGGGTTGGGAAAGGTTTGGATATTCCCCCTAACCACCTTGCCTCGTATCCATCCCAAAATCTGCATAATACACTCCTCACAATAGGTACTGTGGATCTGATTGATCAAAATTCTTGCACCTGGAAACCTGAGTTGGTCAGAGACCTCTATCCTCATCCTTGGTGTTCTGATATTTTGAGTATTCCTATTTCCAAAGTAGGTTCAGTCTCAAACAAACTTATGTGGAAGTTTTCCAACAATGGAGACTATAAAGTTCAAAATGCCTAGAAGCTTCTTTCTAATGATTCTACCCATAATGCCCAAGTCTGTCCTAGACCCAATAATACCTCCTCTAAAGTTTGGAATCTCCTTTGGAAGGTCAAAGTGCCCCCCAAAATTGGTAACTTTGTACAGAAACTCATGCATGATATCCTACCCACCTTCCTTACCCTGAAAAATAGATGGATTGCCAATCCATAATCTTTGCCCTCTATGTGAAGAAGAGAAGGAATCTTTCTCTCATTTGTTTTTATATTTCCATTTGCCAGAGCATGCTGGCATGGCTTTCCTCTTGCTATACATACCTCTGATTTCAATAATATTCAAGTCCAACAATGGCTTAGTAAAGTAGTGCTTAGATACAAGCAACTGAATAAGTACACTATGAGCTACTTGCAGCACATTTTCATTACCATATGAACTTTTTTTTTTTTTTTTGAGAATACTAAATATTTTTAACACACACACACATATGGTCCTATGAACCATATGGAATCACAGGAATAGAGTTGTCCATGAAGGATCACGGCTTAATCCCATGGATGTTGTCTTTACTGCTCACAATCTTTTTTGCAAATACAAAGATGCTTTTAGCTAGAACAACATACCTAGAAAGGGGTCGGATGGACATGGTGCTACAATCGAGCATATTGGGAGACTTTGGGATCTCATCATCAAAATTTCTGGATTTAGGAAAAATAGAGTTAGAAGGTGTGCGTACTCATATGAAGCCCAAAACATCCAAGGTGTCACAGTATTCAGAGGATGTGTTAGCAGTACAACAAGATCAGTTTATGGGGCAATTCAGGAAGTTGTAGTGGCTACCACTATGCAAGCAAAAAGTTTAGGTTCAACCTGATTTTGTTTTTATGTAACAGCAGAAGACTAGTTCAACTTTTCAACATGAAACTTAATCCAAGATGGGAAGAAAAGACTATGTATGTAGATATGGAGTCTTTTCAACAAAAAGGTCTTGTATTTAAGTTTTGTTTTTGTTCTTAAACTTGTTCTTAACAATGTGTGCTACCTGGTTGATGTGGCTACTAGCATACCAACTCTTTATGGTTGGTCTAATCCAGCTTTTCTGTAATGTTGCTTCCTCTGGTTGTTATCAAAAGAAATAAAGAAGTGAAGCATAGCTATTGTGAAATGAATGTGTGCCAACGTTCTAGCTAAGAGAGGGTGGTCCTTATCTTCAAATTTTATGTAATTTGAATTTTCCCCTCTTGATGCATTTTTAAGGAAAAAATTATATATTAGAGTTTGAGTTATTTTGTAATAACTTAATAATTACCCAAAAAAAGAAAGAAAGTAATAAACTCTCTTTTTATGGACAAATCTACTCTTCTTCTTTTTTAATTCGGAAATATACTCACTTTAAAGATAGAATAATAGTAAAGATACTACAAATTTTACTATATAGTTTTTACAAATTGATGTATCACTAATCATAAAAAAAATCAAAAATCAAAGTCAAATACTCATTTATTAGGTGGTTGAAAGTTTCACTTTAAAGATAGAGTGATCATAGTGATACTATAAATTCATGTTTGTATATATTTATTTATTCAAATCTCTATAAAGATGTAATTTAAATTTAACACGTTTTTAATTATATTATTGTATCGTTTGAAACATCAAAATATTGATCAAAACTCCTAAAAAATCCTTAATACAACCTAGCATTTTATCCAATATGTTTTAGAGGAGTACCGGTATTGGTTTAATGGCCGATGTAGTATATATGGTCAGTACTGCTAGTACCAATACAATATTGACTTCTTTAATTGAATCCCATCAATTACATTTATTGTCACTTTAGTTTGTAAGTTTTATATGGTAAAACTTATAATAATTTTAGTATTTTTCGTAAAGATGTTAATCAAGCCCTTAAGAAAGTCTATCAAGTAATGTTGTAAAGAATAAATATGTGGTTTTAACCTTTTGTCAATTCTCAGCATCTGATACTCCATTTTTTTTTTAAGTATAGAGAGATAGATAGATGCATAGAACGGATAGATGAGTTCACCACCCAAATGAACCTACCTAAGTGTTAGGAGCATTACGTGTTGCTAATGATGGCATGAGGAATGAGGGTACTTGGGCAGCATTGGGCCAATCACTTGGCTTCATGTTTTCTCAATACACTCATGGCTTCTCATGCCTAACTAGTGATGCTCCTACGGGCTTTTAGAGAGGGAGCTGCCAAGTCTCCCTACTCGAGTTGGATTGATGAGCAGTGATGAGGGGCAGCATGTGGAGGCACCTTACTCCACATGATGCCCCAAGGCCATGGTAGAGGCAAGCCATGGTGGGCAGTGATGGATTTTGATGATGGGTAGCAGCAGGTGGTGTTGACCCTATGTGATGGTGCATGACATTGGTGGCTTAGTTGCTAGTTTCTTGTATGTGGGCTTGGTGGCTTGAGTGCAAGGCATGGCTGGGATACTATGATGATTAAAGGCTGTATGCAAAGCATTAGGCTAGTGGGGGCTAGCTGAATGCATGGACAAGTGCTAGTGGGTTGATGACAGTTACTTAGTGTGCTACATACAAGGGAGTCAATACCGTACTGGAGCCCGTTTCGATTTGGTTTTCGGTACTGGTTAATACCGGTATACCATTTAGGGTTTACCGCTAATTTATATATATATATATATATATATATATTTTTTTTTTTTCATTATTCAAAATCTATATAATTTGTTGCAAATATTTAAAATGATAATTTACATATATGCTTTAATTTGAACCTTCTGATTAAAGTGTCAGCTCATTCTTATTAAATAAAATAAAATACATAGATAATATTTAATAGATTACATGGTGATAATTATATTAATAATAGTAGTAATAATAAGTTTGTAGTTGTAGATGGCAGATCACTTGTATCCTTAACAAAAGTAATACAAGTTTGAATTGTCAAATGCCTTTGAAACTTGTGTCCTTTTAATATTAAAAAAAAATATAAAAATCAATTTAAAACTTAAATTGTCCAAGTTCACATAGGTAGTGTCAGGGCACACCTCCACACTTTTAACAAAAGGTAAAGTCTCTGCTTTGATGAAAAGTAAAAGCAAAAGACCAAGAAAGTTTTAGAGAAACATTAGTTTGTAAGAAGTGAAACAAAAGTGCAACAACTCTAGACGAAAGATGAAGGACAAGAAGAATCCAAGACAAAATGGAGATGGACGATGATTGGCGAAATGGTGTCGCTACCAGAAAATTGGAAGTGATAGTAAGGATCTGGGTATCTTTCTTTTTCTTTTTCTTTTTTCGTTAGTTTACACTTTACCGACCGATTTTCATTTTGTGGCTGATATCCGGTATTTTTCCCGGAACGGCCAGTATGTCTCTATATGACCCAGTATTTGGAGCGGAACGAAACAATCGTGTTTCTGTTTCGGCCTAAGCACTGGTATGGTAAATTCTAGTCGTACCGACCGGTACGGTACATAATCGACTTCCTTGGCTGCATATGAGCATGTTATGTGGGTTGTAGTGTTGATGGGAGGCCTTAAGCATGGGCCAAGCCTCCCAAAATGTGTGTGAACATGTTGTGTGGGCTGCTGGAGGATGGGCAGAGGCCCTATGGTTTGTTGAGATAGGAGCTGTGCATGTGTAGCATGTGTAGTGGCAGTTACTAAGCAGTTACCAAGCAGTTTCTAGCTTTTCTGATGATCAGACATGTTGTGTAGGGGCTAGAAACGTGGAGAGCAGGCAAAGACAGCATTAGTTAAAGGTGTCTTAAGTCAAAACACAAGTGGTAGATTGTCCAAGACCCAGGCTATTACTAGGCAATAATTGCCATGGAAGTCAATTCTGTGTATTTAACCCTAAGGTTGTTGAAGGGTGTCAACAGCAATGTGTATTTTGGCATTGGGAAAATTTCATGTAATTCTCTAGGCTTGTAAAAGGGTTTCCTTTGTACTTAAGATTAAGCAATAAATGTTGGGGGTGGGTTCTCTGTAAATATTGTGTGTGCTGTATGATTAAACCAAGGAAGTCAATACTGTACTGGAGGCTGTACCGGTTTGGCCACCGGTACGATCTATTTCGGATATCGGTCAATATCGGTGTACCGTTTTGAGTTTACCGCTATTTTATACACACACACACACACACACCAAAATCTTTAGAACCATGTTTATAAACATATAATATTTCACTTATATTATAGTAAATATAAATGTTTATCATAAAATATTACCTCAATTCAGAACAAATTATTCATAGTTTTAGACTTTAGTATCAATTAAAAGAAAAAAAAAAACAATATAAAAAATAGAAAGCTTAGTTGTTCATTGCATACTAAGAAAACAAATAATACTAATAAGTTAATGTAAATAAGTTTTACCATTAAGCTCTTACAAAAATTCAAAAATTAAAAAACTAAAAAAAAAAAAAGCTTTTTTTTTTTTTGGTACCGGCCGGTACTGCCCGAAATTGGCCGGTATGGCCGGTACACGACTGGTATTTTTTTCGGTACAATATAGAAGTGTACCGGTACCGGTGCACTGGCCGGTATCGGTACGGTATCGACCACCCTGGATTAAATGTCCCTATATAATCTGTTTTAAGTGTTATTACAGTGTGTGTGTGTGGTATTGGTTGAGACTAAATCAAGGATTTAGGACCATCACAGACAGAAATTTGAGTGAAAAATTGATCTTGTAACACTAAAAGATGTAAAACACAAGAACTCTCACCACTATAAGGAATATCATTCCTAAAGAAGTGGCTTAGGTAGTTTTCATTGGAATAATAAGATTGACATAGTACAAAATTCTCCACTATGCCAATTTAGTTTGATTCCAAAAATAGTATTTGATTCATTTAAATATTTAATTTTAAATCCATAAGTAAGACACCCTTTTGGTTTTAGAGCATCCACATCAGTCCCTCTATTTTACACATCCATTTTTACACTAAAAACCTACTTTTTATATTTTACACATTCACTTTTACAAAATACTCACATCAGTTTCTCTATTCTACCCATATTTTAATTAAATAATCAATATTCTCACAATTTTTTATTATTTCTCCTAACAACTTTTACAAAACGCGCGCTCTCTCTCTCTCCTTTCTCATTTCTGATTTTTTTCTCTCTCTCTTCTTTCTCATTTCTGATTCTTTTCTCTCTCGCTCTCTCTTTCTCTCCTTTCTCATTTCAGATTTTTTTTTTCTCTCTCTCTCTCTACCCGTTTCAGATCATCCCGTTTCCGATCCACTAACTCCAATCCGCGCCAATCCACCGGCTCCGATCCACGAGCTCCGATCCGCTCCGATCCGAGCTTCGAGTTCCGATCCACGATCCACCAGCCATGAGCTCCGATCCACTATCTGTGTGTGTATCTCTGTTTTTTTGTTTTTTTTTGTTTTTGAGAAGTGTATCGCTGTGATGATGTCTGTGTGTTTGTGTGTGGGTGTGTTTTGTGTGCATCTGAGGAAAACGAAGATGAGCAGTTAACTAGGTTGTTGAGCACGGATAGGAGAGAGAAAAAAAGGAGCCAATGAAAATTAATAAAAAAAGGGATAAACGAGCTACAGTAACCGTGTTAATATACACGGTTATTGTAGCTCGGGGATGGATTTGCACAATTTTGCATGTTTTTACACCCACTAATGTGTGCATTTTTTGGCTCAAAATGTGTAAAATTGGTAGTTTTTTGTGTTTTAGATGATTTTAACTGGACTGATGTGGATGCTCTTACACACATCTTTCAAATTCGTCCCAAATATGAGCGTATCATCAAAGTAAATACAAACAATGACATCACTGCTTATAAATCATATTTTTTATACCATCAAAGTAATGATGGTAACATTAACCAAGAGAATTATTGTAAAAAAAAAAAAACAGAGTCGTGCTCTTTTCTTGAAAAGTCAACTTTTGAGAGTAGAGAAGGTAAGATAATGTGTAGTAGTTTTTTACACTGAAAATTGTTAGAGCTTCAATTTATTTTTATTTTTTTACAAATTGTTGATGTGATGTGTAGTTTTTTTATTTTTTATTTTTTTTTATAGATAGTTTTAGCCTATGATGTCTGCTTTTGATAATATCTTTTTATTATCAGACCAAAACAACAATCAGTTTTTGGTATAAGCGGAGATTGAACCCTAAATCTCTTATTTAACCATCATAGACTTTACTAATTAAGTTAAATGAAATCTACTAATGAGTGATTATTGGTAAGTGAAAAAATTATATTAATAATGAATCCAAATAAGAACTAATGAAAATTTGCCGCAACAATAATTTGCAAAAAGTGTTGTAAAATATTCTGTAAATCTGTAAGTATAACGTTACTCTATTCTATGGACTTGTAGCCCAAGTCCAGAACTAAACCCGTAAAGAACACTGGGCTGTGTAGATCATTACCACCTTAGTAAATAGAGCTTCAGCCCACTCTATCAAGTATTGCGCTTATAGCTTACAAAAGGGCCAGCCCAAGCTACAATACAAAGGGCCATAAAGCATTGTGCTTATCCAAAACTCTGAACACAGAGAGAGAGAGATTGAAATCGAGGAAGAAGCAGAAGCAGAAGCAGAAGAAAAATCGCAGTAACAAGAAGAAATTATTAAAAGAGGGAATTTGATTTGATTTTGAACAGAGAGAGCAAGAAAGAGAGAGTGATCTGACAAAATGAAGACGACGAAGGGAGGGAAGGTGATGAACCCTACGGACGCTTACCGGAAGGAGCTCCGCAAGAGGGAATTGAAACGGGTACTCACTCACATCTCTCTCTCTCAAACTACACCGTTTCGTCTCTATTCTTTTCTCCTTTTCTTTCACTTCTTTTTCTTGAATTCAATCGATTTGCAAGTTAAAGCACTCGCTGCCTTCAATTTCGTTTGCCCTAATTTACTTTTTTTGCTGAGAAATCTACGAACATTTTTTACTAGCTCAAAAGTTTATATTTTGTGAATTTAATCTTGATTGAAAGATTTATTGGTTACTTGTTCTTGTGTGTGTGAAACAGTGTGTGTGTGTGTGTGTGTGTCACTGCCTAATTGGAAACATTATTCATAGAAATATATGAACTATTGCATTGTTCTTTTTTCCATTAATTTTAAATTAGTAAACATAGGATGTGCCAAATAAACAATTTGAACTTATATATATTGTACTACACTTGATTGCGCGCGCAATAGATGTTGGTGACTAATCATTTGTGTGGTGTGGTGTGGCATTAGGGTTATGGTGGCTTCAAGTTGAGGTTCATTTGCAATCACTCTTACATGGCAAATAGGTATATCAATAGGATTTGTTGAATTTTTTTTTGGGGTCGGCTATGGATCCTGGATGGATTAGTTAGGGTCGGCCATATGAATTCTTTTTCTAATTAACATGTCGTTTGTTTTGATTGTTCATAATGAGTTGTGATTTGTAACCCGAGGTGTAGCACAATTGGTTTGGGACCGAAACTTACTTATCTAAAAAAATATGCTTGTGTCTTATCTTTATGCGCGTATCTTGAAGTGCTCTACGTAGGCTTTTAAATTTCTTGATGCCCATTTGTGTATGCAATTTTATGTTCAGTTAATTTTCATAAAGGATATTGTGATCATCATCATTCCTTTTTATTTTCTTGACATTGTGTTATTTGCGATTTACAGAACAAGAAAGAAAGGAAAAAGGTGAGAGAGGTGGGACTCTTGAAGAAGGATCCTGATACTCTTAAGGAGCAAATTGATAAGTTGGAAATGATGAGTAAGTCATGTTCTATTTGATTTGAAGGTCTGCCATTTGAGAACTGTGAATTTGATTGCCTTACATTTCAAAAGAAGCTTTCTTTCACTTATAACATGATTATAACAAACAAGCGAATGTATTGCATTAGAAATAATACATAAATGAATAAATATGCATTTTTTGGCTAAATAGTAATTACTTGTGTATCTCATTATACATAAAAGACTGTTCTTGGATTTTAGTATTTTTAATACTATTGGAAACATTATTATCAAAATAGAATCATATAATTTTATACTCACTCTGTCCCCAAATAATTGCCCACTTTGACAGAACCCAAATTTGAAGGAACCAACACAAAATGTTCTTCACCTGCCTATTGTTGTGTGTAAACTTTAACATACTGCTTGAAAAGGAAATATGAACCTTAATTTAGGAGCAGAGGGGCATGTATTATTTAGTCTCTCTCCTGTTTTTGCCTCCCATCCCCACCCTCTTCTTTTTCTCTCCTCCCCATCCCCCCTGCAGTTTTGTTATGTGCACTTCATTCTGTTGTTTTTTGGTAGTTTGTGTAGATTTTTTTTTTCTCTTTTAAATTTAGCTTGCATCTTGGTTAGGTAGATTTTCCTGTTTAAATTTACCCATTTGTGTTGTTAATTGTTGCAGAAGCTGATGGTGCTTTGGACAAAGCAAGAAAACACAAGAAGAGGCAACTAGAGGACACTTATAACCTTGTCATAAAAAAGAGGAAGGTAATAGTCACATATGAAATTTCTTTACACCTTTGTTGCCCTCTTCTCTCTTGTATCAATTGAAATGTCAACTTAGCATTGGTTTGCATTAATCATGCTTTTAAATTTGATTTTAGGAATGGTAAAAATTGCTTAGTATCTACAATCTTAAGTTAAAAGTTATATGAAGAAACATATATCTCTATTTTAAGGAAAATTTTTAAGATACCTTTAAAAACTTTCAATCAAAGATTTCATATACACTTCCTTGCATACTGAATTACTACCGTGGTCATTTTAATGTGGGTGAGTGAGGAATTGTTAAGAAATTTATCAATAATGGTGTGCAGTTGGTGAATGCAAAGTAGTCATATCAGCATTCATTTTTGACATGATCACTTATGGAGTTGCTGCTCGTTCAATAAACCCTATGCTATGCCACGAGTAATTCTTTTGATGCGATTAAAATTGAGGAGCATAATTTGGGGTGAAAACAAGCTAATGAGGTTTAGTATGTGAGGCCCTGAAGGGTATTTTAGAAATCTTACATTGTTAGAATTGGGCTGATTAAATGTGGAAAGCCCAAGGGGTAGTACAATTGACTTGGAATCATGTCTCATAAATCAGAGGCCACTAGTTCAAATCTCCTCTTCTGTCCTCCCCCCCCCCCCCCCCCCCTCGAGGCCAAAACTGACTTGTAAAAAGAAAAAATGTCTATCCTATGGAGTTTTTAATTTTTGATGGGTTGACTTGCATGTCTTTAGATAAATAACAAGGGTTTAATAAGTGTTTTCATTTTGAGTCAATAGCTTATGGTTTTGAGACTTGTTTTCTAATTGCTTGAAATCACCGAAAGCTTATAGAATGCCAGTCATATTACTCATAAAATTTTTTTTTTGCCCAAAGACGCAACACCTCTCTCTCTCTCTCTTTGGCCCTTCATCAATTTAAATAGTTCAAATCACTCAGGGTTTTATCAAAATTTTATTTATTGTGTCTCATTAATGAATTTTTGGTCATATCAACTAAAGTAATAAAAAAAGATTTCGTGATTATATTTTTCTGTAAACAGAAAAATGCTGTTGAACACACTCCCTTTCCCTTGTCTCTTTGAGATGGGTCTTTATTTTTATTATTATATAATTTATAAAGGCAGGTAATGCTAGTCTTTTCTATGAATATATATATATAAGTTACACACACAATGACTGGTCTTGAACCTACAACTTCACCCTCCACCTAGGACTTGCATTATGATCTAGCCAAAAAAGAAAAGTTGTATAATGAACTTTGCCTCAACAGAAGTCATTCTTCCTTGAATTTTTGTCATTAATTCACCCTTAACCGTGATTTGACTGCTTTGTGGAAAAGTTCAGAAATGATCTGAACTGGCAGTAATTGACTGGGTATCTGAACTGTATGGTTTAGTTGATGGGCATTTTACAGGAACATTAGCCTCTATTTCTTCTGTATGTTAAACCTGTCTGGGTTGATATTTTTCTGCAATTTATTAGCGTTGTTTGTCTGCCGTGAGGATCACATAGTTCTCTGCTCTCTTGGACAGGAATATGAAGACAAAATGCGGGAGAAGGGTGAGGCCCCAGTTATGTTCAGGTGAAAAAGAATCTTTCTTCCTAATTTGCGTCTGTGCATGTGGTTGGGTTTTTTTTATTTAATATCTGTTTGTTTTAATTTACAAACTATAGCTTATCTTCTGCTCAGTCATTTGGGACCTCCTCGGAGAAGGACAACTGCAGAAGAAGAAGAGAAAGACAAGCACCCAAAGCCTGAAGTAAGATCTGGCTTCCGAAGATCATTCTGATTCGTTTTTGCTTACTCATGAACAATACTTATAAACAAATATTGGTTGCAGGACTCTGTTTATTATCATCCTACCCTGAATCCTACTGGTGCCCCACCACCAGGAAAGCCCCCCATGTATAAATCATCAATAGGTTTGGTCCCATTCCTCAATCTTTCATCTTTCTCAATCAAATATTATTTATATGTTGTTGATTAATATGCTCTCTCTCTCTCTCTCTGCTTTTAACTGCAGGCCCCAGAATTCCCTTATCTGCTGCTTCATCAAGTTCTGCATCATCCTCAAAAACAGAGTCAGAAGATGCTGCATTAACTGCACCTCCTCAGCCTCCACCTCCGCCACCTCCCCCTTTGCCAGATACTGACAGTGTCAACTCTGGGGATGGCTCTGTGAATCTTGCATCTGTGCCTCTGCCTCCTCCACCTCCAATGCCTCCCCAGCCAGCTTCAGCAAATTTGGCTATGCAATTGCCTACACCACCTTTGCCTCCACCACCACCTCCTGGCCCCCCACCTAAAGAGCAAGTTTCAAGTCGTCCTTTGCCTCCTCCACCTCCTCCACCCCAATTGTCTGTTCAGCCACCTCCACCTGGTACTGGCGGAGGCGAAAAGGAGATAAACCAACCTGCATTGTTAGATGGACTGACCTCAAAGGAGCATTCTCAGGTAAGCTTGTCTCCATTCACGTTCTTGGGATGTGGTCTTATCTTCAAATGCATAAAAAACCTAAATAGACATTAGTGAACAGGATAATTATATTTGTGGTGGTCAAAAACAATATACTTTGATGGCTTAAATCTAAATCTCAAGGCTCGGCACCTGTTATTCCAAGAAGTTGTATTTAATAGTATTAATCTCTCTCCTATGCAGGTGCCAACCATGCTTCCTCCTCCTCCTCCTCCCCCACCTGGGCTGCCACCGAAGTCAGCAAGTAATCAGTCAGAAGGTGCACCATCTGATTCAGACATCAATAATTTTTCAGTAACCAAGGATCTCTCTAAAATGGTTCCACCCCCACCCCCTCCTAGGCAACAGCCTCCAGTACCTGGACCCACCCTGCTTTCATCTTTACAACCTGATGTATTACCCCCAGGAATATCACGTCATCCCCCACCTCTACCTCCACCAGATATGCGGCCTCCGTTAGCTGCTCCTGGCCTACCTGGCCTAGCAGGTCACCCTGGAGTGATGCATCCGCTAATGCCAAGGCCACCATATGGTCCTCCCCCTGGGCCTCCCCCCATGATGAGACCACCACTTCCACCTGGTCCTCCACCAACTTTCCAAGAAGATGAGCATGCTTTTAATAGGCCAACAGCTCCTCAAAAACCATCTTATGTAAAATCTGCTGCGTCTACCGTTGTTAAGAGGCCACTAGCTCAGCACACTCCAGAACTTACAGCTATGGTTAGTTGCTTTCCTTTGCTCGATCTTTGTGCAAAGATTTTCTAAAAATAACAGATTCTTCTGGTAGTCATGTGCTTGCATCCTATCTGCCCATCTATCCATTTGGCTCAAACTGAGGTGACATGCCAAACTTTTTTGTTGAGAGAAATTTAAAAATATCAAGAAGACAATTGAAAATTATAAATTTGAAGGATTTGAATAATTCATGGCTATTATATCTCCGTTTGTGTTTATCCATATACATACATATTTGTGCACACACACACACATTATTGAGAGAAAGACAGTTTGGTCCAGCTGGGAAAATGGTTATTTAACACATGCAACCTCCATTTGTCATCTGGGAGAACAAATATGTATCATATATGTGAATTTATGTTTTGAGCATTTCTAGGTTTATCTGTTGCCAATGAACTTTAGCTCGATCTGAAACTCCCCTTGCAAGTGCCAGCTAGGTGGAGGGTGAGGTCGTGGGTTCAAGATTCACGGGATGCGCGCGTAACTTACCTATAAAAGAAAAAAAAAACATTTCTAGGGTTATCAGTTATCTTAATTGGAGTTTGTATATTCATGAATGACCACTTTTAAGCTAGTGCATAGACTTTTATTTTAATATATAAAGGACTCTTTTACATGTACAAGAGGTATTATAACAATGGTTAGAAAGTTGGCACAGAAATTCAGTATGGGGACAATTGTCAAATGTTGAAGTGTCCTATGTAAAGTAGTTGTGTCGTAAAGCCTTATGATTTTTGGATTACTGAACTTATGCTTTTCACTAGATGTGCACTCAAACAACATGATAAAATAATTATCTAAAATGAAATATATGTCAAAGGGAGCTAAAATGGGTTTAAAAGATGGCATATTCAAGTAGTACAGTTTGTCTGGCTACAGTAAACTGTTAGTTGAATTTTTGCATATATGAACTTATACACCTTGACTTTAGCTTGTTTCCTATATGAGCACAGGTTCCTGCATCTGTTAGAGTGAGGAGAGAGACTGCTGCCCCAAAAGCAAAGCCAAAGCCATCAGTCTCAGTTACAGCGACAGCCACCCAGCCAGCTGCTCCCACCATTGTAATGCCAGAATCAGCTAAGTCATCCTTAGCACCAAAGCCACAGAGTATTGACGACTCATATATGGCCTTTTTGGAGGACATGAAAGCGCTTGGTGCACTTGATAGTTGAGATCATTGTTGCTGGTGAGGAGGTGCAGGGAATAGAGGCGGCCCACATGTAACCAACATGTTACTGTGTTGGATTTGGGATCTCTGAACACAAATTTATTGATGCCGTTAATCCTTTGTTTGCTTCGGTGCTGTTTCATTGGGGAATCTCTCTTGTAACATCAATGATGAAAATTTTCAATTGCTTGATATTCAAAAGATCTGAGTTATTGAGATAGCTGTAACTTGGAGCTAATACCCTCCAGAGAATGATATACATGTTAGTAATTGGAAACTTTTACCACATTTAATAGATAATTGAATTCTTCTTTTTCTTGGTAGTTAAACTCGTATACTTGTATACTCTCTTCAGTCTGCCGCTACATGCTGAAGATGGGATCTTATAAATTTGCTGCTCTTATTTATTTATTTATTGATTTTTATTAAAAAATATAATTTGCTGTCTCAGTTTCTTACCTGGGCCAAAAAATTTGCCCTCTGACTGACTGAATGGAAGGTAAATATAGCCTTTTCTTTGTTTCTTTGAGATGTAACTGGACGTTCTAAAATAATGTACAGGGCTAAACTCCTCTTTTTTAGATGTTGAGAGGGTATTTGGTAGAGTAGTTTGAGAAATATTGTTTGTAATTTTTTGAAATACATGTGGATGAAAAAATGTGTAGAAATGTGTGTAATGTTGTTAAAAATGTAAAAATGTGAGTTTGAGATGAGGTACTAAACAGGCCCTGAAAAGATGTTGAAAAGTAAAGATGAGTCAATCTTCATATACCATGATATTTATTATTAAGAAATCTTATTACACACTAATTGTTGCCTCTTTAGACACCATTTTAAAATCATGATTTTAAAATGCAATTTTAGTTAAAATTATGAAATTGTGCTTTTACAATTTAAATTGAAATTGTATTTTAAAAATTCAATTTTCAGTCTATATGGGATGTGTAACAAGGAATGCAACTATTATTATTATTCATTTATGATTTATGGAATTTCTCGTCTGAAAGTGTTGGTGACTTGGTGTTAGGAAAGCTAACATTAAGTGTGGATTTGGTAGAAATTATTCTACCCTGCTGCATTTCTGGTGTGCCGTGATTTTTGACTTTTTCATCTGTGCACTGTTCACACTAGTAAAATAGGTGTACAGTGCACACTAGTGGGTCTCATATACTATTTACGGGACTTATAAACCTCACTTTTCAGCAACTTAGTATTCTCTTTTTAAATTTAAGATCAAGAGCATTCAAATAAGTTCATTTAAAATTTTCTCACTATTGCACAATAAAGTTTTCTTTTTCTATTTTAATGAATTATTTATTTCTTTTAAAAAATAATTATTTTTTAAAACACTGGCATCTAATTTTATATTTTGTACACTATTTAATTCATTTATAGAAATTGTGGTTGCCATCTCCCCAGGCATTGACTGGTACATACACCATGGAATTAGTTTTACCCTGAGCCCAACCCAAAAAGAAAAATATAGTGTTTATTAAAAAAAAAAGCCCAAATCAAACTTAGGGTACACGCAATACTTTCTAGTCAACTTTCGTGCTGCGTCAACGTAGGAAAAGCTGTACAAAATTTGACCATCTCAGAAAGGAAAAATCTTGCAATAAAGCAAGAGATCTGAACCAAACTGTCCACGAAAGGAAAAATCTTGTAAAGGAAGATATCAAAGCGACTCAGCTTTTCACCTTTACAGCGTAATGCTGACTCGACTTAAAAATAAGTCTAGAAACGAAACTTTATTTTCACAATTTGATGGAGGCAAGTCGTGATTGGAAAAAAAAAATTAGAATGATATCTGTGTAGGTTTATGTAGAAGTTATTGTACACCACTCATCATCTCAACAAGTTATTAAAAAAAGTAGTTAATAGCAAAGTTTTCCATGTTAGGAGGGGTGACTAACCGCGCGTGAAGGACTACTTAGAGAGAAATCTTATCAGACCAAGACACCAATTTGTTTTTGGTGTAGGCAGGGATTGAACCCCAGATCTCTTATACAACCATCAGAGACTTTACCAGTTGAGCTAACTGGAACCCACAGTGGCAGGTTGTTATTAGTTATTATAAATGATCAAAAAATTAATATTACTTATAGATTTCAATGAATACCAATAACAATTTACCATCTATAATTTGTTGTGAAAATATTGTGGACGTAACATTTCTCATAATTAAACCTACAAATTGTTTTAGACATCTATTTAGCAAAAAGTAAAATGTTAGCATGGAGGAACAATGGATTTTATGATTTTGTCTTTGGATTCCAAAACATGATTAAAAAAAGGAAAAAAATAAATAAATTAACCGATATCTTAAGGGTATTAGTTTAAGTAATATTTTTTTTAAAATTTTTATGGGGAAAAAAACTGATTTTTTTGACAACTTATTATATTTCTTATAAGTGGTATCAAAACTTTTTTAATATGGTCCATTAACAAATGTCCTAAGAACACTTGTTAAATCAACTCCGAAAAATAGCAATTTAAAAATAAAATATAGTAAATGTTGTCTTTAAGGTTTAGTTTTTTTGTTAATTTAGTCTCACTTTATAAAAATGAGTCAATCTAGTCTTTATGACCAAATCTATTAGCAAACATGTTATTTAAACATTTTTTTTAGTTAACAATTTTATTGAAAACATTCATGAGATATGTCATTTAATAAATAATGTTATCTCATATGAGTATTATTTTTAAAAAATTAAATAAAATTTTTAAACAGTTTCATCTGCTAATAGGATGGAAGGACAATACTGACTTCTTTCGACAAAGTAAGGGGCTAAATTGACAAAAATTAAACATTAATGACATTTCAACAATTTAATTCACCAACTGGAGAGAAAGTCAATGAACTAAATTGAATTTGGAGAAAGTTGGGCTCTGGTTAAGAACTATCTTCTTCCAATCTATTATGTGAAATTGAAGATACCATTTAAGCGTAGTTTAGTTATATAATTTTTTTAATGAGTCATGTGACTTAGTTAATAATACATATAGATAGTTTTATAATTTTTTACATAATAAGTTGAAAAAAATAATTCTAATTTTTTGTCCATTAAATTTTAGTCTACAAACAAAATGAAAGACAAAATAACTATTGCCAATAAAATTTGTTTAATAACAAGCAAATATCATCAATTCTAAAAAATTCACATGTTTATGGAGGATCAAGAACTGAGCAAAGAAATTTATTGTATTATAGAAATATCTAATTCTAAGATGACAAAACAAAGCAGATTCTTAAGCGGAGCTAAATTGCATGGTAACATCCAAATTTTTGAAAAGCCAAACTTTTAACTTTGGGTAGAAAATTCTACCTGTTTCTGGCGTTTCACGCATTTTTTTTAGCCGTGATTTTTGATTTTTTTGTCTATGCACTATTCACACCCGCAAGTGCATACCAATGGGTCCTGTGTGCTATTTATAGGACTCACAAATCTCACTTTTCAGCAATTTTTTCAATAAAAATGGGTCTCATGACACTATTTAAATATTTAAAAATTATTTTACTACAGTATTTTCAGTTTTCAGCAAAATAAACTGTATTCAAACGGACCTTAAAATGTCATGCCAAACACACAAATAATTATAATTGATAATTCTTTTTTTCTCTAAGCTGAGATTTTTTTTTTTTTTTGTGGGGGGGGGGGGGGGGGGGGGTGTCTTATATTAGAGTGCTTATTATCAATTTTGAGGGCTAGGTACAAAGTTTTTAGACCCAAACTTTAAAATCTTACATATTAATGAATAAATTTTAAAATTCCAAGGAGGGCAGTTAGCCTTGGCCTCCTTGATCTCGTCATAGTTCTGTCTCTAGTCTCTACACGTTAGTAACTACTCGCATGTAATTAAAAAGTTGAAAATTTCAGCTCTTGGCAATCGCAAGCAACTAGTGGAGCACATGTCGTCAGCTTAGTTATAGTTAAGTTGGAAGACTTTACAAATTTATGGTTAAGTATGAATACCTTTGGAGCTATTAAGAAAGAGAAGATAAAACATAACTCTAATATTATGTTAGAAATCGTGAGATACACATACAGTTACTGTATATAATGATATATTGTATTCCAGAATATGGAGAAGAAAATATAAAAGACAGAGAAAGAAAAAAAGAGAGAGAGAGAATAATTATAATTAACGTTAGGCCTACATTTATATCAAAAAGCTCTTTATGACTATATATTTACTATTGAACTCTATGTATTACAATAAACTTCTAGAAAATGTTTATAGTTGACCAAATCCTAGACTAATAGTAAGTATATGCTAATTTGTTTGAGTTAAGATTAAGTTTTATTTTCTTGCACTCCAAGTAGGATTGATTCAATGAATATAGATCAAAGTTGTATAACATACATGGGCCTTGATTAGGATTTAGGATTGAACCTTGATATCTCTAAAATCCCCCCTTGAACTCAAGGTAGAAACTTGAAAACAACTTGAATTTGGAAAGAAATTTATATTTTGAAGGAAATTGTGACTGAATTGGAGATGATGTGAAGTAGAATAAAATTAAATTAATGAAGTGTTGATAACATGCTAGAATGAGAAATACAAATCTTCTGTACCACTTTGTGTTCTATTTTATGTTTCACCAATTACAATCGTATATGTGAAGGCTACATAAAAGATGTGTGGTTTGGAAAACTCTACACCAATATGATAGGCACATGACCAGAAAGGAAACATATAGAGGATGCTACCAATCAACATGTTCTATGATACTCAACCAAGATAGTTTAGAATACATGATTAGGAAGAAAGCTGAATACTAGATGTAGAAGAAAAAAGAAAGAAAAAACGAAGTCATGTGCCCATTAAATATCGTAAGTGAAAATTTTAAGATTATCTTGTTAGAAAATATCATATCTAAGATATGCGTATGAGGTTGTTATGATGCTATTTATAGTAAGGAAGAAATGAGGATGGGCATTCAGATCGTGAGTAATTAATGATAACGATGTTGAGAGAGAAACTTGGCATGTTTATGATAGAGGAATAGATCAGGGTGAGCTTGTAGAGTAATTGTTAGCGGTGTTGAGAGAAGGAAGTTATATTTATTTAGCGATTAAAAATACAAATTAATAGAAGCCACATAATTTAAGCTAGACTATGATACCTTATTAGAAAATATGTTTAACTATGATGTAATTAATAAAGTATGGACAAAACTTAGGTACAATACTTTAAGTGTTGTTACTTAGGTTCTTCTTTTAAGATTCAACTATGCGACTATTTAACTAAAAAATATACATCGATCTCATAAGAAAAAATCTACATGGTAGAATCTTAAAAGAGGAACTTAAAAAATAACATCTAAGTACTGTACCCAAATCTTGCTCATAAAGTATATGAGAACACAAAAGGAAGAAAATAAAGAAGGTAAGGAGAGAAATAGAGGAGAGTGCCAAGAATTAATGTGGTTTTACTTTAGAGTTCTAGATCTACGACAGAAAATCCTTGCTAGTTACATACCATCCTTATTATTAAACTTTGTATACTACAACAAACTTATATTAGGTTAGTCTTAAACTAGCAGTATAAACTTGTGTTACAATACTCGTAATACAAATAGGATTATTCTTATTACTTCACTTTCACTCTAAAGTTATATGATGAACAGGTAATAAAGTAACATAATAATTTTGAATTTTGACTAAGAATGGACATTAGTAACAGTTTGATTCGATTTTCCTAGATTTCCTAGATCACTTTAACTATTCTAGTTCCTCACCTAATCTTAGTCTAAATGTTCATCATTTAGATACCTGACTTACCAATCCATCTTTTACAATTCGCAAGCAACACCAATTACTCTTTCTCATTTTTCTTTTTAATTTATTAGTAGTCTTCTCCTCTTTTGTGTTTTCCCCACCTCTTTTCCTTCTTTCCTTTACGGCTACCTTTTCGTTCGTTGCTTTAGTTGCGTTTTTTCCATCAGGATTACCACTTTCTAGTTTCTATACCTAATAGTTCGAATTGTTAGTTCTATTTTTTTCGCCTATACAATTTACTTGCTTTTATTTTGGTGGAGTTAGTTATGCATACAGAATGCAAATTAAATTCCCAATGAACTAACGTATTGGAGGAAAAAGTTTGACTCCAATGTAGCAAAGAAGAGACTATTAATGTGTATATAGTTTTAGTTAGATAACTTTTTAAACAAGTTACGAGATTTGCTTAAATAATACACATCAATAGTCTTATAATTTGGGTTAAAGTGCAAACTACACTCCTAAATTTTAGAGGTTTTATTCTATTTGTATTAGCACAACAGCTCCTCTGTCCATATTTTCTGTTAAGTGCTACATAAGCTTGTTACACGTGTTTAGTTTATTCACGTGGTATAACGACGTGATATTATTTTATTTGATGAACTAAACATGCATGACAAGCTTATGTGGCATTCAACGGAAAATATGAACAAAGGAGTTGTTGAAGCTTACAGAATAAAAAATTCAAGAGGTAAAATCGAAAATTTGAAATTTTAAAGTATAAAATTTAAAGACTTCTAAACTTTTGGATCATAGTTTGCACTTTTTAACTGAGAATTTGTCATGACTGTTCCATATTGCAACTGTTTAAAGTTGATAATTTCTTGTTCCTATCGAAATAGCAAGATGGAGAAATAGAATTTCACACACCATATATGTTTGCGACCTTGTCCACACGGATGAAAGATGTTTCCGTGTAAGGAATACGTAGATGTTGGTGCATGCATGCCAAGTCCCAAAATTTCCAACTCATATGAGTCATGACACCAAAACTATAATATACCGTACCCATTGCCCAGTCCTGCACGCGTCGGACAGTTAGGCACGCTAAAATCAACGTTTGTTTTGAGCCCATTCATGCCGAAACGCTAGGGGTGCGCGTCAAGTACGCGTTTCGGGTCCAACCATGTGAAAGCACAAAAAAAAAAAAAACAACAACAACAACAATGGCTTATGTTATGCTTATTAGGAAACCGGAAACCCTTTGCCTTTGTCCATCTATCTCACGTGTTGAGGTTGGCCAAGTCAGTCAGTCCACCGACTCGCTGACCAGCCCTTTTTTATTTTTTTGGTGTCAAACTTTTTGAATTTTGATCAATTCTATTCCAAAGGCAAAACCCCACGCTGTGTTCCATTTTACCGTTTCAAGTTCAAACGGTTGAATATTCAAAACCCATCAACCTCACCGGCCTTTCTCTCCTCTGATACCCACTTTTTTGTTCTGTTCAAAATTTTATTAAATTATTATTCCTAAGTTTTGAAACTTGGACCTCTTGCTTATGCTATAACTTCATATATGACTTGTACACGTCTATATATATATCCAAACCAGCCAACTCTCATTCAATTCATGACAACACACATCATTTTGAGCCAAAACTCATACTAAGCATATACCTTCTTTTTGTCAATTTTGATTCTTCCAATTCCAAACTCGAACTAGAACTAGTACCAATGATTTCTACATGGAGAAAAAGAAGAGCTGGGCGTCGTGCCGCTAAGGAGCAACAACAAGGCGAGAATGGAGACATGGAGCTCATAACCATACCAAACCATTTTCGGTGCCCCATTTCTCTAGACTTCATGAAAGACCCGGTCACGTTGTCGACGGGGATTACGTATGATCGTGATAGCATCGAGAAGTGGATAGAGGCCGGGAACCATACCTGTCCCGTTACAAACCAAGTGTTCAGGAGTCTTGAGCCTATACCAAATCATACCATAAGGAAGATGATACAAGATTGGTGCGTTGACAATCAATCCTATGGCATTGAGAGAATTCCCACACCTCGGATTCCGGTGAGCTCAACGGAGGTTTCGGAAATTCTTTCGAAGATTACTATGGCAAGTAAGCGTGAAGATCAAGTTTGGTGCCAAGAATTGGTGGCGAAAATCATAACATTGGGGAAGGAAAGTGAGCGTGACAAACGGTGCATTGTGGGTAGTAAGGCAGGCAGTGTTATCTCAGCTGCGTTTGAAACCTTTTCAAAAGCGCCGTCTTTCGATAAAAATGTTGCGGTATTGGAGGAAATCTTATCGGCTTTAACATTGCTTTCACCAATTGATGAAGAGGCCAAGTGTTATCTTGGATCAGCTGCTTCTTTGCATTGCATGGTATGGTTTTTGAAAGGTGGAGATTTGTCAGCAAGAAGAAATGCGGCTTTGGCCTTAAACGAGGCTGTTTCATCGAATGAGCGCGTAATAGATGCGCTAGCAGAGATAGAAGGAGCTTTAGAAGCATTGGTGAAGCTAATCAAAGAGCCCATTTGCCCTACGGCCACAAAAGCTTCATTGATGGTCATATATCATATGGTTAATTCCTCAGTTCCAAATGAGACCATTTTAGAAAGGTTCGTTGACATGGGCTTGGTCTCTTTGCTCTTAGAAATACTTGTAGATGCTGAAAAACGCATATGCGAGGAGGCATTGGGTGTTCTTGATGGGCTATGTAGTAGTGACAAAGGGAGAGAGAAGGCCTTCAACAATGCTTTGAGCATGCCGGTTTTAGTTAAGAAGGTATTACGGGTCACGGATTTGGCAACCGAGTTCTCGGTCTCCGTCATTTGGAAGCTCTGCAAGAATGAACAGAAGGAAGAAGGAGGAGGTGTTCTTATTGAAGCACTTCAAGTAGGTGCGTTTCAGAAGCTCTTGCTGCTCATACAGGTTGGTTGTGCGGAGAAAACAAAGGAGAAAGCTACGGAGTTGCTGAAATGGTTGAATCTTCATAGGGATAGGTTGGAGTGTATTGATTCAATGGATTTTAAGGATCTGAAAAGGCCCTTTTGATTCATGCGGCAACTAAATTTGTCTTGTTTGTGGACGTTCTACTCATTTTTTCAGAGTTCAATGTACAAAATATATCATTCATACTGAAATACATAATATATACTGCCAAAAATTTAAAGGTCTATATTGAATTTTCGAATTCGTCTTTGCTTGCATATGTCGATCATATACGGCCTGATAACTTAAAGCCATTTTTATTTTTATTTTTATTATTATAAATTTTATATAGGTAGAAGTAGGATAGAATTTAAATTTAGCCTGAATTTGGATACTGCATTTAGCGTTTCACCTTCTTCTTTTTTTTTTTCTTTTTTTCCTGAGAAAAGCGCTAATTGAGAAGAGCGGATCCCGGGTACGGTTCACGTGACCACAAACATCTTTTCTCAACAAAACTTTCATTAAAAATGGGTCCCACAATACTATTTACACAATTAAAAATTATTTTGCTACAGTGTTTTTAGTTTTCAGCGGTATTCAAACGAACCCTTATTGTGTTTGCTCCATAATGATTATTTTTTACTATCATGTTATGTCAAGATACCAATTAAGTTTTAGGGTAGACAAGATCAATTCTCAAATCTTTTACTCAATAGTAAAAGATTACTAGTTAAGTTAACTCGAATCCAATGAAACTAATGGTTTAAGTATATGTTTCGCTTGCCAAGGAGCCAAAACAAAGAAAAAGAAGTGATTTCAATTATTTTTTTATTTTAAAAAAAATTATTTTTTTGGATTAGAATTCTTGTTGTTAATCCATAACAGTCTTTACGTGTCATCTAGATCCTGGCTAGGAGCCTGTATTGACGATGGTAATGGCATTAAATTAACAATAAACTATATATATATATATATATATATATATATATGACCATGGAAATCATATTATTCTACATGAAACTTTTCCTGGCAATAAAATTAGGCCAATATTAAGTTGTGATCATGTTACAATATACATACTTTCTTTTTCACTTTATAACCAAACTTATGCTGTGGGGTATCATATCTCTGTCTCTCTCTGAAGGAAAAACATACAATTCGTAAAATTAAAAAAAGAAAAAGAAAAGAAAAGATAAAGGCCTTAAAGCATCGTTATCAAATTGAATTAGTTCACATACAATTTGCAAAATCAAAAAGAAGAAAGGGAAATGTTAACAATCTCCGAGCGGTACTTGTTAAGGTTTCCTTTTTTATGTTTCACTTAAAAAAAGAAAAAAATTGTTAAAAGAGATAAAAAAAAATTGCCAAAAATTGAAAAAGTTACCCTAAAAATTACCTAAACGTGTGTTGTTAACACAACCCAAAAAAGAAAAAGAAAAGATAAGACCCTAAAGTGTCGTTATCAAATTGAATTAGTTCACTTGGGTTTTTTTTATTTTTTATTTTAATTAATAGGAAGTTCACTTGGGTTGGAATGAGTATATTGTTATTTGTTTATTTAGTTTGTTAATTAATTATCTAAAAGGTATATATAGTTTGAACTAAAGAAACGGTGAATATATATATATATATATATATATATATATATATATATTTGAATTTCATTAAGAAAGAGAATCAACACTAACACAATTCAGAGGACAAGAACTCTTATAATACAAAATTACAAACCAAAATTGTGATAAAATAATAGTGTACATAAGTCCACAAGGGCAGACTAAAAAAAAAAAACCCTTTTCAAGAGCTGGATGTCTTCGAGCCAAAGCATCGGCACCAATGTAAAGAGTAGATAATATTTTTTTTTTTTAAAGCAACTGTAAGCTGTAACACTTTGATGATGTCTGAAATCAGTGAACACAAATCCCACTAAGGTTTGGAAGATATGCAAGAAAAAACACAAGATAGCTTGAAATTGATGTTTCTTCCCCTTACCATCAGGGATACATTCTCAAAAAGATAATTTTTTTACAATTGGATATTTCTTTTTCTTACCCTACACAGAAAAAGTGATAAAGCAACTCAATCTCCTCATGGTTGGAAATCCCCCTACCCCTTCGGGATTTCTTCAAGCTCTATACTAATGGATTTGCCCAAGGCAACCTAGGCAGGGCTAGTGCCAGAGGCCTTATCAAAGGAGCTTGGATTGATGGTTTCTACATAAGCATTGGTCTTACCCACTCCATGGCAGCCGACCATGGCACCTATGAGATGGCCTTGCCCTCACAAAAAACTTATAACATTCACAAGCTCTTCTTGGAAACTGTTGCACAATTTGTTGTTGGCTTTATTAGTACTCCTATTATCTTGATTGTTACCTCCCACTGTTGTAGTGCCATATTTAATTTGTGATTGCAGGTCCCTTCAATTTTTGAGGAAGTTCACATCAGCAACATCCACGTGAGGCAACTATTATGTGAATCTTTTAACCAATGAAGGAAACTCTACTAGAAATTATTTTGCGTTATATAATGATCCTCCTTTTTATATTTTATATCAATTCTTTTAATAGACTCTTAGGGTGTTTCATATCTTAGACTTTATATATTTCTTAATTTGTTTTAAGATATTTTATTTATTTATTTATATTTAATCAATGTAAGATTTACATTGATGGTATATAAACTAATAATTTTTCTTTACTTTAATGTAACTTTCATTTTACATACCCAAAAAAAAAAATCTCAGATTCTAAATTATACCCCAAAAATTAAAAGGTAGGTACCATTGTCATAGAGCAGGTTTTCTTGAAATTAGAAAGATGACTAAGAACTATGGTAGGTGAGTCAACCCCAAACTTGGGTCTCTGTCAAGGGTGAAAAAGGGCCACCACGTGGGCTTGGCGCAAAGTGTGGTGACTATTTTGAGGACTTTGTTTTACTCATACTCTTTGGACAGCAATTTAAGCTGGATAAAAAAAAGTTCTACTTAAAAAATTAAATAAATAAATAAAAAGACCAAACCGAATCTCTGTCTTGACTCTTGTGTGATCTACCACAGTAAGGATAGAAGGATCCATCTATTTCAACTTCCAGTTAACATTTTTTTATAAAAGAAAGAGAGAAAAAAAGAAAAGAAAAAGAAAAAGAGAACAAACTATAGAGGCCGTGCAAACTTTTTTTTATTGAAGGTAATAGGTGCGTGTTTGGTTTCAAATTAAAAAATTAATTTATTTTACTATTTAATTTAATTTTGCTATTATTTATGGGTCCTCATTGCACTTCTTGATACTATATATTCACGGGTCTTATTATACTATTTTAGCTAATTTTTACCTTTATTTATAGTACTTTCAGTAAAAAGTCATCAGTTTCAGCAAAATAAACGGATTCTAAATAGATAAGTTTGAATAATGATTATAGAAATATTAATCTTAGAAAACAAAGAAAGATTGTATATTAAAACAAAACAAAAACATGTCACAACCGATAGGATGGAGGGCCGATTCAAAAGTCTAGTGAAAAGTTAAAAGTAATAGAGAAAGATGGCAATGAATTATTAGAAAATGAAGAAACTATGTGGATGGTTCTAGAGGAAGGTATCAAGGAAGGAGTAGGAACACTTTGATTCTCAACCAAAAAAGAAATTTTTTTTTAATTCCTAACCCGTTTTACTGGTAAATTAAAAGTTGGGATTCAAGACTGAACTGGAAAAATTTGAAAGCTCTGCCACCATGTTTATAATAAATAAATCCCAAACCTTGCCTCAACCTTCCAAGTGCTATGCCTCAATAATATATGCATCAAATTAGAATAGGCTTGCTTGACAAATTTGATATTGTACTTCTAAATTTCTGAAAAATTTCAGACCGGAAATGGACCATCATGATCCATTCTTCTTTCTTTTTTATTTTATTTTATTTTTATAAAATTTTAACTTTTGATGTCCGTTATGATAACTTTTTATTATCACAGCAAGACACTAGTCAATTTTTGGTGTAGGCAAATATTGAATCTAAATATCTTATTTAACCATTAAAAACTTTACTAATTAAGCTAATTAGAACCCACTTATGATCCATTCTTCGAATCAACGCATATTGGCATATCAAATATCAAAATAATTTATTTGTTTCCATATAGTGACTATGTACAATTAAATTTTAAGAGATTTGTAGTTCAATTTATTGATACATTTTGATGTTTTTAATAAAAACATCAAAGTTTAAGTCAACTTTCTTCTGTAACTATCAAATTAAAAAAAATAATAATAATAAGAAGAAAAAAACACCGATAATTAAATAAAAATGATCATTGTTGAACAACACATGGGCCGACTCTTCTATTGTTACTTCCTAGTGATGATTTTTTTGGTACTAAAATACCAAAATATAAATGCAATTTAAGAATGGAACCAGTAGGCTCCCATGTGATTTGTTTAGCAGTATGGATGCCATTCAAACACGAGGCCAAAGTTGATGGGTAAAAGTTTCAAATATTCTGGTCCCTTAAGATTTGTTCCATGATTTGTTTTTCTGATGAATGTTCTATGATTTCTTTAAACGAAAAAAAAAATGAAACACAAATTTGACCAAGTGTCATATTCTAGCTAGTTCCGCACGACTTGTCTGCACTCTGCACGTACGTTTTAACCAATTTAATATGCTACAACTTTGACCAACTATTCTTTAAAAAAAAACAAAGATTGACCATCTATTTTGGTAGAACAAAGAACATGGAAACGTATAGCATTGAATTCTATCGTACGACATTTCTGGTTCCGTGTAAATTCACGTCATTACTCACAACTCTTCCATAGAACACAAATTTTTATTTATTTACTTTGATGTGCTATGGACCACAATATTTTGATCGATTCAAGTGAAATATAATACAATAATTAAACATTTTCATTAAAATAATAATAATTAAACATATGCAGCGATAAATATTTTTATCTGTTAACAAGACTTGATTCAATCGGTAAAGTTCAAACGTTTTATCCAAAAGGCTTAGGTTCAAGTTCTGTTGGCAATAGTTCTCTTTAGTGGGCAATTTATAAGTCCAATATAAGTCATCTATGAGGCCTGCGGCTTACCCTAACCCTGGTATGGGATAGCCTCTCCTCACCTTAAAAAAAAAAAAAAAAATTGTTTATATGCAGTTTCTTTTAGTAATTAAGTTGCCACGACTACTACAAAAAATTTCGTTGAGGAAGTGACAGAACAACTAGATCTTGCTTTGTGACTGCAAATTAATGCCTACTCCATGGTATTCAGAGGGGAATTCCGAGTCAGTAGATAGTCCTGACAATTAAGATCCTAATATATATTCCATTTACAACTCTTTTTACTTTTAAATATGAACTCCCTTTTCTGTTAACAATAACCACAAAATATTATAAAATGTTAAAATTATTACAAATTTTATAACAAAAAAATTACAAACTTATGCGGTAATTAATGTGATTAATTAGTGGTACAAGATAATAAATGAGTATTTAAATTAGTTATTATGGTTGGTGACACATCAATTTGTAAGGCCTCTATGTAATAGAATTTGTAGCAATTCTACCATCACTCAATTCTTTCTCAAAAAAAAAAAAATAAAATTAATTTGATATATCGATAATTTTAGATAGAAGAATTTAACCTCTAGATATTTCCATTGGAAAAAAAAAAAAAAAGTACCAATTGAGTTACAATACTTAATGCATCACTTAAGTTTTGAACATTCTTATAAGAGAAAAATGATATACAACTCACATTTAAAATAATAATGATAATCTTCTCAAAAAAATATAATAATAATAATAATAACTGCCTGCAGTTTTGGTGTTGGCGTGTGAGTGTATTCTCTTATCTCATCCCTTCCTATATATATATATATGTGTGTGTGTGTTTCAAAAAGAAAAAGAAAAAGAAAAAGAAAAAAATCTCTTATCCCCCACATTTGAGGGCCTTTTCTCTAGTATGGGCCCTAAGCCCAAGTGGCCTAGGCCTAAGGCTGGCCTTGTCAGTGAATGTACATTGCAAACGGCAACTTCCTTAAAGAATCCTTGACCAATGCATAGCATGTAATTGGATCACTGAAGTCCACCCATTATCAGCGTACTCGGCCAACAAGTACTTTCATAAATTTCCTGCGTCTCTGCTCCCGGTGTTGAATAAATATTTATTGACTAATCAAACCATAATTTCTTTAAAACTTTTGCCCAGTACCATGTCAAGTCTTTAACTCTTTATTGACTTGCTTACTTTGAATCCCGAATCAAATGCAGAGAGATTAAAATCTGATAATATAATAGTGTACTACAATCCATCTTCTAAAGCAGTCTAGGCAAGTAATTTCTCTAGAACTCACAATTATGTGTGAAAATTTTGAGCTGGCAATTGGAAAGTGAATTTTTTTGAGTCAATTCATTTTTGTTGACTTGACAGCGTGCAATCTATGCAATGAGTTCATCAAAGTTGTGACTCAATCAAATTTCAACTCATACAATGAGTATGTTTAATCTTCCAACTATTCTTTCTAAAGAGTTGGGGTTAATGATGATCCGGTTTTGATGGGGGAGAAAAAAAAAAAAAAAGTTTGGTGAGACGGGAAAAGCTTTGCAAAAATAAGGAAGAATAAGATTTGGGATTTAAAAGTTTTTAATATGGCTTTGCTTGCAAAACATGGGTTGAGGCTTATTCATGAGCAAGACTCTTTGGCCCAAGCTGTTCTTAAAGCCGAATATAACCCACAATGTTCTCTTATGGAGGCAAAATGTGAGCCAAATGCATCATACACTTGGAGAATCATTTTGGGGGGTAGGAGTGTGTTAGGGAAAGGGAGTCATTGACGGGGTAGGTAGGGGGAGAGTATTGAAGTATGGGGTGATAAATGGCTCACTACACCATGTACATACTATAAGTAATTGGGGATGCAAGACATGCGAATTAGCTTCCTTATTGACAGTGAAAACAGTAGGTGGATTACGGAAAGGTTGGACAGCTTGTGGTATGAGGATCGAGATGCAATTTTTTGGGTTATTTAGACCCCAATTATTGAATTACAAGTGAATTAACCAAATTATTTTACTTATTCCAATTATGCGAACATCCAACTCAAGGGTAAATAGTTAAAGCATAAAAGGCATATAAATTAATTTGTCACCAGTGGCACAAAATTAGTCACAGAGCTAGAAGACAATGATATATATGGTGAGGAAGTGGAAAACCTAAAATAAAAAAAATAAAAATTATTTAAGGAAAAAACAACTCAAGAGGGAAACCTTCCCCAATTAGGCAATTTGCTATAATAAGAGGATTTTTATAGACTAGCTAAGAAATTAAGGGAAGTTTAGACCCTTGTTAATTTTAATCAATTATCCAAATTTATTAATTCGTTAAATTATGCAAAGTCTAATTTTTCAAGTAATGGGTACAACCATATTGGAAAATCTAGAGTCCAGAAAAAATAAATTTGAATAAGTAAATGGTTACGATGGGAAAACCCACAATGGGAAAATTCAATGGGTGGTTTGTAGTTAACCACCAATTGAAGAATTTCACTATTTAGAATGAAAGTAATACAATCCAGGAATATAGACTTAATCTTAGTATTGCTATATACAATAGAAACTTACTCATGTGACCATACATAGCTCATACCTAGTTGGAAGTTGGACTTTTCTACTTCATGAATCTTTTCGGTGCATGGATACCTAATCTATGCCTAACATTACGACAACACTTGATTGATGTTGGTTGATTTTGTAGTAGTTTCTCTTGGAACTCCTTCTTGACCTTTAATATGGTGCTAGAGACTTATCTTTGTACAAACTCTTGGCACACAAATCTTGCAATAAGCTCTCCTTTTCATACTGTTCCCTCTTTGCTTATGGTAACCTAATGTTGATACGTCCTCAACCCTAGTGCATGGATCCTGGGGCCTCTTAGTCATCAAGGGTTAAAAAATGATATTTCAGTTTTCTCAAAGATTGATTAGTCGAGTGGATATTTCAGCATCATACCAACAACAGCATTGGGATAACACCATGGCTTTAGTCTTGATCAATAATCTCTAGAGATACTGTCTTTAGATCTATTTCTTGAAGTTTGGTGTGATGCTGAAATAGAGAGATAGCAGAGTTCAGATCTCTTTTATGCGACAAAGTTCTCTCTCTCTCTCTCTCTCTCTCATTTTGGTTGACTAGCTATTGTGTCCTTACATAGTCTAGCAAGTAGGGCATGAATATAATTAGAGATTAAAAAAAATGACTTAGTGGTCCTTTTTAGAATTAGGCTATAGGATTCTCAATCTATCTACAACTTTTCTCAATTGATCGACAACTTATCTTGATTGATCAAGGATGTGTCAGCCATATGTTGATAGGTGTCAAGTATGTGTCAAATATTTAGAAACTCTTCTTTCCTTGAGTTGAATTTGGGCATATGTCTTGGACTTTAAAATACACCTTTTAACTCAACAAAACTTACAATTTATCATGGTTTTTCAACACTTAACCTATGGACCTAACACAGTTTATAAAATTGCACTTACCTCTGTTATTACTAAAGATAAATTATTTTGGGGTGGCACACTGACACAACTAATGGCCAATTCAGTGTGAGAGGTGCTTATTGGGTGGCTCTAGCTACGAGGTAATTGGATGGAGGCTAAATTTCTAATTGAAATCTAATGGGGAAGGTTTGGATTTCAATTTGGAACGCAAAGATATCGAATAAATATAGGTGTTTGAATGGAGAGTGTGCATGTCACAACATCCTCCCAACATGTGCCAACGTGATGAAGAAATTACCTCAGCCATGGTGTCCACGAAGTCAATTAAATGAAGAAGACAGGTTGCATGTATTGTGGTGTTGTGAGGAGGCACAAAATTTTTGGTGTTGCAGCAAGGCTATGCTTAGTGGGGGCGCACATGAATCCCCATACTTCGTGAGATTATATATATTGGCGAGTATTGGAGGAGGGAGACGATAGGACCATGCATGGAGAATTTCTTGATATTGTCTTGGATGATTGCATGTGAGGCTATCGAAATTCTACAGGATTTTTAAGCAACCTTCAACTCAAAATGAGCAAAGGAATAGTCATAGCTACATTGAGTAGAAAGGGAAGGCCGATACGTAATGAAAGGATTAGATGTAGAACTTGAAGCTACTTTCCAAGTTATTCGATTTGCCCTTGAGATTGGATTACATTGTACATGGAGCCTGGAGGTGACTCGGCTTCAAGCATAGGAACAATATATGACTTTTACATTGCACTAGCACTATTTTTTTCTTCCATTCTTGTTCCCTTTCTGTTAGGTTTTGAATTTGTAGTGTTGGCAAACCATGACATAAAGTAAGTATTACCTTGAGAATTGCTATGTCAAATCTTCACTAGGTTTTTACCTTGAAACGGTTCATTTCATCGGTTTTTCTAAGTTATTATATCATGGTGTTATTTACTTTTCCGCTACTGTGCATAATATGATTTATTATTGTTTAACCTAGATCTAAATAATTAACCTAAGTATTCACTTGGTTAATATATTAGATTAAACAATCTGGGTTAAGAGGTCTAAACAAAACAAACACTTTCTTCGATTCTTGACCCAGGTTTGCCATGCCTAATTCTATGTTACATAGTCCACTACCTTCCATTCTTGGTCCAAGACCTAACTTAGGTTACACTCCTCCCATTTAACCAACCTGCATAAGAAATCATCATACATACCAGATTCTCAACAAATTGCTTTAAAACTAAAAATTGAACAGAGAGCAGAATTTTTTTTTTCCAAACACACGGTTAGTTTGTTGAGGGATGTAGAATAAGTGAAGTTTGCACTGTTGTGTATTATGCAGTGTTTTAGTAGCAGTTGGCTTTGGCTTGTATCTGCAGATGTCAATTAATTATTAACATGTGATTAATAGTTGTAATAAGTTTTGTTTGCTAAATCAGTTAGTTGTCAAGAGGTTAATTAGATCAATAGCTAGTAGTTTGTTGATTCTCAGAAGAAGAAAAAAAATAAAAATTTTGTTAGCTCAAAAAGTTAAGAGGCACAATTATTTTTCATAAAAAATTTCTCAACTATTGAAATAAATAGTTGTAAATGATAGACAATAAAATAATGTTTGTGGTGGATCTATATAAAAGCGAATCAATAATAAATTAATAACTTGACAAATCTACAAATGTGAAATTTTTTTTTGAAAAATAGTTTTATGTAGCATTGCTTTTGTTAGCTTGACCAAATTCTACTCTTCTTTAGATTCTGTTCGGGGGGCCTTTTTCGGTTGCTCGGCCACGTGTTATCCACTAGATTAGTGACCTTGTTAGGCCTGGGTTCTTTTTGGGGAGTTGCATCCCGAAACTCAACATTGGGCCACGTGGTCCAACGGCTACCGGTGTACCTTTTAAGCCTACCAAACCATTAAAGCCAAAGTCTAAGAATCACGATAATGATTGAATAAATATGTAATATGTGCTTGATATAATAGGTTTGATTAGTAGTTGCAATAGTAGTTGTTGGAATAAAGTAATATGTATTTAAATGTGAACTGAAGTAGTCATGTACTCAATGATGTAGATTTAAAGATAAGAAGGCAAAGTCACTTATCTTTGTATGGTTTGTAGCCTAGCTGCGTAGCATTAATGAGCTGATGAGATTCCAACAGAATGCCAGTGGTAGAGGCTAGTTAAGCTTGCCTCTCTTATCATGCATTCAAATGAGTTTAAGCCTTGGTTAATAGTTGGAATAAAGTAATATGTATTTAAATGTGAAGTAATCATGTACTCAATAATATAAATTTAAAGATAAGGAAGCAAAGTCACTTATCTTTGTATGGTTTGTAGCCCAGCTGTACAGTTTCTGTGAGCTGATAATATCCCAGCAGCGTGACCCCAGCGGTAAAGAGGCAGTTTGCCATGATAACTTCAAAATTGAGGGGGAAAAATGAGTGCAACTAGAGGGAGAGAGAGTGTGCCCAACTATGTGTAGGGCCTGGTTAAGCTTGCCCCTCTTATCATGCACTTAAATGAGTTTTTCCCTTGACAATACTCTTTTAGTTGTTATGAAGTTATGAATAGTGTTGTCTTCCATGAGAAGGGCTTTTGTATAGAGTATTTGTGCCTTCTAAGAGAAGGGCTTTATGTAAGATGGATTTGTGCCTTCCATGAGAAGGGCTTTGATGTGAGATCTTGGTGCCTTCTAGGAGAAGGACTTTAGTAATAAAAGTTTATGCCTTCCATGAGAAGGGCTTTTATAAGAGAGATAGAGAAAAGTATTGATATGTATTTATGAGCAGCAAAGCAGTAGAACTTCAAAGTGAGAGAGTATGAGAGTGAAGTTTAGAAGAGTGTAGTGTGTTATATGTAATTGTATAGTAAATGTGTATGAGATTGGGTGAGAGAAGTGGAAAAAGAGATGTTTTGTGGGATGTAGCATTTGTAACATGTATGATATGTGGAAGTATGAGAGATATGGTGGTTAGAGATAGTAAGAATATGAGATTATAATCATTGGAAAAGTTGTAGAGATTGCATTCCAAGAGGAAAGATTTTGTAAGAGGAGAGTATGAAGATGTGTTTAAGTATTTGGAGATTGGAGCAGTAAGATAGGTGTATTTTTTGAATATCAAGAGTGAGAGAATGAGTATAAGTGATGTGCATTGATAATAGCTTAATTTTGCATATTTATATCATTGTTAGAAAGCATTATTATACTTATTTTGTGGTAATTCATGCATTTTATATTTGGTTTTGGAATAATGGTGAATAATCAATTTTGTGATTAATTGAATCTTATTGCGTGAATTTATCTTTTGTAGGAGAATGGAATTAAATAAGTGGATTTGTGCAAAGAAGAAAGCTAATGGACTTTACTTTTACAAGGGCCATGATGAAGTTAAAGAAGATCAACCCAATTAAATTTAAGTCCAATTGGATTAGGGAATCAAAGGAAATTTGCATCAAATCCAAGTTCAATTCGGATTAGGATTCCAGCCTGCACATCAGTTAGTATTTTTGGCATAACTTTCGGCTCAAATGTCCAATCGAGATGATTCAAGTTGGACTGGAAATTTAACTTAAAGGGCTACAACTTTGTAGTTTACCAAAAGTCCGAATTCTGACGTTAAATGGGCCAAAATTGTTGGTTAAGTAAAGCCTAAAAATCTGGAATTTTCCCCAAACAGGAATTCAACTTATAATAGGATTCCTTGACCTATGTAATGGCTCTTTAGAGCAAAATTCAAGGAGACCAGTGCTAAGGCTAAGGGCTGAACATAGAGAGTGCGGCTACTTCTTTGGTTTTCTTCCATGACAGTTAGTTTTATTTTATTTGTCTAGTTTAATGTTTAGTATTTTATTCTTGTGTTTTATTTTAATTACTATGAGTAGCTAAATTTATAATTAGAGTTGAGGATGAAACCTTTTTAAGGATTATTAGTAATATTTATGTGATTTGATTTTTCCCACAATAGTTGTTCTTTAATGATTTAAATTGTTCTTGCTTCATATCAATCGACTAAGATGAGATTCTAGATATGAGTTCAATCATGTTTTTCTCATGATTTAGGATTTGTCTTAATTAATTGAATACTTGGTTTATTAATTCTTGATTATAAAATTGGATATCGCTTGTGATTTATCGGTCAATGGATACAATTTATGATTTGATTTTTAGAATTGGATATATCTTGTGATTTGTTTGGCTATAGATACAATTGATGATTTGATTTTATACTTAAGAAGCGAAGAAGAACATGCTTTTGATTTTTAAAATAAGGATTTTAATGAGAATATTTTCCATGATAGCAAGATTGATTTCTAGATTATCATGAAGTAGTTGGGAAAAATTAATTATCATAAATATATACTGATATGACTTACAAGGCGGATTCCAAAACCTTAATTCCTTTCCCTTGATTGTTTACATCTTTTTATTGCTTTATATCTTTTGCTTAGTTTAATTATTTGCTTAGTTTATTTAATTTCAAAACAACCAATTTTTATTAAACTAGATTAGGATTAATTTGGTTAAGATTTGATTAATTTTCCTACGTTCATTCAAGTCCCTGTGGGTTCGACCTCGTTCTTGTCAAACTATACTTCAGTACAGTTCGTACACTTGCAAGTATTTTAAAATTTCACAACAAGTTTTTGGCGTCATTGCCGGGGACTTGGTTAGGAAAATAAATTAGGTCTTAATTGAATTTTTTCTTCTACTAGTTGTAGTTAAATTTTATTTTATTTTTAAAAAAAATTATTTCTTTGTGCATGGTGTATGAGAACTTGGATACGTGATAAAGATAATCGTCTTGTTAGTTTTGATTATTCATCCACAATGGGAGAAACAGGAGATGATTCAAAAACTCTTTTGGAGTTGTTCTCACCCATAACCACCAGCCCTCCATCTTGCATAGTATTGCCTGCAACCACTGCTGCACATTTTGAGTTAAAGCCACAGATAATCCATCTTCTGCCTACTTTTCATGGATTGGATAAAGAAGATCCTTATATGCATGTGAAGGATTTTCTTGAGATTTGTGCTACTTGTAAGTTCCAGAATTTCACTGATGAGTCTGTTCGCTTGCGTTTATTCCCTTTTTCCTTGAAGGATAAGGCAAAAGCATGGCTTAATTCTTTGTCACTTGGATCTATCACTTCATGGGAATTATTGGTCACAAAATTCCTCTCTAAATTTTTCCCAATGGCCAAGACCAATGCTTTGAGGAGAGAAATTGCAGATTTTTATCAGGATGAACAAGAGAAATTTTATGAGAGTTGGGAGAGATTAGGACTTGATCTTAAAGTGTCCCCATCATGGTTTTGAAACATGGAGACTAGTACAATATTTTTATAATGGTTTGACTCAGACTAATCGTAACATGATTGAGTCCATGAATGGTGGTGAATTTTTTAGTGTTGTAGATGATGAGGCATACAAATTTCTTGAGAATTTTTCTGAAAGTTCACAACAATGGGATTTTTCCAACTGTAAAGAGAGATCTGCCCCTGGAATTAAGAAAGGAAGATTGTATGAAGTTAGTGAAGATTTAGACATAAAAGCTAGGTTGGACAATCTCACTCGTAAGGTTGAGGCTCTAGCCTTAGGTAGAGGGATGAATTCTGTCAATCAAGTTCAAAGTGAAACATGCTCTATTTGTGCAAGTCATATGCATACAACACAAATGTGTCCCTCTGCAGTTGGGTACCCTGATTTTTATACTGAGCAAGCAAATTCACAGAATAATTATGGAAAACCATTTGCTAGTCCATTTTCAGAGACATACAATCCAAATTGGAGGAACCATCCTAATTTCTCATGGAGGCAAAATCAGCCTTCACAAATGTAGGTGGACAACAAGTGCATCAACAAAGTCAATTTCGTCCACCTACTCAAGCATATCCTCCCATTCCTCAATCAACACCTCAGTTTGTAGCACCACCAAGACAACAATCATCTTTGGAGGAGTCTCTCAAAACTTTCAAGCAATCAACTAGCCAAGCCATTCAAGAGATAAAGTTCCACCCATTTGAATACTCAAGCTATTTCAAAGTTGGAAAATCAAGTTGGCTAGTTAGCAACCCAAGCTGGAGAGAGGGAAAAAGGAAAGTTTCCTAGTCAACCTATACCTAACCCAAAAGGACAGTATGCCATCAATGGTTCTTCTAGTTCTACTCATGGACAAGAATATGTTCAATCTATTACTACCCTTAGGTCTGGTAAGCAAGTTGATAATCAAGTGAAAATGCCAGAAGTGGAGGATGATGAAAATATTGTGTTAAAGGAAAAAGGTACTCATAGTTCACATGATGATCATGGAAAAAAAAAAAGGACAACCCACCCTCCATTCCAATTCAGGATCTTAGGTCCCCCCTTGATAAGAGGTTTGTTCTTAAAGCTCCATTTTCTCAAAGGTTAATCAGTCCTCAGAAAAGTGCACAATTTGGAGACATTTTAGAGGTTTTTAAGCAAGTACAAATAAACATTCCATTTCTTGATACAATTCAGCAAGTTCCTGCTTATGCTAAGTTTCTAAAAGATCTTGTGACAATGAAGAGAAAGACAAATGTCCCTAAAAAGGCATTTTTGACCGAGCAAGTCAGTTCAATCATTCAGAATAAATATCCAGTAAAATGTAAGGACCCAGGATCTCCTACAATTTCATGCAAGATTGGGGATCGCCCCATTGAGCGAGTTTTGCTAGATTTGGGGGCAAGTGTAAACTTAATGCCATATTCAGTTTATTTACAGCTAAGTTTGGGGGAGTTAAAACCAACAACCATGACACTTCAATTAGCTGATAGGTCTGTGAAAATCCCTAGAGGTATTGTTGAGGATGTGCTGATTAAGGTGGATGCATTCTATTTTCCTGTTGATTTTGTTGTGTTAGACATTAAGCCTGCTCTAAATGCCAATACACAAATCCATGTCATTTTAGGTCGCCCTTTCTTAGCCACATCCAATGCTTTGATCAATTGTCGAAGTGGTGTGATGAAGATTTCTTTTGGAAATATGACTGTTGAGCTTAATATCTTTGACATAAGTAAGCAAGTACCAGATAATGAGAATATATGTGAGGTTAACATGATTGGGAACCTAGTCCATGATAATCTTATACAATCAAGTTGTGAGGATCCCCTAAAGGATTGCTTAACCCTTTTTTATTGCAATTTGGATATTGAAAAATCAATTGAGGAAGTCAATGCATTGTTGGATTTTGTTCGTCTCTTAAGTACTGATAACTGGCAGCCAAAAGTGGTCCCTTTTCCACTTTCTTCATCCCCACTCCCATCAATTGTAGAACCACCAAAATTGGATAACTTTTGGGAACACCACTTGATAAGTATACCTCAAGAATACAAGAAAGCTATAGGTTGGAAAATTGTTGATATTAAGAGTATTAGTTCTTCTATGGTTATGCAAAGAATTCACTTGGAAGACACTACAAAACCTTCCCAACATATTTTTGATCCAGGTAAGTTACAATCTTATTGGACTAGTCCATTCATAATATGCATTATTTATCTCCATGGTGTTGTTGAGGGTTGGATGGTCCTGTTTATCAGGATTGATATCTAGTTGTGTTGAATTTTTTTGCAAAAAAAAAAATCTTTTTCTTGTTTATTTTCTGTTTTTAGATTAATATTTGTGTTTATTTTCTTGTTTAGTGTTATTCTCTTTTGTTCTAGCTGATATTTGATAGAAATTAAAATTTATAACAATCAGCTTGATCAAGGTATGCCTCCTCCTTCTCCTTACCTTACTTGTTTCTACTTGGTTCTCATGTTGCATATTAATTTTTTTGCTCTCTTTTCATTCAAGACATATATTTGAGAGTATCATTTTTAACATTGAGGACAATGTTTGGTTTAGGTTTGGGGGGGATGTATATAGATTTCTATATTTTTGTTTTGTTTTGTTTAGTTGTGTTAAAAAAAAAATATATATATATATATATATATATATATATATATATATATATATTTTGCCTAGCTTGAGGTCTATATTTTGAGTTTGTTATACTACTCCTGCTTAAAGAATTTCAGTGCTTTTATGCTCAATTCATTGCACATGCACGTAGCCACTCAGACACAACTTGTTGTTGAAGGATAAAAATGATTAGAAAATCTTGATGATAACAATGTGGAGACTGTAACCCTTGTGAGTTTTGAGCCAATCATTATTTTTTTAGGGCTATTTATTGTTTCTAATCTTAAAGTTCATTTGGAAGTGCATAACACGTTTCCCTTGTTGTAGTCTCATTGTTCTTTCTTTTAGCCAAGAAAAAAAAAATCTAATTTTGTGCCACACTTGAATCTTTTGAAGTCATTGATGTTGAATGAACTATACTAGTCTTTGAGAGATGAGATTAGGCCATTTTTGTGTACTTTGAGCCATATATGTGTTTTTCTTTTTCTTTCTTGATACATTATCGCTAGTCACCTCGTTGAGCCTTTTAATTAGCTTTTCTTTCTTAAAACCCTTATCTATAGTGTTTCAAGATAGAATTTGATCAGTTTGTTTCAATATCGTGGTTTGTGTGAGAATTCAAAGTAGGAAGAAAAAAGAAGTCAAAGAAAAAAAAATTCAAAAAAAAAAAGAAAGAAAAGAGGAAAAGTGTCAAAAAGAAGAAAATAAAAAGGGTTCTCATCAAATTTTGAGAAGTGAAATGGAAGAAATGAGTACTGCTTTGAAGAAGAAGAGTTGGAAAAAAAAAAGTGTTGAATGGAAATTCCAAAAAGTATCGAGATTTCAACTAATCTTGAAAACACTTCTTATATTTACCTTCACCCATTTTTATTTCATTCCCTTTGCTTTTTCCCTACATTACGTCCTAATAAAGTCCTTATTTGATCTTGAAGATTGTGTAGTTCAGATATTGATATGACTGAGAAGAAAAAAGTGTGGTATAAATTTGTTTTGGCATCCTTTCATGAGACTACTTGTTTTTTCTTGATTAAGCGTTTTTCATGTGATTTATATGTGAGGTATTTGATTTTTCTTACATTATTCCGCTCACATATGTTGTTGAGAGTGTTACACCCCATTTCAAAGTGATTTCATTTGTTGAGTGATAACACCGGAAAGATTTGAGTTGAAGCATACTTTCAAATAGAGATTCAAGTCAAATTTATTCTAAAACTAAAAGTATGTTTAGGTTGGCTACCACTTTTCACTCACATTGAGTTTTGATGGCATGAGAAATTTCTTTAGCATTTGTAGTGTTTTTGAACTTGAACTAATCCTCTTTGCAAAAGGCAATTGAAAAAAAAAAAAAAAAGTTTGATTTTCTTGTTTTGTTTATTTTAGTATTCATTCTTAGAATTTTGTGGGTATATTCCCTGCAAACCCTCACGAGACTACAACTCGTCCACTAGTATAAGCTAGGGGTTTAAAGGCTTGTTGCGTACGCTAAATGCAATCGAAATTTCCAGCGGAAGTGGATTAGTTAGGATTTTCTTTTTCTTTTTTTTTTATCTCTTTGTTTTTTTTTACTCTTTATCTGTTTTGAGTTGAAGCATACTTTCAAATAGAGATTCGAGTCAAATTTATTCTAAAACTAAGAGTATGTTTAGGTTGGTTACCACTTTTCACTCACATTGAGTTTTGATGGCATGAGAAATTTCTTTAGAATTTGTAGTGTTTTTGAACTTGAACTAATCCTCTTTGCAAAAGGCAATTGAAAAAAAAAAAAAAAAAAGGTTTGATTTTCTTGTTTTGTTTATTTTAGTATTCATTCTCAGAATTTTGTGGGTATATTCCCTGCAAACCCTCACGAGACTACAACTCGTCCACTAGTATAAACTAGGGGTTTAAAGGCTTGTTGCATACGCTAAATGCAATCGAAATTTCCAGCGAAAGTGGATTAGTTAGGATTTTCTTTTTCTTTGTTTTTTATTTCTTTGTTTTGTTTTACTCTTTATCTGTTTTGCTCAAGGACTAGCAAAATATAGGTTTGGGGGTATTTGATGTGCATTGATAATAGCTTAATTTTGCATATTTATATCATTGTTAGAAAGCATTATCATACTTATTTTGAGGTAATTCACGCATTTTATATTTGGTTTTGGAATAATGGTGAATAATCAATTTTGTGCTTAATTGAATCTTATTGCGTGAATTTATCTTTTGTAGAAGAATGGAATTAAATAAGTGGATTTGTGCAAAGAAGAAAGCTAATGGACTTTACTTTTACAAGGGCCATGATGAAGTTAAATAAGACCAACCCAATTAAATTTAAGTCCAATTGGAGCAGGGAATCAAAGGAAATTTGCATCAAATCCAAGTTCAATTCAGATTAGGATTCCAGCCTGCACATCAGTTAGTATTTTTGGCATAACTTTCGTCTCAAATATCCAATCGAGATGATTCAAGTTGGACTGGAAATTTAACTTAAAGGGCTACAACTTTGTAGTTTACCAAAAGTCCGAATTCTGACGTTAAATGGGCCAAAATTGTTGGTTAAGTAAAACCTAAAAATCTGGAATTTTCCCCAAACGGAAATTCAACTTATAATAAGATTCCTTGACCTATTTAAAGGCTCTTTAGAGCAAAATTCAAGGAGGCCAGTGCTAGGGCTAAGGGCTGAACATAGAGAGTGCGGCTACTTCTTTGGTTTTCTTCCATGACAGTTAGTTTTATTTTATTTGTCTAGTTTAATGTTTAGTATTTTATTCTTGTGTTTTATTTTAATTACTATGAGTAGCTAAATTTATAATTAGGGTTGATGATGAAACCTTGTTAAGGATTATTAGTAATATTTATGTGATTTGATTTTTCCCACAATAGTTGTTCGTTAATGATTTAAATTGTTCTTGCTTCATATCAATTGACTAAGATGAGATTCTAGATATGAGTTCAATCATGTTTTTCTCATGATTTAGGATTTGTCTTAATTAATTGAATGCTTAGTTTATTAATTCTTCATTATAAAATTGGATATCGCTTGTGATTTATCAGTCAATGGATACAATTTATAATTTGATTTTTAGAATTGGATATATCTTGTGATTTGTTTGGGTATAGATACAATTGATGATTTGATTTTATACTTAAGAAGCGAAGAAGAACATGCTTTTGATTTTTAAAATAAGGATTTTAATGAGAATATTTTCCATGATAGCAAGATTGATTTCTAGATTATCATGTAGTAGTTGGGAAAAATTAATGATCATAAATATATGCTGATATGACTTACAAGGCGGATTCTAAAACCTTAATTCATTTCCCTTGATTGTTTACATCTTTTTATTGCTTTATATCTTTTACTTAGTTTAAATATTTGCTTAGTTTATTTAATTTCAAAACAACCAATTTTTATTAAACTAGATTAGGATTAATTTGGTTAAGATTTGATTAATTTTCCTACGTTCATTCAAGTCCCTGTGGGTTCGACCTCGTTCTTGTCAAACTATATTTCGGTACGGTTCGTACACTTGCGAGTATTTTAAAATTTCACAACAATAAGAGTGGTAATAGTGCTGCAGTGTGTTCAGCAATGTTGCTGAAATTTACTGCTGGGCTTTTCTGCTGGTATGTACTGTTGGGATTTTCTGCTGGAGGATGGATGAGGGCTTATGAAGGCACTTATGAGCTAAGGGCTGAAGAGTTTAGTTCTTGATTTTGAAACTAAAAACTCAGAATTTCATTAAGAGCTTAGGGAGAGAGAATAGAGAGGTTTGTGAAAGAGTTCTTCTCCCTTTGTGTCCTCCCCTTGAGGTGTTGATGAAGGGTCCTATTTAAATCTGAGTTTAAGGGGGTATTTTAGCAAAGAATCTCAGTCAAAATCTGTCCCAAATAGAAATGAATCTTCAGAAAATCCATCTTAAGATTTGGGCAAAAATGGTAAGTTTAGCTTCAAGGTGTTCTTGCTATCTTGGGTATAGCAGCTAGCAGCTGGGATTTCAGCATTAAATAGCTGCTGATATCACTTCTAGCTAGGTGTCAAGTACTGAATACACTGCTGGGGGCCTGAATGAACAGTTATTTTCCCAGCAGCTAGATGATTGTGGATATTGAGTATGTGTTGTATGATGCATATTAAGTTTTAGGAAAAGAGCAATAGGAAATTTTATCATTTTAAGTGCTATGTGATAAGAGATGCTTACCATATGTTATCCGTTACACACGGACTTGTCAGAGTTTAGGGAGTTGGAGAAGACACGCCAAGCAACATGCTTCTTTTATCAACTTTAAATCACTGGAGCTTTACTGAACATACCTCTTAGCCCTCCAAACCACGACTCCCCAAGTTTCCCCTAAGAGACTTATGAGCTTGGATCATAAGCCGAAGATGAGATGACGTACCTCGGGTTTTGTTGTGATTTTGTGTAAATATGGGCTCTTGTTGAAGAAGCCGCTTGCCATGAGTGTAAGAGAGGTGATATGGGCCGTGAGTTTTGATTCATTGTGTGAGGCTAATCCATATGTTGATGTGGCATGGGTTGCCAATGAAGTAGTGCCACATGGGGTGAAAAAAAGTCCTCAACATTTTGCCCCCCGAGTGCATGGGCTTGTACTACAAGGGCATGCACGAGTAGAGGGTTTACTTGAAGACTTTTTTTTTTTTAGATGAGATAGTCTGAGGTCGTTGACTGCTGGAGATGATGCTGCTAGGTTGAAGGCAACAACGTAATGTTGCAGCTGGTCAAGAATTGCAGCTAGGTTTGGTGATGCTGGATTGAAGGCAGCAAGGCAATGTTGATGTTGATCAGAATTGCAGCTGGGTGTGATGTTACTGGAGTAATAAAATAGGTGTTGCTGGACATATAGAGATTTAATCTAGCAGAAAGTTGCATAGCTGGAGCAGTAGTTTTGATTTAATTGATAGAGTGACTAGTCTTCATGTAGATCTATGTGCACTCCTCTCTAATAGATAGTGTAAGACCAAGCCCCCAAGTGTGAAATGACATTTGCAAAGATCCCAGCGGTGTGATGCATAAGACCGCTATGATTCCAATAGTGTAGTGCTGGGACTACCACGGCTTTGAAGAAGGTGCATAGGATTGCCACGGCTTGATATAATAGTACTCCAATGGATGGAGCTTCATTTCTTGCTTATAATTTTGTGAGAGTGCCAAATTAATAAGTAATGTGTTCTTGAAAGAAGTTGGCCACTACTAGACCAATAGACATGTATAGAGGAAATTCCTCCATTGATATTGTTGTGATGAATATCCAATTGCAGCCCCTAGAGATGGAACCTTTGGATTGATAAGACCAAGCCCCCAAGTGTAGAGACGCCTTGGATAAGCATATATTAGCAAGTAAAGAGTACCTTGACAAATTCAATTGTGAAATTGCCACTTTGTTGTTTGAAATAGTGTAGATACTTGTGGTAATGATCTTGTATGATAATTGCTTGATTGAGCATGCTAGATCAGTAAATCTATCAGCTGGGGGCAGCTATATAGATTGATGCACCTGCTAGAGCTCTGAACATGAGTAGCTGGGGTTTGTTCTGTCTGCCCAGGCAAGCTGCTGGGTGTGTGTCAGTTAACCGCTGGGGTAATCTTTTCTTGATTTGAATGAGTGGTTCATCATTCCGGATGACTTTGTGATTTGCTGAATGTAATGACTGTTGAGTAGATGATAATGATTGAAAATATTTGATCTTTGTGCCATTGTTTATAAAAGAAATAGAATTGACAGCTTTTAGGAAAGTATGGCTGGCATGAGTCCCAGCGGTAAGGTAGGAATTACTGGATTGATGACGACGGTCTGGATCCAGCAATTGAACAGTATGGTGGCAGCTTCCACCTTGTGTTTAGGAAGTAAGTTCAGTTGAACCTTTTGTTGCCCTTAAGTAAGAATCAAGGGTGCCACTTGACAATGTTGATAGATGATTCTTTGTTGGACTTAGAAAGTTTGGAGACTACTTCATCCTTCCTAGCGGTAGGTGGATTCTTGTCACGTTGTTGGCCATCTGCTTCTTGCATTTTTCACCATTCGCTGGGTTATGATCAGAAGTAACAAGGACTGTGGAGTACTCATCTCGCTTCCCAGCGGTGCAGGGCTTTTACAGATGCAATAACTTTTCAGACCTTTGCAGCAGCTGGGTAGATTGCGTAATGTGAAGATACAACAGTAGGTAGTATGGAATAGTGCCATGGAATTGCTGGATGTATTCAAGTAAGCCTTGAATCTGATTTTTGCTTGTGGAGGGCAACAAGAGTGATCCTTAATTCTTCATGAGAACATTTTTCAGCAAAGATTCCTCATGTAGCAATAGAAATAGGTTGAATAGTAATGCAACAAAATGTTAGCATGATCCAAGATGGATTAAGAAAGTTCTCTTGCAAAGTTCTCCACTTCTTGAATGTAGGCCTCGAATGATAACCTGCATGTTAGTGGAATTGCCATGAGATTTTAGTGAAATAGAGATAATTGCCATGAGATTTACCATGGGCTTTGATAAGTAATTGCCATGGGTTTGAACCATGGGCTTTTAAGATGGGATTGAATTCCATTGATAAAATAGTTTTGCCATGGACTTGAATCATGGGCTTTTGAAATATATTGTTGCCAAGGTATTAACTTTGGGCTTTAAGCATAATATAATATTAGTTGCCAAATAATATTTGGGCTTTTATGAAATAATTATTTTGTCAAGAAAGTAGTAGTTTTGGGTCGTGAGTATAATGCAATTATTTTTGCCAAATATAATATTTGGGCTTTGTAAATATGTGTCAAAATAGTATTGGGCTTTATGAAGTAGTTGCCAAAATAATATTTGGGTTTTAGAAAATAGGTGCCAAATTAGCATTTCGGCTTTGTAAAATAATGTCAAAATAATATTTGGGATTCATAAAATAAGTGCCAAAATAGTTTTTGGGCTTTGTAAAGTGGATGCCAAAATAGATTTTGTAAAATGGGTGCCAAAATAGTTTTTGGGCTTTGTAAAATGGATGCTAAAATAGATTTTGGACTTTGTAAAATGGGTGCCAAAATAGTATTTGGGCTTTGTAAAATAAGTGTCAAAATAGTTTTTGGGCTTTGTAAAATGGATGCCAAAATAGTTTTTGGGCTTTGTAAAATAGGTGCCAAAATAGTTTTTGGGCTTTGTAAATAGATGCCAAAATAGATTTTGGGCTTTGTAAAATGGATGCCAAAATAGATTTTGGGCTTTGTAAAATGGGTGCCAAAATAGTATTTGAACTTTGTAAAATAAGTACCAAAATAGTTTTTGGGCTTTGTAAAGTGGATGCCAAAATAGTTTTTGGGCTTTGTAAAATAAGTGTCAAAATAGTATTTGGGCTTTGTAAGATAGGTGCCAAAATAGTTTTTGGGCTTTGTAAAATGGGTGCCAAAAGGTGCCGTGTAGCAATGGACTTAGTAAAGGTGCCGTGTAGCAACGGGCTTTGTAAGGTGCCATGTAGCAACGAGCTTAGAGGTGCCGTGTAGCAACGAGCTTAGAGGTGCCGTGTAGCAACGGCCTTAGTAAGGTGTCGTGTAGCAACGAGCTTAGAAGTGCCGTGTAGCAACAGACTTTAGAAGTGCCGTGTAGCAACGGGCTTTGTAAGGTGTAGCAACAAGCTTAGAGGTGCCGTGTAGCAACGGGCTTAGTAAGGTGCCGTGTAACAACGGACTTAGAGGTGCCATGTAACAACGGACTTAGAGGTGCCGTGTAGCAACGGGCTTAGTAAGGTACTGTGTAGCAACAGACTTTGTAAGGGTGCCGTGTAGCAACGGGCTTTGTAAAGGGTTTTGTTGGGCTTTTTGGGTTTAGCCCACAAGGTAAATGAGTTTGGGTTTTTTTGTAGAGATGGTATAATTTTGTGGCTCAATATGGTAATGGCATGGTGAGTAGTTGTATGGGCCCAAAATAATTTATGGGGCTTGTATAGAGAGTATTTGTAGGAGCCTAAGTTAGGTAATTATGTGGAAAGTATTTGGGTAATATGTGGGAAGTATTTGAGTATTTTGTATTTGTTGAATGGGCAAATAGGGATTTGAGATGTAATAATTCATCCAGCTGAAGAAGTGTTTTCTGCTGGGGGCTTTTTTGATTGACTACTGGGGAAGAAAATAGATTATTCAGAAAAATGAGGACTTTCTGCTTAATGAGGCCTGCTGCTGCAGAAGTGATGGATAACAATGAATATGTCTAGTAGCATAAGGGTTTACTACTGTTCAAGCCCTTTTTTGTTGGATCGCTAGATAATAATAAATCTGCCCAGCTGTATGAAAGTTTGCTGATAAAGCCAACTGATGTTGAATTGCTGGGTGATAATGCAGCCAAAGAAGGGTAATCTATTACTGAGGCCCTTTGCTGCTGGAGAGATGAACATGTCCAGCGGTAAAAAGGGTTACTGTCGATTAGACCCTTTCTTATCGGGCTGCTCGATAATAATAGATCTGCCCAGCTGTATGAGGGTTTGCTGATAAAGCCCTCTGATGTTGAACTACTGGGTAATAGGGAATATCTCCAACGGTTAGAAGGTTTTCTACTACTAAGGCCCTCTAGCTGGGATGATGTATAATAGCGAATATCCCCAGCGGTAAAAGGTTTTCTGCTGCTGAGGCCCTCTGTGGCTTAGATGGTGTATAATAGTGAATATCCCCAGTCGTAAGAGGGTTTTCTACTACTGAGGCCCTCTGTGGCTGGGATGATGAATAATAGGGAATATCTCCAGCGGTAAGAGGGTTTTCTGCTGCTGAGACCCTCTATGGCTGGAATGACTGATAATAGCAAACATCTCCAACGGGAAGAGGGGTTTCTCCTGCTGAGGCCCTCTGTGGCTGGAATGATGTATAATAGTGAATATTCCCAATGGTAAGAGGGGTTTCTGCTGAGGCCCTCTGTGGCTGGGATGATGAATAAGAGTGAATATGCCCAGCAGTAAGAGGGTTTTCTGTTGTTGAGGCCTCTGTGGCTGGGATGATGAATAAGAGTGAATATGCCCAGCGGTAAGAGGGTTTTCTGCTGCTAAGGTCCTCTGTGGCTGGTATGATGAATAAGAGTGAATATGCCCAGCAATAAGAGGGTTTTCTGCTACTAAGGCCCTCTGTGGCTAGTATGATGAATAAGAGTGAATATCCTCAGTGGTTAAAGGGTTTTCTACTGCTCAGGCCCTCTGTGGTTGGTATGATGAATAAGAGTGAATATCCCCAACGTAAGAGGGTTTTCTGCTGTTAAGGCCCTCTGTGGCTGGGATGATGTATAATAGTGAATATGCCCAGCAGTAAGAGGGTTTTCTGCTGCTGAGGCCCTCTGTAGCCGGGATGATTGATAACAGTGAATATACCCAGTAGTAAGAGGGTTTTCTGCTACTAAGGCCCTCTGTGGCTGGGATGATATATAATAGTGAATATACCCAGCGATAAGAAGGTTTTTTGCTACGAAGGCCCTCCGTGGCTAGTATGATGAATTAGAGTGAATATGCCCAGTAGTAAGAGGGTTTTCTGCTGCTAAGGCCCTCTGTGGCTGGTATGATGAATAAGAGTGAATATCCCCAACAGTAAGAGGGCTTTCTACTGCTAAGGCCCTCTGTAGCTGGTATGATGAATAAGAGTGAATATCCCCAGCGATAAGAGGGTTTTCTGCTGTTGAGGCCCTCTGTAGCTGGTATGATGAATAAGAGTGAATATCCCAAGCGGTAAGAGGGTTTTCTGCTGCTGAGACCCTTTGTAGCTGGGATGATTGATAATAGTGAATATACCCAGCAATAAGAGGGTTTTCTGCTACTAAGGCCCTCTGTGACTGGGATGATGAATAAGAGTGAATATACCCAGCGGTAAGAGGTTTTTCTACTATAGAGGCCCTCTATGGCTAGGATGATGGAAGAGCTTCTTTTATGGGGTCAATAAGCTCATAATAAGAATGTTGTAGCCATAGAGCTACTCGAATGATAGAGAGACACGTGGAATAGCATTTCCATGAACAAAATGAGACAATATAGTTGTGACTCAGCACCGTGAGCTGCTGGGTCAAGAGATTTTGAGTATTTGGAGTCAAGTTCTCCTTTATGATATGTGACTCTAGACTTTGGGGGCATGATACGGCGATACACACAACTCCCCAATAGAGTCGCCAAATGTTCGGGGGCTTTTTTTGGTTGCTCGGCCACGTGTTATCCATTAGATTAGTGACCTTGCTAGGCCTGGGTTCTTTTTGGGGAGTTGCGTTCCGGAACTCAAAATTGGGCCACGTGGTCCAACGGCTATCGGTGTACTTTTTAAGCCTACAAAACCATTAAAACCAAAGTCTAAGATTCATGATAATGATTGAATAAATATGTAATATGTGCTTGATATAATAGGTTTGATTAGTAGTTGCAATAGTAGTTGGAATAAAGTAATATGTATTTAAATGTGAAGTGAAGTAGTCATGTACTCAATGATGTAAATTTAAGGATAAGGAGGCAAAGTCACTTATCTTTGTATGGTTTGTAGCCCAGCTGCGTAGCATCAGTGAGCTGATGGGATTCCAATAGAATGCCAGCAGTAGAGGCTAGTTAAGCTTGCCCTCTTATCATGCATTCAAATGAGTTTAAGCCTTGGTTAATAGTTGGAATAAAGTAATATGTGTTTAAATGTGAAGTAATCATGTATTCAATAATATAAATTTAAAGATAAGGAAGTAAAGTCACTTATCTTTGTATAGTTTGTAGCCCAGCTGTACAGCTTCTATGAGCTGATAATATCCCAGCAACATGACCTCAGCGGTAGAGAAGCAGTTTGCCATGATAACTTCAAGATTGAGGGGGCAAATTGGGTGCAACTAGAGGGAGAGAGAGTGTGCCCAGCTGTGTGTAGGGGTTGGTTAAGCTTGCTCCTCTTATCATGCACTTAAATGAGTTTTTCCCTTGACAATGCTTTGTTAGTTGTTGTGAAGTTATGAATAGTGTTGCCTTCCATGAGAAGGGCTTTTGTATGGAGTATTTGTGCCTTCTAAGAGAAGGGCTTTATGTAAGATGGATTTATGACTTCCATGAGAAGGGCTTTGATGTGAGATCTTGGTGCCTTCTAGGAGAAGGACTTTAGTAATAAAAGTTTATGCCTTCCATGAGAAGGGATTTTATAAGAGAGATAGATAAAAGTATTGATATGTATTTATGAGCAGGAAAACAGTAGAACTTCAGAGTGAGAGAGTATAAGAGTGGAGTTTAGAAGAGTGTAGTGCGTTATATGTAATAGTGTAGTAAATGTGTATGAGATTGGGTAAGAGAAGTGGAGAAAGAGATGTTTTGTGGGATGTAACATTTGTAACATATATAATATGTGGAGGTATGAGAGATATGGTGGTTAGAGATAGTAAGAATATGAGATTATAATCATTGGAAAAGTTGTAGAAATTGCATTCCAAGAGGAAAGATTTTGTAAGAGGAGAGTATGGAGATGTGTTTAAGTATTTGGAGATTAGAGCAATAAGATAGGTGTATTTTTTTGAATATCAAGAGTGAGAGAATGAGTATAAGAGTGGTAATAGTGCTGCAGTGTGTTCAGCAATGTTGCTGGAATTTACTGCTGAGCTTTTCTGCTGGTATGTGCTGTTGGGATTTTCTGCTGGATGATGGATAAGGGCTTATGAAGGCATTTATGAGCTAAGGGCTGAACAGTATAGTTCTTGATTTTGAAACTAAAAACTCAGAATTTCATTCAGAGCTTAGGGAGAGAGAATAAGGAGGTTTGTGAAAGAGTTATTCTCCCTTGGTGTCCTCCCCTTGAGGTGTTGATGAAGGGTCCTATTTAAAGCTGAGTTTAAAGGGGTATTTTAACAAAGAATCTCAATCAAAATCTGTCCCAAATAGCAATGAATCTTCAGAAAATCCATCTTAAGATTTGGGCAAAAATGGTAAGTTTAGCTTCAAGGTGTTCTTGCTATCTTGGGTATAGCAGCTGGCAGCTGGGATTTCAGCATTAAATAGCTGCTAATATCACTTCCAGCCAGGTGTTAAGTGCTGAATACACTGTTGGGGGCCTGCTGGAAATGTTTTCCCTTTTGGGTGTTTGTGTTTTTGGTGCAAGGTCCCATTACAACACATTTCTAGCAAGTAATAGAAGGATTGGTTGAAAGGTAATGAAGGTTTAGAGGTTTAGTCAAGGTCCCATTGTGCTATGACATAATCTTGGTTCGCAAGAAGAGTATTTAATGTTCTGTTCTAGCAGTTGGCAGAAAAATATATGGTCTGATTGTGGCAGACAGCAGCTGGGTATGAGAGATATAATGAATATTTTGCATATAGTTGGAGATAAAAGATAGCCAATCAGATTAAGCCATGTGTTTAAGTTGGATTTTAGCTGAAAGTGGTAATGTAATTTATGTAGAATAATATAATGAAATTTCTAAATTTGTATAGCAACAACTAAGGATTGAATGAACAGTTATTTTCCCAGCAGCTAGATGGCTGGGGATATTGAGTATGTGTTGTATGATGCATATTAAGTTTTAGGAAAAGTGCAATAGGGAATTTTATCATTTTAAATGCTATGTGATAAGAGATGCTTACCATATGTTACCCGTTACACACGGACTCGTCAGAGTTTAGGGAGTTGGAGAAGACACGCCAAGCAACATGCTTCTTTTATCAACTTTAAATCGCTGGAGCTTTACTGAACATATCTCTTGGCCCTCCAAACCACAACTCCCCAAGTTTCCCCTAAGAGACTTATGAGCTTGGATCATAAGCCGAAGATGAGATTACGTACCTCAGGTTTCATTGTGATTTTGTGTAAATATGGGCTCTTGTTGAAGAAGCCGCTTGCCATGAGTGTAAGAGAGGTGATATGGGCCGTGAGCTTTGATTCATTGTGTGAGCCCAATCCATATGTTGATGTGGCATGGGTTGCCAATGAAGTAGTGCCACATGGGATGAAAAAAGAGTCCTCAACAGATTCTATTCATTTCTCAAAACTTTTCAATTACAATGGAATTCATTTCTATAATAGGTATTGTTCTACAAATCAATCAAAATTTTGAATTGATTGTTTCAATCTCACAATTTCTTATAGCAATTAATTTTTTGATTAATTATCAATTTTTTTTTTGTTGATATTCTAATCGCATAAACTTCCCCAATAATCAATGGAAGAAAAACATACAAACCAACAAGGCTATATTTTAATGACAATATAAGGGCCACTACGGCAACATTCTTTTTCAAAATGCCGAAAGTGTGAATGGTCAAGATCTACGAGCTTGACGGCCATTTTGTGTCACCACATTTTGTCTCTCTTAGGAACCTATCTTTGCATACTAAATGGCCATCTCTTCAATATTTTCTAGAGCAAACTGAACAGCTGTTCGAAAATTGTAGCCCAACAAGTTTTATCTTTTAATCAAAGTTTCTAGAAGAGCCTAGAACTAATTTATATATATCAAAGTTATTTTATTTCAGATAGGCCATATTGAATTTTAAAATAAGAAAAAAATGCACAAAATTGCTAGATTGAGACCCAACCCACATCACTCCTTTGATTTTGAAAAATTAATTGTCAAAATTATCAAATGTTGGAAAAATGCCAGTAGTCTTTCCATACTTCACCTTGTAATATTTAAATAGAAGTTTTCCATAGACTACCTAAACTTATTTTATTTTACTTTTTAGTAATTGATAGTTGGGAGCAAGGGCAAAACTAGGAATCTTTACTTGGGAGCCGGATCTCTGGGACCAAAATGAAATTTATGAAATTCAAATTATATATGAGTGTGTGTTTGTTTGAAAAATGTGAGTACATTTTTTCATGTATAATGAGGTTTTTTTAGATACTATATTTCATACAAAATTGAATAAGTCATATTATTGGATAATACTGCCCTTAATGCAATGCACGGTATAGTTCAGCATCTAAAATATATAATGTCACAACAATCATAGAGAAGAAATTCAAAACATTAATTTATTGTTTTATTAAATTCCACCAATTAAATTCATTAACACATAAATTTGAAAATATTTTTAGAGTAAAATTTGTATTAGCTTGAAAGGTTTCCTAGAAACATAAGGCAATATAAACAACTAAGTTAACTATCATAATTAATCTAAGAACAAAAACATGAGATCAAGAAAATTCTAAATGGATCTATAAATCAATTAAACATAAACATTATATCATAAAAATCTTATGATAACTTCATAAATGATTAAACTGGAGAGTAACCTTTACAATGAGTTAATTGTGAATAACAATAGATGCAAAGGATTATCTGTACATATTGATTTGGTTTTACTAAATTCTCAAGAAGAAAAAAAATCCCATAAAAAAATGTTTGAAGAATATTTGCATTTTTATTTTATCAAAATGATATTTGCATTCTTGAGTAGGCATGAAAATTTCTTATATATCAATCACTATATTGTGTAGTTTTTAAAATTTTAAAACATATAGTATGATCAAATCACACTTTTATTGTTTTTCAATTTTATCTATAAAATAAAATTCTAAAGTTTATAAATTTTTATCATAAAAATTATTGAAATATTGGAGGAAACTAATAATAAGTGTACCGCACAATATGTGAAAACTCGACTTGTTAAACATGAGCTTGATTGCTCCCAAGCTTAAGATCATCATCTAGATGAATCACTTGCATTGATAACGTATCAGTCACCTTGTTTTCCCTCCATTCTTATACTCCACCACAAAAACATAACCCAGTAGCTTAATAAGCCAATTTTGTAGATCATGAGTGTCAAATTTTTGCTCTAACAAAAACTTGAGGCTTTGCTGGTCAATATTAATGATAAATGGTTTGCCAACTAAGTAGGGTCCCCATTTCTTAACAGCTGTGACTAAAGCCAACAACTCTTTCTTATAAGTGGAGAGGTGCAAGCTCCTACCCTTTAAGGCTTGACTATGGAAAGCAATTGACTGCTGGTTTTGCATTAGAAGTGCTCCGAGGCCCATTCCTAAAGCATCATATTCAATGTTGAAAGGTTTGGAAAAATATGATAATGCCCAAACAGGAGGGTTGGCAATATCTTGCTTAAGTTACTAAAAAGCATATTCATCTTCTACAAACCACAAGACGGTATCTTTCTAGAGAAGAATAGTGAGAGAGACAACAATCTAAGCATAATGCCTTATAACCTTCATATAATAACCTATTAGATCCAAGAAATCTCTTAAAGCCTTCAAAGAAGTTAATTCGGACCACTCTTGCATTGTTGATGTCTTCTTGGAATCAGTTTTGAATGTGTCCCAAGTATTCTACTTCATTGTAGCCAAAAGCACACTTACTCTTCTTGGCATAGAGCAGGTTCTTAAGTAACAATTCTAGTACAACCCTCAAATGCTGTAATTGTTCTTCCAAATTTTTACAACTAGAATATCTTCAGGAAAAAATGCCTTAAATGTGGTCTAAAGACATCATCCATTAAAACTTGGAGGGTAGAAGGGGCATTGGTAAGCCCAAAAGGCATGATCAAGAGTTCATAATGACTTTAGGTACATCTTCAGCCCTCATCCTAATCTGTTGGTACCCAAACCTCAAATCAAGTTTAGAGAAGATCTTAGAACCAACTAACTCATCTAACAAGCCATCTACTACAGGAATGAGAAATTTATCTTTGATAGTAGCATGATCTAAGGCTCTATAATCAATGCACATATGCCAAGAACCATCAGCCTCTCTCACTAATGAAACAAGAGATGAAAAGGGGCTTTGACTATGTCTAATTGATCCAACTTCAAGCAATTTAGTGACAATTTTTTTTGTTTCAATCTTCAGGAAATAAGAGTATTTGTAGGGTCTTCCACAAATTGGTTGAGTACCTTCCTTGAGGATGATCTTATGCTCATGCCATCTAGAACTACGAAAAATTCAATCAACAAAGCTTCAATTTCTACACAAGGTTGGTTCTGAGATGTAGCATTTCCTCCTGGAAAAATAAGTTGTAATAGTAAGCCTTTTCTCATTGAAAGCTTGAAGAATTTAGTAGCTTCCTGGATTAATGAATAGGAGGGTCTAACACTGTTTAACATGATCTTATTTTGTTGGTGTGTACTACCTTATCAATCAGAATACCCATAAATAACCTTTGACTACTATTCTCATGGTACTAGGAGATGATATTCCCACAAGGGAAAAAAGAGTGATTTTGGCTCTTGAAATTTTTTGTTGAATTTCTTGATTTCCGCTTACTTGCACAAAATTATTTCAATGAATATTGACCAACGAGCCCTATAAAGATGATGAATCTTGTTCCAGTGAAAGTACTTCAAGAAGGAACAGTTTAGCCCCCTTGCATTTGTGACCAATCTGTCATTTTTTCATCACAATTGTAGCAATGTCCTTTCTTTCTGCATTCCTCCAATTGAGAGATGCTTGACCTCTACAAAGGAACCATCATTCGAGACTCTAGCTTGATTGACAAGCTAGATGTCAATCTTAGGAGAACCCAAAATAGAAGGTTTGAGACCTTCATTCCCACCCCTACTATTAGTCTTGATACTCCATAGACATTCTTTTTATATTTTGGAAATTCCAAATGCTTTATTTAGATTCTTTGGACCCAACGTTCTTACTGGTAATCTTAGTTCATTCTTGAGGCCACTCAAGAAACAACTTAACTTGTGAGATGCATACACTATTACACATCAACAATAGCTCCCAACAACTAACTCTGCATTCTAGACTTTACAAAATATTAACTAAGCAAATTGGAGGTTTATTGGTTGTTTTAGTAGCAGTTTCAATCACTACAAAAAAATAAATAAATAAATAAAATAAAGTTCTTGTAGCATTTGTCTCAGTATTGACAATAATTTGACATTTAGCGTCATCAAATCTTTATTCTTGATCAAGGATATTGAAATTTTATTATATAAAGCTTACATGTCGTAAATGATATAGTTGGTTCAATAAGAAAAAGAGTTTGATGTTGCACTCCACGAATAAGTGACTTTACATTATTTCCTTATGTGAAAGGAAACCTTGGTATTTATGAGGCTGCCACTTTGGGAGTGGAAATGGGGACGTTGGATGCAATTATTGCAAGATTGAAAGTTTTCACAATTCTAGCCAAGAGCTTACTAGCTCATCTCATCTTATTTGCATCTTCTAGTGATTTTAATAAAAAAATATTAAAGGTTCAAATCCCTACCCCCAATTATTGAATAATCAAAACAAGATAATTTTGACCATTTGTAAAATGATTTAAATGCAAATAATTTATTTTTAAAATGCATTATTTAAAGCAAATAATTATATTATGCATCTTATTATATATCTTTAAGTGTATCCATACATATGCTTGGAGATATTAATGTAACTTAGCCCTCCCAAACGATCTATTTTTCTCTAGAAACTCAATAAGTTTGTCCATGTACTGATAGTGTAAATCCTTGTCTCCAAACAACAAGCTCATTTTCCTTGCTCCCTTCCAATAAATCTTTCCATCATCGTCTAACATCACTAACTTCAATGAGTTAGCTACTACATTCCTTGTAAATGACCCGTCTTGTTCATTTCTTGGAACTTCTACTCCAACCTTCTTCTCTTCCAAAATCCTAGCATTTAACCCTTGGTCAAGGTAATAAGGTAACATAATAAGAGGACGTGCACAATAAAGTCCCTCTATGACTGAGCTCCAACCATTGTGTGTCAAGAATCCTCCAACCGAGTCATGAGCCAATATCTTGAGTTGAGGCACCCAATTGGTATAAACGACTCCACGACCTTTTATTCTGTCCTCAAAACCATCTGGTAGCTCAGTTGAGTCACTATCCCCCAAAATACTTCGCTTCCTTAGAGCCCAAAAGAATGGCAACCCAGATAGCTCTAACCCAAGTGCCAACTCATTCAAGTTTTCTTGACTTGGTCTCACCTCACTGCCAAGTGCAACATAAACCACAGACCCTTTTTCTTGTTTGTCCAACCACTCAACAATTGTATCCCAAGTATCATCTTTGTGGTCATGTCGACGAACTTGCATTGTGGGTGGCAATAGGCCCACTGGAACAACAGGCTTTTGGTGAAGCTCTTTTAGGAGTTTCAACCACTCAGGTTCAAGTTCCATGCAACTGCGAACAATGATCACTTCACACCCAAACACCGCTAAATTATGCTCAGTAAAATTTGAATCATTGAAGGACTTGTAAAAAAAATAATCCTTAGCCTCGAATAGTCGAAACATCGCACTGGTAGGAAAGGTTACCCACTTGGGAGGGACAGTCATGTCCTCTGGCTTAGTTGGTGGATCATATTTGGCCTTTATCTCCGGTATTGATGAACCAATGAAAGACATGTTCCATGCATTGTTAGTACTGAAGAAGCCTCTAGAGATTCCTAGCTTAGCAGCAATTGGGGGTAACCAGTAAGCAAATATGTCGTAAATAATCCAATCTGGAGTAGAATTTTCGAGGAACTGAGCTACATCTTCTTGGAGACCATGATAAGCCCTTTTAAGGTCTAGCATATTATGGGGTGGGATGTCCATAGTGGCCTCTGCATTTTCAGGGAGACTGTTGTCGTTGAGTAAAGGGAGTTGCACGAAAGTTATTGAATCAGCTAAAAATGGAGGGAGTTTTGGGAGGCGCTGAATGTTTCTAGGGGTGGCCAGGTAGGAGACCCGATGACCTTTTTGGGCTATGTTCTTGGCAAGATCTAAAAATGGAATCATATGACCGAAGGCTGGCCATGGAAGCATGGCTATGTGGAGATTTTGGGTTTGATCAGCCATGAAATCACACCGAAAATACAGAGTTATTTTAGTAGTTTTTTTCAGTCTTTGCTTAGCCATATAAATAGCAAAACTTGAGATTACTACGTATTGATGTTGTGAACTACTCAAGTCTTGGCCATACATCTCACCTAACAATAACTTGAGTTAATTAAGCATAAATTAAAAGCCGCCAAACAAAAATCTGAACCTAAAATCAAACTTATTGGAATTTAAAATTATAAACTATGATAAGTTGTGATTGGTGGTTACACCATTACAGGTTATTATGGAATTTGAGGACAGAGTACTGACACAAACTATTGGTTAATTACTTTGTGTGAGCATTGAGTTGTTTTACTAGGCTTTAGTGGGGTTTATCTAGTACCATTATAGGCATGAAATTTAAGGTGAAAAGCTACCTTGTGATGTCAGCCATGACATTCATAAGCCACCTTAAGCTCAACCTAGGTGTAGCTTAAATGTTAAAATCACATCTAAGGCTCGGAAAATCCACCACTTTATAAATTTAAAACTTTAGAGGGGAAGGTAAATGTATAGCCAACAAAAGTACCTAAGCCCGCGATTCAACTTCATGGCCTACTTTATGAGAGAGAGAGAGAGAGAGAGAGAGAGAGAGAGAGAGATTAATTGAAAGTGAATTTGATACTAGAATTTAAAATTATAAACTGTGATAGGTTGTCATTGGTGGCCACACCATTATAGGTCATTATGGAATTCGAGGAAAGAGTACTCACACAAACTGTTGGCTGATTACTTTGTGTAAGCATAGGGTTTTTTTACTAGGTTTTAGTGGGGTTTATTTAGTACCATTATAGGCATCAAATTTAAGGTGAAAAGCTACCTTGTGATGTCAGCCATGACATTCATAAGCCACCTTAAGCTCAACCTAGGTGTAGCTTAAATGTTAAAATCCCATCTAAGGTTGGGAAAATCCACCACTTTATAAATTTAAAACTTTAGAGGGGAAGGTAAATGTATAGCCAACAAAAGTACCTAAGCCCGCAATTCAACTTCATGGCCTACTTTACGAGAGAGAGAGAGAGAGAGAGAGAGAGAGAGAGATTAATTGAAAGTGAATTTGATACTGGAATTTAAACTTATAAACTGTGATGGGTTGTGATTGGTGGCCGCACCATTATAGGTCATTATGGAATTTGAGGACAGAGTACTCACACAAACTGTTGGTTGATTACTTTGTGTGAGCATTGGGTTTTTTTACTAGGTTTTAGTGAGGTTTATTTAGTACCATTATAGGCATGAAATTTAAGGTGAAAAGCTACCTTGTAATGTCAACCATGACATTCATAAGCCACCTTAAGCTCAACCTAGATGTAGCTTAAATGCTAGAATCTCATCTAAGGCTTGGGAAATCCACCACTTTATAAATTTAAAACTTTAGAGGGGAAGGTAAATGTATAGCCAACAAAAGTACTTAAGCCCGCAATTCAACTTCATGGCCTACTTTACGAGAGAGAGAGAGAGAGAGAGAGAGAGAGAGAGAGAGAGAGAGAGAGAGAGAGAGAGAGAGAGAGAGAGAGAGAGAGAGAGAGAGAGAGAGATTAATTGAAAGTGAATTTGATACGGGAATTTAAAATTATAAACTGTGATAGGTTGTGATTGGTGGCCGCACCATTATAGGCCATTATGGAATTTGAGGACAGAGTACTCACACAAACTATTGGTTGATTACTTTGTGTGAGCATTGGGTTTTTTTACTAGGTTTTAGTGGGGTTTATTTAGTACCATTATAGGCATGAAATTTAAGGTGAAAAGCTACCCTGTGATGTCAGCCATGACATTCATAAGCCACCTTGAGCTCAATCTAGGTGTAGCTTAAATGTTAAAACCCCATCTAAGGTTAGGAAAATCCACCACTTTATAAATTTAAAACTTTAGAGGGGAAGGTAAATGTATAGCCAACAAAAGTACCTAAGCCCGCAATTCAACTTCATGGCCTACTTTACGAGAGAGAGAGAGAGAGAGAGAGAGAGAGCCATCAATTAATTGAAAGTGAATTTGATACTGGAATTTAAAATTACAAACTGTGATAGGTTGTGATTGGTGACAGCACCATTATTGGTCATTACGGAATTTAAGGACAGAGTGCCCACACAAACTATTGGTTGATTACTTTGTGCGAGCATTGGGTTTTTTTACTAGGTTTTAATGGGGTTTATTTAGTTCAAAAGCTACCTTGTGATGTCAGCCATGACATTTATAAGCCACCTTAAGCTCAACCTAGGTGTAGCTTAAATGTTAAAATCCCATCTAAGGTTGGGAAAATCCGCCACTTAATAAATTTAAAACTATAGAGGGGAAGGTAAATGTATAGCCAACAAAAGTACCTAAGCCCGTAATTCAACTTCTGGCCTACTTTACGAGAGAGAGAGAGAGAGAGAGAGAGAGAGAGAGAGAGATTAATTGAAAGTGAATTTGATACTGGAATTTAAAATTATAAACTGTGATGGGTTGTGATTGGTGGCCGCACCATTATAGGTCATTATGGAATTTGAGGATAGAGTACTCACACAAACTGTTGGTTGATTACTCGGTGTAAGCATTGGGTTTTTTTACTAGGTTTTAGTGGGGTTTATTTAGTACCATTATAGGCATGAAATTTTTGGTGAAAAACTACCTTGTGATGTTAGCCATGACATTCATAAGCCACCTTAAGCTCCACCTAGATGTAGCTTAAATGCTAAAATCCCATCTAAGGTTGGGAAAATCGACCACTTTATAAATTTAAAACTTTAGAGGGGAAGGTAAAGGTATAGCCAACAAAAGTTCCGAAGCCCACAATTCAAATTCATGGCCTACTTTACGAGAGAGAGAGAGAGAGAGAGAGAGAGAGCCATCAAAGGATTATTTTATAGTCATCATCATATATAGAGACTCAATTAGAGAATCAATACGCTTATTGTGAAGCTACTGCGTTTGTATACGCCTTAGGGATTTGTGACCAAGTTCTTCCTTTTCTTCAAGTGTATTGAAGAGTTTTGCATCTAACAACATGCTTCAAGTTGCTGGAAGTTAGTCACATAATGATATCTGTGCAAAGGAAAGAAGTCTCCTTAAAATCAAGACCAATTGGGGATTTTGTAGACATCTCATTTTGTATCTCTTATGATCTGATCCCTCGTTTACCAATGATGACATCACTTAGAGGCCTAAGGTCGACTTAAGGCCCAATCTTGTAAGCTTTAACTTGAAGGATGGTTTTGGTAAAGAAAATGTGCAAGGAAAACCCTAAGTATGCACACGCATACCTTTAGGCATGTGTACACCTACACGGAGCATGCGCACACATGCCTTTAAGTATGCATATTCATACAGAAAGCATGCATACGCATGCCCCAAGTATGCACACACATGTATTGTTTTAGAATACCTGTAAGTAAAATTTTTGGACATAATATCGTTTAGAGTGAATCTCACATTGGCTAGGAGCTGCCCTACAACCCTATATGATCACTATAAATTGGCCTCAAAGGCTGTATTACCGATAGATGCCAAATTTACTAGAAATAGTGAATCAAAGAGGGAGTTTTTGTACTAAAACATCCTCAAGTTAAGGTTGGGACCTATTTTGGTCTTGACCTTCGAGTTTTGAGCTTACTAAGGGGAACCACTAAATCAAAGTTCTAAAGAGTTCTTGTATTAAGGTAAAGGTTCAAATTTTGTCTCTTCATTTTCTTGTTTCTTTGATTGTTTTCTTCTTCTTTTTATTGTTTTAACATCTCTGTCTTTAGCATAGATTGTTTAGTCTTTGTATTATAAGCATGATAGGTTGCTAGATTTTTAGTTTTGATTATCTGTTCCATATTTTGTAGGTTTGTGTTTTTGGGTGTGTATGCATGCACATGCTCCATGCATGCACATGCATACTCATAGCATGCATACGCATGCACATCAGATGCGCACATATACCCAAAAACCCATATTTATTTTCTTTGAAGCTTCTGTTTGTTTCATTCAGTTTTCTTTCACATGTTTTGTTTCTGTTTAGTTTAGTTTCACATGCTTAGATCTTTAAGTTAGTAGGATAACATGTTTAGCCTTGTTTGGTTATTAGATTAATAGGTAAGGTTTGTGTCTTCGATGAACAACATGAACATGCATAATCACATGTACATGCACTAATGCCTAGGTGCTATGATGCAGTAAGGTAAGTCATGCTATGAACACATGCAATTGTTTTATCAATGATACTGCCTTGTGATATACTTGTTACTCTTAGATAGCATGTTTAAATCCCATGATGGATGAATGCTACGGTTTGGGGATGATATGCCATGTTTATTGCTTTAAATGCATGATTAAAGTGTGTGTGTGTGTGTGTGTGTGTGTGTGAGTTTAGAATAACATGTTAGAAGACCCTTTGATGGGATTAGGATTTGGAACACAATGAATGGAGGCTGACTTATGAGTTGGGTGGGGTTAGGTGCCTAACACCTTCCCATCCTCATCCCTAAACTCCAAACACATGCTTTGGTAAAGATCAGCCCTTCCACAAGGGCGCTACAAATATGGTTACTAGACCTAATTTAGGTGGCAACTCCCTTTACACCCTCGGCCCATTCCACCTTAGGCCAAGGCGTGGGGATATTTGGCTTTTAGCATAGTAAGGGAGGACAAAATTGTAAGTTAACATGTGTTTAAAAGTATTTTGGAAACTAACATCTCGAGTTTTAGAAACTCGAGATGTGGGTAAAACTCGAGTTTCAAAGACTCACTTTGGGCCACTTTGTAGTTGATGACCTAGACAGGAAAATGCCACATAGATCTCGAGTCTTAAAGACTCGGGTTCTGCCAAATAAAAATCGGATCTCTAAGACTCGATTTTCTACATGAAAACTATTTTTGACACATAGATCTCGAGTCTATAAGACTCGAAATCTAATTAAAATTTACATAGATCTCGAGTCTTATATTCTCGAGTTTTGCTAGGCAAAATTTATAAAAATGCACACCTGATATGCAATCACAATCTTTGCTCTCACTCTCTCACCCACACTCAGCCTCACATTCCTCACTGCCTCACTCACCCATAATTCTCATACTCTCACTCACCCATAACTCTCATACTCTAACTTAACTCTTACATCATATGAACTTAGACACTAATCACTCAAAGTATCAGATCTACCATTGCCACAGTAGTCCTATGAAGTTAGAATAATCCTTACAACAAGCTACATAATCAATTGAACATGTAGAGAATAACTAGCAAAAATTTGGGTATATGAAATGATATCTACCATGGTATCCCTAAGAAGTCAGAATCACCAAAACCATCTAAATATTTACTTCATCACATATCCAAACAAGAATTGAAGGCATTAGCCAGTGCAAATTGCAGGCATTATATCATTAGGGGAATGGGGGCTGGTGATCATGTAAAGGTCAAGGGTTGTTGTAGTCAGCAAACAAAAAAAAAAAAAAAACAGAGCACCTAACAATATATCTTCATAGACCAAGAACTACAATACTTTCAAATCAAGCAAATTGATGTGCATTGATAATAGCTTAATTTTGCATATTTATATTATTGTTAGAAAGCATTATCGTACTTATTTTGAGGTAATTCATGAATTTTATATTTGGTTTTGGAATAATGGTGAATAATCAATTTTGTGTTTAATTGAATCTTATTGCGTAAAATTATCTTTTGGAGGAGAATGAAATTAAATAAGTGGATTTGTGCAAAGAAGAATGCTAATGGACTTTACATTTACAAGGGCCATGATGAAGTTAAAGAAGGTCAACCCAATTAAATTTAAGTCCAATTGGAGCAGGGAATCAAAGGAAATTTGCATCAAATCTAAGTCCAATTCGGATTGGGATTCCAGCCTGCACATCAGTTAGTATTTTTGGCATAACTTTTGGCTCAAATGTCCAATCGAGATGATTCAAGTTGGGATGGAAATTTAACTTAAAGTACTACAACTTTTTAGTTTACAAAAAGTCAGAATTCTGACATTAAATGGGCCAAAATCATCGGTTAAGTGAAGCCTAAAAATCTAGGATTTTCCCCAAACGGGAATTCAACTTGTAATAGGATTCTTTGACCTATTTAAAGGCTCTTTAGGGAAAAATTTAAGGAGGCTAGTGCTAGGGCTGGGGGCTGAACATAGAGAGTGCAGCTACTTCTTTGGTTTTCTTCCATGACAGTTAGTTTTATTTTATTTGTCTAGTTTAATGTTTAGTATTTTATTCTTGTGTTTTATTTTAATTACTATGAGTAGCTAAATTTATAATTAGGGTTGAGGATGAAATCTTATTAAGGATTATCAGTAATATTTATGTGATTTTATTTTTCCACAATAGTTGTTCTTTGATGATTTAAATTGTTCTTGCTTCATATCAATTGACTGAGATGAGACTCTAGATATGAGTTCAATCATATTTTTTTTCATGATTTAGGATTTTTCTTAATTAGTTGAGTGCTTGATTTATTAATTCTTGATTATAAAATTAGATATCACTTGTGATTTGTTAGTCAATGGATACAATTTATAATTTGATTTTTAGAATTGGATATATCTTGTGATTTGTTTGGTTACGAATACAATTAATGATTTGATTTTATACTTAAGAAGCAAAGAAGAACATACTTTTGATTTTTGAAATAAGGATTTTAATGAGAATATTTTCCATGATAGTAAGATTGATTTCTAAATTATCATGTAGTGAGTTGGAAAAAATTAATGATCATAAATATATACTGATAGGACTTACAAGGCGGATTCCGAAACCTTAATTCATTTCCCTTGATTGTTTACATCTTTTTGTTACTTTATATCTTTTGCTTAGTTTTAACTTTTTGCTTAATTTGATTGTTTGCTTAGTTTATTTAATTCCAAAACAACCAATTTTTATTAAACTAGATTAGGATTAATTTGGTTAAGATTTAATTAATTTTCCTACGTTCATTCAAGTCCCTGTGGATTTGACCTCGTTCTTGTCAAACTATACTTCGGTACGGTTCGTACACTTGCGAGTATTTTAAAATTTCACAACACAAATCCCAAAGAGTTAAACAAAATCTTCCATGTGAGATAGTAAGAACAAATCTATATGCTAAAGTTGAGTACAGAACAAGGAAAACCCATGAAAGTAATGTCACTTTGAACCCAAGAAATTGTTGCAAACAACTTCAAGTGTAATTATAAGGTATCAAAATTTCCATAGAACAAAATAAGGTATCAAAACTCAAAAGCCTCAATTTTTTTTTTTAAATTTTTTGTAATTATAACCCAAGAACAAAAATAAGAGCATAAACAAAAATAAAAGCACAAACTTGTCTAATTTTGAACCCAATGAAGAAATTTGAATCATTTCTATGCAAACTATAAGTAACGACATATTACACTACTCCAAAGAGTTCTGCAACATTTGCAACCACCCCATAATAAAGATTTTACTAACATAAATCCTAGCAAGTATACACATATCAAGCATTATTACCCAAAAACTAACAAAAAACATAACATGCCAGCAACCCAAATCATACAACAAGTAACAAAACAAATCCGTCTAACTTAAATCTTACACTAACAAGAAAAACAAAAGCACAAACAACGGAAATTATCTAACACAAACAATTGGGCTAAACCCAGATGGAATAATTATTTAAAAAGCTCAAATTTTTATAAGAAAAACATACCTTCAAACTTGAAAAAAATCTGAACTTCCGTTGGTAGGGATAAAAGGGATTTTGAAGGTATGGGTGAGGGGATTGTTTGAAGCCGATTGTGAGGAAAGAAGTGAGCGTTTGAGGGTGAGGGTGAGTTTTGTTGCACACCGAGCGGTTGAGGGTGACTGATTTGGGTGTTTGAGTGAGAGTGTTTGAACTTTGAGATACTGAGAGGGTTTGACTTTGAGAGACTAAGAGTGAGAGTGTTTAAGACTGTTTCAGCGTTTGAAAGTGGCTGTGATTTATGTTTATTGCAACCAGATCTTGAGTTTTAAAAACTCGATTTCTACGTGGCTAAATTTGCTCCATGTGGAAAATTTTTGTCCACGTATGGGGATGACAAACACCAAAAATCGAGTTTTAAAAACTTGAGTTGCAAACAAATCTCAAGTTTTAAAAACTCAAGATGTTAGTTTCCATTTTACTTTTAGAACCTAACAACTAACAAAATTGTTTCATAGATAAGGTCATTTGGAAAAAAAAATCGCCAAGGTGTACTTCCCATGAAGGAGCCCACTTGACCGTGGATGCTTGCACACACAGATTGGCGTAAGGATTCTATTGTAGGTAATTACTTTGGGACGGGCCAAGTTTAGGGTAAAATTATTTATACTTGTAATCTCTTAGTGACCTAAAAATCACCCAGTGGGGTTTTTTCCTTGTGAGAGGTTTTACCCATTAGTCAACAAATCACCATGTCAATTTACTTTCCACTGCATTGTAGATTATTTGGTGATTTGTTCGTACCTCCACGATATTGCATTTAATTTGACCTGATTAATCAACTAAGATAATTGAATTAATTAATTGGGGCCAATCTATAACCCAACAAAACTTACCACTTATTTAACAACGTGAGGGTCAATAGCTTCACTCCTTATTGAAAAAACTAGGCTAATGTTTATGGGTGTAAGCACCTGAGACGAGTGGTTTCCTCGTGAGAAGTACGCCTCAGTTTAAGGTGGATTGGGCAGAGGGTGAAAATGAAGTCACCATCTAGATTAGGTCTATGAACCATATACATAGCGCCCTTATGGAAGGATTGATCTTACTCTAGAGCATGTGTCCGTAGTTTAGGTATGGGCATAGGAAAGTGTTAGGCACCTAACGCCACCTAACTTGTAGATTAGCCTCCATTCATTGTGTTCCAAATCCTAATCTCATCAAAGGGTCTTCTAATAGTTTATTCTATACAACACACAAACACTTAAGCCTATCATAACATGCATCTAACAAACAACATGACATCTCATCACATTCATGGTATAAAAGGAAAGGAATTCAAATAAAATAAGTCAAATCAATTAAAGGAAATCATATATTTAAGGAAACAAAACATATCAAATTTATCATGGAAAAGTCAAGGAGAAAATCAAGGCAAGTAATTAATTAGAATATTCTAACCTAATCAGAGTCAAATAGAATAAATAAATATGGAAAATATTACAACAAATCAATCATGCAATTAAAACAAAGATAATGCAATTTTCTAGGTCAACATGTGTACGCATAGTGTCGGGGGTGAAAAAGTTTTTCCTTCCGAAAAATGAGATTTGTGTTGGGCTGGGGGCCTAAACCGAAACTCGACAATGGGCTCAAAGCACGGCCCAAAGGCTATCAGTGAAGATCCGAAGAGTTCACCTTATTTTATGCATGGGGCTTAGGTTGAGACTGACAAGGATGACCCATAAATAATTCCTTCAGCAGACACGTCAGCATGATTAAAGATCATTCTGCAGAAAATAGCCTACCAGTAAAATGTTTCAGCAGTAAAATATCCTAGCGGTAAATTGTTCTAGCGGTAAAATAAGACAGAACAGAATAAACCTCCAGTTGTTAGCTATTTCACAAAATAAGGAAAGTATCTACATTTTCAAACTCATCATCCATTGGCTCTAGAGATGAGTCATCAAATACAATAACATGAGGAAAAAATTCTATAGTGACAATCACATCATAACCTTCAATAGTAAATGAGTAAATAAACATTATGGGCTCCATTATAACAAATAATGAGGAAAACTTAGTGTGAGATGAAGGGAGAGAGAGAGAGAGAGAGAGATTCCAGCTAGTGCAGCAAGATCATTATGGTGCCAAGGTATGCTCATGGGTATAGTATAAGTAGTGAGTAATGAGGGACATTTCAAGTAGTATAAGTAGTGAGAGAGAATGTGTAGTGAACCTGCTGAGACTTTCTGCTAGGGACAGGTAAAAGCTTATAAGTAGAGATGTGAGGAGTATTTGTGAACTATTGGCTAAAGAGCTTAGTTTCTAAGTTTGAAACTAAGAACCCAGAGACTTAGAACCTCACTAAGAGTTTTTAGAGAATTAAGGAGGAGAGAGTAGAGAAGTTTTCAGAGAGTTCTTCCCTATTAGTGTCTCTTAGTGTGTGTTGGAGTGTTGATGGGAAGCTTCCATTTATAGTTGAGTTTTAGGGGAAGATTAGCAAATAATCTCTGCTAAATCAACCTCAATTTTCAGAACATCCTTAGAGAATCATTCCTAGGATTTGGACCAAGAGTGATAAGCTCAACTTTTAGAATGTCTTGCTGTTTTGGGTAATAACAGCTGGGGTTCTGACTTGGTATTAAATACTAATTTGTCCTTAGCTAATGGGATTAAGGCATATGTTAGGCTAATGATCTTGGTTTTGCTGCTGCTAGAATCAGAGCTCCCTAAGGCAGATTGTATCACCCCAAGCTAGGTGTCAATCTTGGAGCCTTTTGCTGGGAACTCTGCTAGGATCCCTTTGGTGCCATCCAAACCACATTTCCCTAAGTTTTTCCATTTGGGTTCATGTGCTTGCTCCATGAACCAGAAAGTATACGTTTTGGGCAAGATAATGAGACATTTTCAAGTTGTTGCAGGAGCTTTCATGGTTTGGTTATGGATGCCCTTAGCCCTTGACCGAATGGGTTGGAGAAGAAAGGGGAGATAGCTGGCTGAAGCTTCCCAACTTTTTGTCGTGTCACCTCAGCTTTATGTCACATGAAAAATGATGGAATTCAAAAATGATGAAATGATGGGTTTAACCCCTGCTGGACACGTGTCCTCTTCTGATCTGATAAGACAAGTTGGAACGGATGGCAATAGGCGCCAGCTGTCAGGTTGTGTTGAAATTTGGCTGGTCAGCTTACGTGAGCTTTAGCTACTGGGATTTGTATGTGAGATAGGCTGGATCAGCTGGGCCTTGTAATTGAGCTTCTTTGGGCTTGGTTATCCCTACAAAATGAAGAGTTTTGCCATGGGTGATGTACATGGGCTTTTGTAAATTTTGTAAGAGAAGTATTTTTGAGAATGAGTAATTATATTTCCCATGAGTTAGGGATTTTTGCATATGAAAATATGTTTTTGACAAGGAATAATTTTGGGCTTTAAGCATAGTGTGATTATTTTTGCCAAAATAGTATTTGGGTTTTGTAAATGTGTCAAAATAATATTGGGCTTTTAGAAATAGTTGCCAAAATAATATTGGGATTTATGAGTAATTGCCAAAATAATATTGGGCTTTGTAAAATAGGTGCCAAAATATCATTTGGGCTTTGTAAAATAGATGCTAAAATAGTATTTGGGTTTTGTAAAATAGATGCCAAATAGTTTTTAGGCTTTGTAAAATAGTTTGAGATTTTGTAAAATTATTCCCGTGCAGTAGCGGGCTTTGTAAGAGTGCTGTGTAGCAACGGATTTTAGAGGTGTCGTGTAGCAACGGGCTTTAGAGATGCCGTGTAGCAACGAGCTTTAGAGGTGCCATGTAGCAACGGGCTTTGTAAAGAGTTTTTTTGGGCTTTTTGAGTTTCGCCCACAAGTCAAATGATTTTGGGCTTTTTTTGTGGAGGAAGTATAATTTTGTGGCCCAATTTTGGTAGTAATGTGATGAGTATTTTTGTGAAAACCTAAGTTGGATAATATGTGAGATATAATGGCGTAATATTTGTGAAAGGGCCCAAGGTAATTTATAGGGCTTAAATAACGAATATTTGTGGGAGCCCAAGTTGGGCAATAATATGGAGAGTATTTGGGTAGCATGTGGTAAATATTTATGTGGCCTTAAAATGGTTTATGGGATTATGTGGGTATTTTCTAGGGAGTGGGCTAATGAAATTAGGACCCAAAAATTTGTACCTCAATAGATAGCAAATGATGTGTATGCATCTTTACGAGCATGCGTACACACCTCCAAGGATGCGTGCACATGTTCACTTAGAAACACAATCCAAAAACGTTCACATGCTCAAACAGATTATCACATGTTCATATATCAATTCAAAAACACGGTGAGACACAACAAATCAAAATCAAACAAAAAAAAAATCATATTTCTAACCATGCATCAAATCTCATATTAAGCCAAGAACAACAAAACATAAATCAAAGCATGTTCAAACATATCCATTAACTTGATACTTAGAACAAAATGTCACACAAAGGATTAAGACTAAACAAATCAAAAATAAACCCTAAACATGTTAAAGATCCAAAACTAAACAAGAACACAAAACATGAATCATGAATATCCAAAATGAGGAAAAGCCATGGAAGAGACTCACCTAGCTTATGGATCACAAGTTTGTAGAGATTTAACCGTTTTTTTTGTGCCTACACAACATATTCAAATGAGAATCAAAGGAATCGAGTATATCAATAATCAATTATTAATCGCAACTCAAAATAAAAAGGACTTTTATAAAAGCTTTGAAGAAAGGGTTTGATTTCAAGAATGAAAAATTGTTTTTTTTCCCCCCTTAAAACCACTAGAGAGAGGTTTTGAAGGGATCAAAAAATGTACTAGTTGTTGTGATCTCTGAAGATTGAAAGTGAAAGAAGGTTTGGAGAAGAGTGGTGGTGAAAAAATATCTCTCTCTAGCTAGGGTTTTAGTTTGGAGGCATAAGGTTGTATTTATATCCTTCAACTAGGGTTTTTGTAGTCATTTAGAGGGCTTTGGATGTTCCCAGGGTTCTAGGGGCCAGCCTGCATCAAAGAATGATGTTTTGGCTCCAAAAACTGAAGTTCGTGGCTACTAGAAACAAGGTTACGTATGCATCCTTACCCCCATGCGTATGCATGCTTCCCAAGAACCCTAATTTCGATTGCACTGTTGGTCCAACTTTAAATGAATATAATTCACTCAATATAAATCCAAATCATGCAAAATGTATGTTCAAATTGAATCCCAAGATGTCTACTTTTAAATGAAACAAACATTACTCAAAACTTCTTTGTGATTTAAAAGTTATGATAAAAAATAAAAAATAAAAAGAACAAAGGTAATTTTTCAGTATTGTTTTCAAAGCAATTTGAATACTTTTGAGTTGTGATTACTTCTGAATTGTCAAGATAACTCCAATCATCCTTTGTAGAAGCTCATCATTGGGATCGATGACTAAAGGTTATTAATCAGGTACAAAATGAGGTGTCTATAATGAACCAAGCTTGCTATACAACCTCTTATTAGACCTTGCATTAGCAACTCTAAAAAAATTCTCATTACTCCTTCAACAACAATACAATCCTCTTGTGGATGCCCCAAAAAAGTGGTTTGTTGCACATTGGGTCCTTAGTGATGTAACTCTTTTGTGTGCATGTGTTTCTACAGAGGGGTGTGTGTGTGTGTGTGTGTGTGTCTTTTTCTTATTTTATTTTTATAAGTCACCACCAGCCATTGGTTTTGTATTAGGTATGATTGATCACCTATTTGTCTAATTCTTTTTTAGTTACCTAATTAACTAAAACTCAATTCAAGGGTAATTAATTAATTAAGATAAACCAAAGTCTCGAACCAAAGATTCTTGGACTCGGAAGTTCGGTTACAGGTGGGGAAGGTGTTAGGCACCCACACTGCCTATCAAAAGGATAGTACCCCATTTTAGTTTTAATTCCAATATTAACATTTTAGAGAAAAAATTATATACTTGGCATTTGGTTTTTGAAAAATATTTTGGACAAACAATACATATATACATGTTAGAAAAGAAAAAGGGAGGTTTGTGATGATTTTAAAATCTTTTATACTAGGTAATCCAGTATCCTTATGCATGAAGATAATCAATTCGGTCATTATGGTTGGACTCTATTATGGATTTCTGACCACATTTTCGATAGGGCCCTCTTATCTCTTCCTTCTCCGAGCTCGGGTTATAGAAGAAGGAATCAAGAAGAAAGTATCAGCAACAATTGGTTTTATTACGGGACAACTCATGATATTTATTTACATATAATGTATCATGTGAATATTTATGACAAAATTAAAAACAAAACATGCGGGGTACATAATGTGAGAATTTACTACATTGTAAAAATAATACATATAACTTAACATGTGAGTATTGTGTATTACATATTTAACATGTGAATACGTACATATAAAAAAATAAAGAGGAAATGAAAGATGTCACGTTTTAGCAAATTTATCCTCCAGTTTTCTCATTCCCATGCACAAACATAATGAACCAAAACATTAGTGCAAAGGGGAGGGAGAAATATGTTAGCTTGATTGGTGTCTATTGGTTCAGTGGAAATGAACCATAAACACAAACCTAAAAAAGAAAGCAATTCCAAAAGGTTCAAAACAAAGCACATGAAGAAGACCTTAAAACTTGCCTTTGGAAAGATGAGCAATTTTTTTAAAGGAAAACTCATGATTTTCAGAAAAGTTGTACTTTGAAACTAAGGCTTACACTTTTTTTTGAAAAATACCTAAGAAGGGATTGTATTGGTTTTTATGAATAGGGGTTTTCTTTGATGTAAAAAATCATAAAGAATGTGTTAATTTCAATAAGATGAATTTTTGGAAAGGCATTTTTATGAAGAAAAAAAAACCTTAAAGAAATCAAACTTTTAAAGTTTAAAAAATCTTTGTTGGAAACTAACCTAAAAGTAGATTTTAAAACACTTAGAAATTGCGGAAAGCAATTTTAGAGACCCAAATTAAAGCCAAGGTTATTTACGAAGGAGTTTTTTTTAAAAAAAAAAAAAAGAAAAAAAGAAAAGGGATTCCTTGGCTTTGGTGAAAAGGGATCATTGTCATATTCTAGTGCTTTTTAAAAATTTAAAAAAAAAAATCTTTTGAGCACAACTTAGATATAATACTTAAGTATTGTTTTCTAAATTCTCATTTTAAGATTCTGTCATGTAAATTTTTTCTCATGAGATAAAAGTGTATTTTTTTAATTAAACAACCACATTACTGAATTTTAAAAAGAAAACTTAAGAAACAGTACCTAAAGTATTTTATCTAAGTTTTGTCCTTAGCTTTTTGTTATCTAGCAATTTTGGGCTTGTCTTTGTGATCCACCAATAGCCTCTACTCATTAAGTGTTGGACTTTTGAGTTGGACTTTCTTTATTCTCTTACATTTCTCAAACCCGAGAAGGGTCTTTGTACAAGTTTCCATTTTGGTTGGCCTTTTTACAAGTCGACCCCGACTGTTTTCATTGGTTCTTTTTCATGAGGCTATCAGAAACGCTTTGGTTTGGCTCAGTGTGGGTTGCCTTTGTGGCGGCATCGGGATCATTGGCTTAGACCATTGATTTTAATGCTTCGGCTTTGGGGGTGTGTTTTGTGAGTGGGCTTTATGGTGCCATGACAAGCCATGTGTGGTAGTTCACCTAGGGCGATTGAATGTGGTTCAAAGAGTTGGGTCTAGAGAATCCCGTTATGGCTTTTTAATCAAAGAAAATGAAGAAGAATAAAATAAGTGGAAAAAAAAGTAGAAATAGTCATTGGATCAAAGCCCAATACATTCCACGAACTTTATTTAAAATGATAATGAAAATGCAATTTATTTTCTTCAAATTCAAAAAATGAAAAATGCAAAATGTATTTCACATAAATCAAAAAAGCTACCAAACACTACAATAATTTGCTGAATGAATTCCACCTTATTTAATTATGTTAGTTCTTGGTAGCAAATAGCAATTACCACAGCTTTATTGGTAGTCAGGGTTAAATTTCTCCTACTAATAGGTTCCCAGCTGCATCCATGTGTGTCTATATATATATATTTCTTGGAACTCGTCCATCTATTTCAATCGTTTTTTATTGTCACTAGATCATATGGAATACATTTACATTTCACTGCTAGATGAACCATCAAAAACTGAGGAGACAAAAAAAAAAAAAACAAAAAAAAAACTGAGGAGAAGGGAAAATAAATATAAGCATATTACACGCTTGCCTACATTACGTGTCTACTCGGCTCCTAGGAAGTATATGGTGGGCTTTTTCGGTTCCGTGATCTCCACCGTCCCTTCCAACATCTTAGCAACCTTCCCCATTGATGGCCTGATCTCCGGTTGATCTTGAAGGCACCACATTGCCGTCTTCACCATACGATCTACCGAATTAAAATGTGCCCGACTATCATAACTATGCTTAATCCGACTGTCCAAAATGTCCTCCACCTTAAACTCCTTGAACACCTTATCAAATGCCCACCTTGGAAAATACCAATCCTCACTCTCCCTCACAGACCCCTGCATTTCAAAATTCCTTGTCCCAGTCACAAGTTCCAACAACACCATCCCGAAACTGTACACGTCAGCCTTTGAAGTGATCGGATCTCCTCCGACCCATTCCGGAGCCATGTATCCACGGGTTCCCCGAATCCGAGACATGCTCACTCTCTCCTCCTTTTTCCTCAATTTTGCCAACCCAAAATCCGATATCTTGGGACAAAAATCATCCCCCAATAATATATTTTCGGGCTTAATATCACAATGTAAAACCCACTCCAAGCACTCCTCATGTAAATACGCAATTGCTCTTGCCACACCAAGCCCAATCCTGTACCGGATACCCCAATCAAGTACTGGGGTTAGAGGAGGACTCATTTCCATCTCCCTCTCAGACTCTGAAGACTTAATCTTACCCTGATTGAATATGTACTTGTCAAGTGATCCATTAGGGACATACTCATAGACAAGAATTCTTTTACCTTTCTCAGCACAAAAGCCCCATAGCCTCACCAAGTTGAGATGGTGCATCCTTGCAATAATGGTAACCTCAGCCCAGAACTCAGCATCACCACCTGTAACATGTTTCAACACCTTAACCGCAACAACACGATGATCAGTCAACTCTCCTTTATAGACATCGCCGAATCCTCCTCTACCGATTAAGTTCGAGAAGTCACCAGTGGCAGTTTTGAGCTCAGCGTATGTGAATCTTTTAGGTCCACCTGCTGGAAGCAACTCAAGGCTAAGAGTCTGAGCCATTTCTCTGTACTTTATGTACCTCTTTAGAAAACCCCAAAAGAAAATCACCCCTGAAATCAGCTCAGCAGCGAAGAGGGTACACACTATCACTATGTTTCTGGTTGTAGTGTTGGATTCTTCAGGCGGTAAAGGCAGGCTTATCTTAACAGGGCATGTAGTTTCCAATAAGTTTGTCATGCCGCTGAATTTTGATTGATCTTTCTCTGAACTGTCCACACGCAAAAACATTGCAGCCTCAGTGCCTGGTGACCAGTACCCATATACTAGTCTTTCAAGCTGAAGAGCACAATAGCCTTTTCCATCATACTTGAATCCAAACCCTAGACAATTCGGTTCTTTTTTGCAGCTAGCTTGGCAAAACGTGAAATTATTAGCATTAATCAGTTTGGTCAGACTTGGCCCGCTGGTATAATTGACGTAATCAAGCTGAAGAAATTTGGTATTTTCCGGATTTTTTATCGGAATTTTGATTTCACATCCTTCTGTTGCGTTTCCATTTGGGCTGAATCCAGGTGGGCATACACAACTGGTACTGGAATTTGAGCCATCGCTGATACAGATAGCATTAGGCCCACATGTGCCATAAATTTTACAAGATTCTTGGACTGCTTTCCAAACGATGATCCACTCACCAACATCTGTATCGAAACTGTAAATTTTGAGATTACCATCGTTGTCAAGCTTCAATCTTCGATACCGGGTGGCACCAAAATCTGATGTAATGAAAGCACCTCCACTGTCTTGTACCATTTTACCATACTTGTTGAGCTGTTGGAAAGCTTTTCCTGTAGCCCAGTAACTGTCGGTGGAATTAATCAAAACCAAGCCCGTGGAGTTTGAGAAACTGTACTTACCATTCTTGGAAATGATTTGGGTTTGTGTACCACTTATGTTCTGGGTAGGCAAAATTGTGTCTGTTGGAAAGTTGAAACTTTGCCAGGTTGAGAAAATGAGATTACCATCGTCGTTTATGCTGAGACTGGTGGAGTTCGGATTTCCTGAGGCACTCGAAGGCCAAACGTTGTGGCCAGAGATGTCATTGAGAGTGAGATTTCCTGAGGTGGTGATGAATAGGGGGGCTGAGGCGTTGACTGGAGTACTTTCATTGGTTGACCAGACGATCTCGTTTATTGAGAGGTTGTGGTACCAAACTGAGAAGGTGTAGTGGTTTTGGGAAGTGGGAATTGCTTTGAAACCGGCGGCGAAGACTGACTTGGGAGAGAGAAGGATTTGGTTCTTGGTTGGGAGCCATGGGGAGTTTGAGCTGTTGAAGGAGGAGAGAGTGAGCGGTTGTTGTTGGGCTGAGGATGGTGGAAGGTTTGAGAGGAGGATGGAGAAGAGGAAGGAGAGGAGGCGGATGGTGGTGGTAGACATGGTTATTGACTTCTTGGTGGGAAAGTGTGGAAATGTAGTTGTCATTGTGGGTAATAAGATTTTTCATGGTAAGCCATTTTAATGGCGGCTTTTGAAGTGGATGAACGATGATGGCTTCTCCATGGAGATAAGACAAAGACTATTGACTTGAGATGTTTCGTGGGTCCTAACTCCTAAACCACGGCCTCCTTTCCGTTCTTGCACGTTGGCCTTTGACGCTTGATCAGTCAACCCTTTTTTTTCTTTTCTTTTTTTTTTATTAGATAGTTAAGGTGTTAGGTTTATCTATACTATTATTTAAGGGCTTCTTCTGTTTGAATTCTTATTTTTTTAGTTCAAAAATATCCCTACAGTTTTATGTTTAAATAGAGACAAAACTAAAGGACAATCTGATAAAAATTCATTTTTTAGTTCAAAGATGCCTCTACAGTTTTATGTTTAAGTAGAGACAAAACTAAAGGACAATCCGGTAAAAATGCAACTTCAACTCCCACTAAAATATTGCCTAAAAAATAGGACCACTCTCTTATTAATTTTTAAATTGATTTATTCACTTATAAATTAGATTTTTAAAATAAAAATCATATATATATATATAAAATAATTAAATATAGTTTTTTCCTACAAAATAGGACCACTAAAAAAGAAAAGTTTCATCGCACGCGCGAAGCGCGTGTAATGAGACTAGTTAAAATATTAATATTATTATGCTATCGCTGGAACCCAATTTAATGAGCATCTCTATTAAGGTTGCTAAATTAACTAAAAAGTCAATTTAGCAACCAATCATCTTAAAATGTGTTAAGTGTATTATAAAGCAGACGGTTAAAATAGATAAAATAGTGTTTTGTGTTATTAAAAATTATATTTTTTAATTTTTTTATTGTGAATGCTCTAAGAGCACTAGCATCCGAGTTTGTAATTGGCCTGTATTTACCATCTAGAAAGTTATTTTATCTATTATACCAACTCACTTTACATTATACCATACATCCCAGTTTTTATTTTTACATCTAATCCATTAAAATAATACTATTAACTACACAATAAAATAATATAATATACAAATTGACTCTCTCTTTTCTCTCTAATTGGTCTCTCTTCCTCGATCTCTCTTAGCCACCCATTGCCAGCAACCCAATGCACCACCCACCATCAATACAGACCCAATACTCAAACAAAAGCCACTTACTGCCACCACAAACCCTAAACCCCCCAATCAACCAAATAGAACAACTGCATCCACCATCCAAACTCCCCGATCAATCAAACAGAACAACAGCAAACACATTGGAACAAATCAGAACAACCACATAACCACACCCAAATCGGAACAAACACATACTCATACTGAAATTTTGGAACAAATCAAAACAATCACATACCCATACCCAAACTAGAACAACTACACCCATACCACCAAACCAACCAACTAGCTACCACCACTGAAAATGTGAAGAACACCACCCTCAAACTTCACACTTTGATCATCGTTGTAGTAGGAACTGTTGAAAAACATAGTTTGTATTGCATACAAAACATACGCATTGAAAAATTAACGGATCTACTTCATTCTCAATTGGTAACATGTATTATGTAAATTTCAGAATTCAAGAACAAGAGAGCGTACCTTGGTGCAGTGAAATTCAAAACCAAAGATTAAAAGTACTTGAGAACACTTTTAATCTTCACTCCAATTCCACTTAATGTCCAAGAAGTGTGGTCTCTCAATCAGTTTCCAATGGAGAATAATAGAGTGTCTCACACTCACATACACATCATTTTATTCCACAAAATAATGCCACTTAAAATTCTTTATATTTTTCTCCTTATATCTAACTGATTATATAATTGGGCTAGCCTTTTGGACCATTCCAATTGAGTTTTAGTATGTGACTTGGAGTGGGACTAAAAGGAAACAAATAAGACTCTAACTCCAATGAGCCTTGGACTTTTCTGTCAACTCTTGACAAGTCCAAAGTTACCATTAATTATATTTAATACCACTATATAAATATAATTTTACTCTAGGTGTTATTAATAAATTATATCCTAAGACTTTATTATACATACAACCCCTTTATAAATATATTCGTAGTAACACAAAGTCATTAATGTAGACTGCCACTTTGAAGATTACTACATCTTAATCCTTGAATACCCGGTTTAATCCTTTAAGTTATTCATCATATATTTATGAAATTCAATTTCATAAATATATACTTTAGTTATATTTATGAAATTCAATTTCATAAATATATACTTTAGTAACTCCTTACTAAAGTGGTTAAGTCTAATACTCTGAATAACCAAACCCATTAAACTTATCTCAAGGGAATATTTTATATCTTCATTAAGAGATTATGAATTCCATCTTGAGAATATATGTTCTATCAACACTAAATGTGACTGCCCAACATACTGAGGTTTTGATCGTGACTTTAGATCTCACTCCTAATATATCAAAACAACCTACACTTTATAATTAGGTCCATTATTCTCTCAAAATTAAGAGTTGATGTAAATAGAAGTCATGAAATTTATTATTCATTTGACAGTTGTTAGGAGAATAATAAATCTCACAGTAATCCAGTTCAATATGTCTTAACTCTTAAAACATATCAACATATTAATTAAAAGTCTTTACTTCCATGATCAAGACAAAGCATCTTAGTTGATATGTTATAATCTTCGCAGATGAAATATCCAATTTCATCATCGACTGTGAAATAAAATTCAGAGTTTACAAAGAACTTGTGATTTATATCTTCTGTGACTAAATCACATACTATGCATCTCATGAACTATATGATAATGTCCAAATATTCATGTTACCATTCTTTTAGATAATAATAAAACAAATTTACTAACTACAACATTAAGTTATACATAATATCATACATAGCATCATACAATAGGATTTAAAGGGCACATATCCTAACAGAAACACCACCCTCAAACCTCAAACTCCGATTATCATTATAGTAGGAACACCAAGCATTAAACGTATCATCGTACATCATAACCAACTTCAAATTCAAGAATAATCACAAAAGAAAAGAAAAAAGAGTTGTACTTAACATCCATAATTTTGATCATTTTATGACATCACTTAACCCATTGTTGGATTAGTCTTCAAATATCAAACACAGCACCTTTTGACATTCTGAAAAGAGTGCCACACTAGAATGCGCTTCTTTATGCCATAGAAACAGGGTGTAGCTATATATTTTTGTTTTCGTGGCCAATTTATTAACCTATACAAACTTTTATACACATGCATAAATATAGACATTTATTCACACGCATAACTTAGTATCTTTCATAGTGAATTCTTATGTTAGAGATATATTAACCTAATAGCATAGGCGCAAACCCAATACTTCTATGTTTGCAAGCCAAGTCTCCTACTTGTACTAGAAATCTATTAGTTTAAAATTTATCCTACTATATATAGTCATGTTATGATTCATTGTAATACAAAATTTTTACTTCACTCTCATATATTAAAGATGTAGCCCTTTAGAGTTTCCTCCATAAACGTATAACTGCTAGTTTAAACTACGTAACCCTCGTGTTCTTGTGTTCTATACTTTATAATTCCGCTTTCATATATATTATAGTCTATTCAATATAGTATATCAATGCTAATATTTAACACCTTAAAATTTTCATTTTTAATATAAGTTACCAAATTGTCTACCAAAGTGAGTAAAAAATGTTTAATCGAACTAATAAAGTATTTAAAAACATATATAAATGATCCAAAACTTTAACAAACACCAAAACACAATAATAAAAAATGAATGTGAGAAAAAATAAAAATAAAAACACTCTGTAATTACCAGACCAATTGGACAATTTTTTTAAGAGTGTCATTGGATTAACCAAAATATTTGAAGGGGCTAAGCTCCATTTTTGTAAACTAATTATTAAAATGTTAAATATTTATATATATATATAGTAATATATTTTGAGTAGGGGGGGGGGGGGGAGAAAAGCAAATGTGTTCCATTTTTCTATATGTTATGGTATATTCACAAGAACTTCCTAAAATTGATTTTAGAATTTAGATACTCATTTCATTTCCCCACCCCATGCATTTACCGATCATAATGAATTCCCATTAAGGTTCTCAACCCCTAAACTTTCTAGTATATGTCAAGTGAGTTTTCATTTCATAAATATAAAGAATTGATTATAATAATAATTACCACATCATGTTCACGTACCTTTCTCAACTTCTACCATACAATATTTTTCTGTCCTCATTTCCTCCAAAATAAACTCCACATATCGTATAGTGCCCATAAACTCATGTTTGAATAATATACACATCATATAGCTGCTCATAAACTCATGTTTGAATAATATCCACTCAAAAAACCTTTTTTTTTTTTTTTTGTCACAATTGTAATACGACAAAGTGTGAATGGTGGAAAAAAATTGCTAGTTCATGTAAAAGTGATAAACAGCCACTCATAGGGTCCGTTTGGATAAAACTTATTGCTAAAAACTGAAAATTGAAAACTGAAAACACTGTAGCAAAATAATTTTTAAATGTGCGAATAGTGATGCGGGACCCATTTTTAATAAAAAATTGATGAAAAAGTACATGAACAGTGCGCGCACAGTGCACGCACAGTGCCGCACAGTGCGCGCACTGCGCACATGTCCCCTCTGCAGCAGAAACCAAAAAAAAAAAAAAAAATCAAAACGTGGACGCAGCAATAAGCTGCATCCAAACGCCCTCATAGCCTGTTACATCAAAATTATATTGTATCAAAGTTGTAATAAAAAATAAGTTGTCCTAGAACTACTTTATCCAGCCATATTACTTGGCTTTTGTGAGAGATGAAAATAATGAGAGATTTTCACCATCTACATCAACAAGGACAAAGTTTTGAGTTATCCTTTTCAACTCATTACATGACGAATTATAACACTATTTATGTGTATTATTTAAATAAGTTACACGATTCATGTAAAAAAATGTGACTAAAACTACATAAAAATAGTCTCTTCAAGTAATACCTAATAGGTTGGAGCAAGATAATTCTAAACATATTTGAAGCTGAACTTTTTCTATCAATAAGTTATTTCATATATTCCATGTTTGCACACTACATGTTAGCTCAAACTTGAAAAAAGAGTATGGTTGCTGCAACCTATATAATAAGGACATAAGTTAGCTCTAATGTACAAGAGCCGACACGATACAGACTGTGTCCAATTTTTGTCATGTTTCCGCATCATATTGGTTCCAGTGCACGAGAGCACTAGAGCTAACCTTTACTCATCTAATAATATGTCTTCAATTTTTGATATCATTGTTTTATCAGTTGCTTTTGCTAGTTTATAAAAAATAAAAAGAATGAACCAATTGGGCTTTTTCTGGGCACGTGAATTTTCTGGGACTTTTTGCAAGTGAATTTATTGGGACTTTTTTTTTTTTTTGAGGTGAAGATTGAACAATTGAGTGTTCACCAAACCATTCAAATCAAACAATCGCACCCACACCAACTGAAACTAACCACAAAATGGAGTAACTACACCTCATAGCTAGTTTTGCCTTCCTGTCTTATTTCGGAATTTGTTTTGCCGAATTACCACTAAATTTGATTTATATTATGCCAAATTATCTCTCTCCAACACTACAGATGCAAGAAAGTGATAACAAACTTGCTGAGAACCAATATTTTGTCAAATCTCTTCACAAGAAGTTCCTGAAATTGAATTTACTCATGTCTCACCACATGCATTTACCGATTATCATGAATGCGGCCCATTAAGGTACTCAGCCCCTAAACTTTCTAAGAGCATTCCCGTCAAAGGTTCTAAAAAATTTAGCATTTAATATCTCAAAAACCAATTTTATAACATATAATACATCACTTTACAATATCCTTTACATCAAAACTTCTATTTTTTTTTTAACACTTCATTAAAATATTCTTTCTTTATTATTTTTTATTCTTCCTCTCTCTCCCTATCTCTCTCTTTCTCAACCCATCACTGCCACCAGCAAACCCACCAAGCAAAAAACACACACAAAGAGCAAACCCACAAAGCAAAAAACACACACACGGCAAACCCACATCCCAATCCACCATTGCCAATCAGACCACCAAGCAAAACACACACACAAGAAAGCCACAAAACTCCACAACCACAATAGCCAATCAGCCACCATCAATCACCTACCCCACCACCATGGCAACCCTCCACCGCCACCATGAACCTGGCCCACAACGAAAATCCATAGCAACAACAACAAACCCACCACGATAACCCTCCACCGTTGATCTATTGCTTAACCCACTACAGCAACCCTTCAACCCGAATGCAACCCACAACATCAAACCCACCACGGCAAACCTCCACAAAAGCCATGGGAACCCATCACACCGAACCATCATGCTGAACCAAAACCTACTAGATCGGTGACCAAAACACGCAAGAACCCCAATAGATTGGTGAACCAAAACCACAATCATCGGACCATCGCCGCCACCACCCACGACCATCGGACCATTAGAACACCACCCACGACCATCAGAACACCATTCACAACCATCAGACCATGACCCACAACCCAAAATCGAAACCACAATCATCAGACCCACAATCGATGACCACAATCACTAGACCACAGCCATCGGCAGCCCACAATCATTGGCAGACCACAATCATTGGCGAACCACAATCATCAGCAACCACAAAGAGAGAAGAGAGAAGAAAGAAGTGAGAGAGGAAAGAGAAAGATAGAAATGAGAAAGAGCCGTTGGGTTGAATAAAAAAGTTTTTTTTTTTTTTTTTTTTTTATACAATCCAATTACAGTAGGGTGTCAAAGATGAGATTGGATAGTAGCTGAATGTTAAAAATTTTAAGATTTAGCATATTTGATGAAAGGGTATTTTTATCATTTGAGGTGCTAAAAATGCTAAAAAATAACATTTAGCATTTTTAGCACCTTTGATAAAAATGCTCTAATATGTTCATGTTATGTTACTTGCCATTTTATAAATATAAAATTATAAAAAATTTAAACGTAATCTTCACATACCTTTCACAGCTTCTTATTTACCATTTATATTTCCCTCAAAATATATATATATATATATATATATATATATATATATATATATATATATTTAACCACACACGTGTATATATATATATATATATATCAACAAAAATGAGACTAACGTTTCCTCATAATTTGTAAATGCAATACAATCTTTTGTGAAATAAATGAAATATTCATTACAATGGGATTTCTTATGTCGATCATTATTCAAACAATTTCAGAAATTTATAATTTTTTATACCGCTAACCTTTATTCCCTTAAAAAAGAAAATCATTGGGATTGAGATTCGGTGCAATAATTATTGCACCCTGCAATTACAACATGTATATAAAATATATATTTTGATAAGATAAAAAAGTAAAAAAGAGTTCTTTTAAAATACCCTATCAATTTTACATTTCACATAATGTGGTAATTGCGACAGTAAATGCCGTATACAATTTTAGTATTGGCGTGTGAGTATATCCTCTTATCTCATTCTCATTCCCCTATGTGTGTGTGTGTGTGTGTTTCTCAATTTTAAAAATAAAAAATAATAATTAAAACATAATGTGGTAATTGCATAATACAAGAAGAGTACAAATTCTTTGTCCCACCTTTTGTGTTCTATTTTATACTTCACCAACCACAACTTGTCATGTATTCTTTTTATTTTTCTTATAAAATATCTAGAGTTTAAAATGAAAAAAAAAAAAATGACATTTTTGTTAGAGATAATTTCAACTTATGGCTTCGACTTAAGATAATTACTCTTTATTATTAGATTAATACACCAATTAATTTTTGGTATAGGTGAGCATCGAATCTCATATCTCTTATTCAAAGTATCGACCTCCACATACCACAAAATCTGCTATGTATTCTTTTTTCTCTTTTCTTATAAAATATTCAAATTTAAAAATGGGAAATATTTATGACAAATGACAGAACTTGCCATATTTGTGCAATGGGCGTAGCATCCAAAATCCAAATCCCAGGCTTTCCAACTGGGGGACAATAATGTTGATCAATAGCTGTAGCCTTATTTGTGTGAGACAGCCACAAAAAAGACTAGGTGCTATGCAGTGTCCAACAATGTTCATCCGACAGAAATGACAACTACGAGTTCTGGCTTTCGGTAAAAACAAATAACTTTCTTGTAGTAGCTTCGATGCTCCCAACGATTCAGAGTTTAACAATAGAATATACAGTCATATATTGTTAATATCGACAATTTTCATGCTTCTATTTCGAAACAATAACTCTAGCCGTCCCTCCATTCTTGCACCAATAACTCTCTGTCTCTGCCTCTCTCTCTCTCTCTCTCTCTCTCTCTCTCTCTCTCGTCTCAGAGGCAACATGATGAGGCGATTCCGGCAGGTTTTCACAGCTCTAAGAGAGCATAGCCACGTGAGTTACGCTAAGATTGCTACGGTAACTGGCTTCTGCGACGTTGAGTTCATCATCATAAAAGCCACAGCTCCAGACGACTTACCCTTACCCGAAAAATACATTCATGAGCTCTTGAAGATCTTCTCCATTTCTCCATCTTCATTCCGAGAGTTTTCACTCGGTTTTACTCACCGTTTTGCCAAGACTCGTTGCTGGCGTGTTGCTCTCAAATGTCTGCTTCTTCTTCATAGACTGCTCAGGTCAGTCCCCGAGGATAGCCCATTTCGATCAGAGATACTCTGGACTCGAACCAACGGCTTGATCACTCTCTATCCATGTCATTTCCGGGATGATTCGTCTTTTGCCTCTGATGACTACACTGCTTTTATCAGATCCTACGCTCAACTACTCGACGAAGATCTCAATTGCTTTGTCCTTGATATGAACGCGGAAGATTATCAAGATGATGAAGAAGTAGTTCCTGAAACTTTACGTGAAAAGATGAAGGAAGTTGGAAGAATGCTTCAAATTTTGCCTGAGCTCCAGAGTTTGATTGATCGTGTAATGGACTGCAGGCCTACAGGGTCGGCAGCACGAAGCTTCATTGTCCAGTCGGCTATGAAATATATTATTCGCGATAGTTTCATTTGTTACACAATGTTCCGAAGGGAGATTGTTGCAGTGTTGGACAATCTTTTCCACATGCCATACCGTAGTTGTATATCAGCGTTTGGTGTCTACAAGAAAGCAGCTGTCCAAGCAAACCAGCTTAGTGAGTTTTACGATTGGTGTAAGAGTATGGGACTATGTGGATCTTATGAGTACCCCTTTGTTGATCAGATTCCGCAGATACAAATCCAAGCTCTCGAGACTTTCCTCAATGGAATGTGGCAGATGACTGAATCATCTTCGTCGCCATCGCCTGCCACATCATGGTCATCATCCGATGATTGGACTATAACGGAAGATGGTGACAGACAGGTAGCCTTAGTCCCAAAGGAGGATATTGTTGGCAAATGGGAAACCTTTGAAGAAGATAATGCATTGGTAAGAAATTTTGAGAAAGAGATGGAGCCGTTGATTACGTTTGATGATGGTGAAAATGTTGGGTGGTAGGCTCTTTTAGAAGCTTCTGTGAATCAGTCATGCGCTTCTAAAGCTCAAAGCTTCCTCTTCCTAAACCATACAGAGCATTATTACGGGTACGGGAATGAGTATAAATATGATCATTGTAGGAGAAACGGGCAAGGAGACGACACGAATGTGTCGTGGAAGATGCAGATATACAATCCGAATGCTCTTAATCCGTTCTGTCAGCCCTATAATATGCCAAGTTATCATGGATTATTTCCGTATAACAATGGCATTGGAAGTTATAAACAACACTAATATCATCCGTGGAAGCATGATGTTCACGAATATTGGAAGTCAACGGACAAATGTTGCAGGGTAATGCCATTGTTTTATCCTTCTTAAGTAATGAATCAGCCTATGAGGCCATAATTAGCTAGGTATTGGATGGAATCAGAATTTGTGTTTCATGTCTCAAAACTATTTGAGGATTTAAAATAAAAGGCCCTATTTCTCTTTAGAGGGGTATCTCCTACCACTCCATGGAACTAAGTTCCCTAAAGCTGGATGGGACTAGCATGCTGTGAAAAAATCCCACTCCATGGGATAATTGGCTAATTGCTGCTTCTCTTTGTGCTTCTGTATTAACTACTATAGATGCATATCTTCAGCACATCCTACGGCACTGAGGATTGACATTCGTTCATACAAAGCATTCTTTGATTGCCTACATAAACATAATGAAAATACATACAACTAAATCTAAAATAGTAGAAATAAATAATAAAACACATTGCTAGCAATCTGATAAACCTCACAGTATATACTCCAAAAGCAAAACCTCAAGATCTTCACGTATTCCTGGTCAAAAGATTAAAAATTTTACTTTGATCATAGACCTCACCCTTCTTTAATCTTATGATATGTTAAGAAAATAAGCTTTTCTGACAGACTCGAATGATTGACCTTAACCTAGTTATGCACAAACACGTTAAAAAAATAGGTTGCAGTGCGGATCCTATGAATCCTTTTTTGAAGTAGAAATGAACATGAAGACAAAATGTCATTCAAAACTGTTTCTTTACATTTCTGGCAATACTCAATAGGAACATGAAAGAAATAAAAGTTGATAAAATACATTTATTTACAATATTATACATATGGTATGAACTAATTACCATTCTTAATTCATGGAGCCAACAAAATTTTGTAACTAAAATAGAATATCTAGCACAAATAACCATCCAGTGGAGAACAAGGATGCAATAAATATAAATTCGGTAATATCAACTTGAAGAAATGAAGAAGCCTTAAAAGAGCACTAGGGCGTTTCACTCTTCAAAAATTACCATCCCTGCCTCTACTTTTGTTCAGCATTTGCATCGTCCCACTCACGCCTTCAAAAATTACTTTCGATGTCTCCGCTTTTGTTCAACTCTCCTCTTATCATCATCCCACTCACGGTCGTACATTCTAGATCATGGTTAAGGACTTGCAATAGCAAACATGTAAATCACAGGTTAAATTTAAAATAAAAAGACATTTTAGGACAGGGTTCTGCTCAACTCTATTCCAAAATGATTCGTTATGTCACGATCAAACTACATCAAAGCACAATACACAGACACTGCAACTATGCAGAAATGTTCAGTGCACAAACCCTTATATTTTTTGGTGAATATCTCAACCACTTGCTTTCTGGATAGAAAACATCGACTACTCTCAATGTGGCCTGATCTGATTAGAGAAGTGACAAAACTAAGGTGGCAATCTTGAAGAGAGCCATACACTTGAGAGACGCTCATGCAGCAGCCAATGAGCTATAACTCTACTGCACTTTTTCACATAATAATAAGATGGAGGGCAAGGTCATAGGTTCAAAACTAAATGGGTGCGCATGTAACTTATCAATCAAAAAAGGAGATACTCGTGCAGCAGGACTAAAAACAGGTTTTGGCAATTACTTGCACATGTATATGAATATATGCATGATCCTTTTTTTTTTTTTTTTTGATAGGTGAATATTATGCATGATATCATGAAAGTTGATTTTAAGGATACTGATCGGTTTCGCGACGGGTCATTTTGCCAGCAACTTCTTTACCATGAATCCTTAGACTTGGTTCATCCAAGTAACCTGTGCGCTGGATCATTGCTCCCTTTCGTTCTCCCCTGTCTCTTCCTTCATATGATTGTGCACTAACACCAAGGGGGGGAGGAGGTGGGGCCACAGGTGAATACTCACCTGCTTCACCCGATGGCAGATGCTCCCTTTTGAGTTTCCGCCTCTTAGAAGCTGCACCCGCTTCCATGTCATCTTTTAAAAGGTTTGCTTTCTCCCTCTCCCTCTCTCTTTCTCTTTCCCTCTCCTCTGCCTAAATGCAGCATTTAAAGAAGTGCAAACTCATGTTTTAAGTATGGTGAGAATGTTGATTGTTAAGGCAGAAATAATATTATAACAATGCAGAAAGAAAAGATGTATACAGGTAGCCAAAATTCCACCTATCAATAGAATATTCTATCAGTAGCTAATTACTAATATACAATGCAATATCATGTGAACTCAACGTGGCAATGAACATTAAAATATAAAGAAACTTAGAAAAAAAAAATTTTGATAGGTACAAATTTTAGAAAAATAATATTCAATTCATAACAAGCCACTAAGAATGGCAATCAAATTAGCTGTAGGCCAGCACTTAAAAGTAAAGCTGGTTCATTCCAAGGTTCAGAATACATGGATGTACCATTATCCACAAAATCAATATCTGAATCAACACCAAAAAGCTATGAAAAGTCAACCTGATAACTTTACCTAGATGAATAAGAAGTGAAAGTGTAGTCTCTAGAGCTCTTTACCAGACAAGTTTTAACAAAGGTTTATTAGTTAAAAGTTGGATAAGGTTAAAAGGGTGAAATACATTTCAAAATTTCAATTTTAAGAGATATTTTTTGGATAAATACTTGTGCTTGAGTTTTTTTTTTGGCCCAGAACCCAAAAAAAAAAAAGAAAAAAAAGAGTAAGATGTGCAATACATGTCGTAATACATAACATGTTAAGGGAAAAAACCATGTATCCCAACAGTGATTGTCCACCCTTCAGCAAATTCAACAACCAAACATAAGCTAGTTGCACAAATGTTTTTTTTTATCACAGTGATTTCTTCATGATGGGCATCCAGACCAAGTCCTCTAATAAGCCAAAATAACATAAATATGTATTTCTGGACTAAAACGCACATAACCTTGATATGACCAATTAAATTCAATTCAGTCATTATGATCATCATGGGGTGCATCAAACATCTGTATGGTAATTGCCCAGTTGCATCATCAAATTGCTAACTTTAGATATAATGACAAGTACATTAGTTAATAAGAGCCGATGCATACCTTCATTGACAGCACCTCCCGCTCCTCCCGCTTTCTCTCTCGAAGATCATCATCTCTTCTACGTTTTGCATCCTCCTGCAAAACTACAGAATTCTCTTCAGATCGCCTCCGTTCTTTCTCTTCATGCCTTGGAGATAGCCTTTGAGTATGTCTAGTGGCTCCAAATCTTCTATCCGCATCTTCATCTCTTCTACCAGTATTGACAGATTGGGGAACCATATTAGGTGGTAAGGGTGGAGGTGGAGGCAAGCTTTGACCATGAAACCTATCATCAACATGAGATTTTTCTACTGATGTATCATTGTACCTTAATTTACTTCTGTCATCTTTGTTTCTATCATCCTTAGCTTTGTCAGAGAGTCTATCAAAACTCCTATCAGTACCTCTCTCTTGAACTCTCTCAACTGAACGCTCTCTTCCATATCTTTCAATTGACCTATCTCTTGCTTTTTCAGCAAAAACATCATCCCCACGGGACTTATCAGGACGATCCACTCTTTCCCTGTAGTCCCTGTCATATCTCTCATTGCTCTTATCTTTTGATCTATCCAAAGGCTTATCTGTTGGCCTATGTTCTTCAATTCCATGATCTACAGATCTCTCTCTATCAGAAAATCGAACATCACCCTCTAAATCTCTTGTTTCAGAGTCCCCTTTCCGGCGTTTAACTAGTCTATCAGGTTCTTCAGCAGGACTGGCTCTCTTTTGCAGTTTATCACTAGATTTTGAAGCATTTGCAGAATTATCATGCCTAGGAGAATGAACAAGACGAGAAGGGGGCCGTACATCAGAAACTTCAGCTCCATCTTCCTTTACAGAAGAAACCCTCATATCAGAAGACTTGGAAGCGCCAGTCTCTGCCTTTGATTCATTACCATGACTATCTGATGGTGCTCTAGCAGATGGAGTTGAACCTTTAACTGAAGGTGAAACTGTGTTGCCATTTGCAGTGACTGCAGAGGAAGCATTAGTAGGCCCAACCTGCCTGCCCTCTGATGCATGAGTTGAAAGATCCTTGTCACCACTTGAAGGGCCAGACGTCCTGCCAAGAGCTTTTCCAGATCTACTATCAGCTTTTGCAAGATCTTGTTTAGGTGGCTTAGTAAGTGATGTAGCAATGGTTGAGCGTTTTGCTGTAGTTATCAACTGTCATTGTAGGAATGTTAACATTAGGAAGGGAAGAAAAAATAAGAGAATAAAAAATTCAAAAGCAATATGATTATTGTTAGATGTTAAATCAAAACATCAAGAAACAAACATGCCAAATAGTGCATGAGCAATGTGACTTAACTAGCAGATCCAACAAAGTGTCACAGAAATATATACTTCATTCCATATTCCAGGTCAGAGGACATCAAATTTTTCCATTAAAATAATGAGATAATTCACTAGTTTCTTTTCTTCTCCCCCTAATTGATAAGAATGACTAATTTAATATTTCTTTCAGCAGTATAAAAGCAAGAGTTTTGTCTGTAAGGACCTAGTTACAAGAACAAAAGCAGAGGAAAATGATAAGTGGAAACATGCCAAGTTTCAACTTTCAAGTAAAAGCGGAGATGCAGCCAGCATTGTCAAAGAAGCTTATAACAAAATAACGCTCGCGCATTAAAGATATGGGATGTTGCAATTACAAAATGTGGGAACTAAGAAGCACATACTACCAGTACCATCTCTAATAGAGATGCCATCCTATTAAACCCCAATTGCATATCAAAATCATCTCAACAATTCAAATATGAATTTTTGTTTTAAATAATTAAAACAATAATAATATTGATATCTCAACACTTCAAATATGTGTATATTTTGAAACCATAACATTAAGAAAGAAAATACAATCAGGGTTTGCATCAAACCCTACTTATATATCCAATTGCAAGTGATGCCACTGAATTAGACAGCAATATTGAGCATGAATGAAGCATGTTTAATCATGGCAAACACAAGATTTCAGATAATACCTCAGATTCAGTAGAATTCTTTGGAGCAACTTTAGCCATGTTTTCATCCAATGTTCTTGCAGATTCATCCACTTGTTTTGGATTCTCAGTTGACCTTGATGTTCCTGATTGTACAGTAGCCGAGGGCAAGGATGACTGGGCATCTGCCCCATTAACCAACAAACTAACTTTTAGTTTTGCAATTCCAGGATCAGGCTTCACAATTGTAACACTTTCTGTTCTTTCCAACCTCCCATCTGCTGGTTTTGCTTTTAATATATGCTCTTTCACAGAATCAGAATGTTGGGTTGCTGCGGCAACTGTTTTTCCCCCAGCAGGTTCACTTTGAGAAAGTTTAATGGAAGAGCTACTTTGAGCAGGTGCTGAATTACCAGCAGCAGACTTTGAAGAAAGTGATGGTGCAGGCTTACTATCAAGATAGCCATTGCCAAATTCTTCGTCTGTCACCCATGAAGGCTGCAAAATGGAAGAATATTTAGTCCATGTTGAAGAAAGAGCAGATAAGCACACAATTAAAGATCCAGGATACCTTTCTAGCAGCCAAAGCTGCAGCAACACCTGTTGCCAACACCTTGAGATCCTCTCTTTCATCACTTTTGATCTTAGCTACCTGCATGGAAGGTAGGAATGTGTAAAAATGCTACATATCTTACTGGAAAGAAGCTGATAATTCAAGAAGGGAAAAAAGGGGAAGTATCTCTTACCCGCTTCTCAAGGTTAATACCAGTCTTTCGAGTAACAGGGAAGACAGTAGAAATCCTTGTCAACATTATAAGAGAATTTCGAATTTCCATGTACTCAGTAGATTCCAAGCACTGAATCAACAACCGCGTTATCCTTTGACTCCATTTCCAATGTACCTGTCAGCAATAACAAGTTAGCAACAGTCTTGAGCTAAGTGGCAGAGAAGACACTTCGTCACAGTGAGGCATACATGACGAGAGTCATAGTACCATTTTGCATACCAAAAGATTGAAGAAACAAGAAGATAGTATACCAAAAAAAAAAATTTAATTAAAAAAAAATAAAAAGACACTTCTTTTTTATATGTAACATAAGAAGTTATATTAAAAGAAGGAAAGATCTAAAAGAAATGCTTCCTAAGAATTCAATTAAACATTCAAACATTCCATGAACTCAACTAAAGAATTATAAGACAACCCCCTAATCACCATATTCTATTCAAACAAAGAACACAAAAAAAATACTTCAGTTCAATCAAAGGTGTCTCCATGCCATATGAGTATTCCACTCCCTCCACAATAACCACATAATATAACGAGGAGCAACCCACACAGCACTGTTATGCATCCCTCCTATCCAACAAGAGAAGACATCTATCACCTTGGACTGCATCTGAAAAACAAAGGCCCACAAATCATGGACAACCAGGTAGTGAAGCAAAAGGTAATCCACAGATTCACCATTGGCCTTACAGATGCAAAAAGAACTGATTAACCGATACCATTAGTTTGATAGGCCTGTCGATGCCCAAAATCTTTCCCAACACTATAGTCCACACAAACAACACCACTTTCTTTGGTACTTTGCTATTCAAAATACATTTCCACGTGAAATGCCTCATATTAACACTTCTCAAGCACCCATAGTACAAAAAAACACTAAGCAAACCATTGCTATTAGTCTCCATGTCATACAATCAACACATCCACAAAGAAGAATTTCAGAAATAATGAATCCAGTTGTCTCCATGCCCCTCTAATTCCCAATCATGGAAATTACAAAACACTTGAAACAAATTAGCCTGGACACACACACACAAACAGCAACATTCCAACTCCATACTTCACCCATCCAAAGTTTCTCGAGGGTATGCTCAGCACAAAAAAGCATATCACTGAAAGAAATTAAATAGATTGAAAATGAGTTCAATCAGGAACTTCTCTATCAAATGCAGCATATAGAAAATTACCGACCACCTTAAAGGGATCAATGTTGCAGACTTACAGCAGGAATTTTATCAAAATTTAGTTTGATCTTCATCACAATTTAGATCATAAAAGACCTCCTAAAAGATCCCAATAAAAGTGTGGACAACCTCCCAGGAAACCTAAGCTTAAATCATTCCATAAACATCAACATACAGGTTTGTTTCCTAACTTCAATCAGCTCCAAACACCTGAGAAAATAATCTTATTTTAACCCTAATGTGTAAAATACAACATGACATCCTTTCGATAAGTAACTGGAATTGAGTAAAACCGCTCAAAGGATGTCTCACCCTAGTACAAAGGGAGTATACAAAGGAGATGCCAAAAGAAAAAAACATACATAAAAGAAACAAATATAGAAATCAGTGTCAAGGATTTCATATCATATCCAAGAACTGAAGTAAAGAAAATGGCATAATATTGTTGATTTGTCCATTCAAAATTTCAAATACGGCCTTGAGAAAAAGAAACTTCAGCTGGGTCACCACTGACTCTTTCCCTCCAAAAGTACGAGGAATTCCCTTCTCTCCAAAGGCATCACATTAGATACAATGGACCTACCACCCAAACGTCCCTACAATTAGTGTTGCCAAACTTCCTTTTCCAAGAAGCAAAAAGGATGATCAAGGAATTCGGCAATACCCAACTACCCCAAATAAACAAAGCACTAGTGACCACAACTCCCAAGCAACAATAAAATGTTGTACAAGGTAACCCACAGACTAACCGATAGATTTGTACATGCAGCACCAATCCACAATTATAATCTCCTTGTCTCCTCAAATTATCTGTAGTTAAAATTCCCTCCAATGTTATGGTCAAGTAAAAATACATCCTTACCAAGGTAGTATAATGGATTTAACAATAATACCCAGACTTTTCCACAATTTAATTACTAACTAATCATGTATAATAAATAATTCAGGGACCTTAACCTAAAAGCACCCAGCTCTGCTGACCAATCAAACAGTCTCGACAGTCATGATTCCCTTGTGAATCCAGAAAAGCACAAAATTTAAGATCAAAAGTCAAATCAACACTGACCCTTTTTTTTTAATAAGTAAACAACACTTCATTGAAGAAAAAAGAAGATAACACAAGGAACCAAAGCACACAGGCAGTGTGCCAAGGACACAGCAAAAACAAAACTACTGTGCATGAAAACTACAACAATCAAGAAAATCAGCCAAATAATCAAAAGTAACATAGGCAACTGATCCTCACTTTTACAAATTGAGAAGCTTTAGTAATTGATGAGAGAAAACTACACTCACCATCTGATGCAACCACGGAATATTAATTTGTTACTACTTCACAAATTTGTGTATTCAAGACATTTCATGGGCCCACATGTGAGGTCCAATTTGAAGTAATATTCACATGGTTCTAAAGGTTTAGTTATGTGTTCCCAAGAAAAACTCACCCTAACAAACTGGCCATATGTAACTCGTTGGCTGTTTGGATATCTATAATACACAGCAAAGCCTGGCATGTTTCCACACTCACGTTCATAAATAGATTCATCACTCTGCAATGCCAAAAAACAGAAAAGGCACCGGTCAAAAACAAGAATTTTGAGGGCAAAAAAAAGTGGGGGGGATGTGAAATAAAATTTTATTGCTTTATTGAAATTCTGTAAACTTCCAAAAAACCATTGCCAAGGAAACAAAACTAACTTTCGTAGAAAATGAAAAATAAATAAATAACCAAAAACAAAACAGAACTTTACCTTCCAATAGTATGCAATCTTTAGTGTCTCACACAGAAACCTTCCAAGTCTACCCGCTTCATATTCAGTACAGCAGCATATCATAGGTTGTAAGGTTTTACATATCAGAACATCAATGTGATTCACTGTGTTAAAAAATGGTGTTCCAAGGGAATGAAGAGTGTGCACAAACATGGCACAATAGACAGCATCTGGCATACTGAAAGTACAGCGAGGAAAAATACAACGTTGAAGGAACTCCATGTTGATCTTCGAAGTATCAGGGCAGGAACTCCACCACTTGTCTTTTTCATGAGAAAGCCGTCTACGAACAGATGTAACATTTTCTTCATGCTTACGGAGTTCACTAGTCAGGCGATCTAGAGATTCTTGAATTCTTTCTTTGTCTTTCTTCCTTTTGGTGATTGCTGAACTTGAATTATCAGAAAGCTCTTCCAGAGCCTTAAGAGCAGCATGCTGCTTGGAAATTTCAGACTCATATCGATTTCTAGGAACGTAAAGATCATAGAGAGTAAGCCCCCAAAATGTAGCATAGAGATCAGGCGACAGGCTATTCCAGGCTTTTGAAGGCAACATGGTTCTAACGGTATCAAGAAGATCAGACCAACTGCAAAGAATGATGCAACCATTGAGAGGGAAGGAAAAGAAGGAAAGTTGGAAGTAATAAGAAATACAGGTCACATAAAGCATTCCAATGTATCTAAAATATAAAATTCCAAATGACATGCCAAGTAATGCCACCAATGCAAGTAAATTAAGAGACCATATGCTTAACGTACAAATATGATATATTTGTACATGTTTATAATTGAAGCCTACAACAGTGGCCCAAATATAAAAATTGTCCTGTGATATAAGTTTTAAAAGCATGCATAACAAGATAACATTGGTTGAGATTATTACATTATAGGCTTCTTCGAGGGGCCAAGATCCAGAACAACATTGCCAGAGTATTCTGTAGGTTCAGAATCCAAGATTGTAGTAGAAATATTTGTAGCATCACTGTCGTCTAAAGGCCAGAAGACATCAGAACTCCCCTGACACTTGAAGAGTCTCATTACAGGGCGATATATTAAGAAAGCAACCTATGCAGGGGTAAAGAGAAACATGATAAGGATGTTACAAACTCTGAAGCAGAAAAATAACATAATACTCCAAGGAAACTGTTTTGAATAATTGTGGTATTTATACAGCAATATGGACGAGAGAAAAAATAAAATAAAATAAGAAAACAAAAGTTTCTGATGGACAAGATCAACATACCTCAGGATCAAGGTGGTAAAGATGGACAAGATCATCAAGCGAGGGAATCATTTGAGCATAAGCTGAAGCTGGTGTCAATGCACTACAAAGGAATTCCACATATTGAAGAAGAGTACCATGGCATCTATCAAACTGCTCACTAACCATCTTTATATAAGGGGCATCTGCATTTATGACAACCCTGCAGAAATTAACAGAATCAGGAAGTAAATCTTAGTAGCTTTTGTATTTCCTTTTCTCGAGCTAGACATAAAATCAATCTCATGGCAATCAACTTGGGCAGGCAGAAAGTATACAGTAAGTACAAAATAAAACCAACCCATCGCCTGGAAAGAAAATATTGAGGGAAAAGGACAAAAGAGAAAAGAAAATCCATGAATAACATATATATATATATATATATATATATATATATATATATATTACAAGAAACACTAGGAATAAATTAAGATGAAGCTAGCTAATTTGTACCCCTAATATGTAAATATGTGGAACAGTCAAACCATTAGGTTAAGTATAATGGGAATGTAGAAGCATTATGAACTGCAGAAAGTCAGTTCTTACGGAGGCTAAGTGGAAGGTAGGGAATGGGTTCTCTATTCTTGTAACACATGCACACTGACTAAGATTCAAAACCTCAAGCTGCCAGATTCCAACAGCTGCACCCTTCAAATTTGGGTGATTTAATAGATAAAACTATTGTTAGACAGTTACAATGGGGGAGGAGGGATTTGAACCCTTGATATCTCTATTAGAAACACCAAGAGGTATCAGCTGAGCTACAAGGCTCTTGGCTATTGCTAGACGGACACGGCACTTGTAAAGAGTTGTACCACTCAAAAGCAGCTAATAGTATCCTAAGCTTGTCTAAATTGGGAATCCCTGATCAACTAACATGCACCCATTCTAAAACAGGACTCTTAACTTGCACATAATTACCCTTTTTCTTTTTCTTTTTTCTGTTGTTTGTACATACTTTTTTAGGCTACTTCATCTTGTTTGAATGAAGTAGTTCTCAGTTTTAATAAAGATCTCTTGCTTACCAAAAAAATAAAAAGTTGAAAAGCCTATGGGTTATACATGCTAAAAAGAAAAGGTTGTACCCACTACACAAAGCTCCCACTTTTACAGAGTCTAGGAGAGACGATTAGTAGGCAGCCTTACCCCCCAATTTTTTTTTTGTTATCCCTATTCTCAAACCTGCAACTTGTTGCTTTTAATAGAAGGTACTTGCCATCACACCAAGGCCTGACCTCTAATTCCCTGTTGCTCAAGAGCAACCTGGTAGAAGTAATGTCAAGAGTTGGAACAGTTTATGGGGGGTTTAACTTTCTCTTAAAAAAAAAGTCAGTAGTATTCTTCTGGAAACTGCATAACAAGTACTTTCCAGTCAAGAAAGAACTTGACAAAAGAATATTATCACTGATGCTCTGTCCCTTGCGCTTGAAGATGAAACAGTGGAACACCTATTATCCAGATGTGAACTGGCAAGGGCAGTGTGGTCTAGCTCTGAAACACAATTTGCTCCTGGCTTGTTTCTTAGCGGGACAAATTTCTGAAAACCTAGACATCAGGTCTCAGTTTACAGCCACATTCACAGCCATATTGTGGGCAATCTGAGTTCATAGAAACATAGTCCAAAGTAGTCTATGAAGGAATTCAGCCTACGCCAGTAGTGTTCTTTAACCAAAATTCTTAGCTCCTTGTTGAGAGGTGTAGAGCTCTATAGAGTCAAACACCATGGAAAGAAGTGGAATCAGTTTTCTTTCTTTAATGGCTGACAAGCATTTTCGATGGTTCATGTAGCAAAAGCAACCATTCTCAATGGAGAGGCGCTGCTGTCAGATGTACAAACAGCAGGGGAAAGTCATAGTTAATGACTGTTATAGCCGGACTACTCAATAAAGTACTGCCATCTGTAAGGCCATTTGAGAAACTCTAATCTCACTAAAATCACTAGGCATGAGAGGCACCAATTATCTTCACTACAAGTGCAGAAGTATGTACAATCTGCAATGGAAGACAAACTTCCAAATGGGAAATGGAACCAGTCATCAAAGATATTCAAAGTCTCAATGATGTAGCAGGTCCTATGTGGTTTCAAATGGTGAATAAACAACTTCTTTTAAAGTGTACCATATTAGTTTTGGCTACTTTTTATCCCTCTTGTCATAAACTATACAATCCTTGATACTTGGTATTTTGTTTTGAACAATGTATCCCAAAAATAAATAATAATAAAAAAAGAATATATAACAATTAGAGTTCTAAAGCTTACAAAGAACGATGTTGAGCAATAAGTAACAAAAGAGGAACAGCCAGCTTTGGTTCGTCCTTTGGAAGCAATGAGTCCCGTAGCCTGTTAGTGGACTTGATCAATGCCTGCATAGAGAATTACATGTTAACATCTTTAAAATTAGCGTGTCAAACGCCATGATATTATGCACAGAAGATTTACCTACTAGAAAAGTCACAAAGCCAATTTAACAGTCCAAGAATTTCTTTTTCTTTTTCTTTTTTATAAGTAAAAACAAATTATTAAATAAAGACTACATCATGCAAAAAGGGGCACGAAGCAGCCAAAAAGGTACAGAGAAAGCTCAAAATTATGTACCAGACAGGAGAATTTATAGACATCAAAAGGGGATCAGTAGATGTGAGTCCCGAAGCCCAAGACACCAATATTTTAATTTTTTACTTTTGATAGGTAAGCCCAAGACACCAATATTGTTGGAGTATATTTGTCTACCAGCTTTATTGGAATTTTTTGGTGTAATTTTGCAGATGATTATAGTGTACCACAACGGTAAAACCTTCAGTCTCAGAAGGTCTGCTTATTGATACACAATTCAAGAATACCAATCAACTTAAATGAAATTTTCCAATCTTAAGGCCTATACCCTGACTGTCATTTATTTGGGATGGAGAGTGGCAGGGGGACAGACCTCCGAAGTGACTATGCAGAAAGATATCAATCTGTTTTACATCTAATAGTTCTGGAAAATGCAATATCCATAATCAACTCCAGATGCATCAAAGAACATCAGCATTTATCATGCGCATGTATCCAAAAGATTGGCATACATGTAAAACCCAAATTCAAATTAACATAAGTACATAACTAGTTGGAGTTCATATAGAAGCACCTATATATACAACTAGTCGAGCAAACTTCAAATTACAATTACAGGAAGCAGATGTAGGACGTAGTCCAGATAATTTGCAGGTGTGCAGGAGAAAATGGAGGGTCATAACTACATCAATCTCATTTGGGAAAATGGAATCAAATAGATAGGCAAAATGCAACATTAACCTATAATTGACAATAAATACAATTTGTGGTTCAAATTTACTAATTGCAAGAACTAGAAGAAACATTATGCAAGAGGCTTAATAGCTATATAATTCACAGAGAATATGGCCCAAGTGGGAGAAAAATAACAAAAATGGAGTAACTAAACCTATATAGCTGAGATAAGTCACTAATGACCTCTAGCTCAAATAGCACCCCTTACCCTTGCAAGAGCAAGCTGTTTAAAGCCATGGGTTCAAGAGCCACCAGGTGCATTTGTAACTTACCAATCAATATATACAGATGGGATAAGCCTTCAATGTTCAGTTTTAATTCCTATTAATGCATGACGAAAACATTCAAATATAATTATAAGAAGGTCAACATTTCACTACTAGGTTTGCACATATTGATACATCAAACAATTTAGTAGCACCCAGGATTTAATGTCTAAATTTCAAGATTCAAAAACTTATACCACAGGGTTCCTCAGAAAGTGAACATATACAGGGTTCCAATCTGTTAGTTAAGATCCAATTTTGGGCTTTTATGTTTCAAAACTATATTAACATTCAGAAAATTCTATTTATTGGACTTCGCACGCTATGGGGCTCCCCCGGACAACCAAATAATAATAATCTATACACACCTAAGCCTATTCCATTACAAGGAAATAAAAAATAAAAAAATAAAAATAAAAAACCAAATCTGTTTAGCTGATCAAATACTGCCGATGCCCCCAACTAAAATATAATAAACAATATAATTGCAAATAGAAACCCAGCAAATCTGCCCCTTTGTAGCTTCCACTTTATCCCTGAAATATTCTCCTCAATTTAACTGTATCACAAGCTATGAAGCACGGTTGCGTTTTCAAATTCGAGTGCAGGTGCGGGTGCGGGATTCGGCAATTTTTTAAAAAATAGGGTGCGGGTGCGGCGGGGTGCGGCGATTAAAAAATTATTAAAAATATTTATATATATATATATATATTATACATTGCTAAGCATGCTTTTTTATATAATAATAGTAATAACAATAATAATAATAATAATAAGTACACAAAAGTTGTTGACACTTGAATTATTGACAAAAATATTAATATAGGTGTAGCTTCCCATTAAAAAAGAAAGAGAAAGGAAAGATGGGGCTTAGTCACGTGATTGGTCAGAGGCACACAAGACAAATAAAGCCCAGTTGATAACAAAAAGGCATTTAACAATCCTTTTCCAAAAAAAAAATAAAAACAAAACAAAACTTATCAACCAAAAAGACACAGAACATAACACACGGCTCCGGCGAAAAAAAAGAAAGAAGACGAAGAAGCAAAGAAGAAGAAGAAGAAGAAGAAAGGGCTTAAGGCCGGTGAAACTGTGACGGCGATAGCGGCGTGGTATTTTCGGTATAAGCTTCATCTTTTTTTCCTTACCGCCGATTTTTCATTTTCCGGCCGAAACACACCGATATTCAGCCAATACGATCCGATTTGGCCCGAATCGGTGTGAATCGGCCCGGTTCGGCGCCGAGTCAGCGCTTATCGCGAAACGAAAAAAAAAAAAAAAAGGGGACGCAGCACAGACGCACAGGCAGCGGCGTCGCCTACGCGTCCCTGCATCGGACTTGGGTGCGGCGGCCCAAACGCCGCACCCGTGCTTCCTAGATATTCACAAGCATACAATGCCATTTTTATAGGTAACATAAGTTATAATGCAGCTGCTAATAGTCAGCAACAACCTAAGGTCAACCAATAAAATATAATAAAAAGTACCTTGTTATTTCGAGTTACTCCAAAAGAAGTTGCCTGATACCGGAGAGTCTCACTACCCGCCATGGCATCCAGCTGTTCTTCAGTCAGGTTCTCTGTATACTGGACATTTGCCATTTGTTGAATAAGCTCCTGTTATATCATAGAACTCCAGTCAATAACTAATAGTGTTGGGACTATTTACATGTCAAAAATGGCACAACTTTCAGACTTCAAAAGTACCTGCAAGAGAACAAGCTCAATTCCTAGCCCCTTCTTTAACTGGTTCACAAGATACTGGAAAAGACCCCTCAATTCCATGGATGGATACTTCTTACACCTATATAAGATGATAACATATTAGTAAATTAAGCTACTTCATTTGGTTGCTTTATAGAAAGTTGCAGTTGGGTTCTAATTTTCCTTAGAAACATTTTAAGCAAAGGTGCATGGAAGGAGATAAAAGAAAGAAAACCAGTGGAAAATGTAGAGTTAAATCATCAAAGGTTTCCAATAGCAGAGAATAGCGTGCCCTCAAGCAGTGTCAGAACTCTAGCACCCTGACAATTTCATTCTTATCTAGCCAATTGTCGGAGACAAGCTTTTAACAAAAGACCACTTGGTCAATAGCAAGAAAACTTATTAACGACTAATGGAGAAGGCCCTATTTGATTATTCTTCAATTTACATTTTTTGCCCTTCTCAGAGGCAGCACAAGAAATCTGACACTTAAAACTGCAGACTTATTTAGCCAACTGTCAAAACAAGCCTTTTACAGATGCTTAGCAAGGAAATTACCGAGGACATCAAGGAAAAAAATCATAATGGAGATGGAGAGGATTCCTGTTTCTCAAGACTATAAACTTCCTTTTTTTTTTCTCAAAGTTGCAATCAACGTAGCCAACTTCAAAAAGATGTCCCTTAGTGCACACAAAGGAACAATATGGAACATGTTAAACAAGGGTGAGATATCTCTTTCCAAAGCCACCTATTAATTTCTCCACCCATTTTTCAGTTCTAGATTAATTTTTACGTAAGTCCCCAAAGGGCAGCTTTTACATCTAATTTATAAAATGGAATATATATATATATATACACACACATCTGCATACTCTACAAGTCAATGGATGATGCACCATCAGAATTAGAATTAGTTATTAGAATTAGAAACATATTCAGCAACTTTCAATCAGGTAATTCCTTTCCAAAAATTGTAATGGCACATTGATAAAACAGAAAACAAAGGGATCCAGTGCCAAAAGATAAAATGTTTCACAATAAATCTATTTTCTTCCCCAAATGGTAAATGACTAGCTAGAGATATCTCATATATTCAATGTTAACAATTTTTCTTATATTGGACCCTAGAACATATGATATCCTACATCAAAGACAAGTATCAACACATTCAAATAAAAAGGTAAACAAACTTCGTTCAAGTCAATTACAGCGGTCAGATATTCAGAATGGAGCAGTATTAAATTGAGCAACACGTTTGCTCTGATAAGGTAAATTCATGGTGGATCCACAAAAATTAGGTGAAATTAAAATTTACCCCCCTAAACTATACTCCCTTCTACACTTAACCCCCTAACTATGACCCCTTTTACAAACACCCCCCTAAACTATGAGAATGCACACTCACTTCCCTAAACTACTATCCATGGGATGGGGCGCAACGTGTTGTACAAGTAATAGTTTGGGGGGTTAAGTGTGCACTCTTATAGTTTAGGGGGGCAAGTGTAACGCGGGTACTAGTTTAGGGGAGGGGGGGGGGGTTAAATTGTGCATTCTCATAGTTTAGGTGGGTGTGTAAAAGGGGATATAGTTTAGGAGAGTAAAGTGTAATTTCCCACAAAAATTATTTAACTTAGTAGAAAACTCAAATCACATTGTTTCTTTTTCGAACATGGTCATGTTCATAGCACAAAATGACCTAACAGAAAAATGAGACTGCCAAATTCAATCCATTCACAAAATCAGCCAATCCTTCCACCCGGTAGTTCCATAACACAGTTTGATATAACAACAATTGTATAAAAGAAGAAATCTATTCTATTAGGAAAGCGCAACAAAGAAACTACAGAAATAAATCAAGTTTAGAGGAACTTAGTTATTATGCGACAAAAGGATCTCACATATAGATGTCAAGAGCCTTGTAGTTCAGTAGCATTCCCTGGTCTCTTTAGTGAGGAGAACCAGAGTTCCAATCCCCCCTCCCCACTTGTTGTAATCGTTAAATTATCAACAAAAAATATAATTTCTTATAAATAGATTCAGTTATAATAATAAAATAAAATAACCCTTATAGAACCCCATTCAGCAGAAGTTAAATTACATATGCAAGAAAAAAAGAGATTTTGAACCAAGCTGCTTCTTTGTTAGCCATAAATAATATCTACCATCTTTCTCACACAATCCAGATATGTACAGAAAATGAATTCCTACAACACCCCTCCTCCCCGCCCCCCCTCCCCAAAAAAAAAAAAGGAAGAGAACTTTTCAATTCTCTGTCCATAAAAAATTTCCTGGTAATTGTACAACAGCCCCAAATTCCTTGAGAACTTTCACAGATGAAGCTCTATAAGAACTTTTCAACCTGTAAAACTCTGATTGTTGCCTCCATAATTGCTGAGATTTACTTCAGTAGATCAGTTGATCTTTCTACATTCTATATCTCCTTTGTTAAGAAGTAATCTTGTACGTCCTCTCTCTATTATAAGGCAGGAGTACGCAGAATGAAAGGGCTACAAAATCATGAAGAACCCATGACATCCTGAACTATAACATAAAACTATCTTCAGACCCAGCCAATGCCGATGGAAGAACAATAAAGTGTTCAGTTGATAGTGCCTCCTCTTACATAGGGTTCATTTTTTATCAAAGAAAACTCCTCTGGCTCATCTATGGGAAAAAAATATTACAGAGAACAGCTGATCAAACCGGAAATCTACACTCTCTGGAATCTTTGAACAGCGTCATGCAGAGAAACAAACAATTAGAAACAGGAAGGAGCACAAGGCGAAAGAGAATTCTGACTAGGATCTGCAATACAGAGAACCAAATGCATCTTATCTTCAACTTCCACACGGAACCATGCACTTCATCAGACCAATAAACAAATCACCAAAATTCCTAATATTTAGAAGTCCGCTGAAGATAAAAATCAATTTACAGAGCTCCACAATGAGCAGTACAGTATTGAGCACTTCAAGAAATTTACCCCATCTAATCCTTCAACCCTCAATTTCACACCTCTCCAAAATCATTGAAATTGTTATTACCACACCCCAGAACACCATTCAGTGTGAACATGAACTCAGATAGCCCCAACTTCTTTCCTTTGTGTATTAACAAGCTCTCCACCACCTTTTTTTATAAGCTAATGATCATTGTAAACAACACCAAAACATGAACTCAGATAGCCCCAACTTCTTTCCTTCATGTACTGACAAGCTCTCCACATTCCGTTTCTATAAGCTAACAATCTTGTAAATGACACCAAGCTTTTGAAATCGTGCAAGAATCAAGGACTCAAGACCCAGAAGACAACTTATTTTGATTCCAATGAAATTTCTCTCACCCAGTGGGTCTGATGCATCTTTACACCTCATTTGAAAAATATAACAAGTGTTTTCTCACTTTCCAATCCCCAATATACCAAAGTTGAAAAAGCTAATAAAGAAAACCAATAACAGGGTAATCCTGACCAGCCCTTCCCTTGTAATGTGCATCTCTTTTTGTAATTCTGACTCTGTCATCAAATCTCATACGATTTTCTGAGTATGCCTGCCTATTGGCAAGCCAACTTGTTGGAACTGTCCTGGCCTCACAAGTCAGGCACATAGTATTTTGGCAATGTCACAACATCCCCAGCTCCAGTCAGCAAGCTTTTGTGACGGTTAATCTGCAACCCGGAAACTTACGTAAAGCATCCCAGGATACATCTAAATTCTACAATATGGGGTAAACGTTCATTAATGATTCTAATGCAGGTCAGTCAAAACTCATAAAATAAATGACCAAAAATCACTTGACAGTCAATACAAACGTAAGAAATAACACCCCCACCCCCCTACACAACCTAAGATGGGTTAGCACTACATGCCCAAAAAAATGAAAAAATGAAATCAACGATTTAGATTGACACCTACTGAAAATGAAAGTGCTGATACTTATTACAATGCCAATATGACAACATATAGAAAACAAATGACTCACAAATATATGAATAAATAAATCAAGGGCAAAAATAAAATATTGATACGTACAGGTGACCCCAAAATGAAGCCAAAGATTGAAGCCAGTCTGACAAATTTAGGCCATCATCCTTTAGTTTATCACGCCCACCTTGTGCCAAACGCTCAATCACAACGTATTCCAAAACATCATACTCGAGCTGTGCATATAAGTAAGCATTTAAATAGGATCAACAAAAAATACTGGGAAAAATATTTATTGATCAAATACAAGGGATACTTGAACTACACAGTCAGATGACATAAAAGATCCCAAATACTGGGAAATATAGTCTTAGTTGGAAAAATATATATATTTTTCTCATTTGAAAAAAAAAAAAGGAGGAAGTTCAAACAAATCATTCCAAGTACAACAAAAAGTGTTATTTTTTCAAAAACAAATTGAACTCAAAATTAAATCAAAACAAAACTGTCTTGTGCAACCCGCATCATTATCCCCAGGTTGGAGAAAGCTCATCCTCAAAGTGTTCAAGGACAGGAACTTTTTCCCATGAAATAAGTACCAACTCGTGAAATACCTTAGACAACACTAAGAACAAAGAAACTTTCTGTTCCACAATGTCATTAAATTTGTCTAAAATTATAAAATCAATCGGAGGAATCAATGTGTAAAACAATATAGCCTAATCTTGACCCACATAAAGTACTATTGCATCAAACATTTCCAATCATCAAAATTTATCACTTCATGCACAATAAAGGGCTTATAAAAAAGAAGATGCATAAAACTCACTTTTCACAAGTGTACCTATGAATTTTTGCACTCTTGTTGAACTTTCTCCTCATCAAGTAGTGAAAAATCCTCTTTCTAAGTGGTAAGCAACATCTATGACTTTTTTAAAGGTGTTACTACATATGGTTCAAATATTTCACCTTGTTGTTTAGGTTCTACAGTAAGTTCTTGATGCATGAATGTCGAAGCAATATTTATTGCAACCTGTTGTCCTTAAAAACTCCAATGACTCAAGAAGGGTATTAATTTTTGGGAACCTTGCAGACAGGCCTTGAAAGGATTTTGCCAGATTTTTTAAGGTTTATCCCATGGCTTGCTATGCTAGAGTGGACTTATGACTAGAAACTACGCAAATACACATCTTGTTTTGCGCTACTAGCTGTTTGTTCCCTTACCTCAGACTATTTCTTTGATCTAAAAAATCATCTGATGAGATTTTGGAAGATAATTCCTTCAATAGGATATTTCTTTCTAAGGTTTTCTTTCAATTCTTCACAATCAATAATTGCAGGTAGGGGTATCAAATGGGTGGGTTTAAGTTGGGGCATAATTGGGTTAGGTATATAAAACTCATTCACCCATTAAAACCCACTTAACTAATTACTTCTAACCCAAACTCAACCCAACCCAATTATAATGGGTAAAAAAAGAAACCGCGAGTTCGAAGTGAAGAAGAAATGAAGAGATTCAAGCGAGAGGGGAGACCTTCGGGCTGAACTGATTGGTGTTGGGAAGGTGGGTACACTTGATGACGATGCGAGCGATGAATTCTTTGACAGTATTTCAGATAGTGCTTGATGTGGGTATGGGTTTACAAAGGAGTTTTAGATTTCAGCTTGAGGTTGAAGATAAAAAGATGTATCGAGATTTTCTGAGACACTTACTCTATTTTGCTCGGATTTTTTCTGGATTTTCAGAGAGTATTTGAGTGCTATTGTTTGGTTGCCAAGAAAGTGAGAGAAAAGGAAATGACAAATTTTCTTTGTGCGAGAAAAGGCAAGAAAGGACAAGAAAATGAATGGATTTTAAAATTGAGAAATTTTTTTTTTTTTTTATGGGAAAGGCTGGGTTGAATTTGGGTATATTGTTTTTGGGTTCAATGGGTTTTTAGTTAAAACCCAATAATCACTGGTTTAATTGGGTTGATGCCCATTTAACCCAACTAATAATTGGGTGGGTTTGGGTTCAATTAGAGTGGGCGGGTTTGGGTGGGCAAATGGGTTTGGGCTTACTTTGCCACCCCTAATTGCAGGCTTATCCAATTGAAGGCAAGGGTTCTCAATACCCTTCCAGTATTCCATTAACTCTAGCTATGAATTTCATTTTGGCGAACTTCGCCTTGTTATTTGATAAACCTACTTGTTCAAAGAACTTTTTTTTTTTTGATAAAAAAGATAATTTTGTATAGATAAAGCATTGGTCCATCTCATACAACCAACTGCTGAAAACTCACGAGTCTTGATGACTATCAAACATATGTACCTCTAATATTAACACTGTACAGTGGGCTAGGAGGTTTGCCAACCTGGCCATAGCAAATAGAGCCAGCCCACTAAGGAAGTTGTTGCCACAACTCCACCAAATAAAGGGAAGTACCACACGTTCCATGTGCTGTTTGAACACTAAATAATAGCCCTCTATATTATATTTGTAGGTAGGACCATGAGTTGATTGGGTAAGACTTGCAAATTCAAACTATGTTGCAGATTGGCTTGGTATTGCTCATTTTCATTGGTTCATTGAGCTTAAAAAAAAAAGTTAGATAAAAATACAGTGGTACCTAGAAAAAGTGAGGTTTTAAAAAATTTGTATATTTTTAACATTACAAAATGGGTCCAGGTTGACCCAATGGATCCATGCAAGAGTCCAAGCAGAGGTCAAGGCTCAATCCAAGGCACTGCGCAAGAGGGAAGGCTTCTGACAGGGTTGCAACAGTGTGGCTTGGCTAGCAATTGCGATTGCACACGGCACACCATAGCCTTGTGCATTCTAGCACACTTCTGTCAACAATGCGAGGCTTGAAGACTAGAGGCAAGACAGGGACAAAGGCTGAGATCAAACACTAATTTTAGTAAGGCATTCACAAAACTGATGATACCAATGATTTTTTTTTTTTTGGGATTCTGTTTGCAGTGTTTATGGTCAAGGGATTGAGTTGTTTTGGCTATGACAACAGTGACTACACATGGCCATCGATGGTGTCAGTAGTCTAGTTTTTTTAGTTCTTTTTTTTTGACAAGTAATTACAAATAGTTTTTTAGTTCTAGATTATTGTTAGGGGAAGAAGGGGGGGAAGATGTTGTGTTGTAACTTGTAATGGCTGTGGTTTGACAATTTAGGTGTTTGGAGTGCCATTGAGATCTAGATGTCGATAATTGCGTTTTACCGGGTAGGGTGATGATGATTGAAGGATTGGGTGGGATTGTTTTCGTGGAGACTCTTGAGTAACAAAATTGTGGCAGATCAGAGTTTGCTCTGATACCAAAAAAATCGAGCGAGGTATTAAAATAAGGCTTTTGGATGAAACCTACCAGCCCAGTTTCAAATCACTCTCCTGCAATTATCAGCAGGCAAGGATTGACGACAAGAAGCTCTGGGGTCTAGATGCAAGCCCCAAAAGACAGAAAACAAAGAAATTATTAGTGTGGGATTTTCTCCTCCAACAAATCTGGTCAAACATATTGAAATTTTAAACGAAAACCAATGTACATCAGTCCCTTCGCACCTACTCTTTTCACCGCCACAATATGCTCAACAATTTTAATTGCATCAAGAACTGATAACCATAGTAGATGACTCTGGTCAACAGAATTCTGATCCAGTCATTACATTGAGTAAATTTGTTGTGTTCATGCATCAATTCAATAATCAAAAAGTAATAGAAACAACAAATTTTTATATACCAAGGGAGAGAAATGGAAATAGAAGAGGGGGGAGGGGAGGGAGAAGTGATATGAATAGAACATATATATCATCATATAAGTATTTAAAAATTTGTTGCTTTTGTTACTTTTGACTATTAAATTGATACATGAACACAACAAATTTAGTCAATGCAGTGACTGGATCAAAAAAAAAAAAAATTTATTAGTAAGAAGAGAATATTATTAATAAAAGAAAAGCAAGAACAATACAAGGAGTTCACGGTAGTGAACAAAGGAAAAAGGAACAAAAAGGCAGAAGCAACCCCTAATCTATTCTAATAGACGAAAGAAAATCCATAAGGGTAGAACAATCCGAGAAACCCCAACAACGAGACCAATCAAAGAGAGTCTGTTGGCAAAGCTCTAATAACTGAACCACAGTTTTCCCCTCATCCTCAAAAGACCGCCGATTCTGTTCGGTCCAAATGATCCACAATAAACAGCCTGGAACCAAATTCCAAATATCAAAAATATGCTTCCTAAGCCAATTATACCAACAAAATAATAAGTCCACAACTAAACCTGGCATGACCTAATCGATCCAAAACAGCCGAAGCATATACATCCACAAAGAATGAGCTATCGGACAAAAAAGTAACAGGTAATCCGCAGATTCTGCATTACAACAGCACATACAACAACAATTCGCCAAAGAGCGACCACGAAGCATAAGGTTATCCATGGTAAGAATCTGGCCATAAGCTGTTGTCCACATGAAAAAAGCCACCCTTTTAGGAACCTTAGCTTTCCAAATGCCCTTCTAAGGGAAAGTGAAAGGAGCTGCATTTCGAATCTTATGATAAAAAGACTGAATATCGAACTTCCCACTTCTATTAAGATCCCAACAAAGCCTGTCACACCCTCCACCCCTTGGAATTCGGGTTTGGATGAAATGAAGTAGGGAGTAGGAAGCCGCTAACTCCCAATCATTGAATTCCCTATAAAATCTTAAACTCCACACTTTGTCATTATCACCCACTGGAAGGCTTAACACTTCAGAAATACAAGCCTCCTTATTGGCTGAGCACAAAAATAACTAAGGATAAAGAATTTTAAGAGAAACATCCCCAATCCACTTATCATGCCAAAACAGAATACGAGAATCATCTCCTACCACAAAGGAGAAATACTTAGCGAAAGTATCCCACCCTTCACTAATACTCCGCCATAACCCACAACCATGAGCCCTTCTACTAGCTCTAGTGCACCAACCCCCTTTTCCATCCTCATATTTCATGGCTATGACCCTTCGCCACAGATGAGTGGTTTCATGGCCATACCTCCAGAGCCATTTCCCAAGTAGGGTCTGATTAATAGACGCCAAATTCCGACTTCCCAACCCACCCAACTCACGCAATAGGCAAACCTTTTCCCAAGCCACCAAAAGATATTTGAAACACTCTACTGACAAACCCCACAAGAAGGTCCTTTGAATGCGTTCCAATCTAGTAGCCACAGCTTTAGGGATAGTAAAAAGGGAAAGGTAATAAGTCGGAAGGCTTGAAAGGGTATTTTTCAGCAAAGTGAATCTACCGCCCTTTGACAAATAAAGCCGCTTCTAGCCTGAAAGCTACTTTTCCATCCTCTCAAGGATCGGATTCCATATAGAGGTTGATTTATACAAGGTTCCCAATGACATACCCAAGTAAAGCATAAGCAAACTGCCCACCCTGCATTGAAGAATATTAGCCAAAGTCTGAATGTTACTCACCTCCCCAATAGGGACAATTTCACTTTTCCCCACATTCACCTTCAAACCAGTAAAAGCTTGAAAACAAGTCAAAACCAGCCTAATAGAAAGAATATGCTCTCTAGAGGTATCACAGAAAAGAATGGTATCATCAACAAATAAAATGTGAGAAATACGGATACCAATAGAAATACTAGGACCCGCATGAAAACCCTGAATGAAACCTCCTTCCTCAGTTTTCTTCAAGATACGACTTAAAACCTCTATGATCAAAAGAAAGAGAAGGGGAGACAAAGGATCACTTTTTCTAAGACCTCTAGAGCTACCAAAGAAACCAACAGATCCATTAACCAAAACTGAGAAGCGAATAGTAGTGACACAAGTCTTGAGCCAACTCCTCCATCTACCCCCAAAGCCCATCCTCTCCAACAGATAAAACAAAGTGTCCCAATTCACATGATCATATGCTTTCTCAATGTCTAACTTACACACCACCCCCGGAGTATGACATTTCAGTCTATTGTATAAGCATTCATTAGCAATAAGCACTGAATCCAAAATCTGTCTGCCACCAACAAAAGAATTCTGCGACTCAAAAATAAGTTTATCCAGCACCCGCCTCAATCTATTTGCCAAAACCTTAGACAAAAGCTTATACACACTGCCCACTAAGCTTATACACACTGCCCATGAAATAATCTATTTTATGAATAAAATATTAGTACTAATCAAAAGAAAACACTTCAAATAGACCTACTCTACCACACAAATAAACAAGATTTCTTCAGAATCACGAAAAATAAAAGAAGATGAACAAAGGAAATCATGAGGTACAATGCCAAAGAAAATTCTCACCTGGGTCAAATACTTGAATGCATCTACTACAGGAGTGATCATATCCCTGTAGGCCTCAATCTACACATCACAGATTAAGACATTAAGACATTAATTTAATTCTTATATAAAGTACTGACTACTGAGCAGCAAGACAATTCAAAGAGGTACTGCCAAATGAGATAATACCTGATGAACAATTGTTCTAAGTACCGTCATTGGATTGGCATGAGCTAGTTTTGCAACCATCCGGCCCAGTTGCTTTAAATTTTCCTTTGCAAGCCTTTTCAAAATTCTTCTAGTGTCCAACTGTAAAGCAACATGGCATGGAAAATGACACCTGTAAGGCATCAAGCTTGAAAGACAAGACAAGAACTCAACTGAAAAAATAATTATTTATACCTTGGCTGTTTGCCTTGCAGACAAAACCATAGGAATCTGTTCATCATCTTTTTCCCATTCACCATATAATCGGTACCGCGCCTAAGCAAACAAGATTTATATACCAACATTCTCCACCACACTTAATAAATCTTAAATGAAGAATCAAATAGCACGGAAGTTAAGGCCAACCTCATATGGAAGGAGATTCATTACTTCCCAGATCTCTTGGCCAACCGCTGGATTTGCAGGGATCAATTGTAAAGAAGGAAGTAGACATGTTCCTAGGGCTTCCTCTATCCTTGACCTAGCTTGTTTCAGGTGCAGACGGGGATCTCGATTCCCACCAATAACAATTTCAGGATTCAGTACTCCATCACTATTACCTACACGCTCTACTGCAGACAAGTAGTAGCCTCTCAATACTCTACATACCTATTCATGAAATAAAAGAGATGGGCAATCACTATCAGCTCAAAGAGTAAGAAAAATATATGAAAAATACAGTTATCATAACATTAGAATTAAAAATATAAATAAATAACAAAGCATACCTTCTGAAGCAATAGAGTATCACGGTATAGGTAAGGTCCAGCACAAGAAAGCATCTGGAATAGCTCACTAGGAAGATCAACAAAAGACCCACGAACTGATGAATTTGCTACATCCATAGCATCAATGCTGGCTCCCAAAGAAGACCCAAAGCTTTGGAAATGTGCTTGATGGACAATGTCATATGCCGAAGAGATTGATTTTTCAATAAGCCTGGATAGATTCAGCACAGGTTTATTGATGTTACCAATGTAGATGCACTACCATCACAAGCTAATGGTTACCAAAATCACACTAATAATGCTAAGTAATGCCTTAGTTATTAGATTGAATTCTTAAAATGCACTTGAAATAACAAGTAGCCACCCTTATGCCTACTAGTGTATTTTGGTTTTTTTTTTTTTTTTGGTAAGTGCCTACTTGTATGTTTTGTTAGCAGAAAAGTATAGGAACTCAATAACAGAGACAGGTGTGAACTGAAATTCAAACAAAAATAATCCAAAATTCATATGATAACTTTACCTAAACAAGCTGTTACAAATTAGAATGTGTTCCACTGGATTGAGGGGTGAGAGACGTTCAAATAGTATATGTGCATGGTACCTGGCAACATATAAGAAATCTTTCAGATACATTACAAATAAATAGTAATAGGGCAACTTTACACAAGGAAAAAACAATTAAAACATTGATTTGTAATAAACTAATTCCATTTGTGCAAACAAGGGTTCTACCCCCTTGCCCCTATATGTATTAAATGTATAAAAAACAGAAGATCAATTAACCTTTACATTAAAAATACACAAAGATGTGATTATATCACTAAGCATATAACTTCCTAGCCTTGCGGAAAAGATGTAGACAACCCTTCACATGTTGTGCATCAGTCAAGCAATTACAAGCTTGTACTTTATAAAAAATAAAAGTTTAGACAAGAACCTCCAAGGAATCAAAAGTAAAACTGAGAGAACAAAAATATAAGCAATTTCCAAAAGAGAAAAGCTCCCAACCAACACAAAAGGATAAAAGAAAGAAAACAAAACATAAACAATAACCACAGTCACCCATAAAAATCACCAGTTTAACAGTGATCCAAACATAAAAAGTTCTAATAAAAACAAACCTACCAGTCATCGACACAAAGGAATCCAGTAAGCAAGCCTAACGTTTGGTTATTTTCAAGCTCTGGAAATCGTTCAACAACTGCCTCAGTTTCCATATCTAATGCGGAAAAAAGATCTATTGTCACATCTCCTTGTTTCTCATCATCCATTAAATCTTTCCCAGTAGCGGCAAGATTTATCTTCCCAATCTTGTTGGCCTGCAAAAAGAGTGAAAGTCCATGTCCTAATAAGAAAGGCATAAGCATAATCTGAAATTTGAATTAAGGAAAAAGGACTCCTAGCCATCTATCAAAGAAGCTTCTAAAGCCTCCACTGCAACAACAGAGAAAATCCCCTGTAACTCAACTGCCAGCTCCTAGTGTTTTCAACAGCAACATCTATCCCTCCAACCCCAACTATTGAATTATCAACCAAAAAAAAACAAAATTCAAACAATTGGGGAGGGGTAATCATTCCACTCTCCCCTCCTTCCCCTCCTTCCCCTCTACTCTCCTCTTCCTCCAAAGTTCCAAACACGGAAATGAGCAATTTACCAAAGAAAATTCTAAAGGCACCACTACAACAAGAGAGATACAAAGGACTCTCTAAACAGTAACATGTGTCATGCAACAGCTTGCACCACCTCATAAGATTTCAATGAATTAGTAATCATCAATTACACACAAAATTATATGACAGCAGCTAGAAAGAAAGAGCATATGACACTCAGCAGTCAACACCAAAGGTGTAACCTCAATATATTCACGAAGACAACAGAAGTCCCCACCTCATTGGTAAAAATTATGCAGAAAAAATTTCATAATAACAAAGACTTCTACCCAAATAGGATAACAGAGCAAAACACCCATTGAGTAATTATGGTAGATCTACCTCATCAAGTCGCTTGGCACAAAAAGCATTATAATGCTCAAATGCCTCATCATCCTTGGGAAGTAAATGTGCATATCTGGAAAAAATAAGAAGGAAGACATGAACTAAATCCAATCAGAAAATAACCATAGCAGAAACAGCAACTCAAGGGAGAGAGGGAAAAACAGAACAAATGACAATACAAATGCACATATTTTACTTATCCAATAAACATGGCACTGTAAGCTGTGGCAAATAAGAAGTAAGACATGAATTAATTCCAGACTGCAACAGTTATTTTAACAAATAGAAGACATAAAATACTAGGCATTAGCAAAACACTAGAATAACAGAACCAACTATAATATAATTATTTTGTTGTTGGTAGTTTTACATACACACCCAGTATGTTTTGAACCCACAAATGTCCATATTCTATGATACATTATTTATGGTCAAATGTGTAGAATATTAAGTGTTCAGTGATCTAATAAAAGTAAACTATCACTGATGTTCGACTTTCAATCTAAGGCTTAATTGTCCACATCAAGAAAATGTAGTAATAAACCCACCACAACGTTTTTACTCAAAGGTTCCATGTTTAATTAAGTTATAAAAATTATTAGATGCATCAGTTACAGAAACAATGCTGATGAACCAACATTTGAGTTTTCAAAATTCTTGAGGAGAAACTGTAGAAAAACTCTAGTTCTATAATAATATGTTTCATGCTCTTTCTTTCACACATGGCTTATTCAAATAACTCCAGGAAGAAGTTAAGATATCCCCCGAATAATAAATGCAACCCAGTCACCATCATTAAAAAAATTATACTCCAGAAACCTAAACATGCAGACCATAAAAAGAAAAAGAGCAAAAACATCATGTTGAGCTACTTATCAAAAAATTAATCAAAATGAATATGTGCAAAAACATCAAATTGAACTACTTATCTAAAACAAAAACAAAAGGCACCAGATTGAACTGTGGTCATAGATGATAGAAATCATCTTAAAGTAACAAAATTGATAGTATCACTATATTACATGACCAGAAAGTTTGCACAAACCACTCACATGCTATCAAGATCAATAAACTCTTCCTTCACCAGCAAAGCTGTAAGCTTATACAGCCCAAACGGTACAGGACTATTTACTTCCATGCGCTGATAATATTGAAATTTAAAACCAAGAATCTGTGAAGCATGAGACTGCAAAGAATGACAGAAGTATTAGTAAAATAAAGCTATTCAATTAGTATACTAAAACTTGAAGACCAGTGAACCTACAACACATCCTTACCTTGGGAAAAATTGGAATCAGTTCCAGAAAGATCTTATTATCTGGCTGAAGTTCAAAACACTCCAAAACCTGACCAAACAGATGCATTAGAAGTTAAAACCATAAATAAATCGTATACCAGCAAATTCAAAGCAAAAATTATGCAGAGCAATCCACGCACAACTATAAGATAACAGAAAAACAAAAAGGATAAGTGGATGAAACTTACGATATCAAACGCACGATTGGGGTCTAGATCGAAATGTCCAATTAACGACTGCATGATATATTAAACAAAATAAGTCAAATACAAGAATAAAGAAACAGAGGATAACAATGAAGAAAAAGTTAAAAAGATTATATAACAGAATAAGAAAGAGGGATAACAGTGAAGGTAAACTCAAAAAATAGATGAATAACAATGAAACTCAAAAACCTTAATAATGCCTATTGTTGCTGCTGATACATTTTGAGTTGAGGCTTCAGAATCTCGGCAAAGAAGGGTAACCTACAGATCCACAAGATAGTGAATACCCAACAACTTTTTTATATATAATTAAAAATCTAATAACAAACTAATTACAATCTACTTACAATCTCTTCCACAAAGGTGAGACAAATAAAAATTTAAACAGACTCATGACAACAAATTGTTCTTCTACTATGCAATCATTCATAACCAATACATCCCACAAGAGCATCTTATACGTGAATTAACAACAAAAGAAACGTACATGTAAGAAAATCAAAATTGTGCTTAAATCTGAATTACTTTACTAAAGATTTCAATGAGTAGTTTAAGAATACCTCCCCCTTCTGTAGACATGAGGCACCACAAAGAAAGAATGTCATTATCACTAGGCTATCACTTAAACCCCATATGCAACACAAGAAATTAAAGAACATAAAATAAAGTATAGATAACCTGTAAACACCAAGCAGGAGAGAACAAACCAAGGAGTCAACGCCTAAGATTAACTGGAGTCAATACCAGAACATTGGAAAAATTTTAGGAGAAATTTTACTATTCAATCAAATTTTTATCGTCGCTAAGGAGTACAATAATATGCTTATATAGAATACTAAAACTAAACCCTAATTCTAGTTGACTTAAGAAAGCCAATTTTTTTTATAGATAATCAAAGATTTATTTCATAAAAGAGACATCATGTTCACGATGGTGAACACTCAGAACTTGAAACGAATACAAGTACCTCAAGAAGAGATACGAAAAGAAAGAAGAAAATCAGAAATGGAAATAAATTGTGTAAAACCCCAAATTCTAACCCACTGAAATAATGTCCCAACTAGTATAAGCTTCAAAAGATCTATTGATCTCGCAGTATCTTCAAAAGTACGATTATTACGCTCCCGCTAAATTAACCACATCAAACAAGCTAGAACCTTATTCCAAATATTAGAGGAATGCTTCCCCAGCCAATTCCACTAGCCAAAAAGAAGGGAGGCTAATGTCTTCGGCATCACCCACTGGATTCCAAATATCAAAAAAACTTCACTCCACAAGGCATAAGCAAACTTGCAATGGAGTAAAAGACAATCCACAGTTTCCTCATCACACCGGCACATACAACACCAATTAACAAGTGGTAAACGCCTAAGAACCAAATTATCAACGGTAAGAATATTACCCCTAGCTATTGTCCATAAAAAGAAAGACACCCTTTTAGGTACCTTTGTACTCCAAATGCACTTCCAAGGAAAAGAGATAGAATAAGAGTCATCCAAATCAGCTAACAAGTTACAATAAGAGTGAACATCAAAGACACCAGAACAATTCAACTTCCAAGTCAAAATATCATCTCCCTCACCCCTTGGCATATTAGAATAAAGATGCTTAAGCAGGGAACATGCTCTCTCTACCTCCCTTTCATGAAAAGCTCAACGGAAATGTAAATTCCAGCTTCTGTTACCCCCTGTTAAATTAGAAACAACCAAATCAGAAATTCAAGCTTCTTTGGAAATAGCACAAGTAAATAGATTTGGATAGAGATCCTTTAGAGGGATAGGCCCACACCAAGGGTCATACCAAAAATAAATACAATAGCCTTCCCCCACAGCAAACTCCACCTGTCTAAAGAAACTCTCAGCTCCTACTCTAATATTCTTCCACATTCCACAACAAAAGGTCCTCGAACATCGCTAGTACACCAACCCCACTATCCACTCCATATTTGGTTGCTATAACCCGACGCCATAACTTGTGAACTTCTTTCCTAGAACGCCATAACCACTTACCAAGCAAGGCTTGATTAAACAACCCCACCCTCCTTATCCCCAAACTACCTTCCTTCATCGGTAAACAAACTTTCTCCCACGCGACTAATGAATATTTAAAGACCTCATCAGAAGTCCCCCAAAGGAAATTCCTTTGTATCTTCTCCAATCTGGCTGCTACAGCTTAAGGAATAGTGAACAGTGATAAGAAAATAAGTAGGAAGGCTTGAAAGAGTATCCTTTAACAAAGTAAGGCTGCCACCCTTAGACAAATATAATTGTTTCCACCCAAAAAGTCTCCTTTCCATTTTTTCTAGAATTGAATTCCATATCGAGGGATCCTTGTAATGTGCCCCAAGAGGCATACCCAAGTAATTCATAGGTAGACTTCCCACCCTACAGCATAGCACACAAGATAGAGCATGTAAATTACCTACCTCACCTACTGGCACAATCTCACTCTTTCCAACATTGACTTTCAAACCTATGATAGCTTCAAAGAAAATCAACACCATTCTTACATATAATAATTGTTCCCTGGAAGCATCACAGAATAACAGTGTCATCAACAAAAAGAAGATGGGAGATTTTCAAACCCCCTTGCACATGAGAGCCCACTTGGAATATCTGCTAAAACCGCCCACTTCCATCTTCTTCAGCAACCTGCTAAGAACCTCCAGCATCAAGAGGAATAAGGTTAGAGATAAAGGACCCCTTTGACGAAGACCGTGAGAACTGCCAAAAAAACCCGCTGGAGAACCATTAACAAGAACTGAGAACCTAACTGTGGAAATGCAAGCCTTCATCCATCTCTACCGCCTCCCCCCAAACCCATCCTCTCAATAAGGTTGAACAAAGCATTCTAGTTCACATGATTGTAAGCCTTCTCAATATCTAGCTTGACAATCACACCAGGAATTCCACTCTTAATTCTACTATCCAAACACTCATTTGCAATAAGGATAAGGACTAAGTCGAGAATCCGTCTACCACCAAAAAAAAGAATGAGAGTCAAAAACAGCTTATCCAGAACACCTCTTAGCCTATGTGCTAAAACCTTTGCCAGAAGCTTATACAAGCTGCCCACAAGACTAATAGGGTGAAAGTCCTTAATACTGATAGCATTGACCTTTTTAGGGATCAAACAAAGAAACGTGGCATTAAGAGATCTCTCAAAGATGCCATGTCTATGAAAATCTACAAAGAAAGCCATTTCATCCCTTTCCACAACACTCCAACTTTTTTGGAAGAACGCCATAGTAAACCCATCAGGCCCAAGGGCCTTATCTCCCTCAGCCTCTTTTAATGCCTCAAGAATCTCCTCCTCCTCAAAATCCCTCTCTAGTGAGAGCCTCTCAGTCTCATCTAGACAATCAAATTCTAAGCCATCAATAGGAGGCCTCCAGGATTCCGGCCCCTGGTATAGTTTCTTATAAAAATTCACCACATTTTCTAGAGCATCTGATTCGCCCTCATACAACACGCCAATTATTTAATTACAAAAATACCATTGACTCTTGGAAATTAAATAAGATTCTAGTAACCAAATCAACTATTAGGACCTTATTGGAGCATTGGAAAGGGGGATTTGATTGGCATCACAATGTGGATATTTGGGGTGCTCTACCTTTATGTGTTATGTGGCTTATTTGGGTGGAAAGTAACAATAGCAGATTCAAAGGCACTTTCCCTCAAAACTAAATTATTATTATTTAGTACTTTGTATAATTGGATAGCAGCTTTAAGTAGACATTCCTTCGGTACTTGGACAAATCTTTGGAGTTATGTACTTTTATTTCACTCTTTAACAACCCCATTACACTTCCCCAGTATAGTGGCTGTGTTGATTTTCTCTTCTTTTTTTCTTTTTTTTTTTGATAAGTACCAAAATTATATTATTAAAAAAGACTTCGAAGTATACAAAGCAGCATCAGCCTATGAATTACAAAGCTCAAGAAAAAATCTAACAAGGAATAACAAGAAAATAATTGAAAAGCTCTGGTCCAATCCAGAGTGTTGCTTTTCTCTTCTTTAGAATAAGATTTTCCAGTTACTGGTAAAAAAACTACCAAGACCTAAAATAAAATTTGCATGAAGAATAAAAATGCAATTCTTAGAGCTTCCTACATCATTCTTCCCTAATTAGAGAACTCGACAGTTGCAGATGCTCACACAGAAAACCTCAGCCCATGTGGCAATCAATGGCTCACAGGCTCAGTCCAACAAAAACATACGGTTTTCCTTGGGTTGGTGAGGATAAATCAAATCTCCGACAAACTCCTAGGCTTTGCACCTAGAGATGAGGATGAAACCGACAAGGTGCTCAAAAACAATCTTGCAACAATCAGTCACAACATGGGCTTGAAAGGGCATAGAATTTTTTTGATAAGTAATAAGTTTTATTAATATCAAAATAGGATCACCCTAGTACACAGGGAGTGTACAAGGGGTCAACAACTCAAAGACAAAAATTACAAGAATCAAGGAAATCAAAATAAGAAGGGAATGATTAGTTTTGCATAACAACCAACCAATCCAATAAAGTGTTAAAGAAAAATGACTTGAGGTCTGGTATGGATCTCTCAATATCCTCAAAACACCTACTATTTCTCTCTCTCAAAAGGCACCACATTAAGCAATGGAGTACAATTGACCAAATAAAACCATTTCGATGACGACCAAACCTACCTTGCCAACACTCTAAGAGCCCCAAAACAGATTGGGGCATAACCCAGCTTACTCCAAATAAACCCAAAACCATAGCCCACAGGTCCATACCAACCGGACAATGAAGGAAGAGATGGTCAACTGATTCACCATTACACGTGCACATGTAACACCAATCCAATATCCAAACCTTCATTTTTCTTAAATTGTCAATTGTCAAGCATTTCCCTTCCCCAAAGCAACAGTCCAAACAAAGAAAGCTACTCGAGAAGGAATCTTCTATTTCCAAATGCTTTTCCAAGGAAAATAGAAGTCAGTAGAGCCCACTAAAATTCTATAATAATCATTAACCTTAAACCCTTTATCTCTAATAGACTTCCAACACATCTTATCCTCACCAAACCCCCTTATTGAAGAACCATATATGGTATACAAGAAGCTTGACATAGCCTCTAATTCCCGAGCATGCACACCCCTAAAGAAACTGATATCCCAAACAAGGACGCCATTGGTGTACTTCATAAGTGCAGCCACACTAGCCTCCTTATCCCTGCAAAATCTAAATAACTCAGGATAACTGACTGCAAGGGATGTCTCACCACACTAACAGTCTTGCCAAAACTTCACCCTAGACCCGTCACCAATATCATACAGAATATGGCGTGAAAAAGAAGGTCATCCCTGACTGATATTTTTCCATAAACCAACACCATATGGACCATTAACAGGTCTGGTACACCAGCCCCCCCATACACATCCATATTTCACCTCTATCACTTGCCTCCAAAGGGCATCCTTCTCAATCCCAAATCTTAATAGCCACTTCCCAAGCAAAGCTACATTAAAAAGTCTTACATTCCTTATCCCTAAGCCACCCAAAGAAATGGGGGAACAAACAGTAGCCCATTTAACCAGATAAAATTTAGGTTCATCACCAATGCCACCCCATAAAAAATTCCACTGAAGTTTCTCAATCCGGTTAGCCACAGCAGCAGGCATAGGAAAAAGAGATAGAAAGTAAGTGGGTAAATTAGATAGAGTGTTTTTAATTAAAGTGACTCTACCTCCCTTGGATAAGTACAAATGTTTCCACCCCGCTAATCACCTTTCCATCTTCTCTAGAATTGGGTTCCATATGGTCTTATCCTTGAATTTAGCACCTAGAGGAAGACCCAAGTACTTCATTGGAAGAGTACCTTGCTTGCAGCCAAGTACAGTCAACAATAATTCAATGTTATGCACCGTTCCAACAGGGACCAATTCTGACTTGCCCAAATTTATCTTTAAACCAGACACCGCCTCAAACCAAATAAGAATCATACGTAGAATAAAAATCTGATCTAGATCAGCATCACAAAAAACTAGGGTGTCATCCGCAAAGAGTAGATGAGACACCGCTAAGGATCTTCCCTCTAAGTCACCCACCCTAAAGCCTGACATACGTCCCTCATGGATAGCTTTATTCAACATTCTTCCAAGGGCATAGAATTGGGATGGATAAACTCTATGAGTCATTGAAGCAGGAGGCAGTGAGAATGATTTATTATATTTAATTTAATTTTATGTATCAAGGGCAATTCTGTAATTTCTTAATATTCTGGAACGAACTGTGTTTATAGTACATTGGGTCTTACTTTGGTTTATTTTAAGTTTGGTTATTTAGTTGGGCTTAGTAGTAAAAGCCTAAGGAGTCCAAGCCCAAGTCTCATTAAGGTTTTAAGAAATTCTAGTTCAACTAGGATTAGACATTAGACTTCTATTTAAAGAGTTGTAACGCTTTCAATTGGGATGATGTATGTTTTTAGAATTTTTTTGTTAATAGGTAAGAAAGAAAATATTATTAAAAAAGGAATAGAAGGAAAGATACACAAAGTTCATGATAGTGGACAAAGAGCAAATAGAAACAAATAGGACTATTCTAAGAGACAAAAGAAAATCCATAAGAGCAGAACAATCCAAGAGACCCCAACACCGAGACCAATCAAAGAGTCCATTGGCACAAATCTAACAACTGAGCCAGAGATTTCTCAGCATCCTCAAAAGAACGTCGATTATGTTCAATCTAAATAGTCCACATCAAAAAGCCTAGAACCAAATTCCAAATATCGGAATTATGTTTCCCAAGCCAATGATAACAACAAAATAATAAGTCTGCAACTGAACCTGGCATGACTTAATCAATCCCAAACAACTAAAGTATATACATCCACACAAAATGAGCTACCAAGCAGAAAATCAGCAAGTGATCCACAAATTCATCATTACAACAGCACATATAACAACAATTCGCCAAAGGACAACCACGAAGCATAAGATTATCCAAAGTTAGAATCTATTCATGAGCTGCTTTCCACATAAAGAATGCCATCCTTTTAGGAACCATTACTTTCCAAATGCCCTTCTAAGGGAAAATAGAATGAGTATCATCTCGAATCTTATTATAAAAAGACCAAATGTCAAACTTCCCACTCCCATTAAGGCGCCAACAACGACTGTCACAACCACCACCCCTAGGAATCCAAGATTGGATCAAGTGAAGAAAGGAGAAAGAAGCCGCTAACTCCCAGTCACTGAATTCCCTATAAAATCTTAAGTTCCACACTATCATTTCCACCCACTGAAAGACTAACACATCAGAAACACAAGCTTCCTTATTGGCTTACGCACAAATAACCGAGGACAGAGTTTTAAGAGAATTATCCCCAATCCACTAAGTCATTAACCATGCCAAAAAAAAAATACGAGAACCATCCCCCACCACAAAAGACAAGTTCTTAGAAAAGCTCTCCCACCCTTCATTAATGCTTCGCCATAAGCCACACCAATGAGCCCTTCTATAAACTCTAGTGCTCCACCTCCCTTTCCCCTCACCATACTTCATGTCAATAACCCTCCATCACAAATGAGTAGTTTCATAGTCATACCTCCAAAGCCACTTCCCTAATAAAGCTTGATTAAAAGAGACCAAATTCCGAATTTCCAAACCATCCAACTCACACAATAGGCAGAACTTTTCCTAAGCCACCAAAGGGTATTTGAAACACTCTTCTGAGGAACCCCACAAAAATTCCTTTAAATGCATTCTAATCTAATAGTCACAGCTTTAGGAACAGTAAAAAAGGGAAAGATAATAAGTCAAAAAGCTTGAAAGGGTACTTTTTAACAAAGTGAGCTTGCCACCCTTTGACAAATAAAGACACTTCCAACCCATAAGATTCTTCTCCATCCTCTCCAAAATAGGGTTCCAAGTAGAGGCTGTCTTATACGAAATACCCAATGGCATTCCCAAATAAATCATAGGCAAATTGCCCACCTTGCATTGAAGAATGTTAGCCAAAGTTTAAATGTTACTCACCTCCCCAATAGGGACAATCTCACTTTTCCCCACATTCACCTTCAAACCTATAAAAGCTCGAAAACAAGTCAAAGCCAACCAAATTGAAAGCAACTGCTCCATAGAAGCATCGCAGAAAAGAATGGTATCGTAAGCAAATAATAGATGGGAAATACGAAGAGGAGACAATAGATCGCCTTGTCTTAGCCCTCGAGAGCTACCAAAAAAACCAGCAGAAGATCCATTAACCAAAACTGAGAAGAGGACAATAGTGACACAAGCCTTTAAGCATCCCCTCCATTGAACCCCAAAACCCATCCTCTCCAACAGATAGAACAAAGTGTCCCAATTCACATGATCATAGCTTACACAGCACTCCCGGAGTACGACACTTCAATCTACTATCTAGACATTCGTTAGCGATAAGCGCAACAAGCACAAAATCCAAAATCTGTCTACCACCAACAAAAAACTTATGCGACTTAGAAATGAGTTTGTCCAAAACCATCCTCAATTTGTTAGCCAATACCATATATAACAGCTTATACACACTACCCACTAAGCTAATAGGTTCTGGGTTGGTGTAGGTGATTTTTGGCAGGAAAGAGAAAAATGGTTGTTACAACCTTTGGTTATTTTTTTTTTTTGATAAGTAAGAAGAGAATATTATTAAAGAAAAAAGCGAGAAAAATACAGAGAGTTCACAGTAGTGAACACATGAGAAAGGAAACAAAAAGACAAAAGCAGTTGGGACCCACAACAACGCTTGAAAACACAGATTGAATTTTTTCTCCCATACCAAAAAAGATGCAAGATAAAACCAAAACTAATGCAACAAAATTTGAAGAGAAAAAAATAAAATATAAATAAGCTAGGAGTCGGCACTTAACCTTACTTGGAGTCAACACCAAGCAAGAAATAAAGCTAGGAGTAAGCACCTAGCGTTGGCTAGAGTCAACACCAGATCAATGGAAAATTTCCAAGAGAAATTTCATTTATCATTCAGACTTGTCTCATCTCATACAAGTCCAATCGTAAGGCTTACATGGAATAATAAAATTAAACCCTAATTCTAGCTGACTTAGAAAGCTAATCATTGAATTACAAAAACACCCTAGACTCTAGGAAATTAAATAAAATACTAATCACCTAATTTAATTATAAAAAAAAAATTAAATTAAATTGTAATATAACAAAGATGTAAAACATAAAATAACTCACTAAACAGTAAAATTGTGAAGGGTAACAAATATCACTAATGATACTATAGATAATTCATGTGTCATCATACCAGCTTGGCATAGCCCTCACTTTCTTCTCGAAGAAGGTTAAATTTTGTTTGCTGATAAAGAAGACGGGTATTTACTCTGACCTGAAATCAACAAAACAAATACAACAATTATGATTGGGATTGGTTTTCACTTAAAACTCACCCGCAGATGAAATTATCAGTGCATGTCATTGTTTCCACTAGTTCACATTTCATTATAAACAACTGCACATGTTGAAACAGTCCATCTCATTTATACTTCACCCCTTGGAAAAAAGAAACATTTTAAGAAAATAGATATGCTTCCCCATGTACATGCCATGTATTAGTCCCAACTACTTGGCATATAATAAATAGTACCTCAAATCAGCCCTTAATTTTACACTTAACTGCTTAAAAACACCCCATGTGATTGGTGCAATTCTTTTGTTTTTTAAATAAATATATTTTAAAAAGCGCTAACCAGATAAAGTTTATCGAGCAGAAAAGGATGATGGCAGAGTGGCCGCAACCATCTTCCCCATCAGGACAAACAACCCCAAATGGGAAGGAAGAGATTGCAATTGAACCAATTCACTCACAAAAGGAAGCCAATTGGGCTAAGTTGTGAGAAGCTAAAATTTAATATAATTACTCTCAACCAAGCAAACTCACACTCACCTTCTCCACCCAGCAAACACATACCCACACCATCCACCACCACCACCGAAAAAAAACACCAGCCACCCATACCCACTTGTCTATCTAACAAACTCACACACTTCCATCTCAAACCAGCAAACCCACATCCATCTTAGCCACCACCACTGAAAAAAAAACACTAGCAGAAGTTGAAAACCCAGAAAAACCCACAGAGACCCACAAGGATTCACCACAAAACCCAGAAAAACAACAGCATCCACAAAACCCAAAATTGGTGACCCACGGAGACCCAAAGAGATTCAAGTCAGTGATCCATGGAGAAGTCCTGTAAATATCGGGCACATCAGTGTCTCAAGTCCTGTAAATTTGACAGCTTTAGCATTCAACTCTCAAAAACCTGAGATCCATGTGCCATCTGAGCCAACATCAATGCCCTTTTTGATTATTGATCTGTTGCATGTTCATTGTCTGAAGAGCAGGTCAGATAGTTCTTTTTATAAATCTGTTTGGTCCAATGGGGCTTTTTTTTTGGTAGGGGCAGGAATGTGAACTTGGTCTTGGATTTTTTGCCTTGCATGCATGCATTTTTGAAGGAAGATTAGGTTAAGTACCAGGTAGATTTATGGGGGGCTTTCACAATTTCGTCATCGAATCCAAGTTTTTTCAATTAGTTGTTGAGGAAGGGGGGCGTTATTTCTTGTTACAGATTTATGAGAGGGGCAAATATTCTATGAGATCAGTCTTCATGGGTAAGAATGCAGCATTATGGCTGATGAAGAATATTGAACACATTGTTGTTGGGGCAAGCTCTCAACAGTTCTTTACATTCAGGGATGGTGACACTGCTTATACTCTCCAGCGTAGCACCAACTCCTTTGGTCAGTTCTTGCTTCTGACTGAACTAAAAGTTGGCGGGTGTAGGAGGTCGATCATTATCCCTGAAGGCAAAGAGAGATATGGTTGGAGGGCTTTTGGCCTTGAACTAAGAAAGGTGTTGTACCCCTCCCAATATGCAGTGGGTGGAACGGGTCTTCCAACTCTTATTCCTCAGGTGCATAGGCAATATCTGGAGACTCAACACCCTAGAACTTTTGCTGAAGCTGTGCAAGGCATTCATGGAAGAGTAGAGGATAGAAAGCAGCCAAAACAGGTAGGTTCCATTGCCAAGGGGATGAAGATGCATTTAGGAGGGGAGAAGATGGAGGGCAACCGGAGTTTCACAGGTGCTAAGGTGGGAGTTTTTCCGGTAGGTAAGTCTGATAAGATGGTGGTGGGAGGAGGTGATAGGAGGGAGAAGTGCATTAATGAGAAGTCAGTGGCAGAAAGTAGGATACACTTCCCAAGTTCCAGTTTGAATTCAAAAGCCTATGACAATAGGAAAAGGAGTGATGTAAGGAGACCATGGGGCGGGAGGGAGAGGTCTTATCGTGGAGGTTGATGTGATGGGGAGGAGGCGGGTTTCACGGGATAGGAAGAAAGGGAGAGATCGGGAAGCACAGATGGGTTTCACGGGCTGGTAAGGAGTTGCCTCAGGGTAAGTTGGGTCTGGGTTTGGGCCCAAACAAGAGGGTAGCCCAAAGGACAGTTAGTGAGAATTGTTTAGGCCCACAGCTCACAAGCCCATTATCCTTTGAGCCTGGGGAGTGCTCCGATAAGTGGGTTGAGCCCTTACCTTCAGCCGATACTCATGAGAAGACTGGGGAATGTCTAGGGGTGAGGCCGACGTGTTTTGTGACGCCGTCGCAGGTGGCCGGAGGTCGTGAGTGGTCTCTGAAGGTACGGGCTCAGGCCGATAAGGGTGGCCTGTGCTTTTCGGTGCCTCAAGAGTCTCCGACGGGCCCTGCTCTGTCGTTACCGGCGACGCGGAGCAACGGGGATCTGGTGGGTTCGCCTCATCGGCGTCGCGCGCCACCGGTAGGGGTGGCGGAGTGTGCCAAGTCCCCTCCGGCGATGGTTTTCAGGCTGAGCTGGGGCCGGAAAGACTTTCTCGGTTCCATTTCGCACCCAAGGGGGTTGTTTTCTGAAGGTAAGAGGTCAGTGGCTCTCACTTTTGTGCCACGGTCGTTAGGACCTTTTCTCCCTGACCTCTTTCTGGAGTTGGTGCGAGCTGGACCAAGGGGCTTGGGGGTAGTGGGTCAGGAGGTTAATCCTTTTTTTAGCAAGGAAATTTGCCTTCCTGGGGAGGTTATGATTGTGGAGGAAGCAGTTGTTTTTTCTGTGGGTGAGGTTGCCTTTCCTCTGCAAATCTTTGATCCGAGTGGTTCAACAACCTTGGCAGAGTTGGAGGAGGTTGATGAGGTTCTTAGTATTGAACCTAACATAGATATTTCTGGGTGGGTGAAACACAGAATTCCTGGCTTTAGTAAATTGGTTGGGTTATCTATGGCTCGACATGAGAAATTGTGCATTGCTCTATTACAAAGGCTTGAATCAGAGATGGAGGCAGCCAATGTGTTACACAGGAAAGTAATGGGCAGCAATAAGGTGGCTAAGTCCAAAAATAAGGGTTGCAGGGAGCTGTAAAACTTGTTTTCTTCGGTGAATTATGACAAAAGATAGAGGGTGGTCTCATGATGGTGTTTGTAGTTGGGGATATTTTAGTTTTTATGAAGATAAAAATGATTTCGTGGAATGTTAGAGGTTTAAATGATCCTCGGAAACGTCTTGTGGTGAAGAACTTGTTGCGGGATTGGAAGTGTGATGTTGTCTGTTTACAAGAGACAAAGATTGCTAGTATGAATAGACAGCTGGTTTGTAGTTTGTGGGGCTGCCCATATGTGGACTGGGCTGTCTTGGAGGCTGATCGGACGGCTGGTGGTATTTTGCTTATGTGGGACAAAAGGGTTTTGGATAAGGTGGAGATTATGGTTGGTTTATTCTCAGTGTCGGTAAAGTGGAAAGGGGTGGGGGATGGGTTTATTTGGGCTTGCTCAGGCGTTTATGGCCCAAATGAGAATGTTGAGAGGGGTCTCATGTGGGATGAGCTAGTGGGAGTTCAGCAGTGTTGGAGGATTCCGTGGTGCTGCTTTGGGGACTTTAATATAGTTCGCTTCCCTAGCGAGCGTAGGGGAGAGACTCGTTTGTCCACGGCTATGGAAAAATTTTCTGAATTTGTTGAGGATCTCAACTTGGTTGACTTGCCTTTGGAAGGAGGTAGCTTTACTTGGTCCAATGGTTCTGATCAACCAATGATGTCTAGGATTGATAGAGCTTTGGTCACTCCCGATTGGGAGGATCATTTCCCAGATGTTACTCAAAGGATCTTACCCCGTACTGTCTCAGACCACAGTCCAATTCTCTTGGAGGCAGGGGGAATGGCAAGGGGGAAGAGTCCTTTCAAATTTGAAAATATGCGGTTGAAGTCGGAGGGATTTGTGGATTGAGTTCAAACCTGGTGGAATCGACATTCCTTCGTAGGTACTCCTAGTTTTGTGCTAGCGAAAAAATTAAAGGCTCTGAAAGAGGACATTGTGCAATGGAATCGTCGAGAGTTTGGTAATGTAGCGCGTCAAAAGAAGCAATTACTGGAGGAGTTGATAACCCTAGACACCAAGGAGGGGGATGTAGGTCTCCTGATGGGGAGATTGTTCATAGGGCTGGTTTGAGATCCCAGGTGGAGCATCTTCTTTCATTAGAAGAAATTTCTTGGAGACAAAAATCTAGGATGTTATGTATCAAGGAGGGGGATAATAACACCAAGTTTTTTCACAAAATGGCTAACTCCCATAGACGTTCTAATCATCTAAGGACCTTGGAGGTGGATGGGGTGGTCTTTGAAGAGGCCTCCGAGGTAACTTTTCAAGTTGTACAATTTTATAAAAATTTGTACAAGGAGACTGAGGAGTGAAGGCCTTTTGTGGAGGGTTTGGAGTGTGATCGCATTGAGAACAGGGAAAGGGTTTGGCTTGAAAGGAAGTTTGAGAGAGAGGAGATTCTTCAAGTTGTTAGGGATTTGGAAGGGGACAAAGCTCCAGGTCCGGATGGGTTCACTATGGCGTTCTATCATCATTGCTAGAAGGTAGTGGAGAAAGATGTCTTAGCGGTCTTTGAAGAGTTTTTCCATCATTGCAAGTTTGAAAAATCCCTTAATGCGACCTTCATTGCTTTAATTCCTAAAAGGAATGGTGCTTCCAACATTAAAGATTTTCGTCCTATCAGTTTGGTGGGGAGTGTGTATAAAATCCTGGCTAAGGTCTTGGCTAATCGCTTGAGAGTGGTTTTAGATCAATTGATTTCTGAGAATCAAAATAGCTTTGTGGGTGGAAGACAAATCCTTGACTCGGTTCTCATTGCGAATGAGTGTGTGGATAGTCGTGGGAAGAGTAGGGTCCCTGGAGTCATTTGTAAGCTCGATATGGAGAAAGCCTACGATCATGTGAATTGGGAGGCTTTGTTGTATCTGCTGAACAGGATGGGTTTTGGAGTGAAGTGGTGCAAGTGGATCCGTTCTTGTATATCCACAATTCAGTTCTCTGTTTTGATTAATGGGTCCCCAGCTGATTTCTTTGGTAGCTCAAGGGGTTTAAGACAAGGAGATCCGCTATCTCCTATGCTATTTTTGATCTTGATGGAGGTGCTTAGTAGGATGTTGAGAAGAATGGAGGAGCTGGCTTGATCCGTGGTTTTAATTTTGAGGGTAGGAGGGATGGTGGGGAACGTGTTTCACATCTATTATTTGCAGATGATACTATCCTCTTTTGTGATGCAAATGTGGAGCAAATTCTTCATATTCGGTACATTGCTCCTTAAGTTTTCGGGCGGTAACAGGTTTGAAGGTCAATGTGCATAAGAGCGAAATGGTTCCTATAGGGGAGGTTGGTGATGTGCATGCTCTGGCGGATATATTGGGCTGCAGAGTTGGATCTTTACCTATGTTGTATCTTGGCATGCCGTTGGGGGCTCCTCACAACTCCCCTTCAATTTGGAACACAATTTTGGAAAGTATTAACCGGAAATTATCTGGATGGAAGAAGTTGTACTTGTCTAAGGGGGGTCGTTTGATGTTACTCAAGAGTACGCTTTCTAGTCTTCCGACTTACTTTCTATCGTTGTTCTCAATTCCTACTCATGTGGCTAATAAAATTGAAAAGATGCAAAGGGATTTCCTGTGGGGAGATAGCAAGATTCATTTGGTAGGATGGGACAAAGTTTGTGCGCCTATAGCCAATGGTGGCTTAGGGATAAGGAAACTCACTACCTTTAATAAGGCTTTATTGGGGAAATGGTTGTGGCGGTTTGGTAAGGAAGAGGGTCGTTTATGGAGGCGGGTAGTAGCTTCAAAATATGGGGAAGATTGGGGGGGATGGACCTCAAAGCTGGGTAGGGGAGCTCATGGGTGTGGTTTGTGGAGAAGCATCCGTATGGGTTGGGAGGATTTCAGTAAAAATTGTCAGTTTGTGGTTGGGTTGGGGAATAGGGTGAGGTTTTGGCAGGATAGGTGGTATGGGGATCAACCTTTTCAGTTGGCTTTTCCTAGGCTGTATGGCATTGCCATTGATAAGGAGGCTTCTGTTGAAGCTTCTTTGCATAGGCAGGGGGCGGAGGATAGAAGATCTTGGAATGTTCAGTTTAGTAGATTTTTTAATGATTAGAAGATGGATGAAGGGCTGCGGTTTCTTCGTATGTTGGGTGCTATAATCCCTCCTATGGATGTTGGTGACCGGATGAGCTGGAATTTGAAGCGTAATGGGGCTTTTGACATCCGGTCGTACTATTACAAATTAAGAAATTCTCCTTCAACTATCTTTCCTTGGAAAGCTATTTGGAGAGTTAAGGCCCCTAGGCGAGTTTCTTTTTTTGTTTGGTGTGTAGCTTGGAATAAGATCCTAACGGGAGACAATCTGAGATTGAGGAGATTGGTTTTTGTGGATTGGTGCATTATGTGCCGTCATGGTGGAGAGACGGTAGATCACCTTCTTCTTCATTGTGAGGTGGCCTATCGGTTATGGAGCTTTGTTTTTATAACTTTTGGCTTGGCTTGGGTTATGCCTAGTTCGGTTCCAGACTTGCTTTTTGGATGGTGGAATTGGCTGGGGAAGCATTCGTCTCAGATTTGGAATTTAGTCCCGTTGTGCATCCTTTGGTGTATTTGGAAGGAGCGGAACCGGAGGACTTTTGAGGATTTGGATAGCTCTAGGGATCAGTTGCTTGCTTCTTTTTGTGGAACTCTATTTGATTGGTCTCGGGCGTGGGAACTCACGTCTAGTGATTCCCTCCCTTCTTTTCTTTGTTCCCTTCTCCTTTTGTAATTTCTCTGTTGTTTGGTTTTCTCTCTTGTTTCTCTTTGCTTTCTTCTTCTTGTATTTCTGGGTTGCTTTGTGTTTTTCAGGCATAGAGTAACCTTCGTATATATATCATTCTTACTTATCAAAAAAAAAATATAATTTGTTATAACAAACGCTACAACCAAGTAAACCAAATTAAAATTATCTTAACTTTTGACAATCCACAATTATATTAAAATTGTGTACTAGAGTTAACACAGCTTTTTATTTGGGTTTTTATTTAATAAGTTATAATCAATTTTGTATACAAGGAAAAAACTGTAATTTCAGAAATTCCTACAAATTTCATGGTTTAGTGGAATCTAGGGAAAAAAATTGATAAATTAGTTGAGTCTAGAAAATTCTAGGAGATCCTAAGTATCTTTAGATGTTATTTTCTTTGAGCTCAAGTTAATCTTTTATTAAGTTTTTAGTTTACTAGTACTAGGAATCCTAATACCACTAGTACAAGATCGAGTCCCGCTAGACATATCATGGTACTCAAAGGTAAGTCTTAAGATGCCTAGGTCTTGCATTGTCCCAGACTTGAGGTGACAAAAAGACAATAGCTGGATTTATGAGACACCAAATTCCAAATATAGTTATTATACATATAGGACTTAAATCATATGTATCTCATGTACTGATATATTATAAAATTATATATATATATATATATATGTGTGTGTGTGTGTGTGTGTGTGTATTATAATCATCTCTACGTTAATTGGGGGAGGAAAGGGAAAAAAATAAAAAGAGGGGAAGGAAAGAAGTTGTCCTCTAAAGTGTTCGGTTTATAAGAAGAAAAATAAAAGAAAATAGCTTTTTGCTGGGCCCCACCATTAAAACCCTTTCTTCTCTCCCTTATTCCTCTGAAAGTGGGAGGATAGAAATTGGTGGACCAAGGAGGAAATAAATCCATAAATACCTCCATTTCCTTTCCTCTACCCCAATTCATCTCAATCAAACAATAAATTGGCTCTCTTTTCTATCATCTTCTTTCCTTTATCTCCTGCTTCCCTCAAACCATATCATATTTTGACATGAGTTGCATGAATAAACTAGTTCTATTAATTGATTTCAAGATAGCCTAAACATGGTTTAGGCATTATTGATTATTCTAACGATAGGTTTTGCAACAAGCTTCTATAAATTAAGTAATCTAACAATAGGTTACAGCAAGCTTCTGCAAATCAACAATCTATAGGAACAGCACATCTAAACTAACTAGCAGTGCGCTATAGCATCTAGCTCACCTTTGACTACCATGATATATATTTTTCTTCAATGCACTCAAAGAGGAGATGGAGCTGATTAATATAAATATTGAGTGTTCTGCACACTGATGCATGTTGGCCTTTGGGTATTGTTTTCTCTTTTTTCTCTTCTCTATTATTCCAACTTTCTGGTGGTACTATTCACGAATACCATTCATAAAGCCCCTGAACACCATAAAATCCTCATTTTTCCATCTTCCCTTAAACCCCAAATCTAGCTCTTTCTTTTACCTATCAAAACCCCAAGACCCCACATATTTTCTTCTACCAAATAGCCATCAAATAACTAATCAAAACTACATTTTAATTCTTAACACAACCCCATAACCCTTATTTCAGCAATTCTAAACCCTAGATCCACGAGTTCTCCAAGTGCTAAACCCACCACAAGCACACGTAGACAAAATTTCCCAATTTGCCTACATCACCATTATATCAACAGTTTAGAGTTACACTAAAGTATTCAGCAAGGGAATGACAAAAAATTTAGGGAAAATTACACTTTACCACCCTAAACTATACTCCCAATTATACTTTGCACCCTAAACTTTAGTTTTTCATCCAAGATAACAGCAAATTGACAATGGGGTGCAAAGTGTAACATAGGTTATAGTTTAGGGTGTGAACCATGCATTCTAAAAGTTTAGTGTGCAAAGTATAATTTAGGGTATAGTTTAGGATGGTAAAATATAATTACCTCAATTTTTTTTTTTTTTTTTTTGATAGGTAAGAAAGTAACATTATTAATAGAAAAGAATAAAAGATACACAGAGTTCACGGTAGTGAACAAAGAAAAACATAGCAACAAAAAGACAAAGGAATCAAAATCCCAAAATTTTAAGTTATCAAACAACTCCAAAATAAAATAAAATAAAATAATTAAAAATAAAGGGTTTTCAAACAACATCATTTGTAATAGTGATGATGATAATTATGAATTATCGCATATTGCATGTTGTAATGATCATAATACAAGAGTAATAGTTTGTGCTTGTTAACATTTTGGACTATGCCACCATATGAGTACGTAGCCACAAAACCATGATCAACTTACCTCTTTGTTCTTCAAGTCCTGGGCCTTTATCTTGATCATTTCAGCTTCCCATAGAAATTCTTCCTACAACAAATGGAACATATATTTTAGTGTTTTATTTCTTCCTAGATATTGATAGAGAGGTCTCAAAGCAACATACTAAAAGCCAAAACCAGATAACCAACATGAGAAACTAATAAATCAAAATAAAAATAATGATATCATTAATAATAATCATCATATCACCTCACAACGCTCCTGGAAAAGCCTCAAAGGAACCAGTGCAGAATCTGCCATCCATTTTGCCTAAAAAGAAGAAAACAAAAACTATTATAAAAAATAAAAATAAAGCAACAAAAAATATGAATCATATGAAAGAAAAAGAAACAGAGACATGACATGTCTTGCATAGTTGCATGTTTATGAATAATAAATACTTTTTTATTTTTTATAATTCAATAGTTTAAGAAGATTTGAACTCTGAATATCTCTATTAGAAACACTAAGAAGTGACAACCAGTAGAGCTTACAAGGCTCTTGGCATAAATGATCAATACTTTGGAAGTAACATGTTTGTAAAACTATGATGTGTGAGTGAAGGAAATTAAAGCAACAGATTGGGGAGGATAAAATGTGCTAGAAACCAGACCAGAAAAAGGGCTTCAAGGTTGGTACTTTTTACCAACTTCTAGGTGCCCCTGCAAGCACCAGTGATCAGTCTTTCCCTTGGAAAATCATTTGGAGATCAAAGGCCCCGTTAAGAGTAGCCTTTTTCATATGGACTGCTGCTTTGGATAAGATTCTGATAATTGACAACCTATGGTTGAGGAAGATAAGGATTACAAATTGGTGTTATAAATGCAAATGTAACAGTGAATTTGCTGATCACCATTTGCTACATTGCTCTATTGCTTCAAACTTATGGTCCATGATATTGGGTTTGTTTGGAGTTCATTGGATGATGTCAAAATCTGTTGTTGAGCTTTTAGCTTGTTGGCAAGGACAATTTGGTCGTCATCGGAATAGTCATATTTGGATGATTATTCCCCATTGCTTGATGTTGTGCATTTGGAGGGAGACGAATAGCAGGAGTTTTGAAGAAATCGAAAGTTCTATGCCTAATTTGAAGTTATTCTTTTTTTGAACTTTATTGGATTGGTTGTCAGCCATGAGGAACCTTTACTTTCCATTGTTGATTATTAGATATATAAAATTTATGTAAATTTTGTAACTGATTGTTTACTCCTATATACTTCCTGTATACTTGGGTGACTCGTTTTTTATGATTTATATAATTTTATTACTTATCACAAAAAAAAGGACATCAAAGCAGCACGATTCCAAAGAAAACAATAGTAAAGCTTTCTGGCATGTTTATGAATAATCAATAATTTGTAATAAACATTTTTGTAAGGCTATGATTGCAAGTGAAGAACATTAAAGTAGCATGACTCCAAAGAAAACAACAGAAAAGCCAAAAGCTCTAAGTTGGACCTATGTTTGTAAGAAGGGAAAGTGGAAGGGTGGAAAGGGGGAGTAAGGGGAGCCCATGGAAAAACTATCCACTAATTGGTTCAATGAATAGAGAAGGGAAAGGATAAGAGGAGGTATGAGATCCCATTAGCCCACCAAATTCTAATCCAGCCAAAGGTGGATAGATTGGAGGAAGTAAAGAGATGCTTTTGAATGCTTTCCCTCCCTAAATACCACTACAACTAGGACAAACAACCCAAATGGGAAGGAAGAGGTTGCAAGTGCATTGGTTCAATTGCAATCTCTAGCAGATCTCACCATAATTGCTGAAAGTAGGAGCACAGCAAGAACATAGTCAAGGGGATAAACCCCCAAGTCCAAAAGCACTGTTGGAGGGTGGTTGTGGTAGATGTGTTTGCTGTTTTTGAGGAATTTCATTAATACTATAAGTTCAAAAAATCCCTTAATTCCTCATTTATAGCATTAATCCCCAAGAAACATAATGCTATTAATGTTAGAGATTTTAGACCTATCAGTTTGATTGGAAGCGTTAATAAAATTGTGGCTAAGGTGTTGGCGGACAGATTGAAAGGAGTGTTGGATAAACTTATTTCTGCATCACAAAATGCATGTGTTGATGAGAGGCAGATTTTGGATTCAGTGCTCATTGCCAATGAGTGCTTGGATGGCAGAATCAAAAGTCACATTCCTTGTATAGTCTATAAGTTAGATATAGGAAAGGGTTTTGACCATGTTAATTGGGAGCTTCTTCTTTATTTATTGGAGAGGATGGGGTTTGGTGAAAAGTGGAGAGGGTGGATTTGCACATGTATCACCACAGTACAATTTTCTGTTTTCCCTGTGGTTGTTCTAGCTCTTCTAGGGGTTTTAGGCAAGGGGATCCTTCATCTCCTTTGCTCTTCATCCTTGTCATGGAAGTTTTGAGTAGAAAGCTATATAAGATAGAGGAGAAAAGACCTATTAAAGGTTTTAAGGTGGGAAATTATATTGCTGGTGGATTGTCTGTCTCACATCTTTTATTTGCTGATGACACCATTCTTTTTTATGATGCCGACAATGAACAAATTTTGTATATTCGTTTGTTACTAACTTGTTTTGAGGCAGTGACTGGGTTGCGAGTTAATTTGGGAAAATGTGAGATGGTACCGGTGGGTGAGGTGGAGAATATACATGAGTTGGCAAATCTTTTTTATTGCAAGGTGGGATCTTTGCGTATTGCAAGGTGGGATCTTTGCCTAAGACTTGTCTTGGCATGCCATTAGGGGCTTCTTCTAAATCAACAGCAACTTGGAATCCTATTTTGGAGAAATTTTAATGTCATTTATCTGGTTGGAAGATGATGTACTTATCTAAAGGGAAAAGATTGACGTTATTGAAGAGCGGGCTTTCAAGCTGCCTATATATTATTTATCTTTATTCACCATTCCCACTTGAGTGGAAAATAGAATAGAGAGGTTACAGAGGATTTTTTTGTGGGGTTGTTTAGGAGAGGAGTTCAAGCACCACTTGGTGGAATGGGATAAGGTATGCATTCCTTTGGCTTATCGGGGCTTAGGGATTCGAAAACTTACCACTTTCAATCAATCTTTGTTGGGAAAGAGGCTATGGAGGCTTGGGTTGGAGGTATACAAATTGTGGAGACAGGTTGTTACTGTAAAATATGGAGGAATGGGGTGGATGGTTATCAAAACCTGTTAGGCACTCATGGTTGTGGGTTATGGAGGAGCATTAGAATGAAGGGGAATCGTTTCTTACGGTGAATTTGGTTTGTTGTGGGTTCTAGTAGTTCAGGCATGATAATTAGTGTGGGCATCAACCGTTAAAACTGATGTTTCCTGTATTGTTTGAAATTGTCGTGGATAAGAATGCTTCTGTGGAATCACTATCAAAGAGACAGGCAGAAGGGCAGAGTAGAAATTGGCATGTAGATTTCATAAAAAATTTTAACAATTGGGAGATTGATGAGGTGGCTTCATTTTTCCATTTGTTACTCTCATACTCACCTTAGGGAGGGGAATGATAAGATGATACAGAATTTAAAAAGTAATGGGGAGTTCACTGTGAGGTCTACTCATGAGCAATTGCGAGTCTCAGCCCCTATGCATTTTCCTTAGAAGGCCATATGGAGGACCAAGGCACCTCAGACAGTTTCTTTCTTTGTTTGAACAGCGGCTCGGGAAAAAAATTCTCACCAGTGAATCTCATCAAGATAGGCTTTTCAATGGCGAGTAGGTGTTGTATGAGTAGCATGGCTTTCAAGTTATGGAGTTTTATTTTTAGGATGTTTGGGGTTCAGTGGGTTTTACCGAAGAAGGTTCCTGTTTTATTATTTGAGTGGTAATGTTGTGGACCAAATTCGGATATCTGGAATCTTATCCCTTTATGTTTGATGCGAACTATATGGAGGGAACAAAATCGGCACATTTTTGAAGATATGGAGTTCATGTTTCTCAAATACAAGCATCCCTCATTAATTCTCTTTATAAGTGGTCTTTTGTATTGGGTCTTACTAACAATAACTATTCACTCCTTCATATAGTCAACTCATATGTAGATATTATCCTATTGTAATTCTTTAGGCTACTTCATGTTTATTTCATGATGTAGTCTCTTTTCAATAACATTATTATTACCTATCAAACAAACAAACAAACAAAACAATCTGATACTTTTAGTTAGTTTTTTTTTTTTAGTTAAAAAGTTTGTTTAAAAGATCAAAATCGTCCCTCTTCTATGAATCATCAGACATCTTCAATGTGTTTGCTTGAAATTGACTTAACAATCTGTTCATGAACAAATTTGTAATTTTGGCAGAGATTTGACTATTATATAAATTGTGACCAATTGCAATTTTGATGCAATTTCTGATGTCAGTTAGCCATAAAATTATGCCTCTACCTTTCCTACCTCCGTTTTTTCTTTCCCTCCTACCAAACACAAGAAAGGATAAAAAAAAAATATTTTCCCTTCACCTTTCCTACCCTTCGCTGTCAACCCTTCTTTTCAATTTTCCAACCTTTCAACCAAAATAGTGCAAAGCCAAAAGGAAACATAAACTCATTTGTCCATACAGTTTTTATTAATGTCTGTTTGCCTGTTTAATTTTATTATATTTCAGTCTTTTGGAAGGGAAAGATACTGAACACAGTGGACCATTGGACTTATTCCCCTTCCTTCACCTCTTATTCCAAATGATTAAAACCCCCAGATTCATTTCAACTTAAAAAGGCTAAAGGCCAATATCGACAAGCTATTCACGATACTGGAAAAAATGAATCATCACAGGTATATGCCACAGTATAAGCAAATAATTACAACCCACATCAGTAAAAGAACCACAAAATAGATACCAATAATGCCAAACCTCTATTTTACGAAAATAATAACAATAAACAGCTTCCAGAAAACATAGCAAGCAGCCAAATCAGAGTCTTACCAATAATACTGTACACACCAATAATACTGTACACATTAAAATGCAATTACAAATAAGTCAACACAGCATTAGAAATATTACAAAGCAACTATAATTTACGAGTCTCAACACAAAATTCAAATACCACACAGCATTTTTTTTTATTACACTTACCAATTTTGTGAGACGAGAACGATACTCCCCAGGCATTGCAATCTGAGGACAAAATAAATGAATACATGTAAGGAAAAGCTAATCGACTAGCATCAAATATATCAAGTAGCAGGTCAATAGTAGAACAAATAAAACCAAGCAATAGAGCAAAACCATGCATAATGGTGTATAACCTTATAGGCAAAAAGAGGTAACACCAAACGCCACAAAGCTGAAACAGGAAATTAAGGAAAAACTCATTGACCAAATTTATCAAAATAGAAACCAAAGAAAATCCTTCTTTTTTAATTATTATCAAATCCTACTTCATGATACTCACTTTGTAAAATATACGTCCCCCTTCGTTAGTTTATATATTTTCATTCATTTCCTAAAGTATGCAGTAATAATGTATTAAATCCATGCTTTCCGGCACATTATTTTGACAATATATATATATGACAATATATATATATATATGAAGAGTTTAAACAACTTTCCTGTAATTTTTTTTTTTAATAGACAAATAAAACTTACAATAGAGGATTGAACCCATGACCTCATGCTTCACTCCTTATTTATTGGGAGAGGAGATGCTATTGACTACAAAAATCATGGGCCTATTTGGGCTGTAAATGTTTTGAGAAAATAATTAAATTTTAAATTATTATACAAAGTATAGAAAACTCAAGTTGCTCTTAACATCAAAGCAAACAAGATGCACTTCCTAAAGGAGGAGCCTTCTTCCATTGTTCATAGAAAAGGAATACAATTGGATGGGCAGGGTTTTAGGATTGCGTCAATAGAACACAACCACCACCACCCCAACAGTCCATATCCTTATTTTTGTCTATCAAATATTTCTCCCTTGGGCCCCAGATATTCTTTTCCTGTTCTTCCTTGCTTCACTAACATACAATGTTAATACTTGTCAAGAAGTAGATTTCCTGTACTAATGTTTGTGCCCCCAAAGCTACAGCTCACACATACTCTCTGACTAAATTATCATCCCCAGCAATTAGCCTCACCTCTATGCAAATATTTTTCAATTGAACAATCTAAAGCATTTTTTGACAACAAAGTCCCTTGCACAAGATAATTTCTTAGAAAAGTGCCAAGATTATCCATAAATGAATAAGGAAGATTGCTGAACGAAAATTTCACCATTGCAATGTAGAAAAAGTAACCATTGCATCACTCAAATAAATCATGGTGCGCTTGCATACAAAAAATGTAAAAAAGTTTAAAACAGAGTTGCAACTTCAACTAACAGGGCCCACATTCCTTAGTTCATTAATAACAGACTTTTAAATCATAAATTCGTATGCGCCATGCTTAAATTTCTTTAAGCATGCCCCACTGCAGGGTACAATAAATTGCAATCACCAACTCTAAAACTTACACTCCCAAAAAAGATCGAACCCATAACTTCGAAAAGGCCACGATCAAATTTCGAACCAAGAGAAAGGTTTTCAATCTCAATTCCGACCCTCCAATAACCAAATTTCAAACCAAGCAATATAATCATAGAAACCAAAACTATATATCACACAATTTCCGTTGTGTTTGTTTACCTCACAAATTTTCTCAGCAACCAAACAAAAAAATAGAATTTTAACAATGAAAAAAATTGCAAAATAAAAAACGAAAATCATACATCTTGAGCCATTTGCGTAACAATATCTGCTAAACAAGAACCCAACTCTTCGCGGGACAATCCATCCACGAACTCCACCGATTCCAACGCCGCTTTGCACTTCTGAAACGGCAATTCGCCGCGAACCTAAGAATCAAACACACAGAAAATTCAAAAAACCTAATCCAAAATCCGAAGAAAAATTAGAAAAAGCAAAAATTAAATGCAAAAAGAGAAAGAGAGAGAGAGAGAGAACCAAGGTCCAGCAAAGCTCGTAGAGGAAGCGAAGCATGGGGACGGGTTCAGAGAGTTTGAAGCTAGGGTTTCCATTCTTCAATTCGCGAACAAGTTCCTCCGTGACGTATATACAATCTATAGAAGGGAGGGACATTTTTCAGAGAGAGAGAGAGAGAGAGAGAGAAAATTGGAATCAAACCCTAGCCTAGCCTAGAGACACCACAGAAAAAATACAAGTGTGGATCAGGGAGAGAGGTGGATCTTCATGGAGAATAAAATAGGGTTTCAAGTTTGAAGTTTCAGGGGAATCTGAAAGTGAAAGAAGTTGCAGTTTTGTGTTGTGTTGTGTAGTGTAGTGTAGGAGTTAGGGCCTTTTTGATGGGAATTGGGATGTGGTGCCTTAACTGAAGAGTATCTATTATTTCCTAAATCCTGATGCCTGAAGTGACCTGTGCTGCTTGTTTCGTCTTTGGAGCCAGTTTTTCTTCTCTCTCTTTTTTTTCTGTTTTTTGTTGGGTCGGATTTCGGGTTGGATCCTCGATGAGCAGATCGTAAAAGCCCATATTGTATTGGCCCAGAATGAAGTTAATTTGGGTTTCAAAATAAACTTCACACCTTTATTAGTTAACAATTTATTTAAAGAAAGTTTTTATAAAAAAAGTAATTAATATTTTGACAGTTTTTTCTATTTCTCATAAAAGTAATGTTAAAACTTTGCTAAAATTGATTGTTAACCATTACCCTAAAGGCACCCGTTAGCATGACCCTAAATTATTTTTATCCCTAAAGTTTGGGAAAAGTTCATTTTTTGTCCTTAAACTATTAAAATGTTTTCAATTTCTGTCCTTAAATTTTTTTTAAATCCTAAATTATTGAAAAAATATATATATGTTATCACCCCTAAACAGGCTAAACTATTAAAAGAAAAACTTGCCCCTATTTTTTAGAGACCATGCCCTAGCTCAACTTATTCTCATGTCAGGCTAAACCTACGCGAATGAGTGAAGTTATGTTGCTGCCTCTCAAGGAGTAGATGTTCTATTGATTTTATTGTCCCCTCTAGATTAAAGATTTTACATGGAGTCACCACTTATTTAGTTATTGGAAAAATAAGAAAAGCACAATTAAAAAGTACATCCTTATTGATGAATTGAAATTGTACATCTTTATAAAGTGACTAAATATTGCATGACTTTGGTCCTAAATACAATCTAAGTAAATATTACATGGTTTTGAATCCTAGTTACATTCTACAAAGATAAAATTAAATGGAAAAGAATTTATCTAAGTTTGAAAACTATGTTACAAGATAGAAAGGTGTTAGGCACCTACATTGTCTGGTGAAACCAATCTTCTAGACTTTAATAGCCAATTGCATATCACATCATTCAACAACAATTATAGCACCCAATAACATAAAGGAACCAAGAAGGGCAAACTACAATCTTCTTCCATATTCCTTAGTGGCCACAACATCAAAGTAATTCTTGGAACCCATCTAAGCATGAAATATGTCCCAAACTAGGGTCATTGACCAGGTATTTCCAATTTCTTTCAATGAATAACTAGGTTGCTAATTGAAATTATCATTTTTGCAACAATCAAGGTAAAAGACCCAATATTTCAAGGCACATACACAATGGCATGAATAACGCCCAAGATTTGAACTAAACAAAGAAAGAAGTAAAAACCACTCAAAAAGAAGAAGAAAAAAAATACAAAATCTTGCCTTCACCATTGTTGTTACTTGTTAGTTCTTCTGGCTGGGAATTCCCATAAACTTGTTTAAAAGAAAACACAATATATCTCAATATATGATGAGGGTCTAGCACAACAACATACAACAAAAAATTGATTGATATTATTAATATTGTCCTAATATTTTTCATATTTCTTTCTCATGCTAGGAGCCATATACTTCAACATACTATCCTCACTTCAACTCAAAGCCAACAATTTAGATTGCACTAACACAAGTTCATAGAAAAATGCATTAGATGTGACATACAAAGAGCCTGACAATTGCAAAGTCACCATGTAAAGAAGCTTTAGGAAAAAATGCACAAATATTCTATCATCTCCTCAATCAAGCACATTAGAAAGCCCAATATTCTTTTTCCCCCTCCCTTTTCCTCTCCCATTATCATTCTCAACTTCATTCTCATCGTTATCACCATCTTAAAAATATGGTTCAAATTGTGAGTCTTCCTTTTATAGCCACTCAAAACAAAAGCATTTTGGAACTTCATAGCTGCCTCCAACATCATATATGTTAAGTTCCACCTGGTTGGAAGATTTAGGCCTACTAGACTTTTATTAGAAATCCTTTCATGCTCTACACCTCACACGCAATAAGATTAATAATATGTGTACAACACCTCAAATGAAAAAAACTCATGATCTAAGATGATAGTCTTCCAACTTTTCAGATATTTGATGGCAACAGTATTTGAAATTGCATTATCTATCCTATCTATCCCCCACTCTAGCAGGCACTTCTCAATATGCTAACCAATTGTCAAACCCTTGTGATTAGGAACAAGACAAAATTTTAAGATTCTTTTATGCAAGTTCCAATCATTATCAATCCAATGAGTAGTAAGACACATAGAGTTAATATTTTGAATTGATGTCAAAGTGTCAATGGTTAGGCATACTCGTTGCTTTTGCAAGGCTCTTTTCAATTTTTTTCTTCTCTTCATAATAAAGATTCATACAATCATAAGCAACAGTAGTGCGAGAAGAGATGGTGAACCTAGGTTCCAAAACCTCAACAAAAGACTTAAAACCTTCCTTCTCCACATGCCTAAAAGGTAACTTGTCTATAAATTATCTTTTCTAAGGCATTCTCCACAATTTTTCACCAAACCCCACTGCTTTAAGAGTAGATTGTCCTTCTTCCTCTTTTTTAAGAAAACAAAGTGTCTTTTGCCTTTTGTTTACAACCTTATAAGGATACTTGGGCCATTTGATTGTAAAGATGATTCCACAAATTACTAGTCTCATCCCTTTTCCCACAACACCCATAATCTTTAACACAATAATTAGATGTTGCTCTAGGGTGAGAAGGATCACAATCACCCATCATAGAAAAGTGATCCTAAACTTTAGATTTTTTTATGACACTTGGGAAAAAGTGCATTGGTATTACCTATGGTTGGAGCCTCAGGTTTGTCATTGGGGGCACTAGATATTCCACTCTCCATCACCTATTCAAAAAAATTAGCCAAGGACGAAAAATCAAATGAACTGTAAGAATATGTCTATACTCTATGTAAAAAAGGAGAGTTTTGGTAGTTTGTTTTACATATAGATGGTGGTTTTATAGAGTCTTCTAATTTTGTTGCTTGGTCAATACCACTGACAAAAGTGTGTGTGCAATAACCTATGAAGTCACCTTTTTACCCTAAAAGCATTTATAAGTTAAAAGAAAGTTAATGGTGTTTTGGTCTTTTTATTTGGTACTTCCTTTGAAACTACTATATTACGGCATTACCCCTAGAGATATGGATGGGTTAAAAAATTGTAAGGATCTTATAGTCTTTTTGTTCTCAAATATATTAGTTAACTACCCCAGTGAACACTCCTAGCAGGTTTTGGCATCTAGCAGAAGTTTGAGGAATGTTTTTACTTGCTTTCTTGTCACTGATTAAAGTAGAGAGGAGATGGATATGGGAGCAAAAAATATGAGTTGAAACTTGAAAAAGTTTATAGTTTTATCAAAATTGATACATCTATTATGTTTGTTTTTGTTAGTTTTTCTTGGTGGAATTTTATAGCCTTTTTTACTCTAAACGTGTGTTTGACTCTAAATTAAAAAACTAGTTTATTTTACTATTCAGCTTATTTTTTATACTATTTATGAGCTCCACTGCACTTTTTGGTATTATTCATGAATCTCATTGTACTATTTCAGCTAACTTTTACCTTTATCTACCGTACTTTCAATAAAATGTTTTCAGTTTCAGCAAAATAAGAGGATTCCAAACTTTTTGGAGTTTATTACTTATAAAAAAATGATATTTAGTAATTAATAAAATAGTTTTTTTTGAAACAATGTTTAATATTCATTTTCATTTTTCTATAGGCGTAAATGCACTTTTAGTCCCTACATTTTGACCATATTTTTATTTTGATCCCTACATTTTCATTTCACCACTTTTAGTCCCTAAACCAATTAACGCGTGTTATTTTAGTCCCTACCGTCACTCAACTAACAAAAAATGCTGACGTGGCTAACGGAGGGATTAAAATATTATTAAAAATCCACCGTGGCACTCATTACCCATGCCACGTCAGATTATAATTTTTTAAAAAAATTAATTCTCAATTTTAACAAAAGAAAAAATATGAGTTAAAATAATAATTTCTCAATTTAACAAAATAAAAAACATGAGTTAAAATAATAATTTCTCAATTTAACAAAATAAAAAACATAATTAAAAATTAAAAGTAACATGAATTAAGATCTAATTTAACTTGAACAAGAACACAAACCCAATTCAATATCATCAATTAACCCATCACATACCCAAATGTCAACAAACTCAAAATACCCAAATATGAACAAAATACCAAACCGATTTACAACCACAATATTAATCAATATTAACACACCCAAAATAAATAAATAAATTTAAACACATGGCTGCCATGTGTTTATATATCTCCCAATTCCCAATTTCCAAGCATTAATAAATGGGTTGGATGCCACATGCAGGTTTTTAATTAGATTTTTTGGAAGAATAAGTTCTTCCCAAAGAACATTCATATGTTCTCTCTCTCTCTCTCTCTCTCTCTCTCTCTCTCTCTCTCTCTCCCACAGAAGCCAATTTTCATTTATGGAATTTTAGTTTTCTGGGTTTGTTTTTTGGTGGTTGGTTCGGGTTAATGGATTTATGGGTCTTTGATCGTCTCTTTTCCTTAACTGATTGAGTGCTTAAGCATGGGACTTCGTCTAGATCAAATCTCAAACTCGGGCTCACTTCAACAATGGAGCTTTGTGGACCAGTGAAGGCGGCCAACCACGCCGAAATCAAAGACTTCGACACCTCCACTTGAAGACTCGGATTCTCAGGTTCAAAATTTCAGATCTTCAGTTATGGTTTTAGTTTTATATGGGTTTGGGTTCTCAGTTTCATATGGGTTTGTTTGTATTGGGAATAGGGATGGCAATGGGGCGGGGCGGGGCCGAAGGATGGGATCTTCGCCCCCGCCCCGTATAGATTTTTCTTGCCCCATCCCCGCCCCGCCCCGCATGACGGGAAAAATTTCTTGCCCCATCCCCGCCCCTTAAGGCCCCGCGAAGACCCGCGAAGCCCCGCCCTATACCATAAAACTTTATTTCTTGTTAATTTTCCCTATAACTATTACCATTTTTTCAAATAAAATGACATGTTTCAATATTAAAAATATACTTGAAATTATAAATAAATTTATCCTATCAAATCAAACTAATTTTTAGCAAAAACTAAATAATATTATCTAAATGTTTAACAAGACAATGTCACAACAAAAATCTCATAGTATGACACAAAAATCTCATATTATGTTAATGATGAACAGTAAGTTGAGAAAGACATTTGAATCATGAATGAAAAGACAAAAAAAAGAGTTAAAATCGGTACCTTATTTCCAACTTTGCTTGAGAAAAAAGAGAGGTAGAATCACGTTAGGTAGAATAAAATAAGTTAATGATATTTTTGTTTAAATAGTAGGATTTTAGAGTATGAAAAAATTATAACTTAATCCTTATTAACGGGAGGTGGGGCGGGGATGGGGCGGGGTGGGTTTAAAAAGTGTAAACCCATCCCCACCCCACCCCGTGATGCGGGTCTAAAATCTCGCCCCATCCCCGCCCCATCATATTTGCGGGGCGGGGAAAACCCGCACGGGGCGAAGCGGGGAGGGGCGGGTCAAGCGGGGCGGGGAAAAATTGCCATCCCTAATTGGGAAGTTGCAAGGATCGGTTAGGTTTGAAGAGATCTTGCTCTAATGGTCTTTGTTTGTTTTGAATATTTAGTTATGAAATTTATGGGTTACTTTGTTTTCTAGGTTTGATATTTGTGGGTTTGCTCTAGATCTGCTATTGGGTTTATGTTTGTGTTCTTGCTGGAGATCGGTTTGTGTTTGGTTTAAATTGATTTTGTGTTGGTTTCTCGGAAAGATGAGAAAATCTGGGCTTGAGCTGTGATTTTGTATATCTGGGCTTTTTGGTTTGAGAAAATCTGGGTTTTTGGTTTGAGAAAATCTAAGATCTGCTGTTGGTTTTGTGTTTGTGTTCTTGCTGGAGATTGGTTTGTGTTTGTGTTTGTGTTCTTATGTTTGGTTGACAAGAAAGGGCAAGAAAATGTGAGAAAATCCGAGCATGTGTTCTTATGTCTAAAATCTGGGTTTGTGTTCTTTAGTATTCTTGTTGAAGATGAACACATATCTAAACTGATGTATACATTTTTCTTTTGTTAAAATTGAGAAATTAATTTTTTTAAAATTATAATCTGACGTGGCATGGGTAATGAGTGCCACGGTAGATTTTTAATAATATTTTAATCCCTCTGTTAGCCACGTCAGCATTTTCTATTAGTTGAGTGATGGTAGGAACTAAAATAACACGTGTTAATTGGTTTAGGGACTAAAAGTGGTGAAATCAAAATGTAGGGACCAAAATAGAAATATGGTCAAAATGTAGGGACATAAAGTGCATTTATGCCTTTTTTATATCTACAAATAATAATGTCTAATATTAAAGCCAATCGTGATAGAAAAGAATAGTAATGTTGCTTATTTAAGCCTCTTCAATTTTTCAAGCTTTCTATCTCTTTATTCATTTATTTTCACCTAAACCAAGTGGGAAGGGGTTCAAATCCAAGTTTTCCAAGTGAAGAGAACCAATCAATTGTATTGAACTACAAGGCTCTCTCTTTTTTTCTTTTGGATTGGAAAGTTACATAACTCTTGACCTTTCTTTGTTACCAAAATGTCTCCCACGCCTTGCGTGGGTTCAAAACTAGTAATATATAACATAGTAACTTGAATATACAAAGAACAACAAAAGAAAATGAATGTATAATAAATAAATATGTTATAATAATAATACCATAACAATTTTGTAATAAATAAAATGGATCAAATATAAGACTAAGAATGGGATTTGAGTACAGATCAATTTATTCTATAATAAAAAAATGATGATTAATTCTCTTGACTATATAACATAGTAACTTGCGGTGCAGTTTTGTTCTGCCCTCCCACCAAAAAAATATAACATAGTAACTTGAATATACAAAGAACAACAAAAGAAAATGAATGTATAATAAATAAATATGTTATAATAATAATACCATAACAATTTTGTAATAAATAAAATGGATCAAATATAAGACTAAGAATGGGATTTGAGTTCAGATCAATTTATTCTATAATAAAAAAATGATGATTAATTCTCTTGATTCAGTAAAGGCAGAACATTTTGTAGATGCACAAGAATATATGAGACCCAAATAAAAATGACAAACATGTTCAATAAAAATATAAATACTAACATTAAACAATACCTAGGAAGCACCTACACGGATATGGACACAGGTATTGAAACGGTACAACGACACAACAATTTTTTAAAGAGTAGAACATGAGTATTGCGAGAATACATATATTAATTAATTATTAAAAATTTATATATTATATATGGTTAAACATTTATTTTTTATATAATATTAAATATATATCAATTCAAGAGAAATAATGAATGCTTTATTTTTATATATTATTATTCATTTTTTTTCCAAATTAGAGTAACAACGGATAATAAAGCGAATTCATTATTATTAAAGGATGTTTAGAAATTAGAATACAAATCAAAGATAAAGAAATTTATTAGTTTTCAAATGCAATATCATTATTCAGAGCATGAATATTCTCTTTGTTTTGTGAAAGGGTATTCGATTCCTCTTGTTCTCGAATCCTGGTTGTGTTCTATTTTTTTTCTTAATTTTTAAAAAATGACACAACTGAGACATGCATCCAGAAGTGTCTAAAAAGTGTCAAGTGTTCACGCATATTTAACATGGGTTTAGCATCGCAAATGAAGTGTATGTTTCCTAAAACAATACAAAACATAAAGGAAATTACATTTATGGCTACCTAGGATGTTACACAACTGATGAAAGGTGGAAATTAAAGTGATAAAAAAAAAAGAGGCTTCAGAAAGGTTTAAAAATAAAAAGACAAATCAACAAGCAAGAGAGAGGGAGCGGCTAAAGAGTGAAGGCTAAAGGTTAAAGGTGAGAAGTGAGAATTAGAGGCATAAATACAGAGAATATGGTTGAAGTAAATGGGGTAGGTGAGTTTAGGGTTTTAATATTAATTGTTTAGATTTTTTTTAAAGCTAATTACTAATTAGGTGTAAGAATCAATTAGATTTAAATATGGAATACAACCACCACTCCCCCTCGGTGCGGTGGTCACTCTACAAGTATAAATGCTTGTGGAGTGTGGGAGGTAAGGGCTGGAATTCAAGTCTCCAGGAGGGAGCTTCACACACATATACAATTAAATTATGTTAGAATAGAAATTCTATCTTATATAAAAAAAAATGGAATACACGATGAACTAATATATATATATATATATATATATATATATATATATATATATATATATATATATATTATTCATGTATAATTAGGCGGGTGAGTCGAGTTGTAGTGGGTTGGCAATTTTTCAATCCATTACATGACCCAATCCACTATTTTGGGGTCTAATCCATCCAACCTAAACCACCTAAGTTAATAACCCGCGCGAGTCAAGTGGGTCGATGGGGCAAGCGAGTATTCTGCACACCCCTACTTAAATCTTTAGTTAGGGATGCCTCTCATGCCTTTAGGAATATTTAAAACCTTCCAAAAGGCTCCAAAAAACCCTAGTTTACTCCTCCTATATACCCTATGCCTCCATTCCAAAAGGACATCTCGAAAGAGTGCCTCCATGCTTTGAAAACCATATTTCTCTTCTCTAATCTCTATCACCAGCACACTTGCCCATTTTTAAGTATTCAATAACCTCTTTCTAGTAGTTACTAAGGCAAAAACTTGTTTTTAATTTCGTTTTCAAACTAGTTACAGTGTAGCCAAAACCAAAATGCTCTCTATAATAGAGAGTAAAAAAAAAAAAGCAATGCTCCAACAATCTCTCTAAATCTAAATAAGTTTTTTGCTCATGAACAATACCTCTCCAAGCCAGATGGGTTACTATTCATTAGCAATTGAATTTATCTCATAAAAAAATTCCAACCACCGTATATGATATTACCTTTTTCTCTTTCTTCTTGATTTATTTTAGCTCTCTCTCTCTCTTATCATAGAACAAAGGAAAGGAGGCAGCAAAACTCCTTCTCTCAAGTGAACATCCCAGATGGTGGCTTGTAATCAGAGTTCATCTCAAAAACTGAAGAGAACATTAGCTTAACCAACGAAATCGGTACCCAAATTTGATTGCATGGGTTTTTCATCTTTAGATTTCAACATATGGGTTTTTCCATCATAATGTATTAGATTTCACCATGGCCACCGATGCTTACATTTATTGATTTTTTATATGAGTTGATGATTTGTGGTTTTGAGATTTGCTAATGTTCTTGACATTTGTAGTCATTTGGGTTTTGGAGATCATTAAAAAAAAAAGGTTCTGGGTGTTGGTTTTATGTTGAATTTTGTAGATATCGTATTTTGTTCAGCCTTAATTTGCATGCCGAGCCTCGAAAATTCCAAAAATATTAAATTTTCTCCATAGGGCCACGAAAGCATCTAGATAAACGCGGTACAACTTGTTCACATCAGAGCACTCAAAATACACCTAGTTAACCCAGGGTTGACCAAAGGTCAAAGTTTGTCAAAATCATCCCAAAACTACATTTTTCATGTTTTTACATCAACCCGAGCTACTTGGAGATTTTTGTTAATTTTGACCAAGTTTAACCCTAGGTTGACTCTTAGGGGCACTGAAAATCCTAATTTTGATCCGACCACCACAACGGGTTGAGACCAATGTTGAAGATTATTGAATTTCCTTTCCAATGACTATTCATAAGTCAAAATCGGAGTTAAAACAGATGAGATATCTTGAAAACCATGTTGGGCGCATCAGCTCACTTCCTAAAGTTATAACTTTTGATCCAACCGTTGGAATTTCAATTTCTTAAGTGTTCTGGAAACTAGAAATCCATACTTTTCTAGAGACACTAAGAAGCTTGATCAGAGTTAAAGAAGGCATTCAAATGAGCGACCAAAGTTGGAGCTGAAATGCTGGAAAAAGACAAAATAACTAACATTAGCCCAACAGCCCCTAGATGGCCGTTGGGCACTTTTTCACTTATAAAAGGCTCAAAATGTCCTTATATTTGATAGATCTTGATGGGGATGAATTTTGGGGTATTGGGGCATCTTTTCTAGGCAGTTTTCTCTCTCTTTTCTCTACATTTCTCTCCCTAAAACACCTAAAAATCTTTGATCTTTCACTTTTCTACACATCAAGAGGTAGTGTTCTTGCACTCTTTTTCCTCTCCTTGATCTTAGGACGTTGGATTTGAGGTTTTAGGGGCGTAGATGTAGCTTTTTAGCTACCATCTACACCAATTTTTTTTATTGTTTTATCTTGCTTCATAACATGCTTTTTTGCTTTCCATAGTATATTTCTTGCTTTATCTTGCTTCCTAGCATGTTTTATAGTTTTTTTTAGCATGTTTCCTTTCTTTCTAACATTTTTTTATTACTTTGATGATGTTGGTCTGGCCTTCTTGGACTAGGATATGTCTAAATACCTTATTTGTGCTTAGATCTACATGTCAATGTGTTTTTTGCCTTGTTTGTGCTTAGATCTACATGTCTATGTGCTTTTTGCCATGTTCGTGTTTAGATCTACATGTTTCTGTGACTTTTGCCATGCTTGTGCTTAGATTTATGTGTTTTTGTGCTCCTTGCCATGTTTAGGTTTGTAGATCTACATGTTGGATGCTATGTCAAGTGTTTGGCTTTGCCTTCATGTCTCTTGTTTTGCCTTTTTCTTGTGCTTTGGCCCTTAAGTAGGATGTAGATCTAAATCTTGTGGTCTAGGCCTACATCCATTCACCTAGGCCTATAATAAATGTTTGGGATCATTTCCTTTATGCATGTGTATGCTTGCTTGCTTTCATACATTAAGTCCATGTTTTTCTGACTAGATCTAGGCTCTTGCCATGCTTTGTGCCCTCCGTGGGCTTGTGCTTGTTGGCCTTTGGGACCACTTGCCTATTTGGTTCATCCATCCCTTTTATGGTTTGTTTGGATGCAACCATTTATGGGTACACATCTCTGTGATGTTGGTTTGCTCTATGCATACCCTTTTCCGCTCTGTGTGATGATATGCTTGCCTCCCTTGCTTTGTGCCATCCCATTTGGCTTTCTCTGTTTCTTTGCATTTTTGCACTATTGTCTATATGTTCATGCATGCGTCTTTCTGTGTGCTTTTTTGTGTCATCAAGCATAGTTCCTACGATCTCGTGTGGGTTTACACCCGTCCTTAATACACAAGACCTGAGTCCCTTTAAGAACTTTGTTTTATGACACGTGTCCTTTATACTTCAATCTCATGGAACTATGGACACCATATCCAAACCTATATTTTGTCCTCCAATGACACCCCCTATGCTTGATAACATCCTTGATAAGGAGAAACCCAGGTCTATGGATGGGCAAGTTTCGGGCCCCATGAAATAAAGGAGAGAAAAAAAAAAGTCCAACCCAACCATAACCAGGTTCCATGTGATTAACTCAGAAGTGTCTTACCATGTTCTGTTAGGATGTCCCTAGTTCCATAAGCACCGCCTTATTCCATCCATGTACCATCAATGTGTTAAAGGGAGATTGAACGGAAGGCCTATAAGAATCCTTGCCAACTCGAACCCTTTTAGCCAAGGAGAAGTGAACTTTGTAGAAACAATGTTTTATGATGAGCTGGAACTAGATAATGAGAACCCCGCGCCGGGGACCCCAGGAGCACCTGTCTTGGAAGAAGAAGAAGAAGGAAGGGGTACCCATGACCTAAGGAACCTCCTAGACAGAAAAAGGCAAAGGAAGGAGAATAACTCGTCAGGATCCTAGGAATGCATAGTGGTACGGGAGCCCGAAGGGAGGCTAATATATCGTTTATGAAGGTATGTGGGGCCTAAATGCATCATGTAGGAGGGTCCCAGACCGCCAGATTTTATGATGGTTTAAGAAGAAATCCTAAAGGAACCAGTAAAGGAAGCACAAATCCAACCCGAGGAAGAACTGGAAGAGGTAAACTTAGGGGCTGGTTTGGGATTCCAGAAGCCTGTTTTCATTAGTAGTCAGTTAACTGCACAGGAAAAGGAACAGTTAGTAACATTACTCAAGAGATATATGGATATGTTCGCATGGACATACCATGAGATGCCTGGTCTGGATCCAGGATTGGTAGTCCATTCTCTCAATGTGGACCCAGGAGTCAAGCCAGTAGTCCAACCAACCAGGATCTTTCACACTGATATAGAGGCTCAAATAACTCAAGAAGTCAAGAAGCTGCTAGTAGCTAGGTTCATCAAGCCAATCCAGCATCCCAAATGACTTTCCAACATAGTACCTGTGAAGAAAAAAAATGGTCAAATCCGGTGTTGTGTGGATTTTCACAATCTAAACAAAGCATGTCCAAAAGATAGGTTTCCCCTGCCTAATATTGATCTCCTTGTAGATTCAGCTGCAGAAAACTCCATATTTTCATTTATGGATGGATATAGTTGGTATAACCAAATTCGCATGGTTGCCAGAGATGTGGAGAAGACAGCATTCAGGACTCCAATAAGAAATTTTATTACACTGTAATGCCTTTTGGCTTTAAAAATGCAGAGGCCACATACCAACAAACCGTGACAACTATCTTCCATAATATGATGCATAGGGAAATGGAGGATTATGTGGATGACATTGTGGTAAAATAAAAAACCAGGGCAGGATACTTCCAAATACTTAAACAAGTTTTTGAAAGGTGCAGGAAGTATAAACTACGCATGAATCCTATGTAGTGTGCCTTTGGAGTATCTGCTGGAAAGTTTCTTGGGTTCTTAGTACACCATAAAGGTATAAGTGTAGATCTAGCTAAGGCTACAACCATCGTAACAATGAAAAGGCCTACAACGGTTAAAGAGCTCAAAAGTTTCCTAGGAAGGGTCTCCTACATTAGGAGGTTTGTGCCAGGATTAGCTTCGATCACAAGTGGTTTATCCAAACTATTGAAAAAGGGGACTAAATTTACTTGGGGAATTAAATAGCAGAAAGCCTTTCAGAGGATCCAGCAGATCATGAATCATCTTCCTATCTTACAAGCACTAGTACGTGGGTGGCACCTGTTGCTATATTTAGCAATTCCCAGGTTATAGGGGCACTGCTAGCACAGGAAGATGATGATGGAAATGAGCAACCCATTTATTATGTGAGCAAGATACTTAAAGATACAGAGACTAGGTACCCCAAGATAGAAAAAGCGTGTTTAGTGGTTATCTACGTGTCTCAAAGGCTAAAACAGTACTTTTCAGCCCATTAGATCCTCTTAGTAACCAAGTCACATCCCATAAAAGCGCTCCTTCATCAGCCTCTCCTAATAGGAAGAATAGCACGGTAGCTAGTTTTTCTCTCTCAATATGACATCGGCCTCAGGACCCCCAAAACTGTCAAAAGCCAAGCTATAGCAGATCTGCTAACCCAATTCCCAGGGGAAGAAGAGTGTTCACTAAGCGAGGAGATCCCTGGAACGGTGGTAGTGGCAGAACTCCCAGGAAAGAAGTGGACAATGAGGTTTGATGAGTCAACAGCAACAACTTCAAATGGCTTGGAAATTGTGCTAAGTTGCGAAGATAGGAATACCATGCCATTATCTTTCAAGCTTGGGTTTTCCTGTTCAAATAATGTTGCTGAGTAAAAGGCATACCTGACTGGGTTGGCTATAACACTCAGCATAGGAGTAAAACATATAAGGGTTTTAGGAGACTTCAACCTCGTGGTCTCCTAAGTAAAAGGTGACTTTGCACTAAGAGAGCAAAGTTTGGTAGCTTACAAAACTTGCACGCAAAAGGTGGAGTAGAAATTCCAGACCTTCAATGTGGAGTATGCCCAAAAGGAGTGAAAACAAGTTCGCTGATGTACTGGCCACCCTGGGATTCTAGATGCCATTTAAAGGAAAAGGGACTTTGATAAGGGTAAGTAAGTGAGAACATTCCATCATAGTGAAAATATGTTCCCTGAAGAACTAGAACAGAAAGATTGAAGAAATGAGATAAAAGGGAAAATAGAAAGTGGAGACATGAAGGAAGTATCAAAGAGCTAAAAGATTACACTGTGATAGAAGGAGAACTATACAAGAGGCTACCCGAAAGGATCCGGTCCAGATGTATCAATGGTAAAGAAGGGAAGCTGAGGTTAGAAAAACTGCACGACCAGATCTGTGGAATTGCAAAGAAAATTAGTCTATATAAAAGGATGCAGCGCATGAGGTACTACTGGCTAAATATGAACAAAAAGGCTGCAACTATACAGGAATGTCAAAGGTGTCGGCTTTCAGTGGGCAAAGAGGAAAGTTATGCTGTGTTTGTGACAGAAGATTGGAGGATCCCATTCATGGAATACTTGGCTCAAGGGATCCTACCAACTGACAGGACATTGGAACACCAGCTCAGGAAACTTGCCATCAGATACTTCTTATAGAACGGAATCTTGTTCAAAAAGGAGTACAACGGGGATTCTCTAAGATGCCTGGGGTCTAGAGAAGCTAGAGAAGTAGTTAAGGAAGTCCACTTCGGTGACTGTAGAAGTCACCCAGGAAAAAGAAGACTTTATAAGCCGCTGGTGCAGTTAGGGTACTATTGGCCTACAATGAAAAGGGACTCCGAGGAGTTGGTTAAAACGTGTCGTGCATGCCAAGTACTTGGAGACACAATCCACACTCATCCAAATGTGCTGCAAGATATGACAACATCATGGCCATTCCATACTTGGAGACTTGACCTTATAGGGACCATAAACCCTCTTTCTAATGGCTATATATGGATCTATTGGGGTTTATGCCCTAAAATCTAATTTATTGGCATGTCATAAATAATTAAATTGTTTACTTATATGAGACTATTTATAAATGAACTAATGAGACATTATCTTAGTCCATGAGGTGCATTGTATGTGATTTATGTGATTTAATCATAGAAGATGTAAATCACAAGTTCCTTGTAAACTCAAAATGTAGTTCGTAGTCGGTGATGAAATTGGGCGTTTCATCTGCGAAGACTATAACATATCAACTAAGATGATTTGTCTTGATTATGGAAGTGGAGACTTCTAGTTGGTATGTTGATATGTTTTAAGAGTTAAGACATATAGAATTGGACCGCTGTGAGATTTATTATTCTCCTAACGACTGTCAAATGAATAATAAACTCACGACTTCTATTTACATGAACTCTTAATCCTGAGAGAATAATGGACCTGATCATGAGATGTAGGTTGCTTTGATATATCAAGAGTGAGATCTATTAGTTACGATCAAAATCTCAGTATGTTGGGTAGCCACATTTAGTGTTGATGAAACATATATTTTCAAGATGAAATTCATAATCTCTTAACGGAGATACAAAATATTCTCTTGAGATAAGTTTAATGAGTTTTGTTATTCAAAGAGTTGGGCCCAACCACTTTAGTAAAGAGTTACTAAAGTATATATTTATGGAATTGAATTTCATAAATATATGATGAATAACTTAAATGATTAAACCGGGTACTTAAGGATTAAGATGTAATAATCTTCAAAGTGGCAGTCTATATTCATAATTTTGTATTACTACGAATATTTTATGAAGGGGTTGCATGTACAGTAAAGTCTTGAGATATAATTTATAGATAAGGCCTAGAGTGCAACTATATTTATATAGTGATATTAAATATAATTAATGGTAACTTTGGACTTGTCAAGAGTTAACAGAAAAACTCAAGGCCTATTGGAGCTAGTGTCTTATTGGTCCCTTTAAGTCCCACTCTAAGCCACACACAAGAACCCAATTGGAATGGCCCAAAAGGCTAGCCTAATTAGATAATCAGTTATATATAAGAAGAGAAACATACAGAATTTCATTAAGGTTTTCATGAGACATTTTCATTAGAGTTTTCATACAAGGAACGAAATGGTTTGTATGTGAATGTTGGACACTTTCCTATTCTCTCTTTGATGAAAACTGATTAAGAGACCACACATCTTGGGCATTAAGTGGAATTAGAGTGAAGATTAAAAGTATTCCCAAGTGCTTCTGATCTTCAGTTTTGAATTTCATCGCACCAATGTATGCTCTCTTGTTCTTAAATTCTAAAACTTACATAGTGCATATTATCGATTGTGTATGAAGTAGATCTGTTAAATTTTCGCTGCATATGTTTTGTATGCGATACAAACACGTGATTTTCCAACAATTGGTAGCCACCGAGTATTTTTCAAAATGGGTAGAGGTCATCCATTTGAAAAAGGCCTATGGAACAGTTGTGGCAAACTTCGTTCGTTAACAAATCATTACACGGTTCTGGATCCCTAGGAGGCTAATCATTGACAATGGAACCCTGTTCATAAACAAAAACATGAAGAACCTGACCGAGGCATATTACATCAAGCATGGGAGGTCCATACCATATTATCCTCAAGGAAATGGTCAGGCAGAGGCTACTAACAGGGTGATACTGAAGATCCTTAAAAAAATGAAGCATGAGTATAGGGAAAAATGGAGTGACCACCTAACAAATGTACTCTGGGCATGTAGGAGCTCCTTGAAGACAACCATAGGATTTTCACCATTTTCCCTAGTTTATGGGACAAAAACCATCAGCCCTGTGAAGCCAGTCATCCCTACGCCAAGAGTAATACTCGAAGAAATTCAAGAAGGCACAAATGACACAAATAATGAAAGGAGGTTGGCAGATCTGGAAGGCTAGAGGAAGAACGAGAGTTGGCCAAAAGAATGAGTCAAAGGTACCAGCAGAAGATGGCTAAGGCATATGAACAGACGGTACACCTAAGAGCCTTCATGGAATAGCAGCTGATGTTAAGAGCAACAGTGCATATAAGGAAGAATGTTTTAGGACCCTCCAAGTTTGCTCTAAAATGGGAGGGACCCTATATCATCAAGAAAGCCCACGATAGCAGATATTACTACCTCACGAAGAAAAATGAGACCATCCTAACAGACCTTATAAATGGGAAGTGGCTAAAACAGTACTATCCGTGAAAGGAGGAGATTTCAGTACACCAAGACCCTTTTTTGCCAACTCTCCAATCTATTAAGTGTTTCATCATTCTTTGCTTTTTCTAGCTTTATTTAGTTTCTATTTTTATGTCGTTTAGGAGCCCATGGTAGGACATTGTATGATCCTTACTATCTTTGTCAAATCCTCCTATGTTTCTTAGTATGGCAACTATATTGTGTTTCAATGAAATCTTCTTTTCTTTTTTCTTTTTCTTTTTTTAAAATCAAGCTCTGGCTAAAATGTACAATTGCGCAGTATTACATAACCCGAATGTGGGCAAATTTGGGAAGGGTACCTGGGTCAACGCAAAAAAAAAAAAAAAAAAAAAAAGGAGAGGAAAAACCTTAGCGTATGACCCAGGGCTCATATCACAATTAGTTCAAGTACATGACCTGGGACCATGGGTAGAAATAAGCGCATGGGATACCCAGCCCAGTACTTGTCCAAAAGGGCTCTACCTGGTTCATGACCTGAGACTTGAGAAAAAGAGGAACGTCCAATTTACCCAGTTTAGTACCTGCGCAAGAACACAATCACTAGGGTACCTGGTTTGAGACCTACTGCAAATTTGTAGGGACCATGGCCCAAGACTTAGCTCAAAGAAAAAAAGCAATAAAAAAGAAGAAGAGTAGAATACACATTGTGAGTAGATCTACATACTATTATAGTCAAAAGTAGCATTCAAAACAGAGAAATAAAGATAAACTTAGACAGCCTCAATTGTGAACAAAAAAAAAAAAACTTATACATTTGAACTACTAAAGAAAAAAAAAAGGCAAGGAGCTAAGGTATAAGGCCAGCTAGCAAAAAGCTTTCTGAGGAAAGTGCAGGAACAATTGAGGAAGAAAAACCAGTTGTTTTTTAACTTTCAAGTCCTGCAATGCCTTGTGAGCGCAAGCTAAGGCCTCCCCAGCAGCAATGATTTCAGCATTAAGGTCCTTAGAGGCCTATCTCTAGAATAACATGTGGGCTAAGGAACACAAGTACTCCAGCAAAAAGGATAGATTGAACTTGGCTTCTATAAGATCCCGCACCATTCTCCTCCACTTCAAAAGCCTCTCCTTGGATAAGGAGTCAAGAGAGAAACCCCTTAAGGAGATTAGACAGCACATAAGAGCTCCATCAGGATGTTGCCCATAAATACACCTCCCTTGAACCCCCTGGTGAAGTCCCCATGGGTTTTGAATAGTCCCTCCAACAGTGGCAGACCCTCAACAGGCACAGAGAACCGCAGAAAGTTGCAAAAAGGAGGCCCAAAGCGGTGAAAATGGCTCACAGGGAGGCTGTTGAACTCTAAGGAATCAAAGCGTGACAAGAAAGTAATGAGCCCTGAGCCAGGATCTGAAACAGTCACCCCTGGAGCTTCCTCCATTACCGTGTCTCCACTCTCAAGAATTGGAGAACCTTCAACCCTTCTGACAGTCTGGGGGGTCCCTACCTGAGCTTTAACAACCTAGACATTGGGAGCAAGTTCCACAAATACTTCAATAACTACAGGTTCAGGATCCTTAGCACCTGTGTCAGCACCTACGAAAGCAGATAAAGTCAAAAGGGGAGGAGGGAAAGAGGAAGAAATAAAGATGGAAAGGTAAGAGAAGGCTAAAGAACCAATATTAGCTCCCTGTGGTAGAGCGTCCTCCTAATATAGGGCATCCACATTAGCTATTATGGGAGACTCCTTCTCTTAGTCCTCTGACTTACTGGAGGACTCTGCGAAAGAGCACAAAGTGCGTTGGAGAAAAGGTGAAGAAAATTTAGCAAAATTACTAAAGGAAGGGAAGAATATCGGGGGCTTCGCCACAAGAGGAAAAGGCAGGGAAGAAGTATGGAAGAAAGAGAGGAAAGATTTGAACTAAAGGAAGAGGGGAAGTATGACGATGGTGAACAATACATACATTTAGAACCCTCTAATTCCAAGGAAGGGGTGGCCTTAGGGACAGATTGGGCACTGGTTTGACCTAAAAAGGGAAAAGAAACAAGAAATCTCAGAAAGAAAGGATAAGGGAGATACGAGTGGGTGTTAACAAAGAATGGATGAGGCTTACCCACTTGTGTAGATGAAGACGGACCCCCCCAAAGACTCTTTGCCCAACGTAGGCTCAGTTGTGGGCTCAAGTGTCACAGTTTTGGTAGGACTAGGAGTTTGCACGGGCTTGGGATCTTGGGGAATAAGAGGCTAGAGAGCTTAAGGGTCCTGAACAACCAAGGAAGCAAAATGCAGAATGGGTTGGGCACCCTTTACTACCTGCCCGACTTCCTCAGCCACGCCACCATTAGGGGGCTCCATTTCCACACCTAAGGCAGCAGCAGATTAGGCTGTCATCACTTCTTTCACTAAGGCCCCACTAGGCGCAGGAGGAGGCACCTCGACCTACAAAGGAAAAGAGGAGTATGTGGCAGAACATCACAAAAATGCATATGTACATAGCACCGGAAAAGGAAAGAAAGCAAATAGTAAAAGGCACAAGTGGGAGAAGGCCATACCACATCATCACTAGAGAATTGACTTTTACCCCCTTTGGGTTCTGACTTGCGCTTGGACTGCAAAAGAGAAGTGAACATCCATTAGTTAAATAAAAAGAGGAGAGACACAACAAGAACAATGAACCAGGACGGGCAGATGTCAAAAAAAAAATTTGAAAGAAGCCTTGCCCTTCTCTCTCTCTACAGGTTCTTCAATGGTCTTTTGTCTACTATGGGTATGCCAAAATGGTCCTAAAGGAGACCGGGGTGTGGTGTCAAAGGACCCCGAAGAACCATGGGCTGAGGAACTCACAGGAACCTGAAAGACAGGAAACTCTACCTTAGTCTTCACTCTGATCTTTGGGATTAAGGGATGGCCAACTTCCTTTCCAACTGCAGATGGGCCCACTCCCTCGTGCTCCTTAGAAAGGACTAACTGCTTACAAGACCTAGCAGTCTTCCTTTTCTTTGTCTCAGGGCCAGTCTCAGTACCCTCCATGCTTCCTACAAGCTCAGGTCTTTTGACAGCTTCCCGTTTAATCTTCTTCTCCTTACCTTTTCCCACAGGAGTAGCAGCACCAATTTCCTCTACAACGCCTCTCTTGATTGGCACACTAGAAGAAGTGCTAACAATAAGGCCACACCCTGACCAAGCGTTAGGAAAATCATTTGCATAACATACCTAACCACCCCTAGAGGCATGCCACTTCACAAATCTTGCTTTGCTACTCATGACAGTAGACATAATGCTAGCAGTAGGAAGGGCCACATGTTTGTTGAAGGTAGGAGCAGAGAAAAGACTAGGATCAGGAACCCTCCCAATCTTACCAAAACCAACAAAATCTGAGAAGGACTTCTGAACTCTTCTCTAGTAGCTAGTAAAGCCACTGAAAGCAAAGATTCCCCTTTGGGAGTTTGGCACCTCAAATTGAGGGCTCCTCCGTAACCAATAAGAAAAAGTATGGGACCTTAGAAATGGATCTAGGGAAGGAAAAGAAGGCACTACCTCTTTGAACACTGGCGGGATGTCTTGGTCAAAACCAAACTGCCTAAGGACTCGGTGTGCTGAGTAGTGAGTGTACTTGGGACCACTCGATGAGGGTACTAAAAGCCACGAGGGATTGATACAAGCCACATAGGCCAAGCTGCCTTCATCTCCCCTACGCAAATCAAAAGTATTTCCCAAGTAGATAAGGAAAGAAGCCAACACAGAATCGCAGCCGAACTTGGGACTGAACTTTCGAGGAGAATGCCAACTTAGGTGCCCTGCCTGATCAAACATCTCCACCAAATTGAGACTGCATCCCTTTTAGTTGGACCAACGAAAAATAGGGGGTGGCTATTAGTAGAACTGCCACAGAGACCCTTAATCACATGTGGGGATCCTTGGAACTTATCCTTCACAAACTTCAAACTCCTGCACTTCGCCAAAGTAACAGGAGAACGGTCCCACATGAACACCTGGAGAATGGCACAGTGAAGGGACGAAGTAATAGCATAGCTAATTGGGAGTAAACATGGCCTAAGAACATGGGGGCTAAAGGATACTAAGCACCCCGGGCCAATCTTATTGTTAGAGGAAAGAAAACAGACTTAACCCCGTATCCAGAAAACTCACTGAACAAGAACTTACTGAGCTAAAGTGCCAGAAACTCGGCTCACCTAACTGCCTTGTCCTTCTCTCGAGAAAGGTTCATGACCCACTTACCCATTTTGGCTGGTTTCCTACCAGAAGAAGCAGTACGCCCGTCGAAGTGACTGAAAAGTTTGTCTTCGACCTCGAGATCCTCGCTAGAAAGGTTGATATCAAAGGGATTCTCATCACCAAATACTGGGAGGAGAAGATTATTAACCACTTCCTCCAAAGTGATAGTGAGCTCACTAATGGAGAAGAAGAATGTGTGGAGAGAAGGACACTAGCAGCGCACTAAGTGTCTAAGGCCCGTAGCATCCTTAAAACCTTCAAGGTTCTTGGAAATCGATACTGATTTCAAGATCCCGGCACGCTCCAAACAACTAATGAATTCGCCATTAGAAAGCTCCCTATCCACCCAAATGGGCCAGCCGGTAATCTTACTAGGAACGAAGTCGAAAAAAATGGGAACCGCCTGAAGAGATCCTTGCCTAATCTGCAGATCTAAAATCTCCCTTGGATCTAGGACCGAGCAAAACTAGCAAACCTAGATTGGCTAGAGAACACCCAAGTATGAGGGGAAGGAAGGGCTTCACCGTGAGACACCTGAGGAAAAAACAGGTTGGGGGTGTACCAAAAATCCCGTAAAAGGAAGGTTGGGCGCTCCGCAACCACTTGCATCTCCCCCTGTGCAGACCCAAAAGAACTTTCACTCTCAGAAGAGCTGGAAGTACGCTCCCTCCTTTTTCGTGAGGAAGAAGAAGCCATAGAACGGCAAATGCAATAGGAAACATGGGTTAAAGGAGTGAAGGACAAAGAAAAGGAAATAGAGAAACAGAAAACTAGAAGGAAGAAGATAAGTTTGGAAATAAAATCTCTAGAAAGTGAAAAGAAAGTTTGAGATGGCAGCAATAATGGCACAAAGAGTAGTTGGAGAAGATGATGTATGTAAAGATGCGCCAGTTGCCAAAATTTAATTTTATGAGGAAAAGTTAATGGCAGTTATTAATGGGAGTTACGGGGAATAAGGAAGTTTTACTCAAAAATTCAACTGCCACGTTCCATGCAAAAGGGGGGAGTTGCAAAAGAAGTGTAACACGTAAATAAAAAAACAAGATACCTAAGGATGGCGGGGAAAAGTAGGATCCTGAGGGAAGAGGAAAAGGGACCCGAAAGTCAATCATAATAGCGGGGAAGGAACTCCTATAGAAATTAAGATTTTGGTCTACTCATGCATGGGCTGCAAGCAACCCACATGCTCGGGGAGCTAAATGTTGAGGTCCAAAAAATCACAATGTTGTACCGAATCCCAAAAAATAACACAAGGGGTTGAAATCATGAAGCATTTGGATTTCCTATAAAGGAAAAAAGGAGAGGCCCAAACCAGTTAAGGGTCCATAAAGAGAAACCCGGGTCTATGGATGGGCAAGTTTCAGGCCCCATGAAATTAAGGAGAGAAAAAAAGGCCCAACCTAGCCCTCAAAGGTCAAGAAAATTGCTGGGGAGCCCGGGAAAATAACTAGGCTAGGATACTTGGGAATTCCCAAGAACCTGGGATCCTCGGGACGGGCAACAAGGCCAAGTTTGGATTAAGACAGTTTCGGATGGATGCCAAGAAACACAAGGAAAGAGAGCAGATATGTCTCTATCAGTCACCCAATGTTGTAGAAAAGAAATCAGAAGACTTGGGAACCAACAATTCATGAACAAGGGGCTAGTACCTCGGGGAACCTAGAAAGAAGAACCATGAAGGAAGATGGCTGAGAAACTTTCAACCTGGCAAGAAAGAATCACCTCACTTGGGAAAAATGACAAAGGGAAAGGTAGCCAAAAGTTGAGTCTGAAAATATGAGATCTAGAAGCCTTAAAAAAAGAAAGACCAAAGGTCAACTCTTTAGGACACCCTAGAACGGAAAGTCAACAGGAGGCTTTTGAAGAAGAAACCCCAAAAGAAGAAAATAATGAGGAATGAGGAAGGGAACAACCACCAAAGTTGCTAGCACAACATTGGTTCTGGTACCCAAAGGAGCAAATGAAGGGAATCAGTGGTACCCTAGAAACCCTAGAATGTCACTATAAAAGGAGAAGCAGCCAACAGTGAAACAACATTTAGCAACAGTGAATTAGAGTAAAATCCTTGAGAAAAGCTTTGTCAGAATTCAAAAAAGGGAGAAAAAAGAGAGAAATACTGCCTGGTAACCTCGAATAGCCACTAGAGAACACACTTGGATTCAAAGGGATTCAAACTTTGCAAATCTTGAAGGCCTGAAGAGCCATTTAAGTCTATGATTTTTTAACTTATTTGAACCTTATAACACGTCCTAGTGGGCATAGTATATTACACAATTAAGAAAGGAATGGAATAGTCTACATTGTTTTAAGGATCCCTAACGTTTTATTTTGTGTCCTTCCTTACCACTTTGTTTCCTTTATTGTTTCTTGTTGTTCAATGCATATATATTTCTTATTTGTTAGCATGTATGTGTTGTAGGATTCGTGCTCTGTGCACCACCTGGTTCGAAATCAACCCAATTAGTTGTGGTGAACCAAGTCCAGTCCCTTAAAACAATCAGTATTGGGCCCAGGATCCTTGTTTCTACTTGGACCTATGTCCTAAAAAAAAATAACCCACACACCCTTGAAATGTTAACAATGTATGCTTTACTTTCCCGTTCTGCATGCTAGCATTGTGCATGATGTATGTGTGTGTGTGTGTGTGTATGTGTGTGTGTGTGTGCTTGTTTGTGGACGATCATGCACTTTGTATGATGGACTCTCATGGTTGGAAGAGCGACCCTCTTGTAATCATGGGTGCTTTTAACCTTGTAGTGTGGGTATGCGCAAAAGGCGACTGCTGTAGGCACATATTTAAGCTATATTGTGGGCATGATCATTGTGGTGTGATTGTCTTGATCCATGTTAGCTAAGTGACACTGGTTTCCCCATGTATGTGACACACATCAATGCATTAAATGCTTTGGTGAGTTTTGGCTTGCCCTAGTACAAACACGCTATTGCACACCGCATACACAAGAACGAAACCTTGTCAATGCGCCATAGTGCACCAAAAGCGAAACTCTGCCGAATTTTTGCCGTGAAAATGGGGCACCTTCATTGCCATATTCTCAAAGTTCTTACAGTGAAAGCTTGGTGAGAATAGTGTTTTATGTGCTATAACGCACCTAAGGCGAAGTGTTGCTGGATTTTTGCCACGAAAATAAGGTGAAATGCTGCCGGATTTTCATAGCAGAAATTTGGCAATGATTCCAAAACATACTAGTGAAGCATCGATCAAGAACACACCCTTCTGGAATCCAAACCTCAAAGCCTAATTCCAATAAAGCCCCGAAATCTAATTCCAATAGTTCAATTAAGATTTTACCAACACAAAGGACTGTTTAAGGACAGGCATTGTGGGATGCCTAACATCTTCCCCACACGTAATCAGACTTCTGAACTCAATAATCAAGATTTTTTATCCGTCCATATTAGATTAGGAAAAACGACATTTTTCTTAACCTAGGATTAGTAATAAAATTAAATAGAGTCAGGTGACCAATCACACCTTAGAAAAAAGATCAATTATTGGCAGCAACTTCACTTACCTTTGGCAATTAGAATAAAATTGACTTGATTGAGTCATACACCAGAGGTCCTTCACCCTTTTCTTCATAGCACCCGAGCTCCACAAGGCCCCGCCTCAAGGACGCACGTGAGCGTCGTCGCAGTGGGTGGTCAACTGTCACGAGGCATCGACAAGTTTAAAGGGGAAGAGTTGGAGATTCTAGTTTCTAACTATTGATTATTAATGAGTAAGATTTATACTCAAGCACCGATTTAAAACTTGTGGATTACCTATATGTAATGTCTTACTTTTTGGTTCATATGTGAAATATGTCATTTTTCAATGATGGTTTTCATTCTAATTCTCTACTTATATTTATTGTCAGTTTACTCATTATCTAGAAAATGTGAATATGCATATCAATCAACCCAATTTACTGACTTCCAATCAACCCTTGGGCTTCTAGTTAAGCATATTATTCAGAACATGAAATGGGATATTAAAGCTAAAATGGGGCTCACTATTGTAGTTGAAAATACCATGCTTCACAAAGTTCTAAGTTCTAGTCGGAATTTTTTATTGTTCCCTGTTTTTTGCAAGTTGTGAAATCTACTTGAGGGTGTTGGCTCTGTTTTTTTCAAAATGTGTAGACTTTTTGTCTTGTTTATTAAAAAAAATCTACTGAATTATCATAAGGATTAAAATGTCTCATTTTATTTTCTTTTGAGTGTGTTTGTATTAATTTCTTTAAGTCAAAAGTTAATGAAATGGTCTTTTATCATACTATTATGTACAGTTGTTATGGGATCTTACCACATACTTCTATAACTTTATTAATTGCTTTGATAATTATTAAGGTGCTAGGTAGTGTAATAATTTAATTGAAGAGTTAAAGTTGCTAATTCATTTTCCTTGACCCATAACCCAGCCCACAAATCATCCAAGAGGCTTTGGTTTAAAGGACCATCATTTTGACAAAAGACTACATAGCCGGCCGACTTTACCAATTAGCATCATCATCCAAAAAATTAGTGAGGTCTTTATGCAACAATTAGCATCATTATCAATTAGGTCATGTAGTTCAATGTTTTATACACTAATATGCATCATTTACATTATTTTTAAGGATTGTCTTAGCTATTAATATCATTTTGTGTTATCTAAACTTTCAGTCCAAGCTCACTCAAGGAAGCCCAAGTTTACTAAAGAGTAAAACAGAATGAGCTAGAGATAGATAAACTTTTTTGTGATATATGCTCTCTTGATTACATGTTAACAGGAAAAAAAAGCTTTGTTTAATGTAGTTATTGACTTGCATATTTTGTGATTTTAAATATTTTAAATGATTGTTAGTAATACTATGGTCTACTTGTAAATTATCCATGTCCAAGTTTAGACTATTTCTAAAGTTTGTTGTCTCTATTTTAGTTTTAAATTAAACTTTTCTTGGTTAAATAAATATTTTTAAAAAACTAGTATTATATTTGTGTGATGTACGCATATTGGTTGCTTCCTCTAGGTTTGCATTACTTGTTCTGACATAAGAGTTGTTAACACTGCGTAATATGTTTTGCTTTGTAATAATAAAATAGGTGTACTTGGGATGAATCTGCATATTCTAGGAGACATCTTTCTTTAAATCTTTTAGAAGATCCCAATAACGAATATGATAGGATCTTCACATATAAGTGGTGAAGATAGTGTTACACAAACTCAAGTATTTAGCCAAATGTCTCTACCCTAAGTTGAATCCACGGCTAGGAAAACACAACGTAGCGCCAACTTATCCATCCAAGAAGACAATCTTCTTGTGTCTACACTTATCAGTGTTAACTAAGATGTAGTAAAAAGTGCAAAAAAAAAAAAAAAGGAACTCACTGAAATAAAATTTTAGAGTACTACCACAAGTGAAAGGCCTTTGAGTCTACGTGTACTCAGACTTCACTAATGAATCAGTGGTCAACGATTCAATAATGCACCAATAAGTTTTGTGGGTATTTGTCACAAACTGATTCAATGAATCAAAGTGGTATGATTGAAGAAACCAAGGTACATCTTACAAAGAAATTTATGTTAGTTTGATAATTTGTTCAAAATATTTCAAGATACTAATTATAGTTTTTTTGTTAGTTTTTCAGGTTGATAAAGTAAGACAATAAATTTAGAAGATAAAGATATCCCGCATGTTCCCAATGTATTGGAGAGACCACCAAGTAAGAAGGCTGCAAAAGAATGATTGAAGGAACAAAAGAGCAATGAAGGGTACAACTTCAAATATGGATGACTTATTAAATGTCATGATGGAAGAAAGAAGAAAAATGAATGAGGTGAAAATAGTCAATACTGAGAAAGGCCGCCTTGTAAACCATGAGTAGGAGATGGTGCAAATTCATCTTAAGGATAAAAAAACTTACAACGAAACAAATGAAAATGAAGTTGGAAATGGACAAATTGAAAGAGGATAGGGAAATGGAAAAATTGAGATTGGAACAAATGAAGCAAGAAAAATAAATCATAATGATGGATGCAAGTGTGTTACCTCTAATGCAACAAGAATATATTCATCTACGACAAAAGGAAATCCTTAAAAAATGAAGGAATTAGAAGGAATTAGGTTGACATATAGTGCTCTTGTTTTGTATGATTAGGAGAGCATTATGAATTTATTTTGTTACAATGTGATCCCACTGGCTAAGGATAGTAGTTGTTATCTACTATTATTTGATATATCACAACATTTGCATTTGTCACTGTAAGTAGCCGATAGATTTGATGCTATTGTCATTTAAATTTTCTATTAGAAGATATATATATATATATATATATATATATCAATTAATCTCAAAGATGTTGTTTAGTCTTAGATAGGGGTGTCTACGGGTCGGTTCGAGTTAGGTTTATGCCCAACCGCAACCAACCCGCTTACATCAGGTGGACGGTTGAATGACTCGCCGTTTACGATTTTGGGTCGAGTCGAATCAGTCTCCGGTGGATAACGGTTAGGTCAAATGGCCTCGGTCCTGAGTTACAACCACTGGATCTTTGCTAGATTGAAGCTCAAAACCACCATATCAAAACCAGATTTGAGTGAAATCTCAGGATCTAAGCAAAAATCGAAGCAAAAACCACCACATCAAGCCCAGATTTGAGTGAAAGCTTTATCTCATTGCCGAATGTAAGTAAAAATCAAAGCAAAAGCACCACATCAAGCCCAGATCTAAGCAAAATCTTCATCTCACCGCCAAATCTAAGCAAGAAAACCTAGATATTCACCAGATCTAACCAAAACCTACCAAACCTTCATTGGAATATCAATGAATCTGAACCGATCTAAGTAAATCCAGCCTTCTTTCATGGATTTTGTCGGTCAGATCAGGTATATCAGGTTTTGAAGAAAAAAACCTAACATCCGACTCGCCTAAGTCGGTTTTTGGTGGCATAGACCCGTCTTCCACCGTCACTGGCGTCGCGTCAGCTAGTTTTCAGGTCGGCCTGGGCGGTTTGGGCAAGTGAGTCTGGTAGACACCCCTAGTCTTAGGGTGTCATCAATATTATTTATACTGAAAATGTACAATCATTTGAAAAATATGATTGTTGTTAAACATGACCATTTTAAAAATATGATCTTTAAATAAAATAAAATAAAAAGATTATAGAGAAATAAGACTGTTGGAAAATTTGAAAATGTTGTCTTTATGAGATTTAAAAATAATATATATATATATATATATTTGTTGGGAATTTAAAAAATATAGTTGTTGAGAATGAATAAAGGAAGAATAAAGAAATATTAAAGGAAGAATAAAAAAAGAAAGAAGAAATAATATTTTAATAAGATAGAGGAAGTATAGTGAGTCTATAGGAAAGTAAATGTAATTGTTCACTCTCCAAACAACACAAATAATTAGAAAAGCTACTGGTGATGCTCTTAGTTCAATTAAGTTTTTTATTTTTTTATTTTTTTGATTTTCTTTGTACTCGTGTGGACACAACAGGGGAGTCGCCATCTAGTTTTTGTAATGGCCTAGGAACCATATATATAGCGTCCTATCAAGTAATGACTTTTTGATCTTACTACCAGAGATATGGGGTTCAAAGTTAAGGTGCGATTTTGGCAAAGTGTTAGGCACCCAAAGCCGTCTAACCCTAAGATTGGCTTACAATCATTGTGTCTTATGTCTTAACCCTATTAAAGGCACACTCAACATTGTTATCTAACTCACACATACACTAGCATGCATCTAACAATCAACTTCGTACCAAACATCTCTAACCATACATCTATCATGGCATACCCTAGCATTCATCTAGCATGGCATCTCACAACATCCTAGCATTCACCTAGCAAATAACTTATCATTCATCAAGCATACTTGTCATGGCATCAAGGCATTTATCAAATCAAAAACCCTTCATACATCTAATCATGCTTCATCACAAACCCTACCATCATAGCACATCACATCCATCCAAGGCAGAAACATATGAGCATTTAAGATCAAAAATAAAGCCAACAACATGTCATCATGTAAGGGATCAAGATCATATTTATATCATCAAACCTAAGCAAGATCATGTCACAAATGCATGTACATTACGAATGCATGACTTACCTCACTTACCTTATAACAACTCAGCACCTATGGCATTATGCATGAGCATGTGAATGCATTTTCATAGCATTAAAACAATAACACCATAATTCTAACATATGAAAGAAAACAAGTGATTAAGCATGCAAAACAAAAAGCTTAAAAACACAAAAACGTGGAAAGGAAGCTAAACAGGAGTATTACATGTGAAAACAGGAGTAAAACAGATAAAACAAAAATTAGGGTTTCTGGGCAAGTTCATGCGCATACATGAATAACCCTGTGTGCACATAATCAAACCTGCGTGCAAAGCCAAGATTATGCGCACGTGGGTTTCTGTTCAGAACCCTAAAAATACAATAAATAGGGCAAAGCTCTTAAACACAAATTCTAGCAACCTTACATGCTTTTAAAACATACATCTACATAAATCTAAGCTAGATAAACATATTAAAACATAAAACAACAAAAACTAAAGCAAACAGAAAGATTAAAGAGTAGAAAAGAAAGGAAAAGAAAAAGAAAATTTTGAAACTAATGTCTCAAAGAAAAGCCCTTCAAGATTGATTTTTGACCGTTCCCCTCTGTCAAATCTATTCATAATCAACAAAAAGAGTGATTAGTAATATTAAACTCAAAGATCAAGGCCAAAAAAGGCCCTAATCAAAAGAAAAATGACTTGAGGATGTTTTGTGAAAAACTCCCTCTTTGATTCACTATTTCTAGTGAATCTTAGTATTTTCCCGTGGGATTTTTCTGTGTATTGAAAATATACCATGTAAGGCTACTTATAATGTGAAAAAGGGTTTGGAATGACTCCTAGACGATGTAGAATTTGTTCCAAACCTCAGCATAAATGCAGAAAACTTGTCTTGTTTCGTTTTTGGAATTTCCCATGCGTGCACAAGATCGGGCTTGCGTATGCATGCCGAAAGCTGCGTGCACAGGCTAATTCTAGCATGTGCATAGCGAGGGTTTCCTTGGTCTTATTTTTCCAAAAATAGATTTATTTGCTCAATAAAAGTTATATTTTTCATTTTAACATTTCTCAAGTCAATTTAACATCTGATTGGGCTCTAAACCAACCTTGAGTCTTAGAATTCAGCATCATTGGAGAAAGGGGGCCCAAGTCATCAGGAGTACAAAAAAAAAAGCGGTGTCTACAACTCTCAATCCAATTTTTTTGTTGTAGACATTAAGGGGTCAATTAAAAAGTTATAAACTCATGATCCTAAGCAAGGTAAGTTTTTTTTCAACGATTTCTTTCTTTACTTAATAGGATTCACATGAGTTTTTTGATATAGTTTCTCTATATCTTTATGTTTGATTTGTTTGGTGTCTACGTCTTCTATTTGATATTAATCTGATAATGAATTGATTACAATTAGTTCATATTTGGTCTTGTGTTGTTATTTCAATTCTTGTGTTAGAATGACATGATTATCCATTTAATGGTAGTTTAGTATACTATTTAATTTTTCTTATAATTATTTGTTTATGATAATGATTTGTTTTATTTATTTGAAGTTAGTTTAATTTATGGAGCTTCATGTGGCTTTCTTTAGTTTATGTATTATGATTCTTAGTTGATTAAATATAAACATGTAATATTCAAGATTTTGTTATAGGATGCGTATGTATCATAGAGGTTGTGTACACACCCCGAACCTTGATTAGGCAAAAAGTTATTTTTTGATTTAATTGATTGCTTCTTCACATGTTTTATGATTCAGTTGACTTCAAATTCCTAGGATTAGGTCAAGTAATTTAATAGGTTGTTTTCAATAATCTTATCATTCAACATTACCATGATTTGAATATTTTAGAATAGAATCTTTTTTGTCAATGCATGTTTATTTGATTTAGTTAATTGACCTTCCATATTTAATAGTATCTGATTTTGTTGTGGTTCTAAATTTTTTTTTTTTTTTTTTGTGTTGTGGTGTAGTCTTTGATAATATGTTTTATGTGTGTTTTATTTAATACAATCTGTATGTGGTTAAAATTTGGGATTATAACTGTTTTAGTAATATCTTTACTTAAATATTACTTATCAACACATAAATGGAGTTCAACTCACAGGCCGGGCAAGTTTAGGTGTTTAACACTTCCCTTTCCCATATTTTAGCTCCAACCCTAACATCTGGTGTGTAGACCCATGTAAGGGGCCCAAGTTAGTTCATGGACCTAAACTAGGTGGCAACTCTCAACCCTCCCCCTCCAATCCATTCGGTTGTGACATACTCACAAGGGACAAACCGTGTGTGTGTATTACACAAAAATAGTGGGCTCACAATGGCCACTAAGAAAGATATAACTCCAAAAGTTGGAATATAGTTTAATTTGAAAGAAGTGGCATATCTATATTATAATTTTTATGCTAGATATGTTGGTTTCAATGTTCATAAAAAAGTGGCATAACAAAAGTAAGATAGATAAAACAACAATCATATCCCGTAAATTTTGTTGTTATAAAGTTGGTTACAGGAAGGAAGTTGAATGGGAAGAAAAGAAATCTAGAATGAAAGTAAAAGTTGGTTGTGAAGGCCATATGGTTATCAGTCATTGATAAAATGGTAAATATCATGTTACCATTTTTTAATCAAAACACAGTCCTGAAGTTGTAACTCCACAGAGTAAACATAAATTGTCATTACAAAGAAAGATATCAATTGCACAAGCAGCTAACGTTAAATTAGGAAATCACTCTGGGATACGGCATAAATTAGTTGTTTGAGTTCATGAGTAAATAGGCTAGACGTATGGAAAAACTTGGTTCTACTCTTAAAGATATCATTAATCATTTTACAATCTAAATGGATGAGAGAAACAAAAGAGAGAGAAATATTTACTAGCTTTCATTATTTTGAGATGAGGATGTCTTAAAATGCATCGTTTTTTTTATGAGATACAATTGGATGTTGATAGTCAAATAACTAATATATTTTGGACAAATCCTAAAATGATTGCGGATTATGATTTATTTGGTGATGTAGTTTGTTTTGGTACTACATATCGAACCAATAAAAACTATCATCCATTGGCACCTATAATTAGAATGAATCATCACAAACAAATTATGGTCTTTGGTGCTGTTGCTGCATTGTTGTATGATAAAATAACTGAATCTTTTTCGTGGTTATTTTGAACATTCATAAAAGCGATGTGTGGATATAAGCCAATTACTATTTTTACTAATCTAGATCTAGTGATGGCTAAAGCAATTGCATAGGTGTTATCATAATATCATAATCGTTTATGTAGATGGCATTTTTTTCAAAATGCTCTCAAACACCTTAACAATTCTTTTCAAACTTCAAGTTCATCTACTGGAGAGTTTAAAAGTTGCATAAGTGATCGTGAGCATGAAGATGTTATTTAAGCATGAGAATTAATGTTGGATAAACATGGTCTCCAACAAAATAGGTGGTCGAAATGATATTTCAAAGTTAGAGAAAAATGGGTAATGATATACGGTAGAAATAATTTTTTTGCAAATATTACAACCACATAATTAAGCGAAAGCTTCAATAGTCACTTACTCACTTGAGAAATATCTAAAAGTCAACTAATAATGTGTTGGAATTTTTTAGTCGTTTGAAAGGTTACATGATCACCTATGCTACAATGAGTTGGAATCCAATTATGAGATGAGCCAACGTTTACCTGTTTTGAAAATGAAAGTGCTTTCTATTAAAGAACTCAAAGGATGTTTACACTTCTAAAATCCTTAATTTCTTTCAAGAAGAGTATAAGAAGTCTTTGGACATTGTTGTTAATGCATGTTGTGATATTTCACCATTGTTTGAGTACAAGGTTTACATGTAAGAGCGTACTTGAGAACATAAGGTTATCATTAATTCTATAGACTAGACAGTTATTTGTAGTTGTAACAAATTTGAATTTGTTGAGCTTTTATGTAGTCACACATGCATTAAAGGTGCTAGGTATTCAAAATTTAAAACTACTCATTTCTCGATACATTTCAAAGTGGTAGACTAAGCAAGCGAGATTGGATGTGTACAAGATAACCATGGTTGCACTATCAAAGAAGATCCTAAGGATGTAACAAATTAATACAAAGCTTTGTGTCGTAAAGCAATCAACATTGTTAGTAAGGCTAATAAAAATAAAGAAGTATCTATGTTTTTAGCTAAAAAAAATGGTTGTATTAAATCTTGATGTGGAAATGATTTTGAAGAAAATATTGGATTTACCTTCCAATAACATTGGTATGGATTCTTCTCATAATGAACATGTAGATGTTGTGTTTAGCATAAATGCTGTTAGGACATATGTGTTTCACTTGTTTAGAACATATGTTATTCATTTATGTAATTGGCTAATCTTTTGAAAAAACGCACTTTACTTGTAATTGGGTAGAATTAGGATGAGTTTTATACTTTAAGAAATTGTGCTTCAAGATCAAGTGTTGAAGTCATCAAGTCTATCCAAGAAACAAGCTGAAAAGTGCAAGTTCATTAAAGCTCAATAGCTAGCATGTGTCGAGATTTAAAGAGCTGTTCCAGCCCGTGACTCGACAGCTGCTCGACAGCAGCTCTGATACCACTTGATAGGCCAAAAACGTATTGACCTCTTGTGATAGATTAAGTTGATTAATTAGTCAAATTATTAATTAATCAAATTAACATGCAAATTATGTGGTAGCACAAACAAATCACCAATTAAACTAAGTACGCAGCAGAAAATAAATGACACGGTGATTTGTTTACGAATGAGGAAAACCTACACGGCAAAAACCCCACCGGGTGATCTACTCTCAAAATTCCACTATTATCACAACAAACAGTTACAAGTAAATGAATCCCAAGTACCTTACCAACCTACAGTTGAACCCTTACCCCAATACCCAATTGGACTTGTCCTGCAGCCAACAATCTTCTCTAGTTGGTGATTGAAGTCGCGTACTGGGATCCGCGCAATTGGTTAGTCACGTACTTGGGAGCCGTGCATTGAAAGAAGAAATTGTCACTACAGAACAAGTCCAATTAGGTATTGAGGTAAGGGTTCAACTGTAGGTTGGTAAGGTACTTGAGATGCCTTTACTTGTAACCGCTTGTTATGATAATAGTGGAATTTTGGGAGTGGTGACCTTAAAATCACCCGATGGGGTTTTTGCCGTGTAGGTTTTCCTCATTCGTAAACAAATCACCGTGTCATTTATTTTCCGCTGCATACTTAATTTAATTGGTGATTTGTTTGTGCTAACACGTAATTTGCATGTTAATTTGATTAATTAATAATTTGACTAATTAATCAACTTAATCTATCACAAGGGGTCAATACGTTTTTGGCCTATCAAATGCTAATAAAGTAAAGGGGATTAAGAAAAAAATGGGTACATCCCTTGTTAAAGGTGTTGGATATTTTGGAATATTTGAATTTTAATGCTTATATAAGTGAATTGATGAAATCAATTTTTATCCCTTAATGGCAATATCAGTTTCTTTGTTAAAGTTGAAATTCAAGTATTATTTGAATAGTTGCAATCATCTTGTGATTTGATGCATTTTTTTTTTCATTAAGCTCATGTGGTAGTCTTATGTGTAAGTACTGAAATCTAATCACAAAATAATATTTAAGTAACTTGTGAAATTGGATGTGGTTGTAGGGGCTTTGTCTATATACATAAAAATTTAACAACAATTTCACTCGGCTGATATGGCATATTGTTAATGGTAGGTAAAAATAATAATGTCAGTGGTGGATCCAAATAAGAATCAATAAAAGTTTTTCAACTTAACTATTATGAGATTTTTTTTCATGTAAAATTTCTCTAACCCAAATAAATTTCACTGTTAATCCAAAAAAATCTGTACTTATAATCCTATGTAATTAAACATTCCAAAATCTTCATTAGCCACCACCACTGGCCTCCACACCTCCACCTTCAAGTTCATCATCGTTGAACAATCACTGCCTCTCAATGTTTAATCTTGACTTATCCAAAAGGCACAAGAGATCATAGTCGTCTATTTTCGAGATGGGGTAATTCGAACTCAGTTTTGAAGTCCCACTCCCATCTCTTTGCTCTATCCATCTCTCTCAAAACTATAATCTAACATTGTAGTTTGTACTCTATATCAACCATACACAATTACGAACAAAACTACATTATATAGATAGAATCTCAATAGCATGTTAATTACAAGTTTTTACAATTCCCTAATCTATTATAAAAATAGAAACAGTTGGATTGTTATTCAAATTCGTTGATATGTTTCCCTCTAAAACTTGGTCATGTTGCAACAATTGTATACTGAGCAATTGCAATTGATATCTAATATGTTTACAAAATGGGTCATATGTCATTAGATCATGTGATTCTCACATGACATGTTAGTAGATTCTCAGCAATTGTGTGTGTTTGACATCAACTTATTTAGTTTTTAACATGCTAGTTGAGAAAGAGTACGAAAAAGTGAGGTTTTAAAAAGCTATACATAAAAGCTAAAATCACTTCATAATCTAATGACAATCAGACACTTAACATGTCAATCTATGTTACGAAAAAAAAAAACCCTCATTTTTCCTTTTTTTTGGGTTGTTTCTAAGCTCCCTCTTCTTTCTATCTCATCTCATTTAATGATGCACAAAATCATCAGCAAGTCAATCTTCCCGATGAGCAGTGATAGGGGATACCCGAAGAATGAAAGGTAAAGAACATATAAAGAGCACCGATGGGTTGCTAGCCAAAGACCCTTCAAAGTAAGTCAGCAATTGAATGATTCCCAATAACTCCAAAAGTATGAGAGCTAGGAATTCTATGTACCTTGGAGAAGAGGAGGCTTGGTGCTTATATAGTGATATAGAGCTGACTAAGATCCCATGAATGTAGGCTCTTCTCATATAGGGAGTAGATGGAGTTAATGCTCTGAGATCTTCAGGCTTAACTTTCCATGTTTGGAGGATACGAATATGAAGAAGGATCTTTGTGATGTGGAAGTTCTTTCCATATTAAGATACTTGAGTGGAGAACACGCAAGAGTCTGGGAGCCAAGTGTAAAGGATCGTTCGTTAGGTCCTACTCGTTCGTGACCATGGCATGTTGAAAGTGTAGATGCTGGGTAGGTTGCATTGCAAATTGTCAAGAATGGTACCTGACTATGGGGGGTTACATGTTGACTCCCTAGTTACGTGGTGACTATCACGTGTTAGGTGTCAAGGAAGGTACTTGACTGCCATTGCATATGTGATGACTATCAGGGCAGATTGTATTGCATGTTGTTAGGAAGGGTGCCTGATGATCCCTTGGTCCATGACGATTGTCAGGGTAGATTGTATTGCATGATGTCAAGAAGGGTACGTGACGCTTTCAAGCACGTGACAATTGTCAAGATGGATTGTATTGCATTTGCATGGTGTTAGGAAAAGTACCTGACGACTCCTTGGTACGTGACGACTATTAGGGTGGAGTATTGCATGGTGTCAAGGAGCAGCCTGCTCTTGCTTAGGTGGATTGAGTGCTGCAAATGGTGCTTGTGATGTTGTCGATTCCTATCAGTGGAGCTGAAGGTGTAAACTATGATGATGTCATTTCAGCTTACGACTCTTGAATGCAGAACAGTACCCAACAACATTTAGGGATGGATGTAAACCCATCAGGCTAGGATAATAATTCCGGGTACATGACGACCCTGGGTACATGACAACCCATAGCTACATGATGACTCCTTAGTGACATTACGACTCTCATGTGTTAGACTTTTCACATACAAAAGCTTGAAGTGGAAGGTTTGTTGTATATTTGCAAGACTATGTTCAGGGGCATCTGTCTACTTGGGTTGTCAGACGACTAGGATGCCTATTAGTTGGTCATATGATTGACCATGTCATTTGAGTTCTTAGTTTTGGGCAACTAGACTTTATCAAATGACTGGGGTTTAGTTGAACGAGTAACTTGAGGTGATTTCTTTTTGGCCTTGTAGAAATATTCCTTATCATCATCTAAGATGTAATATTAGAACTTTAGAGCATTTGAATCAGTTGTTGTAATATAGCATAAGACCCAAATTTGCCTAATCAACTCCGAAATATACCTACATCAATCTATGTATTGATGAAGCAAAAGTTCGTCAGTTGCTATGAGTTCGTCCAGACAGGGGCGGGCACACTCCTGCGTCACGACAGGAGTAAGAACTCACTAAGATGGTCACCAGTGTGGTGCCTGCCACAACGCCTCCGATGCCAAAGTCAGTATAAAAGAAAGTTCATAACAATCAGTCAAAATAACTCTATGCATATCAGGACTGTATATATGTACCTCATGGTGGCAATGTGAGGGCTTTATATATGTAGCTCTGGATTCTAGCCGTTGAGGTATTAATGCCCTTCTTGGTAACGCTTACTGCCGAATAATGAGATTTAATATGCTCTCAACGGTCCGCCTGCCTGGCATAATAACCGTCCAGGATATTAATGGCGGCAGTGAATGATTCCCACATCCTCGTCAGTGATGTGGACATTTAATTAGGCTCGCCCTTGGGAGCGCTCTCGTCTGTCCTGTTGAGATCGTTTGTGATTGATTTCGTTAGTCCCATCATGTATCATTGTACAAAAATACATTTGTGCAAAGATAACTGTGTAAATTTTCATAGTTATTATAGTTATGCAAATTAATATTTTATTAATTCTTTAGATTGAGGGCAGTGATTTTTGGTTGAGGAAGAGAGAGACAAAATTTGGGACAATAACAAAAAAAAAAATTGATGAGGAAATAGATTTTAATGAAATGTAGTGTAAAATATATAATCTGATGTGAGGTGTTTTAAAAAGTGAGTATGTAAAATAGAAGTAGTAGGTTCTTATACTAAAATAGACATAAAATTTTAGACAAGCTGATGCGAATACTCTTATGACTCTTCATTGTCAATCACAATTCATTGAACATTCAGCTAGTTGAAATATAGATATGTATATTTGTGTGATCCATGCCCAATATATTTACTATCAAGAAATGTCCAAGAAAGCGCACACCCAAAAAAAAAAAAATCTAAAAATGAAATCAAGGGATTTAGATAGTTGCAACATATTTTATACTTTTTTTAACTAATGGGATATCACCGACAGGGAATCTTGGTTAGAGTTTCGAGTCAAATAATAGTGATTATCTCATTGTGAGTTTTTTTTTTGGTTGAAAATGTTACAATATGCTGCCAACTTTATAGTTTAAATCATTTTTTTCCTTTTAAACCTCCAAGCACTTTGTGTACAAGAATATACCAATTAAGCTAAGGCTCCTGATCCTCATTGTGAGTTAAACTCAAATAAAGGGAAAATAATGATATTTGTTTGTTGGGGGACCTCTCTTATGCTTATAAGATCATTTGCATCAAACCTCATATAATAGAAAAAGATGAGAAATTTACACATTTAAGCCCCAAAAGTTCCCACATCAGTCCTTTTAAAAATATGTATATTTACACATTTGCTACAGTAACCATGTAAATATACACAGTTACTATAGCCTTGTATTCTATTATTTTATTAATATCACAATTTTGCTCCTCTTTTTTTTCTTCTCTCTTTCTTCTTCTTCTGCAAAATGAACTCAAACTTCTTCTCTTCTCCCTCATCTTTTTTTTTTTTCCTTTATTGCACACAAACAAACCCACACGGTCAAACCAATACAGAAACACGCCCACACAAACAAACCAATAGATAGAGATAGCATTGTTGTGAACTTGACACACCAACACATACAGATCGGCGTTGGTGGCTTGTGGATCGGTGCTGATGGTTTATGGACAATAGATTGGTGGAGAATATCAGCGTTTGTGGGTCGAAGAAAATGGATTAGTGGTGGAGAGCAGCGTTTGTGGGTCGATGGAAATAGATCGATGGATGGGTGCTTGTGGCGGAGTTCGATGCTTGAGAGAGAGAGAGAGAGAGAGAGAGAGAGAGATGTTTGCTCTGAGAATTTCAGTTTGAGAGATTAAAAAGATAAGGAAAAAATAAAAAGATAGAGAGATAAGGACAAAAAAAATTAAAATAATAATAATAAATTAAAGAAAAAAATATTATTTAAATAGAATAATGTGTAAAATAGATAATTTGATGTGAGTGTTTTTAAAAAGTTGTTGTGTAAAAAAAAAAAAAAAAAAAGTAGATTCTTATACTAAAATAGATAGAAAACTTTAGACAGACTTATGTGTTCTAAGTACTAGCTAATGAAATGCAAGATGGGATATATGGGGAAAGGAGAATGAGAGAAACTAATTATTAACCATGGATATGGACTAGAGGCCTAAGACAAGGAGATCCTATATCACCCTATCTTTTCTTGTTCTGTGCTAACATCCTGTCCTTAGCCTTTTCAAAAGAAGAAGAGAAGAAAAAGATTAAAGGAATTAGAGTAGGAAGAAGTGGTGTGTCCTTCACTCATCTCTTGTTTGTTGATGACTCTTATTTTTCTTTCAAAATGATAAGGTATCCCTTCATAATCTTAGGAAAACTATTCAATGGTACTGTTCTATTTCGGGTCAAAGCATCAACTCCAACAAATCTGAGCTCTTCTGCTCCCCAAACGTCCCTCAAAGTGATCAAGAATCCCTTGCTTTCTCCCTTTAGGTGAATCTTGTTCAAAATCCAAGCAAATACCTTGGTATGAACTTCAAACTTAGAGAGGGAGAAGAGTGGCTAACTTCCCAGATATCATTGATAGAATTCAACAAAAACTCCAAGGTTGGAAGGCTAAACTCCTTTCCCAAGCTGGCAGAAATACTTTGATCTCCTCTATCCTACAGGCCAAGCCTTTGTACACCATCTCTTGTATGAGAATTCCTGAGCCAGTATGCACCAAACTAGATGCTATAGCTAGAAGCTTCTGGTGGGGTCATAATTTGGGAGATAGGAAATTACACTTGCTTAATTGGGAAATGATTTGTCAACCAAGGGATAGGGAAGGGCTTGGGTTGTAAAAATTCAACCTCATTAACCAAGCTATGATTGCTAAACAGTTTTGGAGAATTTAACATTATCCCAATTCCTTGTTAGCAAGAACATATAAGGCAAAATACTTCCCTAGGACTTCCATACAAGAATATAGGCCAAAACCCCACCATTCATGGACTTGGAAAAACATTGTTGTTCCACAAACCTCATTCTTACATAAGGGTCGATGGCTTGTAGGAAGAGGTTACCATATCCCCCTCACTCACCCTGACTGGTTTCAAGCCACACATCAGGCTCTAAGTGACAATAACCTTCTCAATGGAACTATTGCAGATCTGATAGACCAGAACTCTAGAGCATGGAAAGTGGATTTGATCAAGAATCTATACCAATCCCCCCTCAGTGAGGAAATCCTGCAAATTCCTATCTCTAGAGCTGCTGATATGAAGGATAATCTTATATGGATGCACTCAAATTCTGGAGATTACAAAGTCAACAAGCATATTATATGCTTCAACAGAAGCTTTCACCACCCTCACAAGATCAAAGAGCCTATGGTATCCATAAAACCGTCTGGAGATTGCTTTGGAAAGTGAAACTGCCTACGAAAGTTCTTAACTTCATTTGGAGAATTTTACATGACAGTTAACCTGTTTTTGAGATGCTAAAGAACAAGGGTATCACAATCACCAGTAAATACCTCATGTGCAATGAAGAAGAGGAATCTGTTAACCACCTGTTCATTCAGTGCCCTTTTGCTAGAGCTATCTGGTACGGATCCAACTTGGAGATTAGAACATCTAACCTAAGTCACAATTCAGTTAAACAATGGGTGGAGGCTGCTGTTTTACAGAATGTTACCAGGGACAACAGCAGGATGCTCTTTTTATAGTCCATATTTACTATCCTATGGTCAATTTGGAATCATAGGAATCTGGTTCTTCATCAAGGGAAAATGCCTAATCCTATGGAAGTAATTCTATTTGCACAATCTCTTATCTGCAGGTACCAAGAAGCATTCCAAACGAATCAGCAGCAGAGTATTACACCCAGACATCAACATATGCATACTCTTACTAATCAGAATTGGCAGGTAATTCTCAAAGTGGCAGCCTTCAAGAACAAAAGATCCAAGAGGAGTGGTTTTGCCTTTGAAGCTTTGAACTAGGAGGGAGTCAACCTATTCTCAGGAGGCAGCAGTTGTGGGAAGAAGAATCACTACCTTGCTATCCAGGATGCCTACGAGTGAAGCTATTTTTAAGGCCAAGGGGCTGGCTTTCAACAAAATTCTAATTCTCAGCAACAGTAAGGGACTTTATCAGGTTTGCAACCAATCTAGGAAGCCTACTTGGCTGGAACATACCCTCTTTTCTGATCTTCATCATTTACATTTACAGGGTCTCATTGTAAACCACCTTTTTGTTCCTAAAGTAGTATTCTCTCATGTTTTAGATTTGGCTTATATTACCACTTCTTTTCATGTCCATCACTGTAGGCTAAATCCAGACTATGTATAAGCCTGGTGGACTTTTGTTGTAATGTCTGCTTTTATTCAATGCATTTTTCTATGGTATCAAAAAAAAAAAAAAGTCATGGATATGGACTGTGGAGAATCAAGAGATATTTTTGTTAGAGGCAATATTTTGGATAACAACATTGTCTTTTTTGGTTATGGGTTTGCTTTCAGTAGCATTTAGCTCTCCTTCCATATATCGCTACAACGTTCCTCATGAAATATCTTGGAGAGAGACCTGATATTTACACCCATGTCCTAAACGGTAAAATATATATATATTTTAAGATATTGACATTAATATTTTTTATGTTAAGGAAAATTCTTAATTGAAAATTGCTTCACAATATTTTCACAACAAATCATAAGTGGTATGTTATTATTGGTTTTAATCTGAATTCACAACTTAAATTACTTTTTTGTTCATCCATAACAGCCATTAACAATTTGTCACTCAATTATACATAAAAAAATAATAATTATGTATAAATTTTTAAAATTTATGATTTTTTTATCCTTTAAAAATACTTTGTGACCATCATAAACATTTTTAGGCCCATCATTAATATTTGGACAAAATTTGGCAACAAGCTTGGTTGTAAACTAAAGCAACAACTCCATTCAATATTTTTTATTTATTGGATGTGAATTTTAACAAATTCAACATTTAATTACATTTTTTTCTTAAATCCTCCGTATTTACAAAATTTCAAGAAAATCAAAGATAAATAAATATGTCATCAATTAAATATTTAAATTTCAAATTTTTGTAGTTTAAAATTATACATAAAAAATAAGTTTATGGATCGAATAGTAAATAATATCCGATTGACATGAAATTTAGCATGTGTTTTAAGAATATAGAAAACATGCAATTCTTCGATTAGAATTTCAAAATATATAGCAATGTGAATTTGTTTAATGTAAGGTTACAACTAAGATTGTAACCAAATTTTGTTCTTAAACTTTGGTCCTCTTAACAACATATTTCTTACAAATAAAAAGAAAAAGTCCAAGAAATTTTTTATTTAACTAAACTTTTGAAGAGAAGTAGCTTTCAACAGTAATAATGAGACTATTATCTAACAATTTCAAAAAAAAAAAAATTATTGAGGGAAATTGTAAAATTTTATGTGTTTGCATGTGTGTGTGCGGTTTTTTTTTTTTTGGTCAATATATGAAGCTCTCTTTTTATTACATTTTGTATAATTTAAGTTTCTTTATAACTATTTCAAAAAAATTCATAGAGCTACCACTATTGTCACTTAGGATTTTTTATTAAAAAAATGTTGTGAATATAGCATTTTTCTTCTTAATTTACATTGTATTTGCAATCTAAATTTTTATTGTTGATACACAAAAAGTAGTAAACGTTGTAAACATTTACAAAAAATGTACAATATTTACTACTTTTTGTTCTTACATTAAATATCTCTGTTATTTTTTTTTTATACAAGATAGAATTTCTACTCTAGCCTAATCTAAGTGTATATGTATGTGAAACTCCCTCTTGGAGACTTGAACCCCGACCCTTACCCCTCACACCCCACAAGCATTTATACTTGTAGAGTGACCATCGCACCAAGGGGGAGCGGTAGTTCTCTGTTATTTGAATATAGAGGGTTTCATGTTTTCTCTTTTTTTGTAATAAATAATTCTAGGAAAATATTTAATCTCACACCCAATTTCACAACATATTTATGTGTGCAATTTAAAGTGATACACTTTCTGCCCTCTCCTATATACATGAACCCATCACTTTTGGTTGATTACTCCAATCACACAAGTCAGCAAATTGTGAAATTTGGTGTGGAAATGAGTGTCTATGGTATTGATGTTTTGTAATAATTCTCGATATTAATCATCTTGATCGGCTTAATGGTTTTGGATTCAGAGCAATAGGCGGTTGCAAACTCAAAAAAATCTGGTGAAGCCCTTTATTGGGATGATATGAAAAAGATGAAATTCTCATGGAACGTAGCAATGGAAGTGATGAGGCTGATACCAACTGCTCAAGGAACATTTAGAGAGGCCAAAACTGACTTCAACTACGAGGGTTATACAATTCCCAAGGGTTGGAAGGTATGGCTAGGCTACAACTTTTCTTTTGATCAGTATATATATGCGATATCTTCGGCTAGAAATTCTTATAGGATTCAAATATAATCCCAATAGAACATGTATGTCACTTTATACCTCAAATTCAAGAATGTACTGCGTGATTTCTCAGATCTATTGGACTGTCAGCACAACAAATAAGGACCCCGAACATTTTCCGGCACCAAAGGAGTTTGATCCTACAAGGTTGGAGACATCAAACACACTGCCACATTTGAATATCCCATTTGAGAGCGGTCCACGAATGTGTCCTGGAAGGGAGTACACTCGACTGCAAATTTTATGTTTTCTCCATCATGTCGTGGAAGGATTCAAATGGGAGTTAATAAATCCTAATGAGAAGATTATAGGCTGGATGGCTCCCATGCCAGCCGATGGGCTTTTGGTTCGCCTCCAACCTCATTCTCATCCTTCTTTAGTGTGTTGATTTTTTTTTTTTTTTTTTTTTTGAGAAAAGAGTGTGTTGAAATTAAATTAATTAATAAGCCTAAATGATTAAATTTTAAGGTATTGGGAATGAGCTCCATCTGGTGTAATAATGTTAGGTTAACTACTGTACTGTTATTAGCATGGATAAAACAGTAGTTCAAAATGCTAATTTTCTTCTTATTGCTGTCCTTGTAGATGGTTGTCCTAAGTCCTAAGAGCATCTACAGCAATGGAACTATAAATGTAGCTATTTGGCATCTATTTGGCATCACAAAAAGTTACTTTATCTATTTTACTTACATACATACTGCAGCAGTGGATCTATTTTAGTTTTCAACACAATAAAATAATATAAACATCACAATAAAATAAAATATCTACTACAATAAAATAATATATCCACTACACACAACCATCACAGCCACACACACAATCGGGCAGGGAATAAAAATTTTCTTTTTTTTTTTGCTCTAAGCTACTATGCACATCCATAGATAGATGTACACTGTAGCAATGAAGCTAAAAAAAATAGCTTTACCTCCACTGGTATACGGTTATTTTTGTGTTTTGGTGGAGCTAAAATAGCTACTGCTACAAGAGCTTAACTACTCCTAAGTGCGTAGTTACCAATAAAAAAGGATGTTTGATTATTTCTCCTTCCTTACAAGAATAGAAATGGTATGTAACCAATGCAACATCTTCATAATAATTTCACAATAAATCTCATAATAAATCTTAAGTAGCAAAATGTTATTGACGGTTATTAGTGGGTAAAAAAATAATTTAGTGGTAGACAGTGACGAAACCAGGATTCGAACCTAAGGGGGGCCAAAGCTTAAAACCAAAAAAAAAAAATTATAAAAATAAAAACTAACATCTATTTCATATTCAACAAAATACTACATACAAAATAATATTTCTTAAACATTTCATGTTATAAAAATATCAACAAAGTATAACATACAAAATAAGTGTTTCTTAAACATTTCAACACATTATCAAAATGGAACTCAACGCTCTTTTAAATCTCTAAAGTCGTCTATGATTGATTATGTACCAAATTTTGCAACAATCTCATTTTCAATGTACAAAATCAAAGACTTAAATCACAACCACAAAAAGAATTAAATTAAATCTCAAGAGACGAACACAATTTCATATATATAATATATTGGCCACACGGCCCACACCACACAAAGTGACAAATACAAAATTTAATGACTCAGTACCAAAGACTTTTACAATTATTGTCTAACATCTATTTCGATCAAATAATGCCTCTCATGTATATTTCATCTATTTGCTTCTACGAAAAGAATGATGCATACTCAAAATTCAGCATTAATTGTGCTGCCAAATCTAGTGCACTCAAACAATCATTGGTCTCAAGCACAAACATAATTTCATATATATACTAGTTTCTTTTGGGTGGGGGGGGGGGGGGGAGCGGGCATGGCCCCCCTCTACCCCAACATGGGTCCATCCCTGGTGGTAGACCCAGATTAAAATTGATAACAGCATGCCACTTAAGATTTAATGTGAAATTATTATGGATGTAGTATTATTTTTATAAGAAAATGCAGGAGTTTTAATCTAATACATAGAACTATTTAGTTTTTCTCACCCATTTGGTGACAAGGGTACCAAATACCAACCATGGCAAAAGCCCTACAATGACCACTTTCATGCACCTGAGCACTAGCATCAAATGTACTAAATGCTAAATTTTTAGCATTTAGCACACCAAACACTAAAAAGCATGCAAATGCAAATGCCTTTTTTTAGAACGTGCTACAATGTCATTCTAATAGTAGAACGACACTATAGCATGTTATAAATAAATTTATTATTTTTTTATTCTCCCCTCATATATCTTATTCTCTCTCTCTCTCTCTCTCTCTCTCTCTCTCTCTCTCCGCTTGTTGTCTCTATGATTTCTCTTTATCTCTTCCCTCTCCTCTTTGCCTCCTCACTGATCAAGCCACGACATGAAGTCGCCATTGCCATCAGTTTAAAGCCCATCTAAGCCTCGGTCTAAAGCCGCTACACCGCTAGTCTAAAGCCCATCTTAGCCACGGCGTGAGGTTGCTATCACCGCCTATTTGAAACCCATCTCAACCATGGTATGAAGCCAGTCTAAGCCACTAACACCAATCTAAATTCACCACAGATGGAGTTAGAACTTTGAGTTAGGAGAGACGGCTTTACTGTTGGTTGTGTGCAACAGTTTCAATCTCTGACTTTACTATTACTTAGCTGTTGAGATTTTTTATTTTTTATTTTTTTGTGTGTGGGTAAGAACAAAATTAATTTTGTTTAGAATTTTTTAAAGGGCATGGTTGTTTATTTTGGATAAAATTGGTTAGTTGAGCTTAATTTTTTTAGTTTTACTATTGGTAATTTTTGTTGTTGAGCTTTTTTTTTTTTTTTTTTTTTTGCTTGTATATTTCGTTTTAGATTTTAGATCTATAAATTTTTTTATGGTCACTAAAATGAGGAAAATGCTAGAGCTATAAGCTTTTTTTTTTAAGTTTTTTATAAATTATTGATATAATAAGTGGTTACTAGTAAATAAAAAAAATTGATATGAGTAGTGGACCCATTATGCGAACTAATAAGAATTTGCTATCAAAATAGTTTGTAAAAAAGTTTGTGAGTATAGTATTACGCTTAAAAGAATCAATGATATTGTTTAAGGGAAACAAAGTGTAATTTTATATAACAAAATTGCTAAAATTAGTACACATATATATATAATAATATTTTTTTTAATTATGTTTCATCCAATGATAGTTTCATCCATGAAAGCCGCCACCACCGGATCTCTCTGCTTCTCTTACCTATTTGTTTTTATTTTTAATGCGGTTATGACCTTTTTTTTTATGTTTTTTGGCAGTTTGGCCAGGTTGATCTAATTTTGGTGGTTGTGGATTGATTTTGGAGGGTTGCAATGGTCATGGACTGATTTTGGTGGCCGTGAGTACAACGGCCAATAGCGGTTTAGTTGATTTTGGGTTTTGTTTGCGGTGGTTGGTTATTTTGAGGGGTGGTTGGTTGATTTTGGCTGATGGTTGGTGGTGGTTGAGGGTTGTGGGTGGTGTTGGGTAGTTGGGTGCAAGTACTATGAGATTTGCATTTTTTTTTTTTTTTAATTAGGAGTTATTTTGTTATGTTATTCTAATGTATTATTTTAATATGTTGAAAGGAAGAATAGAAAATATGATGTATGGTATAATATTAAATACTATCTTAAAATTGAAAAGTAACTTTTTTGTCGTGTCAAATGTTAAATTTTTTAGAAGAGTTGATTCTAATGCTCTTACAATCACCTTAATCCCTCCAATGCATAATTCTCATGAAATTCCCTTTACGCCTCACCTCAAGCACCTAATCCCTACCCAATGTTAGGTTGGTATACTAATCTTCACCAGGTTACAAGACGTTGGTTCAGATCCTCCAAAGCCACCCTGTTCTCAATGGAGCAATGGAATGGGGAGAGGATGTTATTCCCTTGCCTTTTTCCGCCTAGCTCATGGTTTCAGGCAATATCCAAATCCTAGAGGGACTAATTAATGAAATTTTCCTCAAGCAACCAATCGCTGTTGACCATTGACTAACCGTAGTTTACTTGCATTGACCAAGAGTTCACTTTTGACAAACATTGACTTCTTGTTTTTTTACCATTATTTTTCTTTAGGGCACTTCCTCACTACATTTTTTTTTTAATTAATTCCCAAATCCTCCAATGTCTTTTCTATTCCATTTTTGCTTTTATAGACTTTCAAATATGCCCTAATCCCAAATTATACCCTCTTTCATATTAAGTTCCAAATTTTTTGTCAATTATTATCTAAAATTTATGAAATCGTTTTAATATGAAATTGCTGTTTATCTATGTTATTTAAGAAAATAATGGAATGAGAAAAAGGGAGAAATGTCCATTGTATTTCACCCAAGGTAGCCAATTTGAATTTTTTAGCAACCATTTTCTCACTTTAAGCAAGACTGTATCTCTCTAAACAATTAAACATAGCTTTCTCTCTACCCTCTTTATTCAATAGCTACTAAAGTGATTTATGAAGAAACCGTATGTGAAACGCAAGGTTTAATCAACGGTTTCTCCTTTTTTTTCATCTTCGTTAATGCTTAGAATAACAAGAATAAATAAGAGCTAAAAGCGAGCGCTTCTAGCTACTTCGCCCACTTTATATTGTCGTGGCGGAAATGAACAAAAATGGAACTCTCAAATAAGAAAGAGACATTGTACAAGACAAGAGTGGAAAAAATTGGCTCTCACTTACTCATAACCTAACCAAGTTCAAGTAAGCAAGTTCTTGGCTCACTTGAACTTCTAAAAAATTTTAAAGCAAGCATTGGAAGCACTAAATGAAGAATTCTCAATTGATATCTTTATCTTAGTTGAAAGTGTTGATCTAAGAGAGAGGCATTTTCGAAATGAAGCTTCATTCAAAGACAAGCATCCCCACGGTTGTTTCATATGTTAGTTGCTCCTTGGCCATTTTCAGCTTGGGCTAAAAAGCATCTAATTGCCAAGAAATTGGGTTTTAAAAATTCCAAAATTCACACAATTATATAGTATTTCGCGCCTAAAGTCATCCCAAGCACTAGTAATGTGGCTCCTAAAGAATTTCTTTGGAAAGTTCCTACTAAGATGGGTGAATGTGTCAAGAGAGATAGGGAGGGGAGTGAGATACAAGAGGAACAATGAACAGTTGAGTGACTACCCAACCATTCAATTGGCTATGAATGGAGGTTTCAATAATAGGTAAACTAAGGATGACTAGTAAAAACTTGGAAAGGTCGATCGTTGTTCATCCTTCGTGTTCAGGCAGAATGTTGTCTATGGATTTCAAACAAAAAAAATTAATTAAAGTATTAGCTCCGGAACTTCTTCATAGAACCACGTTTTCTCCGCTTCCCACATTGGGTTTCTTCTCAAGTTATATGTATAGATTGCAACAATAGGTCTAATTGAGCAGTTAAATATGTTGTGAAATTAAGTGCAGGTTTGGGCGTATTTCTAGGGTTTTCAATCGATACAATATTTGTGTTTTTTTAATAGAAAATTTAAATGATGAAAAATCCAGGCTTTGATTTTTTAGAAGCTTTAGATAACAAAAAATTTAGGCATGATAGTTGAGCTCCCTAATGCTCTAAACCCCATGCCTGAGATTTGTTAGCATTTGTGCTCTAAAAACCCCCAATGCGTGGAATTTGTTTGCATTTGTTTTCTTTCCTTATTTCTGTGAAACTCCAATCCAAAAAAGAATCCTCAAAAATTTGCAAAACCCGTTCATCGTCACAACAGAGCTCATCATCCTGTAGATGCCATGGACTTCTTTTCCCCAGAAGGTGCTGTTGACGCAGGAATTGGGAAGCTGTGATAAAGTTTTTTTATTATTCATTTTTTATGTGAATACTTTGGTTAGGATTGTGATTAGGATTTGTCTCAATTAAATTATACACATGGCACTATATTACTGGGTTGGGAGGACCACTAGACATTGCTGAGTTGGTCCTCAAGGAGCACCAAATGCCAATGGACAGACTAAATTGATATGATTCCATACATTTGAGACGTTAATTGAACTAAATTATAACCTCTGGCTCTTTTATGTAGTTTTCCATCTTCTTCTTTTTTTTTGGCATCCTTCATCAGACATGAGAAGAATGTAACATTAAAGTTGCATGTACAAAACATATATGGTAAATGAAAAATTGTAAACCTATATTTGAATGAACCAAAACGAATGAATCTCGCTACAGTATTTCAGCCAGAGACATTAAGGGAGAGCACCTATGTCATTAATTAGGCAAAATTGCAGGCTTGTACCTGTATATAAACAGTTCCATTCCAGAATCAGCAAGCGGCCCTTCTTTGCAACAAAATCTGAGGCTAGTGCCTTGTGAACTCTACCATAGAAACTTCTATAGCTGCTCGGCTATTAGCTCTCCTAGTATTTGAGCATTCAACTGGTCCAAGAGTCTCCCAATATATTATTCGTTGAGGTATGGGGAAGCTAAGTTTGTTACTTAATCCCAATATTACAAAATTGCTTTTCCCTAATTTTAAATTAATCATAGTGGAGATGGTGTTTTCTCTTTCTGCACCTGTTCACATACCAAGTAGCATGCTTTTGAAGGCCCATGCCAACCATCACCTTGAGGCTTGTGAGCATGACATAGGTCATAGCAGACAAGAACAAAATCCAGAAGAGCCTCCATGGGAGGGGATTATATGGAAGATGAGCAGCATAGACTGGAGTCAGCACCCGGATAACCTAATGCCAAACACAAGAAGATCAACAAAAATAGCAATACAAAACCAAAAAAAAAAAGTAATAAAATCTCAATCAGGTCAGGTTTTCATATATTTTATACTTTCCCAACTCACCCTTCGATTTATTTGGAGACAGTTTTGATATTGATCATAATATGACCTGACCGATATACTAGAATAATTTATAATTTGTATGACCTGACAGATATTTTCGAATACTTTATAATTTATAAAGTTATAAATGCACGGTCAGGTCAGGTTTTCAAAGTGAACGAACATTTTGAGACATCCACAAAGAGAATAGTAGAAAACCAGAGCATAATATTGTTATAATGTACAACAATTATTTGCTTCTAAATATAATTTACAATTATTTACTTATTTTTTATATTATTAAACAGTGCAGTAGAGCACTTGGTTAAAAAATCCCTACACACACACACACACACATATATATATAATTATTTTACTTCTGTAGGTATCACTGTACTACTTTGCTATCTACAATTGCTTTTAAATTAGCTTTAAATATGTGTTCTAACATTTAAACATTGATATATATATATATATATATATATAAATTGTTGTATCCTGTGTCATGTTGTTTCTGTGTTTCTTAGTCACACACCCAGTGGATTTTGAACCCAAAACCTCACCCTCTACCCATAAAGTTTATATCCTCAAGAATATGCAACATGCATACCACGCAATTGCTAAGATAAATCCCTAGGGATTGCTTTGAAGGAGTCAGCACATGTTCAAAACATAATCTAAAGCATGAACGACCAAGTGAAAATTTGTATTAATTGATGCTTACCACACAAGCTGGTGCCAGAGGTACAAACGTGAGATTTTTCTTTGCACTCTCAGTTTGTGTATTCAACGTCTAGCAAGAAGAATAAAGCAAAAGCATCAGATATTTATAGTGTTCTTAAAACAAACAAACAAAACAAAACAAAAAAACAACAAAAAAAATTGTCTCATTGTTGCAATGGCTATCAAAATAAACATCAAGGATCTAGATTCAATGATTTGTACAAGTACAACATTATACTTATCGAGATATTGGTCTTTCTTGTGCACAGTAGCGCACACTCACATACATGAACTCACATTAATAGGATCAGCAGATCAAATCAGTAACGTTAATAAAGGAATAACAAGATGAGAAAAACCAACCACCCCCACCCCCACCCCCCAGAAAAAAAAAAAAAAACCCTTTCTCACCACCACCTTTTTTTTTCTCTTTCCCCCTCCTCCTAATTAGAACTTGAGCGAAAAAATCATTTTGGTCCCTACATTTTAGTAGCAATTAATTTATTGATTGCATGTTCAAAATAACAAGACTAAATTAACTGCTAGCAAAATGTAGAGACTAAATTGACAATGACCCCAACATGTAAAGACCATAATGGTACGTTTGCCTAGAACTTACAGAGAGTAGAATATCATATTTCTAAGTGTCATATGCTGATATGTCCACTCAGGGCTCAAGCACTGTACATTTACTAAGTATACAAGCTTGAACAAGTAGGTTAGCAAGTCAAACTGCACCCAACTGAAGAGAACAATCTAGCACATCAGTAGCCGTACTCACTCCTACGGGACAGGAGAGAGAGAGTGAAATACTACCAAGTTAAATTCAGGCTCAAATGTAAAGAATAAGGAGAAAAAAGAATATATATATATATATATATCTTTGCATTGATCAGTTCTTGTCAGCATACTTTTTTGACACCCTTACAGCAACACAGTTTTCATAGCACCACTCTAAAGAGAAGCAGTGATGGTTCAGAAAGTTGCAAAACAATAATAATCATCTAACACATGCCCCTGACTGTTCTCATCAGGGTAAACAATTGCAAATACTTTTATAGTGTAGGACTCTTGACACTTTTCTAACACTTGTCAGTCATTTGTTGATTTTATAGATTCTCTCTTTGCAATTTGTATTCTTTGAAAAGGGATTGTACACATATCCTTCCTATGTGTCCTTCCCTTCTTCAATAAAATTATGTACTTATTAAAAAAAAAGTTGTCAGACATGCATTCGACCCATGGTGATCCACTGTCATATGTCATGTCTTATACTTTGAACGATTCAACGCTAATTCTCAAGAGGAGAAAAAAACCTTAGTTAACAGTTTAATTAATGACTAATAAATATCTGGGCTACTTATAGAATCAGTAAAATATAGCAAAGGTTTTGTCGATAGGCACTTAAGAGAGATAGCTTAGGTGTTTGAACAATATCCTTATGAGCTTATTGTTTATATAAGGCAAAATCCCAAATTGCACCCTCTAAGATTGTCATTTTCGTCCTTTAAGTTTCATTTTTGTCATTTTTTTTTCTCATAAAAGTTCACACTCCGTTGCCAACATTGATCTTAGCATCCATAAACTGCTGCTATCCATTAAAAAATACTTTCTTAATATTAAAAAAATTATTAAATTTGAAGAGTGCCACAGCTGGGTGTCTAGCAAGCATCGTACACCAAATTCTCCACCCTAGAAACCTTCATACACACCCTTTTTCAGATCAAATCAAAGAAGCTGATTCAGTGGTATGTGATAAAGATCAAGAATTGAAGGCCAAGGAAAATATAAAGACTACCACTGGGCGAGGACAGTGGCAAGGCTTATGGGTTTGGAGTCAATGCCAGAGATCAACTAGTTGCATAATTCAAACCTAAATTCAATTTCTTCAGAGGATCACTTGGCAGGGTTGGATCAAATGCAGGGGCAGCATCGATGGGTCAAATCCACATTGTCCTTCCAAGAGATGCTGATCTTTCTTGAGCTGGCAAACAAGAACTATCTTATACTCAGCTTTGAAAATGGAGGTGAAAGTAAAGAGTCAAGATCAAAAGAGAGGAAATCTGATAGGGGTAAGGCAGTTTTTGGACAGAAGGATAAAGTTGGCAACAAATGTGAACTTCGGCGACTAAAATGACAAAAACAAAATTTAAAGGACAAAAATGACAATTGACCAAACTTAAAGGGTGTGATCTGTATTTAGCCTTTATATATATAACAAATGAATTTCAACTCAATGTCTAAAATATGTATGCAAGTATGTGTGTGTAATGTGTATATATGCCTATACATACACACATTAATATCATGTCCAATTGTATCGGGTCCTACTTTCTAGAGACTCACCATATCAACATGTCGCTATCACATCATACTAGTGCCCTTGTCATGGGCCTTTTAGTTCTCAAAGTCACAGAAACAACAGCATTAATTTTGAAAATAGCATGCTTTTACCATAAGCATGTTCTCTTTTGGTGTAGGGAAAATTACCCCAATACAAACAGCATGTTTCCAGAAATTATATTTATTCTATAAGAAATGTTTTCCAAGAGCACAACCCAACAAAACCTAGTCTTCGCAGATAAGTCAACCATCTAAATCATTTGTATCATTAATTCATAGCAAGACATAACATTTTGGCGGATAGATGTCTCCTTATCACTCTAAAAACAAAACAAAGCTGAGAATCTTCTTCTTCGATGCTGAGGACATGAGCTAAATATATATGTTATAAACTTATAATATCATGAAATCTCATTTCTAAGAGTTTGTAAACCATGGGTAAGTATTTTCTCATTAATGTTAATTAACTTTTTTTTATCAATTACATAATTGTAATTAACTGGGGAGAGGTCCCATGTACATTCAAAGTATATATTTAAAATCAATCAATTTATGTTATTATTTTATTTCCTTTTCAAACATTTGAAGCATTAAATTCAATATATTTTTGGAAAAGACAATGATGGCCAAGGATGACATAGAAATATCTCCTAGAATAATAGCTGGTTAAATTGTAGCTTTATGCTGAAAATATACCTGCTTGCATAGGTCTTCAAGGAACTCAGAATATACAGTAGGCTTTATGTCATTGAATTTGGCAATGAATGAATGTTTTATGATATCAATAGCCATTTCACAGATGAAAACCATGAGTGCGTTCTGCCATATCAAAATAACATATATTAGCAAGCCAAACAGGCTGTGCAAGAAAATTGTCCTTTATAAAAAAAGTTTCCCAACCAAAAATGGTGTACTAAGAAATGTTAAGTCAACTTACAGAAACAAAACTTTCAAACCAGGGACCCTCAGCCTCCAAAATATTTTGAGCCAAAACGAATAACATGAATGCCGAAATGTGAAATCTCTCTACTGAATCTGGTTGGCAGCAATGACATGTATAAATTAAAAATTAAAAATATAAACATAAAAACAAAAACAAAAAAGTATATGAAAAAAAAATGAAGCAACACAAATACAATAGAAATAAATACGCATCAAATGGAAATGGAATTCACATTAACCTCTGGAGCACAATGAAGGGAAATTAATTAAGCATATATCAAATTTCATGCAAGGAGCACTATATGGAATAAAATCCATGTGCTTCTTTCAAGCACAGAAGGAAACTAAGCATAAACTTAGAATGGCACAATAATGTTAAAGAAAATGTAACCTCTTTTGGGCTCATCCCAAATGGATATATTCATGCCATGCTCACGCTTTGAAACAAGAAATGACATGATTATGCCAATATAAAGATAACATAATGCAAAAGTTAATTTCTGAAATTTTTTTCTCTCCTTTAATTTGGGTGTGGGGGGTAGGTTTCTATTGATGTTTGTTGCCTGATTCCTGTTTTAGTGGATGTCATTAGATGGAAATTGTTTTCTTAGATTCATTGGTCTAACACTGTTAACTATTAGAACTGCTGTTTAAATTAAATTTAAAATTTTAATAATAAAAAAAGACAATTTTGAATCTGAGTCATGATGAGAGAAAAGGGGGGGGGGGGCAATGCAAGCCACTCTGTCAATTGCTGCAAGCCCCCCTAGCTGCATGCCACCGTTCATTCTGCACTTCGTACAGGTTGTTTTTGTAATTGCATAACTAGTTCAAGTGCTAATTCATCACCTTGAGCTTTCAACTCATGAAATCAATGACCAATTCTTGAAGATACAGCATCATATAATTTTCCTCTTGATACATGTGCTTCTTCCACATTGAACAAACCATCAAAATGGATAGGATCCCCAATAAGTACTGTTACCGTCTTTTTAATGCTTAGGATGCTGGCTCCTATTGGCATGATCTCCTAACTCCCAGTATTTTCAAATGGAAGAACCATGGAAATATTGTCTGCATCCAGGACCAACCTTCCAACACCTCCTTTGGAAGACCTCATGGTTTTTCCACCATCCTGAGAAAAACTGCCTTCTGAATAAGATGTGAACCCACCCATGGCATTTTTTCTTTTTCCTTTTTAGTTTAAGTTTAAATAGCAGTTTCAATAGTTAACAGTGAGAGTAATTTTGACTCCAAGGTTTAATTTGCTACATTTAAAAAGTTCAGGGTTTAATTTGATACTTTTGAAACTATAGGTTTAATTTGTACTGCTCTCAAACTATAGGGCTTAAGATGAAATTTACCCATAAAATTATTTTACTTATCAAAAACTATGGGAAGGAATCATGCTCCGCAGGTATGTTAATAAAGAGAGCCAATTTTATCTTCTGTAAGTAACAAGGAATCCAAAAGAAATAAAATAAAATAAACTAGCATCACAGAATCAACAGAGCATTTTATTTCCTATACTTCAATCATTTTCGAAAACAAGGAGAACAATATCATTAGTCATTTCGATAGACTGAAGAAAAGTTATGAGCATGCTAACTCACCAAAGTATACCAGACCGTGAATGTTATCCTTGCTAAAACGCTTAAACACATTACTTTTTATCTCGGCAAAGTTATTGGACACCAATAAAGCAAGCAAGGCATTATTGTGAGCAACAATAACTGTAGATAAAGTGATTGCCTGAGCTAGCAATATGAAGGAATGAGCAAGTATGAATAGTCAAGGAGCCAAATAGGTAGATAAATAAAATAACAAGAACATAAATCTCCATAATGCTGATAAAAGAAATAATCATTAACAAATGAAGGATATTTGAAGCGCCCATGGCTAAAGCTTCGTCACAAATGAATCTCCACACCCATAATCTCCTGTTTTCAGGTGGACAACTAGCTAGTCCCTCCGTCGAATTAAATAAAGTTTGCAATACATCCCCATTAAAATTTTGGCATAGTCTATCAAATATCTGTATATATAAAAAAATTAAATATTGCAAGATCAGTCTTATGTAAACATTAGCCAGTAGCTGTATGTGACACTTATAGCAGCCAGAGAAGCACAAATTAATGGAAAGATATTAGAGCAATATCGATTCTTGTTCACTGATATAATGCACGCACAAACACAAAATACAATAATAAAAAATCTTTCAATTTGTTTGGTTCATAATTTTCAGGGGTGAGAGCACTTGCTGCTCAACGATATTCTTTAGTTTACAAAAATAATTTGAGATTATGCATGATAAGCATGCTTCCATTAATTCTTATATGGAATACTCAAAAGGTAGGGGGCTCCATTCTTAGAATATCAAGTATGTTCAAGCTTTCCAAGACTAGAAATTAGAGTTAGCTGATTCTCTAATAGTCCTACTATATCCTATTTGGGGAAAAGAGGCCAATAAATTGTCTTGACATAACCAAAATAGTATATCTGATGTCAAATCTTTAAATGAGGCATTGATAGGGTCAGTGATATTTATCTTTTTGGAAGGGTATTGGTGTAACTAAGTTTCTAAAAAGGTTGCCTTTTTTTCTAGACAGCTGCGTTAGACAAAATTCTAACTTTGGATAATCTCATAAATCCTTCTTGTAAATTCAAGATAAAGATAATTTCCACTAAGCCCATCCCTAGATATCAAATTTGACTTTGAAGCACAAAGTGCCCACTACTCATTCATCATTCAAACAGATATGCCAGTGCTTTGGGCTTTGGCTTATGCAGATAAAAAATGAAAAATGGGATTGCGGCACTCCACCTGCTGCCAATGCAGAAGGATGCTATCAAAAAGAATAGAACACTACTTCATTCTGCTAGATGCATCAGATCCTAACAAGCGAGTTTTTTACCCTCAAATTCAAAGGAAGAGAGAAAACTCGGCTCCAGATACCTATAGTGGTTGTTGAGAGTTCAAATTGGAGCATTATCCCATGCAGAAATTCCAATATTCAAGATTAGCATGAGTTGAATCAGAATGAACATATAGAGATAAGCTGAAAAGTTGCCTACCTGCAAAAGCCGAATAGATCTTATTTGAAGATAACTGTGAATGATCCTAGCATACCGAAAATAAATTTCATTAGTCCTTGTAGTCAAAAAGAAGAAAGCCAAACAAGTTGTTTCATCACCCCAGGCTATAAAGCTTCTTGCGAGGAAGCCCTCCATTACAGTAGCATGGGGAGTCAGTTGATAACTTGCCAATGTTTTATGGCCCCTTGTGTTCTCTTTACTTAGTGTCCAATGGGCAATACCCAAGAAGATAGTCAATATGTAATTTGGTTGGAAAGAACTGTTTGGGTGTAAGGGTAGTGGGTTTGGAATGCATTTCCTCTTTGAGATCTCCATGACTGGAAATTAGAGTCAATTGATTCTCTAATGAGCTTAATAACCCAAACAGTATGTTTGACTTCTGATTTTTTTATGAGGCATTGAGAGGATCAGGTAATATTCATTTTCCTTGGAAGAGTACTTGGGGTAACCAAGCTTCTAAAAAGGTCGCTTTTTCTTGTCTGGACAGCTACATTAGGAAATTTCTAACTTTGGAAAATCTCATCAAAAGGAACATAATTCTTGTGAACTGGGTTTCCATGTATAAATCTAGAGGGAATCAGTTAATCATCTTCTACTTCACTGCTCAGATGCCAGTGAGCTATGGTCCCTTGTCTACTCTTCTCTTTATTTAAGTTCTAGTAGGTGATGCCAAAAAAGATAGTTGATGCGTATTTAGTTGGAAAGTACTGTTTGGGTGACATAAGAGTAGTTCTGTGGAATGCATGTCCTCTTTGCCTTCTGTTGATTATTTGGAGAGAGAGAAAGAGGGATAATCGGATTTTTAACGGCATTTCTCTCTCTACTCTTAAACTTAAATCTTACTTTTGAGATCTCTGTATGGCTGGATGTCTGCTTGGGACAATTTCCATGTCTCTTCTTAAAATTTTTTAGATCTCCAAAGTTTTTGTTTGCAATATTTAGGAGTAGTTACCCTTTCCTGTACTATAGCCTATAGGTCTTTAATAAACTGACTTATCAAAAAAGATGAGATTGTGCATATAGCAGTACTTTGTGTTTCCAAATAGGGAAAAAATTTCATTATACCTTTATTGTTCTTGATGCATGCTTGTTTATCCATATGTTCCAGTCTACAGTAATATTTCTATTGTCATGCAACATTACCAGGTCAATTCACGAGATATAAATGTTCATCTTGCTTCCAAGCAGTTATGACCCGAGATAATGTGCTTGATAAATTATTTGAATTCAGTTTAGTGATAGAATAAATCTTCCTAGATAGATTAGTATTGTTATTTATTTGTATTCAATATAATTCCTATGTTTTAGGAAGGATTAGTTCCTTTATTTTTGGATTTGTTGATGAGGTTATCTCATGTTTGGCTATTTATGTATGTTAAATACACTAGTGAGAATTAAGTAGAAAATTAACCAAACAAATCTATTTCCTCTTCAAGTTCAGGAGATTGGTCATCTCGAATTGACTACACTATCTTTTATTTCTTAGCTCACAACATTTGGTATCAGAGTCAACGACCACGTCGAGTAATTGAATGTAGCTCATTAAGAATGGGATCAAATGAGATGCAACTTTGTGGTCAGATCTCAGAGGAGGCGACCTAAAAGCTAGTTTAAAATTACTAATAGGTGAGTGGAGCCAACAAAAAGAGAAAAGGCTACCATTGGGTCAGTGTCGCTAGAGTGAGCAATCGTAGACGTCGGCTGCGGAGCGTGGTGGTATGTTATGATTTTAATGTCCCACATGGATTAAGTGTAAGTTTAACCATATATTTATAAACTCTTTGACACCCTCCGCATGCAAGCTGGTTTTTAAGGGTGAGTTCTATCCATGAGTTCTATCCATGAGTTCCCAATATTAAATGTTATAACCTGAGATAATGTGCTCGATAAATTTTTATTTAAATTAGAAATATTTAATTTCAGGCTTAGTGATAGATCTTTATCTGACCTGTACTAGTGTACTAGTAGATCAGTATTGTTATTTGCTTGTATTCAAATTAATCCCTACTAATCCCTACGTTACTAGTTTATATGTTTTAGGATTTGTTGATAGGTTATCTCATGCTTGGCTATTATGTACGTTAAATGCATTAATGATAATTAAGCAGAAAATTAGCCAAAAATGCAGTTTTGGCTTGATCGTTGGTGTGGAACTTCTTCTCTTGCAGACCGCTATCCTGAATTAAATAGGATTTGTCGCATCAAAGAGGCAAGTGTGGCAAATCTAATGAGGTACACCAATGGAGTTCTCCATTGGGAGTTACATTTTTGTAGGGATGTGCATAATCAGGAATTAGAAGCTTTCAGGAGCTTCATAATTACCATTTATAGCACTCCTGTAAGGGGGATTGGGGAGGATAAGAGATGTTGGTTGCCTTGTAAGAGTAAGGGGTTCACGGTCAGTGCGTACTACCATCTTCTAGTTGGCCATAGTGAGTAGTTTTTCCCTTGGAAAAGCATTTGGAAGCAGAAGATTCCCTCTAGGGTGGCTTTCTTTGTATGGACCGCTACCTTGGAGAAATGTCTGATAATTGACAATTTAAGGAAAAGAAAGGTTTGCATTTTGGATTTGTGTTATAAGTGCAAGTGTAATAGTGAAACTGTTGACCATCTTTTCCTTTATTGCTCGGTTGCTTTGGAGTTGTGGGATATGGTTTTTGGTTTATTTGGAGTTTGTTGGGTTATGCCAATGTCTGTTGTTGGGCTATTTGCTTGCTGGCAAGGTCGATTTGGTCGTCATCGTAATGGAGATATATGGAGGGTTGTTCCTCATTGTTTGATGTGGTGTATTTGGAAGGAGAGAAATAGTAGATGTTTTGAAGACAATGAGTGTTCCATGCCTGATCTCAAGCTTCTATTTTTCAAAACCTTATTGAACTGGTTCTCTGTGTGGAGAAACCAACATTTTTCTTCTATTTTGGATTTACTTGATTTGTGTAATGTTCGTTTTTTATTTGTTCACCCTTGTATACTCCCTATGTACTTAGGTGTCTCTCTTTCTGATTTCAATAAAGCTTTATTACTTATCCAAAAAAAACTAACTACTTTTTTCATTCAGTAAATTATCTTAGTTCACAACATTTGGTATCAGAGCCAACAGCCACACCATCACACTATCCTCCCATCTACAACCCAAGGCAAACAACAGCCACCATACAAGCAGCCACTGCAACAGCCAACCCAAAAAAAAACAAAAAACAAAACAAAACCACATCTACCTATCAAGAGTGTCAATCCCAGCAAACAAAGAATGGAGAACATGTCGAAGATTGTCAACAGAATGTTAGATATTACCAAGGACATGTCCAAAAGCATAGCAAGGATGGAAGCACAGATGCAAGATTCGAGGGATCAAATGATAGAGGTCTTAGATAAACAATCCAATGTAATTTTGGAAATCAAAGAACAATCAAAAGTTCAAGGATCCCATGAAATTTCAAAGAATCAAAAGTGTACTATGTTGGAGGATGCACTTGCCTTACAAATTGCATTTGAAGATCAAAGGATTAATGAAGTGGAAACGATAGATCAAAGGGATCTTCTCGTGATTTCAAATAAGCCTAGTCTAATTTCACAAATTGAATTTGTCATTCCCAATGAGTTCAAGGATGTGAAAATCAAGGATTTTCTATTCACAAAAATGCTAAAAGAATTGGTGCAAATATCTATGGTACGAATTCTTATCCTCCAACTATTTAAAGTTTGAGGTCAAGTATTCTCTAATCAATATGAGCAAGCATCAATTTTAATATCTTGGAAATTTGAGGACAAGATTCATTTGAAGGGGAAGGGAATGTTATGACCCAAGATAATGTGCTCGATAAATTGTTATTTGAATTAGAAGCATTTAAATTTAGGCTTAGTAATAGATCTTTATTTGACAAAGGTAGTGGTAGATTAGTATTGTTATTTGCTTGTATTCAAATTGATCCCTATATTTTAGGATAGGATTAGTTCCTATGTTTTAGGATTTGTTGATGAGGTTATCTCATGCTTGGCTATATATGTACATCAAATGCATTAATGAGAATTAAGCAGAAAATTAACCAAAAATGTCTATTTCCTCTCTCAAGCCTAGGAGATTGGTCATCTTGAATTGACTACACTATCTTTTATTTCTCAGTTCACAACACAAGCAGCAGAATAGAATGCATAAAGTGATTAAGAATAAATACTTGTTCTACATCCCACGTTCATTAATTCTATTTACTCACCTCTAAAACATTGTACACCACATATAATTTGATTGTTCCTTGACCACGAATCATGTGATATATTAAGCTGATATCTGAGGCAACAAAATATTACAGAAACAAAAATTAGTAAGACATTATCTAATGAGAGAATATCACAAATATAAATGGTACTGCATATCCTTACAAAACCTGTTCGCTGCAAAAGAGTGACTCCACAGGCCATTATAAGAAAACAGCCAAAATCAGACAGTTCTGCTGCAGACCACATCTTGAACTGCCTGCCAAAAGCATGGTTAGGTTATTTCATATGCATCACAAGTTTTTCAACTAAGTATATCAAAATGGGTAGAAAGGTACCACCATGTTTACTTATGTGCTAACAGTTCTATAGCTAAAGTTCCATAGCTCAGCTGACAAGAAGCATATATCAACCACCTAAACTACCAAACAATCGGTCCTCAAATTCTATCATACTATCAAGTAGAAAAGTATTTCAACACACAACAGATGGAATCAGAGATACAAAAGGCAGGGAAAATTTCTAGCCACAGCGCACAAGTTCAGAACAAAATTAAATGAACTTATAAACTGAAGGATAAAAACAGATCATAAATTTAATTGGTAATTACACATGCATCCAGTGGGTCTCGAACACAAACCTCACCCTCTGCCTTGCTTTTACAAGGGGAAAAAGTTCCATTTGGCTAGAGCTCATTGGCAATACCAGAACATTCAGAGACTATGGAAAATGACAAAATAGGTCCTTTTTTTTGGATAGGTGAGAAAAAAGGTCAATTTTTTCTTAATCATGCATAAATTAGAGCATACAATTCTGAGAAATTGACCTAAAGTGTATTCTACCTAGGTTGATTTAGTGACTAACACCTATGGTTATGTGTGCATTTCGCATTAGCTTATTTAGCTTTTTGCTAAATATGTGCAAAAGTATACTTATACTTTGAAAATGTGAGATTTTAAAAAAAGCTGCAAGAAAAAGTTGATGCCAAACAGAATCATAGCTTATGTTGTAAGATAGGCCATTAAATCCTTGCATGCATATCAGCTAAAGCTTTATTCCATGATAACAACCAAACAAAAAAGATAACTAACCTTGTGCGTAAGAGCCTCCATAAGGTCATTAGAATCCTTGTTGGCATGATAGTTAACAGGGATAGAAATGAATCCAAGCAGACAAAGAAGCCAACATCTATAAGCTGCAAAATGTTGTTATATTTGAGAATCTCTTTCACAAGAATTATGAATATCCTAGTTCAACTATTATTTTTAATTATAACTCAATAGTTAGAGGAGGGAGGAATTTGAACCCAGGATGTATCAGTTGGGAACACTAGGATGTATCAGTTGGGAACACTAGGAGGTACCAACCAATTGAGCTATAAGGTTCTTGGCATATCCTAGTTCAAATAAATTGCTCTACTAGTTAAAGAAACCATTAATTCTGACAAATTCTCCCTCAAAACTTCAAAGTCGCTTTAAAAGTGTTTATCTTCAAAAGTACAAACAAGTTCAATGGTGGGTTTCAAAGGAACTATGATACCATTCAAATTGAAAGAAAGATAAAGAATAAAATAAATGAGTAGAGGATTTCTAATGCGTTCACAATTGGGCAGACACAAACTTCAATTGAAAGATTTTATTCTATTTATTTTTATACATTTTTTGTGGGGGGGGGGAATATAAACCTTGATCATCTCTATTGGAAAATACCAAATAATACTAATGCCATCGAGAGATAAGGCTCTTGGCACATAATATTTTGGAAAACTATCACATTTTCCTATGTTTGGTAGTATTTTTTGGAACTATCTCATTTTCCTATGCTTGGTGGCGTCCTTGAAAATGAGATAAGAGTTGTGTTCAATGGTTTCCATATTGCCTCTTAACTCTTAACTTCTTTTATTTAGCATGGCATGAGATAGAGTTGTTTTCCGAAAAATTACCAATTCACATCTCCAAGGCAGGCGGAAGATAGTATCGTAAACTCTTTCGCGCTCTACCTCATTACCAATAGTCGTTGTGCTCCGTAACGCATTGCCATTGTACATTTCTTCCATGAAGTACTTCAAGGGTGACTTATCGACCTTGAACGACACTGATACCAACACATAGAACCACAACAAAACATAAAATAATCATAAAATCAGGATTATAGCTCAACGTGGTGATTGATTTACACATTCATACAACAATGAAGCAATGAGAAAAGGCTCACAATTGGGATCATCCGCCATTAGCCGCTTCCAATCCAATGACTTCTCAGTCTCTAACTTGTTGGAGCAACCGACACTCCCGTTCGGCTCGGCCCGTTGCTTCACGGCGGAGCTCACTTCTCCGCCGCTCTCCTCCTCCTCCTCCTCCTTCTCTTTCTCCTTCTCTTTCTCCTTCTCATTGTCTCCCCCAACCCGCGACGCCGCGTCGTCACTGGCGCCGCTGATGCTGACGCTCCTCTGCCGCAGCGCCCCGAAATTGAACCCGTCGCCGCGCACGTTCTGGAAATCCGGCTCCGCCACCACCGTACACACGCTACTGCTCTCGACGCTGTAACTGTGCATGCAATTCGATTCCAATCCGTTGTTTGTGCGATTCGTATCGGGATCGAGGGTTGCTTCTGAAATCGGATCTTCGCGAATGGAGGACTCGGAGTGGATCGGTTTCTTTCGCTTGTGTTTCCGTTTCTTGCGATTGGGATTGGGCTTGGGCCTGGATTGGACGACGACGCCGTTTTGGATTGGATCTGAGTTTGAGCGGTAGAAGAATAAGGACTCGTCTTCTTCGAAAGACGTGCTGTTGCTCAGAATCTCGAAAGACAGTTTTCTATCGTCGGATCTCAGCGACATGGCCACCCGAGAAACAAAAGAAGAACAATTATTATTATTATTACTATTGAATTAAAAAAGAGGATTGAGAAGAATTAGATTCTGTATACATGAGAATAAAAATATGGAAGATTCTGTGGAATTCTGGTATGAACGCGGAAGTTGGGGAATTGGAGTCTACTGGGACTCCTGGGAGACCCAAATTCTTCTGTTACTGTTTGTGTTTCCTTTGTTTTTGGTTTATGTATCGTTTGGGGAATGTTTGCGGATTTTTCTTTGAAAATAACTATAAAAGCTGAAAAATTTTATTAGTTATCACAGGTTTAAAATTATTTGGGCATCTAACAATTCGAGACCAAGGACTCGATTTTGAATGCAAATTGAGTACATTGAACTCGATTTAAACATCGTGTTGCAGCTGATGTGAAAATTTGTCCACGTAGGCATGAAAATCGAGTCTGTAATGCTCGATTTTTGGTACCCAAAAAATCGAGTCTGTAACGCTCGATTTCGTTACCCAGCAATACCGACGAATGAAGCACCAGAGAACAAAGCAACCCAGGTGATGAATGCTTCAGGCGAAGGTTGAACACGTCGAACTTAATGTGGGTGTGGTTTCTCGCCGCCGCTCCGGTGATGTTGCTGCCGCACTATTAGGGCTGCCGAGCTGGGTCCCAGCGTTGACGAACCTCTCGTGGAGCTCGGCAATACATCACAGTCGGGGCTTTCGATCCAAAGTAAGAACCAAGCAAGCACCACTCGGTAGGTTCGTCGAGGAGAAGCAACCCAGGCAGCGATTTTGACTAAACCCAGGCGGCGAAAGCTTCAGGCTAGGGAAATCCTATCCGAACAGGTATTTGTTTTAGGTTTTGTATTTGGTTTTGTTCATGGGTTTTTGGGGCCTGGAAGAACAAGGAAGTTTTTCTGCAGATGTTGAAGTAGATGAACAACTAAATCAAGTCCTACGGACTCAATTTCTATTTGACAGAACTCGAGTCCATTTGACTCGAGTTTGATGCCTACGTGGACCAAGTATCCACATCAGCTGCAGACGATATTGAAATGGAGTTCAATGTACTCGATTTAGCATTCCAAAATCAAGTTCTTTGGTCTCAAGTTGTTAGATATCCAAATAGTTTCAAAACTGTGATAACTAACAAAATTGTTTGGTTTTTATAGTTATTTAAAAAAAAAAATCCAATGTTTTCATGTAAGATTTGAAGTTTCGTCCCTAATAGTTTAGGCCCATGAAGTTAGGATACCATCTCGGGCCTAATATTTTAGGCCTATAATTTAAAATAATATAAATAAATAAAACAAACAAACAAAATCATTCAACAAACTTAACTCTTGTGTGTTATATAAAAATAAACAAATAAAACTTAACTCTTGTAGTCTCATGATGGTAGATGGATGAAAGGCTTTGCTAGGTCAATCGGGTTTATAACCAACATCACAGTTGAGTTTTGGGCGCTAAGGGATGGGCTATTGCTAGCAGGTCAGATTGAGGTGCAATATCTGGAAATTGACTTAGATGCAAAGGTAGTTGTGGAGCTAGTTCAATCCAAAGCTTCCTCTAATGCGTTCTATTCCTCTCTACTGACTGATTGCAGGTCGCTTATGGGCAAATTTCCTCGCTGCAGAGTGCAGCATGTGTTTCGTGAAGCCAATAGAGTTGCGAATGCACTGGCTAAGCAAGAATGTGTAATGCAAGAGGACTTTGTTGTTTTTGATATCTCCCCATCTAATGTGATTTCATCTTTTGTGTATTCTGATGAAAATGGGGAGAGCTTTTGTAGGCTTATTGCCACTAATTTAGCCATTTTGGCCTAGTTTAATGAAATTTCCCTTTAACAAAAAAAAAAATTTTGTTTTAAGCGATTGAAAATGGGCAATTCAGTCTTTTCATGTGGTGTCAGGTAAGTCGCATGTAACATATTCTTCCATCCAAGTTAACAAACCAATTAACGATAACGTGCAAAGTGAAATACATGTTATAGTTTAAGGTAGAATCGTGCATCTTAAGTTTCGTTTATTTTGAAGTAAAATATTTTCATTTTACGGTGTTTGGTTGTTCACATTTAAATGGCAAGAAATAATTTTCAAGTGTTTGTTTCATGGTAAAATGAAAAAATTTTCCTAATCTCATAGCCCATCAAATCCAAATAAGCAAAAACCAATCCACCACCAATCTACTGACCACCCAAACTACCACCATATTGGCACAAACCAAACCACCACCACTCCACTGGCCACTTAAATCAGCAAATTTGAGAGAAAAATAAATAAAAAGCTGGCCAACCAACCACTACAATCCGCAACATAGTCACCACAACTAAGGGTGTCCAAACCCAACCCACACCCGCCGGACTTGACCAAACTGCTCGTTCTCCACCCGATTTCAGCCCGAGCTGATGCTCCCATCGATTAGTGTCAGGTTTTCACGCCCAAGACCCGACACCGGCTGGTCGAGTGGTGGGTTTTCTTCTCCAAAACTTGAGCCACCCGACCTGACAGATGTTATATACAAATCCGGCCAACTCCGGCAAGATTTGGCCAAATCCCATCAGATTTCAAGAATTTTGGTGTAGATTTCAATGCACATCTGGTGAGTTTTTGCATATTCCGGCGATGGTTTTGTAGATTCCGACGATGGTTTTGTAGTTTCGGTGATTTTTTTTGCAGATTCCAATGACTTTTGCAGATTCCATCGATCGAACTTACCCGAGCACCACCTGAACCCAAAACCAACTCGACCGATTAACGCTAGTGGTCGATTTTAGGTCCCTCTTCCTTCCACCCGACAACTCACAACCCAGCCATCACCACAACCCACAACACAGCCACCACAACAACCTACAAACCATTTTTAGCTACCCACTCTCCACCATCACGAACCACAACTCAACCACCACCACAACCCACAATCTGTCCTAACCATCCTCGATATCCCACAAAAGTAGCCACACTTGACCCATACAAAGCAAAAACCCAAATTAGTAAACCCACTCGGTTGTAAAGGGAAAAAATTAGAACTAAGAACCTAGGGATGAGTTTATGACAATGGAGGTGGCCAAGAAATGGTGGAGCCAACGACAACAATGGAGGATTCTAAGGGAAAAAAAAAACACTCAGGTGGAGTTAGTGATGGCTAGCGCCGGTGAAGGGAGGAGCCGATGATAGGTGGGAGAGAAGGACCTTGGTGGGTTGAGTTTTGAAGAGAATACTAAAAGAGAGAGAGAGAGAGAGAGAGAGAGAGAGAGAGAGTGTGTGTGTGTGTGTGTGTGTGTGTGTGTGTGTGAGAGAGAGAGAGAAAGAGGTAGAGTATTGGGACTGAGAGAGTGCACAAAATGTATAATGTTTTACCAGTAATTCAAGTGTAAAATATTTTACACAAATTTGTCTTAGTTGTTTTAGTTAAGTGAAACAATTCTACTTTTGACCAAATATTTTACTGAAAAACAAATACTGTAAAATGTGAAAATATTTTCCTGAAAATATTTTACTTTGAAACAAACAAAGCATTAGAAACTCAAGTTAATAAGTGAAAACGAGAGTATAATTTAAGGTGGTAAAGTGTAACTTTTCAAAGATTTAAATGAGGCTCAAGTTTGGTGTATACTGGCAAAAGTGTGGGCTTAATAGAAATCCTAGTTCACCAACCAACCAACTTGACAGTATTCATTTTCTTTTTATTTTTTTAAATAGAGAAGCCATCATTTATAGTTTACTTTACAATAAGGGTTATTATGTACTTCTATTTTTTAAAAAGGTGAGCTTTATATCAAAGCTATACAAAGCCAAAAATTTAGTGTTTATTTGGATTGGGTGATTTGTGGGAATGAAAAAAAGGAGAAGGGGGGTAGAAAATGGGGAAGTAAGAAGGACTTAGTGTGAGAGACTGCGCCTCCAGCCCCCCTTTTTACAGGTGTTGGGCCAAACTCACGTGAATGGGTAGAGTCGTGTTATTGCCTCTCAAAATGGAGGTTCGATTAGTTATATTTTCCTCTTTAGATTAAAGGTTTTACAATGGAGTCGCCACTTTTTTAATTATTGAAAAAAATAAGAAAACCAAAATTGAAAAACTCCTCATTTTATTAATTTGAAATTGAATTTACATTGATCATAAGATATTACATGGCTTTGGTCCTAGATACAATTTAAGATAAAGTACATGGTTTTGTTTCCTAGTTATAATTTATAAATCGAAAATTATATAGATAAGCATTTGATCTACTAACCTTTGATCTAAGCTTAGAGGCTATGTTACAATGTGAGAAGGTGTCAGACACCCATTTTGCCCGGTGAAACCGATATTCTAAACTATGATGGCCAACATTCATATCATATCATCCAATATGTTAATCAATTTGCAATTAGAATTTAATGTGTGTGCATGTGATAAACCCTAATTCAATTTATAAAGGATTGCATTTAAATTGAAAAATAAATTCTAGTGAATGTGTGTGGATGGTGATATCCTAGATTCAATGATTTGAAAGAATTATGAAACAAACATATTTTTCATATTTTTGATGTGGATTTAAGATTAAAACTAGTGTTATACATGAACATGTGATGAACAACCAATAACATGTGAAAAACACATAAGAATATTTAAGAACATTCAAACGTATTTAAGGGAATTTAAATAATTACTATCATGTTTTAATCTTAAATTCTCATCATAGCAACATAAAAAACAAGTTAGGAAAATGGATTATACATTCATGCAAGATCCATACGGTGGAGAAGGAGACTCTTGGTAGAGGTCCTATGAGTGGAGGAAAAGAAGAGTTAGAAGAGGAAAAGTGAGTCTCACTCAATACCTTGAGTTTTAGGAAGACCAAGATATGATAAGACTACCCAACTTCACTAGAACTCAAGAGAGGAGAAGATAGGGATTTTTTTTTTTGTGCCTTGGAATGGAGGATAAGGGGTTTATACAATAATGGTGGAGAAAATATGAATGGAAAGTCATTTAATAAGGCTTGACAAAGAATTATGAACCTAAACCTTATTTTAGCCTTTGGGAAATCGAGTGCATTAAATGTAGAAATTGGTAGGAGTGAGGAGCAAGCAAAATTCGGTTTTTCTGTAGCTACTGTAACAGCCTGTAAAGCTAAATTCAAAAGCTCCAAATTGAAGCCTTTGATATCTAGTTTCTGGGAAAATTAACCTCATTCACAAATTCAAAATATTCTGAGAGATGTCAATGAAATAGTGAGTAAAGGTCATTTGTTAGAAAACAATTGGGAAAATTGCACTTTACCCACCTGTGGTTTGGCCCATTTTAACAATGTCCACTCGTGGTTTAAAAATTATCACTTAACCCACCTGTGGTGGCCTCCATTAGACCTCCATTACCCACCTCTGCCCTTTCCGTTAGAAAATCTCATTTACTATATAAGCCAAAATTAGAATCCAAATAAAACCCTAAAAAAAGAACAAGCTCTCTCCCTTTCTCTCCCTTAGAACCCCAAACTCATTTCCTCTATATCAAGATCCTTAAAAATCCCCAAACTCATTTCTCTCTGTACTCCAATTGCCAAAGTGAAATCTAAACATGTCTTCTTCAAGTTATTACTCGGGTTCCAATCACTATTCATGCTCTGTTAACCGTTGTCGGCTAAGGATTGCTTTGACCTTGAACAATTTTGGGAGAAGGTTTTATGGGTACAGCTACTATGATGTGGTGAGTAATAGTTGGTTTTCAGATTTTTTATTTTTCCTTTTTTTATTTTTTTATTTTTTTGGTTTTTTGGTTTTGTTGGCTTTATGAATAACCCTAATTTGATTTTGTTTGTAGCATGATGAACCTACTTGTAAATACTTTAGGTGGTTGGATGGCAAAACATGTAAGTGTGGGTTTAAAGTTGCACTCATTGTCCTTGCAAGATTCAGTATGTACAAGAATCAAGTAAGAGTTGCAGAGGAAAAGGAAAAAGAGACTAGATAGGGAAACAACAGCTATTGAGAGGAAAAAAGTAGCTAATCGAAGGGAAAAAAAAGCTTAGGTTAGAGAAAGGATAGCTAAAGAGAGGTTACAGAAGTACAAATTTGCACTTGTTGTATCATGGGGGTTTTTTGCTTCTTCTTTTTTGTGTTTTTTGGTAGGATGGGAGAATTTAGAATAAAGCCATTAAATCTGCCTTAAAGGCAAGTTGTTGTAGTTATTGTATAATTTTGGGTAGTACCACTTTTGACAAGTGTATTCCATGTATTTGGCATTATGTAATGTTGTTGTTTATTTGAATAGAGTATGCAATGTGTTATTTATGTGACGTGTTCTTCTTTATGTAATATGTTCTTATTTATGTAATGCTACCTTGTTTATGTAATGTGTAATGCTGCCTTGTAATGCGTTCTTTATGTAATGTGATCTTGTAAATTGAATAGAGCATGCTGCATTGTTTATGTAATGTGTAATGCTGCCTTGTAATGTGTTATTTATGTAATGTGATCTTGTAAATCGAATAGAGCATGCTGCCTTGTTTATGTAATGTGTAATGCTGCCTTATAATGTGTTCTTTATGTAATGTATTCTTTATGTAATGTGGTCTTGTAATTTGAATAGAGTATGCAATCTGTTCTTCTTTATATAAGGGGTTATTGCACATGCACCCCACAAGATTATGTTTACATTAATTGAAGAAGTATAAAGAAGTATGTTTTAAAGCAAGAATATCATTTCATATATATATAATAACCATTGTTCAAAACAAGTGGAATCCACCTAACATTAATGGCTAAACACTACCAAAGTACTTTAATAATAGGTGGTTCTGTCCCCACTGAGACAATAACAAAATAACTTTACAGTAGAAAGTTATGCCCAATAACTAAAAAGTGGTGACATGCCACTATCAGACATACACAATAACAAAAAAAGTAAAGTAAAGCTTCTGCTTGCACATTCTCCAATCTTCATTTCCTAAAAACCTTGCCCTTGCCCTTGCCCTTGCCCCTGCCTGTGGAGAACATTGCACCAGATGTCTTAGCTTTTAATCCACCTCTTCTCCTATATGAGAATAGATGACTGCTCCCAACTACCGTTGGTGGTACTAACCCCCTTGGAGGTTGCAAAATACATAGCAACTTCATATCAAGATTTAATCCAATGTTTTATATAAGTATAAAGGGTAGTGTTTGTGTTTATGTATATACCTGAGATAGATGTTTTTTTGTGTTGTATGTTTCCTTAGGAGTACGAGAGATGGGGTGGCTCCATGAGAACCATTGAATTATGGGTGCTTTACTTGGTGGTGGTCTACTTGAATCTGTTGTAGATGGTGGTAGTCTGCTTGAAGCTGAAGCAAATGTTTCAGTTGGCTGTGTGTAGGGTTTGCCTGTTGGCTGCCTTAGTGGCTACTTTGTTGGCTGCCTTAGTGGCTACTTTTGTGGCTAGTTGACTTGCTTGATGGGTGGTTGGCTTTCTTATTGAATGGCTAGCTACCCCACTTGTTGGTTGACTTGTTGTCTGCTTGGCTGCATTATTTACTACTCTAGATGGGTGTCTTGCTTGCCGGTTGGCTGCCTTGTTTGTAGATCTAGGTAGCTGCCTTGCTTGAATGGTGGTTGCCTGGTTGGCCTTCTTATTTGCAGATCATGTTGACTGCCTTGCTTGCTGATTGGTGGCCTGGTTGGCTGCTTGGGTAACCTCCTTGGTGGTTGCCTAGGTGGCTAGCTGGGTGGCTAGTTGGTTGGCTAGCTGGCTGGTTGGCAAAGCATTGTGGCTGCCTTGCAAACCTCCTTGTTGGTTGCCTAGGTGGCTGACTGGCTAGTTGGCTGGCTTCCTTGTTGGCAAACTAGGGTGGCTGCCTTGCAAACCTCCTTGCTAGTTGCCTAGGTGGCTGACTTACTGGCTGAGGTACTGAAATTGCACACTGACTTGGTTGGTCAGTGCTTGCTGGTTAGTCAGTGCTTGTTCCTCGTCCCTACAAAAAGAATTATCTTGCATCAAAAATAGATTCGTAATATAATTGTCATAGTGAACACATTCTTGCTTTACTTACGAATTTTTTTTACCTCTCAAGTCTCTGTCTCCTTTGCCATGGTGTCTCACCAGTTATTCCAGCCTTACACCTCCTTGAATCATGCCCTTCCTTATGGAAAAATCCACATTTCATAGGTCTATAAGACCTAGAAACTTTGTATGTGTTGTTTGGCTCATCTGCATCTTTCTTCCTTTTCATTGGTGGCCTGTCTAGAGGCTTGTACACAATTGGAGCAATAGGGGCAGGTTGGTTGGTTTCAACCCATTAATCTTGGCCAGGTAGTGGGGTAATCATCTCCTTATATACAACCATATAGGCATCCTTTTTATAGCATGCATGCATATAATCCTCAAGCCTTTCCAAGTTCTTATAGAATGCTGCAACACCATGTTTACACGGGATTCCTGTCAAATCCCAAACTCTACAAGTACAACACTTTCCTGTAAGGTTAATCACATGCCTCTCATACTCATTATCAACCTCATATATATAGCAACCTAATGGAAGAGCAGAAAATGACTTAGAATCAACTTTCAATTCCTCAAGCTTCTACACTATGTTTGGACATATGTCACTAGAGAATTTTTCAATCCCAGCCCTCTTACTGTACATCCTAGTCATCAACCAACCCTAATCCACTCTAGTATGGAAATGATAGGCTTATCCTTAGCTTCTAGTATCATAAAATTAAATTACTCACTAAGATTGTTCACATAATAATCAGAGATGGCCCTTGGAGTGAAATGTGACTTGGTCCATTGGGTTGGTTGGATGTCTGCTAGATACTCCCATGCTTCTTTGTCCAATTCTTTCATATCTTGAATTCTCTTCTCAAACTCTCTAACTATTGTTACTACAGCACACCTCCATAATGCAACCTTCAATTCTAAACCCTTAAAGTTTAACTTAAAGTTGTTAATAAATATGCTTCACACAGAATCTATGTTCAACTGTTGGAAACATCTTCATGGCAGGTATCAATCTCTGGTTATCATAAATACAATCAAAAAGCATCCAAAGAACAAAATGAACACTATCTGCCTAAGAACAAAAGCAAAACTTTCAAAAAGCAAGTGAATTGTATTACCTTCTACCTATCTGAAATGAACACCAGATTCAACTCATCTGGCCTCCCAATATCATCTGTAAATGTTTGTAAAAACCACACCTAAGTATCCTTGTTTTCTTGCTCAACTACACCTAATGCAACAGGAAAAATATTGGCATTCTCATCCTTTGCAGTTGCTGATAATATATGTCCACAAAACGTGCCCTTCAAGTGGCAATCATCTAATCCTACAAGTGGCATGCACCCCCCAAGAGTCCAACTTTCTATGCACTGTATCTCACATACATCCTCTTGAACTTGGGTTGTGTGTTAGGCTTAGTAATCTCAGTTTGTAGAATTACCTTACTCCCCACATCAGTTACTCTTATCATCTTTGCATAATCCTTAAGCTTTCTATACTGCAATCTCTCATCACCTAGTATGAACTCTTTAGCTTTCCTTTTAGCTTTGTACGCTTGATTTAAGCTCAAGTCAACAAACACATCTTGCATAACTCAATGCTTCACACCAGAAATTGCCCAATCAGGGTTTTTGTTGAAATCATCCAAGTACTTCCTAGCCACATATGTAGAAGTGACCTGGCTATGCTTGAATGTCCTCCCACATGTACAAGTTGGAACCATGGTCTTTATCTGAAAGGTTAACTCCCCTACAATCTGTGATGCATATACCCTCCAACCATATTCATACTTGCAGTGGACAAAAACTTTGGTCTTTTCATTAAGCTTGAACTTAATGTTCACAGGCTTTTTCACTGCATATTCCCTCAAGGCAGCCCTAAACACTTTCCTATTTGGGAACTTCATACCCTTGCATAACTAAGGGTTACTCATACCAGTCTTCTCATTAAACTCTGGACATCTCACCATTTGATCCTCATCCTCAGAACTATTAATGCTCCTAATGTCATCATCATTAAGAGCTTTTTCAGCCCAATCATTATCATCAGCAGCTTGATCACTAGCAGCAGCTTCTGGTCTCTTCCCATTATCTGTAACTGGCTCCTTCAAATGCTCTCCCTCATTTACATTTTCAGTATCTCTTTAATGCTTTCTCATATTGGGCACCTCATTGTTCTAAGTACCAAATATGTCATCAGGATAATCTGGTCCTTCATACCCTTCATTTAGCCAATCAGGTTCATCAACATGAGCATCTTCATTACCAACAGTTTGTCCATGGGTTGCATTGTCATTCACATTCTGTCCATGGGTAGCATGGTCATCCACATGCATAGCTTCACCAACACTACCATCCCTTAAACCGTCAACAGGCTCTACACTAACATCATTTTGGTCAACCACAGATGATCTAACAAAGACATTATTGGTCACCTCCTCACAATCAGTATCATCATCTTCATCATTCATTTCCCATAGCTGGTCTACTGCAATTGGTTGATCTGGTTCAACTATAGGTTCTTCAATAGCAATTAGTTCAACTTCAGATTCTACATAAAGTGTGATTTTATTTGTTGGCTATTCAGCATGTAGTTCACACATGTAGGTCACATTATCATCTGAAGTAATTAACCTTAACCCTTGCTCTAAGTCACCACTAGGTATTAAATAATAAATCTTATTGTTAATGGGCCCCCTAACCTCAGAACAAATGTTTTCTATCTCAAAATGACTTAGTAGATCTGGATCAATATTACCCATTATAGATACCTCACCACCTACATACTTTAAACCAGGATTCCACTCAAAATTCCCACTATGGTATATAGTAAAATCAAAACGAAATTCAGCAGCCATCTATAGGAGTTAAAACACATGCACAAACAACAGTAATTAAATACATAACCAACAAATGCACAGAGAGCACCAATCATTGACAAAAGCAAAAACACATGCACAAACAACAGTAATTAAATACATAACCAACAAATGCACAGAAAGCACCAATCATTGACAAAAGCAAAATAATTTCAGTTGCACATAAAATACCATTTAACGTGAGGTCAGAGACAAGAAACACAACCAACTAAACAATTTGTCTCCAAGGGACCACAGTCATCAATGTCAACTATAAAAGAACAAACACACCAATGGAAAACCCAACAATGGTAAACCATTAATTTTATGATAGAAAAACTTTAATCTGAATCACCTTCATCAATCATTACACATTGAAAAAAAACAAACACAACAATGGTAAACCCTAGAAAGTCATTTCATACCTAATATAGAGGAAAACCCAAGCTTTAGCACACCTCCTCCTTGCTTGCATCGAAGATTTCACTTTGACAATCAAAGTAAAGAGAGAGAGATTATGAGTTTGGGGATTTTTAAGCTTATAGCCCCAAAATGAGGACTACTACTTCCCTAAATGAATCAAAATCTTCTATACCATTTAAAGTCCATTTGAGAACAACTTATTTAACTGAAACTGAAAACTTTTTGTTGAAAGTACTGTAGATAAAGCTAAAGACTAGCTGAAATAGTACAGTGAGATCCATGAATAGTATCAAAAAGTGCAATGGGACCCATGAATATTAGCAAAAGCTAAATAGTAAAAAAAACTATATTTTTCAACCAATGCCAAATGCAACCTTACTATGCTCCACAACATGTACCACTAATAAAAAGATGACAACTGGCTTTTGTTTTAATTTCTCAAACTAATAGGAGAGGCAAACATTTATGCCTCACGGTAATGCCTCATTCAGAAACACTCTCACCTCTCTCTACCATCTATCTTACTCTCCCTCTTACTAAATGTCTACTCGATCACCAAGTGACTGGATTGTTGAAGTTACAACTAAAGGTAATTTCTTCTTTTTTGGGATTTTGGGGTTTGCTATAGGTAAATCTCCTGATTTTTTGTCTCTCGGGTTAGGGTTGCAGTGGGTTAATCTCCCAATTTCTTTTATTTTGCAGATTTTGTTCTCTCTAGTCTGTACAATTGAAACTATTACTTATGAAATTATATATGCTATATAATAAAAATTAGGCCTAGTAGCAGTTGCAAAGCAGCTATCTTATCCATGTGACAAATGGTTAGATTATCATTAATTGGGATAGTTCACTTTAGGTAAAAGTCTATTAGTTAAGTTTCAAGAAATTTAAAATTTTACTCCAACTAAAATTCTACTTCAAAAAATTTCAAGAATTTTAAAATAAAATTTTAAATTTATTTTAACTAGTTGCTAACCTGTGCTATGCACGGGAACTTACCTAGTTGTGAGGTAGACTAAAATAATTTTATAAAATCTTAAATTGATTAAGAAACTACACCATTGCATGATTTGCTCTTGTATAATTTCCATTTATGTTACAAATTGATGAAGAAGCTATTGCTTGAACGTGCAATGACTTACAAAAAATTTGTCAGACAATTTCAAATATAGCAAAAAAATAACTCAAAAATTTTGATATTAAAACTTCTAAAAGATCAAAAAATATTAAAGAAAATTATCAATGTTTGAGTTTGAGTTTGAGTTTAAGTTAGACTTGCTAAAAAGATAGAGTTTCACTCCTTGTTAGTTTGGATTGAACAAAAATAATTTTGTTTAAAAAAATGATGAGTTTGAGTTTAAGTTGGACCTGTCAAAAAGATAAAGTTTCATTCATTGTTAAGTTTGGACTAAACAAAAGTAATTTTGTTTTAAAAAAAATGATGAGTTTGAGTTTAAGTTGGACTTATTAGAGAGATAGAGTTTCACTCCTTGTTAAGTTTGGACTAAGTAAAAATAATTTTATTTAAATATTGTGTTGATGTGGAAAATTGTGAGAGTTTCAGAGGTTTCGGTTTATATATAAATATATATATATATATATATATGTGTGTGTGTGTGTGTGTGTGTGTGTGTGTGTGTATAAATAGATAGATAGATAGATAGATAGATTATTTTGATCATCTATCATAATGTTGCATTTTAATATCATAAAATTTACACATTGCATACCATCCTTATGCAATGTATCTTAATATATGTTTGCATTTCCATTATTTAACCTAAATGAAAGTCTACTAAATTTTCGAGTGACTCACTAAAGTTTTAATAATATTTTTTCTTTTATATAATATTTTTTAATTAATTTGTGCATCGCACAAACATAATACCAGTTTTGAGTAATTATTTAGTACTCTGAAAGAACTACATTGGGGTATTCTTTTGTATTGCATAATAATGTGTCCTACTAATTAAATTCATTATGAGATTTTATCATTCATGTGGGAAAACTAAAGGAGTATCACATTTCTATACTCCAGAATTACCCAATAAAATATATATATGATGTTGTAACCAATGCTCCCTTTAGATGGAAATTTTTAAAACTACTTATTAAACTTCTTAAATCGATAAAATTTAAGTTAATAAAAATTTCAATATATTGGGTTTACATTTTATTGTTTAGACTAGTATTCTGAAAAGTTAAGATATTAGAGTATTATAGTAGAGTTATGACGGTTAATAGTAATGGCAATGCTGTGGACAAAAACAACGGAGAGTAACAATAACAATGGCAAAGGTGAAGATGAAAAAATGATAACGGTGCACAACGTTTATGATGCCAATAGAATTGGTGAATGCTGAATGTTGACAGTGGCCATGGTGGTGGTGTTGAAAGGGTTAGGTAATCATTTGAGTGACAGCAGTGGTGGCATTACAAAGAGTAACCGTTAGCTGGTGCTTTGAAAATGGTAATATTGAAAATTTATGTAATGATCATAATTCCCTCATAAAACTTGAACTTGGGTCTAAAATTTTAAAATAACTCTATTAGCATCGTAACTATCATTTTTTTTATTAATAAGAGTTTCGTAACTCAATTAGCATATTTAGATATATATATATATATATATATATATATATATATATATATATATATATATTTATAACAAAATATTTGGTAAGTTTCAATTTACTCATACATCTTAAATCAACGACATTACCTTCCGTATCATTATTATGGGAAAATGAAGTATTAGTTAAGCTATAGTTTATTGGTAACTAAGAGAATTCAATATTACCCTCAAACCCGCGCATCTTAAAATCTCTTGTACAAGCATAGCATTAATTGTTAGTTTCCATACAAAAAAGACAATTTTATTGTGTTTATACTCTATACAACTATACCTACTGCCCCTGTGCTAGTCTCTCCATTTTCCATTGCTGTAATTAGCTGAGGTTTTTGGTATTTGTCCGGTGTCGCATGTAACCACGGATCGGATTGCTTCTCTTCTAGCCTTAGAGTGTCCTTGCTTCGAAACCACTACAGGCAATCCCTTTCATCATAATCCACCCTCCCATATAGATAATAGAAGATTGGGAGTCTCTCATATTTGAAGTCCACCCATTTCAAGCCATACTCCCCCAAACGCACCTTTCGACCTCAACAAAGTGGCATGGAGATGTCCAAGAGCACCCTTATGCGCAAGAAGTTCCCCAAGCAGAATCCTTTTTTGTTGGCATCCACTTTCCCCAAGGTTGCATTGATACTCATTCCCACTTCCTTAGTCTGGCACATTGTGGGCAGTCCATGGATTTGAATCCAAAATGGAGTCTTGTCAAACTTGATGTCCTTCACTGCCTCACCTCGCACCATTTTATGGAGGATCAATAAGTATTTATCAAAGGACTACAAACTGAGGAGCAGCATTCTCTCCATATCATCCTTCATTTGAAAAAGAAACATCACTTTGTCTTCGCCCAGATCACTGACCTCGAAATTATTCTCTACTTTCCACACCGATTTCAACACTCTGGCCACTAACTCTAGGTTTACTCATCGCTTCGTATTAAACTTCCCTATGAGGACTAGGCCATCCTTTGTCAATGGCACATTGATCGCTACTTCAGCATCTTCTCTCAACAATAATTTTAGTCCTGCGCATCTTTCTGTAATCTCCTCCGTGTAGTCTTCTAGGACGGAACGACTATTGGATAGTATGACAGACCTAACATTGGTAAAAGAGCATCCTGGCAGCAACCATTCAGGCAAGGCAAAGAGGGCGGTGATCCCTAGAGTTAACGTGGTGAAAGTTGATGACCCACCAAATCAAGTCCAACTCAAAATCCTGGATTTCTCGCAAACTTCAAATTTTGAGCAACAAATCTGGGAAATAGATGTCGCAATCAATGGTGACGTTCCTGTTTTGAAATTTGAACCACGTAAAGAGGTAATCTTGATAAGGGAGGGGAACACGCAAATCCAGGATGATGTCATGCGGGTAAGGGACAAGCGGGTTCATGCAAGCAGACCTAATATAGAAGCCCAACACCAATTCCCCATACTTGGGCCTATGGGTCCTCTTCTTACGCTTGGGAAGTCACCGGAGGTAGAGTTAGGCTTGATTCAACCTGGTCTAAATTTTATTTTGGGACTTGCGTCTCCAAAACAACAAAATCTCCAAACTAAGAAGAAGCCCAAAAGAGGTGATCAAAGAAAAATAAAGAAAACAGGGGATCAATTAGGAAGGAGAAGGTGTCGGGTTGGAGAAGAACACAAACTCAGGGAGATGACAAAAGCATTGACATAATTATGGAGATAGATCTAGCTAAAATAGGAGCAAAAAGGAGAGCACGACCACCATTGACTAAACTAGATAACATAGAAGATAATGGGAAGTGGGTTAGAATGGAGGGTGAGGTAAAAGAGCTGGGCAAACTTCTAACACAACACTTGGGATCAGCGGAGGCTGTTAACCAGCCCCGCGGGGCACAATGAGTGCCATCAGAGGGGGCTTGGGAACTTCATAACAATTAATGCCCTCCAAAAGGTGGTTTTGGAGAAAGATCTCACATTAGTCTTCCTAATGGAGACTAAGCTTGATATTACGGAATGGATGGTATTAAATGGAAAATAGAGAGGCAGCAAGGCTTGGTGGTTCCTAGCATCAGACGGACAGGTGGTTTAGCTTTGTTATGGAGGAAATTGATGCAGGTAGATATACTGACATACTCTCCACAGCACATTGACGCAATAGTAATTGAAGAGCAGCGGATGAAAAAATGACGTTTCACAAGCTTTTATGGGCATCGAGAGATAGGAAAAAGAGAGGAGTCGTAGAAGTTATTGGAGAGTCTCATTCACATAAGCGACTTGCCTTGGATATGCATGGGGATTACAATGAGATAATGCATGCCAAGGAAAAAGAAGGTGGTGGTGCAAGGCCAGAAGGACAGATACGAGTGTTTCGTGAGACAATTAATAGATGCCAACTGAGAGACTTGGGTTATGTGGGCTCAGACTATACTTGGAGTAGAAGACTAGGAAGTTGAGGTTGGGTGCGTGAAAGATTAGATAGAGCACTTGTATCCACGAATTGGGCAGCTGCATTCCCATCGATGAGGCTATATCATGTGTCCAACTCTGTTTCAAACCATAGAATTTTAGTGCTCAAGGAAACTAGCTTCCCAAGAAAGCAACGGCGGTGTTCCAAGTTGTGGCGGTTTGAACCCATGTGGCTTGAGGATGAGAGGTATAAAGATGTGGTAAAAAAGGCTTGGGAAAGAAGACGAAATAGAGACTCACAATGGCCTTTGGAAGCATGCCTTGAGGGGTGTCAAACTTCTTTGAAGTCATGGAATAAACATAGCTTCAGCCATGTGGGAAAACAGGTTGCTGACCAACAAAGGAAGCTCCAAGCACTTGAGACCATGAAGGGTACTGGCACGAATTTCGAAACAATTCATGCAACAAAAATGGAAATGAACAGGTGGCTTGGCATTGAAGGGGACATGTGGCATTAGAGAAGCCGAAATAATTGGTTGAAGGCAGGAGAGAGAAACAAGGCCTCAAACCAGTACTAAAGGAACACCATTAGCAGGATTATGGATGCAAACAATGTATGGCATGATGATGTGGAGTAGATTGGGCAATTTTTTGTGGGCTATTTTGATAAGCTTTTCACCACTTCATAGCCAAGAGTGGAGCAAGAGTTGATAGATGTAGTACATGCCAAGGTCACCGAGAGAATGAAATCTACACTTATTCAAGAATATCATGCTATGGAGGTGGAGAAGGCACTAAAACAAATGTATCATTTAACAGCACTGGGCCCAGACGGTATGCCACCTTTGTTTTACCATCATTTTTGGCCTACTATTAAATCCATTATTATTCACACTGCACTTAATTTCTTAAATCATGGTGTAGCTCCTCCAAAATTCCACAACACCCACATAGTGCTTATTCCTAAAACAAAGAATCTTGAAAGAGTGACTGATTATAAACCAATTTCTTTGTGTAATGTGGCTTATAAAATAGCTTCAAAAGTTGTGGCAAACATGATGAAATTAGTCTTGGAGGAAATTATAGGCAAGAATCAAAGTGCTTTTGTGGCAGAAAGCCTCATCACGGACAACGTGTTGATGGCACATGAGATGATGAGCCATATCAATAAGAAAAAGAAGGGCAAATGTAGAGAGATGGCGGTAAAGTTGGACATGAGCAAGGCATACGACCTTGTCAAGTGGGATTGCTTTCAACAAATTATGAAGAAGCTTAGCTTTCATAAGCAATGGATTAGCATCGTGATGCGATGTGTGTCTTCGGTGAAGTATGCTGTACGGATCAATGGGCAGCCATGCGGCCATATCCAACCAACCCGAGGACTGAGCCAAAGTGACCTACTGTCTCCTTACCTCTTCCTCATCTGCGCTGAAGGGTTGTTAGCCCTACTACATCATACCGCCCAAAGAAAATCCTTTAAAGGTGTGACTGCTTTAGCCGAAGGCCCTAAAGTATCCCACCTATTCTTTGCCGACGATAGCTTGGTGTTTGGAAGAGCAACAGTGAGTAAAGCTAAGGAAATTCAACAGATTCTTAAAGTTTATGAACTCTCCTCAGGTCAACAATTAAATTGCAGCAAAACCTCCCTGTACTTCAACCCCAATACAGATAACGGAACAAAGGAGAGGGTGAAAACCATGTTCGATGCTCAAGTCATCAAGCCCCATGAAGCCTACCTTGGTTTGCCATCACTTGTGGGAAGGTCTAAAAATTAATACTTTTGCTCAACTCAAATAGAGAGTGGCTAACAAAGTCTCGGGTTGGAAGGAAAAGCTTCTAATGCAAGATGGAAAGGAAATTTTGATTAAATCAGTGGCTCAAGCCGTGCCCTCAAACACAATGAGTTGCTTTCTGCTACCTAAGAAACTGTGCGAGGAGCTTACTGGAATGATCAGACAATTCTGGTGGGGACAGATGAAAAGTGAGAAGAAACTAGCGTGGTTGAGCTGGGACAAGATGTGCATGCAGAAGGATAGAGGAGGAATGGGATTTCGAGACTTGAGAAGCTTCAATTTGGCTCTTTTGGCCAAACAGAGGTGGCAGTTGCAAACCAACTCTACCTCTCTATTTAGCTGAGTTTATAAAGCTAAATATTTCCCGCATTGCAGCTTTGTTGAGGTGACTATGGGTCGGAATCCGTTTTATGCCTGGAAAAGCTTAATGGTGACTCAGGGTGTAATTCAGGGTGTGGCATGACAAATGGATCCCTAGGCCAAGCTCTTATAAGGTAATTACACCTGAAAAGCAAAATTCAAATAATGCTTTGGTTTGTGAGGTCATAAACGGAGCAACAAATGAATGGGATATAGACAAGCTTAATCATTGGTTCCTACCTGAAGACAGAGATGCAATACTGAGTATTCCTCTGAGCACAACTAGCACTAGTGATAGATTAGTATGGGCCAAAAATAGGAGTAGGAAGTTTATCGTCAAAAGCGCTTACGCACTAGCGTTAGGGAGCAGAAGCAATCGACCATGGTAGACTGCTCAAACGGGATGGCTAGAAGGAAGATATGGAAGACAATTTGGAACTTAAATATCCCACAGAAAATTAAGCAATTAGCATGGAAAGCGGGTCGAGACATCCTTGCCACAAAGATGAACTTGGCAAAGAGGAAAATTGCATCGAATGGAGCTTGTGAGCTATGTGGGCAAGAAGAGGAAACCATCTGTCACTTATTGTGGTTCTGTGATCACGCCAAGGATGTATGGAAAAATAGTAAATTTGTTTTGCCCTTTGAAATCTCTATGAGATGGAATTTGCTAGATGTTGTTGAGAACTTACAAAGGTGCGAACATCTTTGGCCTGGACTGCTGGAATAATTTATCATGGTCTGTTGGGGCATCTGGAAAGACAGAAATGACCTTCGAATGGGAGGTAAAGGAAAGGCTAGTTGGACTATCCTGAGAAACACAATGCACCTGGTGGAGGAATATCAGGGCGCCAATGAATCCAAAACAGAGAATTTGGTGGAACCTTCAGCTTCGGTCTTATGGCAGCCTCCAAGCCACGGGGATTACAAGGTTAATATAGATGGAGCAGTCTTCTCACAAAGAAAGCAAGCTGGTGTTGGAGTGATTATTAGGGATAGCAAAGGAGAAGTGATCGCAGCTCTAAGCAAGAAGTGGAAGTACTCGTTGGGGGCTGTAGAAGCAGAAGCAAAGGCATGGGAAGTTGGTGTCCACTTTGCTAGAGACGTGGGAATTAGAGATGCAAAGTTTAAGGGTGACTCGTTGGTGGTCTGCAATGCCTTATAAGGACTGGTCTCACCGCCCTCTTCGGTGGTGAATGTACTCTTGGGATTTATGAACCAAGTTTCACACTTTAGGCAGTGGAAGTTGTCTCACATCAAATGACAGAGAAATGTTCCTGCTCATTTACTGGCCTAACATGCTCAGCATGTTGAGGATTATGTTGCTTGGCTAGAGGAATGCCCTAGCTTGATAGAGCACACATGTGCTCAAGACAGAATGTAATTTGCTCTTTGGTTTTCAATAAAATCGAGTATTTCCCATAAAAAAAAAAATAAAAAAAAAAAAACTATACCTATTGGTAAACCTCACTAACATTTTATATATCATATTTTAAATGAAACAGTATGATGCATATTTAAATTGAACTATGCGATAAATCATTTTAAAATGGAAAGGATCCTGGTGGGCGAAGAGGGTGGTGTATTTTTTATTATTTAAAAAATGGATATTTATTATTTAAATGCAGGGAGCATCCCTATAAAAGAAGATGATAAGAAGGAAAAAAGAAAAAAGAAAAAAGAAAGCATGCATAAACCTGCCCTTGTACATACTTATGAGAGCTTACCTTCGAACTAGTTTTGATGAAATTCATTTAACACATTATATGACAATTTTCCAAAAACATTCATGTAAAATTTTAATTACATGACTGACTTAATAAGTCAGATGACTTATTTAAATAATTATGTTGATAGTTTTATGAATCGTCATGTAATATATTAGAGAATAATCTCCCAAACCGATTTAGAGAAAACTTTATTCATATAAAAAATTGTATCTTCCATTCTATATGACATACCTCTCATGGGACTCCAACAACCAAGCTAGCCATCCTTAAATAATAAATTCATCTCCTGAAAAGTGAAAAGTACAAAGGCTAAATTTCTGAAGAAAAAAAAAACTATAATCTCTGTTATATTCATTTTAGCCAAATGATTTATATAATGCTTAGAACAACCCTTTAATTCTAATGTGATGTTTGGTACGAGGTAATGTTTTAGAGATTTCAAGAATGTTTAAAGATTCTCATGTTTTGTTGCAAATCACGCTAGAGAATCTAGATTATGTCAGGGGAATTTAGATTCCCCCTTTAAACCCCTTTAAGTAGGAATATGGATTTCTTTTAAAACAAGTGGGTATCCAGATTCCCAAACTTAAAAAAAAATTGTATTTTTTTATAAATTGACAATTTTAGCCATTTTTCCTTATCATTTAAGCAAATAAGATAAAATATAAAACAAATCATCAAGATCTTTTCTCTTCTCTTATAGACCTAAATGTTGTCAAGTTGTTTTGTTATGAATTAAGCTCTTTTAAAAATTAATATTAAGAATAAAGTATTTGAGATTTTAAATAGTTATTTTTGTATTGAACTTGTCATTTTAAAATGTTAGACTACAATTTTAATGAATTTGTCATAATTAATAGTTTATATATTTTTTTCATTATTTATTTAGAGGCAATTTTTTTTCAAATGACTTGGAAGTTCACATTCAAATCTAAGGATAGAATGAGAAAAATAAATAATTCATTTAAGATTCCTAGAAATAAACCAAATATTATTATCTTATATTCTTGGAAAACTTAAGAGATTCCCAATGAAACTAAACACAAGAATAGTTACATTTTTAGACATCTACATGGTAAGGAATTACATTTTTAGGAATCTGAATGTCAAGAGTAATATTAATTCCCTTGTACTAAACGCCACATAAGCATAGAAAAACAAAATTACAATTTATTTAATTACATTTTCAAAATTAGAGTCAGGGTCAAATTTGACTTATAAAATCTAGAAACAAAATAAAAATCTTGTCTCATTGGCTGTTGGATTATAATGACTGAAACAATTACTAATAAGACTTCATAAATAGCTTTGATGTAATATAAAGACACTTAGGCACATACACATAGATGACACGTCACTTACATGACTGCCACATAATTCGCCACTTCGGTCGGCGTCACTGTCCAACCAAAAAAAAAGAAAACAGCTTGGCAAAAAGACCATAATGACTGCATGTAAAAGAGATTGAGAGTTGTTCACACACTCACGATTGGAGGCCAAGAAAAAGAAATGAGTCCGTACCTTTCTTTTTTTATAAAGGTAAATGATATGTCCACAATATTTTTATAAATTTTTTACAATAAATTTTAAGTAATGGGTTGTTATTGTTATGGCAAAAAAGTAATCTTAGTGTTAGGTTCAAATTTGAATCAATAACAATTAATCATTTGTGATTTGTTGTAAAAATATTGTAAACGTAAATAGAGTAGCTGGGGAGAGGGAGATGTGGTTTGAGAGTTGAGAGTTGAGACAAATAAAACAAAATTAAAGACTGTTGAAAGATTAATTTCTGTAAACAAAAAATTAGGGGCTGTTAGGACTTTGGTTTGATTTAATCACAAAAACTATTTGGAAACAGAAAATGTGGAAAATTACAAATCGCCAGCGAAAAAGTTAGAAGCGTAACAAATATGACCTGTTAACTTTAGTTCTTGAAAGTTAAAAGACAAGTTGGTAGTAAAAGATCAATTCCTAGATTTGTTGCGGTTAGTCAAAAATAAATAAATAAAACAAAGCTAGATATGGACAGAATGTAGAAAATTTCGGAGCAAATATACAAATTCTTTTAATTTTTATTTTTTTTGGTGGTGCTTATTGAAAAAATCCACAAGAGTCAAAGTCATCTTTGCTGTAAAGTCTTCTTGTTTTATGGTATCCCATTAATGCTTACAAGTAAATTTTACCTTCCTTTTTAAAAGAGCTGACTCAATAGAGAAAATTGAGGTCTAGTAAAAGACAGAGTATCTAGTCGAATCCTATAATTTTGTTCTTTATGTACACCAATCACCCAAAAAAAAAAAAAAAAAGTTGCACCTTAGGGTAATAAACTTTTATGTACATTGGAAAGAGAGTGAGAAAAATGTATATCTTGTTTTGGGTGTATATTACAAATCGTTCACAATACATGGGATCTATTAGTGTGTGAGTTCTATTTGTTGTGAGAGAGGATATCATTTTTCGTTAATGTGAGTTACCCAAATCCATCCTCCAATTGTCTAGAAAATAATGAATATACGTTTAAAATTTTTAATATTATAAATATATTAAAAAAAGAAAAATGATATGTCCACAATATTTTCACAATATTTTTACAACAAATCTTAAGTAGCAAGTTGTTATTGGTTGTTATTGTTGGGGTAAAAAAGTAATCTTAGTGTTAGGTTCAAATTTGAACCAATAACAACTAACTATTAATGATTTGTTGTAAAAATGTTGTGGAGGCTTTTTGTTAAACTTATAATATTGTATCACATAAGTTTTGGACATGAGGTCATTGTGTCTCAAATTGTTGGTTTTGCATTCCATTTTTAGATGTCCAGAAATTTTATCATGTTTCTAAAATTAAAAGTCATTAATTTATTGAGTTTCTTATTATGCTCCCATCAAGCACAATCACTTTAAACGATAAATTTTTCTTAGAACTTCATTTAATAGTTTGGAAACTTCTATATATATATATATTTTATGAAGAAATTTTCTATATTTTTAATTAAGAGACAGGATGATAAATAATGTTCATTTAAAAAGTTGGGTTTTTATAAATTGGACCAACATTTTGGGATGAATGTAGTATTATATTAAATTTTCACGTGTATGGCCTTTGAGTGGAATTGTGGTGTGCTTTTGTGTTAGAACCATATTCCTTTTCCCTTGTATGTATGTTTGTTTTTCATAAACCAGAGATCTTGAGCAAAAAATCACTTTTTGAATTGAGAATCTTGTTGCGTTATTTTCTTTAAATGGTAAAACAAAATATTTCTATTCACAAACCAAACCATAATGAAATCCTATAAAAACTATCATCATGATCAAATTTTATGTTTAAAAAAGAATAAAAGAGGTAATAAAAGGATATTTTGCCAATTCCAATTTTATAATAATTGCCTTTTGTTATTAAACCAAGACATCAGTTAGTTTTTTATATGAACAAGATTCAAACCCAAAACCTCTATTGGACGAAATATAACTTTATTAATTGAAGTACTGAACAAACTACTAACTAGAACTCACAACGCCTATTTGTTATGTATATAAAATTGATTTAATTTTTTTAAGGATGAAATTGTAAAATTTAAACATATAAACAGTATTGAATTTAAACTAAAATTTACCGGATAAAATGATAAAGTTGGGCTCCAAACATCTTTGCAACTATTTTTTTCCCAACCTATTACAAGTCATGTAATACTCCATTTGTTTAGTTGTAAAATGTTTTACTAAAATATTTTTAGGTATTAGGTGAGATATGTAGAAAATTTCAAGCACAAACCATCAAAATCAGCACCTCGCCCATGGGAGATCCAATGGCTAAATTGGTGGTTCTGGCGACCCAACCACTAGATGTTTTTTTTTTTTTTTTTGGGGGAGGGGGGAGGGGTGCTACGATTTTTTTGTAAAATGGTTTTAAAGGTAAAACGTTTTACAACATTGTATAGATGAATTTACTGTCAACAAAAACATTCTCAAGTTTGACTTAACTTTACAATGAAAAAAATATGGTAAGATACATAAAATATTTTCCATAAAATATTTTACAACGAAACAAATATAAAACTATACATAGATAGTCTCTTTAGTCACCATATAATAGGTTAGAGTAAGATAGATTTAAAAATATGTTTGGAGAAAAAAATAATACAATTCAACCTATTTTCCCATTATTCTTTGAGTCCGAATTTGGTAAGATAGGATGTAAAATTCACATTTTACACCATCCAATAAGAGATTGTCACATTATATTTTTACTTAAAACTCAGTATATCCTACCACGTCTAATAATATATCAATAAATTCTCAATTTGATTGGATTTTCAAATGGATATTAGAATTAATTGAGTGTAATTGTACTTATTCTTTAATATGTGATAAGATGATATAGCATGTTGAGATTGAAGATTGTAAAACTTGAATTTTACACTACATCCTTATAGAATATAAACTCTTATTCTTTTAATTCTTAATAAAAAAAAAAAAAAAACTCTTACTCTTTTACCAACCAAACCTATAAAAATAAATAAGTAAAATTTAGGTGTAATCTATAAGGTTCCTGATAAAATTGAAACATATACAACTGTCTTTGAATTTAGCCATTACACGTCATTGGTGTGATGGTCACTCCACAAGTATAAGTACTTATGAGGTGTAAGGGGTAGGGGCTGAGGTTCAAGTCTTTAGAAGAGAGTTTCACATACATATACACTTAGATTAGGCTAGAGTAATTTTTTTTTTTTTGTATAAAAAAAATTATGCTTGAAAAAAAAAACAGTTAGAAACTTTTTGCCCTGTTACAATGTTTAAACAATAAAAACTGTTGTTTAAACACCACAACACACATTTTCACACATTTTTTCATGTATTTTCACAAAACTTAAATAACGTTACTAAAAATCTCTTACCAAACAGACTTTTAATATCATGTACCTAATAAAGAATTGTAAAGTCTGTAATCAAGTTTTGTTATAAATAATTATCTCTCAAAAAAAAAGTTTTGTTATAAATAAATTACTAATTTTATGTGATTTCTTTGGGTAATTCTCAAGCACCCTGATTTACTTATGTGTCCATGCCAGATAAGAATTAACTTATGTGTCCATACCAAATAAGAAGCATGAAAATATACTTCAACAGTTCTACTAGAATCCCCACTAGAAAAGGAACAAATAAAATTATAAAAAAAAAAAAAATGCTAAAACTTAAAACGGCGCCCTCAAATAGCAATACATACCGAAAATCTCGGAGGCGGGAAAGTTGCTATTAAAATGAAATCATGAGATAACGCAAATTTTCAACGATTATCATCGGCCTACACTTTAGTCTTTATTTTAGGCTGTTTTTTTATTATTATAATTATTTTATATAAAAAGGCCTTTTTAGTTTACTCACTGGTCCCACTAGACAGTCTTGTGGGGTCTACACACTGTCATTATCATGTAGAAAAATAGAAAGCCATCTTGAATCTATGACCGTCAGATGAATCTCAATCTAACGGCTATAATGTCCTCACATTCCCGCCGATAGTAGGACTGCTCTTCTCTCTATAAGGGTAGTGAACACAGCTCCTCCGAGAAAATTTTGTTTCCATTTTTATTTTATTTTGTTTCTGTTTTTTTTTTTCTTTTTTTCTTAGTACTATTTGTTTTGTACACACAGACACACTCAGTCCCATATTGTTTGATGGTAGGTTTCTCTTCTCTCCATCTCACAACACAACCCTTTGAATTCTTTAAGAATTCTCTGTTCTTGTCATTGTTTTGTGTAGCAGATTCTGCAGTGAGTTCAATCTGAAATCCAAGATATGGTAAGATTTTAATAGTTTTCAGTCTTTTCTTATTATTGGGTTATCAAAGTTCTCTTTTTTAAAGAAAAAAAAAATTCTTCCCCTTATTGGGTTTTGTTGATCAAAAACAAAAAGTCAGTCACTTTTTATAAATTTATAATCTTTTTTTCTACAAATTTGTTGTCTTTTTGATTCTTTAATTGTGATTGTGTTTCTTTTTGATGTTACTAATTTGTTTGATTGTAGAATATATCAATTCAACAGGCTATAAAGTGAATATATCAGTAAAATTTGTATTTGGTTCAATTTTGTATTGTGGGGATATATTAATTTGATATAATTTTTCATAAATTAAATCACTATGCCCTTGAATCTTTAATCTTGAAGTTAGACTTATACTTGATTTAGATTTGATTTCTAAAAAGGGGTGTGTTATGTGTGGGATTGAAGTTTGGTCAATTTGATGACTAGACCATATGCTTTATTGGTAAATCTTGATTATTGAATTGTTGAAACGTGGGTTTTCTGAAATTTATGTGGTGGATGGATTGATTTTTCAGGTAGGATTCAAGTGTTACATAAAAGAAACAGACTGGCTTAGTGCTCTTTTGCATTGCAAATTCTTTGGTTCTTGTAGTGATCATCAAGAGCTTCGGAAAAATGAAAAGAATGTGTTTTGCATCGACTGTAGTATTGGGTGTTGTAGACATTGTATAAAGGATGATGATCATTGCTTCCACCGGCAGCTACAGATCTGCAAATATCTCTTCAATGATGTTGTCCGCCTTCAAGAAATGCAGAAGCATCTTGACTGCTCTAAAATTCAGGTTTTTCTGTAATTATCAATATCATGACAATTTTTTAGTGACTTTTACTAAGGAATTGAATTAGTTCATCTGGTATTTCAAATCTAATTATCATTGATGTAATTTTACAATTTCCATGACTATTGTTTAGTTTCTAGTTACAAATCATAGCTTGAATTCATTATTTTAATTATTGAGGGGATTTAAAAATTCTTCTATCTTATTGATTTTGTTGGTTGAGGGGGGGGGGGGGGTCAGGGAAGACTGATCGTCTTTAGTTGATCAATATTTGTCCAATTAGCCTATTTGATTATTTGACCCTGTAATCATGAACATACATTTATAAGTTTCTGATTTTTTTGTAGACATTAATGGAATAACTAGACAAAATTCTATTGTTGATGTAGCACGTTAAATTCTAGTATTTATCACTCTCTTTTAGTTTATAAGTTAGCAAATATTATGGTCATTTCTCAATGGTACTGATTCAATGGAGTATTCATTTTAATAAATAAATTGACTGTTCCTTAAATTAATAGTGATTTCTATTTAAGTACAAAAACCTTTGACCTTATTCATATCATCAGTCACTAATTTGTTAGTTTGTGGAATGAATTTAGTTATTAAATTGATTGCATCTTTAATTGGTCTGCTAGTTTTAGCTATTGAATATTATTGTTAATTTGATGTAGTTCATCTCATATTCCTGATTATAGTTCTCTTATTGATAGCTTATATACACATATGGTTTTCCTCATGGCAGCGTCAATCAGTGATTACCCATAGCTTTCAATTTTCTTTTCAGTTTAGAAATGAATAGATCAATGTCTACTTCAATTAATTGTGATTTGATTTGGCAGACATATAAAATCAATGGTAAAAAAGCTGTGCATCTCAATCCTCGGCATCGATCCAAAGATGCAAGACCTTCAACTAAATCAAAGTTTGGTGGTACTTGTGAAGGATGTGGGAGATACATACAAGACCTCCCTAATCGCTTCTGTTCCATTGCATGCAAGGTAAATACCATAATCCTGATTTCTTGAACTCAAATTGTAATACTCAATTAGTCAATGTTATGCACCTTGCACGAGCCGTTGAATTATTGTTGGTAATTTTCATGCTGTACATGTTTTCAGGTCTCAGTGGTAGCAGTCAAGTTTAAGGATCAAACCCATAACTTGATTCCAGACCCAATTCCAGAAATTGATATGTCTTTTAAGGAAAACTCTTATGAAGATACAGATGTGAATGAACTGGAATCATCAATCTCTGTTGCTGATTCATCTGAGGAGAGGGCTTGGGTAAGTTCATTCTTGAAGCCAAGGAAAGTATTGCACAAGAGGAAAGGCATACCTCATAGGGCTCCTCTTTGTTGATGCTAATGCTTGGAAACAAAATTAATGTTCCATTCTTTTTTTTCCCTTATATTCCTTATATAAAATTTCAGTCAATTTTCATTTTAACAATTCAACATTTTTGGCTTATTAAGGTACTAAAACAGAATACCACAGCTATTACAGTCCTATTAATGATAAATCATTGAAGTAAAAATAAAGTCTCTCCCATGTCGACCATGTTGGGGACTTTTTTGAATCCCTGTTGGCTCAGTGATGGCCTCTTTGTTGATGCTAATGCTTGGAAACAAAATTAATGTTCCATTATTTTTTTATACTTGTATTCCTTATATAAAATTTCAGTTAATTTTCATTTTAACAACTCAACATTTTTGGCTTATTAAGGTACTAAAACAGAAATACCACAGCTATTACAGTCCTATTAATGATAAATCATTGAAGTAAAAATAAAATCTCTCCCATGTCGACCATGTTGGGGACTTTTTTGAACCCCTGTTGGCTCAGTCATGGCCTCTTGTTTAATATGATCTTTAGTAGATGTATTATTGGGCCCTTCCTCTCCTTAAATTATGGCAAAAGTCTTTCTTTTTCTTTGTTTTCATGTGAACATGGCAGACAAAAAATTGAAATGGGTTTGTGAGTGAATGGAATGGCAACGATTTAGCCGAAATTAGCAGGTGGGTAGGCGGCTGAATTATGTGAAATTGTGCATTCTGCAGATGGTTGACCAAGCTTATCACATTTTTGTTGAAATTGTCATTTGTCAGGCACTAATAAAAAGTGACCGTATGGTTGATGGATTAAAAGTTACATATTTTCATCTGCATCTTATTCATTTGACAAGCATTAATTAAAGGGCCGGTGCACATTCTAAACGTACAATTTCATTCTTAGAATACAATAATATGTATTTATCTGCAGCTAGTTGTTGTAACATGGAGTGAGGTTGTTAGGGGACTCTTATTGCAGTTCACATAATGTGGTAGTGTTTACCATAAGGAGTAACAAGGCATGATTGTTGGCAAATTATTTAATGTGCTTGAAGTAATACTCTCTCTTTTCATATGAATGGTGGATTCTAAACATGAATTTGTATTTGGCGTATTTTCTAAAGTAATAATAAGAAGTTTTTTCTATAAAAATAAAGCAGTAATAATAAGAAGTTTTTTCCTAAAAGAAAAGGACAAAATTTAGTTATAAAATCGGTTATAGCCTTACGCTATAAACTCACTCAATATCTTTTTATTGAAGGTGAATTTTAACAAATTTACTATTGGATTATATCTTCTTCTTAAATCTTTCATTTTTGCAAAATTTCAAAAAAATTAAAGATTAATAGCTATGTTATCAATATATTTTTAAATTGCAAATTTTTATAATTTAAAATTAAGCGTAAAATATAAGTTTATAGATTATATAGTAAATAATATCCGATTGACATAAAATTTGATATATATATTAAGAGCGTAAAGTCTTATATATAGAAAAAAAAAAAAGAACTTAAAGAAACATGCAATTTAATGGTTAGATTTTTAAAATATACAATAATATTTATTCAATTGAGTGAGTTTATAGTTTAAGGTTACAACTAATATTGTAGCTAAAATTTGTAAAAAAAAAAAAAAAAAAAAAAGCTCGAGCTATTCATTGAGCCGTTTACCCTTGCTGCTTTGTATTTTTTTTTTTTTGATGGGTCTGCCTTGTATGTTCTTCTTCCTAGGCTGCAAAGAATATTCCCAGTTGCCACTTTATTAATTCAATAATCAGCAGTACGCCCCACAGACTGTAGGCCCATACATAGGAGCATCTTTTGGTTTTTTGGTACAAAGTCAAAATTAAGCATGAGTCATCCACTGCTAATTGGTACAATTATTTTTCAATGTTTTAAAAATAAGGTTGTTTAAAAAAAAAATTGCACCTAAAAAGAAGTAAAATTTAAATTAATTGTACTTTAAAAAACAGCGATTGATTTTTTTTTACCGAACTGACACTGATAATTGAAAAAAAGACATGATGGAGCCACCCTAAACAGAAGATTAGTGAGCATATTATATAACAAATTCAATCATTAAAGTTCAAACAGTTATAAATTAAATCTCTACCACAATGTTTGAGGTTTAGGGTCCGTTTGGATACAACTAAAAATTGAAAACACTGTAACAAAATAATTTTTAAATGTGAATAGTATCGTGAGACTCATTTTTAATATTTTTTTTTCCTGAATAAAGGGCTTGTGAGTCCCATGAACAGTGCTGAACAATGCACTTTGTCAAAGAAAATCCAAAACTCGTGAACAGTGCATATGTGGAAAAGTCAAATTTTACGGCTTAAAAAAAAAAAAAAAAAAAAGCTGAAACGTGAAACTTAGCAAACGCGAACACAATTCTCCGAATTCAAACAGATACTTAATATAGGTTGAGAGATTAGTTGTTACTTTTCAAAACCTTAGGATTAATTTGTTACTTTTTAAAAATCTATGGTATATTTCTTTTTTACTTTTGAGAGGGATTTAACTTGTTACACCCCTTATAATTATGGTTTAATTTGTTTTTTTAAAACTATAGAGTTTAATTTGTTACGTCCTTTATACTATAAAGTTTAACCCATCAAAAATATATAAATATATATGTGTGTATATATATATATATACTATAAAGTTTAAAATTAAATTTCCCAAAAAATTGGCCCCTCAAAATTGAAAACTCCGCCCCTCTTAAAATTGAAAGCTAGCTATAAACAAAAAAAAAAAAAAAAATATGACCACTTAAAAAAAAAAAAACAGTTTCTACTTCTAAAATAAAAACAATTTGTGTTGGCTGTGTTTCACTTAAATAAAAACAATTTTTGTCCTTCTGTTTTATTCAAATGATTATGTCTTTGACTAAGATATTTATGTGTTTGGCTCTTTAATGTTCAAGAAATAAATGGTTACTGTTCATCAAAAAAAAAAGAAGAGAGAAATAAATGGTTACTGTTCATCAAAAAAGAAGAAGAGAGAAATAAATGGTTACTTTAATGAGTAGGATTGGAATCCTCTAGGGTTCTTTGGCCAGGCTGCCTTAGGCCTAGGCCACGGCTCCCTACTAGAGAAAGTCCTCCAAGTGTGGGTGCCAATAAGTAAAAAATAAAATGATATAAAAAAAATTGTGAATTGTACTCTTTTTTTTCTCCACTTTTAATTAAGTCCAAAACATTGATTGGTACTATAAATAGTTAATTTCTCCCTATTTAATATGTATGCTTATCTAGGACCCGATCTCTTTGGTAAGGTAGTGAGATTATTCCTCTTAACTTGCCCCATTGTTCAGAGTTTATCATGTTGATATTGAGATTGGAACCGTAAATCTCAATGAGGGTAGATGATAATGAATGTTCTTCCATATGGAAAAAGAATTGACTTAATTTGTTGAGATTTAACGGTTGAGGCTTCTCACTATCGCTTACATTTGGTGTGATGGTCACTTCGGAGTACAAATACTTGTGCGGTGTAGGGGACATGGCAAAGGCTAAGGTTCAGATCTTCAGAATGGAATTTCACACACATACATTTAGATTAGGCTAAAATAAAAATTTCTATCGTGTATAAAATAAAAATTAAAAACCATCAAGGCTTCTCATGCCCTTGCTGACCTGCAATGTCACTAGCTTGAACTACCAAGTCATCCTTATCTAATTTTCATGATCACATATATTTTTTTCAAGATTTAAAAGAATAGTTAGTTTTATTTTAATAGAACATGGATAATTAAATTGAAATATCTTACTAATAAACAATATTTTGTGTCATACCTTGTTAATAATTAGAAAATGTTAGTTTTGTATTTTTATGTATTCATTTAATATATATATATATATTTTTAGGGGATACAGGATTTTGCTAATGTGTGCCCTAATAAGTATTCATTTTTTAACAAAATTTTTTCGAGAATTGAAAAAGTATTAATAATTTTTTCAATTCTTGAAAAAATTTTACCATAAATAAATAGCTTAATGTGTGCCATATTAACCAGACCCTATTTCTTATTCATAAATGAATTTTAAATTATATTTTGGCCTCCAAAAGATAAAATCATGATTCCGTCCTTGCCAGATAGAACCTGTAGATGTTGACTAACCACACTACAAAACATTCCCATCCCGTCGCTTGTCTCCAATCAAGCATGTCTCACAATATCGTTAACCACTGACAGCATGAGCCAGATCACATGGCCATCGATCTGTAAAAAAAAAAAAAATGGTACATGGCATGTCCACTAAAAGCACATTTAATCCTTTCTAGGTTCTAGCCTCTGGCCCAAGCCCACGAACAGTTTGAATTCTACATCAAAGGGTGAAATGATTTGGCCAGTATCGGAATGTTTTTTCTGATGAATAATTGACTTGTTAAACATGCACTGTCAAACCAAGTGTACATTTCTTGTCCCTTTAGATTTCCCCTCTAATCTTCTCAATCATATCAGCCAATGACAATTTGATATCTCAACCACTTCACTCCTTTCTAAAGACTAATAGTAACATTAATTTCTGATGATATGCCTTAACATTGCTCAATTCATCAGCAGAGAATCCTTCTATTTGTGGCTAAAACCAAATGTTATTTTTATCTCACTAATAAGTACCACACTTGACAATAAAGTCGATTCAACCACAAGGCTCAAGGAAAGCCCTCCGGATAAGGCAAAGGCTCTCTAAGGCTCTAAGCCATCAGACTCATAGAGATATATAAACCAAGCTATAATCAATAGACCAAAGACATCCATTCCCTGCAGAAATCTATGACCAACAGACCAAAGGCATCCCAACTAAAGCAGAGATCTACCTAGAACGTAAGAGAAACTAAGGAGAACTCAATATTAATTTTCCTTCATCATCCTATAAGTATAGAAGCACAAATTTTTTTATAAAATTGGCAGATGACTAATTGTTATTGGTAAATAAAAAAAATAAAATCAGTGGTAGGCTTAAATAAAAATCAATTAAAATTTACTAACTCAATTATTATGAAAATTCTATCTCAAAAAAAAAAAAAAAAATTATGAAAAGTATTGTGTATGCAGTAACGATCCTTTGTTATATTTTACAAGACCGTGTGCAGCACTTTGCTATTTAGAAGACCACGATTGGTACTTATCAATCATCCACTACTGATCGTGTGTAGTACTTCATCAACTATCCACACAGATTCTCCCTCCATGAATACGGCAGAATTTTTTCCAACCCAATTTTCAGGACGGTGTGTCATCCACCTTGCTATTTTATTGAAACTTACTTTTATTTTTAAAGAGTTTGGCTTATTTTTAGTATTTTTTAATTGGAATCTCCTTTTATTTTAATGGGTAACTGCCACATCACCTACTAATTAAACAAAAAGTAGAGATTAAAACCCACTACCACTTGCTATTGTATATTTAAAATAAAAAAAGACCTCTAGTTAAACAAGTACTAGAGGTAAGCTAAATCCTTTTTTAAGTTAATAAAATCTCAATTGGCTATCTTGTTAGTCCACACTGCTCAATTAATCATCCCGATACACATTGATTCCACAACTTTAAGACGTTGGTATTGGAAGTTGGCAAGACTGGAGAAGTATTATTCTAAATACTTTTTTTTTTTATAGAAAGTTATTCTAAATACTTGGTAATGTGTTGTTGCCAGATTTCTAATATAGCGCATGAATAATAATGAGTCATTTTGAGCTCTCTTAGTGTGAAATTTATAATAAAGTTGTAGACATTTAATTTTACATCCATAATTTAATTTTAGGAGATGACTGAAATGATTATTCTAAATACTCAAAAATCATAATGCATTACATCATTCAGCATATATCATAAAAATAATCTTGAGACTCTAACCCCTTGTTTGGGAATTTAAGTTGGAGGGAATGGAATAGGTAGGAGCTTAAAATCTCAAATTTTCATTCCTCCCAAAATTGAGAAGAATAGGAGGGAATGAAATTAGATTTAATGATTTTTTTACTAAAACTTCCAAAATACCCCTATATATTCAACCCTTTATTTTAAAATAGGGGTCTAATAGTAATATTGTCATAAAATGATTCCATTCCATTCCCTCCATGCTGCTCCCAAACAAGATTATTTACATTCCATTCATTTTCATTCATTTCCATTCATTTATTTTAAAACATCCAATCAAGGTTATTTAAATCCATTCTATTTTTTTCAATTCCTTTCCCTTACTTAAATACATTCTATTCCATTCCCTTATGATAATTCTATTTCATTCCCTTATGAACTCCCAATTAGAGCCTAAGGATTGTGACAATATGCTCGATTTCCAAATTATAATAAAGTATTTTTAATAATAATAAAAAATTTTATTGCAATAAAATTATTGCAACAAAACTCTATTGCAACGAAATTTTTGTTGCAATAGTATATTGCCACAGACTTTATCACAACATTGGGCAACGAAAACATTCCATTTCAATAGAGGTTTATTGCAACAATATGAAGCTTATTGCAACAAAAATTTCGTTGCAATAAGGCTATTTTCTTGTGGTGGATGTATAATTATTCCATGTCCAAAATCTTGGTACCAAGATATATAGATTGAAAACTGAAATACAATTAAGAGATCAAGGAAATAGTTCCTAACATTTAATTTATTCTTCGTTCATTACTTGTACAACAAGGGAAATCCATAGGAAAAGTTTGGTTAACAAATAAAAGCAGAAGAAAAAAAATTACGTTAATTGCATTTCGTCACTAAACTATGGTGGAGTAGTAATTTCCCAAAATTCAAAGTTGAACAATTCACCCACTACCTATTAATACTATTTGAGGGGAAGATTAATACAATTTCTTAAAAACTAAAAATAAAATAAAATAAACCCTAAATGCAGAAACACGTACTAGGTTTAGGTTTAAGATATCAATTCTTTCTTATAATTCCATGAGATTTTTATATATATCAAATTGATTCCTAAGACCGACTTCTGTTGGCTCTTATACATGGACGGAAATAATATGACCATCACGTGACTAAGAAGACCAATTAATTGGTGAGTCTTCTTATAAATCTCAGAGAGTTAATTATAATGAAGTCTTGGATTTTTAGAGGTTGTTTCTGCATTTTGATCTTCAATAAAACTAAAACACTAACTCTATAGCTTAACGAGGGCCATGTGGAGCTCTTGCTTCACTCTAAAAGACCAAAGCTGTATAATATTGCCAATCTCGAGTCCGTTTTCGGATGCAATTCTTGTCCATGCAGAGGCCAACACCAATGCGTTTTTGTTACCCGACTTCCAATTTTTCAACCAAATGGTCGATGAGTCAAGCCTTGGTTCCATCAATGGAGCTTCCATTAATTCTTTTGTCTTCCAGTATATCATTGGGACCTCCATGCCTAGGTAATGGTTCCCACGTTTTTCATTCAAAGTCTCTTTTTCCTCCTCAGTAAGAAACTCAACATTTGCTTGAGCCCTTGGTATTAAAAGCCGATTTTGATGTTTCTCCATATCAGTCTTGGACAATTCCTTTTCAATCACAAGCTTCACATCTGAACCTTTAAGCTCTCCCTTAACTTTTTGTTCAAACTCTGTGGGAAGCTTTGGTGTTATTGGGTCTGCTTGCACCCTCACTCTCTTGTTGTTCTTCTTATTCTTTCCTTCTTGTTCTTTATTGTCTTCATAGAAGCGCCGCTTGGAGCTTGTAGGCTTGGAGTCTGGAATTGGCTTTGTTGTTGTTACAGCTTGATTATCATCAGGTTTTTTGGGTGGTATGGTCTTGGATACCCTCTTATTGGCTTCACGATCCGAACATACAGACGAGAAGGATTGCTCGAATACTTGCTTATGTGCTGAGTTTTTTATGTGGAATAAAAAAAACTCCTTCAAAACCCCCTCAGTCGTTAGAATAGCACTATCCCCATCGTTGTTTTCGCTTGGGGGAAGAGAATCGATCCTCAAATCTGTATCAGTATGTTTACTCATCATCTCTTCTTTTTCATCAGCTTCAAGAAAAGAAAATAGAACTCAGGATTTTTGCAATGCTAAAAGAAGAAATTTTCAAGAAACTATAGTACTTGTGGCTCTGCAAACAATTTGTGTTTGTACGCTATTTATAACAATCTGTTCGTCAAAAGAACGGAGTACTAATTAAAATAGGAATAGGATTCAGACTCAGGCTAGTATAAGAATACACAAAGGCGGCACAGCTTAAAACTTTTTTTTATTTTTTTATATGGGAAACAAATCTTAAAACTTTATTACACTTGCTTACGTTACTTGCAATGTTTTAGGTTTTATAATTATATTTAAAAAACTGTATTATTATTATTATTTTTTGATAGGGAAAAAACTGTATTATTTATTTAATTTAATTATTCGTCAAAAAGATAACTTAATGCCGAAATCTTATAGTAAACAAATTCATGAGTATTATTGTATAGTATTTAGCTCTATTGATATATTTATAATCCGACTCAAATTTGGATTAATTTTTTTTCTTTTATTTGGATACCCTGGATTAGTAATTTAGGGTAAAATTGCAATATCTAATTACTGACCAATCTGCCTCAATTAACAAAATAATATTAGATGAGATACATGCTTAGCATTGGCTTCATTCTTAGATTTTTATGCAATTGATGGAACAAACTGTTTAAAGCTTTAATTATGGAGGATTGGATGGGGTACTACGAGCTGTTCTTTGCGGCAACGAATTAGTTTTCCCCTCACACGAAAGACCAGTGGAGAAGTAATGCTATTAATTGGATTTTGTTTTAAAATAGAAAATCTCTAATTAATATAATCTCAAAGTAAAGAACTCTTCTTCTTCTTCAATGTTTTACAAGTTTCACTAGTCATTGTGTATATTCGAGAGTTCCATGCACTAGTGATTGAGCATTACAAAAGTAGGAATGGAGCCAAGATTTTGAGTTAAGAGAGACGACTGTAAGTGCACAGTTGCACCTGGACCCAAAGACAATCACGGGCTCAGGCCCAATGAGCCTTAAACAATAAAAATTTGTAGAGCGTGGGCTTAGAACCTAAGTTAGAAGTACTGGGAACTTCACAACAGGCTTTTGTAAATAAACACAAGTAAATAACAAACGACAATGACAAATGGATCTCCTCGGACTCGAGCCGAGGACTACTTCTTTGTTATTTCTCTTTCTTCCTTTAAGATTACAATTTCTTAATTTCTTTCTTAGTTTTCTGATCCCCATTTCTTTGGCCTTTACCCCCCTTTTATACTTCATTCCCTGATACATTTTGAACAGTGACTAGAAGTTTCCACCTCACTGTTCAGGGGTCACCTCCCCATTAATGCGGCCAGGGAGGTAGGTGCAGAGCCTTTAATGCGGAGGTGGCAGCCTTTACTCTTGATATTTTCTTTAATACTGGTGCATCTAGAAGATTCAGGATGTCCCCTTTTAACTACTGGTCTTTCCAGAGTTGTGCTTTGACTTTCATAATGAAACTTTGAATTCTCTAGGGTTTGTCCGAGGAGAAACTCATCCTCGGCTGTATCCTCCGACCCTCGGCGTATGGGCCAACTCATAGAGTTTAATCCTGGAACAGGTCGGCCCTCCATGTTACAGCCCAAAGGCCTATAGGCCCACTTGGGTCCTTTTACTCCCCACAACGACTTTGACCCTTAGCTTGGCAGCTTCTTAGCCGCTAAGTTTTTTTTTTATAAAGTTTTTGATGTGTGCGTTTGCTGGGTAAAAACAATTATTCTATTTAAAACTTTTTAAATGGCCAATTATTTGTTTGAGTAAAATTAGTTAATTGGACTTAATTTTTTTTAGCTTTGCTATTGGTGATTTTTGTTGTTGCACAAATGTTTTTGGGCTAGTATATGTTGTTTTAAATTTTAGATCTATAAATTTTTTAATGGCCTTTAAAATGAGGAAAATGCTAGAGGAATATTATTGATATAGTGAGTGATTATTGATAAGTAAAAAAGTTATGTAAGTGATAGACTCAGATGCGAACCAATAAGAATTTATATCTCAACAGTTTGTAAAAATATTGTAGATAAGTTTGTAACTGGAATGTTACTCTAAAAAGAATCAATGATATTGTTAAAGGGGCAAAATGTAATTTTATAGAACAGAATTGCTAAAATTAATGAATATATATACTAATATATTAAAAAAAGGGGGGAGGGGGAAGGGGGGCATTGCCCCCAAGGTCAATGTATGCCTCCATCCTTGTACACAAGTGCAGGTTGGGATTTGATCAGTCGGATGAAAAATTTAATCCATCTCTAGGTAATTTTCAGAATGCTAACAGTAGGCATACTGCAATTTTATTACATAAACTTTACAAAAACCAACATCACAAATCATTTAAAAAAATTAGTTTAAGTAGTACTTATCATATTCTTAGCATAATCTGTACTTTTTATAGTAATTTATAGTAGCAACATTTTTAATCAATAAATCTAGAGGTACACAAAATTTCACAATTTTTTTTTTATAATTATTAAAAGTTTTAAATTGTAATTGGCGAATAAAAAAAATAATATTAGTGACATCCCTAAATGAGAATTAATAAAAACTTGCCAACTTAATTATTATGAAAAATATTATATAAGAAGCGTTAGACTAAGACAATTGTCATTGGATGCCATCCAACGACTTAGCTTTCTTCTGGTTACAGGTATTGGTTGTGGCTTCTCCATCTTAGAAGTAGTACAATTGTCTCATTCAAATAACACAAGATTGCCATTTCTTTTTTAGGGGGGTGGGGCCTATTTGCGCACACACCAAAAAAGGGCAATTCATTGAACATGCATGATCGCACAATTGGTACACAATTTTTGCGGGCAAGATTTTATATCCGGACGGAGTTTACTTTTCGGGGATGGATAAAAAAGACCATATCTTAGTGAGGTTCTAAATCATAATACAAAAAAGCATAATCGCACGACAACTTGTAGCTTATTTTTTAACAATAGCCACAAGCCATAATCGCACAATTGTATGTAGCTATTCTTTTGCCTTGTTGCTGTGATATCTGCATCGACCCTTTTATAATAATTATTTCATAAATCAAATATATGTAGGTATACTATGAGAGAGAAGAAAGTACATGTATTAAGATTCATGGGATGGCTTCTTTCACATAATAAGTGCAACTTGATTGATTCTGAGCACATACAAATCTTTTGTATAGTACCATGACATCAATGGAAAGCTACAGAGAGAATGAGAGAGATGAATATTATTCTAATTAGAAATACAATTACGGGCACAGAGCAATATAGGGTATGAAATTTAATAAATTCTTCATTCAATTTACAATTATATTTTTTTGATAAATGCAATAGATTTTTTTTTTTTTTTGAGAAGAAGTAAGTGAAATTTTATTAAAGAAATTAACGCAGATCAGATTGGAAAACAGATTCCAAGTCACAAGGTAGTTCTTCTGTCCATACATTAGTATCTGCAGTCGAAACTACTATTCTAGCTGAACCATGAGCCGACCTATTCCATTCCTGAGAAACATGCTGAAATTGACACTGCCGTAATGAATAGCCAAGCCTCTTAGACTCCTCAGTAATGTGCCCAAACAACGTGTTGCATCGACCAGAACACCTTAAAGCTTGTACCACTCGGAAACAATCTCCTTTAAATATTACATTAAACAAACTAAGCTCCCTAGCCAGCAACACAGCCCGCCTCGCAACCAAAGCTTCAGCCATCTCAACTGAGCGGATGGACTCGACCCTCTGACTTAAGGCTGCAATAATACTACCTGAGTGATCCTGAAACACCACGCCTATCCCAACACTGCTCGTTCCATCAAAAAGCGCTTTATCAAAGTTCACTTTATAGTTAGCTTTAGTGGCCTGTTTGGGAGTTTAGAGAGGGAGGAGAGTAGAGGGGAGTAGTGGGGAGGAGAGTAGAGGAGAATAATTACCCTTCACCTTGTTTGGATGTTTTTATAATTAGTAAGGGGGAAGGGAGTAATTAGCCCTTTCCCTTGTTTTTAACATTGTAATTTTATAAATATAATAAGGGTAAATTAGGTAATTTACTTTATAAATAATTTTATGTGCTCTACTCTCCCTCCAAATCTCTCCAATTTGGGGGAATTAAAAATGAGGGGGTTGGAGGTAGTTGAAACCCCTCCAAACCCCTCCAAATCCCTCTCCCTCCTTCCTTAAAAAACTCCCAAACAAGGTAATTGAATTACTCCCCTTCCCTCTACTCTACTCCCCCTCCTTTTTTAAACATCCAAACATGCCATAGGTGTAGGGGACCAACGGACAGGTGGTCGACGAACAGGTAATTGCGGCTCCCTATGCTTAGCATCCCAGAACTCCCGAACGAGCTTCTTAGCTCTGTCCCCAATCTCGTGCAGCTGCCAGGTGTTTTGACGCTCCCTCAGTTTGTTCCTACTCTGCCACAAGCACCATGCCACCGTAGCAAACACAGCACACCTGAAAGCAGATCCTTCATTGAACAGAACCTCCAAGACCACAAAGAATGACTTGCATTGCTTCTGAACCAAAAACATAAAGCCCGGATCGGACAGTCAAATTGAACAGGCTTGATCACACAACCAAAGGCAACGCATGTGAGATTCCGTATGATCCCCACAGCCATCACAAATATCATCGATAGGTATATGCCGAGTTTTCAAATTCAACTTGGTGGGGAGCAAATCTTTCGCAACAAGCCACAGAAAATGTCGAATTCTATTTGGCACTCTTAAGCTTCCAGATTTTCTTCCTTATACCACCTGCGAATTACCTGGCGTGGAAGAGCTCGGCATTGAGAGATTTTCAACTGGAACTAGCATACGATAGGCACTCTTTAACACTATACTCACCATTCGGAGTTAAAGGCAAAATCAGAATATCTTCATCCCAACCATCACTCACATGAATCCTTCCAATCATCTCCGTTTCTCAAGGGAGAAAGCAGCTAGCGAATTTTCCAGGATCCCAAATCCTAGTGTTTGGATAGAAAAAATCACAAACCCGAGATACTAAGGAGTTAGATTTTGGAGACACAATCCTGCTACTAGCGGGTTTAGGCAGCCAGCTAGCGATGATTCCAAACATCAATTTTTTCACCATTCCCCACCCTCCAAATTGCCCCTTTATGGATGGCCTCATGAGCTTGCCAGATACTACTCAATGCATAAGGGCACTTCGGATGAATAGGGGCCTCCAAAATGCTACCAAAAGGAAAATACTTGGCACTAACACTATAAAGCAACGTATCTTTGTGATGAATAAGACGCCAAACCTGTTTAGCCAACATAGTATTATTGAACTTCTAGAAATCTCTAAAATCCATACCCCAAATCAATTTAGAAGGCCAAAGAGAGTTCCATTTAACCTAATGAAGTTTCTTTGAATCACCATTACCCACCAAAACTTTTGGATCATTGCCAACTAGTAGCTTAAAAATACTCAGAGTTAATGGGATAGATTGGACAACCATCTTAATCATAACCTCATGAATTTTAGCTAGTTTCTATTCTATAATGATTGTTTTTTTTTTTTTATACTAAGATGGTAATTGATTTTTGTGTTCAAATAAACTCAATTGGTAAAGTTTCTTGTCAAATATCAATTATATTTACTTCTAAACAAGAAATCAATATGACAATTTTGGACAAGAAAAAAAACACATTAAAAATATAGGTTAATTACACTTTACCCTTGAACTATGGTGCAGTGATAATTGCTCCTTGACTTTCTAAACCAAACAATGTTCTCTCTTAATAATTATTATACTGTATATAATAATTATGCATCTGATCCTTACTATGGAAGTTTCTGTCTTCCCTGTTTGTTTTTTTCAAAAAGACATATCCATATGTTAAATTTGGTGGAAATCCTAATGGCAAGGGTCGAAAGGACGAAGTACTTATTACCGACAATTTTTTATTACCGATAATTAAGGGGGATAAATTACTAATTTTAGTAATTTGATGGAAACATTGCAATTACATCATAGTTAAAATGAAATTACAATTTTCCAGAAAAATATAGAAAATACAAAGCCGAAACTCTAATTCTCTAACTCAATTATTGGTTTCTCAATTTTTTTTTTTTTATAATATTGATCAAACATGGTAATGTCATCACATTAAACAGAAAGTGATAGATGTTAATCTCTAATCTTGATAAGATTTCGTGAACTAAAAGCCAAATGATGGCATGATGGTAAAGTTGCTTAAAGTTGTATAAAGTTTATAAAGACTTAGGATTATGAATCACTTTTGTTTGATATAGCTCTTAATATTTTGAAAGTTTAAAGGAAAAATAAAAAAAGGAAATTACTTTTTTTTCTCCCCTTCCTAAACTATACCACATTTCACACTTACCTCCAAACTAAAAGAATGCACAAACAATCACTCAAAATAAAACTTGTATAACAATACTTTACTCCTTCTCATCACTTTCTCAATTAAGTCTAACCAAATGCAATATTAAAAAACTAATTTATCCTCAACCAAATGTTTTGGAGGGAGGGGTAGATTGATCTTTTAATGCTACATTTCGATAAACTTGACCCAAAAACAGATGAAGTTTAAGTATTACAAAGTTATAACTTTAAGGAGTCAATCATGCATTTCAATAGTTTATGGCGTAAAATGTAAAATTATATATAATTTAGGGTGAAAAATATGTAATTTATATATATAGTGTAATGATCATCACAAGAAAAATGCTAAAAATACTACAAGTTTAATAAGGTAATATTAAAAAGGGCAAGGACGTGAGAGACATTAACAAGCAGTAGTAGGCCACTCTTGTTGGTGGAACAAGCCATACCATCCAAGCATGAACAACCCACACCGAAAATCTCTCGTGATGAGCGCGCGAACTCATAAAATATAATAATAGTAATAAAAACAAAAACACAAAAAACACAACCTCAAATCAAATGCTTTCTTCCACTAGGATTCCGTAACATTGAAACTTATCAGATCACTTCTTCTACGTTCTCTTCTCTTCCACCGGAGGTCCCCTTTTTTTTTTGCTACTGTTACCACAATCTTGAAATGTCGGTGAGTTTGTGTGTTTTTTGTGTCATATAATTTTAGTACTATTTGGGTCTTAGATCCATCATGATTTGTAGCTCATTACCATTTTGGTTGATAGATTTGTTTTGTCTGATGCCAATGTCTAAGATTTCTTTCTATGCTTTATTATGTCTTATTGTCTTATGCTTATTGTAGGAGAGGAAAAGCAAATATATTTTTTTTCAATAAGAGACAAACCAAATGTAACTTTAGACACTCTATTCTTTTATTTTTAAATAAATTTTTCTGTCCTTAATTTTCTTAGCAAGTGCCAAGTAGGCAAGCAAACATGGAATCGGAATATGAATGATCGGACCAATAGGTTAGACTATTCAAATGTACTTGATTTCAATCTACATTAACGTTGAACTAAACATAGGGACCTTAATTCAAGCGAAGAAATGAAATTGGAATGTATGTTTCTTTTGTATTGCTCTTTAGCTTTGTGGCTTAGAGATTTTGCTTGTGTTTTATTGTGGAAAATTCTTTAGTATATATTACTAGAGCAATGCCACCTCCTCTCACTTGAATAATGAGGTCGAATTGTAAATATAATTTGCGGATCCATTGTTATGTGTGTGCGAGTAGGGAGTATTGCTTTCAGAGTAATGAATAATTACTAGTTATCATCTCGTGTACACTAATTTCTTCACTAAGTTTTTGTGAATTTTGAACATGAGCTTTAGGCTCCACAAATTGGATTAAATTGAATTGTTACCGTACTTGTTATTGTCCCAGTGATGCATTTTAGCATGCAATGATATAGCATGGCTCCATCATATGACTCCCCTATGAATTTTCAATTAATTCAGTGTACTTTTTTGCCAACTTCTCTTATCCTCTGTACTCTATTTTGTCTTGCATATGTTCCTTTTCTTTCACCTTTACTTCATTGCCGTGCTATGCTCAAATAACTGATTTCTACTCTGTCCTTGTATGACTTAATTTGTATTATGCTTCTTGCTTATTGTTGCTTATAAAGCTTTCCATTTTACCTCTAACCTTAAAAAGTACCTTATGTAGATTTTTTGTGCAGGTCCCAAAGGACCATACTGATCAGGGGATTGAAACAACCCCCCAACCATCCACGACACCAAACTGGATAATCAATGTTTCAGATGTGATGGTAAAAATAAATTAGGCATGACAGTAGCTACTGCTATTAACAGTAGAATTTTATTCATGATCTGGATATTAGTTGTGAAAATCCTGCTTTTATAATTGGGTTTTTGAACGCATGTATTTTCTTTTGGAACTTTTCAGCAACAGCAAGAATAGTATTGGTACTAGCAGTAGCACCACCAATAATTATAAGAACTATGGCTTCATATTCATATGAGGTCTCTTTGAGGTTGTGAATGGGACTTAGTAATTTGTTAAAGTGAAAGTCTGGTTTCAGTTCAATCACTTATCTACCTATTTGTTAGTTTCAATAACAACTTGTTAGGTTATCAATCAAGAACTTGAACTTAAAAGGATTTTTGTTGTCATAAACCCAATTGTAAAATTTGTCTGGCATTCAAGCATTCAACTTAATTCAATGTAAATGACCATAAAGTTTTGTTTTGATGCATCAGTCCCTCGGTGAAAAAGTAACCAGATTTATTTCTTCTTTTACTCCTTACAGATAAGAACAGTTAAGGTTAGCAACATTTCACTAGCTGCTTCTGAGAGGGATATCCGAGAATTCTTTTCATTTTCTGGTGATATTCACTATGTCGAAATGCAAAGGTCAATATGTTTGAATTATATGTACATTAGGGTTATCAGAAAAGTCATTCTGAAAAAAGTTTGGCTATACTCATGGCAGGGAAACTGATAAGACCTGGCTTGCCTATGTTACCTTCAAGGATTCACAGGGAGCAGATACAGCAGCACTCCTATCGGTATGTCCGTCTATAATGGTGTTTGAACTATTAGTTCTTATACTTGTGTAGCAAGTTTCATAAGTCAATTATGTGAGACCAGGGAAGGTGTTGAGATAATACATGAGCCATAAAAATCCCTTTTCGTTAAAAATCAAAAAATTTGAAACGAAATAAAATCATAATTAGTAAAACCCTGAAAATCTACACTATCTGGCAATTTAAGTGTTAGTCCTCTGTGTAGAACTCATTCACAGTACTGTATTAGTCAGTCAGCTTAAGGCATTGGCAAGGCCTAATGCAGTAGAAGCACTAAAGGAGTGGGCCTCAAGGTCTCACTTGATGGCATTGACAATGACCACAACTCAAGGCAAGCTTGGATGCATCATTCGTGCATGCCTTCCTAACACTTATGTTTGTTGGATACCATTTGAATATTTTACTTTTTAAAAATATATATGTACCTATTCTAATTTTTCTTACATGTCAACCCAGGGAGCTACAATAGCTGATCTTTCTGTCTCCATTACACCTGTTGAGAATTACCAGCTGCCCCCTGAAGCAATCCCACCAAGCTCGGTAGATCCTATAGCTTGTTTAGAGTTATATCTTTATATTCATGCCATTAAGGACGATTATCCACTCCAGTGCTACACTTGACGTGTAAATTTAGTGGAATATGACTAATAACAAGTAGGAGAATAATTTTTGTCCATTTTTCTGGTATTCAGGCTCATATTCTTTATTTATTTTTCTTCAGATCTTATGAAATATTGGAGACTTTACAGTTTCAAAAGAAATAAAATGATGTGCAGCATCATTTGGTCACATATGGAGATTGCCATATATAGTAATACTTGAAGTTATATTCTAGATCTCAGATATTTAAAGGGCAAAAATTAGCAATGAGCTAAACTTCTATATTTTCAAGTAGTATATATGATTTATGTTACGCATGCACACACACATCTATTATTTAAATTTCAGCAACTAAATGCATATGGTATAGCCTCTTGCTTTCAGATGTTTTAGTGTGGGTAGAGGGTATTCACACTTGTCTAATCTCTAAAATATGAAATGGTATTTCTATCAGTATATATTTCTTGCATTGCAATAAATATTAATTTAGACAATAAACGAAAATTATGAACTTGACAGAGTATATTGAACCACCACATTTGCAGCCTAGTGGTGTTCTAAGTTCTAACCATCTTCAAAAGAGAATGACTATGTGAAGTTACACTGAATCTGGTTTGCTTTGCTAGACTGCTGTGTTTCTCTGTCTGCAACACTTCAGATGAGATATTTCTGTCTTTCTTTCCTTCTTTGGGTGAAATTTAAAATTAATGCTGCATGTGTGGATTTATATAAAGTAACTTCTTCTTCTCTCTCCCCAAAAAAAGAAAAAGTTTTCCAAAAGCAATTCCTTCTTTCTGAACTTTCTATATATTCTTCTTGAAAGGAGAAAAAGCCAGCTGCTACTGGCTCAGCTGTTAAGAAGGCTGAAGATGTGGTGAGCACCATGCTTGCTAAGGGTTTTGTCTTGGGAAAGGACGCAATTAACAAGACTAAAGCCCTTGATGAACGACATCACTTGACATCAAATGCCTCTGCCACAGTTGCTTCCATTGACCGTAAAATTGGCCTGAGTGAGAAGCTAAGCATTGGAACCACAATAGTCAATGAAAAGGTGAGAGAGATGGATGAGCGGTTCCATGTGTCTGAGAAGACAAAATCTGCTTTTGCTGCTGCTGAACAGAAGGCAAGCAGTGCAGGATCTGCTATTGTAAACAATCATTATGTATTAACTGGAGCCTCATGGATTTCAAGTGCATTTGGTGCAGTTGCAAAGGCAGCTGAGGATGTAACTATGATGACCAAGGAGAAGGTCGACAAGGCAGAGGAGGAAAAAAAGGAGATAATTTATAGGCAAAGGACAGGGATCATCAATGATTTTGCACAGATGCATCTTGACGGGTCTTCCGCAGCAGAGCCTCCAATGGTTCCGCTCAATTCAGCTTATGATAGTAAGCTTGGAATGATATAACTGCTTTGGATTTTCCTTTCTCCAATACAGTTGGATTACTTTTCAATTTGCTGTGTGATATGCTTCAGTACAAAGATTCAGTGACATAGATTGCCTGTTGTACAATGGTTGGTCATGTTAATTGCTCTAGTGAATTTAAATTTTGTGGCTTGCTCCTTACATCTCCATTGAACTCAAATATAGGTAAGAAATGTAATACTGCCCTTGAAAGGAGTTGCTCTTAAGTCAAGTGGATAGCAGTCTTAAACTACTTCCATCATAAATTTCATTTTGAAATGGAAAATTTTGTTCTTTTGGTTTATATGAAGTAACCTCCTTTGTCAGCTGAAATATTGAAATGCTACTGTCCTCCATTTAGCTATAGAATCGTGTGTTGTTCCTGGTAATGAATTTAATTATATTTTTTCCAACTAGAATGCAGATTTTACTTAAGTAAACAATTCCTTTATGGTATATATTGCTTCTAGGTTTTTTCCTTCCAAATTCTCTTATGGCCTGTTTGGTTAGAGAAAGGGAGAGAGAGTAGAGTAGAGTAGAGTTGTCTGAAAACTAGGTTAATTTCCAGTCAATTCTACTCTACTCCCCTTCCCTCCCCCTCAATCCAAACAGACTATTAGTCCAAGAAGGTAATCTCATTTGCTAATTAAATGTCTTCTTGGGTCTTGTTTCATGAATCATTAAACAAGTTTTGTGGTTGTGTATTTCTATCTTTTATCTTTCGCTTGATTACTACTGCCAGCTAAATACATGATGATTTGAATAAGTTCGTGCACATATGGATTGTAACAAGAGGGGGGACATTGGTGACTTACACTGTAAATCATTTGAAATGAAATCTGATGCATCGACTGCTATTCTGCTAAGAATGGTAATGGTCAAATTGGGTGGCTACAAAGGGCATCTCAATATGGTGCAAGTTAAAGGCTGAAAAGGCCCATGAGGGTAGTGTGTAAAGATTAGGGTTCTCTCACTTAGCCGAAAGAATGATAGAAGAGGAATGATGAAACGGTCGGTGGGGCATCATAATCCAACATCTAAAAGCAATCAAGTGGAAAGTTTGGCATTGTGTTTGTTCCGGAAATTATAAGAACTATTGCCACTGAATAATGAATAAATGGACATATTACTTTGATACTATCCATGTCGGGAAAAAAAGAAGAGGCTTGTATTGGTTGATCATTTTTTGGACTCACAATGAGTGCGAAATAGTGGTGTCAGGGACACTCTTAAAAGCTAACACATTTTGGTAAGGAATTTAGTTTCAATTAGCTTGATGATACGCAATTATGGGGTTGCATTAAATTAAGCAGCACTACACTCGGGTTAATTGGCATCTAATTAGGCAACTTCTGAATCCCAAAACTAGTTTTATCACTTGATAGGATATAAATTGATCTCCATGGTAGCTTTGAATGCCACTGAACAAAATGCTTTAGCCCAAAAACTAATCCTCACTACCAGGATTTCAGAGAAAGTGAGTGGGGGGATTCTGTATGAAGATTTAGACTTGCACAAACACCATAAGCTTCTGCCCTCAAGGAATGGGACAGGAAGTTGCTTCCATGCACAGACTTGGCAGGAATATTAATTCACGAAAACTATGAACTATGGTAGCATGCCCCTCCATCAGAAATTAGATGGTGTGGATAGCTTTGTTTCCACTGAAATACCACATTTAAAAGTTAACAGTAAATTATTTAGATTACCGAAATAGGCTTGATTGCTTGAATATACTTTTGGTCCTGAAATTTTGGGGTGGTTTAATGCTGATCCTCAACAAATTTATTATTTCATTTTAGTCCTTAATATTTGAACTGTGCCATTCTCGTCCTTGTCGTTCTGACACATTTTACAGCATTGCTGCTCCCACATTAAAAGCACAGCAACCACTGAACTCTGCCTGTGAAGAGACCAAAGATCTTTTGTAACGCAGAATGAGAACATAAGAAACAAAGCCTTTTTTTTTTTTCCTTTTATGGGAAGTAATCCTCTGCCTGTCATTACTTGCATAGGAACAGATGAACGAGTTTGAATGTTTAGGGCATACTGAAAGAACGTACAGCTAGAATTTTTACTTTTATGGGAAGTGTAAAACAAGCAGCCAGTATGTGTTTACATTGAAAAAAGAATCAGGTTTTTGTCTTATTAATCAGGTATTAGAAAGAAGATCACCTTGAGCTACATTTTCACCCATGCCTTTGGGATGGGTGAAGAAAATTTCAACAAACAATGATGTTACTGTCCCTTCCCTGCTAGCATGCCATCATATGTACCTTAACAACCACTCGAGGTTCTGTTGCAACAAACACAATATCAGTAAACGTTGTAGCTAAATTCTAATTAAATGATGATATTACAATTTTTTTTTTAAAGTTCTTATGTGTAGCAATGCCTTAGTGGATGGGACTAGTTCACTTGTTGCAACTTTGAATCTGAGAAATTGCACTGAAGAAAAGTAGAACAAAAGAGAGGATTTCATTTTACTTCCATACCTCTATGCATTCATGTATATCGTGATCTTTTGTCCTGATGTGAGTCTGCAAAATCACACGTTAACTAAGTGAAAAACTGAAGATTTTGATGCATTTTATATTATACACAATCTCATAGTGACGCCAGTTAGGGCAAACTAAAGGGGATTTTCTAGTATTTCCAGGAACTAAAATGAGAATTGAGTGGAAAAGAAAGAGGTGGAACCTGAGAAAGAGGACATGGGCAATAATATAACTTATAGATTATGAAATTTTGACTAGATTAAACAAATTTTATAAAGCAAGACTGGAAATTTTACAAAGTTTTAAATAAAAAATCGAGATTATAGTTTATAAAGCAATGGCCAATAGCTTTTTTAAGCAAAGTGGTAGGATATTAGGGAGGGGGAGTTAAGTAGCCCACTACTACTGTTCATTGGCATCTGTAAGCACTGCCTGAGGCTATCAGCGGTGGCCCAAACCAGCTCAATTATATGATGCAGCAGTTAGAAGCCACAGACCAGAAAATTCAATAAAGCTAGTATTGCTATGTTGTAAGCATATATGTGTACCTCAAGTACTCTTTGGAATGCATATTGTCTACTATCTAGACAAGCCAATATGACAAGAGCTGCTGCAATTGTTGAGGGCCAGTAGCAAAGTTGCTCTTGGACTGAAAGAACTAGTACTGCCAGGTACTTGGCCCTCTTCTCTAACTCTGCATCAGCTTTAGCAGCTTTCAGGTAGAACCTATGATGTGTTTCAAACTAGGCATTAATAGGTAGTGGAAACAATGCAAGCTGCAGTTAAAGCTTTTTGGCTAAAATAGTAGTTGGACAGAAAGCTGAATTGCTCAATGCGAAACTCAAGACTACTAAGAATACAATGAGGGGTAAAAGGATGTACCACAAGAAGTTGTGAATGGTGGGCAAGAAACACTGGAAGTTGAGGATCTCTTGAATCAGCCATTCCATGGCCACGACTTCGAATCTGCTGTACACATTGCTTCCCATGAAGAAATACTTTTCCTGAATGCTACAATTCCCATCAGAAAATTTACAGTCAGCAAAATTCTTATCCTTCTGGGAAAACTGATGATTATACTAATCATCTTAGCTTCCGAAGCAATTAAGTGACAGTTGTCATGATCATACCATTGTGTGATTGAGAACATGGTTGGAATAGACTTATTGCAATTGAACACAGAATTGGACAGAGAATTTGGAAAAAGTGGGTATTCGAGCTATTTAAGACGAACAAGAGCTAGAGCTCTCATAAATTTAGCATTAACTCTTCTTTTTTTCATTCATTTTTACTATAAGTCTCTAAATAGGAACCATCTAAGAGAAATGAAACTGCCTTATATACTCTTTGACATACGAAATGACCCGTTAAGATATTGTGCCTATGTTTTTCCAGAAGATGGCTAAAGTTCCCTGATACTGTCACATGGCAATAATACACATTGTAGTAAAATATCATTTCCATTTAATAATGAACCTGTTACTATGGCATAAACCAATGTAAGTGCTACTATTAGTAATATCCTTCTTCTATTAGAATCTTTCAGGTCTTGTCTGTTTTCTTGGGTCAAGAGAGATTGTAATGCAGCCGCTCACATTGCTGCAAAGCTCTCCATTAATACTGTTCAGTCCTTTTGTTTCAATAAACACAGCCTACCAGTTGTCCTCTTGGATGCTTGTAAGGTAGACTGTAGTGTTCCTTTTGCTTGATTATATAATATTGAAGATTATCAACAAAAAAAAAAAAACCAATATAAGTGGGCTATTAAGAGTTCTTTCTATATATGCTTCTGGGGAACTTTGCAAGTACGATTAGGAAAGATGAGAGAAGTGTGATTTACCTGTTGTGGGGCTGTTTCTCTTCAATCCTAGTGGCTAATGTAAGACAGGCTATTCCAACAATTTGAAGGTGTCTTTTGTCTCTGAAGAAACCTTTGCTTAGGAATCGGTCAAGGAGGGTAACTCCTAGGAACATTGTCTCCTGGTGAAGCTCCTTTTCAGTACTTTGCTGCCCATTCATACCAAATTGCACAAATTATACAACTAGCAAGTAACAAAACTAACAATAATACAATAAGCATCAAAATCTTTTAAATAAAAAGTATAAAAGACAAGTGGGTGCACTTCTTTTTTTCTTTTTCTTTTTCTTTTTTCTAGAATAAAAAGTGTAGAAGAGCGACCAATTGGTGGAAGACTTTGCAACCATTAGAACACATCGGTTAAGTAACCAATACTTGAATGAGCTTCGATGGGAATGGGGATCTACAAGTGCTCCCAATTTGTAATTTCGAAATTCAGCCGCTAGACAAGTGTGTACATGCTCAATATTTTGGTAGTTATAAGATTCTTTGAATTATATTCATATATATTAAACTATACGGTGAAACTAATTATTCTTTTAAGAAAGAAATCAAAATGAGCGCTAATTATTACACACTGGTGTGTATAGAGTGTGAGCGCCACTTTATTTGAAACCGTGTTTTTAAAACACAATTTTAGTTAAAATGTAAAATCATACTATATTTGCAATAACTAGTTGTGTGCAATAAATATTAACGAATTGAAATTATGGGTTCTGTTATTTATATATAGACACTTGAGGTAACTGATAAGTTTGCACAAACTTACTGTCCACACTGAATCTTACCCTCTATATGTGTGCGAAAACTCGTGAGGAAAAATTGTCCAACAAGTTTTGACACACAACACTGTGCCAGCCTAGATCCCATTGGCTACTACCACACACTATTCATTCAGTTAATAGGGAAATGCTAACGTAAACTATAGCACCAAAAATGCATGCAAATGACAAAATCACCCTCGGAATATGTACCACTATAAGATACAGCTTCTTTATCAGTTGCTAGCCAATAGAAGAAGTGCAAAACGAGTTATTAGTTAGTTCCAAGTTCTAACATCTGAGTGAACATTTAACGAGAAAAAAGTGCAAGCGGTTCAGTTATCTATAAAAGCTGACGTGTCAGAAAACGACTGGAAGGAGCAACGAATGCAGAAAAGAAGTCAATGCAGAGAATCTTGGCCCCTTCTCTAACTGAAACTAAAACGTGTTTGTTTCAACTACGGCGATTAATTGAAAACATGAACGAAGACGTGATTACGTGGACTCTCCCGCTCGCTAGCTCACTCACTCACTCACCTCAACGATCCAGTGGACCATTTGTGATCGTAGCTGAAGAACGAGATCGCCGTAGTCTGTGGTGGAGCAATACTCCTCGGCGTAGTTGTATGGAAACAATTGCCTTCTTTCTCTATTTCTTAATGCCACGTAGCTCTCTTCGTCCACCTCATCTTCGAACCCCCTCACAGACTTGAATAAAAAGCAAATTTCGATAATTAAATAAAATAAAATAAGATAATTAGATTTTAATTAAAACACGCAAATTGTACTACTCTGTTTGGTTGCCAAGAAAACAAACGGAAAAAAAAAAGTAACAGAAATCTATCGAATTGCATTGCATGAGAAGCTTACATTAGATTGATGATGATTTTCGTTTTCGAGGCGTGGAGAAATTCTGGTGTCGAGAGGAGTAGTTGAGCGCGAGAAATCCTCTCTGTACTGAAGGAGCAGAGAGAAAGTACGAGAAGGAGTTGAATCTCCCTCCGAGCGCTCCGAAAATTCGCTTCCAGTTTCGAAGAAAATAGATGGAGTGTAATCCGAGAACTCTAGGTCAGAACTTTCCAGGAAAATTTCCGATTGGAAGCTAGACGAGTACTCGGAGACGTCTTCGTATGAGAATTGCTCAGTACAAGCGAGATCGGAGTCGAATTCAAAGCTCTTTTGCTTTTGATCAATGGTGGACTCAGAGTTCGGAACCGTGATATTCGCGTCGAACAGATTTCCTGAAATCTCAGAAAATTCAAATTCTGATGCTCTGTTCACAACTTGTTCAGTTGCTTCCTCAGCTAACTTAGCAGCAGAAGCAACCGAAACGACTTCGTTTTCATTGAACTCGGAATTTGCTTTTACATTTCCATCACTGAAATTCAAAATTCCATCGGAAACTTGCTCAACAAAAGAAATCTCCGATTTCGAAACAGCTTCGGAGCCTTCATTTTCTTCAATCTCTTCTTTAATTTCATTTAGTTTTCCACTTTTGCTCTTTAACTTGGAGCTTCTCTCCACGAAAACTCCAGCATCAACTTCAGAATTCGATTCCACACACGACGACTCAGACACCTCCGCTTCACCGACTTTACCTTCATTTTCCTTGTTTCGGTAATACGATCTGGTAACTCTACGAACCGGTGCATTGGCCTTAACCACAGCTCCAGAGCCTTCAATCTCACCGAGATTTCTCTTCCGCAAGTTCGAACTCGGCTTGTTCTCCGATCCAACGGAGACTCTGCTAGAATCGCATGAAACTTCGCTGCCGAAGTAGGAGCAAGAGCTACAGTCCACAAGAAAAGCAGAGGAACCAGAATTCTTACAAGGAAGAGTTACAGTCAGAGACGAATATAGAATCGGAGAGATCTGTGATCGTCTCCGGCGAGGTAGCTCCGAGCGGAGCTTCTTCTTGATGAGCGGAGCTGGTTTTGTTTCGAGCTTTCGCTTTGCTCGGCTCAGTGCTACTCTCATTGTGAATGATTTTTTTTTTTTGAATTTTTGTATTCTAATTGAGCTTTTTTTTTTTCAATGAGGATTCAGTTTTGGCAATTTGGTTCTCTGAATGTTGAGGGAGAGAGAGAGAGAGAACGGTTATGGAAGTTGGGGCATGCGTGGGGAGGATCTGAAGGAGAGGTTTATATATGGTGTGGTCCCACGTCAGCATGAATTTCTTGCCCACGTCCGTACATGGTCAGATTGCGTCCTCTTTTAGTCTACTGGTGGCATTGGAGCCTCCAGCGAAAGCTCATGGTGCATCAAGGCCGTCCACGTCAAATATCGTTGGTCCGTCCCTTGGCTACAATCATCAGAGACTAGCTAGGGAGGGGTTATCATGAAAAAAGAAAAAGAGTCAATCATTAAGTCATCAATACTAACGTCCTTATATTGCAGGAAAAAAAAAAAAATGAGCAACTGTTATTATACCCAACACTTTTTCTTAAAAAAAAAGAAAAAATTCATAACGCTTTAATCTAAGTTGCTACGGATAGTCATTGATAGTCAAAAAGCAATTTTTTTTTTTAAGAAAAAAATGAAGCAATTTTAATGGTGATTTTAAGTCATAATCAATAATAACTTAACACATTAGGATTTATTACGAAAATATTATAGGTATAATATTTATATTTGAACATAGAGATTTTACAAGTAAACAAGGTTGACAAAAAAGTGGCATTAGCTGCCTTCATGGCTAGTTGTGGCCCTTTGAGTTTTGTTCTCCTAGTCAAAAGCACCTCTCAAGTTGATTTTGTGAGCTCAAAAACACACAAACTTTGAGGATGTCATGAATGGTCGAAGGGATCAAGATTGACCAGAAATGAAGCTGGTAGAACAAGAAGAGATAGGACAAGACCTAGAGCTTGAGAGGTTGAGCTCTAGATCAAAGTATAAAGAAGTTGAAGACATTCTTAATCCACAATTGAAGAGAGGTTGGGCTAGCTGTTTCACTTGCTACATTCAATTTAATGAGCACATTGAGTATTGATGTGGATCCAAGATGATTTGAGAATCTCAAGTGACCCACAAGTTGCATACACTAGTAGAGAAAAGATTGTGGGACAAATATCATTGGTTTCATTGTGCCCATGTTCATAACATGGATGACTGTTTTGGTTTGAAAAAACATATCAAGGGCCAAATAATTTAGGGATTATTATATAGGGTAAATTACAGTAAACTACTTTGAGATTTGAGGAAATATCAAACACATCCACAACTTATTAAAAAAAGCTAATTTAATCCTTCAACACAAACGATGTTAACATTTGCCGTTAAAAACAAAGTTATCTGACTCTCTCTCCCCTCTCTCTCTCTCTCTCTCTCTCTCCTCTTTTCCTTATCCTAATTTTACAGTACTCTCTCTTTCTCTCTCAATTTTTGTTTTCTCCAAATCCGACACTCTCTCTCTCTCTCTCTCTCTCTCTCTCTCTCTCTCATCTTTTTCCCAATCTCATCTAACACTCTTTCTCTCTCAATTTTCTTTGCCTTTGGTTGTCTGAATCTTGTTGATGACGGATTCGTTTTCTCTCTCATATCTCTATTTCGGTGAACAATGATGGAGATCTTGTAGTAATGGGACTGGATTTGGGTTTGGTTTACATTGGTATTAGGATCTTGGCTGGTGTGATTGGATTTAATTGTAATTTACCGTACTATATATATTTCTCTTAGATAAGTAGAAAAATTATTTAAAATAAGGGGAAGAAATCCTAAGTAGGGATTGGCCTAGGAGCAAGAACTTGTGGTCCTTCTCTAGTTGAAATTGAGCTTCTAAGAAATAAAAACTAACTGTGCTTGGATTCCAAACTTTTGATGATGGTGAAGGAATTGGTGAAGTCCACTTTAACCCCCATCAATATCACAAGATCAAGCTCTACCTTAAAACAAATTGGGCCTTTTACATATATTTTTCCTTTTAAAGCCCATTATTTGCACACCAAACAAAGTTCACACAAAATCATTCAAAGACCAATCGTAAGCATGATATGGAATGCAAATTCTACATGAGTGGGTTGACCTATGGGAAGGTTCTAAATGGGCCAATACACGAAGGTAAGGGTAGGTTTTACGGTTACCCAAGAGAAGTGACCATCTTACCCTTAAAATTTCACATCGTCTCTTAGACCATCTTACCCAATACACATAGGTCAGTATGGACTAGGTTAGGTTAGGTTAGGTCAATGGGTTATGCACTTGTGCTTACATGTTTCATGTCTTATAAAAAATTGACGATTATAAACTATTTAAACATTATTTTGTTTTCAATAAATTATTTGAATTCACATTATATACCTAAATTATATTCCAAATTTCCAAATCCATCAAAACTATTTCTAAAGATACCAAAATAAATAAAACTAAGAACTTAAATAAGGAAAATGAACTTATATATATATAGTGAGTCGGGTTGGGTTGGTTTCATTGGGTTAGTGAGTCACATTGGGTTGTGTCTTGTTTAGGTAGGTATTGAGTTTTGAATGGTGGCCAAAGATGGCATAAATCAATTTAGGGGTGTATTGCCTGATGAGTTTATTTGTGTGTTGGGTTTTGTTATGTCAGCATGAGGTTTATGTAAGTTGGCAACTTTGGGTTGATAATGGTGATAAGTTTGTTGATTGTGGTAGCAAGATTTGTGTAACTAAAGAAGGTGGCTACTAGTTGGAGTTTTGGTGCTTCTAATGATGCATTTTGAGTGTGACCTTGTATGAGTGAGGGAGAAGGGTGAAATGTTATTTGTTTGGCTATGAGAAAAGAGGATGTATAATTAATTAATTATATATATTTTTTGTTTATATAAGTAGGATTTGTAATCAAATTTTAGATTTAACCTGTTTATTTATTTATTTTACTGAAATCAAATTAAATGATATCAGATATACTAGATAAGATTTTTTTTTCTTTTTCATTAGTTTCTCATTGATCAAACAACTAGGAGAGAAAATTGAGAAACCATCATGTGGCCAATAAACCACATGATTGAAATTAATTAGGGAACCTAAATGGATACCCCATTTTGTACCAGCCTCTGACTTAGGTCCCTAACCTTAATGATAAAACATCAAAGGACACCCTAGTCTTGATGCTTCAAAAAAAGTACATCTTTTGGCTTCAAATGTATTTTTCTTATCCACTACCACCACCTCCGTGACCACAAGCCAGCCACACCAAAACCAAATCAATGATCCACTACACCCACAACCCATAGCGTGACCCACCGACCTACCACACCCACAACGTGATTAACGATCCACCACCACAAAGATCCAAAAATCAACACCCAAAAATCAACCAAGTTTTTGTGACCCACGACCCATTTGCACAACCCAAAAACCAACAATGTAGGATGAATGTATTGCTAATAAAATCCAAGGACTAATGACTTTTCCTTTGACATTCAGTAGGATTTTAATTAGCAATGCATTTGTTGGTCATAGTAGTCTCTTGAGTTCTATTAGCAATGCATCTAGGGGAAAGCGCTTCTATTTACCCTTATGCCATGCTAAAGGTAACAAGTAGTCTCTTGAGTTTATATCCCTTGCTCACAACAACCCACGGAGAGAGAGAGAGAGAGAGAGAGAGAGAGAGAGAGAGAGAGAGAGAGAGAGAGAGAGAGAGAGAGAGAGAGAGAGAGAGAGAGAGAGAGAGGCTGAATGATGAGAAAAAAGAATTAAAATAGAATTAAAAGCAGTAGCAACTTTTTAGCAATTTAATACCATCAATGTAGCTTAATTTTTGTGGTTTGTGGTGCTAAAAATAACTTTTTAGCAATTTAACACCATCAATGTGATTGCTCTAAACGTGCAAATATACGCATTTGCTACAGTAACCATGTAAATATACGAGTAATTCTTAGGTACTCCCGGAGCACGAAGAATGATGCTCCCTCCTCTCACATTCATGGTGGGGTCCGCTCATTAAATTCATGATGGGGTCCACCATAAATGTGAGAGGAGGGAGCACCATTTCACTATACTCCGGGACTACCTAAGAATTTTTCTAAATATACATAGTTACTATAGCTTTGCATTTCATTTTTCAATCACTTCTCATCTCTTTCTCTAATGTTCCCAACCCAGAATAAATTGATCTCTCTCTCTCTCTCTCTCTCTCTCTCTCTCTCTTATACCATGACCGATCTCACTTCAAGGTTCTTCCTGTTGTCACTGCCACCACCGTCATGGCAGTGATTTTTTCTTCTCGCGATATCAGTCTCTCTCTCACTGATTTCTCTCTTTCTCATGGTTTAGTCTCAAATCGCAAGTTTTGGGTAAGATTTTTTTGGAAAATTTGTTGCATTTTAGGTTTGCTAGAAAAGCAAAAGTTGGGTTTTAATATTTGAGAAGCTAGAAAAGTAGAAGCTAAAAATTTTTGTTGGGTTTTGATATTTGAGACCTGGGTTTTGGGGGTTTTGTTGAGAGATTGAAGTGGAAGAAAGTTGATTTGAAATAAAATTTCCAAGACAGTTGGTATTTGTTTTGGGTATGGGTATTTGATATTTGAGAAGTTTGTGGGTTTGGTGAGAAGAAGTTTCTAGTTTCTGTTTGTTATCTAAGGAATTTTTATTTTTATTTTTTAGAAAACGTTGGACTATGTGTTTTGTTATGGTGTTTTTTATTCCTATTTGGCTTCAACTTGCTAGAAATTCCAGTTGATGGGGGCAATGTGTTTGCAGTTATGGGGTTATAGTCTTTGGTAAGGAAGAGAGAGATATTATTTAAGATAATAATAAAAAATTCAAAAAAAGTATTTTAATGAAATATAGTGTAAAATAGATGAATAGTTTTGAAAAGTGTCTGTGTAAAATAGAAAAAGTAGGTTCTTATACTAAGTGTGCGTTTGGATTACTGCTTATTTTGCTGAAAACTGAAAACTGAAAACTGAAAACAATAAATAAAAAATAAAAAATTACTTTTCATGCTTAAAAGTATTGTTCATATGCCTAATTGCACTGTTCATGTCCCATGAACAGTGCAATAGGCGCTGGTTTAAAAAAAAAAAAAAGCGGAAAACGTAGAACAAAGCAAACGCAGACGTACACGTGGGTTAACCAAACAGACCTTAAGTCTCCATTTGGCAAAGATTATTTTTACCAACTTATTTGACTATTTAGTTTATTTTTGCTATTATTCATGAGTCCCACTGCATTTTTTGGTGATGTTCATGGGTCCTATCGTATTATTTCAACTAACTTTTACCTTTATCTATAGTACTTTCAGCAAAAAAATTTCAGTTTTAGTAAAATAAGCAAATCCCAAACAGACCCAAAAATAGACAAAAAAAATTTAGACGGACGGATATAAATGCTCTAAAAATCAATTCATCTTAATCATCATTTCTAACCGGGGTAATTACACATAACCCACCTGTGGTTTGGGCGAAAATCATATTGTCTACCCGTGGTTTGAAAAGTGTCACTTAACCCACCTGAGGTATGTTTCGTTTGTTTTCCATAACCCACCTCTGTTAAAATCAGGGGTAAATAGGTATTTTTGCTCAAATTTTATGTCTCTCTCCTCCCAAAACAAGAAATAGAATAAAAATGCAAGAGAAACAAGATCAAAAAGTGGTATTTGTCCCTCTCTCCATTTACACAAATTTTGAACATGTCCAAAAAACCACAGAACATGAAGAACCCACCAAAGCCATCACCACCATCGAACTAGAACAACCCACAAATCACCAGCCACAACCATCAAGATCCACACCCATTGCCACTGCCAAACCCACCACTGAATCACCAGCCACCACAGCCAATCAAACACCACGACCCAAGACCAATCTTCAAAACTCAGAAACGACTAAGAAATTGCAACCCAAGACCAATCTTCAAAACCAAGAAACATCGATCAAACCCAAGACCCACAACCCACATGATATAACCATCGATCAAACCAAGAAACCACAGAAACATTGATCTAAACCCAAAACCCACACGATATAAACCCAGAAACGACCAATCTTCAAGCCATTGCCGTTAGTCTTCTAGCCTCTGCCGTTGCCATTGCCACTGAGATAGACTTGGCTGAGATGGGAGAGTCGATTATGACAACGTTTGGCAAAACCCAGATCCAACCCAACGTCATGCTCCTCCTCAAAACCCAGACCCAATCCAACACCATGCTCCTCCTCAAAACCCATACCCAACTAACACAACCAACTCGTGCTCCTCCACAGTCATCACCCAAGCCACCACGACCTAACGCTACTAACGGTCAGAACTGGAGTGTGAGAGATTAGAGAGACAAGGACAGAATAGAGTGAGAGAGGGGCAGAAAGAGCGTGAGGAATAAATTAATGTATCGAGAAGAAAATAAGTTATGGGTAAAGTAAAATTTTCCTTATGTGTTATTTTCTTTTGAGTGTGTTATAAAAATATAGTTTGTGATTTATTGGAGTTCTTGAGACAAGTTTCTAAATTTTTACAAATAGCATATTTTGATCTTATTTTCTCTTATTTTTAGTGTCTTTTTTTTTTTTTTAGAGAGACATAAAAGGGGTGTAGAAATACATATTTATTCCTGATTTTAACAGAGGTGTGTTAAGGAAAACAAACGAGACATACTTCAGGTGGGTTAAGTGACACTTTTCAAATCACGGATAGGCAAAGTGATTTTCGCCCAAACCACAAGTGGGTTACGTGTAATTACCCATTTTTAACCTCTTATCTTTTACGTTCTCCCAAGCATAGTGGGACCCATTATGTATTTATTTTATTTTATTGCATGTCAGTTAAAGCTATTATTAAATGCTTTTAGAATATTTGTTAAATGAATCTTTTAACATACTGTCTCCTTTTAACAAGGATAAAAAATAAAAATAAAGACAAAAAACAAAAAACAAAAACAAGAGTATGACTTCCGTTAAATAAAAAAGAAAAAAGACAACACAACTTTATTCTAGTTGGTACCTCTCTAGGCATTAAAGACCAGTTTGGTTGAGGGATGGAACATGAGGGGAGAGAATGAATTGTGTGGATGTTTGATTAGAGTGATTTTAAGAGAGAAAACTAGTAGAGTCTAGGTTTTTTCTTTCCATACTCATTAAAATATTTTCTTCTCAAATTTGGAGAAAACTAGAAAGAAAATTGGGAACAAAAAGTTCTCGCATGGGCAGACCAAAATGACACCGTGCAACATTCACATGGTTGTCATATTTTCTTTGGCTTTTTTTTATTGGTTATCATCTGCTTTGGTTTTTTTTTTTTTTTTTTCTTTCTTTTCTGGTTTTTGTCTTTTTTTTTTTTTTTGTGTGGCATTTGTCTCTTTTTTTTTGTTCATTTTTTTAATATCTAATTTCTGTTTTCATCATCTCATTTTTATTCTTTACCAAGCAAAAGAGTTTTTTTTTATCTTTCTACTTTTCCACCCCCTCTTAAACATCAAAACTAAAACCTCCCCTATCTTAAAAAAAAAAAAAAATGATGTACTTTTGTCCCAAGTTAGAGAGTTGCGCCAGAGGTTGCGAGAACCAACTCTAAGCTTCAGATATCGCATGTCATATTCACGGATAGCGGATGACCCTTACCTGTATTGAGCACAAAAGTTTGAAGAGAAAGAAAGAGATACACGAGTGTGACATCAAAAACTACAGTCTTCACTAACATAATTAGATAAATAATAAATGGTCAAAACTAACAAACCTCTAAAATACCCATATTTAGTAAATGGTGAGAATTGCACAGATCAGACATTACAATACAATGTTAGTAAGAGGCATCTCACTGATCAGGCCCTAACTTCATTCTAACAACCCTCTTTCTTTTTGGTTATTTTCTGATTTTTATCATAGAAAAAAGTCCATGGATGCTCAAAACAAACACAATGGCAAATTTTCTTCCGCAAAGTGACTATAACATCCATAATTTAGGATTACTGCTCATAGAATACCAAGTTTCTAATTGTTGTACTTTTTTTTTTGTTGAATTATGAGTTAAATAGCTAATAAATTGAAAAATATGAACAGTTCTACAAATTCGAAGGGTTATCAAGCAATATATAGATATATTAATCATCTTACAGAATCTGCAAGACTGTTGCTGTATTCACAGGCAATTTTCCTATTCACTGCATTAAGAAGTACGAAGATACGCTTATGGGTAATGTAACGGGCTTCACACACACAGAGAGAATATATCTTCAAACTTTTCATTCGAGTTGACAGCATAAATAATTATAACTTATAGTATTTCTAACTATTTTTTTTGAATAATAAAATCTTTTCCTTCAAATATAATATAACAAAGTATTATGTCTACAATATTTTTACAAAAAATCATAAGTAATAAATTGTTATTGTTTCTAATTTAAATTTACCACTGAAATTATTTTTTTTCTACTATAACAATCTGCCACTTTTTTCTTTTTGGAGAAACAAACCGAAGAACTTTATTCAAAGAGAAATTAGCCAAAATCACCAAAAAGTATATTATTCAGTTGTGAGGAAATACCTTCCATCCAAGTTGAATAAATACCGACATATTTTTGCTAAGTTATGAGCTAGTTGCCTAGCCTAAGACGAGAAAAAGAAATAAAATCAAAAGGCATCCTTAGAATGTTTAGCATCGGAGAGTAAGTGTTTAACAAGCATGTTTAAACATATTTCTACATATTTTAAATAACATTACACATATTTATACATATTTTTTTACTCGCATATATATCAAAAACACGTAACTTAAATTACTCACCCAAACAACCCAAGAAAGTAGGCAAATGAACAACTTACCGCATCATTTATTGTGAAACAGCTCGAAAAGATAGTATAGGCAGTAAAATTTATTTATAAAAGATAAAAAAAGAAGGAAATAGATGACCCGTCTGATCTGTAGTGGGTCCCCCATCTGATCTACCTACCTATTTCCTACTATTCAAAGTCTCAGAAACTTCTTCTCTCACCTCAAATTCCCCTCCAATACAAACGCAACGCAACGCAACGCAACGACTAATAGTAATCCCTATACCTTTGCAAATAGGCACTACTTCCATCAATTTACATTTACTCCCTCCGAAATTTCAATCAATCTTTGCACAATTAGCTTTTGTGCAATTGGAATTTAGGAACCCGAATTGGCTGCCCTCCTTGGAGATCTACAAAATCTCAAACCCACAGCTGACACAGTGAGTACTCAAAATTGTGGTATGTTCAAGAATCCCCCTTTAAATTCCAACGCTTACTTTCGTTTTTCATCTTCAACTCTCATTTCCTTTTTATTTGCTGATGATGGTTGATTAACTATACTGGTACATTTGGGAATTCCTACTCTAAATTATTGGGATGTTCTTAATAGAGTCTTTCAAATATGCTTGTAATAATTGTGGAGATGCCACTTGGAGTTTGCTCCAACTGTTTGTAGAAATGCCTCTGTGAGTTTTAGCTTAGATCAGTCATTTTGCTTTAACATTTTGAAATTACTACTAATAAATAGGCACCCCCCCAGGCAGGTGTGTGTTTGGAGAGATCATATTTTGGTAATATAATCTAAAGTGTAATTTGGGACCTGGTACAACCACGGCTTTTAGGACCCAAATTTTATTTTATGGTAAGTATGTGATATAATTTGATTTGGGTTTGATGTAATTTGAAAAAGTGACTATAACTATAACCAATATGGGTGAATTATCTTGGTCATGATTTTTCATCTTGTTAGAGTAATGCTACAGACATAACAATTTTTTCCCAACAGTTGACGGTGCAAATTTTTACTGGTTCTCATCTGGGCGCGCATCATTGACATCACTTTTCTTACCTAACAATAAGCAATAACAGCTTGTCAACTCGGCATTTGTGAACTTTTTTTTTGCCTCTTGACTTATTGGTTTGATTTAATTGTTTGAGAAATCCTTTATTATCTGTTCATTGTGTTGTATCTCATTTATTTTCTTCTTTTCTTCCCTTTCCCTGTCAAGGTTTATGAGTTGTGGGCAAAAGAATGGGGATGTCAGCTGCTACTACTGCCGCTGAAGGCATAAAATTTTGCATATTTGATTTGAGAAGGGGACAACAAGAGGGGCAGGAGCTCGACAAGATTTTGTTTTTCTTTCCTGCTGATTTGCCCTTTTCAGCACAGCTTTCTGTTATAGGGCTGAGCGAAGGACTTATCACGTTTACAAGGTTAGTACTCCCTCTTGTTTACAAAGCTAAGTATGTGTTTGGATAATGATGAAAACCAGCGCGTCTGCATTTTGGCCTTTTTTTTTTTGAGAAGCGTGTTTCAGCTTTCCAGTGGGTCCTATGCACTGTTTACAGGATCCACAAATCTCTTTTTCCAGCAAAATTTTCATTAAAAATGGGTTCTACGGCACTATTCACACATTAAAAATTATTTTGTTACAATGTTTTCAGTTTTCAGTAAAATAAGCGGTATCCAAACACACCCTAAACTTGGTACTTTTCTGCTTTATCTCTGTGATAATGATGATAAAGCAAAGGGGAAGTAAGCAGAGAAATCAGAATTCAATCAATATAGAGATAATGAAAATAAATGGAGAAACCGGTAGAATCTAGTGTGTGCGCATGCGTGTGCATACGTCATTTTTTTTCCTTTGTTTTCTTTTTGATGAGAGAAGCCTGTTTTAGATATTTTTTTTACTTCCATTTTCATAATACCCTAGCAGTTGACTGCGCCTATTTGAGTTTATCTACAAAGAGGCAATTACAATTTTATGATACAACTGTCTTCTAATCATTATAATTGTAAGAGACTTGTTTCTGCAAAAGGCATGATCCTACTCGAGTATATTTGCCTTAAAATCCTATTACAAGCTAAAGCAAATTGATTTGACCACTAACACTTTCAATATGTTTCTTTTATTAATATTATTATTATTATTATTATTCTTGATGTTAATTTAAGGGTACAACATCTCTTTTTTAATGCAGAATTTTCTCTCCTGAGGCTGCCTGTGAGGTCATAGAAGCAGAGAGGCACTCTCATGTTTTTTATGAGGCAGAACCAGATATCTGGATGGTTATGGTAAGCTATCTCCTTTTTGTGTGGCTTTTTATAAAAAAGAAAAAAGAAAAAATATATATACATGTATGTGCATGCGTGCGTGCGTGTGTGTACTGAATAGGTTGATAAAGTAGTTACTATTATCTTACTTTGATGGTAATATGCATCTTAATTTACCTATCAAAAAATGTTTAGAAGGTAATATGTTATATTCTATGCAGATCTGTTATGGTGTTGCTCTGGGTCATTATATTCTAACAATCTGCATCTAAAATTGTAGACTTGTCTCCCTCATTACAAAATTAATTTAAAACCTCAGCCCTTTAATTCCCCTTTAGTTGATTAATATTTTTCACTCAAATCTAAGCCTTTAAACTATATATCTAGTATAAGATGTTGCCATACGGAATACCAGGAACTGTTTGCTAGTTATGGAAAATAGGGCTTGAGAAGTTGCTTATTCAACTGTTATTTTTCCTTTGAAGGGTTTCATTGTCAGAATGTATGTGCCATCTTTCCTCCATACATTGCTTGTGGATGTGACTCTGTAACATGAAAGATTTGCCTCTATGCTTGTGTCTTTGAGGGAATAATTCACAAGAAAGACTTTTAGTTTTTGTGAAGAATATATGGAGCTCAGTATGTATCATATTATTATTATTTTTTCAGAAAGATGTTTGAATGCCTGCTCATAAGCTTAGTGAAGTTTCTTAAGAGTAGTTCTAAGTTATGCTCTGTTTTATTGAAGGTAGTGGAGAAGAATGAGTCAGAAGCCATATGGCGGATTGATGCATTACGAAAGGTTCTTAAAGAAGTTCACTCTCTGTTTCTAATGTTTCATGGATCCATTAGAACAATGATTGAGAAAGAACCTGCTGGAGGATTAATTCGATCTCATTTGTACCCTTTCATCATGGATTATCTAAGTGGTAAATTATCATGCAATCATAAGCCTATTAAATTAACCTATATCTACATTTCTTTAGTCTATGGTTCAAAATATTTCATTGTAAGTCACTAATTGCCAGCATGTCAAAAGCGGTCTCTATTGGATAACTGCTGCTGGGGTAATGCTGAAGTTGCTGTATCAAATGCTCTCCATTGGATTTGTGCTACCCACGTAATGCTGAAGTTGCGATATCTCATACCTTGTAACTTTTCTCTTTTGAGGCAGATTTTCTTCTTGGCAAGAAACTCCAGCTACCATCATTCCGTGACTGTTTAAAGGAGCGTGGAACTGTGCAGATGCTGACTGTAAGTCGGGAGGCTGCAATTGAAGTTCAGGTTTGTCTTTAAGAACTATGTTCATTAGTCATGTGCAAGTGAAAATCCTAAGGGCTTCTTTGATACACAAGAATAGATTCAAGGATAGAATAGCTATTCCTTCAAATTTGCTACTCAGTTATTGGGTTATGTTTCATTACTAGGAATAATTTTTTCTAAGGATTGAAATGGAAGAATAATTATTCCTTACCAAAAATTCCATAATTGCTACTTTTTTACCCACATAATAGCTCAAAAAGATAAAACCCCAAAAAACCATTGTTGGTAACCACTCCCTAAAAGCTTGGCCGCTCTCCTCTCTCTCTCTGGTGTCCGTAATAGTGCAAGACTAATTTCCTTTTATATTAATTCTACAATTTTTTCAATTTATGCATAATAAGATGTTAAATGAGACTCACAAAGAGTGAAAAATAATTTTATACAGGCATTTTAATAAATTCAATTGGTATATGATTCCATTCCACCATCTTATCATGTTGTACCAAACCATGAAATACAAATTCAAAGTTCTATTCATGTGTTATTACCAAAAAAATGATAGGAATAGTTATTCCATTTTATTTTCTTATATTCCTTGTACTACTCATCTATATTCCCAACCCGGATGTATCGTAATTCGTAAATATCTTCATGATTAACCTATAACTTTTTTGATTAAAGCTGTAAGTGTGGGACTTTGCCTAGACTTTCTTTTTTTGTCTTTATTTTATGGAGATTTGTTTTCTGGTATGCTTGGTTACTAGTGGTTTGGACTCTTTGTATTTCTGATTTATAAGCATGGTGGAACAATTTTTGTTCTGTTGGATCAAGGACCATTCCATTTGCAGTAATCGATAGTAATTGAAAAATCCTGGTGTTAATGGTTTATTTATTTATTTATTATATATTCCATGTTTCTTCAGGTCATAAGTAATTTGGCTGATTGTTATTGAAATTATCATTTTTTAACTGCAGAAATTCTGTCAAAAATTATGTTTTCGACCTGTTTCCTGATTTTCCACCAAAAAATCATACTTCCCAAAACCATTCTCAAACGCAGAAATTCTATCAAAAAAATTCTGTTTGTAACCGATTAAACTCATGTATTATTAAGTCAGAATGCCTCTCAAGAACCATAGTGCTACTACTTAGACAGTTTTAGATCTCATTCTCTTGCTTAAATATAATTTGTATCTATAAAAGCCATCATTTTCTTTAAAAAAGAAAAAGGAGTGTATTGAAGTACCACATATGGATTAAGGGAAAATGGGAATTATCTGTGGTTGATCTCGTGCAAGATTGTGTAGTTTTTCTAGATGGGAATTCAAATATATGTTAATTTGGGCCATATATCCAGAGCAAATTTTTAGGTTTCTCCATCTTTGTGCAGCTTTAAGAATTTAGGTTTAACCTAGCTATAAACTACAACCAATATATATAAATGTGTGTGTGTGTGTGTGTTCTTGAAAGGTGGGTCTAAACAATTATGTTTCATTTTCTTTAATTTCATTGAGACTGATTTATAGTAAATATTCTTATGAATTGAGTTTCATGAATTTTTATATTCACCTATTTCTAATGATTACATCTTGTTTTGCAGTCGCTTGTCAGGGTACTAGAGTCTTTTGCTGGGAACACACAATTCTACTCGCTGATTTTATTTCAGGACCTGCTAGTGTCTACGACTCTTTCTCCTGTATGGATATTTGAATCTTATTTGATCTTTGATGCTTTTATATTAATATTATGCACTATTTAATTCAATCCAAAAAGTTGACAAGATTTTCAGCAACTGTACAACATTCGTGTTAACAGACTTCTGATAATGAACATTGGCGAATTTCTGCTCTAACCTTCTTTATGAAATTTTTTGTCAGGTTGATACCATAAACTTATTTACATATGCTGTTCTAAGGTTGACACCGCGTGCTCTATCCTCTGGAGTTAGTTCCTGGTCCTATTTACGCAAAGGAAGTACAACATCTAATGTTGCCACTGGCTCCATCTTGGCCCAGTCTGCTTCTGTTTCAGAACAAAATTTTCGTTCTCGGGATACCTCTCCACCTGGTGGAGATAATAGCCATCACATTGCAAGGCCCTTACAGCCGGACAGGTGGTCCAAAGGCAAAGATGGTTTTCTTGTCACTGACATATGGGGTGCAGAAGCTAGTAGTTCAACTTCGGCCACCCCAACCATTTGGCTTCAGCAGACAGAGGAGAGAGTGTATGTCTGCGCTTATCAGTATAGGAGCCTTACCTTAATCCTTCTTGTTCCTGTTGCCTCCATTCTTGGGGAGCAAGGTGTTTCAGCGGTGAAGCAGCAAATTCTTGAAAATGTTAGTTTCCTACCTGTTTTTACTGAATTTTTTTTCCCTCTACTGAATCCCTCTGTTTATTCTTGTCCTAAACAATTTGGTGCCTTAATTGCCACCCTAACTTATTGGAGTTGTTGTCCTCTGATGATAAAGTGATACTTTCTTATTAATAATTAATATATGTATATATATATATATATATATATATATATATATATATATATGCACGCACGTGTGTGTGTAGTGATACTTTCTTAAGTGTGCCACATTGTTGTTCCAATGAATTTTAATTATTTATTGAAATATGTATAGTTTGTTTCTTTAGAATCTTTCTTGTGTCCCTTTAGAGTTTTCAACCTCCTCTTTAGCACTTTGTCTCATTGGGTCTGCTTTTGTTTTCATGGGCATTGTCTGAAGGGACAAACAATTACATTCATCATCCTTTTTCCTGGCATATTGGGGCTATTCTAGGTTGATTTAATATAAAGTTGTTAATTTTTACGGATCCCTATAAATAAGCAAATATTGTAAGTATAAATGACTGAAAGCAACGCTAGTTTCCTTCTGTTCTTCATAAAATTCGTATTTCTTATGAAAAACACATTGAGGGGCCATTTGGTCTGCAGAATCCTGACAAGATTCCCATCATTCTCCAGGAATTGATTGGATTTTCATCTTTGGTTCTCTAATTACATAACACATTCCAAGAATGTCACCTTCCCATGTTTCAGGGGAATATGATTACCACATGAATGATGCTAACATGAGATACCCACCATGTGGGAAATGTGGCTAAAATGACTAAAATGCTTATATGTATAATACGCACACACTCGCATGCACACACTTGCATACATCCATATATACATATGTACATATGAGTAATTAGAAAACATACCATACATCTAATCATCCCATCAGTTTTGCTTGCTCATATGACATCTTGAATACATAGAAAATGATGTTGTTAAGCATTCACAAAGTAGGTTCAAAGAAAGAATGATCCTGAATTACTCAGCAGTGTAATGTAAATGCACTACATTGAGAATTGACATTTCTAGAATGAGCATTTCTTTTTTTGATAAGTAACAGAATAAATTTTATTAAGAATAAAAAACCAACCAAGTACACTGGAAATGTACTACAATGGCAAAAATCAAGAACCCAGATTACATTGATCAATAAGATCAAGGAGGGACAAACAAGAACAAGATGACAAAACTAAACTCCAATCAAGGAGAGTTTAGAAGGAAGACTTCATGTCGAGGATAGATTGTTGACAATCCTCAAAGCATCTAAACATTCTGTTCCCACCATAAGAAAGACTTTCTGTTAACTCTTGACTCATAATGTAAATGTTGTCACTCGCTACTGGCGGTCTCCAATTCTTTACTAACAAATTTAGGTCATGTTTTTTTGCATTACAATTCATCTATGTAAACCATAATTGAAGGATTGGCAAAGCTTTACACATAAACATAATTGAGAGAATAAGTGAATACAAGACAAAAGAACAGCAGTGGGGAAAGAAATGGAAAATGCTCGTAAATTAAGGAGTTATACCTCTTCAAGCCCTCAACTATTCTGTGAATAGAGAACGATGTAAAGCCAAAATTCCCTTGGTGGATAGAACTATTACTCCACATGTCCCAAAACGATTGTCCTCTTTTTTTTTTTTTTTCTGGCATGTCCCAAAATGAGTGTGCATTTCAAAAATTCAAAGCATCAAGTTTTCATTTCATAATGGAAAAGAAGACTAATGTATGAGGTTGCATATGGTACTTTAAAAAAAAAAAGTGCCTTTCCCAAGGAGTAACAAGTAATAAGAAGGTCAATACATGCAGTTAGGTAAATGAAAAGTTTCCTATACTAATCCTTCAGTTGGACTTGGAGTAAATTACCTTTCACTTTAGTTTGATGTTAGATGCTCATTTCTGGAGCTCTTTTGCTGCATGTTGATCATATTTTTGGTTATAAGGCATTGATAATTTTCTGCTTTATGCTCATTTTTTCAGCTTTCTATTGTTTGTCCTTGAGAAGGTAAACTACCATTGTACAGAAAGTTTTTTTTGGGGGGGGGGTGTTGGGGGCGAGTCCTGGGGGCCTTAATACACTGTTGGGCCCCTTTCTTATGAGCTTAAGGTTTTGAACAATTGGTTAACCAACATATTGCATTGAGAGACTGGAAGCTTGTCTGTGGCTAATCTTATGTTCTTTCTTGCCGAATTTGTCAGGCATCACTTAAGATGTTGAAAATTGAAGAAAAACTTTCGAAAGGATGGGCTGGTGAGAATGCTTATCATGTCAGTGGGTATCGCTATTTACTAGTAGATGGTGACAGAGATGTATCCAGAGCTTCTCCACCAGGAAAGGTTACAACCCTAACCAAGGTAAAGTGTCCTAGCATAGTTTAGCTTGTTGACAGCATGCTTACTTGGTCCTCTTCTTTAGCATAAAAATTACACTCATGTTTATTTTCCATATTTATAATTTAATTTTTACTTCTTGTTCTTTTAGGATGTTATGTCAACAACTTTACATGATTTAAGGGGGGAAAAATCCCATTATCCTTATCTGATTAGAGTTCAGTCTCATTGGATGATAATTTGTTTCTACTTTACAGTTTCGTCCATTCAAGATTTTTATTATGGGATTAATGTGTGGAGATTGATTGAAGCAAGAGTGTTATCATTTTAAAGGTTTGTTTATAATTATTCTAGGATCATTTGGAGTGAGGTCCTCACACTTTCTCACTTCCCTCCTGGATTATATCATTTCACATTTTATAAGGTTTGTATCTTTGGTTAAAGGGGATTCTAGGTATGACTCAAGTAGAATATTGTGATGCTTATGTTTAATGTCTCAGAGTGAGTCACACTCATCAAAATGTGAGGTGCATGTCCAGCTCCATTTTGTTTTGGTTAAAAGGATAAATAAACTACAATTGTGAATTTGAATGGAGGCTGCATAATACTTTGACAGTTATGACATTGATTTGCAATATATTCTCCTTTAGTATCCGTAGATACCCAGAGCAAAGATTAACAAAAAGAATTATTATGGTGAAACTACTGTTACATGAGCTTGGTAACATGTTGAGGCCTTCTGATCTATAAGTGATTGATCTTTTTGAGGTGCTATACTTCTTTAAAATGATTAATCGCTGCTTTGGACTGGTTATAGCCTTTGCAACTATGTAGCAAGAGTTGGTTCATTGTTCAACCCCAGTTAAACAATCTAGATGCACTGATGCTAAACGGACAGCCCGAGCTTTCCTTGAGCAGAGGGATTATCATAAGTTGCAACGCAAGAAGTTTGGGAGGTGAAAAGTCACCAGTAGAAATACTAGGAGTCAGTAGCTGATTTACATGAAATTTGGTGACCTGAAGAGAATCGACATAGGGATTAAAAAATTCACCGCCTTATGATCCTAACCTACACCACTTTTCGGCTAGATTCCTTCATTTAAGCTTCCATATTAATAAATTTTCTATTTATGGTAACGTTTCCTTTTGTTTAAGAGTTAAATTAAGGTCCTGATGGGACCCCATTTCAGGACGTTTCTTAGAGTCAATAGTATTGCTTTCTGTAATTTTCTCTATTTTGTCTTTTTTTTTTTTGGCAATTTTGTCTCTACTTTTTTAGCCTATTTCGTGCCTGACAAAATTAAGGTTTCCTAGCCTAGGCTTTCTCTAATGTTTTCCTATATAAGTGAGTGTTATAGCCTATTGCCCATCAAATTATTCAGTAGAAAGAGTTTTCTTCTCGTTTCTTTGCCTCATGGATTCAAGGTTTTCTATAGCACTCAGGTGCCTCTTATATTTCTTGAGGTATACATGTTCTACTTCTTGTGGCCTTCCCACTGTCATGCACAAAACATAAATCCAAAGGCATCCACTCAGTGGTTGTCTAGAGGTGGTAATCCCACCTTTTATGTCTCCTGAAGAACTACCTGAAGAGTAGAGAGTGCTGTCCTTTTCCTTTTCCTGACTCTTGTTTAACATCGCGGTTTTTCCAGAATCCTCATTTAGTATCATATCATTTCTAATGGCATGAAGAAGTATTAACTGCTGGTTTGCTGTCTTCCTTTTTTAATAAAAGTAAAGGAATTTAGTGGATGCACATGTGATAGGGCCTTTGTACCCTAGCCTGGGCTGAAAATTTTCCTCTTTCAAAACTTTTCTTCCATACAAATCATTTTCTCATTATATATTTTAAATTCAGAAGATGATAGTCTACAGACAATCGGATTTTTAGATCATTGATTGGATATTTTTTAGTATATATTTTTAGATCAAAAGGTGATGGTAGCCTAAAGATAATTGGATTTTTTTTTCTTATTATATCTTTTTAGGTCAAAAGTAATGGCAACCTACAGAATGGTAATCGTTGTGAAATCTCTTCCTCTGTTTGGTATGTTTTGGGCCTTTCCTCAGGATAATAATATCTCTTGCTTTGAGATTTGAGCCAATGAGTAGCATTTTCATTTGTTTTGGAACTTTTCTCCGGTCTTTATTACCCTTGTTTGGAAGAAACATTATTAGACAACCTTTAGTTGATCTATTTGCTTCTTTAACTGAGTCGAATGAATAAAAATGATGCTCAAGAATAAATTTAGCTTATTGATTTTCTCGATAATTCCCTGGGTGTCAATTGCTTTCCATCTTTTTTCTTTTCTTTTTTAACTTCACCATCATTAACATTATCAATATAGTATAAATAAGATGATGATGATGATGATGATGATATGTGGTCTATGGTTGCTATGGATTTGTGGTCTATGATTTTGGGTTTATTTGGATTAAGTTGTGTTATGCCAAAGTTAGTTGTGGGGCTCCTAGCTTGCTAGCAAGGCCAGTTTAGTCGTCATTGAAATGGTCATATATGGATAATTGTTCTCCATTGTCTAATGTGGTGTCTTTGGAAGGAAATAAATAGTAGGTGTTTTGAAGATAGTGAGAGATCCATACCAGACCTCAAGTTATTTTTCTTTAGAACTTTATTGGATTAATTGTTTGCTTTGCAAAACCAATCATTTTCTTCTTTTCTTGATTTTCTTGATTCTTGTCATTTTTATATGTGATTTGTTGACCCCTATACACTCTCTGTGAACTAGGGTGTCCTTTTTTTGATATCAATAAAACTTATTACTTATCAAATATATATATGATGATGATGATGATGATGATGATGATGATGATGATGGCACTAATGTTGATTATGATAATATAAAATTGCTAGATATCCATGAGTTAGCCTGAACCCTGAAGACCAGTGTTATATATATACTTGCCTGCAGTGTCATGCTGAAGTTATCATGCTGTCTGGGGACTGATGATACTGGTGGAACTGGTTGTTATTATTGTGATGTCATGTGATTGCAAGATGTTTGGGAGTAATAATAAAAGTGATACTAGGTTAATGTCAAATGTTAGTGAGTTTTAGCGCAAAAATGGAATCTGAATTGAGGCCTCCAGGGCCATGTTGGTGAGACTTACTGCTGCTGCCTAGGGACTAAAACTTGTGGTTGCTGTCTGAGCTTAGTGATGGGACTAGTCTTATCATTTAGTACCCATCCATAATTGCATCTAAAATTATTCATTGACAATTATATATTGGTTAAACTCTAGGTCTCACGACTCTGACTTATTAGTCAAACCTTTAGCTCTGCATGTGGTCTAATGTTAGGGCATTAGCATGGAACTTGATGACATAATTTCAGATGGTGGATGCTGACTTGTCTGCTTAGACCTTATTACTGGTCAGCTGATTTCTTGTGAGATGATTTTAAAACTTAACTAGGCTGTTTATTCAAGTATTGTACTGTTGCAGGAATCTTTGCTTGCCTTAAGTAAGGTTAGAGAAGAAGTTGATTTGGAAAAAGGTCGAATGGAACATGATAATGCAGGTCAAGAGAAAGATTTGGAAGTTTGCATTAGAGCTAAAAACAATGCTTGGGTTATTGCTCGTATTACAAAAGGGAAGGAGCTTTATATGGTTCTAGAGAAAGCCAACGAAACAGTTCTTTATGCCTCTGATGCTGTTGAGAAGTTCAGCAACAGGTAGCCCATTTTATTATATGCTTCCCTTGGTGTTAATTATTTTTAAGGTAACCAGGAAAAATATAAATAATAAAAAAGGCATGAATATCATGGCCTGGTTTAAATTCAAGATAAGCTTCTTTCCACCTGTTTTGGTTGACAAAAAAGTATTTCACAAAACTCAAATTATGATGCTGCATAATTTTTTCCCAGAAAAGAGAGAGTTTCCTTTTAGAAAATTCCCAAATGAAAATCTTTCTATATATGCATATAATTTTTTGACTGAAATATATGTATATAATTGGAATAGGACTCTTGGTGTTCACTTTTCATTATATCCAAATATGCCCATACTTTTTAGCCCAAATTGATTTTATAAAAAATACAAATTTAGAACAAAAAAAGATTTTAACAAATGATTAAAAGACAAACTGGAAGCAGAACCCAGGTTCACACAATTTCACCACTCTCATTAATGTTATTTTTCATCATTTGAATTTAAATGTTTCTTACCCACATGTTAAGAGTTCTTACAAAAAAAAAGACTGCCAAGTCGTTAACCTTTTCTATTCTTTTTATCTTTTTTGAAAAAAAAAAAAAAAATTCAAATGGAAACTCAATTGCCAAAACTAACTTATAAAATAATTTGAGATTACCCAATTTCTAAGGAACCCTAAAAGAAAAAATGATAAATTTTAATTAAAAAAAATTAAAAAGAGGTCTGATCACACACTCCATTGGGCGGAAGAGTCTAGTTTCCATTGTTGTTATTATTATTTTTATTTTTTAATTTTTAATTTTTTTTATTTATGAAATAGTTTCCATAATTGTTTGAGTAATCTAGGTTTGAAGCGTTTTTGTCTTAGAAAATTGTCTTTCCCTGACAATCAATGATTAATCCTGGTTGTCAAAATCGTGATCTGGATCGTAAGATTGCACGATTTTACGATCCCACCTCACCGAAACGTTTATAATCGCACTAGGATTGTAAAAATGATAGGATCGTACGTAGGATTGTGTAGGATCGTATGAGATCCTACCAAAAACAAAAATTTTTGGCTTTTATTTTATTTTATTTTATTTTTTATTTTTATGAGATAAATTTTTTGTTTTGATGAAGTTTTAAGGGTTTTTTATATTTTCATGTTGTGATGATATGACTTTTGATTTTATTTTTATAAAAGTATGTTAACCTAAGCAAAAGTTTTCTAGTTTTTAGTTCACTTGTAATCAAAATGAATGAATGTTTCAACATTTCTAAATGAAAATTTTGATGTTAGCTTTGCTGCCTTCTAAACTATAATGTTGTTAAATTTGTTTGATCAATATACTAATTTGTGTTCTAATATTACTAAAATACTTTTTTATATATAATTTTATCAGTTACGTTTGTATTTTTATATTGATTGATTGATTTTTTTGAGCATGCTCTTTAATTGTTGCTGAGTGGTATAACTTAAATAGTTGAGTGTGAAATTGTATCTTGATGTCTTTTGCAGCTCTAGTATATAAATATATAATGTCTACATAGATGATGAAATAGATGATGATGATTAGGAATTTAGGACAGTGGTTATAAGAACCTTAGAATAGGAATAATTAAATATTCACTTCACCTTAATATTCATCTTGCTTTTGGATTTCATATTGTAGTTAGCTAGTTTCCATTTGCTAACTTATTTTGGATTTCAAACTTGAAACTTAGAACTTGAAAAATATTTTCCATATGTAAGTTTAGATAAATATTTTGGTATTTGGTTGCTAATTAAACATTTATTGAACTTTTTAAATACATTAGGTCAAAACTAAAATATATTTGTGTCGTTAGTATAGACTTGGTGATGTCTGACATGCAAATTACATCATATGATGCAACTCTTAGTTTTTTTTTGGATGAATTTATAATTTATGTGATTATTCAATATACAAAGTCATTATCATTGTGTTTTTTGCTTTAAATCTGAATATATGTAGGATCTTATGATTTACGATCTGATTCTATGATCTACGATCCTCCCACCTACCTTCAACGATCCTATGTAGGATCTCGATTTTGAAAACCTTGGCTGGATTGCATATCAATTCTAACAGCACTTATTCTTAATTATCAATTTTGACAGTTATTATTTATCATTTCATGTGATCTTAGACCAACAATAATCATAATAATCATCTATTTGTTTTTGAGTTGTGCAGGTATTGCAATGGAGCCTTTTCTTTGGATTAGGGAAAATTCGTTGGTTTCTGATATTCACGTTCTTATAATAAAGAAGGGATGCACGAACATGGTTAGCATTCTCTAACTGCCATCCTCTTTCTTCCTGACACATATTGGCGGCCTTCCACTGTAATTTTCTTGTAACAATGAAATTTTTTAAGAAAGAAATGAAAAAAAATATATGTATATCAGTTACATGTATAAGCACATATGTTCATGTAAACATGTTGATCTATTTGTTTTTGTTACCTTTAGGAGCTGCTATACTATGCAAAACTGGTCACTGTATTTGCAAGTTTTGTCTACTTTAAGGTTGTTTCCTGGTGTAATACTAAAGAAAGCGTTACGAATTGGAGAGCTACTCTTCTATTAATTATTCTAAAGGCCTCCGTTGGAAGAGGGAGGGGGATAGGAATAACGTTGCTCATGTTTTAGCGAAATGGTCTCTTGGCTATTCTGCATATGGTAGTTTTGACATGGTTTTTAGCCCTCCTGTTTTGTTGATTTAATCCTGGAGGAAGCTTCCCCCCTCCATTTTTTTTTCCCACAAAGTCATATATATATATATATAAAAGAAGCACTGCTACGAATGATATATTATATGCCAATATGGGAATTATTGAAAAATTAAGATACAAAACAGCGAGTAGGGATGGCAACGGGGTGGGGTGAGTCTGAAGGATGGAGACTTCGCCTCCACTTTACATGGTTTTGTGTTACCTTATCCCTGCCCTGCTCTGCATGATGAGAAAACTTTTCTTGTCCCATCCCCACCCTTTGGGGTCTCATGAAATTCCGTCTCACCTCGTAAAATCCCACTTTTTGTTAATTTGCCTACAACTATTACAATTGTTTTTAATAAAATTTGTTTCGCTAATAAAAATATACTTGAAATTACAAATAAATTTATCCCATCAAATCAAACTAATTTTTAGCAAACATTGAATAATATTATTAAAATGTTTTACAAGACAATATTATAATAAAAACAAAAATTACATAATACAAAATCAATGATTCAATAGTATATAAATTTGTTTATAATAAAAATAAAAGAAAATGTTAAAATTGGTACCTTATTTTCAACTTTGCTAGAGAAAAAAAAAAGAGGTAGAAAGTCTTATTGGGTAGAATAAAATACGTTGATGATATGTTTGATTAAATAGTAGGGTTTTAGGGTATGAAAAATTTACAATTAATGCGGTGTTGGACGGGGCGAGTTGGGTCTAAAAAATCTAAATCCATCCCTGCCTTACCTTGTGGTGCGGGGCTAAAATCTCATCCTATCCCCGCCTCACCACCTTTGCGGGGTGGAAAAAACCTGCGTGGGGCGAAGCGGAGAGGGCAGGGTGGGGCAAAATTGTTATCTTTAATAGCGAGGATGTGTGTATTAATTGAAAATTAAATATATTTATGTATATTTTTAAAAAAATATACTTAAGGGCAAATTATAACTTACCTACTTGGTTGAAATTTAAGTTGTCTATATGTGGTTTAAAAGTTGGCACTTTGCCCACCTAAAGTTCACTCTATTAAGCTTTTTTACTCATATCTGTTAAAAGTATGGCTAAATATGTAGTTTTAGTCCATTTTAAGTCTTTCTCTTCCTCAAACAAAAACACATACAAAAATAAGACAAAACAAGATCAAAAGGGAGGGTTTTGTAAATATTAAGATTGAGAAAGAAATTTGTGGTGATTATTCTTCTGCTTGTGTCATCATCAGGTACAATTGCTAGGGTAATTATATTTTACAGTCGATTCTACACTATCCTTCAAAATTTTTTTTTGAGATAGAAGCCTCACCCATCAAGATTCCATATATTTTTTCAACCAATAGGCCGAATCCTGCATTTTTGACATAAAAAAGAATAACAAGAGCATTTGCCTTAAAATTAAAACTAGAAATTTCAATAACACCACCAAGAAGTTCAATATATTGAACTAATACATGAATTGCTAGTGACACGATCAGAAATGCAACAAAACTCGGGTAGAAAAGAAAGAAATATGCAAGAGGAAAATAATGGTCACATATTTAATTAGAGAACGATAAGTAGTGTTATGCCCTTCCACCTCTCTCTCTCTCAATCTCTGATCTTTACGGTGTCCCTGCCAAAACACTCCGTTCAGTTTTTTTTTTCTTAAACATTCTTGATTCAAATCCTATGGACACCCCATCATTAATCAGAAGAGTCACAAGGTCATAGGTATTGGCTGCTTCCAATAACAACAACATTCCCATCTCAAGTGAGTGTTTCTTTTCTTTCAAACAATCATAGGCTGAAAGAAAATGGGTTTATTCCATTTCTTGAATTGGTGGTTTTCCACACCAAAAAAAAAAAAAAGAATTTGATATTTAGGAAAATGGGTTTTTTTTTTTTTAATTTTTAATTTTTGATTTTTTTATATAATCATTTTCTTGTTTTGATGGTTTCTTAGGGAAGATGGACGATTCGTTTGAAAAGGGTCTCTCAAAATCAAGGCAAAGAAGTGTCAAATAACAGCAAGATTGAAAAAAATTGAGAAAGAAATTTAGAAACTAAAAGCTAAACCCACAAAATCAACCAAAACTATAACCTAAACCCAGAATTTTTGAACATAAACCCAAACCAAAAACTAAACCCAGAAATCTTGAACATAAACCAAAAATTAAATTCATAAATTTTGAACGTAAACCCACAGCCATTGCAACCAAAAATTAAAACCAAATCAAACACACCACAAATTTCTTTCTTAATCTTTTCTATCCTCTTGACAGTTTTGTTTGGATTGATAGGCTTAAGGATGTTCTTATGAAAATGAAGAATGTTCTTAAGCCAAAAGTTTCACTATTTTAAGAAATATGCTTTTAGATCTTGATTTTTATGTTTTTGTTATGTTTTTTTGTGTTTTTAATAGTGAAAGTATAGAGGTGGATAATGGAAGCTTAACGGAGTGAACCTCAAGTGGACAAAGTGCTGACTTTTAAACCACAGGTGGACAACTTAAATTTCAGCAAAACCACAGGTAAGTAAGTTGTAATTTGCCCTATTCTTAAGAATTTACTTTTTTGATAAGCATTTATCAATCTAAGAGTAATAATAGATAATAAAGTGAATCCATGGTTAAATGATGTTTAGAATAAAAACCAAGATTCAAAATAATAAATCAAAGTTCTAGGGTTCAATCCTCTCTTATACCAATCATTTGTTTGTTAACAGGGATTGAAAGTAGGGGTGTTCACCAAACCGCACCAAAACCGCCCGCAAAATGGCATAACCGCACCGCATCGCACCGCAAGTAATAGTGCACCGCACCGCACCACACCGCATGGTGCAGTGCGGTTTGCGGTTTTACAATAAGAAAACCGCACAAACCGCACCCTCTCTATATATTAATATATTTAATTATTTTTAATATTAAATATATTATTAATAGTTTAATAACCCTAGTTTTCAAAAAAAAAAAAAAGTTTGATAACTTTAGTAAGTGTTGATTAGGAAAGCCAGCCCAAAATAAAGAAAAACTAGCTCAATAGTTTAAAACTTGGACTAAAATAAAGGGAAAAATTAGTTTTGGGCTCGGTAGAAAAAACCCAAAATTTGAAAAATATACTAACTTCAAATCATTCAAATCGTATCTTATACACTGCACCACATATGTGACCGCAAAAATGAGGTGCGGTGCGGTTATGGTTTTGGCTAAACTTTAAACCGCACCGCACCACACCACACAACACATGTGACTACAAAAATAAGGTGCGGTGTAATTATGGTTTTAGCTAAATCGCACCGCAAAGTGCGGTGCTAAAAATGGCCCAAAACCGCACTACACCGCACTGCAAACACCCCTACATGAGAATTTGAGATAGTGATATTACTAATACATTTTGAATTGTATGGTGATATATATGTTGAATTTTTATATAGCAGGTGAATTTTTATACACTGCACCGCATCGCACATGTAACCACAAAAATGAGATGCGGTGCGGTTATGATTTTGGCTAAACTATACACTGCACCGTACCGCACATGTGATCGCAAAAATGAGATGCGATGCAGTTATAGTTTTAGCTAAGCTGCACCGCGAAGTTCAGTGCTAAAAATGGCCTAAAACCGCACCGCACCGCACCGCGAACACCCTTAATTGAAAGTCTATATTAATCAGTCTCTAACCCGTGCGATGCACGGTTTTAGGATTTATCTTTTTTTTAGTAGTTTTTGATAAGAACATGTAAATATGTGGTTCAAGCTAATCTATATATATATATTTAATATGTGGGAGTACATGAACTCCTGCTATGCGGCGATTTAATATTTCATTTAGTTTTTTAACCACTTCTCGTTAAGTTGTTTTTACTGTTACCAAAAAAATCACGTTAACTTCTTTTTACTATTATCTAATAGATGGGCTCTTGTTGAAAATTAAACCAAACCTTGTGAAAAGGCCAAGCCCAATTATTCCTTTACATATTATGACCTAAGCATGATCCTTTCTTATGTGTAAATGAAAGCCCAAACCCTAACCCACTTACAAACTCTCTTTCTCCTCCCCCATCACAAATGAAACTTGAAAGTCAAAACCTTGACTCACTTAGAAGCTCTCTTCCTCCATATAAGCTTCCCTTCAAACTACACACACTTTTCAACCTCTTTACAAACAATGGTTTGTAGTTTGGATTCACTAATCCTATCTGACTAAACCAACATTCCTACTCATTTTTCAAGTCTAAATTCAACCCTTTTGTGTAAACAAATGGAGATGTATGGTCAAGGAAGATATACAATCACTATAAAAAATAAATATAAAAAGGAAATGTATAGTCTAACCTTAGCAATCCCACGACTCTATTTTCTCTTCCTCTTCCAAAACCTCTCTCTCTCTCTCTCTCTCTCTCTCTCTCTCTCTCTCATTTTGAGTGCTATATTAAAATTCCCCAAATTGAAGATAATATTTAATATTACCAATGGGCGACACATTCGAAGGATTGTCTACTAAGATAACAAGTGCTTCTCATGCTGTGTTACAGGAGTAATTCTTAGGTACTCTCGGATTACAGTGAATAGTCCTTCCTTATCTCACATTTATAGTAGGGTCCACTCATTAAATGCATAGTGGGGTCAATCATGAATGTGCGAGGAGGGAGCACATTTTACTATACTTTGAGAGTACCTAAGAATTTTTCGTGTTAAAGAAAAAGTAAAATGCTATGTGATATGACATAGTCACCAATAGTCATATTACATTCAACTATATTCAAATTAAATTCTCAAAAAAAAAAAAAAACTATATTCATATTAAATTTTGTGTCGTCTATAATGCTATGGTACTAGGTATGAAAGCCAATTTGTTAATGACTTTTGATATGCTCCTACAACCGTCTAAGAAATTCACAAGTTGGATCAAACTATTTGTGTGCCTTTGAATTGCAGTTTTTATTTTTATTTTTAACACAAATGCATGAAAATGGTAGGTCCATTATAAGCATAATGATGCTCATAAGTTCAGATATTGACAAACAATTGAGATATTGCAGTAATAGATTCCAATAGTATTTTTCCTTTCTGAAAATCTAAACAATTTATAGGATTCTAGCCACAAATATTTTGTATAAAATCTATGATGCAAAAATAATTTTGGTATCCCATAGTTGAAACTAGAGAGTACTACAAAAACTTTTAGTTAGATGTACACCAAATTTTTTTTTAAGTCTTTTGGTTGTATTTATTGTTTCAGTTTGAGACCAATATAATTTAATTATACTTTTTATGCAAAACTTGAAACCAACATACTTTTAGGCAAAGTTTTCCTGTGCATTGCACGGGTTTCCAACTAGTTAATACAAAGTTGGAACATCTGTGTTTGTAGACTATTCATGAACAAATAATTAGAAAGCTAGTATTACATTTTGAACATAAAATGATAGTAGTACATTTTTAGCTTGTAAAATAACACAAGTCAAAAAATTAGAAAACATAAAATGATCTTCCAAAGATAATCACATATTTGAATCATTTTTTGAGTAGATAACTTGAAACTTTCTCACATCTTAATCCTTGTGTATTGTACATTGCAACTCATTTAGATAATTTCTCTTTGTTCTCCCCAGGGTTTTGGTGCTTCCATTTGAACCATTCACTTTCCCCTTTGATCGCTCATCATCCAAATCAAAAACATCAATTGATCTTTGTTGATACCTGTTTTTGATAAAAAGGGCTCAACAACAGAAAGGCCTAATAGCAAGCAAAATAAAGAAGAAAATGATGGAAAAACAAAATAGAAGCAGATGGGCCATAATAAGCCCAAAGAAGAAAGAAAGAAAGAAATAAAGCCCAGTGGGCCAACATGGTAGGAAATGGCAGCAAGTAGCCCACAGACACAATAAGAGGTAAAAGCAAAGTAAAGGGGCCATGAGAGCCCAAAGAAGAAAGATGGAAATAAAGTCCAGTGGGCCAGTAGACCCACAAATGCTACAAGAGGTAAAAGTAAGGCAAACGGGCCATGAGAGCCTAAAGAAAGAGGTAAAGCCCAACAGGTCCACAGGCATAGTGAGAGGTGAAATAAAAGTAAGGTGGAAGCTAAAGGGCCATAAAGGCTTGAGGAAGGAAGAAAGAAAGGGATAAAAGCCCCATGGGCTAGTTTGGTAGGAAGTAATGCCAAGCGAACTCACGAACCCAAGAAGGGACAAAATGAGACAAAGCAAGCCCATGAAGAAGGCCCATGATGTTCTCTCCGCAAAGGATAAACACGAGCAGAAGGGACACGCAGTAGGATAAATACAAAACTAACCTACAATGGTAGAAATGACATGGGAATGAAAGAAAATAAAAATAGAGGGTAATGGAGCAAAAACATAGCAGTCGGAGCACCACCAACTTGTACCCAACAAATACAAGAGAGGTGGATCTACGGTTAAGGGATTCAGAGGGTATGGTTTGGTTGATGGGGGGAAAAGAGCTTATTTTTGGTTTCTAGCTAGGGCCTCTTTTAGGGAAATGCTTTGCTGAAATTGCATTTTGCCCAAAAGAAGTGGTAGACAATTGGGACTACTCAATGCATGCTAGAAAGGTAGGTAAGGAAAAACTCCAAAGCCTTATCTATTCGAACAAAGGGAAAAGGCTCATTGCAAGATCAAACAAAAGGAAAATTTGTCATGTGGGCATGTCCAGTAGTGGTAATGGATGGGCAACTAATGGGTTAATGGGCAACTCTGAAGGGATGTCCATAGCAAACCAAAAACAGTTGGTAAAGCTCTAGGGGTAAAAGGGAGAAATCCTGTAGGTTCAGCCTACTATAAATATGAATAGTAGCCATAGATAGGAGACACAGATAGCAACTAAGAGGAAGGAAGGCAGGAAAAACAGAGAGAATTAAAAGAAAAATAACAAAGAAGAGGGAAAAAGTGAAGTGAAAATAAAAGAGAGTAAGCACGGCAAAAAAACATGCATCAATAGGATATCTTTTCCCTCCCTCTTAAGCAAACTCGCTCTTTGAAATCCCAGAAGTGTGGCCATCTAGGCCCATTCCCCAGAATGCACAACTTTAATGGCATAGTCCAATAGTAAGGTTGTTCAGGTTGGGGTTCGGTTTCTCTTTGGTTCACTTCCTGCAGGAAGATTCAGCATCTCGCTTTCATTACAAACTTTTGCACATAATAACTTTACCTACTAGAAATTTATTATATTTGTTGTACCAATTGTTTTGCCGCAAAATCTTTATTATATTTTTCTTTATCAGTTGTTCTGCTGTAGTATCTTTATTATATTTGCTGTATCAGTTGTTCCATTAACTGAATGTTCCTATTGTAACTAATCTGTGGACATAAGGGGGGAGTCTCCACCTACTTATATGGTCTAGGAACTATGAATATAGCGTCCTTCCGAAGAAGGACCATTGATCTTGTTACTAGAGATATGAGTTCAGATTTTAGGTATGCTTTTGGGAAGGTATTAGGCATCCAAGATCGCTCAACCCTAAGGTTGGCTTCCCATCATTGTGTCTTACGTCTTAACCTCATTAAAAACATTTTAATACTTGTATCTATACTTATACACACACTAGCATACATCTAAGCATTACGATATGACATCATCATCCCAAAACAACATATCATATCTATCCATAAAGCAATAAAGAGCCAAACCCACATCCAAATAAATAAACCCTTGCATACATCTAACATGTGAAACCTTATCATACACATCAAACAAAGCAGCAACCAATCATGGCAGCAAGCAACATCACATAAGAGCATGGTATATTTATCAAGAAAAGATTAAATCAACCAAATGCATGTTCATATGAATGCATGACTTACCTCACTTACTTTGCAGCACCTCAGCACCTATGGCATCATGAATGGGCATGTGAATGCATGTTTATAGCATCAAAGCAAGAAACAAGCATAAAACCTTAATCTAGACACGTTAAAGACAAACAAGCATGTGAACAAAGCAAACAGAAACTTATGGAGCATAAAACATATGAAAAGAAGCTAAACAGAACAAGCATGTGAAGGCAAAAACCAAACAAACAAATAAAATTAGGGTTTCTAGGCAGTGGCTCACGCACGTGAGAACAGGCTTGTGTATGCATAATCAAGCCTGTGTGCGTAGGCAAGATTATGCTACGCAAATCCTTGCCCAGAAAACCTAATAACACAGAAACAGTGCAGAACTTTAAAATGAAAATCTAACAACCTAACAAACATAAAACATGAAAAGAACTTTAAAACTAACCTAAACAAGCATACACAAACATAAACTATGTAAAAAACAATATTAAAATGCAAAAAGAAAATCAGGAAAGAAAAAAAGAAATAAAAAGAAAGGGTTAGACTCAATTCCTCAATAAGAAGCTTTACACGCTTGATTTTGACCGTTCCCCTTAGTCAAATCTATCACAAGTCATTAAACAAACGATTGGTAATCTTAAACTCAAAGGATTGGGACCAAAAACGGTCCTAATCAAATAAAATTGACTTGAGGGTGTTTTGTGAAAAACCCTTTTGATTCACTATTTTCTAATGAATCTTAGGTTTTTCCTGTGAGATTTTTATGTGTTTTGAAAATGTACCATGTAAGGCATTATATAGTGGAAAAAATGGAGCTTGGAATGGCTCCCAGATGATGTGGGATTTATTCCAAACCTCAGCCATTATTACAAAACTCTTGCATTTTTCATACTTCTGAAACCCTAGCTGCATATACGTACGCAAAAGTATGCCCGCGTACGCATGCTTTAGCCCACGTAGGCGGGCCGCTGCTCACATACGTGGGCTAAGGCCACTTTGATCTTTTATTTGTAAAAAATAGGATTTTGCTCATTTAAAAGGTTATATTTTCCATTTTAACCATTCTCAAGTTAATTTGATATCCGATTGGGCTTTAAACTAGCCTTGGGCCTTAGTTTCAGCATCATTGGTGAACGAGGGTGTAGACACTCGATTTTGCACCCATAATTTAATCAAGGAAGATGACTAGAGTGATCATTCATATACCCAAAATTCATGATCGCATTACATGCATTAATTCATTCATTGCATATCATAAAAATGATCTTGAGATTCTAACAGTTGCAACGGTATTTTCGATTTCCAAATTGGACAGTCGGATTGAAAGATATCGCATGGTCAAGTTTGCATGATCTGCATGAATTTTGTTTAGGTGGAACCAACCACACATGATTAATTTAAATTAATGTTGATTGGCTAGACAATTAAAATTAATTAAATAATTTTGTGATTGGTTGTTAGTTAGTATTAAAAATAAGCTTGCTTGCATGGAAATAAAGAGAAAAATCAGATAACAATAAAATTATGGATAATCAAGACTTTTGGAGTGTTTCTCTACAAGATAATCATTGCTGTAAAGTCCTGAATCATTAGAAAATGAGTTTAATTTTTAGAATATGGATTAAAAATGCATCCTAGTACAAGTCCCGGCTCAAAAAACCCCAAAAAGGAGTCCAAAGTGGACTAAAACTCAAACACACGACCGGCACCCAAGAGGGCCATTTGGCACTATTGGAGTGCCGATTGGCACAAATGTGGGCCCCGGCCTGAGGGCTCCTGGATTGAGATAAAACTCATCCGTTTCGAGTTTTTAGAAATAAGAATGCGTCTCAGTTCGTATTCTGATCATTCAGCTAATTTTTCAAACATTCCAGCCTCTATAAATAGAGGAGGCCTTTCAAAATCCAACACTCTTTTTCATGCTTTCTGACTCCCCTCTTTTTGGCTCCTCTCTTCTTTTCTTTTCTCTCTTATGTTAAAGACGTTCTGGAGGCTCTGGCCTTAGAAATTTCTTTTCTGTAAGTAAAATATTTTAGGCTTCAAAGAGAATTGAATAAATTTCTTTGAACTCTAAAATATTCATTCACTAAGAAGAGCATGCTCATGCAGGATGTAGTTTTTCTTTTTTCCTTTCTTTTTCTTTTCCTTTCTATTAATTTTGTTTGATGATGCATGAATAGGTTTAGGATGTTTTTGTTATTTTTGATTTCTGATGTTGTATCTTTAGATGATTCTTTTGTTTGTTGTAATCTTTCTCTTGAATCTCAAAATCTGCTAAATATCAAAGATTTTTTTTTTAAACTAAAAAAACTTATCTGAATTTTTCAGATTTGATTTTCTAAATTAAAAACATATCTGCATTTTCATTAAATAAAGATTTGTTTTTTTTTTACACATAAAAACAGATCTGTTTTTTCATTAAATATAGATTTGATTTTTTAAACACATAAAACTGATCTGTATTTTTATTAAATACAGATCTGATTTTTTTTACACATAAAAACAGATCTGTTTTTTCATTAAATATAGATTTGATTTTTTAAACACATAAAACTGATCTGTTTTTTCATTAAATACATATCTGATTTTTTTTACACATAAAAACAGATCTGTTTTTTCATTAAATATAGATTTGATTTTTTAAACACATAAAACTTATCTGTATTTTCATTAAATACAGATCTGATTTTTTAAACACATAAAACTGATCTGTATTTTTATTAAATACAAATTTGATTTTTTTAACACACAAAACTAAACTGTATTTTCATTAAATACAGATTTGATTTTTCTTAAGAAAAATTTTCTTCGTCACAAAATAGTAGATTTTGAAGTTTAAAAGAGGAAGTTAAAAGTTGAGATGATTTTTGATTGATGTATGTAAAATAGATCTCATGAGTATAGTTCCTCTTCTAAAAAAGGTCATTTTCTTATTTTATTCATAAAATACAGATCTGATTTTTTTTTTCTCTACAAATCTAGATTTTTTTTATTCACAAAACATATATGATTTTTCTTAATAAAAATCACCATTTCTAACTTTGCTTCAAAAAAGATATGATATTTTTTAGCAAAAATCATGTTCTTTTTATTTACACAAAGATAGATTTGATTTTTTTTTTTATAGCAAAAACCTTGTGATAGGCCAAAAATGTATTGACCCCTTGTGATGAATTAATTGATTAATTACCCAAGTTTATTAATTAATAAAATTAGCATGCAATGTGCATGACAACACAAATAAATCACCAACTAAAATATAATGCAACAGAAAATAAAGTTGACTTTGTGATTTGTTTACGAATTTGAAAAACCTTTAAGGCAAAAACCTCATTGGGTGATTTTAAGGTCACCACTCTCGAGAATTCACTATTATCACAACAAGCGGTTACAAGTAAAGGAATCCTAGTACCTTGTACCAACCTAAAGTTGAACTCTTACCCCAATACCCAATTGGACTTGTTCTGTAGTGACAATCTCTCCTTTTAATGCACGGCTCCTAGTACGTGACTAACCAATAGATGCGCGGATCCCAGTACGCGACTTGATCACCAACTTAAGGAGGATGTTGGCTGCAAAGTTCTTCAGTTCATCACACAATAAAGATCACAAAGCTCCTTGGTTACAAAACCCTGCGGTGTACAAATACAGCAACTTCGTTAAGATAAACTAGGGCAAACTAGGTTTCTGGTCACAATTTGCATGAACAACACTTTGCTTTACACTTGTGCAATTGTGCTCTCTGTGATGGCCCTTAAAATAATCCTTATATATGTTTAGAGTTGTGAGAAAAGAAAGCATAAACATGCATTCAAGAATTAGATGAAAATCAGAACTAAAAATGTTTTTCATAAATTTCGACAAATACCCTATCTATCAAGCAGCTATCGAGTTTCAGGCTGAAATAGCTTTTTAAGCCCCGATAGATACTAGCTGTCGAGCTTTAATGAACAACACTTCTTCACTTGTTTCTTGGACAAACTTGCATGGCTTTAACACTTGAACTTGAAACCTTGTTTCTTGAAGCATTAAACACATCTTAGATCTACCCAATTACAAGTAAAGTGTGTTTTGTCAAAGGATTAGCCAATTACATAAAATATTGATATATGTTCCTAACATAATTCACATATGTCCTAACACCCTATTCTTTTTATCTACAAAAAACAGATCTGGTTTTTTTTTTTTTTTAATGAATCAAATCAAATTTTTTTTTTATCTACACAAAAATAGATCTGAATTTTTCTAAAAAGAGGATACATTCATATAAGTTAGATTTATGTGAGTTAGTTTTGGTCAAGTGTGTCATGTATGCAACATATCATTCACATCATGCATAAAAGGGTATATTAGTCATTAGAGTCTAGAAGACCAGACTCTGTCTGGGTGGAATGGGTGCCTAACACTTTCCCATTCCATAGGGCCTTTGAACTTAGTTCTTTTGAATAGGTAGACCTATGCTTTTTTTTTCTTTATTATCTTTGGGTAGATTGTAATTAGGACAAAAAGCCATGTATTCTTTTGGTAGATTGTAACTAGGACTCAAAGCCTTGTATGATTCAATTTGCCAATTCTATGTTTACTTCTATTTAATCAATGACAATGAAGAATTTTGATTATGTAAATTTGTATTTCTTTATTTTTCTTTTTTTTTTGGTATAAAAAATAAGTGGCAACTCCACACCACTTACCCAAAAAGAGAGGTGTCCTGAAAAAGCACCAAAATCTCTTTTTTGAGAGCACCCTCTCGAGAAGTTGCGGTCTCTCACAATGGCGACTCCACTGGGGATGTCAAGGGCTAAGCTTCATGTTAGACTTAAGTGACTAAATATATACCCTTGTCTTTTGCATGGTTTTGCATGATATTGTTGTTTGTTTGTTTATTTATGTCTTAAGATGTTTTATGATATCTTTGTTTGTGTTGTCATGTTTATTTCTTAAGAGCTTTCCCTAACTGTCATAGTATGTGCCAACAAAACAACAAATATGTATGCACCCATCTTAACAATATGGAGGTAGTAACCATGGTCACTGGTCTTCATTAGATTCGGGTACCCAGTGGTGAACTCACCAACTTATAGCCTAAAGTCACTTGATCATTTCTTGTTGACTGTAAAGGATAGACCAAGCAGTTTAGACCAACGCAATGTTTATTACATTACAAGCTAGAAGGTGTAATGTCCTAGCTATGGGAAACAATAAAACAACAAACCCACCCTACAACGTAATGACTTAGAACCTACCCTTAGGTCGGTCAGTGTTAAAATTTCATTGCATATTGCATGTGTTTATTTGATTGATTGATATAGATGGGGACTTAGCTGAGATTGACTCGACCAAGCCTTATCTTAAGGGAGAATTTGGTTAAGATCAGAGGGAAGGCTCCAAAGAGAACCTAAGACCGACACTCAAGCTAGTAGTTCCAGTTCCAAGCCCGTCACTCCCATCACAATACTAAAGTCCGTGAGCATAGAAGACATTCTGCTGCTATAACATCACAGTCCTATATTCGACCTACAAGATAGTTCAAGTCATAAGAAGACTGAAGGTCCTGTCACCATTACGAAAGAGGGAGAACATCTGAGCACTGAAGAACCCATGAACACCCAAGAGCTATTGAACACCATGGTAGTTAGTCAAATCCAACTGATGGAGGAAATGAACCTTATGGAACAACAGTTTCAGAACCTGAAGAGTGGCCAAGAGGAGAACAAGACTGACCATAATTCCCCAACCTTAGATGGAGATGATTAGGAGAGCTCGTAAAATGGAAGACCTCATGGACTACCAATCACTCTCACTTTTCCCTGATGTGAGATTGACTCCTAAGTTCAAGATGCGAACCTTTGACAAGTTTGACATGACGGGCTGCCCAAAGTCCCATCTGAAGATGTATATAAGGGCCATGCAACCCCTAGGAGCGATTGACAAACTACTTGCTCAAATGTTCCAAAACACTTTGACTGGAGCGCTCTTAGGTGGTTCCTCAACCTAGAAGATACTAGAGCAAGGAGTTGGGAGGACATCTGCCGTGAGTTTCACAAGTAATACAAGTACAACATAGAGGTGGATATAACAAGGAGGGATCTCAAGACCACGAAGCAAGAGCCGAAAGAATCCTTCTTTACCTTCATTACCAAGTGAAGGTCCAAAGCTGCACAGATGATGAATAGGCCAAGTGAAGAAGAACAATTAGTTATGATTGTAAAGAATTTATTACCCGTATACCATAAGTACTTGCATGCCCAATATTTTCCTAATTTTAAAGTTTTGATTGCTATTGGAACCCAAATTTAAGATGCAATAAATAATGGCGCTATAAAGAATGAGGACCCACCAAGGTTTAAAAAGAATTTAGGATCTAGTTCTAAAACTGCAAAAGTTCCTAATATCCATAAAAATGATCCTTATCGACTTATTGCACCCATTGCATTTGTGTAAATATCACAAGGGCCATTTCCAAGGCCTAGGAGGGAGTTTCATGAGTTGTACATGCCTGTGAGCCAAGTATTTGAGAAGCTAAAAGCAAAAGGGTTTCTAAAGCCCTTAGACCCAAGACCAATTCTAAACCTGCTACCTGCAAGATTTGATGTGAATAAGAGATGTGCCTACCACTAAGGCCCTGGCCATGATACTGACAAGTGTTTTGGCCTTCGTCATGCAATTCAAGACTTAATAAATAATAAGGTGATTGCACCGCCTACGAGGCCTAGCATCCCTAATAATCCCTTGCCTAACCACAATTTTAGGAGAGGATTGATGATTAATTGCTTGATGATTGAAGAGGAAAGTAAAGAGGACCCATCTGAATTAATCTATGACCTACCCGAGTGCTTTATGATGACATGAGAATAGTTGATGGGTATGACATCCATTACAGGATATGATATATGGAGTGAAGATGTATTGGAAACCAAAAATTACCCAACATCCACTAATGGAGGGAGACACTTCAAACCCCACTCAAATTACTCAACATCCACAAATAGGGGGAGACACTTCAAGCCCTAATCAAATTACCCAATATCCACAAATGGGGGGAGACACTTCAAACCCCAATCACATAATCAAGCACCTACATATGGGGGGAGACACTTCGAACCCCAATCAAGTAACCCGACATCCACAAATGGGGGAAGACACTTCAACCCCAAGATATTGATCCTAATGACCTAACAAAAATTGCTCACATCATAATGGAGGGGGGGGGGGGGGGAGACACTTCAAACCCCCACACCTAGAGACAGAAAACCCAATAGAAGCCCTGAATAAATCTATCCAACAAATACCCGCTGAAGAAGATGAGATCCTCAAGCAACTACAGAAGACACAAGCCAACATATCTTTATGGGGTTTACTCATGGCCTCATACAAGCACCGCCAGAATCTGGTGGACCTTCTCAATCAAATCCAAGTCCCTACAACCACTACTTCTCAAGATCTGAACGCTATGATTGGGTCCATAAGTAGGGAACTCATTATTTCCTACTCCTATGAAGATTTGACAAAGAAGGGGATGCACCACAATGACCCATTGCGCAATACTGTAGATGCCAAAGGCAAGAGGATTCCGATGGTTCTAATTGATGACAGAAGTGCCTTAAATGTGTGTCCATTAAAGACTGCAAGTTGCTTAGGCCTAAGTATTAAAGATTTTATGCCGACTAACTAGCATGTGAGGGCATACGACAATAGCAGAAGGGAGGTCTTGGGAACCGTAACACTGGAGCTCACTATAGGGCCGATGGTCAAGAAGGTGGAATTTCAAGTTCTGAACATAGCATCATGCTTCAATATGCTCCTTGGGCGACCATGGATCCATGACACAAAGGCTGTACCTTCATCCCTATCGCAAAAGGTTCGGTTTCCACATGAAGGAGAAATAGTTACCATATATGGTGATACTTTGACTGCACCCAAGCCTATCTTTGGTATTGATCCTGAGAAGGAGCCATTGACTTTGGATGGCTTTAAGATTGAGGGGCCTGGCTTTGAAAGAAGGGAAGAGGAAGTGGAGAAGATTCCTATGGACTTTGCTCCCTACAGCAACAATAATGTGGTAGCAATGATGAGGAGAATGAATTATCTTCCGGGTATGAGCTTGGGGAAGACTGTGAGGAAGCTAATTGTTCAAGTTCCGATAATTCCCATTGCCATGCCACCTTTTGGGCTAGGCTATAAGCCCACTAATGATGACTTGTTAAAGATGGAAGTGAGAGGAATGGCCCGTGGCAAAGCCAAAGCAAAAGGACTTCTTTGTCCCCTAGAACCCCTAAAGCCCTATACTTTTACATTGAATGGAAAGTTTGTCAAATCTGGAGATAGTCAACGCTATTGGGGATTTCCTAAACCAAGATTTGATCTTGAGACTAGAACTATGATACCTGGGTTTCAGCTACTATTTTACTACAATAACAAGCTTCCAGAACCAAAGAAGGAAGACACAAATTGGGGTTCCTACTGATTGGGTTGATTACATGGACCTTGATGCTATGACTACACTTC